>NC_141689.1:269411885-270687385 GCF_964263255.1 Lissotriton vulgaris | reverse complement strand
GGAATTTATTCATCAAGGTGAACAAAAAGACTATTCAAGTGATATAATCAGAGTAAAGATGAAAAACAACACAGGATAATCTTTTTGAAAAATATTTCTTATTTATATTGCTCATAAATTCATAGGGTACAGAAAGACAGTTCACGTTGATTGCAATGCTTACAAATGAACGAGGAGTTTAGCAATTCTTCCTATAATTCATCTGAAAGAAAGTCCAATCCAAGATAAAAATAGTAAGTGACATCTGTCTTTCTTAAATAAAACGGTCACTTATACAAATATTCACACATGGAGAAATGGACTATGTAGTCGAAATTTCGGTCTTCAATTGTATTAATCCATCAGACCTTCTTCAGGACAACACAGTGTGCATTTAGCAGTGACCCTTTGCAATATGGTCCAGGTCTGACCTCAGGAATATTGGAAACGGTTAAATGACTCTCATTGGTAGTCCTGGTCTTTATCTGATTTTGATTGTCCCCAGGGCTAAATTTAAAAGTTTTATCCTTTTTGTTGGCCAGTCGTCTTCTTTTCCTTAATGCACTTAATGCTTCCAATTTGTAAAAGCAATCTTTCGGCGTGGTACGCGAAAGCCTCTCAGAGTCACGTGAATGCTGCGGGGGCCTGTGTTACGCACCTGTGTGAGCTGCAGAATACAGCACACATGGAAAGAGCAAAAAACAAGGAGAAATTAATAATTTCTCCTCGTATCACCAGTATAAGACCAGGTATTTCCTGGTCTTAGTTTTTGGTGCTGCCAGTGCCTTGTAAATATGGGAGAGCATCAAAAAGCAATGGGAGTTGCGGCAGAATGCCCACTGCAACACCCATTGCATGCCCCTTTCATGCTATGTGACGTGTGAAAAGAGGCCTTATTTACAAGGTGGCGTTAAGCCACGCTAAGTGTCTTAACAGCACTTTGTAAATAAGGAGATGGAGATATCGCTAAAATGACGTTCTGATGGCAATATCCCCTTGTAAATATGCCCCTTTGTCTCTGACTTCTTGGATGCTCTTTAAAACATTCAAATGTTTCTCCAAGTCAAATTTATCCTCATTCTCCACCTTCCCGAATTATCTGAGGCCAGGCATATACATATGGACTCCGAAGGGAACCTCGTATGGAGTGCGTCCTTCCAATACTCTTCTGGGTGAGTTTTTCAATGCCCTCTGAATTCCATACAGATTATGGTACCAACTATGACCTCAACTTAACACCCTAGCAGTCAAAGTTTGTTTAATCATGCCATTGGCCCTCTAAACAATGTCGTTTGATTCAGCTTTGAACAAGTTGCTGAGCTGCAAACAAACTTCCACAGCAGACACTGAATCCCTGTAAGCCTTGGAAGCAAACGCAGGACTCTTATCTGAATAAAATGAATGAACTGCCTCACAACAACTTATGGCTGTAAAAATAATTTGTGTCAATCTTCGTTTGAGATCTGGTTAGGACTGCTACTTTGACAGTCTGAATTGCAGCTGTTGTTGCTTGGTCAGCTGCATGGTTCCCTTTAGTGTGAATACCTCTAACCTAAAGCCTAAATTGTGCCTCACATTGACCCATAGAATCTTGTTTTTTTACAGAGTTTTATATAGCACAAACTTGACCCAAAGGTATCGGGTACCAGATCACTTTATATAGCATCAGTTGTGTTACATGAGGACACATTCATTTTGTTAGGCACAGGGAGATTAAGTGATTTGCCCAGTATCACAGGATGTTCAGCGTCATTGCCGAGACTCAAACCAGGCTCCCCAGATTCGAGGTTGACCGCCCTAGCTGTTAGGCCAAACAGCTAACTTCCCCAAAGCTGTTAATATTTTATAGGCATTCCCTTTGAATCCTTAAATCCATCCAACCCCCAATGTTGAAAATCTACATTGCAATCTTGCTCACAGAAAGCTTAGTCAGACGCTATGAGTGTGGGAACTAATGAGTCCGTTTGTTGTAATGCAAGCAGTAGGGCATATAATTTGGCATATTGTGCAGTACAGTCACCTAAATGTTTGGTTTGGGTGCCTTCTGGGATGAACTCACCATCTTTCACTACACCTTGCAGTGCTGCGCAGGCTGTGGAGTACTTAAATTTGGTTCCTACCGCAGGTTGAGCAGAGTTATCTGCGGAACTCCGCATGGCTGAGTTTTTTTGTCACTTTCAAACCACCAACCACATCTATTTCTGACATACGTTTAGGATTATCTGACATAGATTATGTGCATCAAGGTATGCGTTCCAGACATTTCCTTATGGACATATAAGGCAAAAGGACATCAATTCAGACTACATCTCAAATTGGTTATATGTCTATATGTGTTCTTATTTAACCTTGAGATGGTGAGAAGTAGGCATGTAACCCAGACAACTGTCACCTTGTATCTATTGTATCATGCTGTATCTATTGTCATTAATCGAAGAACTTGGCAAAATCACACTACCTATTTGTAAAAAAAAGAATTTATAGACCGTGAACAAGATCCTTGCGGATATAAGAGCGCTTTACAGTAAATAAAGTTCTTTATACATAAATTAAAAGCAAGTCAGACCATGTATACATAACATCATGTAAAAGCAGAGTAGTAAAGGTACATCATAAAACCATCCCGTTGCTTCAAGTAAAGGAAAGATAAAAAGTCTAGGTTGCCTAAATGGTCCCTTGTCATAAATATGGTTAATAGCGAGGATACACTTGGTCTCGACATTTCTTTAGACCATACTCAGGTGAATTTGGCCATGAGAATCGATTTTACTTCCGTTTTGAAAGAAGCAGTATAGGAGGTAACTCTGCTTCTGGGTTTAAGGCATTCCAGATTCTGGGGGCCATCCCTGAGAAGGTTTGGTTATCTGTTTTCTTCTTATTGAATCTGTGCAGTTTCAGTAGTAGTTTTTCCGCACTTCTTGAAGATTTGATTCCACCCAAGATCATCAGTTTCTGTGCCAGATAGCTGTGGGCTTTACGATGCATGGCTTTATGCATCATACACGCTATTTTCAAATGAATTCTGGCTTCCAGAGGTAGCCAATTTAAGGATTTTAGGTCCGGGGAGATGTGAGCGCTCTCTTAGAACCAGTGATGAGTCTTGCTGCAGCATTGATTGAAGCTCTTAGCGGTGCAGTTGTAGCTTTGGGTAGGCCACAAAGAGAGACATTCCTGTAGTCCACTCTATGGATAACTAGAGCTTGTACTGCCTGCTTGAAGTCATTGATTGACAGGAAGAGTTTTATCTTCCTCAGTGTGCTTATCTGGAAGTTTTCTCCCTTTGTAGCGTTGCTGATGTTTTTTTGCATATTGAGGTTACGGTCAAGAGTTATTCCCAGCGATTTCGTGGAGTTCACGATGGACGGTTGAACGTTGAGTGCCGTAAGATGTTTGATCCAGTCTTGCATTATGGGGACTTGGGCAGGTGGAACTATTAGAAGGAATTCTGTTTTTAGGGCGTTCAATTTGAGATGGTTTTCTGCCAACCATGTCTGGGTACTCCTAAGCGATGTGTTAAGAAAGATAAGGTCTGGAGACATCTGAATTAAAAGGCAGACATGACAATGATTCTGCAAAAATCAGGGAATATGGTGTTGTTCATTGTCTACGCTATGGAAGATGGCTGCCTTCAGAAGCTAAGATGGAGTTCAGGCCTTCCTAAGATGGAGTCGGACCTCAGAGACTTTACATCATATAGGACAAAGTCAGACAGGCTAATTTAATGTACTCATAATGGGGTCTGGCTTTGGGACCTTAATGACATGTTGGCCCATGGCTAAGATAAGGTATATCTCAGCAAAGAACTGTGGAAAAAATGCATAGCCCCGCCAAACCACCTTTGCTCAGGTATTGATCTGCCTGCTCACCCCCTACATGTTTTTCAGCTCTAGTAAGGATGGCTGAGCCCAGTAACTGCTCCTTATTGAATGAAGGAGTGTCAGTGTGATATTGGGGCAATAGGAATGATGGGATGCCTTCCATCATCAAGGGAACAAGATGGACCTGCATATATTTTGGATATTATTTTCCGTGAAACTGGAAAATACCCACAACAAGATGCAATTAGGCCTGATGAGATCCGTCAAAATGTCAAAAATAACTTTCATTCTAAGTGGCAGTTGGTTTGTCACTAGCTGACTGTTTCTTCGTGTAGGTCCACTAATGAACCAACTATGAGAGGGTATACCTTTTGACATCATGATACTCTGTACAACAACATCAAGTACAGGCATGAACCAGAGGCAGTAGGATTTGTCTGTCTCATCCAATGTAGTAGAGAGGATCGTCAAGGGCTAAGGGTATGAACTGCTGTTGTTGAGACCTGTGAAAGGCAGGACAACCTGGCTTGCTTAGTGCATGCATTATCCAGCTCTGAGCTGTAGGATCAGCTGTTCCACATGCTGCTGTGAGGATGTTTTTGTTTTCACAATTTCTTGCCAAGATGGGAGACCTGTTGAATTTAATCTGCCCTTTAGTTAACGGGTAGAGAGCAAAGGTGCAGTATACCACGCTCCATCACGCCCATAGAAGTTATTCACAGATATATGTGAGCAAAAGCTTGGTTCCTCATTTCACTGCCAGGACGTGTTAAAATGTGTGCTCACACAACATACTAGTAGTATTGGTGATGAGCCCCTAACTGTAACATATTTATTAATTGAGGGATTACCGCAAAAGAGAAGAGACAAATTATTTTGAATATAAGGTCTTTACCACTTAAGAAAAAAATACTAATTAAAAAAGGGGGCTGTGGTGTTTATCCCACACATAAAACAACACACACATGCACACATATATAGAAAGAGATTTACAAAGTGTTATTAAAATGCATTTTAAAATGTATTCAACTGTATTTAAATATTAGATTAAAAGTTTAATTTGCATTTATTAATTTACAAATGTCAAATGTGAAAGGGCAAACTGTTGGCACATATTTCTGTGGAAGTGAGTGCAAGTCAGTTGGAAAAAGACTTAAGGTAAGCAAGGGTTAAAGATATTCTCAGTCCATAGCTACATAGTTTTCAGCTGTCTCCAATTGATAATATTATCTATACTACTATTATAAAGAGAGAACTGTGTCCTTTGAGCCAGGTAAACTCGAAAAGTACACCACCAATCGCAACACCCAATACAGCGTTGGAAAGGGGGGGTCCAGTAGATGGACGTAGGCTATAAAAAAATAAAAATGAACGTTATTTAAAAAATAAACAATAAAAAAAAAGTAGTCCCTAAGAAGTAGCGCCGGCCGTGTGAGCTAACAACGTGCGTGCTGACATCATCGGAGGACAGGAACGCGAGGAGGAGCGGCCAACAGCGCGGGGAGGAGTGGAAAACTTAGCCAGACTGGAGGGAATGAGGTACGTGAACCACGGGGAAGAGCGGTGAAGTAAGGCGGACTGGAGCGGAATGGAGGACAACAGCGCATGGAGGAGCGGAGAATGTAGCAAGACTGCAGCGCCATGAGGTATGTGAAACGCGGGGAGGAGCGGTGAAGTACGCGGGGAGGAGCGGTAAGTGAGGCGGAATGGAGCGGGATAGCGGACTGCAGCGGGGCGTGTAGACTGGCTTGGTGTAGTGGGGGGCCGTGAAGTGAGGCGGACTGGAGCGGGATAGCAAAATAAATGATAGGTTTTAAAACGGCTTTCACATTTGGTGCACACATTTAAGTGAGAGTAGTGGGGGCGGTGAAGTGAGGCGGACTGGAGCAGGGGTCTGGGTTTGTGCGACTGGGAGCAAGCGCTGAGGTAAGGTGCACGCAAGCCTGAAATGCTGCCCCAGCCCCCTTCTGCCCCGGGCAACGCTGGGGCGGGCTGCTAGTACTAATATAATAAAGAGAGAGCCCAAACCTTTGAGGCTGGTAATCTCAGGAACCACAGAACCAATCACAACACCCAATACAGCGTTGGAAAGGGCAGTTGCAGCAGAAGGACATAGGCTATGCAGACGCCCACCATATACATTTAAAAGGTAAAAGAACAGTGCCAGCAAAGTAGTCCCTTGTGGGTGTGTCTGCGTTGTGCTGTGGGCGTGTGCTGGGGGCGTTACAAACGCTGTGGGCGTGTGGTACGTTCCGCCATTCATGCCAAGTCTCATATTGTGTGCTAATCCCAACCTGCTCCCTTTAAATACCCCTGCACCCCATAATCATAACCCACCCTTACTCCTTAAAATACCCCAACACCCTTAAACTCTAACCCGTCTTAACCCTATAAATATACCCTGTACCCCAAAACCCAAACCTATCCCTAAACCCTAAAAATACCCCTGTACCCCAAAACCCAAACCTAGCCCTGAACCCCATAAATACTCCTGTACCTCAAAACTCAAACCTACCCCTGAACCCTAAAAATAACCCTGTACCCCAAACCCCAAACCGAGCCCTGAACCCTAGAAATACCCCTATACCCCAAAACCCAAACCTAGCCCTGAACCCTAAAAATACCCCTGTACCCCAAAACCCAAAACTATATCTGAACCCTTAAAATACCCAAACATCCCAAAACGTATACCTCAGTACCCCAAAACATATACCCCTATACCCATACTTACCTTATCCAAACATTTAAAAAACAAAAAATGCTTTTACCATTCATGCATTTACAACGAATTTCGTTGTAAATGTATGCGTGGTTAAAGCATATTAAATGTAATGCCATGCGTTATAATGGCATTGCGGAGTCATGGTACTTTCGTAATGAAAGTATGCGGAGTGATGGTATGCGGAAAGAAAGTTGCGGAATAATGGGTGTTTACCCTCCCCCGGTAAGTACATTGGTGGCACGGCGGCCCACATCTCCAGCAACATACTCATATTTTTTCACCACCCATTTGAAAAATGCACAAGTCTCTCTCATTGATGGCCAGCACTGACATACACTTTTAGACACACCTCCCGTCACAAGTTCTAGAATTGCGAACTTTAGAGCTGGGGAGCTACGTTCGAATCTCAACATCAACTCAACATCCTGTGATTCCAGGCAAATCGCTTTGCCTCCCCGTGCCTATCATAAATTAATGTGTTCTTCTGTAATGTAATGTAAATTGTGCTCATGCCATGTTGTCGAGTTCGCGCTATATAATATTGCAAGGAAAAATAAAGTAGGGAAACTCGAGTTCACACACTACTGAATGCGCACTCTTAAGTGCATCAGCAGTGCACTGTGATTCGGAGCGTTTCACAGGCCTGTCACAGATAAGAAATGCTATCAAAACGAAATCCTACAAAACAATATACTACTGGCCGGCAGCAATTCATACCCGGACAACGTCGGGACGGGCTGCTAGTTATTAATAATAATAATGATAATACGCCAGCTAGAAACCTCAGAATCATTATAGACAGCAAACTGGACATATCCGCTCAAAATAAACACAAAGTAGCCAGCCGCGGCCGGTAGTGGGAGTACCTGCCGGGCGAGGACGTGGGGAGGGGGAGGGGCAGGGTTGGGGGTAGAAATGTATGGATTAGGGAGTTTAACAGGTAAGTAAACATATAAATAAATAAAACGAATTTCGTTGCGCGCACTGCACCGCATTTGGCGATGCAGTGCACGCAACCAAATTTGTTTCATTTATTTATATGATAAGCTTGACCTACAGGAAGTCAGGACTATTGCCTTTGTCAATGGTTGATAATTGCATGAGATAAATAAGCAGCAACTATGGCTCGATGTATGTAATATTGAAAAAGCTTCCACTTAAAGCCCTTGTGACACCACGACAATGTTGCTGCACCAGAGTTTTCGAGAAGGGAAATCCAGAGAGAAAATGACTCTCTTTAAAGGATTTCCCTTCCCCTGCAACGCTCACCTGGCATAACGTTATGCAGTAACTTCTCCCCTAGTGAGAAGTGAGCAGTGTGAGCAGCGCACATCGATGTACCTGCGGTCACTGCAGTCTGGAAAAAAACGGACCACTTATGCCAGGGCACAAAACAGAGCCCGATAGAGACCCGTTTCGAGGCTTCCTTTAAACAAGCATTGGCGTAGCCAATAGGGCTCACCTTTGGGACCTTATAAGTATTTGTTTATCCAGCACAGTATCCTTGGTGCAACAACATCAAGTGTTGCATGGCTAAACACTTATAAGGTCCCAAAGGCGAGACCTATTGGCTATGCCAATGCTTGTTTATATTTGCTTCCTCATACACAGTGGGGATCTAATTAATGTAAGAAAAGACAGGGTGTTTGAAGTCTCAAAAGATACACTAAACAGGATGTTGAGCTGCAGGTTAAATCCAGTGGAACTTTCTGATATGTGGTATGGATGCTACACAGAACATTTTCGAACCAATGTGAAAAGTGATAAAACACTAACAAAGAAAAGAACGCATTAGCCCTGCCTTCAACAGACTAAAATAGCCATTCACAATCTAACAACAATGTTGTTCAATGGGTTATCTGCACGATTCTGCCTGTGTGTCCACTTTAATAAGATAGTTCAAATGAAAGTACAAATTGGGCATGACCTTCATAACGTGTTAAGAAACAGCTTCATATTTCAAATACTAAAGGCTAATTTAGAGTTTGGCAGATCGGTTCACCAATCACTAATTTGATGGATATCCCACCCAATTTATCAAAGGATCCCTAGGGTGCCCTTGTAATAGGGCAGAAGGGATGCCTATCACGATGTGACAGAGTAACCCATCTGCCAAATCGGTCTCTAAATAAAAGTTGCAGCATCCCATTAAGGATTAGCCTTGTTTTTTCTGGCTCGCCATGCTCCTCTCACCAGCCCAAGTATCTTCATTTTCTACAAAAGGTTTGCCATATAAACCTCTTGACTCTCTAGATAGATATAGACAACCAGCTAATAGCTAGCTTAAAATTAAGTGCTGTTGGGGTGAGTATAGCTACAGTACACAATGGGCACAGCTACAATAGAGATGTGAATGTTCAGCCGGTGATAGATAACGCCAGAACCTTTGGTGGGTGGCAGTCCACCACACGTAGTAATTACATCACTCCTGTTAGGTCCAGTATATGTTTCAGCAAATGTATACGCAAGTTAAACTCTGGTGGCTATGGGACAGCACAAACAGGCCTACTTTAAGAACCTGTGTAAAACATTTAAATGTACCAACACAGTTAGAAACTCTAAAACACAAAAAAAGAAAAATCCCATTCAATTCTTAAAAAAAGAGAAATTGTACTGAACAAAATGACTCTAAAATGAAAAAAATCTAATAAAGGGAACCGGAGATATGAATTTTTAAAGTTTTAGATAAGAATATTGCCACAAAGTGCAAAGTGCCCATCGCCGGCACCTGCTCGCACTCGACCGGAACAAGGGTAAGGTTTTAGGCCAACCGCGATAGAGTGCAGGTCGGATACAGAGACCAAGTTCACCCTGGTCGGATTTTCACCTTTTGACTTCTCAGCGGGACAGCGCAGGGCAGCAGGCTGTGGCCAAGATGGGTTCTACTAAGCCAAATAGCTGGAATACATCATCCTGGTGAAGATGATGACTTTGAGTGGGAAAGCTCAGAGCAGGAGAAATTCAGAATTTGTGCTCAAGGAAGATCCCTCACCTGCCAGATACTTTTGGCACCCTCACCCAGTGAAGCTTTCAGGCTTCAGACATAGTCACTTTTTTGATGCACAAAAATCCTCCAGCGGAAAAAAGCTGCAAGTTGCAGCTTGACAGGACTCCACAAGGTCGGATACTTACTCCGCTGAAATGGATTTAGTGCTACAGAAATGTAAGAGTAGGACCAACCTGAATCTTTGGCCCACACCTTTGTTGAATTGACTTAGCAGGTTGGTCCATCTTCTGATGGTTATTTAGGCAACAGTCTTTGAAAAGCATTGTAAATCTCAGCTTTTAGGATTAGGTAGAAGGAACACACTTTGACACTTATCTAGGGCCCAAGACCTGGCGGGGCACCACTTAGAGGTCAGAAGTCGCTGCAGTAGTAGCCATGAGCTGAGTCCAGGGCAAGTCCTTTTGTATTGTATTGTATTGGCATTTATATAGCGCACTACTTACCCGTAGGGTCCCAAGGCGCTTCGACCGCTGCGAAACCCTTCCTGGCTTCCCTGAGAGATGGTCCCTTAATGGGTATCTCCAGGGTGAGACCAGGCATCCCCGGCGGTCTGGTGGGGCCGTTAGTGAAGATGAGGCAAGCTAATGCCCAGAGTTGCCGAGTGTGATCGCTGATCAGAGTGGGCACCGAGGCGAGAGAATTATCGAGTCCGCTGACCCTGGTCCAGAAACCTGCCGCGCCGGGAATCGAACCCTGGTCCCGGGCCGTCCTCTGCTCTCGGGTCTGCCGCCTCTAACCAGTGAGCCACACTACTTCACTGGTTAGTTGAGTTCCTCAGAAAAGTTAGTTTCCGGCACCATTTAAGTCCCTGTAGTTTAAAAGGTGGCCATCCAATTGTCTCTTGCAGTCCACAATATCCGTCCTGAATACAAGCGTGATCAGTTCCTGTACTTGGGGATTCTGTCACTGGTCACATCAGCAGGTGCAATTTTTTTCTGTTTTCTACAGGTCCAGAGGTGTTCTGAAGAGGGTAATGCGGGTGCCACAATTATGCTCAGTGCCAATTTGAAGGTGGGGGAAACTCCTGGCCACTTAGTAACCAATGGGGTAATAGTTGCTAGGGGTGACCCCACACGCTTTTGCAGCACTTTTTTGTTATTTACTGTAAACTGTGCCACAATGCCCCTCTCAATGTAACACCAACATAGCAGAACCTTTCTTTGCCTGTTCAGAGCTTCCTGTGCCCAATCAGAGTTGTGGCTATGATAATGGGAAACCCTCCCTCGTGGTCACTCAAAACCAGTATTGCGGGCAACCCCTTTCCCAATTGTATTGGTGCTTGGCTGGCTCGCATGACAGTACAGTTGGTATGCCCGAGTGTGAGCTACATCTACCTGTGACAGAGCAGGCACACTTTGAAGTTAAATAAGTACCTGGGCACAGCACAGCTGGCCATCCTTTCATTGATAGATACATCTCTCTATATCTAAGACCTTTGTCCACTGTTTGGGAGCAATACACATTACACCACAAGAGGGGCATCAATAGTCAGGTGACATTGAACACTGACAGAAACACATGTTTACCATAGTGAAAAATGACTTTGGAGATTTTTGATTGCCAGGACATGTAAAACAAAAGTACACATGCCCTACGTTTTTAATACCATGCACCCTGCCCTATTGACATGTAGGGCCTCCTGTAGGAGTGACTTTTAAATATTAAAAAGAAAAGTTTAGGCCTGCCAAAAGGTTTATTTTACCAGGTCAAATTGGCTGTTATAAAATTGCCTACCCATGCTGCAGAGGCAGGCCTGGAGACATGCTCTTCACAGAAGTCAATTTAATGGTACACAATATTTATTGTAGTCCCCTAGTGATGATTAACATATAGGCCCTGGGTACACTTTTCTACCATATACTAAATATGTCATTCAGGAGTGAAGTCAATTTCACAATGTTTTAAGGGTCAGAGCACATGAACTGGAGCCTGGTTAGCAGAGCCCCATTGTGGGGAATACAAGAAAGGGCATATTCCTACAACAACCACAAATTAACATAAAAAACCACAGCATGTACAATAGTAAAACACAATACAATACCAATGGTTACAAGTGGATAGCAGGCAAAAGCATCAGTCCTCTCTTCAGGCACATAGGCAACAGTAACATCCACTTCTGAACTTCACTAAGTTATGTTCAGAAAAGCTGGTACTATTAAGCTGTGATACAGTGGTTACTATCCAGTGAACAGTGATAAATCTTAAGCCGATCCCAAGAAAATTACCACAGTCCACCCAACCCTCTATTGCAGTAGTTCTAGTCTGTTTCACTGCAAACAATACAAGGCAACCTTGCTCTAGGGTTCTTTCAAAATGTCAAGAGCCTTGTTGACATGTGCAGTGCTCTCAATCACCATCCTGGGCCTAACGTAGTAAAATGAGGAAACTTCCTCAAAAAAGCAACCCTGGCTGGTTTTGAGCCTAGGTCCTCTCTATGCATCTTGGCTAGAAGCAGAGTAGCTGACAGACACCCCTGACACTATAGCACTACTTGCCATAAGCATGCAACTATGGAAGGTTCATTCTAGTTCTTTATAAGGGCATCTGTTGTGCTTCTCCATACCACTCGCCCACATTCCAAGATAGTAATTACTCTTCTCTGACTTCTTCCCAGAAAGATATATTAACAGATATTTATGTCTACATCTGAATTTGATTTTTGAAAAACATTGCATTGGAGCATGGATGGCGGTGTGACGACGCCACGGAGAGGATGCTCCCGCTGCGAATCCTCGACCCCTCAAGTTTTCAATGATTGAGTGAATGAAGATGCCGATTATGTGGAAAAAACTGCTCCTATAACATTTTGGTCAGACTCCTGGAAGGCTCCAAATTACCGAAGGTGCTTTGTGCTACGAGAAAGCTTCTTACAGTACTGTAGTGCAACAAAGCACAACAAAGTTACCGGCGCGACTGACAGGAAGCCTGTTTACCCTTAGTCCTTGTACTTTGCCGAGGGTTGCCACGGTCGTTACAAAAAAGTTTAAAGCGAGGTATTGGAAATTGGAAATTGGAACTGACCTCGAAGCTCAAGGTCTGCCCTAACTTTGATTGTTTGATTGCTTAGACATTTGGGGACATCTGGTGGAGGAGGCACACTAAGCTATTGCTCTTTGGTGTTCTAAAAGCACGGCAATTTTTGACTTAACATTTACGTAATCAGCTTATTTACGCTAAAGGAAAAAGCTGACATATTGCACTAATGGCACCCAAAAACATCAAAAGTAAACTAACCAAAGGCACTCCCATGAAAAATGGAGCGGGTGAGGAGACCTCACCAATTTTTAAACCAATTTCTCCAGCAGTGGTAGCGAGGATGCCCAGACACACTGATGAGCAACTTGACAAACAACAAGCTATTCAACTCTCTCCAGATATATTCAATAAAACTAGCTCTACCACAACAGCTGGTATTCACCTGTTACAACGCATTTTTTACAACGCACTACCACTACAACGCAGGCATTACAACGCATACCATTACAACGCATGGCGCTGGGGGGCGCTCTAGAATAAGAGGTAAGTTTAATTTACTATCCAACACCTTCCCTAGGGTCCACGGGGACTGGAGTTAGAATAGTAAATTATACTTACCACTATCCAGCACCCCAAAGCGCTATGCGTTGTAGTGGTATGCGTTGTGAATACCGCGTTGTAATGGTATGCGGAGTAAAAGTATGCGTTGTAACGTCATACATCCACAACAGCTACTAAAAACAGAGATAAAGACAAAGGTAAAGATAAAAGCGAAATAACAGGATTGTCCACCAATAAATCTGATAAATCCATTGATAAGGAAGGCAAAGTGATGTCAGACTTGGTAGGTAGGAGTGCTACGCACAAGGCGGACAAGTTGGGCAAGGCTGAACATACCGAGAACATGGTGGCGGAGCCCCACATCACGGATGCTATTACGGAACCTGGTCTACAATCTGTTCAATCTCCTCATCCTTTACTAGACTTAAATCCGACTACAATTCAAGAGAGAGAGAACAATTTTTCTGATGGCACTGACGGCGCAGATGGAAACGCCGATGGAAACGCTGGAAATTATGGCGCTGACAATATTATAACTTTGGAGGTTAACTCTGATGACCCAGAATACGAGGAGATAATTGAGAGAGGTGATACCGAGGGGGGAGAGGATACATGTGAAGACATAGAGAATAGCTCTGCGCAATTAAAGACTATCAGATCCTCAGCCCAAAAAAAAAGGGGAAAGCAAAAAACAAAACTAAGAAAGGGGGGAGAAATATGATCCCTGCAGCCTTGTTAAACACATTAATACCAACCATTGGTGGAGGAAAATTGCTTAAAGATCAAAATCCGCTGAGTAAATGGTTTCAAGCTTCAAAAAGAGAAACACAAAAATTATCCCCGACTCTATCAACAGATAACTTTGCTGCAGATGAAAGTCTTAAAAAGAACCCTCAGACCATCCTCCTTGGGAGCATTGCCCCATCTAGTACAGGCTCAGACTCTCTGCCTTTGCCGCTGCCTCTTACAACTGATCTCTCCGCTCTTGCTCCTATGAATACACCTTCTACTGGAAATACTTCTGACGGCAAAATCGATTCCATTGGGAATATCGGGAACATTCAGAAAGACAAACCTCTTGTAATTACTTCATTTCATAGTGACTCAGCCCCAACTTCTACTATCTCTCCCCCACTGGCTTCTCCCTCGGCCAACGCTGGTAATGGTAATGCCTCATCTTTAGATTTAATCTTAAAAACACTAATGGAACATCGCCAAGACGTACAAGAAAATTTTCGACAACTACGAGAGGACAATACTAAAATTTACAGCTCCCTTCATGAAGTCACTAACAAACTAAGCGGCGTAACAAAAGAAATTGAGGAAATACAACAAAAAGTTGTTGAAGTGGAGGAAACACTTGATTTGATTTGATTTGATTTGTCTATTTCTAAAGCGCACGAATGCCCGAAGGTGTCTTGGCGCTATGAATTGTCCAGATTCCGGGGCAAGTCTGGAGTTAGCAAAATTTATGCGGTGAACAACCAGGTCTTGATTCTCTTTCTGAAAATCTCCAGGGTTGGGCTGTTTTTTATGTCAAGTGGTAGTGAGTTCCATGTCCGTGCTGCATGCACGAGGAAACTTCTTCCTCCCCAGTTTGATCGTTTGAACTTGGGTATCGTTATCAGTTTTTTTTCACCTGACCTGAGAGGCCTTGATGGTTCGTAGTGCTTTAGGTGAGTTTTCAGGAAATGAGGGCCTTTGCCCTGCAGTGCCTTGTAGGTCAAGCACAGTGATTTAAACTTGACTCTTTTGGCTACAGGTAGCCAGTGGAGTGTCTCTAGTTTATGACTGATAGGCTGAAACTTTGGGATTTCAAGTATCAGTCGTGCCGCTGCATTCTGGAGTCGTTGCATTTTTTCCATGATTTTTACTCTGGCTCCGGCATACAGTGCGTTGCCGTAGTCCAGTCGAGATAGTGCTAGGGCTGTCACTACAGTTCTGCGTGTGTCTTGAGGTAAGTACGGGAGTATTTTTCTGATCATTTTCAGTATCAGCCAGAAAGATGATGCCAGCTTGTTTACTTGGGCTTCGTATGTTAGTTTGGTGTCTATCATGACTCCCAAGTTTTTAGCTTTCTCTGAGGGTTCTGGTCTTGTTCCCAATTCAGGGGACCACCAATCTGGGGACCAGATATCGGCGTTACCTCCTAGAATCATTACCTCACTCTTTTCTCCGTTGAGTTTGAGGCAATTTTGTTGCATCCATTGACTAACTTTTAGCATGCATAGTTGAAAATTCTTGGCTGTTACTTTACTGTCTTTGCCTATAGAAATGACGATTTGGGTATCGTCAGCGTAGGATATTGGTGTAAATCCATTTTCTCTTATTAATTCGGCAAGGGGGGGCCACATATAAATTAAAAAGTGTTGGGCTTAATGACGAGCCATGTGGGACGCCGCATGGTACTTTGAAGGAGTCTGACTTTGCTTCTCCTATTTCAACTGTGAAATTTCTCTCATGGAGGTAGGATGCGATGAGGTTACACACGTGGTCACTGGATCCGGTTTCCCTAATACGTTTAATTAGTATCTCGTGGCTGACCGTATCAAAGGCCGCCGAGAGATCCAATAGCACCAAGGCGGCCTTTTCTCCTCTGTCCAGTATGCTTCTAAGTTCCTCGGTGGCCGTGAGGAGGGCTGATTCCGTTCCGTGTTCTTCCCGGAATCCAAATTGAGAGTGATCAAGCCAATTGTTATCCAGTAGGTACCGTGAGAACTGTTTGTTTAGTAGTTTCTCCAGCACTTTTGCGGCAAAAGGAATCCTGGCAATGGGCCTGTAATTACTGGGGATCTCGTTGTCTAGATGGGGTTTTTTCAGTAGTGGCCTGATTGAAATGGTTTTCCAATCATTTGGAAATATGCTGGTGTTTAAAATTACTTCAAACAATTTTTGAAGTGTTTGTCCTATTTGTTCAGGACATATTTGAAATATTTTCGGTGGACATGGGTCTAAAGGACTGCCTGAGTTGGTTGTCATTACTTCCTTAGTGATTTGTTCCACTGTGGGTAATGACCAGTTAAAGTAAGGAATGCCGCTGGATTGGTTGTCTAATTTTGTATTGTTTATGGGGTTTTGATTTGTGTGGTCATTCTGGTTGTTTTTAAATAGTTCATACACTGATGATACTTTATTTACGAAGAAGTGGCCTAAAATGTTACAGAAGTCAGATGATATATCTACCGGATTATTGTTTTCAATTTTGGCAAGTTTTTTGACTACTGTGAACAGGTCTTTGCTCGAGTTCTTGGAGTCATTTATTTTGTTTACAAAGAATTTGCTTTTTTCTGCGATTATCAGGTTTTTATATGTTGCCAGTTCGTTATTATAGTCTATCTTGAGTTTGGGGTCATACTGCGATCTCCACTTTCTCTCAGCTCTTCTGCAGGTCTGTTTTTGTGCTCTTAACGCTTCCGAGTACCAAGGTTGTGAAGGTGACTTCCTTTTAAAGGTAGCTCTTTTTTGTGGTACGGAACTTTGAGTGGCTGTTTTTAGCCAGTCATTGAATTGCTTGCATGCTATATTGCTGTCCCTTTCTAGCATTGGAGATGAGGAGTTCATTACCTCTATTAACATTTGAGTGTCTATTTTTGACCAATCCGGATAGGTGACTCTCTTGGAAGTTTCGGTCGGTTTTCCCAGGTCCTCTATAGTCTCTAATTGGAATGATACTAGTTTATGATCTGTCCATGCGATCGGATGGACTTCTACCTTTGTTAGTTTTTGGCAGGAAGTAAATATACCATCCAGTGTATGTCCTGCTGCATGTGTTTCTGAGTGGACTTTTTGATCTAGATCAAAATTACCCATTGTCTCTATGAAGGTGTTGATTCGGGGGTCTGTGGTTTTCTCCAAGTGTAGATTAAAGTCTCCCAGTATTGTATAATCCTGGTTCATTACACATGATTCAAGGAAGGGGCTTAGTAATTCAATGAGTGTTTTTTTTGCATTTGGTGGTCTATAAATAAGTATCCCATTGAATGTATACTTGTTGGTGACCATAATTTGAAATGTCATGGTTTCACAGTCAGGGTGGCTACCTTTTTCAGAGCTCTTGATCCTGAGGCTTTCTTTCGCTATAATCGTTAGCCCTCCTCCCCGTTTCGTTTTTCTATCTACTCTGTAAAGTGAGTATTTTTCGGGTACTGCTAATGATAGGTCGGCGTCCGATGCTTCATCTGCCCATGTTTCTGTTACAAACAGTAAGTCAATTTCTTGGTTATCGATCAAATAAGCGATGTGGGTGTTATGCTTTATCATTGATCTGGCGTTTATTAGCCCTGCCTTGATAGTACACCTTTTGGTATTCTCTATGTTCTTATTTATGTTACTAATTGTGGCAAAGTCGAATTTAAGAGGGCAGCAAGGGCATTGCTTACCTTCGTTCTGCAGATCTATTAGTGGGCATGTTGCGGGGTGTCTTAATGATAAGATTTCTTGTGGCGTGTATTTCCTTGGAGCGTTTTCTTTGTCCAATTGAACACTTGCCACTACTATGACTTCAACGGACCGACACAATGAAGAAATAGGTACTCTAAAGAGCAAAGTTGAAGATTTGTAAAATCGGCAGAGGCGAAAGAATCTGCGACTCTTTGGGATACCTGAAGGATCTGAAGGAGCTGACGCAAGGGGATATATGGTACAAATACTACAAAAGGCTTTTCCGGATTTATCCGACTGGGACTGGGACTCTCAACTTCAGCGAGTACATAGACTTCCCATTATCCCCAGAACCCAGGAGAGCAAATACCCACGGCCCTTTTTAATTTATTTTGGCAATTATTTACTTAGGCAAGCAGTTTCAATGAAAGCCAGACCAAGAACTCCAGTGACAATTGATAATCTAACTTTTTTGTAAAATCAGATCTGAGTAAAGTAACTATGGACAAAAGGTGGGGCCTAAGGAAATTGATTGACCCTATTAAGTCTCATGGAGCAACGGTTTATTTACAGGAACCGGCCCGCCTCAAAGTCACTATGTCTGGCCATAACTACTTTTTTCACGACGTTAAAGAGGCGGAACATTTTCTTTCGAAAATGGACTCAAAATCAAAATCTTAATTAAGAAAATAAGGGGGGAAAAAAAGGGAGAGAGGGGAACAAAAAAAAATAAAAAATAAGATACAATAACCTAACTTGTTATGTTGCTAATCTGCTACTAGTGCTATATGTGGTTACAACTGACTAGGGCAATATCCTTGCTATATAGCTTTCGATCATTTGTCTTTCTGTATGAGAACAATACAGAGGGTTGGGGTTCGCAGGGAAACCTCTCCGGTTAGCTGCCCCATAAACGGCAGCAGAAGATAGGGGGATGCTTCCGGGTAGGTACAGGGGGAGGGATCCAGGAGAATGGAAGGGAGGGTTGGGTGGGACTGACTCATTTGGGTGGTCAGGGTGGGGTTAAGGGGGGGGGGGGAAACTATTGCAAGAGAGAAACATTTGTGAAAAAGTATAACAAGATTTTTGAACCTAAAATGTGGAGAAGAATAAATGAGACCATTTTAATTTACGTCTTCTCTTAGATGTTTGGTTTGGAATGTTGCCGGTCTTAATAATAAATATAAAATAAAATTGGTACAAGAAGAAATTAATATGTACATACCACATATGGTATTCCTATCAGAAACTCACATTAGATACAGTGACCGCAAATTATTATCACAAATGGGCTATGATCTTGTTGTCTGTTCAACTATAGAGACAACCAATCGAGGAGCTGCTATTCTGAAACAGAAATGGTTAAAACTAAATGTTACCAAAACTACCAGTGATGCTAAAGGCAGGTGGGCAATAGCCCAACTGCAATTTAATCAAAAATATTATGTATTCTGTATTATCTATGGTCCAAATGTTGATATACCCAAATTGTATGAATACCTGACTATTGAACTACTTGATTGGGATGGGGAACTGGTGTTAATGGGGGATTTTAATTGCGCTATTAACTATACTGTAGATTCTACAAGTAAATGTTCTAGAAATAGGATGAGGAAAGTGAGATATGCCATAGAGGAACTAGCTAGGATGCATAATTTGAAAGACGTTTGGCGTACTAAATATCCTACAATTCCCGGTTTCACCTACTTTTCTGCCCCACATCAAACTCTCTCTAGGATTGATCTGGTATGGACAACTGATAATATCTTAACTGATTGCGAAATAGAAATCTGTCCCAAAGTCACCTCTGATCATAATCCGATTCTGTTTGAATTCAAAATTTTGGATACCAAACAAACTCTCTGCCAATTTACATTCCCTAGATACTTACTTACGGATCCTAAATTCATCTTGGGTCTGAAGAACCATATACTAGAGTATATATATTATTAAATATTAATTCTACAGCTGTTAATTATGTATGGGACTCTTGTAAATGTAGTATTAGAGGCTATACACAACAATATATATTTCGGGATAACGTAGACAAAAGAAGAGTTGAAAAACTAGCCACTTCCAATATTTTAGTAGCCAAACAACAACTTGCAGATGCTATTACACAAGGTAACACCAATATTGAAGAAATAAAACTAACACTAATTTCATTAAGAGCGGTCCTAAAGAAAACCCTTAGAGAAAAATATAGTTCCAAAATACATAAATATAAACTAACACAATATGAAGGGGGAGATAGAATTGGAAATATTTTGGCTTATAAAGTAGCTGATAAAAAGGCTAAAACCACCATAAAAATAATAAAAGGGCTAGATTCTAAAAATTATCAAAAACCAGAACAGATATTAGAACAATTTGCCAAATACTACTGTTATTTATATACTCCTGAGAATACACCCACATTAGAAACAATAGAATCCTATCTAGAAATTCATAGACCTTCAAGAATAGATCCGGAAAAAAACAAAATACTTGATACTAAAATCACAATGGAAGAAATAAAAAAAGCTATATATTCACTCCCTTTAGGCAAGGCTGCAGGCGAAGACAATCTGCCTATGGAGATCTATAAGATCTGCGAGCAGGAATTACTTCCTTTGTTCTATCAGGTAATAGAATCTATAGCTGAAATGGGTAGTGCTCCCACTTCTTGGCGCATAGCAAAATGATCTTCTTTTTTAAAAAAAAACAAAGCACGGGAAGAACAGGGATCATGCCGACCAATTTCATTAATTAACACTGACGCAAAAATCTTTGCCAAAATACTCTCTAACCGACTAGCCCCTATAATGCCCGACCTGGTTAACTTCCAACAACATGGATTTGTGGTGGGGAGAGACACTACTGCTCATATTAACACCGCAATAACTGCTTTTGATGTTGCGGCGGTTACTCACACCCCACTCGGAATGGTTATGATAGATTCTGAGAAAGCATTCGACCGAGTGGGGTGGGAGTATTTATGGGCAACACTAAGATCATTTGGTATACAGGGACAATACTTGAGATGGATACAATCCCTATATGAAACACCGACAGCTATAGTAAGTTATTTAGGGAATACCTCAGATAGTTTCTTGATAAAAAGGGGTACTAGACAGGGGTGCCCTCTCTCACCCCTGCTCTTTGCCTTAGCCTTAGAACCATTCCTAAATGTGCTTACGATCCAAGACCATATTGTTCCAATAGAACATGAAGGCAATACTTTAAAAATTACAGCTTTTGCTGATGACATTGCTATTTTTACCACTGAACTGGTACAAGCTATACCTAATATAATTAAGGAAGCTAGTGACTTCGGGGATATATTGGGCTATCGTTTAAATGTTAATAAAACTCAAGTAATAGCCAATTATAAACCACTTCAACCGATAATAGGCTTATGCTCTGACGCTACATATCTAGGGGTGAAACTTACCTCGAATATCGATAAAATCATCTCACTAAACTATGAGCCTCTACTAAGTGATATTACATCCACTCTCAAAAATTGGCATAAAATACCACTTATTTTGATCGGACGCATCAATACAATTAAAATGAAAATAGTACAAAAAATACTTTACCTGTTTAGATCTATCCCGTTACAGCTGAATAAATCTTACATTAAGAGGATAGAAAGTATCTGTAGTAACTGTATATATGGGGATACAAAAAAGCCCGCAGGTCAATGACGGCACTGAAATTATCTCTTGAAAAAGGAGGATTAAACTTTCCAGAACTAAAAATCTACTTTTTTGCTACCTTTATTTCACGTATACGCAGCCTCCTGTCTAAAGAAACTCCTCTGTTTTATCACCAGTTCGTGCTAGGGCCACAAAGCAACCAATTCTTATTTCGGGTCCATGACCCAAACTACTACAAAAGAGTTCAATTCAAGACTGTTAGAGCTATCAAAAGAATCTGGGATCAAATAATAGACACTGACAAAATTCCCTTTTTCAATGCTGAACTACCAATATGGGGGAACCCAGGGTTACCTAACATCTTTTCTGATGGCGCTAGTGCTCAATGGCTAGATCATGGAATTAAATCTTTGGGAGATCTATATTGCTTAGAAGGTCTTCTAAGCTTTAATACATTAAAAATACTATATGAGATTAAAGACCCCATGTATTTTAAATACATACAGCTACAAGACTTTTTG
Organism: Lissotriton vulgaris; assembly: GCF_964263255.1. Lineage (NCBI taxonomy): Eukaryota > Metazoa > Chordata > Amphibia > Caudata > Salamandridae > Lissotriton > Lissotriton vulgaris. The sequence goes on along the minus strand of NC_141689.1, from coordinate 270,665,780 downwards.
ATTAACAAAAACAAAATCGTGAACGTCGAACAATCAGATATTCTTCAATGTATTTATTTGAATCTTACTAAATTTCTGGTAACTGGACATAATATCGACTACATAATATCGAATGGACAAAATATCGACGGAAAAATATCGACATTAACTAAATATCGACTATAGGAATATTGTTGGACAAAATATCGACTGTAAAAATGGCCCAAAAATATCGAATACAAAAATATCGACTCAAAAATATCGACCAGACAAAATATCGAAATATAGTGAAAGTAAAAAATATCGAGAAAATGTTAGAAAATATTGATTTTATAAAATAATATATATATAATATATAAATAAATAGTAGTTAATGTTTAGGAGCGGGTTGTGGGTTTATAGGGGAATAGGGTGGGAAGTAATTTAATAATAATTAATTATTTATTATATGTTTGGTAATTGTTTTAATTGGTAATTAATTAATATTAATTAGTTAATTGTTTAATTGATTATTTAGCATATAATTTAATTGATTAATTGATTAATTAATTAATAATAATTATAGTAAAAGTAAAAAAATTAGAGAAAATGTTAGAAAATATAGATTTTATAAAATAATATATATATAATATATAAATAAATAGTAGTTAATGTTTAGGAGCGGGTTGTGGGTTTATAGGGGAATAGGGTGGGAAGTAATTTAATAATAAATAATTATTTAATATATGTTTGGTAATTGTTTTAATTGGTAAATAATTATTATTAATTAGTTAATTGTTTAATTGATTATTTAGCATATAATTTAATTGATTAATTGAGTAATTATTTATTATTAATTATAATTTTTAAAAATTGATTTGTATATGATTTTAATTTATATTTTTTGGTTATTAATTATTAATAATTAGTGATGTATTTTATTAAGAATTAGCATATTATTTACATTTATAAATTGCTAACACATTAATTATCATTGGTTAATGATGTAATTAATATATTGCATATAATTTAAAAATCTTAATTGGTAATTATTTTTTAATAATGATTTAATTACATTAATTGGATACATTGAAATGTAATGTGTTAATTTATGTTGATGTTAATTAATTAATTGGAATAAAGCAATATTAATTAATCAAAATTATTATTATAGCTAATGTGATAATATATTTTATTATTGTTTTTGTAAAAAATATTTTTATATTATATATTCATATTTCATGTTGTGTTTATTATTATTTATAGTGTTCTGGCTCAGTTTCATAGTTTTTGTTATAGGTAAATTTTTTAGGGTTCAGGGTCAGTTTTCAGTTTGTGGGTAAAGGGGTATTTGTAGGGTTCAGGGTCAGTTTTCAGTTTGTGGGGAAAGGAGTATTTGTAGGGTTCAGGGTCAGTTCTCAGTTTGTGGGTAAAGGGGTATTTGTAGGGTTCAGGGTCACTTTTCAGTTTGTGGGGAAAGGAGTATTTGTAGAGTTCAGGGTCAGTTTTCAGTTTGTGGGTAAAGGGGTATTTGTAGGGTTCAGGGTCAGTTTTCAGTTTGTGGGGAAAGGAGTATTTGTAGGGTTCAGGGTCAGTTTTCAGTTTGTGGGTAGAGGAGTTGTTTTGAGGTTCAGGGTCAGTTTTCAGTTTGTGGGTGAAGGGGTATTTGTAGGGTTCAGGGTCAGTTTTCAGTTTGTGGGGAAAGGAGTATTTGTAGGGTTCAGGGTCAGTTTTCAGTTTGTGGGTGAAGGGGTATTTGTAGGGTTCAGGGTCAGTTTTCAGTTTGTGGGTAAAGGGGTATTTGTAGGGTTCAGGGTCAGTTTTCAGTTTGTGGAGAAAGGAGTATTTGTAGGGTTCAGGGTCAGTTTTCAGTTTGTGGGTAGAGGAGTTTTTTTGAGGTTCAGGGTCAGTTTTCAGTTTGTGGGTGAAGGGGTATTTGTAGGGTTCTGGGTCAGTTTTCAGTTTGTGGGGAAAGGAGTATTTGTAGGGTTCAGGGTCAGTTTTCAGTTTGTGGGTAAAGGGGTATTTGTAGGGTTCAGGGTCAGTTTTCAGTTTGTGGGTAAGGGGTATTTGTAGGGTTCAGGGTCAGTTTTCAGTTTGTTGATAAAGGGGTATTTGTAGGGTTCAGGGTCACTTTTGGCCTTTAGGGTGAAGGGGTCTTTTTAGTGTTTTGGGACAGTTTTGGGTATTTTAGAGTGCTGATGTATAGTGTAACTTAACACTGATATATTAAATCTATTACACGAAAATAGCTATTATTATAACTTTACATTAGTACGCTTTATTTTGAACAAAAAAATATATGTATTAGCATGTTTCCAGAAAGTAGCTAGAGTGGAGTTGGAATTCTAATTATTAATTGGTTGGTGTCCAGCACCATCAGTAATATTACCTACACTGGAGTTGGATTAATAAAAAAACATTGGTCAGTCTCCACCACATTTTATGGTAGTACCTTGAGTGTAGTAGGAATAGTAAATAATTTTTTGCTAGTGTCTTGCAGCTTCTATGATATTAGATTGACTGGAGTAGTAATAATACATATAAAATTGGTCAGTGTGCAGCACATTTGTATACATTTGTTCATTACTGTATTTTAATATTAAAAATTAAGGCAACATAGATGTTTTCAAATAACTTTATTAAACAATTTTTTGATTTTTTATTGTGTACTACAATACAATCACAAAGAAATATAACATCAAATTTTTTTGACTTTTATTATTCACAGAATAACATCTTTACATTTATATACATGTTGTCAATGTAAAAAAAAATTTGATTACTACATTCTTTCTGTAAATTTTACATATTCCCATCAGTCACTTACAATTTAAAGTATTTATATAGAAATACATAAAACAATGATTTGTTATACATTTTTACATTAATATTTAATAATTTTATTATTAAATATTAATATAATAAAATATATATAATACATTTTTCTTTTTAACAAGTAACATGATTATTATTACATTTGTTAGGATAACTTGAAATCAAAAAATAAATTTCTTTGGTGTATATTTCACAAAATGTTGTTTTTACATAAAACATATAAATCGATTTGGTTGTAAAGTTTATAATTGTATAGGGAAACAATATGTTTAATTATAATATCTGGTATTGACCAAATATTAGTAAAGCAATTATATACTTTTGTTATAGTTAGACATAATTATAAAACTGTTTGTAATAATTAATAAAAATGATAATTATTTTATTAATTAATATTATTATTAATTAATAAACATAAACATTTTTAATTATTAACAAAAATATATACATTCACAGATAAAATAGATACTTTTTTTTCAGGCCATTCTTTATATACAAAATGGTTCTAATTGTTATATTAATAACAATAAATAAGTTATATTATTTATCATTATTAATTATTAGCATAAACATTTATAATGTTTTATTAAAATTATACACAAAATTATTCATATAAATATACACCATAAGAAATTATTTACATCTTTTATTGAAAGTCTTACATAATTATTTAATATTATTAATATATAATAAATATTATATATTAATTTCTATTAAATATATTTATTTTTTTAATAAAGGAAAATTGTCATGAGTATAGTGTATTAATTTGTTACATTATACATGTGTATGTATTATATATTTTCCATATGATATTGTTTATTCTATTATCCTTTTACACAAATGGGTTAAGGGGACTACTTTTTTACCGCGTAAGTTTATTCCGCGCCATTCAGGACTGGAGAAGCTCGCGGTTGGGAGTTGCTTCGTGTGGAGAGAGGTAAGGTTATTTTTATCTACTAATTATAAGTAAGTGGTCATGTTTGAGGGTATAATCGAACTATGTAGTGTTTTTTGGTGTATGTATTAATAGTTTAAGTAGCGTTTTGGTGAAAAGTCTCCGTTATGGATGTGTTGTGCTTTTTTTACTTCAAGTCTAATTTTAAGTGTTCGGAAATGTCTTCTTACATGGTTAATGTTAATGGTTAGTATATTTACAAATGTGAAGGGGGTATTTGTGGGTGGCTTTCGTTATGTATGTTATTTTACAGGTTTCGGTTCCTCGCATGAAAACTACATGGAAGGAAGCGTGTTTTTTAACGGAGAAACAAACGTTTAAGTTATTATGCTTATATTTAGACATTCTTTCTCCTATTTTTCGTGTTTGCCAGGAGCGGTTTTTACACTTTTTAAACCTTTTTCGGGTTTTTTTGAGGGTTTCGATTCGGATTGATACATTGATATGTGTGACCGTTTTTTAAAAATAGTGTGTATATAACTTTAAATCCTAAAGTGTCCACACTACTGTTTTCGGGATTTCCTGGAGCGTTTTTTTACGTTTTACTTTTTATTTTCGGGTTTTTGAGGGTTTCCCATATTGGAATAGTAAGATATTGGATTGGATTGTATGGATTGATTTTTCCTTGATTGCGTCTCTCAAGTCCAAAAATTGTAAGTATTTATTTTACAATTTTGATTGGGTGGGAAATGTCGATTTTTCATGTTATGTGTATGTTATAAAAAATTATAGACATTGCATATTTGTTACGAATTTTTTTTTAAAATTTTTAAAAGTTTGTCAAACAAATATGTTTTATTTATAATTCATTATATATGTGTATGAAATGTAATTTTTTGTAATATTGTAAGAAGACATTCGTATATTTACTTTACATTTATTTAGAGGAGACTTTTTGCTATTATTGCGAGGTATTCTAATCCTCTAGTTGTAGGGTATAATGTGACTTGACTTTGAAGTAGTCGGAACATTTGTTGGGTTTGTTTAGTGAGTTTTGGACCTATTTGTGACACTGATTGTTCCATTCTTAGTTCCTGATAGCTTTGTTCTTTTTTCAAAGCTTCTAGAAGGTTTTGGAATGTGGGTTTGCCTCGGTTTGTAGTTGCTTGGAAAGCATTATGCCACCCTTCAACACTGTTGTTGGTTTTAGCCTCTTGGTTTAAAGTACTGAGGTAGACATTCCACCAAGGGATTTGGAATTTGGGCTGGCGTCGATGTCCTGATCTGTGCAACCTTCCCACCCAAGTGTCTTCAAAATAGTCTAGCAATGGTGTTAGTTTGTCCTCATTCCTCTTATAGTATGCGCTGTCAATTAATAAATTGTAATGTTCAGCAACATCTGTAACAGGGACGTAGGCCAGGGCTATTAACTTTTTAACTTGATAGGCAAAGGTGCTATCTGTAGAGTATAGTATACTTAAAGTAGATTTTTGGAGATGCCTCCATATACTCTGATTAAAATGATAATAGCAACCCTGGATTGCTGTGTGGGGAAATGTTCTCAAAATGCTATTAATCATAGCTAATTCGAAATCAATAATTATTTTTTCTGGAAAATAATTATTGATTTCCGTTTTGAGAACATTTAAAATTTCGGTGTAAGTTGTTTGCTGTTTGTTGGGTAGCAAACAGTAAATGAAAGGTATGTTAGAATGATGGTATAAACCGTGAATGGAATACAGTTGGTAAAAAGGTTTTGGGCAGGGTTTAAATGTTCCATCCATCATCCATTGGGGACACTGTTGGATTTTTCGTAAATTACTTGCAGTTGCAAACATAATTATTCTGTTTGTACTGCTTTCATTATCAAAAAGAATAAATTTATCTTTATTGTGTGTGATGGCCATTTCGGGAGAAATAATAATTTCCTCAAAACAAGTTGGGTTAGGTTGGGTTGTGCTAGTGAGGCGTTTAGTGCGTGCAATTGTGCGTTTCAGGGAGTCAATAGAGGGTAGTTGACCTGAAGCATGGGCAGGGATTTTTACCAGTTCTTCTTTCAGGATTTGTGTGGTGGGTTTGTCACTTTGGGCTCGATTCCGATCCGGTAAAAAAATCCCCCTGTACGCATCGTATTCGTAGGCGAATCCGTACGAATCGTAAAAATCCATACGACCTGCGTAGTACGATCCTGTGGCGCATATTCCCGTACGAATATCAGTCATCCGTACGAACAACAGTCGAAGCCCCCGTACGACTCGGCTTCGGAAATGTAACCGTACGATTTGTAAACCTGCCGTACAACCACACAAGTACGATCCAGTTGGGGAACTCTGTACGCGATTCGTACGGGCCAAATTATTCGCGCATGAAGATGGTCCCGTACGGTATCCCATGCCTCACAGCAAGCGTAATCAATACATACCAAACGTGTAGCCCTTGCGCAAGCCTACGCGACCGCGCTCCCCCCACCCCCAAACGGCCCGTACAACTCGCACGCACGCACAAGTACCGCACGCACACCCCCCAACAAGCGAACCCGAGCCCCCGACCCGCCAACGGCCCGTACAACTCGTTCGCAAAGCCAAGTACCGCACGCACACCCCCCCAACAAGCGTACCCGAGCCCCCGACCCGCCAACGGCCCGTACAACTCGCACGCACGCACAAGTACAGCACGCACACCCCCCCAACAAGCGTACCCGAGCCCCCGACCCGCCAACGGCCCGTACAACTCGCACGCACGCACAAGTACCGCACGCACACCCCCCCAACAAGCTAACCGAGCCCCCGACCCGCCAACGGCTCGTACAACTCGATCGCAAAGCCAAGTACCGCACGCACAACCCCCCAACAAGCGAACCCGAGCCCCTGACCCGCCAACGGCCCGTACAACTCGATCGCAAAGCCAAGTACCGCACGCACACACCCCCACCAAGCGTACCCGAGCCCCCGACCCGCCAACGGCCCGTACAACTCGCACGCACGCACAAGTACCGCACGCACACCCCCCCAACAACCGTACGCGAGCCCCCGACCCGCCAACGGCCCGTACAACTCGCACGCACGCACAAGTACAGCACGCACACCCCCCCAACAAGCGTACCCGAGCCCCCGACCCGCCAACGGCCCGTACAACTCGCACGCACGCACAAGTACCGCACGCACACCCCCCCAACAAGCTAACCGAGGCCCCCCCCGCCAACGGCCCGTACAACTCGCACGCAGGCACAAGTACCGCACGCACACCCCCCCCCCAACAAGCGAACCCGAGCCCCCGACCCGCCAACGGCTCGTACAACTCGATCGCAAAGCCAAGTACCGCACACACACCCCCCCAACAAGCGTACCCGAGCCCCCGACCCGCCAACGGCCCGTACAACTCGCACGCACGCACAAGTACAGCACGCACACCCCCCCAACAAGCGTACCCGAGCCCCCGACCCGCCAACGGCCCGTACAACTCGCACGCACGCACAAGTACCGCACGCACACCCCCCCAACAAGCTAACCGAGCCCCCGACCCGCCAACGGCCCGTACAACTCGATCGCAAAGCCAAGTACTGCACGCACACCCCCCCAACAAGCTAACCGAGCCCCCGACCCGCCAACGGCCCGTACAACTCGCACGCACGCACAAGTACAGCACGCACACCCCCCCAACAACCGTACGCGAGCCCCCGACCCGCCAACGGCCCGTACAACTCGATCGCAAAGCCAAGTACTGCACGCACACCCCCCCAACAAGCGTACCCGAGCCCCCGACCCGCCAACGGCCCGTACAACTCGCACGCACGCACAAGTACCGCACGCACACCCCCCCAACAACCGTACGCGAGCCCCCGACCCGCCAACGGCCCGTACAACTCGATCGCAAAGCCAAGTACTGCACGCACACCCCCCCAACAAGCGTACCCGAGCCCCCGACCCGCCAACGGCCCGTACAACTCGCACGCACGCACAAGTACCGCACGCACACCCCCCCAACAAGCTAACCGAGGCCCCCCCCGCCAACGGCCCGTACAACTCGCACGCACGCACAAGTACCGCACGCACACCCCCCCAACAAGCGAACCCGAGCCCCCGACCCGCCAACGGCCCGTACAACTCGATCGCACGCCCAAGTACCACACGCACACAACGCCAAAACCCAAAACAGCACAACAACACCAAACATGTCTCCTGTGTACACACCATTGAGTAAGAATGAACAGGTCACAGCTAAACAGAGGTCAACACTGACACCCACCCCATATATGACACACCCAACCAATTCAAAATAAGCCACACCCACATCTTCACCTACAAAAGGCTCCACACATACAACCCATCATCCTTTGCAACATACCCATTATAGCAAAGAAACTGAGAGCACACCAACAATTGCAGCCACATACCTTCACACATACACCCTATCACATCTACACCCACACCACCCCTTCACAATCACAACCACACACCCTCATCCATACACACCATCACCCCCTCAACCACATACACCCCACACCATGACCACACCCAAGAATCCAAAGTTCACCAACCCGGAGATGGAGATCCTTACCGATGAAATCATCAGAGTCGAGCCACAGCTGTTTGGCACATTGGTCAGACAGACCAGCATGGCAGAAAAAACTCGCCTGTGGGAGAGGATCATAGACCGGGTAAATGCTGTTGCACCCATCAGGCGCACCAGGGCGGATTGCCAGGCCAGGTGGTACGATCTGCGGAGGATGGTCAGGAGGAAGATGGACCAGGAGTACGCCGCTGCAAACCACACTGGAGGTGGTGGTCCCCGCAGACCTCCTGTATACCATCCCTGGGAGCAAAAAGTCATGGAGCTGCTGGCACCGGTGGGAGTACACGTAATACCAGGAGCCGTTGAGTCTGGTGAGTGTGCAAGAAAAACATGTGACAGGGGTGGACTTACAACAGTGCCCAGCAGCATGGGGTGGGTGGCCATGAGTCCCAGCATGACTAAACAACATGGGGATTGATGCAAGGGGGAGGCACAAAGGGTGGAAGGTGGAGGGTAGGAGGCTACTCCCATGTCATATGTCCCAGGGACACACCCAAGCACCATGCCCAATGTACAGGGATAGGGAAAAATCACACTACATAGTATATTACAGTTGCTCAACTATTTCATGTGGTGGACACACCTTGCGCAATAAACACACCACGCAGTGTCAGCGTAAAAGGCCATTTCAATACACCAGAACTGCAAATCTGAACATAACAGTAACAGCAACATAATAATAACAACAAACCCCCACTCACACTGCCCCATCATTCGTTTCACTCGTCCCGCTTCATCACCAAGCCCTTGAGCCACCAACCACGCTTCATTCTTGCCCCCCAATGACTCGTCATCCAGCCCCACTCATTGCGTCGTGCCATTCACGCTTCTATGCGCCCTACGAACTCACCCCCCCCAAGGGATGGGTGTGCCCGCTCTTGCCCCCCTTGTCCCTTCAAATACTGACAACCAGTGAACCCCCTGTAGGGTGGTTCACTGCCCCCCCCCCTCAAGGCTGCCCATCCACCACACACACACCATTCACTCCCTGCTACACCAGATACCCACATTCCACAACTTGCTCCACACATCTCTCATATCCATCATGTAGTACGCATTGCCCAGCTGGGGCAAGTGCACCCCGTCATCCCTGAAAACTAACCGCTCCTCCAGTCGTATCCCGCCATGCGCAATAACCTCAATGTCCTTGTATGCACAGTACAGTCTCACAGCCCTATTGAGCTTCCTCCGAGCCTTCTCTATGGCTCCATGCTTCACAGCCCCTCTCCACACTTTTCTGGGGACCAACTCCGTCCAGGCAATGCAGGTCCCCGCAAGCCTCTACTTCAAAACCTTCTGGTCCCGCTGCATGAGTTGTAACAATGGCAATGCAGACAGTTGCACCAGGTCGTTCTCCCCCAGAAGAATGATCAACAAATCCGGCCATCCCCTCTGTGGGACCACTTTTTGCAAGCCCGGGTAGTAGTGCGACCCATCGCATTCCACTTCGGCCCCACCATTGTACCTCGTGCAAGTGTCCTCTCAGTCCCAGGTTGCGCCCGTAAACCTGCAGCTCCGCATATTTGGATGCCCAATGCACGAAGGAGTGGCCAACAATCCAAGTCACTGTCCTACTGCCCGGTCCACCCACGCAACCTACAAAGAAAAAAATGTCAGAACAAGAAAAACAGTCCAAAACAACCAACATCCTGCCTGGGACCATCCTACTTCCTCACATACCTCTCACAACAGCGCAACTCCCATCGCCCAATCCTCCTAATCCTATCCCTGGACCAACCCAACCTTGCCGCCGCAGTTGCAGCCCCAATCCGGAAAGAGTGGGTCCCAAATGCAGCCTCATCCATGCCCAAACGCCTCAAGCCCTTAGGCAACACCGCCAACAAGTGGCCCGCCGTCACTCTTGCGCCAGATGCATGACAAACAATCTCCACACAACGCACCCCCCCCTGTCCCCTGTAAAGTTCGCCATTCCAACACTGGGCAAACCGCCACGCCAGACTCTTTCAACCACACCCACTTGCCTCTGCCCAATGGAACCGTCTTGGAGCATCGCAGCCAAATACCCATGCGCCCCTCATCCACACGAACCTCCTCAAACAACCTCCCAGCCCCACCTCTCGTACCCAAAAGCTCAGACACCCGGAACGCCCCGAAAAACATCCACACCATGCACATACGGAAACGACCCAGCTCACCCAGGTCACAACTGCTTTCCAGCAACACCCCCACCAGCCTGACCAACAACTCAAACGTCACCGCCTCTCAGCCTACCCCCACCCACCCCACTTTCCCTGCCCCAACCCTGCAACATTCTGGCCAGAATCACATCCTTAGTTGGGTCAAAGCCCAGGAACAAAACACAGTAGAACTATATCCCTGCCAACTTTCCAGATATCGTAGCCGCAGTCAAACCCTGATCCATGCAAGCCAACACGTAACTCCTCTGCCCCTGTACCACAGTTGACTCCCCACTCACTACCCCATCCACCGTCCAGCCCATGAAAGTGCTAAATTCAGACCATGCCAAATGATACGTCCTCCTTGTGGTCGCAGCCAGTGATCCTTCCATCAGCCCAATCATCCTCACTCCCCCAAGGCCCAGATGCCGGCCGGCAGCTCGGTCTTGCACGTATCCGCACACGGTGCCAGGTGTCGAAAACGCTGCCACAGCGAACGAGACAAAGCATCGGCAATGTCATTTTTCGGCCCAGGGACATGGTTAGCCCGAAACACCACATTCAACTGCAGACACACCAACATGAACATCCACAACTGTCGCAGCACCCTCAGGTCCCTTGCCCTCTGATGATTCACCAGCCCCACCACCGTCATATTGTGGAGGAGCACTGACCTATCACGAAATTCCTCCCCCCACACCGCCAGTGCCACCAGCAAAGGGAAGAATTCCAAGAAGGCAATGCTCCTGCCCTGTTTGATCCAGGAGGCCGGCCAGCTCTTGGGCTTCGTCTATTCCATACAGACAGTGACACACAGGGGACTAGATGTAGTCAGGATGGTGAGGCAAGAGCTGGGACCAGCCATCTTCTCGGCCAGATCTCAAATTCTCGGCCCAACTGTGCTCCCTGGGACCCTGGTAGGCCACCCGAAAGCCCTCAGTGAAACCCCAGACGAGCCGCGCCGCAGCCTCCTGATCCGGGTAGCACGAGAGCCACGGGGCCATCGCCTCCACCCTAACCGGTGTAGGCGCCCTTTGGTCCAGGTTGGCCCCGCCCCCTGGTGTTCACCCATTGCTCCGAGGGGGTGGCGAGTGTGAGGCACAGCGTAAGGGCATGCTTCCCGCAGCTATTGTAGCACTTGTGCTTGAATTTACAGGGAAACCTGGAACAATACCCCCTATTGTAAATCCAACAGGCCCCCATGGAATAACCCCCTTGCTTGGACTGCTGCCCCAAGACAATGGTGCTGGGCACTGTTCCACCCCCCGCCCCGCCTTGTGCGGGACGTGGCGGAAAAGACTGACACACCACCGGTAGGCCGCTGGCCGTGTGAGTGGACGCCGTGGAGTGCGACAACGCCATCCACTGCATCCAAAGCTCCTGATCCACCTCCCCCCCAACACATCTCGGCATTCGCGCTAAGCCTTGCTCCAACACCTCATCATAGCTTAAACAAGCAAAACCTCCAAACTGCATCTGTGCCTTGCGAATGATATCCATGTACTCTAAAAGTGCAATCGCCCTTTCCAAATACCTCTGGCAATAAACACTGGCATAGATCAAGAAAGCTGACGTCCAAATCTCCATCGTCACCGGCACCCTAGGGCACCTCGTCAGCTCCCACTCCTCCTCTTTAGACCCCTCCATAGCCTGTACCTCCCTATGGAGCTACTTTAACACATCGACAAACTCATGTTTGCAGATCCGCTCCTTGAGTTTCTCCAATAAATGCAACCCCAGAGGCATCGCCAGCCCCATATATGGGAGCCTCTCAGGCACCTTCACTCCCTTCTCATCCTTACCATCCCCTTTGTCCGTCTGCACCCCCAAAGTCACTTACTTACCATCCACCTCCTTACCATCCCCGGGTGGATTGCCCGATGGCCTCACCGCCTCCCGCACTGAACCGTCCCCCACACCCACCGACCTGCAAGTCCTCTTCCAACCTTCCCCCCCCCCGCGGGGCCTCCTCCCAAGATGCCCACCAGGCACCCTCACCTGTGAGTGCCGAGGCCCGCTCCCGGGGCCGTCCTCTGGACTCAGTCACCTGGACTGGCGTCGATCCGGCCTTTGTCTTTGTTGCCGTTTTGACCTGTAACACACCAAGGTTGCCGTTGGCCGCTGCACCGCCTACGCCTTCCAAGTCATCCCGCACCTCCCATTCTTCCAGCTCATCACTCTTGGCACCATAATCCAACTCAAGCACCGGTTCCAGATCCACACCCACATTGTCCACCTCCTTCAGCTCACATTTCACACCTTTCTGCACACCTCCCCGCCCACACACTCCAGATCCGCCACGCGTTGCAGGTGCCCGAGCACTCGGTGGGGGGACAGCTGCTGCAGACTGCCCTACTGCTTCTGTCTTGCGTCTTGGAGCCGTCTTGCGCCCCGCCAGGCACCCGAGGGCTCTGCCGACAGCCGCCGGCTAGGATCCCCGCACACCCCTCAGGTCGCTCAAACCTGAGCGGGCCCCAGCACCATCGGGCCTCAAAGCCGTCCTGGCCGTCCATACACCTGCCATACCCCCCCCTGGGGGGGGTGGACCTGCACTGCCTACCTGGCCCTGACCCTCTTAGACTCCTCCTCCCTCTCCGCTTCCCTTTCCTCCTCAGAGGTCGGGGTGGGAGGGCCCTCAACCTCATGGCCCCACACAGCCCCCACCCTGGCCCGTGTCTCCTCGGCCCACCTGACCTCCAGAATCTGCTCAAACATCCTCTCTCCCCGGGCCCTATCCTCCCAGGAAGCGGCACCCCAGATCCGAGGGGAGGGTGCGGGCAGTAGCTAAACAAATCAGCCCCCTGGGGGAAGAAACCCACCTGCGGAAAACCAGGAACCCAACCAGGCCCGGCAATGGGAACCAGAGTGGGGGTCCCACTCCGGCCACCCAGGTTCCCCACCACCCCCTGCCTCGCCATGGCCGCCGTGCCAGCCCTAGAGCCGGTGGACAGGTCAATGTGGACCTCCTCTTCCAGCCCTGCAGACTCTTGCAAGGCGTCCCCAAGCACATCCTCCCCTGGATCATTGAGAGCCGGCTGCCCGGAAAACCCAGGGCCCACCCCCCCCGGTGTTCCCGCCTGCTCCAGGGCAGGCCCAGACAGGCTGTCTGCCTGCCCCTCACCCTGCGTCGCGCCGACCGGCACCAGCAGAGGCCCTTGGGGCGGAAGCGCGGGGGGCGCGGCCCTCACGGCCGCCCCCGAGGCCACAGGCAAAAACTCAAGCAGAGGGAAGGCCCGCGGGGGACGGCTCCTGCGTTTCCAGCCTCGCGCCGGGTCCTTGGGCACTCCGCCCCCCCTCTGTTCATCAATCCGGGCCCGCAGCGTCCTGCTCATCATCCTGGCAGGCCACCACCGCAGCTTAAACCCCGGCCGAGGCAGCGCGCGAGCCCCTGGTGGCCCCCACCCAGGCCTGGACCAAAACCCCTGGCTGGATAAGGTCTTTCCCACCGGCCCTTGCGAGCAACAGCAAGGCCTCCCGGACCTGTATTGCGGATACCCCCGACAGCTCGCCAAAAACCATGCTACAGGCTTGAATAAAAAAATACCCAGCTGGCGTGAAACAGCTCGGGAAAAACTCCTACCCAAACCTGACACTACGGTCACTCCAAGAATAACTAGCCCTAAACTAACCAACTCCTGATCTCCCTCCCGATGGTGCCATGCGCAGAAAGAGGAAGTTCCCTTCCTCCCCTGCGCCTAAATACCCACCCCCGGACTCCTCCCCATCCCCTACCTGGCCAATCCCCTGCGCTAAAGACCCCGGGGGAAGACTAGTCTGCGACTCTGCTTCCCCCGGGGCCCGGCATTCCAGAGAAGCAACATTTTGTGGCACAGTAAGGCAGTGCAGCGAGCAAGCATGCACAAACAACCTGGCTCCATCCCTGTCTTCCTCTCTCTCCCACTACCACTGTTGCCCACTCCCTCTGTTGCAATCTCCCTCGGTTGCCCTCTCCCTCGGTCGCCCCCTCCCCCTGTTGCCCCCTCCCCCTGTTGCACTCCCTCCCTCCCTCAGTCTGCCTCCATCCCTCTGTCTACCTGCCTCAGTCACCTCACCTCAGCCCCCTGGGCACACAGACAGTTGCACCCAAGCACTGCACAGGCATTCAAAACACCATAGACATGAATGTCCAGGGACAGCAGTCATCTACTAATAGCCTGCAACACACCCACCTTTTGCAGTGGACAATGTACTGTGTCAGGACACACATTTGAGAATGGTCTGTAGTACACAATGGGCACAGGTGTAGGCACCACAAGTCTCTCATGTGATCAGTGCAAACACAAACACCAGGACAAGGTCACACATCCTGTGCATGAACCCAAAATCACAAATATGCCCGCATGCAACATCAGGGGCCAGCCAAATTTTTAACAAAGGTGGCTTGCTAATCACACCAAAACTACTGACATGGCCTGTCATACACACCCCTTACAGAAACTCATCACCTGGGGACAAGCATCGGAGTGCAACAATGTCACAATTGTCATGTATCACAACTAAACACTCACTCATATGAATATGCATACAAGTAAGACATGCACATTGAAGAAGCTACAGTCCATTGTGCCTTCCAAACAATACTTGCCCCATCTCATGACTGATGTGGATGCACGTAAGTAACAACATGGACATGGGTATTGACAAGGTGATGCGTCTCAGAGAAGTGACACGTTCAATAGCACTGATCGATAAGTGTGTGTACAGGTCCAGGGGTGTTGGCATTGTGTGGCCATCACGGAACAGCAAAATACATCCAATGTAGTTGATGTCATGCTAATTTATGATGCCCTGTCTCTTACATCAACATGCTGCATCTAAACTCTGTGCATGCTTGACGCAGGCATAAGGATTTTCACCATATCCTGGATGTTGCGTCAACCTGAGCAATGCTTAACATGTGTTGGGCCGGCAATACAAGACACAGCAATGGCTGTGTCAGTGATTGACAAGAGATTGGAAGAATGAAAAATACCCCTGAGTACATGTAAAATTACTACCACTACATGCACAACTGAACAATGACAACAATGACAACAATGTAAAGCATGTGGAACAGTGATGCAGATAATGGATAAATAACCAATATATCACTTGATAGTGCCTTAACAGTGTCTCTCTCTCCCACACACAGGGCAACGTGTGGAGCCTAACCCACCCCAGGGGGGAGAAGGATCCCAGTCCCAGGCTCAGCCGGACACAGACCCCACCGACAGCCAGCCCACTCAACGCACTGTGGATGACCCCAACCAACCTGGCACCTCTGGATCCCAAACACCTGCAGCAACTGTACCAGAAACTTCTCTGCCAACCACCGGAACCATTCCCAACACATCACAGCAGACAGGTCAGAGCCTTGCACATGATCCATCAGAGGGCCTGTCTGAAGATGAGGGACACCCTTTGTCGGGCGCCCCTGAGGTGGCTGACAACCTCCACTCTGCCAGCACTCGGGGGGCCCGTCGACCGGATGTGCCCACAAGTGCAGGCGGTGCACATGTGGGTCAGGGTGGTGGCAGAGGTGCAAGGCGGAGGCGGGAATCTGGACAGCCAGCTGCAGGGACCGGTATGGCTGAACTCACTAACATCCTGGAGGCATACCGGCGGGACACCAGGGAGGTAGGCCAGCTTGCGGAGGTCCTCAACCAGGTGAAAGAACAGCAGGCAGAGCAAATAGCCAGGCAAGACCAACATTATGGACGGGTGGAGGAAAGTCTGGCTCAGCTCTTGACGGTGCATCGGGAAATGAACCACTCGCTACGTCAGATAGCTGCCAACATGCAGCACCCTCCCTGTGTCACAAGGCCATCAACATCACGGCAAAGTGTGACACCAGCCGCAGGGAGGGGGGAGGCGGAGGAGGAGGAACTCTCTGACGTAGCTTCCCATGCATCGTCCAGGCCTGCACCTGAGGGCCCCCCAAGGAAGGTTGGTCGTCCACGTCTAAGACGTTGAGGGGGCGTGGCCCATGCACGACTCCCAGGACACAGGACCTGGCATATTGCCCCTGGGTGCAACAGTTTCCCCTATGCAACTCTCCCACATGGACTTGCTGGTCACAGTCTACCCGATGATGCCACGCACTGTGGCCTGGACTCTGATGAGAGTAACTGTAAGGCAACTCATCTCCCCACCACTGGACTTTGGATTCAACACCTTTATGTACTGCACCTATTCACGTTTCCAGCACAAGATCACCAAATAAATACACTGAACCACATACGCATTTGTCAAATTATCTTTGAACCACAGCATAAAATGTTAGGTGTGTGCAAATGTATACAATACAAGGGTATGCAGCAAACAGCAGCAATCCACACACTTGCATCAGATTCCGTGTGAGGACACACATCGGTCAGAAATCACTAACAACTACATACATGGATGGCAAAACACAACTGTGTGGGATACTAAATTCTGGAGGGGGTTTCGGATGCCAAACTGCTATCACAGCCAGGCCCCAGAGAGTCACATTGAGGTGTACAGATCATTGTGACAAAAGTAGTTGTCCACGTAGGGAGTACCTACAATTGTGTCCTAGGGTTATGTGAACTATCATCAACATGATGCAGTACTGTGGATGTAATGAATGGCGCAAAGGACAAGGGTGGCAGGACAGACTGTGGGCAATGGGCTGTTGCTCTCTACACAAGCACACCTGAGTAGGTGACCTACCCCTATGTAGCTACAAGTACTAGACTCCTGTCACGGGAGCAACGCATACAGAACAACTACCCACGTCGGACACATACCTACACCAGACTGGGTAAATCACACCACACCCAAGAGATGTGGTCATGGTGTGTGTCCCCTGTGGCAACTTGACTGACTGTGACAGCTATGTCGAAGTGATGTGACCAGGTTGTGTACTGCCACGTGACTGTTAGCAAGATGATTTTTCCTGCAGTGGTGTTGACAAGGTAACAATGTACACTATTGTGCCTATGGAAGGTGTGTGTGTGCTGTGCACCGCACATGACCTGGTGGTACGTAGACCCAATGTAATGTGAATCTGCATAGTTGTGGCAGTATGTGCTTAACACACAGACACATAAGCTGCAGTGGCTGAGTCTGAAGCATTGTGACACCAGGAGGGTGATTGTCTGGTGTCATTGATTGATTGATTGATTGATTGATTGTGTTGTCTGTGTGTAGGGTGGCAGGAGCATGCTCTACAAAAGGATGGAAGGAGGGTAATCCTGTGGGTGTCTGTGTACCTGGATTGTGTGTGCTGCATCGTGCCTGTGCATGCAGCAGCAATGAGTGAAGACATGACGGCAGGAGGGCTGTGACAACTTGCCAAATGGGCACATACCGCAAGGGCATTTGCAAGCCACAGACTTAAATGTGAATGTGAAGGCAGGAGTGTCTGACTCACTCGGGGTCAATGCAAATAAAATGGCACAGTAATGACCAAAGATCACAGTCACTCTATCAGGGCCCTTACATACATGTGGGGCACAGGACACACAGCGTCAGCAGGTGTATACTACAGCTAGGGTGTGGAAAGCTGAACAGCTGCTACAAAGCCATCGACCTTACACAAAATATAGTATTACAGCCTTCCCATACACCATGCATGTGCCCGCTGGACACGTCAACACAACAAGCATAAGCATACTACATGCCAAATACTACTCATGCACATTAGAAGGACTTGTCCGTTGACATGAAGGCGGCAGAATCTCAAATATGAACACACGTCATGCACAACATGAGTTAATTATATTGTGAGCCCATGGAGCACTGTCAAACATACATGTGCATTGGCAAGGACTCAAATTTACACTATTAATGATGTCACCTGTAATGCAGCAGTAATATTGGGTAGAAGCCTGTCAAGGACTGGCCGTACCTTTCTACATCAGAGTGGTGTGATGCTCAAAGGGTTCCACCTCCAAATAGCCCCTTGGTCTGAGTACAAATGACAGACACAAAAGGGTGATCAGGCGACGGAAGGAGAGGGTGGGAACTGCTGGGAGGGAGACCTGAAACAGAGGCAAATAACCATTATGAGTACATTCCATTGTCACTGCTAATACAAAGACCTCATGTGATACACTACCAGTCACACCTGTGAAGTAAAATGACTGGAGACAACATTACATTAGTCCTCATGCTATCACATCAGATCCAATCCAATGACAGGGACACATAAAACCTAGGACAGTCTGTGATCCATTAGAGTATTGTGAAACGCTCACAAGTGAGCAACCATGCTATGTGACCTATGTTGGTAGAAATACATTCACTGGCTCAGATGCGGTGGAACTCACAAACAAATGAAAACAGTTGGCAATACTACTTACGCAGACTGTAATATCTGTTATTGACCATGTGTACCCACAAGGGCCATGTAGGCAATATTTACTTCACCCACAACAGCTGTAAGAATCACATATGATGAGCAAGCTAATGGCCTACATGCAATGAAGGTTGTTGGACTTGGCCCGTCTGGCAGGTCCGCCCCTGAATTTTTTGTGGTATATCTAACCTGGGGATGGTGATTCCCCCTCTGAGTGCGTGTAAAGAGAGAGCTACCTACCCTTCCATAGGAATACATGGGGAATGGATGAGTCCTCGGTAGTTCCCGATGCGTAGGTTGTGCAGGGTCAAGTCTGGTATGTATGAACTCGTGACATTGAGTGCTGTGCAACTGTATATGTGGCATGAGTGTGTCTATTGTTGAAGTCCCTATTTTAGAAGTTGGCATATTTGTGAAAAGTGTGCCTGGCGTATGATTGGCTGAGGCAGGCTGGTGAGCCTGGCTCCCAGGATCTGGGAGGATCTGCCCCGGTGGTGAATGGAGCGTTTAGCATGCTGATGTGAGGGGAGGAGTGACCCTGGGTCTGCTTGTGGATTGACTGTCTGGTTTGAGTGTCATGAATGAGGCTGGGTTTTCCCCAGACAATGCTGGCTCCACCCTCTGGGGTGCGGCTGATGTTCCGAGCCTGGCCAGTGTAAAGTATCCCCCCATAACCAGTTACAGCTGGTTCTCTCCCTGCCTGCCCCTTCAGACCAGGAATGTGTGTATGAAAAGGGTGCTGTGACACTCTGGACTTGTTCTTGTTCTTCACTTGAATCTACCAGGGGCTGCCGCTGCTTGGGCTCAGGGTTGGCTTGCCTCCCTGGGCCCTGCCCTACTCCTGGACTACTGATGACCTTTTTCCCTCTAGGGGCTGCTGAGCTCCACCTGAGGTCCTGGACTCTGTTTGGACTGCTGCTCTTCCTCCAGCATTTACTTCTGACCCCCCAGCGCTTGAGGAGCGCTGTTCTTCCTACTTAGCGCCTGGAAGCGCTGCTTTCTGCCCTCGAGCGCCTGGAGCTCTTCATGGAGTTTACCCGCGCTGGGAGTGCTCTACCTACCCTGCAGAGCGCCGTCATCCTGTCCTATTGCCTGGGGGTACTATTTCTTCCAGCCGGTGCCACCCGGCCTTTTGCCCTGTTCTTTGGGGCGTTCTATTCCCCCAGCGAGTGTCCACCTCACTAACTGCCCTACTCCCTTGAGGGAACCTAGCCCTCGCCAGTTTCCCCGAGGTCACCGGCCCAGGTTCCTTCGTGTTGTCTAGCCCGGGCCGTGCTGGGATTGGCCGCTGACCCGGGTCTAGCTGCTGACGTCTCCCCGGGCCACGCTGGGATTGGACGGCGGCCCCAGGAGCATAGGAGGCGTCAAGGAGAGAGCGAGCGAATGCAGGGAGCCGCGGGAGCATACTCCGCGCCCCTGGTATCCCCCCAGGAGACTGCCGCATCCCCCCTGGGGCCCCAAGAGCAAGAGGGAGCCCCGGAGAGCGAGGAGAGACCAGCGCGTCTGCCAGCCGACCGGTGAGTGCTGCAGGAGGGGAGGCGGGCGTCGGGGCGCATTGCCGGTGCCCGCCCCTCACCTCCAGCGCAAGCCCACATGCGCTTAGAGGCCCGCAGGGCCCCCAGTGACGCCGGGGCCCCCGAGGGGGGCCCAGCCTGCCCACAGTTCCTTTACCAAGCCCCGAGAGGGACTCCTCCGCTCATCATGAGCCCCGAGAGGCACCACCATTGCCCCCCTGTTCCCTCGAGCCGGCGAGGCTCCACCCGGCATCTTTGCTCTGGAGCCCTGGAGGCTCCCTCATGGAGTCATCCTCCCCCGAGCCTGCAAGGCTACATCAAAGCCCCTCAGCGGCCCAGCACTTCGTGGACCGCTGCCACGTTAACGTGTGCCCCGGGCCCCTTGCAGCCCACTCTGAACATCGAGACTCTAAGGCGCCCTTGCCCCAGGTAGGCCATCTGGCCTATGGGGTGCTACTGACTAATATCAAAGTGATGCCTGAGAATTATTATGTGTTGCCCTGCTGATGGGGGCCTCTGTTGTGTTATGTACCTTGTCCCTTCCCTCCTGAATACCCGATGTCCCATGTGCGTGATCCCTGGTCAGAGTGAGTTCTACTGCTAGTTCTAGGAAGCTCCCAGTGGATATGTGTTCTAATGCCAGTTCTATCATGTGCATCCCCCTGGCAGGGTCCCCTTGGCCCTGCCCTGTACCTTCTTCCGTGTAACCCCGGCCTGTGCCTCAGGCCACTTGTACCATGTGTGTTCCTATGTGTCCTTCTTAATACAAAGACTATTTTCATATATACTTGGTGTGGAGTCCTTTTGTGGGAGGCCCTGGATGTTGTTGTTGGTGGGCGCATGCGCAAATGCTTCACACATGTCCTCCGAGACAGGCCTGACTGCCCACACCTCGTTACCTGGAGGGTGAGCAGGGGTCGACTTTACATAGGAGTGCCGGTCTCTGACTGGCTGTGGCGCAAGCCCTGGCCGGCGGGGGGTCCCATTTCCTACAAAGGCACTCTGTGGCCAGTCTTATGCTCTATCAACATAGCATTACTAAGCTAAACATGAGATGCTGTTAGAAGAAATATCAACTTGAAGTCAAGTTGAACCAAACAACAATATGATACCCTACCATTGGACATGAATGCTGACCGGAACTCGAGAATCATGTGCATGACCACATTCCACTGGTGCAACACAATAATTAAGAGATGCTTCATCCCAACATTGTCATGTCTCAAGCAAAACATACATGACATCATGTGATTCAAAACAGAAGTGCTACTCACTGTGAAGGCTGGTGGAGCTGGATTTTCCACCTGCACGGAGGTAACGACATGACAGTGACATGAAATAGTGCAACAAGGGGCAATGCATCCATGTCCACAGATTCACACGACATTTCTCAGGACATGTGGAACATACAGTGGGCAACACCTGCACGACATGGTGGAATGGCAACCAAACTGTCCCAGAAGGTGGAGGCAAGGATCCAGCCACATTCTAATGCACACGGTGATGCTGCAATCCCCCACAGAGTCTGTGTTTGAGAGCTCTGACACAATGTCAAACCATGGTATGTGCTATGTTGCAGTGGCAATGTCTACACACATTGATGCATCCACCAGAATATACAACTACAACAGATGACTGTCAGATGGGGTGACTATCCAGTCATGGGATTGGGCATACATGTAATAAGTAACAAATTGTTGATGCATGTATTCATGGTCGCACTACATGCACATGAACATGTACCACACGTTTCTACACATACCAACGCTAAACAGCCTCGTATGAGTCCTTACCCAAAATGACTTCTCCACATGTCCATGCATGCTCCGTTGATTAGGCTGACGTTGCAATCATCTTCAGCAATAGCAGGGTGACCACAATGACCCAAACGGACAACAGGCGGGGTGAGCTGTGGATGAGAGTGGCACACAAGGGGTCAAATTCTGTACAATGTCATTCAGATAATGTCCTTTACCATATCCAGTTGTTGTAGTACACCTGTACATTCCAAGTATACACATAGCACGTATGTGTGTTGCATTACATCTGCACCTGTGTGACACAGCACTACAGACATCAAAGTGACATTGCATACAGTCTGCTGCATTCACATCATGCTACCCATGCAACTCTCTCATACATGTATTACATATAACCTGCTATGACTCACCATTATGAGAAGAAGTTGCGGATGAGGTGAGCCCGGATATCATCTTCTACCTCCTCATCACTGGTATCCTGGCCAAGGCCTTCATCCTCTACGGGCGGATGTTCCAGCTCATCAGGGTCAAGGTAGAGCGGCACGGCCTTCTCCACTGCCATGTTGTGAAGCATGCAGCACACAGTGAAGATGTCACACACCTTGCGTGGGCTGTATTGGAGGGCTCCGCCTGTCCTGTCCAAGCACCTGAACCGGCTCTTCAGGACTCCAAATGTCCGCTCTATCACCCGCCTGGTCTTCCCATGAGCATTGTTGTACCGCTGGTCTGCAGCTGTCCTGGGGTTGCGTAGTGGAGTCATGAGCCACGGCATGTTTGGATATCCAGCGTCTCCTGCAAATCCACATCATGGAAATGAGTGTGTAATATGATTCTGATCAAGAAGGTGTGACATACTGACATACATAGCTGACGAATATACTCACCAACAAGACATGCCCGGTGGTTGTGCAGCTGCAGCATCATCTGTGGCACCCTGCTACGCCTCATGATGAAAGCATCGTGGCACGATCCTGGAAAACGTGCAGATACATGCGAGATAATCATGTTGGCAAGACACACCACCAGGGCATTTATTGAGTGGTAGTGTTTCCTGTTGCGATACGCCTGCTCCTGAGCCTGTGGTGGCACCAAACTAACATGTGTACCATCAATTGCACCAATAACATGTGGCATGCGTCCCAGGGCATAGAATTCCCCCTTGACATCTGTCAACTGTTCTGGAGTAGGGAATGTGATGAATTCATCTAGGTGGAGCAACATCGCTGCCAAAACATCTGTCAATACACGGCTGAACATGGTCTGAGACATCCCTCCCACATCAGCTATGGTCAATTGAAACGTACCTGTGGCAAAGAAATGGAGGGCTGCCATCACCTTTACCTTGGGTGTCAGCGCCGTTGGATACCTGTGTCGTGGTTGCAGGTGAGCCTCCAGTCTGTCCGTCAGGTCCTTGATCAGCTGTCTGGTGAAGCGATAACGACGGATGCAATTGCGTTCCCTCATGGCTTCCAAGTCAGGTAACGGCCGTTCCAGAGGGGGTGCCCTGCAAAACACATATGTTAGGAAATGTGTCCAACTGTCTGACTAAGACAATAACAATGTACATGGCACAAGCAACACTGCTTCAACAAATCTAGACAAGTGTGAGTGTGGTGTGGGAGACACACTGTTGTAACATGTTCAAACTCCCAGCCACTCCTCCGTGAACAGTACAAGACCTGTGGTCTGTGGAATGGATATGACATGCATACAAAATATCTGATGGGAAGGTCTTATTGAGCATGACAATGTATCATGTCAGTGACACACAGCATGTGAATGTCAGTAGGAGGTTGTCTGCAAATCCAGACAGCTTACAGCAATACACACACCACATGTGGCATCTTTTGCACAGTTCTGACATAGTCATGTTGCGGTGTGATATTTCCCTAACTATTACCTGAACATCATCATCCTGCATAAATGTTTGATTAGTCACAAATGGTCTGTGATGCCATCACACATATGAGCGCTTCATTAATACAAGTGGCATGGTGTGCGTACATTAGAAACCCTGTAATCACGTGAAGGACACAATGTGGATGCTCCAACAGAAGATGTACAGAAATTTATGAACTGGTTACTTACCTTTCGTAACAATATTTCATAATGGAACAGTAGTAAGTAGCATGTTCCTGACTTTGAATACATACCAATCTTCAGACAATTTTGCCTCCCTGGATGCCATCTATGTGAGTCGGGGATATTGAGCCATCACTGGATGTAATACGGTGTTGCTGACTGGCATGCTACAAGTGCTTGGCCAAGTATTGCCCGTACCTACAACGCACACTCTGCCAGCAGTTACACAACCATGTCCCACAGACAGTGTGGGAAGCAGACAAAGAGGCATGTGATGTAGTAAGACCTCAGTCCCAGACTCAGGGAGGATGATGACATCTGTCCGTACTGCTCAGACCTCTTGGATACCCTCTACAGCAGAGATAGGGGGAATGTGGTATGTGATTTGGCGGGCAGGTTGCCCATGCTCTCTGGGGTGGGGTGGGAGGACAGGGCACATGGCCGGTCCAGGGAGGGATGTGGTCGTCTGACAACGTGCCTATCTACAGCCAAACATGCCGCATGCCTGTATATGCAGAACAATATAGATACAGTACATTCCTCAGGATAGGCCTGCAGACGCTCAGCAGAGCGTGACTGCACTTGAAGGACCTCCGTGAGGAGGTTGGTCCTCACCGCAGCAACGGGGAAATGATTGGGCAAGGCTATGGCCGCACACATAAACATTACACTGTCCGTTAGCCGGTCATCCATGAACAGGTTTGGAGTAGACATCACCAGTGTCTGGCTAGGTGTCCAGACCACTTGCATGCCCCAGTCCACCTGTCCTGTCACCTTGGGACCGACACTCATGTGTCAGTGGGTCTTCACGAACCTCCCAACACTCTTTGACACACATTTCATGTTAATTAGGCCTGTCATGAGCTGTGGCCGGCTCGTAGGAGTTGAACCCCCCCCCTGCAGCATTAATGGCGGTATGCTGCCGCACAGTTCCCACGCCAGTGCCGTACAGGGTGTGGTATTGGGGACACCACCCCCCGAGAACGCCGCAAAGGCTGGCACCTGGGGGACAGTTGCCAGTGAGGTTGTGAGTTGAACCAGCGAGGACCAGGATCAACATTCAGATCCTTTCTGTCACAGCGGGTCTGGCACAAATGCGCCGCCTGCATCAGGGACGAAGTGAGTGATGGCGTCACGGGCAAATCACCAGACGCGCAAGTGCCCCCAGACAGGTCTGCTGGGCCAGAATCCCCCGCTTTGGCCTTTGTTGGTGTGAGGGACATCATGGACATGAGGACCACAGGTCGTGGTGCAGGCTACAACGTCTGCAAATTTGACAGAGCCGCGTGGCCGGTGTCACCCAAATCCCATGCAGCATTGCACGTGCATTGTGTAGATTTTAAAGTGTGATGACATCTCTTTCACATACATGGGTTACCTGACGACTTGGCCCTGGAGGACTGATGTCAAATCCAGGGGCAATGATGTCTCAACACCCACGCCCAGGCACTCCTCCTACGTCCAGACCATGAGCCATTGTGCTGCAGGGACAACTGCTGGAATCTGAGCGGCATGTGTGACCAATCACACCTGCATTCATATGTCTGGTCCCAGCAGTCGGAGCAGCTCTACTTGTCTTGCTTGCCGTGAACACTGTGGAGACACCGACGGTGAGGGTCAGTCACCTACATGAGAGGGTTGCAATCCTCACAGGCTTTGTAATGGTCATCCCTATTGGCACCGTCCTGAGTCAGACAATCCAAGTGAAATGGTCAGAAGTGATCGTACTATGATCTGGTTTCAAAAGTGAGTTAGGTTACACTTATACAGGACCAGCACAGGTGTTGTAAATACAGGGGACCTGACGTGAGCACGCTGAAGTCACGTATGAGTACCCAGACAACGTCATCACGGCACACACAACGCCAACAACACACGGTGGGCCGCAGGACATGCCTACCAACACACAAGTGTACTACTGAGTGGAAATTGGCATGTCCAGGATGACACGTGGGGATATTCTAAGGTGAGTACGATGATACTGTCCTGAACATTTCATATGCAAACAGCTGCCACAATATAACATATGGCACACACATGACGTGGTGACTCTGCGTCATGCTGTGCGTCTATTACACCTCTGTCACAGTGGGCATGTTGCTGTCATCATGTGCCAGTTCCCTGTACTGATTGGTGTGGCAGTCCAGTGTTCATGTGCATCGCAATATGTTGTAGACGTTACGTCGGTGCAAAGTGTTGTATGCATGTGATGCACATGTGCTGAAGGAGTAATGACAAGTCTTGACAGCTCTTCACACATCAACTGAGGCACTAGGCCACAGTCCTTGAACTTCTTCAATGTCTGACACACTTGGGGCATGCTGATGTGAGGATGGCATGCTGATGTATGCATCCACATTGTCAACATGGGGTAGAATACATCCCTGCTATGTGATTTCCTAGAGTCACTCTCCCAATGGTGACATGAAGGAGGTCAGGAACGCAGCCTACACAAACGTTCACATGAGCATGTCTGACACACTGTACATACGCCTCGTTTCCCTACAGCTTTTCAGCCCTACGCGAGCAGAGCGCACCCCAATGGTACGTGCGTGTGTACGCCTCGTTTCCCTACAGCTTTTCAGCCCTACGCGAGCAAGGCGTACCCCAATGGTACGTGCGTGTGTACGCCTCGTTTCCCTACAGCTTTTCAGCCCTACGCGAGCAGAGCGTACCCCAATGGTACGTGCGTGTGTAGCCTCGTTTCCCTATAGCTTTTCAGCCCTACGCGAGCAGAGCGTACCCCAAAGGTACGTGCGTGTGTACGCCTCGTTTCCCTACAGCTTTTCAGCCCTACGCGAGCAGAGCGTACCCCAATGGTACGTGCGTGTGTACGCCTCGTTTCCCTATAGCTTTTCAGCCCTACGCGAGCAGAGCGTACCCCAAAGGTACGTGCGTGTGTACGCCTCGTTTCCCTATAGCTTTTCAGCCCTACGCGAGCAGAGCGTACCCCAAAGGTACGTGCGTGTGTACGCCTCGTTTCCCTACAGCTTTTCAGCCCTACGCGAGCAGAGCGTACCCCAATGGTACGTGCGTGTGTACGCCTCGTTTCCCTACAGCTTTTCAGCCCTACGCGAGCAGAGCGTACCCCAATGGTACGTGCGTGTGTACGCCTCGTTTCCCTATAGCTTTTCAGCCCTACGCGAGCAGAGCGTACCCCAATGGTACGTGAGTGTGTACGCCTCGTTTCCCTATAGCTTTTCAGCCCTACGCGAGCAGAGCGTACCCCAAAGGTACGTGCGTGTGTACGCCTCGTTTCCCTATAGCTTTTCAGCCCTACGCGAGCAGAGCGTACCCCAATGGTACGTGCGTGTGTACGCCTCGTTTCCCTACAGCTTTTCAGCCCTACGCGAGCAAGGCGTACCCCAATGGTACGTGCGTGTGTACGCCTTGAATGGGTTGCATCAGCAAGGGCAATGTCACCTTACTTGTGTGGGTATTTGATTAAGTACATAGGGGACATCTAGGGGAACAGTGGACAGATCAAAATGCAACCAGGTTGTCATGGATACTGCATTTTTTGAACCTCCTACAGGTGTTCTAGAAAATTCAGTTGGGCAAAAGTATACAATGTTGCAAAAGTTGTTGTTCAGCTCAGGCTCAGTTTTCAAACCATGCATATGTGTGTCATGTCCTTCTGTGTGAAGTGATTGGATGGAACGTAGGATGCTAACTATGGTGGCCTATCAGACACTACTCCTTGGACTCACAGCCCCTCTGCAGCACAGATATAAGGCAGCATGTGGCTGTGGTAGGGCACTTGCCTGCACAACATTGGTGTGGTAACCACAGCTGCTGTCTCTGAATCCTCTGGACCCTGATTGGCTTAGCATGGAGAGGGCACCTGCATTCACTGATGGTGAGAACAAGGCGCTGCTGGATGCCCTCCTCCCTAACTACAGCAAGCTGTATGGGAGACCAGAGGATCAGGTGAGTGATGTGTGCAATACCTTGGAGTGTGCACCTGTTTTGTGTGTGACATTATAGCCACTGTGTATGTATAGTGTCTACATGCAATGTTGTTGGGAGTGAGTGGCAGGGGGTACAGTGTTGTTACTAGAGGCTTATTTGTTGCAGTGGGGTGTGTGACAGCATGTCACGTGCTGCAGTGCACCCAGACGTAGCATACATTGTTCAGTGGGTGCCATGCTGGGAGAGTGTTTAGCACCCATCATGTCATCTGTAGCCTTTCAATGGCATGTCATGCAGTGGTGTTTGCTCATACGCCACATACTCAGGCCCAACAGTGCTAATGTGTTTATCTTACAATGCCCTGTTATCATCAAGTTTTTTGTGCACATATGTGTGTGTTTGGAACATGGACCAGGTGTACTGATGCTCTTTGACTTTACATTTGTGACAGGTATCTGCCTATGAGAAGGGTGAAATCTGGCTGGACATCGCCAGGGCTGTCAGGAGCGAGGGGGGGCCTCGCAGGAGGCTCCGGAACATCAAAAAGAGGTGGCAGGACATCCGGTGCTGGAGCCGCCGCATTGCCAGAGTCCAACTAAAGCTGGAAGCTCCACGCCGGCATGGCGGCACCCGCCACCTCACCCCCAACATGCTCCGGGTCCTGGAAGTGGTGTTCCCAGACCTCCATAGGCAGTTGCAGGAGGGACAGCAGCAAGTAGTGGGTAGGTTTATGTCTGTATGTTGTGATGTGTGTCACATGCTCCCTGCAGTGCTCAAAGGCATGGTTACACTCCCATAGTTTGAGTGTTGTGGTTCGACAGGCACTCCATGCATTGCCCTCAGAATGTCCCCATTTCTGCTGCTGCTTCTTTACATGCCTTGCCCTAATCCACTTTTGACCTGCGCTTTGGATGATGTTTGTTTTTCACATGTACTCCTATGGTGCAATGTCTATGTATGCATCTTCCTTTGCACATCATCATGTTGGAGGGGGGGGTCTGTGACACCTGTTGGAACCTTACATGTGGCACCACATGTGCACTGTGTCGGCTGTTCTACATATTTGGGCACTGATCTTGAGTCTAAACATGTGTCTTCTGCACGAGTCAGCCTCAGTGGCCTTTGTCCATGTTACTCGTTAGAGTAGTCATGTGTTGCCTACAGGTGCACAATGTACAAGTGCAATATTTTGGGCTTATGCATACTCACACTGGGCAGTGCGTCTGTGCATAGTGGCCACAGAAGTCAAATGTTCTTTGTAATTACTATTGATGCTCAGTCACACAATGAGGCTTGGGGTGTCAACAGCTGTGATGCCAGTGTGAGGTGATGTTACACTTTGTTCAGGGCCCAGGATGGCATAACATGTCACTTCAGGAAGGACTTTTCACATGTGGCACAAGGTGTAAGGAAATTCAACATGTGCAGGTCTGCGTTTGGGTGGCTGGGTGTCTACATGAGCTGTGATGCTTCATCAGCTATCCTGTTGTCAGGCAGACAATCATGATTGTGTCGCTCATGATAGATTTTTCCATTCACTGTTGCTTGTATCCTACTATGAATTATGCATAGTGTCTCTCGCAATTGGCCACAACTAGACTTATCATTGTGCAGGGTTCAGTCTCCTGTGACTCATGATGCATGCCATGTTCTGAAATGAAGCCTAATGATTTGTAGCTGAAATGTCTGATGTGTACAGGTGACTGATATGTTATTATTCTTCTCCTTGCCCACAGCATCATCATCTGAATCTGGAGGGGACACAGGCGCGGACCACGAAGAGGGACACACCGACAGTGCCACCTGCTTTGAGGAGTCGGAGGGAGGCAGTGGCACGGAGGGTGATGATAGTATGCTGGGCGGACGACATGTGACTGACACATCTTACCATGCCGACAACTCCGAGTCAGACTCTCAGGAGGGGGGGGAATATGCTGCAATGGTCTCTCCATCATCTTTGGCTGGCGTCCCCTCCTCCAGTGCCATCTTCACCCTCCCAGTCATTAGTGTCCCTAGGGTCCGTGCTAGCAGCCGTGTCTCCTTTGTTCCCGGCACCGCAGCCCCTGCCCCTGTGTCCCCTGCTGCCCTCAGTGCTGAGACTGTGGACCTACTCCGACAGATTGCAGTAGGTCAGACATCCATACTGACTGTCCTCCATGGACATACACAACTGTTTACACAGTTGGTGTCGTTCATGGAGGGCATGTCGTCAGCCATGTCTGATCTACGTCGGGGTGTGGCAGCCATAGAGTCAACACTGACGGCAGCAATGTACTCCCAGCACCCTCTGTCTCCCCCCCATCCTTCAGACCCATCCACCTCTGCCTCTCCCATATGTACACCACATACACGCAGACGCCACAGGTCACACACACCCAGCACACCCACACGTCAGAAAAAGCTCAAAGCTCCACGCACACAATCTCAAGGGGATGTAGGCACACCCACAGGGAGAGGGGACACAACGCACACACGCATCCACACACCCAGGAGTACAGACTCACAGCCCTCTACCTCCACCCCCAATGTGTCCCCGGGTTCAGGTGGTAGCTTTTCCACACTGGCTGAGGTGTGCAGCCAGGTTTACGTAGCTACTTTCGACGCTGCACCAGCCAGTGTGGATGAATCCACTACACCTGCACCCACTCTGCCTGTCCTTCCCTCTCCTGTCAATGCGGTGCCGGAGGATTCCACAGATGATGCCCCCATAGTTACCACTGCGGATTAAACACCATGTGCAGGCAAGTTAGTGTGGGATCACACCCATGGAGGCACATATTGTTGCTCGGACTTTTTTGGACTGGCCATTGGCCTTTAATGAGCAAGGACTCTTATTTGCTTTTCTTTTTTGGAGCAGCTGAATAAAGCATTTATGTTAATTTTCTGAAGTAGAGTTTGTGTGATAAGGTCTGTGACTGCTATGTGCCTGGGAGCTGATGTGATGTTCAAATGTAGGTATGTTAACATGTGTTAATCTCCTGATGGTAATGATGTTCACAATGGTATGTTGTTTTGTAACAGCTGGGCACTGGTGGGGGTGTTAGCCACACACACACTCTGATGCTGGGCACTGGGGGGCACTGGTGGGGGTGTTAGCCACACACACACTCTGATGCTGGGCACTGGGGGGCACTGGTGGGGGTGTTAGCCACACACACACTCTGATGCTGGGCACTGGGGGGGCACTGGTGGGGGTGTTAGCCACACACACACTCTGATGCTGGGCACTGGGGGGCACTGGTTGCCACTGGTGGGGGGGTGTTAGCTACACACACACTCTGATGCTGGGCACTGGGGGGCACTGGTGGGGGTGTTAGCCACACACACACTCTGATGCTGGGCACTGGGGGGCACTGGTGGGGGTGTTAGCCACACACACACTCTGATGCTGGGCACTGGGGGGCACTGGTGGGGGTGTTAGCCACACACACACTCTGATGCTGGGCACTGGGGGGCACTGGTTGCCACTGGTGGGGGGGTGTTAGCTACACACACACTCTGATGCTGGGCACTGGGGGGCACTGGTGGGGGTGTTAGCCACACACACACACTCTGATGCTGGGCACTGGGGGGCACTGGTGGGGGTGTTAGCCACACACACACTCTGATGCTGGGCACTGGGGGGCACTGGTTGCCACTGGTGGGGGGGTGTTAGCTACACACACACTGTTATGCTGGGCACTGGGGGGCACTGGTGGGGGTGTTAGCCACACACACACTCTGATGCTGGGCACTGGGGGGCACTGGTGGGGGTGTTAGCCACACACACACTCTGATGCTGGGCACTGGGGGGCACTGGTGGGGGTGTTAGCCACACACACACTCTGATGCTGGGCACTGGGGGGCACTGGTTGCCACTGGTGGGGGGGGTGTTAGCTACACACACACTGTTATGCTGGGCACTGGGGGGCACTGGTGGGGGTGTTAGCCACACACACACTCTGATGCTGGGCACTGGGGGGCACTGGTGGGGGTGTTAGCCACACACACACTCTGATGCTGGGCACTGGGGGGCACTGGTGGGGGTGTTAGCCACACACACACTCTGATGCTGGGCACTGGGGGGCACTGGTTGCCACTGGTGGGGGGTGTTAGCTACACACACACTGTTATGCTGGGCACTGGGGGGCACTGGTGGGGGTGTTAGCCACACACACACTCTGATGCTGGGCACTGGGGGGCACTGGTGGGGGTGTTAGCCACACACACACTCTGATGCTGGGCACTGGGGGGCACTGGTGGGGGTGTTAGCCACACACACACTGTTATGCTGGGCACTGGGGGGCACTGGTGGGGGTGTTAGCCACACACACACTCTGATGCTGGGCACTGGTGGGGGGGTGTTAGCCACACACTCTGATACTGGGGGGTGTTCTGCTCACCACTTACACTTACAATCACATTGCAGGCGTTTGTGCCACACGTCTATTGCACTGGTGTAGTGCGGTGACGTACAGTCCCCCCTGGTCGATGACGTAGGTACGGCCGGTCTCCGTATTGCACTGGTGTAGTGCGGTGACCTGCCGTACCCCGTGGTCGATGACGTAGGAGCGGCGTATTGCGCTGGTGTTGTGCGGTGACGTACCGTACCCCCGGTCGATGACGTAGGTACGGCCGGTCTCCGTATTGCACTGGTGTAGTGCGGTGAGCTGCCGTACCGCGTGGTCGATGACGTAGGAGCGGCGTATTGCGCTGGTGTTGTGCGGTGACGTACCGTACCCCCGGTCGATGACGTAGGTACGGCCGGTCTCCGTATTGCACTGGTGTAGTGCGGTGACCTGCCGTACCCCGTGGTCGATGACGTAGGAGCGGCGTATTGCGCTGGTGTTGTGCGGTGACGTACCGTACCCCCGGTCGATGACGTAGGTACGGCCGGTCTCCGTATTGCACTGGTGTAGTGCGGTGAGCTGCCGTACCGCGTGGTCGATGACGTAGGAGCGGCGTATTGCGCTGGTGTTGTGCGGTGACGTACCGTACCCCCGGTCGATGACGTAGGTACGGCCGGTCTCCGTCTTGCATTGATGTAGTGCGGTGACCTGCAGTACCCCGTGGTGATGACGTAGGAGCGGCGTATTGCGCTGGTGTAGTGCGGGAGTGTGTGGCGCTACATGGGCAGACATTATAATCGTGTAGTGGAGATGTGCGCGTGTAGCAAGATGTACAGGTATGTAGTACCTCCTTGTACTCACCTTCTGCGTCGTCGTCGGTTTCTCATTACGAGGTGGTGGGCGTACAGGATAGGGATTACACGGACGATGGCGTCCATGTCCTGCTTGTCGCGTACCGGGGTGCGGCTTGTGCCGGAGTCTGGTTTTACGGTAGTTTTGAGCTGTCGTAGAAAAAGAGCCGTACGGAGTGTGTGGATCACGGATCGTACTTTGTGGTTCGGGAGACGCCGTTTATGTACGTACGGACGTAACGTCGAGCGTCAGCCGACTGATATTCGTACGGACTTTCGATTCGTACGGCATTTTTTACGAGACGTACGGAGTGACGCATTAAGTTGTGATTGTACTTGCAAATTCGTACGGGGACGCCTACGGGTTCGATTCGTACGGGGAACAACGCTCCGTACGACTATTTGGAGTGCATTTTACCGGATCGGAATCGAGCCCTTTGTGTGCTAGCACTTTTAATACTTTCTAAAGCATCTCTAATTTCAATTTCTGTGACATTTGGGGGATGATTATGTTCTCTAGTAAATAGCACATTACTTTCCTCAGTAGTGGCCCTCCCATAACATTTGTTGGAGTAATATTTTGTACACTTCCAAAAAACCTTTCTACCACTTTGTCTCTCCTGATTGTACACATAACCCATGTAGCATAATAGTAATTTATTTTTCTGAGACATGACAAATTCTGCACCTTCTGTCATTTTGATTTACTTGTTCTAGGAAAGAGTAGAAAGAAACAAAATCAGAACACAGTTTTTTTACTTTTGTGGTGCTAACATCATTATTGATGCATTTATACTTACAGTTAATCAAAGTAGTAGTCACAGAAGCAGAAATGTCTTTTCAATGATGTTCTTGTATGTATGTCTTTATTTGCTGTTGGTATGAAAATATAGAAAAACAACGTTAATGTTTACATATAACAAACGTATTTCCTACTCAAAAGCAGTTGTCATTTTTGCCTACTAGTGCATTTGATGTAAACATTACATATACTTACTTGTTTAAATAGTAGTATAGTAGTAATTGCTGGAGTATATCAATTTAGTACAGGTATGATCTGTAGAGTAGATAGAATAAAAAAAAGCAAATTATTATTATTTTAATACTGAACTGTTTGGAAATGTAACAGATTTAAATGTATACTAACTTCTAAATATGTCGTTTTCTTTGTTGTAGGTAGAATAGCTGTATGATGTATTCTGAATATCTGTAGAGGAAATATAAAATAGATAACATGTTGTTAAGGACATAGTCTGTGTTATTTTCGGCAGTTTTAGAGAAATGACAAGTATACTTACATTTTTTACAAGGCTATTCTTGTATATTGGTATATTTTGTGTATGATGTTTTCATATGATATGTAGAACAGATGTATGATGTTTTCTGAATATCTGTAGAGGCAATTCAAAATATATAACATGGTGTTAAGAATATAGTTAGCGTTTTTTGTGCCCACTTTTTAGCAAATTACAATTATACTTACATTTTTCTGAAGGGTATTCTTGTGTTTTGGTATAGTTGATGTTGGATTTTTCAAATGATCTATAGGGAAGATGTAAAAACCAAGATATGTTGTTTAAAAATGTGCATTAATGAAATTGGCAGTTTTATAACAAACACATCTATACTTACATGTGTAATTAGTGTAGTTTTATCGTTTTTCCTGTAGAAATAGCACAATTTCTGGATATCTGTAAATATAATGTTTTTAAAAATTCAATACTCTTGTAAATTAGTGTTTAAAAACAGCAGTTGTTGTGTAACAGAGAATTATTATATACTTACTATCTGATTTTGCACGTGAAGAAATATGACCATTTAATAGGAATTGTGTTGGAGTAGTTTCTATCAGAAAAGTAGGAAGACATGAAAATAAAATAAGTGTAAGACTTAGGAGATGTAAGGAAAATAGTGCACTTCTAATTTAGTTTTCTACAAAAATGCTGTGTTACTTACTTGATTTATTAGCTAGTGAGCTGGATCTTTAAAGATGTTTATTCTGCAACAAAATCTTCAAAGTGTTGGCATCTACTTTCCAGAGAGGTAGCAGCAACAAATGGTAGAATGCATGTATCCCTTTTATAGTATATGTGTTATGTGTGCTTTGATTTGATTGGTTGTAGGATGTAAGGAAGCATAGTATAGGCTAGTTTGAATTTTTTTAAGTTAATTGGAGTGTTTGTTGATGTGAGAATGGTGGTATGTGGTCTTTCCCGCATTAAAGCAGGTTCGTGTTTAAATGATATATATTTATATGTGAAAATAAGTAATGAAAATGTTAGTTAAATGCAAAGAATAGTAGAAAATGATAAAATGCATGTAATAGAATGTATAGCAAATGTGGATTAATAGTAATTTTATGTAAGTAACAGGTATTATATGTGAAATGTATTTTTTAGTGAGAAATGACTTTTATTGATGATAAAGATGGTATTTTAGAAAGAAAAGTGTACAAACGTGAACTCGATATTTTTTTTTTTTTACGATATTGTGGTAGTCTATATTTTTGTAGTCGATATTTTTCTAGTGTTAAGGCTAATTTCATGTCCAACGATATATTTGTAGTCGATATTTACTTAAGCGATATTTATGTATTCGATATAGTTAGTACTCGATATTTTTTACTCGATATTTTTGTATTTTGTGTAATAAGTGTAGTAAGTCGATATTTTTGTCGTCGATAATTTGTCAACGATATTTTGGTAAGTCGATAATGTGTCCGTCGATAATATTTCAGTGATCCTAAATTTCTCATTAGTAAAAGCTATACTTTGCTGAACAAAGGTCATGTTGGTGAATGTTGGAAGATAGCAGATAAATGGACTAATAGGCTGGGAATCAATATTAATTCTAACCAGATCACAAGTTCACTTAAACAAATAAATCGAGTTGTCCACTCTTCAAACTTAAGGCTACAATTCTACAAGACAATTACCCACTTATACTATACACCACAGAGAATCTCAAACTGGACATCTGGCAATATTTCTAACGAACGTACCAAATGTCCAAAATGTGATAAAGATGCTGCTGATATTGAACATATGCTGTATCAATGTCCGAAACTTTCAACTTTTTGGACAGAAATAACTGAGGTTCTTAATAAAAAACAAATAACTTTTCCGGCCCTATCTGCTCACTTAATTTTACTTGATATACAAGATAATAATAGTAATTTTAAGGATCTAATAACAATCATTTTTTCCTGTGCGAGATTGGCCATCGCGCGAACCTGGATATCAAAAGAACCCCCAACTGTTATGGATTGGTGGTATTTAATTCATGAAATCTATACAATGGAGCTATCACTGGCTAAACTTAGAGGCCCAAAAGCACTAGAACGTAGGGAAAAAATATGGGGATCATTTATAAATTAAATGTATGATTGTTTGTGTTACCGGCACGCTTGTTTTCTTTATGTGATGAATATTATATGTATAGTTTTTTTTTCTTCATGTATGCATAACTAATGCGATTTCAGTATTGTAAATATTCTCTCTTGCAATCAATAAAAAAGGTTAAAAAAAAAAAAGGAACATGGATGTTTTCCGTAGCTCTTTCCTAAGACAAGCTATGCAAACTTATGGTTTATTCATAATGCTTTATTCTAGAAAACATTTACAGTAGCGTATGAAGTGAAAGTAATCTGTTATAGCTTTCACTGCAGGAACATACCAATACACATAATAGGCATACAGAGCCTGAAGCCATTCAAGGCACTATAAATAGTTCATTTCACTAAAGTCAAAAGTAGTCTTTTAAACATGTCTAAAAGGTTTCCTTTAACATGTGCTTTTTTTATATATTTAGGTTTATTGACTTCATTCACAATCTTACAGTAAGTGTTACAGTACTTTATGCACTGTGCATCCAATATTCATGCAAAGTCACACTATGGGGCCCATTATGATGTCGGGTGGATTGACCCCGCCAGGCTGGCGGTATCCACCGCCAGCCTGGTGGGGGCAATCTGCCCGACATCCACACTAGTACTAATATGGCTGGGGGGACCTCGGCGGACGGAAATACCGTCCGCCCCTTTTCCGCCCCGGTCGCCTTGCGGCCGGGGCGGAAAAGGAATAATATGGTGGCGGTGTCTATCAGACACCGCCAGCCATATTATGATGGTTGTTGTTAGGTGCCTGTCCGCGATGGCGATGTTGCCACGGAAAGGCATGCGGTGTTCACTCTGGGGGCCCCCCTGTTGGCCTCCAGAGTGAAGTATAGGTGGGGGTGCACACGGGGGTATCTGTGGTACCCCCCTTCATTTGCATTAACAAAGCGCCAGGCACCGCGCTGTGCCTGCTGCTTTGTTAATGCAAAGCTAAAAATGCAGGATGTACCCGCCACTGTGGCGGGCACATCCTAATACCCCCCACGGGACCACCGCCCTTATGGCGGGCAGTCCCGAATTCCGACAGGAAGGCGGGCGGACAAAGTCCGCCCATCATCCTAATGACCCCTATGTACCCACTAATTATAAAGTTATCATACTGGTCTGTAACCACTGTCAGGAGAAATGCATTAAATGAAGAAGATCAGTATTAGAAAACTACAATGCATAACAAACCGTCAGCATCAGCATGTTTATGAGTACAGAAGCTTAAATGGAGTCTGGCACCACCTATTTGGGACAGGCAAAACAACAACTAGGGTTTTGGCTTAAGCACAGTAAGGCTATGCCAAGATTATAATAAACAAACCAAATGCCAGTACTGTGCAACCATTCAAGAACTAACAGGGGCAATGAGCTCATTCCCACAGACCATTCTTTCAGTCAAGATTTTATGAAAACGAGATAAGTTTATTTTGGATTTATATTTTTATTTTCGAGAGAATTTTTTTTTTATATATTATAAAGCGTAACAAAAGTAATTATTTGGTTTGACTTTAGTCCAACATATTTATTATAAAATAGTGTGAGAGGAAAACCAGGCCTTTAGATTGGAAATTTTTTGAAAAAAGAGAGGGAGGGGAAGACTTCTTTGAAAGTGAGGAAAGTTGGGGGAGGGAAAAACTTTCACATTCAAAACATACGACTCGAGTACATAAATTGACGACAGACAACCAAGGATGGTGATGGGAGGGGGGAGTTTGGGGGGTTGGGGGTTTTGTTTTTTTGTTATAGGCCCTGCATATATCCTTTTTATATTAGCAGGTTAAACCTAATCAGCTCAATGAAGGAAAACAACAGTTCAGTTCTAATCAAAGAATAGACCATCAACAGTTATAGATATAGAACACAAATTATCAATAGATTGGTCTACACAATCAAAAACACAAGGTCGACGCGTTTCGAATCCCTTTAAATAATGGGATTCTCTTCAGGACCAAACGAAAGTAATCAGAAAGACATAAATTAAATATCATACTGTCAGTCGTATACATGAACAACTCTCAACTTAACATTTAGTCCAGCATCCACTCAGATCCTACCTGTACTTCTTTAAAAAGTCTTCTCTGTCAAGGAACTGAAAGAAGAAATGAATTGCAGACCTAATAAATTATCGGGGTCAAATGAAATGTCCTTCTTGTGAAATCCATTTGTATCTGTTACTCACTTTATTGCTCGCGGAGCGATGCCTTCTAAGTCAACTGTTATCCGGCAATCTAAATCCGTCACTTCGTGATTTGCGAAAGATTTCTTATTATTGGCTATTTCTGAAAAAAAGAAGAAACGGTACTTCATGTAAGAATCTTGGTGTCGAGTGCGTTATAATGCAGGCAAAATATACTGTTAACCAACGTTGCTCCGGAGTGTCCACGTGAGGCAATCGTATGAGGCACCGAGATCGAGTGAGTTTAAATTGCAGAAGAAAAGTACTGTTGATTAAAAAAACTGTGCTGCGGGAATCCGACACCACACAAACACGATGAAGCTGTAAACGTGCTCCTGGCTAATGGAATTGGTCCGTTTACAGTCGGGTGCGTTTAAATTACAGAATGAAAGCACTGTCAGTTAGAAGTTGTGCTATGGGGTTTTGACATTGCACAAACACGGTGGCACTGTAAACTTGTTCGTGGCTGATGGAATTAGTCCGTTTACGCTAAAGGAAGCTTAACTTAAAAATGCTTCGTTAAAGACAAGGTTGAAGTTGAAAAGAGCATTAATAAACAAGGGTGGTTCTTTTTGGAAAACCAACAATGCATGTTACCTTCAATTTGACGACAGCTTTCCTCCAAGTGCGTCTCGTCCATTATTGAGAGCGCTACACGTTAATTCCGGGTCGACTAGTTTAAATTAAGTCATGGTTCCGGATCGGCGCTGGCGTGTTGCTGGGAGTTGTAGTTTTTTTTACTAATGGTGATCTGACATCAGAAAGTATCCCAGAGTTTATGCATGGGTTGCCTGATGAAATTGGAAAAATAAAAAAACGACAATTGTGTCTATTTGAGTGTGCTTGAAGTACCAAGGAGTAACTGATATGAATGATGGGACTTATTCCTAACATGTATCTACATGCCAAATCATTCTGTGAACATGTGACGGACTGCAGCTCATGATGTTATGGCAGTGTGTTTTTGAAGCAACCATATGAAACAGATTTAGAAATTGTATAAGTCAGACATCTCGTTCAATCCTCGAATGGTGGTATTAAATTTCAGAATGAGCATGGCTTCTCGCTGTCTCAGTTTGGCCTCCAAATCCCGCCTCTCGGGTCAGGTTCAATCTTGGATATTATTGTCCATCTTACATCATTATCCCCGTGGGATTCTTCGATCCAGTGTTGGACGAGGGGGGCTGTTAGTACTTTCTTCTTTATCCTGGATTTGTGTTGTGACATCCTTTGCCTAGCTTCCTGGTTGGTCTTCCCTATATAGAGCTTATTGCACGGGCAGATTATTCCATAGACAATGTTCCGCGTTGTACAGTTTGTAAAGTGGTCATGTTTCAATGATATGCCCTCATGTTGGAACAGGTTTCCCTCAATAGTGGAAGTGCAGCAAAGGCATGTTCCACATTTCCGATGTCCAGTGATTGGGGGAAGATTGACATAGTCACGTAATGTAAGAGTTCTTGTTTTAGGTACAGCTGCTTGCACAATTTGATTGGCGATGCTTTTGTCCTTTTTGAAGGCGAAGAGTGGTGCTTCAGTGAACTGGACATTAAGATCTTTTAATAGATGCCAGTTTTGATGGATTTTTTTTAAAATAAATTGGATGATGGACAAAAAGTAGAAACGCACACTGTGCGTTCCAGTTTTTTCTTTTATTTCTTTTTGAGCAGTTCTTCACGCGGAGTCTACCACGCCCTCTTGATGGCTTGCTTAAGTAATTTCGCTGGATAACCGCGGTCCAGTAATCTCTCTTTTAGAACGTTAGTGTGGTTCATGTACTCATCCTTGAAGGTACAGTTCCTCCGGATACGGAGGAACTGTCCAACAGGTAAGTTCTGTTTTAAGCTCCTCAGATGGTTGCTCGAGTAATCCAATGCTTTGTTAGGGTCAGATTTTTTCTTAAAGAGGGTCGTCACTAGTTGGCCATTGGAGCAATACACTCGACATCTAGAAAGGAAAGTCGAGTCTTAGATGACTGGAGACTAAACTTGATGTCTCTCATCCTATTGTTAAGACATTCATGAAATATCGAGAGCTGTTCTGAAGTGCCGGACCATGTAAAGAAAACATCATCAATGAACTGGACCCAACCACCGATCCACTGATGGAACGGGTTGTTATTATGGATGTATGTGTCCTCGTATTGGCTCATGAACAATATGGCCAGTTCCGGGGCAAAAGGACAGACCATGGCGACTCCCTTTATTTGAAAGTAAAAGTCGTCTTTGAACTTGAAATAGTTTTTTGTCAAAGCCATTTTGGCTAATTCCAGGATAAATTCAGTAGGTATTTTAAATGAGCGTTCCCGCTTGTTCAAAAAGATCTCAAGAACCTCTAGTCCCTGGTCCTGGGGAATTTGGGTATATAGTGAGACAATACCCATACTGACCAAAAGGTCATGATTCTCATTGAATGGTAAATTGTGCAGTTTATTTAGAAAATCTGTGGTATCCTGAAGGAAGGATTTGACAGTGATTATAAAAGGGTTCAGAAAAAAATCGATGAATTTAGAGACAGGCTCGAATAATGAGTCACAACCAGAGATGATAGGTCTGCCAGGGGGTACTCTCTCATTTTTATGTACTTTGGGGAGCACATAGAAAAGCGGTGTACATGGGTGTTTATTAACCAGGTAGTTGTACTCGTGTTTTCCAAGGAAGCCTTGTTCTAAGCCCCTAGTCAAGACCTTATACAGTTAATTTTGGAGTTCAGTGATTGGATCCATATTGATTTTGCGATAGCATTCTTTGTCTAGTAGTTGCCTGGTAGCTTCTGCCATGAACTCAGTTGTTCCCCAGATGACAATGGAACCGCCTTTATCGGCTTGTTTTACGATGATAACAGTTGACTTAGAAGGCATTGCTCCACGAGCAATCAAGTGAGTAACAGATACAAATGGATTTCACAAGAAGGACATTTCATTTGACCCCGATAATTTATTAGGTCTGCAATTCATCTCTTCTTTCAGTTCCTTGACAGAGAAGACTTTTTAAAGAAGTACAGGTAGGATCTGAGTGGATGCTCTACTAAATGTTGAGCATTGTTCATGTATACGACTGACAGTATGATATTTAATTTATGTCTTTCAGATTACTTTCGTTTGGTCCTGAAGAGAATCCCATTATTTAAAGGGATTTGAAACGCGTCGACCTTGGGTTTTTGATTGTGTAGACCAATCTATTGATAATTTGTGTTCTATATGTAAAACTGTTGATGGTCTATTCTTTGATTAGAACTGAACTGTTGTTTTCCTTCATTGAGCTGATTAGGTTTAACCTGCTAATATTAAAAGGACATATGCAGGGCCTATAACAAAAAAACAAAACCCCCAACCCCCTAAGACCCCCTCCCATCACCATCCTTGGTTGTCTGTCGTCAATTTATGTACACGAGTCGTATGTTTTGAATGTGAAAAATGTTCCCTCCCCCAACTTTCCTCACTTTCAAAGAAGTCTTCCCCTCCCTCTCTTTTTTCAAAAAATGTCCAATCTAAAGGCCTGGTTTTCCTCTCACGCTATTTTATAATAAATATGTTGGACTAAAGTCAAACCAAATAATTATTTTTGTTACGCTTTATAATATCACAAAAAAAATTTCTCTCGAAAATAAAAATATAAATCCAAAATAAACTTATCTCATTTTGATAAAATCTTGACTGAAAGAGTGGTCTGTGGGAATGAGCGACGTCCAGCTCATTGCCCCTGTTAGTTCTTGAATTGTTGCACAGTACAGGCATTTGGTTTGTTTATTATAATACCACCTATTTGGGGGCAAACTTTTTTTAATGTGGGGTACAGGTCATCTCTATGGTATGGCCCTTTTGGTAGGCCGAGGGACTAATAATTCAATAGCTCCTTTAGCATGTGCTTGCAGCGGTTTTGTTCACAGCAGTTTAGAGCTGCAGTGGTAGACATTAGGTCACTCATATGAGTCACGTAAACCTACACTGTAACCTGAGTGTGACATTTTATTTTTATGCCACTGGTGTACAATATCCTTCGCTTTCATATATGGCATACTGGCGCTGGTGGAGTTCGATTACAGATCGTACTGAAAATACTTTGAGGAAAACATTTGTTCTGATAGCTATGTGTCATATACCAAAGCCCTCTGTAAGCATATATTTTTTTAAAGCACGGCTCCAGGTTACATATTAAAATTATATTTTATTCTGTGATATAATTTATTTGTTCTGTTACCAAATGCGTTCATCAATCTGTAGCTCTGGGTGGGAAATGTATCTGTATAAGTGTAAATTATGGAGTTGTGTTCCATTATTATGGTCAGTAAGGTATATATTTAGATTTCTGGCTAATATGTGTCAAATGGGATCCAATCAATTATATTGTCCAAATACCACCATCGCTTCACAGAAGCCAAGAAGTACGCCCTAACAAACCACATTGAAGCAAACACCAACTACACAAAGGAACTCTTCAGCATCGCCAGAGAGTTCTCCTGCCCTTCAGCCCCCGAAAATGTAATATTCCCTTCCCGACACCCTGGCGGACTACTTTTACACCAAGATATCCGACATCTACTGCAACTTCGATCCACAACCCACCGTCTTAAGCGACCTACTGACTACTAGTAACGCCACTGACCACTACCTGCTCGCCATATGGAAGCTGCTCCTTACGCCAAACACCACAGCCATCATGACCTCAATTCACTCCAGATCACTGACTGACCAATGCACCCATCACGTCTTCAACATAGGGCAGAAATAAATCAGCAGTGCACTCACCGACTTCCTCAATGCACACATCACTACAGCCACCTTCTCCGATGCATAGGAACACACTGCTCTCCTTCCCCTCCAAGGTCCTGGAGAAGGCCATCAACCACCAGCTCACCAATCAACTGGGAGGAAACAACCTACTTGACACCTCCAACTCCGGCTTCTGCGCCAACCACAGCACCGAGACTGTCCTAATTACCGTGACTGACGACATCAGAACCCTGCTCGGCCAAGGTGAGACAGCAGCACCAATCCCCCTCAACCTCTCAGCGACATTTATCACCATATTCCACCACAACCTTATCAGCAGACTCCACCACATTGCTTCCTTACTCCGGCGGATTGCCTCCTTCCTCACAGAATGTACTCAAAGAATCCGCCTACCACCCTTCGATCTCAGAGCCCAAGAGCATCATCTGACCTGTCCCCCAATGCTCCTCCCTCAACCCCATGTTGTTCAATGCCTAA
Source organism: Lissotriton vulgaris (assembly GCF_964263255.1). Classification (NCBI taxonomy): domain Eukaryota; kingdom Metazoa; phylum Chordata; class Amphibia; order Caudata; family Salamandridae; genus Lissotriton; species Lissotriton vulgaris. Next base: position 270,621,860 of record NC_141689.1, on the reverse strand, counting down.
ATGACTCCGCTGGCTGATATCATCCGCACCCACAAACTTAATATCATCTCCTATGCAGACGACACCCAACTCATCCTCTCCCTCTCACTTCCAGATCCAACTTCTGGAATGATGTCACCAACTGAATGAGGTTTGGCTGCCTACAGATGAACACGGATAAGAAGGAAGTGCTCTGGGAACACCTCACCATCAGACAACACCTGGTGACCCACCAAACTTCGAGCCTCACCGACCCCCACTGACCACGCCCACAACCTCGGGATCATCCTGGACACAAAACTCACAATGAAATGCCAGGTGAAAGCAGCAGCCCCCACCTGCTTGCACACCCTCTGCATGCTTTGAATGATTTTCAAATGAATATACTTCAACACCAGGAAAACCCTCTATGCCAAAATCCTCTCCTAACTCCTCAACCAACTCCAGACTACACAGAATACTGCAGCAGACTCAAACTCAACCTCCCCAAATGAACCAGTACCACCCCCCACCTCAGAAACCTCCATTGGCTCCCAATGAAGAAGAGATGCCAGTTCAAGATGCTAACCCACACCTACAAAGACCTCCAAAACCTGTGACTGACCTACATCAACAACTGCCTGACTTTCCAGCAACCAACCAGACAATGGCTCTGCCAACCTTGCCTTCGCTTACGTCACCCGCATCCACCAAAGTTGCAGTGGAGGTCGTTACTTCTCCTACTTTGCTGCCAAGTCCTGGAACAACCTTCCCCACCAATGTTGCACCTCGCCTTCACTCTCTGACTTCAGAAAGGGACTCATGACCTGGTTGGTTCTTTGACTAAAGACTTGTGAGACTTCAGCATCTGGATTCTCTCAACGGTGATTAGCAGCACTATATAAGTACTGATTCTGAGATTAAAATCAAGAGTAGCTGGCAGGTTTTTCCAGGCTGTTACACATCATAGGTTTTCTTATGGCTGTAGTTTGAAAGGGGAAAGTGCTAATGTCAGCAACACCCAAAAACAGAAATAGAAGTAATTTGGCAGTATCGGGAAATTAAAACATTTTACCAAATTAACATTGGCATACATTCCAGTGCATAATAAAAAAAGGGTTCCTTTTTTGCTAGAGAAAATATTACTAATACACAGATCAGAGATAGAGTATTAAAGGCAATTGCAAAATTCTAATATACTTGCACATTACAACAACTATAATGAAGGTGTAAAAACTGTTATGTGATCTTTATAGATATCGTTTTAACTCTGTTTATTTCACTTTTAAAACAAATCACTTTCACATTAGCTGTTTTTAACTCTTTTTATTGATTTTACAGCTACAATACCAAGCATATAGTACATTCAGAGAAGATATTGTTGATTTCGTACAATACAGAGTAACTACACCTCTCTCCCGTGGCCTTCACCCACAGTGTCTGGGCTGTTTATCTCACTTTTGTCCCTTTGCCCCCATCCCCACATCCCCTCTCTGGGGTCAGGGGTCCAGTTCCAATCTGACCAAGCTTGGTAGTATATATCTCCTCATAGCACATCGAGTTTATGGTAGGTTTGTTATGCTCCCCACACTTTTTCAAAGATCTTTGGGCATTCCCTGCTTTTGAACACCAGCCTTTCTACCTCCATGCACATATCCATTCCCTCCTTCCATTTCATTATCAACTGAACTTGTGCATGCCCTCACAGCCAGGCCAGGTCTCTCTTGGCCACCATGAACCCTAGCATCAGGAGCGTAGCTTCAGAGGGAGCTGCTTTTTGGTTTACATCCCACCTAATAAATGTATTTTGTAGTAAATAGTTTGGTGTAGGTTCTTTAAGTTGGGTATTGTGAGGTGGATGTTGGATTTCACTTGGGATTTTTATACACACACACACACACACACAAATACACACACTTGTCTCTGTTTTCAAAGTCCTAAAAAATTATTTTACAAAATATTCAGTTTTAATGTACCCCTCACAATCCACACTCCTCCCCCTACTATTGCTCCTTAAACCACCCCCCTTACAGGTCTGCTTCTCACTTAACGTATTTTAACTAGTGTGATTGTTGGAAAATATGAAGCTCACACCTTCCCCAATCTTACTGACAAAGCTATGCCCCTACCCAAGATTCAGAATTCAATAGGTCGTCATGGAATGTCTACATCACTCGGGATCCTAAGATTATCAGCTGGGGCGTTCCTGTGATCTCCAGGTCCATAATGGCCATTAGCTCCTATATCACACCCCTCCAATACTCTCCTATCTTGGACCACCCCCATGTAGCATGTAGGAACATTCCCAACCCCGGTTACACATCTCAGACAATCAGGGATCATGACTCTGCCCATTTTGAATAATTTGCTACAGTTGTAGTAAATCTGGTGTGATATTTTCAATTGCACCAGTCTTAGGTGACACTTAATGGCTAACTCCCTCGTGTGCATGAGGGCCACCTCCGTGTCTAGATCCCCAATATCTACCTCCCACCGGGAACTTAGACCTCAAAGGCCATCCGGAGCATGGTGTATCAAAGTACAGTAATGTTGTGAAACCGCCTTCTCTGTGATTTCACCTTGTAGCACCCAATTTTCCAGGGAAGAATAGTCTGCTATTTCCACCCAGTCAATCTGCTCGTTCCTGAGTGCTTGTGTCAGCTGAACATATTTATATCTCTGGTTGGGGGTTAATTAATAGTCTTCTTGCAGTTTCTCAAAGGATTTCATGTATCACTGATGAAGGATGTCCCCCAGGGACTCAATTCTAATTTCTTAAAATCTGTTTAAGGTTCGTAAGGCTATCCTCGGGGTACTGTCATTCGAAAGGAACCATTTCAGTTACTTGTCAAGTTTAAGGAAGTAGGACTTCAGTATCTTGAAGGGGTGTTTTGCAGAATGTACAGTTCTTTCATGAAAGTTCTCATTTTATATAGTGAAACTTTTCCCAGGAATGTTCATGGTAGCATGCCCCACCTCTTTGCATCTACTCTAAAGTCTTTGAGGACTTTCTCTAAATTCCTTTCCATGAATCTATCCTTGTTGGTGCCGATTTAAATAACCAGGTATTTGTATCTGCCCTTCAAAAACCGTTCCGCCACGCCCTCACAATCCCCACAGTCCCCGACTTGATATAGCATCGACTTATCTCAGTTAGTGAGATAGCTAGAGTATCGACCTAAAAATCCCAAATATTGAGAGGACTACTGTAATCGCATTCAGCGGGTCCATGAGATAAAGAATATGTCATCTGGGCACAATGAGATTTTTTTTAGTTCTCCATTCAGTACCGGAAACTCAGTTACTTTCGCTCAACATCACACCCAGCTCACCAGAGATTCCAGGTATAGCACAAGCAGGAGCAGAGAGAGTGGGCACCGCTGTGTCATTCCCCTTTTTAGCTTAAATAGCTCAGACAACACCCCATTCACTCTCACTGCCGCCATAGGGGCTTCATAGAGCAGGACAATCCACTTTCAGAACCTGGGCTCAAAGCAAATAGTCGCAGTGTTGCATTAAGATACAACCAATCTGTGGAATCAAAGGCCTTTGCGGCATCTAAAGAAAGAATTTCTCTGGGCTCCCAGCCCCTTTTCGTTATATCCAACCATACCTGAAGCCATCTGAGATTCAGGGGTAGCTCAACTAGACATGAATCCCATCTGGTCTTCATATACCTGTTTAGAGATTGGATTAATCTAATAGCTAGTATCTTAGCAAACACCTTATTCTCTGTATTCAAGAGAGATTTAGGTGTATACAAGCACATTGATCTCTGGAGTTATCTGACTTGGGGAGCAACACTATGATAGCATGATTCAAGTCTGGTGGGAGCCAGCCTTCTCTCCTAGCTGCTTGATATATTTTCAGGAGTTGTGGTTTAAGAAGTGGGCAAGGAATTTGAACAGTTCTACCGGAAGGCCATTGGCTCTCGTTACCTTCCCTGAAGTCAAGGTCCTCAATGCATCCTCTATTTCCTCTACTGAGTGTTCGTCTTCCAGGGCATCTCGGTTGTTCACATTCAATACCGGTAGTGGGGCCTCCCCTAAAAATGCCTCAATGTCAGTGCTCGATCTGTCCTGCCTAGCTGTGCATAACCATTTATAATATTGAGCAAAGGTCTCTGCTATTTCCTTGTCATTTAGGAACATATCACCATCCTCACAGCCCACATCGTAACCCAACGTGCCCCCTCCTCTCTCTTACTCAGCCATGCCAGGACATGGCCTGTCTTATCTCCTGTGTCAAATAGTTTCTGCTTTGTCATGAGATAGTGAGTAGGGTCCGCATAATGAGTGCAATTATGGTACATACCGGAGGTATGTGAGTGGGTGACTCTTTGCATCCAGTCTAGCTCCAGCTTAAGGATCATTAGCTATTCCTCCTGCACCTCCACTTCACTCTATCACTTTTGGCGAGCCATCCCATTATGAGCCTTATCTTGGAGTATGGTTTTGTATGCTTCCCTTAGCATGCTTGGGGTACCCACTGTTCCCTCATTTTCCCCAAAATATAATTTGTACTCACCCCAGAGGGCTCAAACAGCCTTCCTATCTCACAGGACTCATGAGCTCAGTCTCCACGTACTGGCCACTTTTTAACTCAGAGTACCTATAGTAACCTGTAGTAGTGAGTGATCCGAAATACCCAGTCCAAGTACACTGCCTCCCGAACCCATAGAATTTGTACTGCTGGGAAAATCACATAATCAAGCCTAGAGGGTGTTCCATATGCACTCGACTGCAATCAGTACTGTTGCTCTGAAGGGTGTCGAGCCCTCTACACGTCAACTAAGTCTATGGCCCATGCGAATACTTCCAGGCCTGAAACACCTCTCTGAGGTAGGTCCCGTCCAATTAATCTAGCTATATTTCTACATATCACATGGTAAAATCCCCCCTATAACATGAAGTTCCACACTCTGGTTTACTGGGAGGATCCACACCTTGTCAAGGGTCCCTTGCTGTAGATTGGGTGGCATTAGGACTGTCTTCCTGTTCCATGATCCCTGTACCATGACATAGCGCTTTCCTGGTCTGCCCCTCTATTTGTCACCTGAAAAGGTGGGTGTTTTGGACTAAAATCACCACCTCCCTTGACCCCCGCATATATCCTGCGTGGACCAATATGATATATCCACACCATTGATGACATTTTCTATTATTCCCCATGAGATGGGTTTCTGAAAACCAATACTACATCTAGAGAATGTTGACAGTGATACTGTGGATCTATTCCCCTTTTAATCCCAACCCATTCACATTTTACAACAGAATTCTTAATTGATCTGCCATATATAAAGTACCTCTGGCCACTTAATGCAGGTGGGATTAGGTGTGAACCCTGGAACATCTGGGACTTCTGGGTCTCTATCACTTTCCACGTGAAGTCTGTATACTGTGCTTAATACATCCCTTTAAAACGTGATCCCCTTGTGTCCTACCAAACATTCTCTGTCCGTGAGCTCAAAACTACCCATTTTCCCAATGCAGAAAGGTCCATCATATTTCCTCTCCACCTCCATGCTCTAAATGTGAACCTTCAGGTCCCTCTCTGAGCTTCTCTGTGCCTAAATTCCAAATATGTGCCATGGTCATTCTATAAATCCAGTAATAGATCCTGGCCTAACCTGCCGCTGTCCATTAAAGTCTTCTTCCCTAGTCTTCATATCAGGTGCGTGGTCATCGTGGGTGCCCTTCTGTGATGTCCAGGTCGACACTCCTCCTCTCTGTCTTGACCTAGTTCGGGGACCCCCGCATGTATGCCTCTGCTGTTCCTTCCTCTCACTATCCCATGTCCCCAAAGAAGGGGATCTCTGTCTGGCAGTCTTCTGTTTCTTCCTTGGAGGTCTTTACTTGGCCCCCTCCAACACCTGTCTAGGTGATCGAAGAAAAGAGATTTCCACATAAATGTTACATGGAGTTTGGCCAGATAAAGCAACATATAATGGACTCCTATATTCCTCAGTTTCTGCTCACCTGTTTAAATGAACTCACTGCTTTTGTAAAAGTCTGGAATACTCCTGACAAATTGGGATTGTCTGGGAACCGTGCCTAAAGGTCCCTAGTTTCCGGAAAACCTACAACACCAGGTCTCTGTCTCTATTGTTTGAGAGACAGGCTAATATCACTCGAGACAGTGCTCCCAGAGGGGGCTTTCTCACTAACACACAATACGCCTTTTTAATGAGAAATCACTGTAAAGACTTGTCCGCTGGTAGAAAGGTGCAGAGCCAGTACTCCAGGAATTTCTTAGGTCAAGTCCCCTCTACATCACTGGAAAAACCCACAAATCACAGGTTATTTCTTGAATATAACCCCTCTGAATCCTCTGCTCTGGTCAGTAACTCAGAGAACTCACCTCCCAGCTGTTGCACCTTTTGGCTGAGGTCTGTGTAGTCTCTCATGCCCCAATAGGGGTCATGGCTTCAGTGACACTACCAGCAGTCTTACACATACATTCTTGTATGCTGTCTCTTCACAGAGAGACTACAAGAGAGGAAACCAAAAGTGGGCAGAAATGAACCTGGAAGGGATTCTCCTACCCCAATGAAAGGAATGCGAGACAGGAAGGAGGCGTCTTGGACCAATGTTGGTGAAGGAGGGCGAGTGAAGGAAGAAGACGAGACTATAAGAGACTCAGCAAGGATGACGCGGAGACCCAGGGAAACATGGAGACCGAAGACGACCGGGAGGGAGGCGAAGATTCGGACACGAGTTGGACCGAGGAGTGGTGGTGCCCACCGGAGGAGGCTGGAGAGCGGCTGCAATTCAGGAGAGTTGCGGCAGGGCCGGTGAGTCAGAGCGTCTCAGGGGAAACGGGAGAGGGTGAGTGGGAGGCAGGAGAGGGTGAGCGGGAGGCAGGAGGGGTGTGCTGGGAAGAACACAGGTAGTGTTTGAGAGCCACTACAGTTGTGTTTCTTTTTCTTTGAGTACGGGGCACTTTTTGGTTTAATGTCCAAAGTCAGTGAGCACTATCGTTTCCCCATTAATGTCACGACTTCTTCATGGCAAATATCCTGACATAAGATTCCAGGACACGCTCTCACTTGTCTTTTCCTTCCCACTCCTTGTTCCCCAGCACTATTCACTCAAACTGACCCTGAGCACCTCCTCTCAACCGACTCTTAAGCACTCCCAGGTGTGGTGACTGGTAGAGATCGAAAACTCTCAGCTCCCTTTTTTTTCCTCGTCTATGAGCCTCCGGGGAGACACCATCAAAACGGAGGAGGAGCCTGGAACAACTAACCCGGATACCACGACCAGCACACCCCAGAGTGAAACTGGTGAAGACCAAGAGGAAATCCACCCTACACCAATTGATAAATCTCTATCAGATAATAAACAACATACTTTTGGGAAATATATACAGCCTCCGTGCCTGTTTATCAAACCTGCACTCCCACACTCCTATTTTAGTTTCCAGAACCTTTCAGGAGGTATCTATGGTCTGTAGCGGTTTCCATGGGCTGTGATCATGCAGCTGCTTCTTCCCTTATCTTTGTGGTCTCATTGTGAGGCATTGGTTTAGCAAATTTATCTAATTTCACCTGTTGGGGGGTACTTTATCCTTTGCCATCTTCCCACCTTTCACAGGAGTGTTAGGGTTCCTGTGGCCCACCAGACCTCCTCCTTCAGCACTATGGGAGTGGCACAAAAGCTACTTGGGTTAGGGGTTGCCTAGGCCCTCTTCAGACTCCTCCCCTTAGACCTTCAAATGGAGTCCACCAGCTCGGGTGTTGCCTCCACCGGCACAACCTCGACCCACTGTCCTCCTCTTTTGTCTTCCAAGGATCATTAGGGTTGAGGGTCCCGGAGATGTGGATACTGATAGCTTGTTGTTTGTGTGCTTGATTGCCTATCTGATCTTAGGCTTCTTCTTTCACTCTCTCGCTTGCTCAAAGCTTCGGGCCCTCTTTCCCAGCTCACCACACCTGGGAGCTCCATGCAAGACACTATTCTACTCTTGTGGGGGTCCATTCACCACATGCCTTTGTCTGGGCCATTCGGTGTTCCTGTTCCTCCTCACTCACCGGAGCCCACCGTGTCTCCTCACAGTTCTCTGGGCTACTGGCAACCCCTCTAGATGTGGTTTCCAGGGCCACGACTCTCACACCGGGGCTCCTCCACCATCTGCTTAGGTGGGTCGGAGCTTTAGGATATGTTGGGATGCAACTAGACAGAGAACCTCCAGTCTCCATCACAGCTGTCCAGGTTCAACGATGCCTGTCTTGGATAGGCAGGACCACCACCACAAGCCCTCCTCCAGCTGCAGGGGCTGCTGCGCCCCTACGTCAGGCAGACCAGCCGCTTTGATCCAGAGCTGTCCCGACTCTTCAGTACTACCGTGACTCCTTTCTGTGGGGGTCAGGGGTCTCCAGCATACCCAAGATTGTGCCAGATTTAAATGGCTGACGCAGGAGCGCTAAAGAAGTTCATCCGCCATCTTACCCATCTTAATCAAGAGCCTTTTCTTAAACAATAATACTATAATCAATTTTACTAATATTTCAATTAAATTATATTCTTTTAATGTTAGGTCATCCATCAAAAATATATGTGATTGATGCTTGTCCTTGTGACAGGCAGTCTAGGCAGAATAACCCACATTTTCTATTTTTTTGTAAATATTATATTTATGAAAGAAAGAGATATATTTTCCCTCTTATGCGTAACCTGAATTTTAGACAATGTCGCCCAGCCCTCCATTATCTCAAGACATTACCGGACCCTTTTACGTGTTTTTGCTTGGCTTTGTTTTATTTATGTGTTTTAAAAAGAGGAGATTAACTGCTTGAATGTGATCTCTCACATATAACCAAAGGGGTCTTTGTACATAAACTAGGAGTAATTTTAACAAATCAATGACTACTATTTTGTAATTTCTTTTATCTCTAGATTGTTAAATTGTCTTTTTAAACTTTATTTTATGTGTTATTGTGTGAAATTATTGATGAATTTGTTTGTCTAGAATACTGTTTATGCCAGTTTTTGACTGGCGACATAAAGTTATGTGACTTGACTAAAATTGTGAAACACGTGGAACACATGTGAATTACTAATTTATGATGTAGCAAGTGAGCCTGGGCAGATACAAGTTACAAGACATGTTATGCACTCAACGTTGGATTTTATCACCTAGCATGGAAGAGTCTTGACATAGTGTGATACTGGACGTAGTTCTTAAAATCATTGGGGCATATACTCAAGAACGTGTGATTACCATCGCAAAAGAAACAACGCAACTTCCACCATCACAGCCTATCGCAAGAAAAGTGTGCCATGTTAACCAAGCATTCTCAGCACTGCAGTACCATGCAATAGTCTCCAGATACCACATAAAATGTCTGCTTTAAAATCAACGTCATGCCGCAAAAATGCGAAACGCGAACGCAAAAAATCTTGCGATGAGGCCAATCGCGGTACAAAAAGCAGTGAAAACTAGCAACAGGCCTGCAGATCCCACGCGTCTGGCGGTAAAAATGCACCATAAAAACCACAGAAACAACACACCAGAAACAATCCAAAGCGCGTAGCAACATGGATGCACCCTGACCTAGCGAACCTCACAATCCCCACAGACCACCTGCAAGAAACAACGGGGACGGCCAAGGAGAAGAGGAAGAGAAAGATGTGGTGCAGGCTGCAGCAAAACCAGATCTGCGTCACGGAGGGGACAGAACACTACCATCAACTGACCCACAATTAGACTACCGGGAATGCAGTCGGAGTGTCGAGGAGGACAATGGAGGAGACCAAGAGGCGCTGGCATGATGTGAAAATCTAAACCAGGCACAATGGCACTGCCAACAGGAAGGCTGCAACAGCGACAGGAGGTGGGAGTCCATTGCCGCAGGAGGAGCTGAAGGAAATGGAAGCCACAGTCATCAGTGTGCAGACAGTGAAAGTAGTCGGGAGTGTGGACACAGCTCGGGAGGACCTGACACAACATCAACAGCGTGAGTAACGACCAGGGACTGGGGTACGAGGGGAGATGGGCACAATGGCACACATGCACAACCAGGTGTAGCACACTGCACAACCACAGTGTTGCAGGATCATGTCCATCTTCCCCTTAGAACACTCCAGAACACACACATAGCAAGAGCAGCACACCCACATTGACAACAATGTGGTAAAATGCGCAAACACGACTCTGCATAACAGAGGACACAAGTGGGTCCGCACACGCGCAGAAACAGGCCTACTACATCTGACAGAGCCGTAAACTGTGAAATGGAAATGTACGCGTACAACCTCACATCCATCATGTAGTCCAAATGTACGTGGTCCTGCATCTAAATCCTGCACCTCCCAAACAGTCACAATGTACATTGTCATGCAGTAAGAATGTAAACAAGAACAATGCACCAACACACATATCAACACAATGTCACCATGCATCGCCCCTTCACATTGTAGACGGACACACAACACCTCCAGCAGCGCAGAGAAGACCACACATCAGTGATGGCGGAGAGGACCTCCACACCTTCAACACCGACATACGACAACAGCCAATGGACATCCCACGCAACCCACTTCTAGGACCAGGGCAGCCAAGCTACGCAGAGGAAAACAAAAACCCTCCCACAGACCACACAGCAGGCAGAACCTGCAAGCAGTGCTGGCTCACAACACTTCACCGAGCCACACAATGCCAGGTGTCAGAACCCCAAAAGGAGGTGGCCGAACAGGTACGGGTGGGGTCCGAACCCATGGAAGGCAAACCAGATCTCAGACGTGGGTGTCCATTATCCTTCAGGGATCACCTACACCCCACAGAGGAGACCCACACTGCCATTTACACATGCAGATGCACATACCCAGTACAGAACCTTGCCCAGGGGCATGCAAATATCAGTCATACGCCCACATTGGCTCTGCCTACGACACCCCAGTCCACTCCCCTTATGAATTGAGTGGCTCCAGACAAAGCTACATCTCCAAGCTCCAACCCCCTGCCTGTGGTGACATGGTTGCATCCACTGTACACAGCACATAGAAATGTGGTAGGGCCCGGGGCCTTGATGCATACAACAAGACCATAGGGACACACGCAGATATCATGTCGAACTGGCTACGGGCACGTGCTTCCGGCCTCTTTATTGGCAGGGCCACATGTACAGTGACGCCTGTGCTGGATGTGTGTGGGGTGAGTATAAGCCAGCCCGCACGGAGTGTTTGGTGCTGGCGACAACCTGTACAGTGGGCACCAGTGCAACGGAAACAAAGAAACCTGCATAACAAGGACACCTGCTGAGCAACATGGAGGGAGCCAGAAGAAGTACAGAGGTCACCCAACGGTATGTTACTGTTACATCGCAATTTTTACATCGCAATGCTGTTACAATTCAGCTTTTACAACGCTGGTTCCATTACATCGGATGGCATTACAACGCAGGATATTACATAGCAGATGCTATTACAACGCATACCATTACATCGTAAGTATTGGTAAGTATATAATTTTTTTTAATTTTATTTAATATTATATAATTAATTTAATTATTATTAATTATAAATAAATATATTTATTTATGTTTTTTAATATTATAAATTAAATATATTAATTTAAGTAATTTTTTAAATAAGTATGAGTATAGGAGTATATGTTTTGGGGTACTGAGGTATATGTTTTGGGGTGTTTGGGTATTTTTATGTTTTAGGGCAGGGTTTGGGTTTTGGGGTACAGTGGTGTTTTTAGGTTTTAGGGCAGGGTTTGGGTTTTGGGGTACAGGGGTGTTTTTAGGTTTTAGGGCAGGGTTTGGGTTTTGGGGTACAGGGGTGTTTTTAGGTTTTAGGGCAGGGTTTGGGTTTTGGGGTACAGGGGTGTTTTTAGGTTTTAGGGCAGGGTTTGGGTTTTGGGGTACAGGGGTGTTTTTAGGTTTTAGGGTAGGGTTTGGGTTTTGGGGTACAGGGGTGTTTTTAGGTTTTAGGGCAGGGTTTGGGTTTTGGGGTACAGGGGTGTTTTTAGGTTTTAGGGCAGGGTTTGGGTTTTGGGGTACAGGGGTGTTTTTAGGTTTTAGGGCAGGGTTTGGGTTTTGGGGTAGAGGGGTGTTTTTAGGTTTTAGGGTAGGGTTTGGGTTTTGGGGTACAGGGGTGTTTTTAGGTTTTAGGGCAGGGTTTGGGTTTTGGGGTACAGGGGTGTTTTTAGGTTTTAGGGCAGGGTTTGGGTTTTGGGGTACAGGGGTGTTTTTAGGTTTTAGGGCAGGGTTTGGGTTTTGGGGTACAGGGGTATTTTTAGGTTCAGGGGTAGGTTTGTGTTTAGGGATAATTAAATTATATTTACCATTTATAAATTAATTAAAATATATTTATTAAATTAAATTAATTATATTACATTAATTACATTTTTTAATTTAATTTAATAAAATAAATAAATTATTTTAATTAATTAAATTTATTTACAATTTTAAAAATATTACAATTAAATTAATTTCATTATATTAATTAAATTAAATTAATTACAATTTTTAATAAAATTAAATTAAATAAATAGGATTTTATTTTGTTAAATTAAATTAATTACTATTTTAAAATGTATTTTAATTAAATTAATTTAATTAAATTAATTAAATTAAGTTAATTACATTTTTTTTAAAAGATATACTTACTTATACTTACGATGTAATGCCATGCGTTGTAATAGCATCTGCTATGTAATGCCATGCGTTGTAATGGCATCCGATGTAATGGATCCTGCGTCATAAAAATTCCGATGTAACGGAATGCGTTGTAAAAAACTGCGTTGTACTGACACCAATCCCACCCAACATACAAACAGAAGTGTCCGTGAGTTGCAGTGCACTGAGGTAGGGGCACCTGGAGTGCTGAGCAGGGCAACAGGCAGATGATGGCATCCACGACAGGTGTGAGCAACTCCGTTAGTCTGTCAGTACCACTATTTCGACTCTAACAGATGGTGGTTGGAGGTGGTCCTGGCGATGGCAGCGCGTGCCTCCTGTGGTGATGCCACATCCGGCCCAGTCACGACTCGATTGGATGTGTGGGCTCCGGTGGCCCACAGTTGAGTCTGGAGGCAGCGGACAGCACAGGGCCACAGACACATGGCGTTGACGACCCCAAGGCCATTGTCTCACAGGCCATCAAATGTTGAATCAGACAGGGTCCCTGACTTGAGCTGCACATAGTTAGTGGCCCCGGATCCACAGTGCCTGGCACAGGCATCCCACCACAGGACGGTTACTTGCTGTCCACTGAGGTAGGGCCATCCAGACTGAGTGAGTCCTGATCGATGTCGAATGTGTATGTGATGGAGGGTTGCGGGGAACAGTGGAAGGTGTCTTCCAGGGCATGATGCAAAGGTCTGATGTTATCTGGAAGCAGCAAATTAAGGAATGGAAAGCGACAACCTCCTTGCCAACACCAATTCGGTACCAGGTACATGAGAATGGACAATAACCCCTAGTCCATAGACACAGGCGCCACCAATGTGCGACCAGAGAGTATCCATGAATGTCTGGGAACAGACTTTGTAGCATCAGGGCTCAGAGGGGATGCAGTGTGCGATGATGCCGGTGCACTGATATGTACTCTGCCATTGCTAAATCAAGACTCAGTCCCAAATGTGTGCCCTACTGGACCGCAGTGTAGGCCAGAGGCAGCGGTCAGCAGTGGCCCACAGCCACGTGTCATAGGCTCACGATGCACAGAGTTAGTGACACCGGGGCATTCATTGGTAGAGTTCGATCACCTCTGTAACGTTGATACTTCTTTCCTCCCAAATGCAACGCGTCTTCCACTTACGCCTCTCCTTGCGAGCAATGATATGTACTCTGCCTTTGAATAATCGATATCTAGTCCAATTCTGTGACCTACTCGAGCGCAGCATAAGACGAGAGCAGTAGTCCGCGTGGGCCCACAGAATCTTGCGGTTGTGATGTATGACTAAGACCTGGTGGCACCACATAGAAGGGTGTATGGTGGTGACATACACTCAGCCATAAACATCGTTCTCTCCCATAGTGTAATCAAGACTCAGTTCCAAATGTGTGACCTACTAGTCCACTGTGTGAGCCGGTAGAGTACGTAAATGAGATAGGAGTCCTGTGCGCCTTGCTCGCAGAGGCCGTGACGGTCGTAGCAGGTTGCCAGGGTTGTGGGCCTCGAGCTGGAGCGTGCACCGGCACATGGTGGGCCCACTTTGACACAAGCCGTTGTCGGTAGGTGAGCATTGAGGCCTGAGTGCGTTGGGGCGGGTAAGACTGGTTCGGAGACCAGCTTCCCGGGGTGCAGCAGATGCACATGATCGCAGGCAACCCCGCTCACGGCGACGGCATCGGCCTCATGGCGGGGTGAGAGGCACCGCTCTGGCAGAGACGTTGGACATTCCAGAAGAGGACCACGCCCAGAGTTGGGTGCCTTTTATTCACACCCCTAGGTTGGCCTGGCATACGCTGGGCCAGCCCACTCCGCTCACGCTTATGGGGGGGACGTAACAAGCTACATTTCCGCGATCTTCCCCACTGGCTGGGGTTACATGGTTGCTTCCACTGTCCACTACACTCCAAACACCAGCGGTGTGTGTCGACATGGATATGTGTGTGGTCAGCATACTGCAGTCTGTCCAGCACATCCATGTCACACTTGGCATTGTGTACATGCTTGTTCATGGGTCACATGCCCCTTCCCACATGCCTGGTTCCGACCTCTCCCCAAAATCTGCTATTCTATTGCAGAAGTGCCATGCCGTTGATGGCTTATGTACATGGCAAGCCCATGTTCCCACAGTTAGTTGGGCTGTCATGTCTGGTGGGTGGGCATGTTGTTTGGCATGTTGCATGTGAGTTTGGAACGTGCGCATTCCCAGAATTGTGAGTTGCATGATTGTGGAGTTGAGGTGTGTGGTGTGTCCATTTGGTACTTACCAACGAGCAGAGCATTTGCGTAGGTGCCATCCTGGAATCACCGGTTGATGATAGACTGTCGAAAGATGAAGGAATCATGCACACTGCCTGGGTAGTTGGCGACGACATTGGTGAAGAGTCCCCGGTGGTCCACTATTGCCTGCACATTGTTGGAATGCGGTGTGGGTTGACATGGATATGTGTGTGTGGAATGCATATCATCCACGCCACACTTGGCATTGTGTACATTCTTATTCATGGGTCACTTATCTCCTTCGCACATGCCTGGTCCCCACCTCTTCCGACATTCTGCTATTGTGCGGCTGAGGTGCCATGCCGTTGATGGCTATTGTACATGGCTGGGCAGTGTGTTGTGCTGTCGTGTCTGGTGGGTGTGCATGTTGTATGTGAGCTTGTGACATGTGCATTTCCTGTGTTATGAGTTGCATGATTATGGATTTGAGGTGTGTGGTGTGTTCATTTGGTATTTGCCACCAAGCAGTGCATTTCTGTGGCTGCCATCCTGGTGGAGCAGGTTAATGCTGGACTGTCGGAGGTGTATGAATCATGCACACTGCCTGGGTGGTTGGCGGCGACGTTGGCGGAGATTTCCTGGTGGTCCACTATTGCCTGCACATTGGTGGGATACGTGCGGTTTCTCTTGCGATTATTATGTGCAGCGTTGCTAGGGGGCATAAGTGAGACATGAGTGTAGTCAGTTGCCCCCTGACACGTGCTGGAATCCAGCTGGTGCATAAACGCCTTGCTTGGTCTCCAGCTGTTCCTGCGCAGAGTGTGGGAAGTATAGATAGTGGTGTACCAAGCTGATGATGTCACCCAAGACCGTTGTGAGGGACTTGGATTGGGCTGGTTGTGTGACTCCATCAGGGCCAGCATCTTTGTCTGAGGTGGGATGTTGGTTGTTCGCTGTGTTGGTACCGTCAGCCGGTGTCCAATGGTGGTCAGGATGCAGAGGTGGTTTGTCCCTTTGAGCCTGTAGTGGGCAATGACATTCCCTGGTGTCGGGTCTGTGAAGTTGGTGCATTTTCTAGGGTCGCTGTCTTTGTCTGCACTGCCTCAGTGTTGGTCCGGGGGGTTAGGGTGGCGGTGGGTGTCCAGGGGGGTCCTGGGGGTGGTGGTGGTGGGTGTTGCAGCCCTCTTGGGAGTACAGCCCGCATGCTTTGTGGCTCCATGGCATCTGTTGACCTTCGGGTGTGGCTCTGGCATGGGCTCCCTTTTGTGGTACAGGCTCCCGTCCGACTTTATACCAGGTCATTGCAGGAGTTAGTTTCCTCCTGCTAACGCACCTCATTGCATGTTTTGTGGTCATATCGCCAATCTTGCCGGCCGTTGCGAATGTTGTGGAGTTGTTTTGTCGCTGCTTTTTGCACCGGAACGCCTACTCTGCATCTCATTAGCGATAGTTGCCAGGGTAATCTGTGGCGATGTTTTTTGTACCTGCTATCGCAGGTAAACTGGGCTGTTTGCACCAGCTTGTGAATGGGGCGATACATTTAGCATGACTTTGGCTGTGATTAAGTGCTGTTAACACGGCAATAGCCCCTTGAGAATATTCCCCAGTATCTCTTATGATGGAAACATCACTGTATCCTCACCCTTTAGTACCCCGTGGAATAAGTGAAAGCTATCTCAAGGGTCTCAGTTGTTATGGCTAGGGCAACCTCAGTTTGACTAAAGTCAGTCTGTATTTGAAATAGCCGAAATAAATGTGTCTTTACAATTACATGAATGAGTCTCCTACATGCATGTTTCATGTCTATGTTTCTTTCAATTCTAGAAAATTAGCAAACTAAACTCTTTCATTTCATGGTGGTGTTTATTTGTCATGGTGAAATGCATCAATTTAAGTTACTCGAGAAGTAACCCATGTGCAGAACGTTCAGTATTTGTAACATATTCAAGGTTCGTTGCCCAGGTCTGCTCTACGCAATTGTACTGTCTATTGTCAATATTTGATGCACAAATGTCATGCTATTTCCTTCATTTTCTATATACACCTTATTGTAATTAGGCATGAAAGAAGGTGTCCCTAAATGTTTCTGTTTGCTATATCATATTTTCTTGTTTTACTATTGGTTTGTGAGTAAGTTACATTATTTGTGTTTGTGGTGACCTTGGCTGAAGGTTCCTCTCCGAATGCCTCCAGGTTCAGAGATGGGCTGGCGACTGTGGCTGAATGGGTGGCTACCAACTGCTTGCAACTAAATGCCAACAAAACTGAGGTTTTGTTGGTCGGGAAGAACGCAAGCTTGTGGAGCGAGCGCTGGTGGCCGAGTAAGACTCCTAATGGGTAAGTGGTAAAAAATCTGGGGGTATGGATGGACTCCTCCGGCAGTTTTCAGGTTCATACCAGAAAAGTTGCTGATAGGTGCTTTGGCCTTTTGCGGGGTCTGAAGCCCCTTCTGAAGTTCTTTGAACCATCGACAGGCTAATTGATTGTCCAGTCGACCATCTTATCTCATCTGGACTACGCCAGCTCCCTCCTGTTGGGGGCAAACAAGGCTGAAATAGTTCGGATGCAAGTGTTCAAAACGCTGCTGCCAGAGCCTTGGTGGGGCTCCCTCGGTTCTGCCCTGCTGCTGGCATTATTCGGAGACTTCATTGGCTCCCTATGGAGAAGCGCATTCAATTTAAGACGATGTGTCTCTCTTTTAAGATTCTGAAATCCACGCGGCCTAGCCTGCTGAGTAATTCGCTTACTCCCTATGTTCCCCCTCGCAAGTTGAGCTCCGCGGGGCAGCACCTGGTCAGTGTTCCCCGGGTGCAGCGCTGTCGTGCAGGGTGTCGCTTCTTTCGCTGCCTGCCGACTAAGTTATGGAACTCCTTGCCTGTGCAGATACGCAGTAT
Source organism: Lissotriton vulgaris (assembly GCF_964263255.1). Taxonomy (NCBI): domain Eukaryota; kingdom Metazoa; phylum Chordata; class Amphibia; order Caudata; family Salamandridae; genus Lissotriton; species Lissotriton vulgaris. The sequence continues at coordinate 270,604,165 of NC_141689.1, read as the reverse complement.
GGAGTATCTGCTTGTCTTCAGGAAAGCCATTAAAACTTTTCTCTTTCCATTAATATAGCCCTGGTGGTCTTCTTTTGGCGCTGCTCAGTTGTTGTGTTTGGCCAGCCTTACTGATGCTGAAAGCGCGGGGACGCCCCTTTGCTGGGGCAGCTGCGCGCTATACAGAATTCGGTAACATAACATAACATTACATTTGTAATGTCTATGTCGAGGGTGTGTCTTTCACTCTCTAAGATCAATAAAATGTGTCCTTTTTAAGAGATGTGTCAGACTTTTATAGCCTTTGAATTGTGCAGACTCTGTGCTAGTCTGTCTACTGATTTCTACTTAGACTTCTCTTGCCTTACAAACTGAAGCAGTCTCTAAGTCAGTCTGCTTGTTGATTTATACTTAGACTTCTCATGGAAGCGAACTGAGCAGATTTATGCTTCTCCTCTTGCTGAATTATACTGTGGCAATTTACTTGCTTTGGAGGTCGACCATATATTGATGCTGCTCACAATTTGCATTATTTGATGTCTATTTGAATTTGACAAACTAATTGCTTTTTTGCCTTCTCTAATGATTGTTAATGATTGTTAAATTTGAACGAACCTCTATGGTTTTGACTTTGCCCACCGGTGACATCAGGTGCAACTGTTCTTCTTGCCTGGTCAATGCAGTACCAGTGCAATCTACCAGTGCTGCCCATCTCATATATTTCCTAGGTCTACCTGAAGTGTGGTCTACTCCTCTCTTGCATGCACTATGTCGTTTCCTATCCCAGGGTAGTCATTGAGGCCAGGGAGGATGCATTCCTGTTGTGAATTTTCCCTTGCTTCCATTGACCCATATTTCAATTATGCATTTCATATAGGTCTGTCGCTCTAGAGGATCCCATTGAGCAGCCTCTAGTCTGTGACCATGCTCATAAGAATGTTCTTGTGGTGTGCAGGGTGTTTTCTGCTGCCACTTTTCACCCTGGATGGTTGAGGTGATCTAGAGGCCAGACCAGATCCTCATAAATTGTAAATTGATACTTGTATAGCGCACTACTCACCCGCAAGAGTCTCAAGGCGCTTGTACGAATACCACTGTGAAACCCATCCTGACTTTCCCTGTGAGGCGTCCACTACTGGGCACCCCCAAGGTGGAGGCCAAGTCAAGTCAAAGAATTTGTATAGCGCACTACATACCCAGAGGGTCTCAAGGCGCTTAGACAGGGGAGGAGGTTTACTTGTCAAATATCCACGTTTTAAGTTGCTTTCTGAATGCTAGGTGGTTCTTAGCGTTGTGGGGGCCGTTGTGGAGATTAAGCAAGCTATTGCCCAGAGTTGCAGAGTGAGACTCCATGATTGGAATAGGCACCGAGGCAAGAATTATCAGGTTCGTGGAATTTTGAGCCCAAGACCCGCCGAGGCGGGGAATTGAACCCTGGTACGGGCTAGACCTCTGCATCAGGGTCTGCCGCTCTAACCATTGAGCCACACTTCTCATACTGTGCCTTCGAGGTGCTGTGGTTTATGCCTCACTCTCCTCAATAGCGTTCTCTAAGGCAGCACTTCCTTCATTTTTGGAGGTTTAGGTTTTGGCCTCCTTTCTGTGTAAGCAGTAATAGAAAAATAATTTTTCAGGATCACCTGTACTGGTCCATGCTTTGCAATCAGACCTCATGCATCCTTGAGTTTGTGTGTACCCCTAAGTATGACATTCCCTTTTTTGACTTCCCCAATAAGAAAGCACTTCTTCAACTATAGGCCAGTCAGGTCTTTGGGACTCCTGCTTATCCCTAAGTGGCAGCAAGCACAGAGACTGCAGCAATGGGGTACAGTTGGAATCTTCAAGCTGGTCTTAAAATTGCATGAGGATCTGGGAGTCATTCATGTATGAATGACTGCGGTAAGACTAATGCAAAATTGACATATAAAAGACTGTATTAAAATCAACGCCCTTTATGGGGCCCAGTGGAGTAACATAGGTGCCCGCAGCACCCACGGTGCGGGGAGCCCCTATGCCCCACAAGTAACGACTGTAAATCCGAAATAAAGAGTATAAAGATTAATAGTCCTTGCATCTTTTTTGGTTCCAAAGATTGAAGACTGTGCTGGAGGCATTGCCCCTCTACAGTCCTCAGTTACTCTGACAGAATTCCTTCAGTTCTGCAAATGAGCCTTCTTTTCTTTTTTTATTCCTGGATGGTCTCTGCACAGAAAGAGAAAGAAGACTATATTAAAAGAAAAAATAATCACTGATTCTGAATCACTGTATTGAAAATGTGCCCGTTCTGCAGGGTATCCCAGATTGTTGTCTTCTTGTGCCAAACCTCTTTTTAATGCTTATAAGTCAACCTTAAGGTTGTCTGTAAATGCCCACAGGTTGTGGTACATTGTTATTTAATAAGTATGACATGTATATTTCTTGTTTTACATGCCTCAACAGTGAAAACCTTCAAAGTCATTTTTCAACTTGGCAAGGCAGGCTCTCCCATAGGAATACACTGGATTACACAGCAAACGCTTATAGTGCTTAATTTTTGTTTGGGAGCCGCCAGAAAAATGGTTCACTGATTCAGTCAGTCAGTCAGTCAAATTTACTTTATTCGGTTTATGTGCAAACCATAAAAGCATACTAAAAAGACATATAATGTCAAAAGGAGATATAAAACCACGATTTTACATATTAAAAAAATTAGTTAAAAATTATACGGATATTTGCATACATAAAAACAACTGGAAAATACAGTTTGGGTAAATTACATCTGGACACGACAATGAGCTAAAACATACATAACTTGAGCTTAACTTATTCTCCTTATGATTCTAACAGCTGCAGATAGGAAGTTCGCAATGTTAAAGATTTTCCATACATTTGTAAGCATCTGCAAATATAGTAATGCTGGCTTGACTTGCACAAAACCCTTGCTACCTAAAATCGGGAGAATAAAGCGCTTCCGTATACAAGTGAGGTGTTCACAAAAAAACATAAAGTGCATGATGTCCTGGCCAGAGAAATTGTCACAAGTACAAACTCCGAGGCCTTGAACCCTCCTCCAACCTGGGAATCGCCAAGGAGATTATGAAATTGATCTAATCTAAATCTAATCAATAAAAAACAGTGATTAGGATTAGTGACAATGTCCAGATATGGTTCCATGGACAGGGTAGTTTTTCATAGTAGGTGAGCCCTGACTGTCGCCTTTTCCAACTCCCTTTCTTCTCTACCCATAAATGCTATTTGTAGATAAGTTTCTTTCGTCCATTTTATATCTCCCATCGATATTTTCTCTGGTGAGTTATATAATTCAGGCTACCCAACTTTTCCGATAGACTTTGGACATATTTAAGCCAAGGAATGCAGTGCCCATGATCAAGTGCCTTACAATCTTTCAGAATTTCATGGTTTAGCACTAGTTCAGGGTTCAGCCAAGTCGCAATCCATTTTAACAAAGGTGCCACAGCAATTGAGTCTTCAACAAAGCCAATTCCACATTCCTGATGGACAATGTAATTGGCTGTTGATTGCGGGACAGATAAAATATTCCTGAGGAACCTGTCTTCGACCATTTGTACGTTCTTCACATTCTTGATGCCCTATAAATCTGCCCCATACATTGCAAGGGAAACACATTTGGCTCTGTATATTTGAAGAAGGGCTTTCGTAGGCCTGGCTCCCAATTTGCGAGCAAAACCTAAAACAGCCGAAGTAGCTCTAATCAAAACAGTTTTTTAAGCTCGAATTTGAGATCCCCAGGATCCCTGGTCATCAAATAGAACTCCTAAATATGGAAATGTCGAGACCCGGGTTAAAATACTCCCCTCACAATGAAGAGTTTTGACCCTTGCGGTTCTCTGACCAATGGCCATTACATGAGATTTAGAGAAATTAACACTCAGGTCTAATGATCTCATGAATGCTGCAAAGGAATTGGCTAAGAGAGCGGCATCGTCCGCATAAAGGAGTGCCGGGATCATACGTTTCCCAGCACTAGGGATATCTTTACATGAGGCACATAAAGTGGAATCCAAATTGTTAGTGTTTAGTGTGAAGAGCAGGGGCGCCAAAATACACCCCTGCCTAACACCATTGACAATAGATATTCCTTCAGTACAATTGCCCAATTTAACATACCTCACATTAGCAGTTTGATCCCTATGCAAGTCCGCTAGGAAATGGACAATGTTTTTATCAACTCCTAAAGTCAGGAGTATAGTCCACAGTTTGGGCCTGTTCACTCGGTCAAAGGCCGAGGACAGGTCCATAAAGGCCAGAAAAAGTGCACCCTTCTTGGCAACTGTATATTTCCCAATCAATAATTGCAGATTAATACATTGGTCTATTGTGCCCATCCCCTTTCTGAAGCCATACTGCATAACAGAAAGTGTTCCGGTCTCCTCGAGCCAGCCAGTTAGTTGACTTAATACTACTTTTCCTAAGACCTTAACTGAAGAATCAATAAGGGATATCGGGCGGTAGCAGCTAGGATCCTCTCTGTTACCTTTTTTGAAAACTGGGACTATGACGGACTTTGCCCATGTGTTAGGCAGACCCAATTGACAGGCATTGAAAAAGACATTATACAATATCCTTAACCATGTCTTAATGTCACTGATTCATTAACTAGTACTTAATGCTTAATGGTAAAGTTGGATTTTATAGTACTATTTAACAAATGACACGCTTAGAAAGTGGTCATTTTCATGTCTAAGTTAAAGGGGTACCTTTTTGCCAGTGTCACCTACCTGCTGGTGATGCTGTGGTGCGATGCCGATTGCTCCCAGACAGTAGACAATGGGCTTGCGTAACATTTTCTAAGTTAAGACAGGCTTAACTTAGAAAATGTGTAAAGCAGTTAAGAGTGCTAAAAAAGTTAACAGTTAAAAAGCCAAAAACACATCACAATAGAAATTCCACTCCAATTTATAAAAACTGAGAATATTACACCTAAACAACCAAAATCTAATACGGGAAATATTAATTTTTTATTTGTAAGCAAAAATATCCCAGAAAAGCACTAAGTGCCAATGGAGGTCAATTGGTCACTGTAGACTAGGATCTAGGTACCATTTCAGGTCAACCATGATTGAGCATGGGTTAGATACACCAGCCAGGCTCAATCTGTTCTGAGGTTTTACTTATGACCTTAGTCTCAACAATGGATGTCAAAATCCTCCAAAATCCTCCAGTCATGCAAGACAGCATGCTGTATCTGAAAAAGGCCCCATAACATTAGATTGGCATTGGACAAGGTCCTGGTAAAGCCGTTGGTCTGGGCAAAAAAAGCTCCAAGTGTGAAAATTTGAATTTTCGTGTCACCTCTCCCGGCCAGATACTTATGTTGTCTTCATCCACTCAGATTTCTACCATCGGACTCAGTATCATTTTCGGAGCTCGGCATACCCCAGCAGGACAAGGCTGTGAGCTGTGCCCAACGAGGGCTCCATGAAGCTGAAACTGATTTTCTTTTGCAATGAAGCTCGAAAATTGGGAAACCTGTTTCTACATCACAGCAAGATAGCATCTTGGGCGGATAAGCGTGGTAAATTTGTCTCGGTCCTCTGGAGGTCTTGCAGTCCAAAACTTTTCCAAGTGTCAAGTTTCTAGAGGTTTTAAGAGAAATCTAGTTACACACAGCTAAAGGTCACATAACCTCAGGAAGCGCAAATGGGGGTCGAACTTCACTTCAGCAGAGGCCATCAGTGGAGTCTAGGTCAGGTCTAGATGGTACTGGTCAGCTGGGTGTTACAGGAAAGGGTCTCTTGCAGCTTTTTGTATCCCTTTTGTCAAACAGGAGGTCAGCCAACTTCCTCTTGGACTCCATTTCTTTGTCCTGGGGCAAGAGGGAGCACATCCAGTCTTTCACAGCACCTCTCAGGTCACAGACAGCAAGTCTGGTCTCCTGTTCCTAATCTGGTCCATCAGTGTCTCTTGTGGTGCCACATTTATGCCTGGTGCAAGCTTGTGGGTGGGGATGACCCCTTGCCCCTTGCTAACCAATAGGGAAACGGGAAACAGCCATTACAACGCAGGCTTTACACCGCGCTACCATTACGACGTAGCAATCGCAACGCAAGTCGTTACAACGACTTGCGCTGGATGGCGCTATATACTAAGGAATAGCATGGTTTACTATTCCAACACCTTCCCTACTGTTACATGGGCTGGAGTTGGAATAGTAAATTATACTATTTCTAAATCCAGCACCTCCAGCGCAAGTCGTTGTAACGACTTGCGTTGTGATGGCTGCGTCGTAATGGTAGCACAGTGTTAAAGCCTGCGTTGTAATGACATACATCCGGCTAAACATTCTCAGTGCTAACCCTGCCCTTTTACAGTAGTTCCCATGTGCCCTACTATAACAATACTACAGTGCCTCTCATTCAATAAATCCAAGATGGAGAAACTCTTCACCCCTTTGCTGAGCCTGTGCCCACAAAGAGGTGTGGCAATTGTAACAAGTAGCCCCTCCTCTTTGGTCACTGCAAATTAGTTCTGAGGCAGCTTTCCCCCACCCCCACTGGGCTTGTTGCCTACCTGACTGAGAAGGCAAAGGAAGGAGTCTGTTCATGTGTCATCTGAATTCTGCGTGTGACAGTAGAGGCCTCTTTGAAGTCAATTAAATGTCTGGGTACAGTCCCACTGGTCTTCCTGTCAGAGGAACACAAATACCTCCCTGCATCCAAGCTATTCTCTCTGCTCTAAGAGTAGTTTTCATAAATCATCAAGAACAATAACTAGCTTGGTGACAATTGGAGGGCTGGTGCCAATTCCTCTCCTTGATCTACAGGCAGGGAAAAGGTAACTTTCTAAGACGCCCTTTTTCTATGATATTTATTAAAACATGACTTTACCATTAAGGTGGGCTTGTAATAAATTTTAAAAATAGAGCTTAATCGGTTTTCTATCCTAAGACAGCACAATTATCAATTAATCCTGCTTCCCTGTATTCTCTATGGGCCAATTAGCCTACCTACACACCCAAAGTGAAAATAGTTTCTGGGTTCAAGTCACTGTATGGACATGTTAACTTTAAATTCCTACTACTTTTAAATACCATGCATCAAGTCTTGTGAGCTACAGGGCCTTTATAGGGACGACATATTCATATTCAAAAGAGAGGTTTTCTCTTGTCAGACAGGTTGGGCTACAGGTTTAAAACTGCAGCAGTCAGGAAACAGAGGGAGGTGTGAGGTCATGTTTGTCTTTTCATACTTGTGGATGGCACAGTAGTGCTGTAGTGCATAGGTGGCTTTTAACTTTCCATGCAAAGGCCTTATACTGTGACCTTATTGGATAGTTAAATACGCCACTAGGAATAGGTCACTTTTGACATTTTTTAGGGTTCAAAGGACATCCACTGGGGCTTAGTTACAGTGTCCCAGTCCTCAGAGCCAAAAACACAGTAGCATCAGTCTATGAAAAATGGGGGTGCCTATCCAAGAAGAGGTGCTTTGTCATGTTGTGTCATTGTAAAGCAATGTAAATAATTAACAAAATTGATCCTGAGCCAAGGCCTTTTTTACATCATTCCTAAAGCATGGATCCACATCCCATTGCACACCAGAGCCACCTCCTTTCTTCTTGAATTCTGCAAAAAGCTAAAGACCTGGCTTTTTGATTAACCCCCACCCTAGGCAAGACTAGGCACACACACTTACCCAGAATACTCTTGAGGGTGATAGTGCACTCTACAAATACATCTAACATAGCACAAAACACACAATGTTCTGCTAAATCAGGAGACATGGTAACACAGTTGCTTGAGTCCCAGTTGCAGGGGTGACCTTAGAACTGGAACGAACATACCAACAACATGCTATATATGATTCTAATATGGCTCACTGTTATTTTTTCTGTTATGAGCTTCTCTTACAGCCAACAGAGGCCAAGTCATAGTGTAATTGCAGGGTTACCATGTTTGCCATTTTAGAACCTTCTCTTACTGGGGTATGACTCTTATGCGCACATAAGAGAACACCAAGGGCCGATTTAATATCTGGCAGGCAGAGAAATGAAGGTCCATCAGGCCGAGTCAACACCAAATCAGTGGTAATTTCTGAATCATTGGCAGGAATGGCCGCCATGGCTTTTTAAAGTTTGGTGTACCGCTCCGTCAAGATAACAGAGCCGTCTGTAAAACGTACTTTATTTTTGTTTCAAAAAGAAAATCCCAAAGCAGGAAAGCAGTGTCAGTTTCCCTTATCGCCAGAGTGAAAACTGATCTCTATCTCTGCCCATCTTAACAAGGTGGGTGGTACAGAGGTCAGCCACCGATGGCCCTTACTGTGTCGGGCCATCGGAAGGGTATAACCATGGTGGAGATTGTATGGTTAAACCGATGGTCCGCCCGAATTTAAATTCTGCGTGGAAACGAATTTTCTTACAGCCAAAATTTGAATCAACCACTAAGTCATCGTGTAGTAGCAGGATTCTTGATGAGATTTGGTAATGGTGTTTTCCCATCATACAGATTTATCGTGCTTCATTTCCCAGCAGGTGGATGTACATGCCCTTTAAAGTCAGTAGCCAAAGTTATTAGCAACACAATAATGCTTTTCCTGTGAAAACTCTAACCTAACTATAACAGCCCAGTGGTGACTGGGTTTAAAGTTGGAGAGAGGGGTTTACAATAATAAAACAAATATATGAGTATATATCAACAGAGTGCACCATCCTTTCTATTTGAACTAATTGTATATGAATATTCTCTTAATATTCCAAATGTATCCTCTTCTCAAATGATTTGGGCTTATACCCCAAAGGGATTTGATCAAGCTTTTAAAGATTGCATACTATAAAAATGCCTTTGTGAATAGGACCCTCCCCACCCCCCCCCCCCCCCCGCCCCACCACCCTTAGTGGCCCACCTCCTAGGTGACAGGGGTTTGCAATCATGCATGCATTTTTTGGACAATATCTCTTCTAATTATTACATAGGGATATTGACCTCCCACTGCCCCTTATTCACAAAACCATTTAATAAATTCTATCCCTTCTCTCTATATTGCTGCAGATCTGTCGCCCAGACAGTAGTCTGCTTCCATCTAGACTAAATGAATGTATTGTAGCTGGGGCTGCCTAAATACCACATAGCCCAATAATTGACAGATTATTCATAAACTGGATGCCAGACTCAGATTGGCTCAGTTCATTGTCATCTTTCTGAATGGGACTGGTTAATGTTCATAAACAAAATTCTCTACCAAGGTATTTGCATATGCTACCATGCCATCCATGGTAAGTAACCTATTTTCTTCCAACCACGTTTTGTCGTTTATAAGACACATTCTTCACTCATCTTCTATTGCTGCACTCAAAACGCCTTTTATTAGGCTTGACTGTCCTTCTCTTGGCAAATGGCCAACCATGCCATCTTTGGTAAACACATGAAGGAGAGGGTATTTACTACATCCATGACACCCTTTGATTCCCTTTGTTATTGGATATCTTTCTAGGTCACTGGTGTCATTGTTGCACCCTTCATGTCCTCATTTCATTCTTTAAGTTACCCAGCCTAGGTCCCTTCATACCTACAAACATTAGGATGGCCACTTTACTCCATGTCATCACAAACATAGTTTTCTTTCCAGTGTTTTAATTAGGCACCCAAATGCATTCTGGTTGTTGTATCCTCAGTTTGCTTTCATTAAATTAATTAGATGAACAAACCTCATACCAATGATTTCTTGGTTTAAATGACAGAACTAGAAATAAGTCCATGATGACAAAGAGTGAGGTGGTCACTTTTAGACCTGACACTCTTGGGTGGTACCCCAAAAATATTAACTTCACCTCTTCCATTTTTGCTGAATTGGTTTTTGGTGGCTGCTAATCAGTGATAAAGTGCTCTCTCCCTAAAACATGGTATAATTGGTATATACCCAATTGGTACATTTCATTTACTTGTCATTTCCCAGTAAATGACACTACAGGTACCCAGGGTATGTATATAAAGTGCTACTAGTGAGCCTGCAGCATCCATTGTGCCACCCGCTAAAGTAGCTTTTGAAGCATGTCTCTGGCCAGCCACTGCAGCCTGTAGTGCAGTTTTAAACTACTATTTCAACCTTTTTCCAGGCCTAAACATTCCTTATAAGCCACCCCTAAGGTTGGCCTTAAAGTCTTATAGGACAGTGTGCATTGTATTTAGAAAGAAGGACATGTATACTTAAGGTCTGTATTTCCTGGAACTGAAAAACACCTAAAGGCATTGACTTACACTGGGTTAGCTTTTACATCTATAAAGGGATAACTTTAGATTGACAGCAGAAAGAAATATACTGTTCACTCAAATTAATTTTAAATTAAAATCCTCTTTAGAGGTAAAGTTAGATTTTAAATCACAATTCTGAAAATGGCACTCTTTAGGTCTCGCGTCTAGCGGTGCACTGCGCAGCGTTGTCACGCAGTGCGAGACATTTTGTATGTGAAAAACGGGGAATGTGAGCAGACCTAGGAATCGCACACGCTTGTGCGTGTGCGTTTCCTTTTGACCTCCTCCATTGGCCTTTGCGTGCGACCTATAGTGAGTGTTCCATGCGGTATGACGTCATGGCTACTATGTACTTGGTAGGGTTGTCAAGATCGTGCCCAGACACAGGCGTGACGTGCGCACCACTTTGCTTCTTAGCTGAGCTTGCCTCCGGGGTACATCCCGCCCACTCCTTCCACAGCACCAGCACCGGCATCAGGAGTCACTGCACCCACGCCCACCCACTCCCCCTGCCGATGGATTTATGGCCCACACTTTTATGGTGAAGAGTGTGTGATTTATCAGTGCCCGCAAAAACAAACACGGCTTCCTGCAGGGAGGTCCCACACTATCAGTGGCTTTTGAAATCTTAATTTATAGTATGGTTTCCAAAGAGAGAAGGGGAAGGGAGGTTTTGGGAGCGCAATGATCGTTATTTTTCATCAAAAAGCATATTCTGACTTCATCTAAACACAACACCCAAAAGCAACCTATAGTGAGTGTTCTATGCGGTATGACGTCATGGCTACTATGTACTTGGTAGGGTTGTCAAGCGTGGCTGTCCGCTCTCCATCTGGAAGCTGGCCTGGCGTGCACGTGGGCATGAGAGGCTATGGTGACTTGTGTATGCCAATATCGTGGGTTTGGGTATGTGACGGTAAATGGCAGGCCTGGTTGAAGAAGCCTCTGCAGATCAAGTGTCATTTGTGCCGTGAGATAAAAGCTCCCATTTGCCATTAACATAGGCATCGCTTTAAAAGCCGCTCCGCCGTCCTTAATGCGTTAAGATGTTTACCGCAGCTTTAAGTGTACCTCGTCACGTGGCACTTTTAGTCAGGCCTCCCTTGTTGGGACTTCTGTCTGGCTCTCCTTGTTTCATTACAAGCACGCGCAGAGTCCCCTCGTGCACCAGTGTTACACGCTGTTATTGCGCCAGTCAGTGAGTGCCTTGTTGTCAGATGTGCCGCTTTGAGGGAGTGTGCTTTGTGGGGTCAAAATATGTTATCTAAATGGAACTGGCTACTCTTCACATTCCCTAGAGGTCTCTTCCTACAGCCCACTTGTCTTCCTCATGCCTCAAAGAACTTTCTTCTGCAGATAGATTTTATCCCTCCTGGTTAGGCCTATGCAGAACCTGGGCATCAAAATCACCTACATTTTGATGAGAGACTGAATGTACTACTAATGTGTTGTGTTGAAACTCTGAATTGGAAATAAACCTTAAAGTGATGCATTGATCTGAGTGAATCGATTTCACAGTTCTCAAGAGGCGCTACCTCGGACTTTGACTGGTTTAGAGGAGACCCAAACATATACAATTTAAAAAGAAAGGAAAATGTGTGAACGAAACCAAGATGTTTCGCCTAAAACTCTACCACGCAAAGGGCTGGCAAATAAGAAGATCCCATTGGACAAGCCTTCCGAACTCACCCAATGCGCTGGTATCGTATACTGCTATCAGGAAGGGCCAGGCTGACACTATGTCATTTTCTCGGTGGGTTGCAGAGTTACGGGGTCCTTTGAAAGCTGGATGGGTTGCTATCACCCAACTATGCTCCTGTTACCCTATTTTGAATGCGTTGTTGATTGATTTAAGATTCCAGTCCGGCCCTGCTATCAGAGATGAATTCAAAATTGCCTGTAAAAACAAACTCAACTTCGGTCAAAGGTAACATGACTAAAAAAGCAAACTAGAGATTCCCTGTATTCACCAGATATGCAAATGTGTGAAAAATATTCTAAGTTGTTTAAATGTTTAAATTGCCTTTATAATTCGCTTACTACCCCTGCCGAGGTGTCAAAGCGCTTTATGGTGAGTAACAAGCTACCCAGGAGCCCAAAGTTAGCGGTCAGTCCATTAGTTCGTTTTTCATACTTATTCCATGCATACACGCCAGTTTCTTTGCGGCACATTATTGACACATGTGATCATTAGAGAGGGATATGTAAGATGCAATTGATAAGATAGTCATGGTTTCCCAAAAGCGCTCAAGACGGATAGGCATGAGAGTTAGAGTAACTTGTATACAGAAGAGGCAAGCAGAAGGAAGAAGGGACACAGTGGCAAACTTATACAAGCATTTGCAATGCAATAGGTCTCGCATTATTAAAGTTTGAGCTATTGGCATTGCTAAATAATGCAATACCAATAGCTCAAACTTTAATAATGCGAGACCTATTGCATTGCAAATGCTTGTTTTTAAAGTTGGCATTTCTTGTCATAAACATTTGTGCCTTCAGCCAGTGTCCTAGATCATGTTACTGTGAATGGCTCTATTATTAGTGTTTGTTTGTGTATTCCTACCAGAATGTGACACAAATTGGACTAGCTGTTTCAGGTTGGGCCATCTGCCTTGGTAATTGCTGAGGTTTAAGCTGTGCCTTGCCCCACTTACATTTGAAAGGGCGTGCCTCCTGCCAACACATAGAAACCTGCACTAGTCTTTTGTCACCCAAGACTACTTAAAGCCTTGATAGATGTAGTGAAAAACTTACCATAACTAGATGTGGTGACACTATAGGGAATCTATGTCTGTGACCGGATCTTCAATATACAGCAACAACCGTGGACGAGGTCAAATTCACACTTTCATGCCAACCGCGATGGAGCGTAGGTTGGCTACCATCACCAAGTTAGGCCAGCTGAAGTTTAGCTTCTCAAAGTCCGTGCCAAGAGTCCTGCTCACATTGGAGGTGGGCACAAGGAGCAGGTAGAGCATCTCACGAGGTTGCCAGTGTGGAATGAAGAGCAGGTCAGGGTTCGCAGTCAGGCATTACTGGAGTTTTGCGTTGGCGGTCCCTGCGCCGGTCGATGCTATAGAATGAAAAGTTGGGCTGACCGTGCTTCACTCTGAATCGCAGTACGAGCAGTGAAGTCTTGATGCGAATGGGCCCATTTGTGATCTTAAAGATCCCAAAAGCTTGATTGCAGCTCACTGAGCCACATCAAGGTTACAGGACCTGAGTGCCACAACTTGGGGGTCAGGAACTCACTTCTGATGGATTCAGGGATTTGTGGTGAATGTTTGGGAGTCTTTTATGTCCTTGAGGCTCAGATCAGGAGGCCAGTAGCCTAGCCCTTGGAGTTACTCTGGTTTACATGGTTCAAGATGAGGATGCAGGTTCAGTTCTTCCTCCCCAGGCAAGAGAGCAGCAACCAGCAGGATAGCACAGCATGGAACGTGGCGGCCGGCTCACGTAAACATGATGCGGCAGGGCGTAGCACCAGGGAGCCGACAGACAACGGAATAGGTATTATTTATGTATTTAATTATACCTATTCTGTCGTCTGTCGGTTTCCCTCCCTCCCACACTGCCCCACCACGCTTACCTGAGCGGGCCGCCACAGAGTAGGGCATCAGTTCTTTAAGAGCCGCAGTCCAGCAGATTGGCATTCCCTTCAGCAGTACAGCAGTCCTTCCTATCAGAGTGTCCACAGGTCCAGAAGTGTACTGTAGAGTTAATACCTTGGTGCCATGGTTCAGGAAGGTGGGAGAAGCTTCTAGATAGTGGCTTTGAAGTGCATGGAATTCCCTGCCTTCCCTGCTCTGGCTCCAAGCTGGCTGTAGTGACAGTTTGGGTTTGTTAGGCCCTTTGAGTGAAGACAGAACATAGGCCATTCAGTTGCAAGGGGGGCTATGCTCAGCTCTGCCCCCCATTCGGACATACTTAATCCATTTGAGTGACTGTCTGGGAGGAATTCACAAAATCTAAGTGTCAGTTATACCCAGTCATGTTACCCAAGACAGGCTACAGGCACAAAAGGGCTAAAGTTAGAAAAATGCCAACTTTCTAAAAGTGGCAGTTTCTAAATTGCAAAGAATATACCGACTTTACCATTAAAGAGAGTTGTAAACATCCAAAATTGAGAAGGAAGAAATCGAGTAGAAGATTAAAGGTGTTTAATTCTTAAGGCACAGTACTGCTCAAAGCAGGTCCAGTAGCGGAATGAAATGAAGTTCAATTCTATTTGGAATCACAGATAACTGAATGAATAAATAAGGGATTTCGTAGGCACAACACCCTCTTTGGCCAATGTATGCCCTAACTATTCAACAGATTGTTGATATAGTTTGCATTTACTTTTGAGAATACCATATACATTTCTGAGATGTTCTGTGTGTGTCTTTTTATCTGGAGAAAAAATAAGAATGTCATCTTGAAAACACTTCACATATAATTGCATATCCCTAAAATGAGGACACATGGGCCTCTGGAACGGAAGCTGCCGATGCACACCCAAAGGGCATCCTTTTGAATTGAAATAATCCTCGGGTGTGATGAACGCTGTCATTTGGCGTGACTCCTTGGCTAGTTCAACCTGATGGTATGCGGACTGAAGATCAAGGGTGGAGAAAATTGTGGCACCTCCTAGCATGCTTACTATCTCGTTGATATTTGGTAACGGATGGCAATCAACCAGTATATTAGCATTAAGAGCTCTGAGGTCAATGCATAACCTCAAAGATTTGTCAGGTTTGCGTTGCAATACAATCAGAGAAACCCATTCTGATGACTCTACTTCTTCTATAATACCTCCATCTAACATTTCCTTCAAGGCTTTCCCCAACTTTTCCCAACTTTTCCCTCACATTAATAGAAACATTCCTAAGTTTTTGTCTAACAGGAGATGCTCCTAGTTTTAGCTTTATCAAATGGGTTAAACCTTTAAGTTTGCCTAAACTTTCAATCAATCAATCAATCACGGCATTTGTAAAGCGCGCTACTCACCCGGGAGGGTCTCAAGGCGCTGGGGGAGGAGGGTATATTACTGCTCGAACAGCCAGGTCTTGAGCTGCTTCCTGAAGGAGAGATGGTCTTGGGTTTGCCGAAGGTGGGTGGAGAGGGAGTTCCAAGTCTTGGCTGCCAGGTAGGAGAAGGACCTTCCTCCGGCGGTGGCTCTGCGGATGCGTGGTACGGTGGCGAGGGCATGGCTGGTCGATCGGAGCTGGCGGGTGGGCGTGTAGAAGGTCATGCGGTCGTTGAGGTACTTGGGGCCCAGGTCGTGGAGAGCCTTGTGTGCGTGGGTGAGGAGTCTGAACGTAATTCTCTTGCTGACGGGGAACCAGTGTAGGTCTCTCAGGTGTCCGGTGATGTGGCTGTGTCGGGGGATGTTCAGGATGAGTCGTGCGGAGGCGTTCTGGATGCGTTGGAGTCTTTTTTGAAGTTTGGCTTTGGTTCCGGCGTAGAGGGTGTTCCCGTAGTCCAGACGGCTGGTGACGAGTGCCTGGGTGACGGTCTTCCTGGTTTCAATGGGGATCCATCTGAAGATCTTGCGGAGCATGCGCAGGGTGTTGAAGCATGAAGATGAGACGGCGTTGACTTGTCTGGTCATCGACAGGGAGGAGTCCAGGATGAAGCCCAGGTTGCGTGCGTGGTCCGTTGGTTTGGGAGCGGTGCCCAGGGCCGGGGGCCACCAGGAGTTGTCCCAGGCGGAGGGTGATGATCCCAGGATGAGGACTTCTGTCTTGTCTGAGTTCAGTTTAAGGCGGCTGTTCCTCATCCAGTCGGCGACGTCTTTCATCCCTTCATGTAGGTTGGCTCTGGTGGTGGTGGCGTCGGTGGTGAGAGAGAGGATCAGCTAGGTGTCGTCGGCGTAAGAGATGATGTTGAGGTTGTGTTGGCGTGCGATGGCTGCGAGGGGGCTCATGTAGACATTGAAGAGGGTTGGACTGAGTGAAGATCCTTGTGGTACGCCGCAGATGACTTCGATGGTCTCGGATCTGAACGGAGGGAGGCGGACTCTCTGGGTTCTACCGGTGAGGAACGAGATGATCCACTCCAGTGCTTTCTCTCGGATTCCGATGTTGCGGAGGCGCTTCACTAGGGTGCGGTGGCAGACAGTGTTGAACGCCGCAGAGAGGTCCAGGAGGATGAGGGCCGTTGTTTCCCCGTTGTCGATCAGGGTTCTGATGTTGTCGGTGGCTGCGATGAGGGCGGTCTCGGTGCTGTGGTTGGCCCGGAACCCGGACTGCGAGGGGTCGAGGGATCAGTTTGTCTCGAGGAAGGCGGCAAGCTGTCTGTTGACTGTCTTCTCGATGACTTTGGCCGGAACAGGAAGGAGCGAGATGGGACGGTAGTTCTTGAGGTCGGTGGGGTTCGCCGTTGGTTTCTTCAGGAGGGCGGTCAGCTCGGCGTGCTTCCAGCTCTCCGGGAAGGTGGCGGTGTGGAAGGAGGAGTTGATGATGTCTCGGAGATGGGGTGTGATGATGGCGTCGGCTTTGTTGATGACGTGGTGTGGGTATGGGTCAGTTGGTGATCCGGAGTGGATGGAGTTCATCGTGCGGGTGGTGTCTTCGGTGCTGATCGGGGTTCAGTTGCAGAGGGGGGTGGTGGCGGGCGTTGGTTCAGTGGTAGGGTGCGTGGTCTGTGCGTCGAAGCTGTTGTGTATGTCTGTGATCTTGCTGTGGAAGAACGAGGCGAGTGAGTTGCAGAGGTCTTGCGAGGGTGTGATGTCGTTGTTTCCGGCGCTTGGGTTGGAGAACTCGTTGACGATGCTGAAGAGTTCCTTGCCGTCGTGGGCGTTGTTGTCCAGTCGTTCATTGAGTGCCGTCTTCTCGGTGGCACGGATCAGCTGATGGTGTTTGCGGGTGGCGTGCTTGAGGGCGGTCCTGTTGTCTGTGGTCTGGTCGAGCCGCCAGGCTTTCTTGAGGGTGCTGCAGTTCTTCTTGGGTTCCTTGAGTTCGTCGGTGAACCAGGGGGTTTTCTTGCTGCCGGGTCTGCTGGGAGGGTTCTTTAGTGGTGCGAGGTCATCGGCGCAGGCGGTTAGCCATTTGGTGAGGTTGCTGGCTGCTTCGTTGGGGTCCGTTGTGCTGATGGGAGTGTTCTGGCTGAGGGAGACGGTGAGCTGCTCGGCAGTGATCTTGCTCCAGCTCCGGCGGGGAACCTGTTGTGGGTGGTGGTCGGTCATAGTTCTTCTGAAGCTGAAGTGGACGCAGCTGTGGTCGGTCCAGTGGAGTCCGGTGGCGTGGCTGAAGGAGATGTGCTTGCTGAATGAGAAGACGGGGTCAAGCGTGTGGCCAGCATAGTGGGTGGGGGTGTTCACCAGTTGCTTGAGTCCAAGGTTGGCGAGGTTGTCCAGCAGGGCAGTGGTGTTTCTGTCATTGTTGTTCTCCAGGTGGAAGTTGAGGTCCCCTAGGAGGATATAGTCGGCGTAGGGGAAGGGCGTGCGGGCTGATGAAGTCTGCGATGTCTTCGCTGAATTGTGTGCGTGGTCCCGGTGGTCGGTAGATGAGGGTGCCTCGGAGGGTGGTCTTGGGGTCAGTGTGTATCTGGAAGTGCAGGTGTTCGGTGGCGGTGAAGGTTTCGTCGGAGTTAGTCGAGATGCGGATTGTGTTCTTGTGTACGATGGCGATGCCTCCTCCCGTCTGGTTGACGCGGTCCTTCTGGGTGAACTTGTATCCGTCCGGGATGTCGGGCGCTGAGGAGGCGTTCATCCAGGTTTCGGTGAGGAAGGCGATGTCCGGTGCTGTCGCGTCGAGCAGGTCCCAGAGTTCCACGGCGTGCCTGTGGATGGAGCGGGTGTTGAGCAGGATGCACTTCAGGTGGTTGCTGCTGGTACTCGACTTGGCGGGGGTGGAGCAGGTCCGGTAGCAGGTGAATCGGCAGGCTTGGCAGGCGAAGGGTCCGTGGGTGTGTCTCGGGGTTGCTCAGTAGCAGGCAGGGTTCCGGCCGGCATTGAGTGCGTTGAGAGTGGCGGCGTCGTAGGTCTGTCGGGTAGTCTTGCATCGGCGGCTGGGGCCAGGGGTTCTGGCGCTGGGCACGGTCCAGGCGCGGACGGGCGCAGACGGACTTGCCTTTGGCGCGCCCGCTGCGCGTGGACGCTGCGCGCACGTGCGGACTCTGCCATAAATGGAGAGTGGGGGGGCGGAGCGAGGGAGGAGCAGCTGGGAGGCGGGCGGCGAATGGGGATCGGGGCAGAGGAAGGGGGCGGGCCGCAGGGGAGCAGCAGCGGGGGTCTGGAAGGCGGGAACGAGCGCGGAGGAGGCGGCGAGGGGGAAGGCCTGAGGGCGGGGTCCCTGGAGGCAATCAGCGGCGGCAGCAGGCAGGCGCAGCGGTGGAGGCCAGCACACGGGGGCCGTGCGGTAGGTGGAGCGACTTTCACTAAATACATCAGGAAACTCATTTTCTATGATATTGACTTCATCCCAGTCTTTAACCCGCATGACAGGTTCCGTTCTTCAGGGATTTAGAATGATTCCCAATCTCCATTGGCCTTTCCAACCTAAAACATTAACACATTTTGTGGCAACATACAGTTTAATAAAAGCAGACCTCTCTTTGAATTTGACATCAGAAGCAACATAACCCCAAAAAGTCTATGATAGAGCAGTCAAAACCCTGAGCAATCATATCTGGAGGTCACAGGTCCTTGGAAGATATAGTATTACTGAACTTTTCATTAAAGTAATTCTCTGTGATAATCGACCATGGGGATCCCGAATCTGCCATAAGTTCCAGGTCTTGGTTCAAAAAATGAACAACACACTTAGGTGAATTCAACTTTTCTCCCTCTAGAGCACAAAGATTTATAACAGAAACAACTATACCTTTCTCACTAGAAGGATCATCATTAGAAATGTGAGTACATCTCACACAAGAGACTTGACTATTTTTAGTGGAAACACTTCGCCCTTAGTTAAAAGTTCTCTTCCTGTCATCCCTACACGCCTTGGCAAAGTGTCCTAGACTGCCACATTTAATACATTCCTTTCCTATGGCTGGACAAAATATGAAAGAAGCAAAATGGTTGGAGCTACCACATCTATAACATACTATAGTCCTGTCATCACTTTTTCCTACAATAGGAACTTTACTGGAATTACTCATGGCACAGACTTCGTCAGAACCTCTATTATTTTTTATCACCTTTGGAATTTAAATCTTCAATTGTCTTCATCCACTTTTCAGACTGTTCAAACACTTTAACAGTAGCTATAGTATCATGTATATTTGGATTACCTAAAATCCAAAACTGCTCTTGTGTTTTTTGTTTCTCGCATTCACAATGATTTGGTCCCTAATCATCTCATCTGCTATGATACTGAAATTGCATGAAATCACAAGAGATCTGAGAGCAGTTGAGAAATCGTCACACAACTCCGACTCCCTTTGTGATTGTGTATAAAATGTATATCTATTGAGTGCTATACTGGTGGTGGGTTTAAACCTGGTTTCCATATCTATCAGTACTTCATCAAAAGTACTTAATTTACCTTGAACAACAGGTAGGGTTCTGAATACGGCCTGACCCTCAGATCCTAAACAATGTAGAAGAATGTTCTTTTTTCTCTAATTCCCCATTCTATCTCCATCAATAGATTTCATATAGGTTAAGAACTCCTCCTTCCACCTAGACCAAGGAATGGGAGGATCGCCTTTAATTTGTAAGAATTTTGCGGGGGTTCAAATTCCATTGCTAACAAATAAGATGTTAAATAATGTTAATTGTGATCCAAGATCTAAACACCAAATACAACATGCGTAAAAGTAAGTGAAAATATCAATATGGATTAGTTGTGTACAGCAATGTGGTATGAATATGCTATTTATATATTATAATATTGTGTTCATAAACTCGATGCACAATCACAGTACCTTGTTAGCCGCGTGCATCGGCGTGGTGAGGAATTCTTGCTCAGAATAAGTATCAAATGAGTGTAAAATGATGAGGAAATTAATTGCGCAGTTGTACGCATCAACGTTATTTTTAAATACACAAAATCCCAATCCAAAATGGCACCACGTACGTAGATACGTCACTACACTGCTGCAGGTGATGCAGGACGTAGATGTTGCACGATGCAGATGCAACGAGATGAAATCACCAGAAGCATTGGAAAACTCCATGTTGTCCGTAACGCAATGATGCAGCTTGGCAACAGAATCGTTGGAAGACTCCACCACCCTTCTGCTCATTGTCTGTAACGAAACGACACAGCTTGGCAACAGAAGCTTCTGGAATATTCCGAAGATCGAGTAGTCAGGCTAACTGAGACAAGTTGAAAAATGCAGTAAGATAAATTTACTAAATTGTTTGAAAATTCAGTTTCTTGGCTGCAGAAGCAAGTATGAATTCCTGGAAAGCACGGTTGTAGACAGCAATATAGCAGGAACCATTTAGATCAAAGGAAGGTAGCTGTTGTAAGTTGCACAGTCTCAGCAAAGAATGTGGAAATTAACGGAAAAAATCCAAGAGTATGGTTGTACTGCTCCTGTGTCTTGGAAAGTAGCAGGTACAGTTTTACCTAATCACCAGTGTAAAAATCCAAAAATAGAGAAGCAAGAAATCCAGTAGAAGATTAAAGGTGTTTAATTCTTAAGGCACAGTACTGCTCAATGCAGGTCAAGTAGCAGAATGAAATGAATTCAAATTCTATTTGGAATCACAGCTAACTGAATGGCAGGTGCCAGAGTTAAAAGTACACAGGGAAATCAAAGGGAAAGAGGCAATAAAAGATAGGAATGTAAAAGCAATGTAACAAGAGTCTATAGTTGCATTTCATAAACACCAAACATGACATAGCCACCTTCTCCCAATTGGAAGTTATAGCTTATTAATTATAATAGGGAATCTCCAATGTTATCCTTTGGGAGGAAGTAGATCTAACAGTGGTGGAAAACAAATATGGGAGTTTTTCACTACCAGGACATGTAAAACCTAAACGTACAAGTCCAATTTTTAAAATTTTAAATACACTGCACTCTACACTCGTGGCTGTCCATGGCTTACCCTGAGAGGGACTTACATGTACTAAAAAGGAAGGTTTGGGCCTGGCATAAAGGTTTATTTTGCCATGTTGACTTGTCAGTTTAAAACTGCACACACAAGCTGTGCAATGGCAGGCCTGAAACTAGTCTACCAGGCTACTTAAGTGGGTGGCACAACGAGTGCTGCAGGCCCACTATTAGCATATAATTTACAGATCCTGGGCATAGGTAGGGCCACTTAACTAGGGACTTGCAAGTAAATTAAATATGTCAATTGGGTATATACCAAGTCTATCATTCTGTAAGGGAAGAGTACACGCACTTTAGCATTGGTTAGCAGTGGTAAAGTGCACAGAGTCCTGAGGTCAACTAAAAGGAATTTATCAAAAAGTGAAGGAGGGAGGCAAAAAAATCTGGGGACAAACCTGCAAAATGGTCCAAGGCAAACAAGTTCCAAGTGTAGAATTATCTATGCACTTCCTAGCTGTATTCCAGCACTTCATGAATAGAGTGTTTTAATAATTTATCAAAATATTTGTCAGCATTTATATGGACAGTAGTATGAGACTTCCCATCTAGCAAGACAGAACGTATTATTCACATTCCGATTTATTTTATTTATTTATGCAATTTGTAGAGCGCGAACAAATGCCCAAGGGCGTCTCGGCGCTGTGGATGAAGCAGAATGATGGGGGAGGAAAAAGGAGTTATTGGTTGAAGAGCAAAGTCTTTCTTTTTCTTCTGAAAATGGTTAGAGTGGGGGCAGACCTGACATTGGGTTCAAGAGAGTTCCAGAGTTTGGCCTTTGATACATGGAAGCTGCGGTCGCCCCAGGCGACAGTTCTTGTGCGTGGGACTGTCATGATAGATGTATTCATAAAGCAGAGTGGTCGTTTGGGGACATGGAATGTGAAAGGGTTCAGAAGAAATCGCGGGCCCTGTTTGTGAGAGGCTTTGTAGGTGATACTTAAACTTTATTCTATTTTTGACTGCTAACCCGTGATAGTGTTTGATGGTGTGGGCAATTGGTTGGAATTTAAGGGTACCTGAAAGAAATCTGGCCGCAGCATTTTGTATGGACTGTAATCTTTTAATGACCTTGCTTTGGGCATTAACCAGGAGTTCATTGCAATAATCCACTGAGGACATGACAAATGATGTGACCAAGGTTTTACCAGAGTTAGGAGGAAGGAAAGGGAGAATATTTTTTATGGCTTTGAGTTTGAAGAAGGATGATTAAACAATGGAATTGACATGTGCAGTGTAAGAGAGTTTGTCATCGATGAGTATTCCTAGGTTTTTGACCTTGGTGGCTGGGAGAGGGGGAGGACCTAGGTCGGTGGGCCACCAAGCATCTGGCAAGGTAGGGGTTAGTTTACCGAATGTCATGACATCAGTTTTGTTGGAGTTTAGTTTGAGGCAATTTGCTGACATCCAATTGCTGATGGCCAGCATGCCCTGCTGAAAATCGGCCGCTATTTCGTCTCCGTTCTCTTTGATAGTGAGGACCAATTGGGTGTCATCCGCGTAGGATGTTAGGTTCATCCCCCAGTCTTTAATGACCCTTGCTAAATGGGTGACATAGATATTAAATAGGGTTGGACTGAGGGATGAGCCTTGAGGGACGCCACAAGGTAAAACCAATTGTTCAGATTGAAAAGTTCCTAGCTGGACCGTCTGAGTGCGGTGGGCCAAGAAAGATGTCAAGAGATCTTTGGCCTTGGCTTGGATGCCAATGGCATTGACAAGGTCAATCAGGATGTTATGATCGACCGTGTCAAAGGCCATGGTGAGATCCAGTAGGATGAGTACTGCCGCTCCTCCATGATCAAGTGCCATTCTTATCTCATTGGTGGATTTGATGAGTGCGGTCTCGGTGCTATGATGTTTGCGAAAACCAAATTGGCTGTCGTCTAGGAGGGAATGTTCTTCTATATATTGGGAGATTTGGAGATTCATTAATTTTTCGGCAATTTTGGCAGGAAATGGCAGGCTAGCTATCGGTCGATAGTTGTTGGTATCATCTGCATCAAGAGTGTGCCCTGCTTCGTGTGTACTGCCTAAGACCCGTTGAATGTGGGGGGGGTGATGACGATGAATCAGGGTTTGTGGCCCTGGGCGCGATCCAGGCGTGGACTGGGGCAGACGGGCTTGCCTTTGGCGCGCCATCGGCGCACCGCCGGCGCACCGGCGCGCCCGCTGCGCGCGTCCTCTGCGCTTGCGCTTGCTCTCCGCCCTAAGTAGTCTGGGGCCGATGGTCCTACCGGCCTGACAAAAACTGTAATATACAGAAGACTAGAAAGACATAGGGTTTATGTTACTTCTATACAGTTTCTGAGTTTTGTCATACCAGCAGCAGGTTTGTCTATGAACTCCTCAAAGGTATAAACACTTCTTCAATGGCAAACCCATCCTCTGTGAAGAAGATGCAAAGTTCCAGCTACACAATAAAGAAACCTTTCAAACTGTTTTCTTTAAAGTGTCGATGTTGTGATAGAGTGACTCTTTTTTGTCGTAACGGCTATTGTTTGCGGACAGATAGTGCTGGTTCTTCTGAATCTGTACACTGGAACACTGCTAACCAGGCCCCAGTTCATGTGCTCCGACCCCTAAAACTCAATGAAATTGACTAACTCCTAATTGGCATATTTAACTTTTCAATAAGGCCATAGTAGATCGTGTCCCAAATACACCCATGGCTTGGAAAGCGAAACCTCATCTTTGGACTTCAGGCCAACTGTAACATCCAATAGTGTGCAGGTTTCAATGGGCTCTTGGAGCCCAGTCGTCTAGTCGTAAACCGCCACATAATCCCTTTTGTACAGCGATTCTGCTGTAGGGATTATGCGTATGACGTTTTCGCCATAGGGATTATGATATCGATTTCCGACAGGCTACCCATGTCGGACTCTCTGGCATGGAAAGCCTGTTGGAAAGTGACTTAGGAGGCCCCTAGCAGGGCTCATCCCTTATCAACCTCTGGTTGGGGGCCAGGGGTAAATCCCTGCACCAGGTGTCAGGCATCTACACAAACTCCAAGTTCTCTATGGGAGCTTGTGTTGTGGCCGGAAACCGCCCGCAGCACTAGTACTCATAGAGAAATGGAAGTTTACAACTGCATCATGTGTGGTCGCATCGTAATACAGTGTTTGGAACTGCCGACCTACGCTCGGTCGGTTCCAACATCGAAACAGTGTCCGGCAGACTCAAGTCAGCCAACATAGTAATTTGGGCCTTAGTCTGAAGGTAAAAATCTTAATCGGAATCAGGAGCTGAAGCCTTCCACCCAACGCTGGTCAGAGGCTTTCCGCCGAACATTGTAACAAGGGCCTCAGTATTACATTTTATTGGGCAACAGTAACATTCTTTGTTTTTCACATTATCAAACAGTAAGTCTATCCCAACAAGCACCATTTCCCACTATTATCATATTAAATTCAAATTTTTTTTTTTTTATTTCAGAACATATTGATCTTGACGTGAGGTATATTAAAAGTAATATGGACTCAAGAAGTACATTTCACTCATATAGATACAGCAGCATACACAATAATCAGCCAATATGAAACATTCTATGACATTGATTATTAGAAAACATTACACTGGATGTTTAAACCTTATGTGTATTGATAGAACCACATGAAGAGTTGAATCAAATATTATGAATTTAGGAGTATACTTAGTTCTACTCTTTGAGGTCCAAGTTTCTGAGACATTTAATACTGGTAGGTTATTTTAAAAATTAAACACGATTTTTTAAAATCCATGTCTTTGAGATAATTTTTTGACTTATGTTTATCAAACTTTAAATATTGAAGAAAAGTGTCAGAAACTCACTGCTAGCTGTATTAGGGGAAATCGGGCATGCCTATTCAAGTGAAAAGTTTCTTTGAATGTGCATTATTTATAGAATATTTGGTGTAACCCAAAAGTATCCAAAAGTCTACATATCAGATACATACATATATTATATGCACCGGTTAGGGTTATGTAGTGCCATATTTATCCTCCCTGCTGAGTGAGTATAGTGCTACGATTATGATAAAATAGCCACAAGCAGTAATGCAAGCTCTCCACTCACTCATTTAGGAGGATACATATTTTTCATATACCTATAGGGGTACATATAATGTTATTACAACACTTTGTGAATTAACTTCAGTTACTGCAATACTGTTATTCTCACCAATATGGCATACGAGTATACATACACAGAGCACCAGGCTAGGGGATGCAGAAAGACTACAATCAGCACATGGGTGCCTGAAAAACTTTAGTGGGGTTTTCCCCCTGTTCTGTTAGGCATGTGTTCTACAACAAACACACTTCTCTATATGCCCAGATCACACATGTCAAGCAACTATACTGGACTTCTGCACCTTTGTTAGAGCCTCTCTTTCAACTCCTACATTAGCATATCAGTGACAGAAAAGAGACCATAAGAAATAGGATGAAACCCAACCCTTTGCTGCTCACTGGATGCGTTACTGTGGGTTTTACATCCTTACATTTGCCGACTTTAGAAAGAACAGTATGATTAAAGTGCACAACACCTTCGCTCCACACTGCTCAGTGCCCACCAAAATGTCTGTAAAAACGTTCAAAGTTCCAAAATGGTGGACAAGTAATCTGATTGGCTAATGCTGATATCACTGATGTGATGCCATGTACATTCACCACGGTGAAAAATCTCTTTCCGTTGCAGTCTTTTCTTGGTCACTTGCGTTCCAGGATTGTTCCAGTTTTCAAACGAAAGCTATTTGATTTTTCATTTTGACACAACTGTGCCTTTGATTACGTTTGGCACCACTGAGACATGTAGGAATGGTATTTTTCATGATGTTAATGTTCTTCGACTGCAAATGTTTGTTCCTACGGCAGGTTCACCGCTTGGTCATCTTGGAACTTGGGGATCTGCTTGAAATCCTCTTGTTTCTTCAGAAAGAGCTGAGCCAGAATGTGGTCTGCAGTGGCATGGAAGTAATCATCCATGTCAAGGGTCTGAAGCTGTTGAAAGCAACCAGAATGTTAATACAACCCAATGCTTCAAGCTCATTCATTGGTCAGAGAGAATGGAAATTACAATCATTCTGTTTGGCTCATTTAACAAAAATGAATTACACACTACAGGAGTTGTCATCACTTTCAAAAAAAGACCTGAGACTTTCTTCAGTACAGTAACTGCTTCCACTAAAGGCCATCCTTGTCTCGTTTATCCTTTGTAGCTTCTATATTTATTATTGCCATTATTATTTCTGACTTTTAGAAATGGGGTTTCTGGTTGGCTTGGGCATGCACCTAAGCCAGGCAGAACCCACCACTCTAGTCAGGATAAGGGTGTCACACACCCAAGATAACCCCTGCTCACCTCCTTGGTAGCCTGGAAGAGCAGTGAGGCTTTTCACAGAGGCAATGTGTAAAGCGTTTGTGCAACACACACACACCCAAGTCTAACACTGAATAGCTATTTCGCAAGAATTTCTAACTCAAAAGCACTAATACCCCATGCAGCTTTGTGTGCCCCTCTCTTCATTTAGCAATTAACCAATTCCTATTCTGTATCTTAGTACATGCACTGCTTTTTGCTATAAATCTGTCTTCTTCCACTTTCCTCCATCTTGCTATTGTTCGGCTTCTACATCTACATCCAGTGACTCTGCCCGACATCATTTTAGACAGTTCTTTATATTTGCTCCACTGACTGCTTCTTTGTCCACTTCTTTTCACTGACTGTTTTACTGTCCCTATTGTCCAAAAGACTGTTCCCTGCTCTATTTACTCTGGCCAGCTGGCCCACTCTCGCTATTCCCCAACTACATGCTTCTTTCTTCAATTCCCCTCTCTGGCTGGTTTCTCGTGCATAGTCACTCACATCCTGTCACGGGCTGCTTATACTAGTGTATCCTCCCACTGTCTTCTTCAGAGTCCCACTAGATGCTTTCTTATTTATTTATTTGAAAGTTTTATATAGCGCAAACAAGACCCTTGCGGGTATCAAAGCTCTTTACAATGTTAAAAAAGAGACATATGGAATCAATATAATTGTGACGAGGCAGAACAGGATATGGCAGATTCCCAATGAGGGCGGGATCACCTCAAACATAAGACAGATAGATGAAAAACAAAAGCATCACAAGCGAGCAGTAATCATGAGTGAAGTTCTCTATACTGCCCGAATGATAACTTCCTCATTACTGCCGTCCCATGTTCTACACCCGCTTCCATATTCTTCTGCCGTCTCCTCACTATCATCCCACATAGTTTTGTATCATCACTAACATAAGCTGGCTGCTTGCTCCTCAAAATCCTCCTGCTGACAACTCCTCCACAATATACTGACCTGTATATAATTACACTCTTAAGATTGCATCTTGTGGTGATTCAATAAATATCCCTCTCTCCAGGTTCTCTAATATAGTATATTGAAGCATGATCATCTTTTAACATTTAGTTTGGGTATTTACCTGGTTGCCGGTGCTGAAGGCTAGAATCATGTACAAGTCTTCATCGCACGTGCTCTTGATGTAGTGTTGGGTGCCAATAGGAAAGAAAAACACGTCTCCAACACCAACCTCAAAGTCAGTTGTGGGGTTTGTACCAGTAATCCCGATCTGTAGGGGCATAGAGTATGGTATAAATGTCACCCAAAGATACTAAATGTTAAACAATTAAATCAATCACCTGCGTATATTTTTTAATTCTTTTATCCAAGAATCACATTCAGATTTTTTTCTTGTTACTCTTATACTTGTTTGTCACATTCACAGCATTTTTCAAGGGGCACATTTGTTACAATAAAAGATGTGTCAGGTGTTCCTATGTTCTGTTGTCATAGGGTGTCTAGGCGAGGGCATAGGTGATGCCAGCGAAGTTTATATGTCTCTCAGTCAGCTTGCTTAACTAGGGAAGGAGAGATATGGGACGATAGTTGGCCAGGTTAGAGTGATCTAAAATAGGTTTTTTCAGAAGGGCCCTGACCTGGGCGCATTTCCAGGCAGGGGGGACCGAGTCCGAGGAGATGGAGGCATTTAAGATATCCAAAATTACTGTGCAAATAGCATCAGTAACTAAGGAGAGGTGCCGCGGGGGGCAGGGTCTACGGGAGAACCCGAGGTCACCTTAGGTATAAGTGCATTTAGGGAAATTTTGTCTAGTAAGGGGAACTCAGTTAGAGAGCATGATAGGTTGGGAGAAGAACTCCCGGTGCTGGACGCAACAGGATCAATCTGGCGGGGAGAAAAATATTGGCAAATCAGGTGGATTTTTTGGTGGAAGTATTCTGCTAGGTTGTTACATCGAGCTAGTGCATCCTCTGAGTTGGGGGTTTTATGTGGGATGGTGACCAAGGATTTGGCGTTACGAAAAACCTATTTTGGAGAGTTTACAGCTGCACTAATCTTCGCCTCATAGAAGGAGGACTGGGCGATTTTGATTTCTGACTTGTATTTCCTAATTGCCTTTCTGTAATCTGTTTTCCCCTCTTCAATTGGGTTCTGTCTCGAGCTCCCTTCAAATTTCCTACAGGTTTGTTTGAGCTCCCTTAGTTTGGGGGAACACCAGGGTGCTGTTTTTAAATTGGTTCTTTTGTAGGAAGACCTTCTCTAAATCCAGTTATCATAAATTAATAAAAACATAAACTGGTACATCTTGAAAAAATATAGGATGCCTCAGTGGTTCTATCAGCGAGTAAAATTGAATAAAACACCCATACATTGTGTGCGGAGAGCTTTCAGCTAGGCATGCACGTCAATTTTCTAAATTCCTAAAATAATTTATGTTACCCAAATAGTAGGCACAAGCCTACAATGTCATGCTACTTCCCTTGTGTGCACCTCAGCTCTGGTAAGAGGCTGTACCCGTTGAGCTCCCACTGAAGAGCTCTTGTGTAACGTGATACTAATTTTGGAAATAAAATGCTAGTTCTTGATTGCAACCTGAGCAGCATGAAGTAAAAATAAACATGGCCTTAAATGATGAATTACCTTCCCGCAGCCACTGATGACGTATCCCATTTCATGGGCATTGAAGTGGAAATGAGGCTGTCGGAGACCATTGCTGTATATTCGGAGAGTCCCCAGAGTGAGAGAGTCTGCATGCTACAGTAAAAAAAGGTAATACTGAGTGTATGACTAGAAACAAGATAATATGATTTAATAAGCCATTAAATGCAGCAGAGCCAGATTGCAAATATGAGTCATCCCGAAATGTCAACAAACGGATCTAGCTGCGTTCAGAAAATTTCAAAGGTCAGAGGATCTACACAGGATACACCAAGTTTGCATCATGGCAGCTCAATAAAACGTCTACTCTGTAAATCCGCAGTCTGAACTGCCCTGTTATTCTTCAGACTTTAGAGGAAACCTGGTTCCAATATACCAATATATCCTTAAAGAGTAAAATCGAAATTTTAAATGATCAATTGTCATAAATAAGAAATTGAAGTATGCACAAGGGATGAGACGTGTTGTCAACACCCCAGGCCCATTACAGGTGAGCACGTTTCTTTTAAATAGTCTGTTTTTTTACTCTGTTTTTTTACATACATTCAGTAAGGTAACTTGCATCTGAGGTGTGATTTGTTCCAATAAGGCTAGTTAATTTTGTCTCCATACACTGATCTATGAAAAGTAGGCAGTAATCAGGAATGAGCTCAGAGACACTCAGGTATTATTTGTAGCATTAGATTTTATTTATTTATTTATTTATTTATTGCGGTACTTGATTTTTAATTTAGATCGTTTTATATAGCACAAACAAGACCTAACTTGGTGTCAGAGCCCTTTACAAGGGTCAAAATATCCAAAGAACACATGATAATGTATTTGAAGGAAGGCTGGTGGAAAGAAGTCTCTTGTGTGGGGAAAGTAATAGCTGAGCAGTGGAGGGTGAGAGAGAGGAAGTGTACATGCAGCAGCACAATATAGCCTTTTTTTGAAAGTCCGATGGGCAATGCGGGGATGAGAGGTTAAATGATGGAAAGAAGCCTTGAACAGTGGCAGCTGGCACAGGTAAGTGTGGTGGGGCAAAGCGAGGCAGGGTGGGAGGGGGTAAAGTCGACAGACGATGGATTAGGTATAATTAAACAAATAAATAATACCTATTCTGTAGTCTGTCGACTCCCCCCCCTCCCCGCCGCGCCCCACCCAGGCCACCTCAACTCACTTACCTGTGCCGACCGCCGCTGGCCTTGACACAGAAAGGACTTTAAGTCACTGTGGTTAGAGGCCTGATTGAAGGTGGTCATTGCCAGATTAAAGGTGCGCTTCCTGACAATGACTGTTTCTTCTGTGCTTGTTTCTTGAACACTGAGCTTCCCAGTAAAAGAGTCAGAGTTTCTGATGGGT
Source organism: Lissotriton vulgaris (assembly GCF_964263255.1). NCBI lineage: Eukaryota > Metazoa > Chordata > Amphibia > Caudata > Salamandridae > Lissotriton > Lissotriton vulgaris. The sequence continues at coordinate 270,573,664 of NC_141689.1, read as the reverse complement.
CACTGACCTCTGGATATGTACGGTTTAAGGGTCATATAGTTTAAGGTGTCTTTGTGGAGCGCTCCGTAGGCGGTGCAGGCTAGCTTTTGCTTCCAACGGTGGCCCTATTAGAGGGATTAGCAGTGGGGTTATGCGTTTATATTTCCTCGCTTCTGAGATGGACCTCACCACTGCAAGGTATAATACATGTGGGGGTCATCCTTTTGCACTTGAAAGCAATTAGCCTTAGGGCCCGATTACGATGGCTGTTGGTCGAACCGCCTATCGCTATTGCAGTCAGGAGACCACCTGACAAACTATCAGTGGTCTGACCACTGCATTACTATGTGACTGCCGGGCTGGCGGTCGCAAACGGGTCCTTTACATGGCAGCTTGTGCTGTGGCCCCGGAAAAGGGCTGCAGCATAAGCCGAAGTGTAAAGGAGCACTTTGTACACTCTATGTACCATGGGCCATGCACATGTGTTGCATGGCACATGGTGCATGGATTTGTGTGGGGACACTACATGTGCCCCCGGGCAACTTTACAGTGGCCCACAATGGATGGGAACCCTGCTTGGGGACCACAAAGTCAGTTTCAAACAGTATTTTCATGGCGTTCTCTCTGACATGAAAAGGCTATCAGAAAGGGACATCGTAATGCCAATGATTTGGGCATTACAATTTTGACTACCACCCTGTAAGGATCAGATGATACTGTTGTAGACAGCAGTCTGTCCACTGACCGTATAGGGTCTGACCTGCATAATAAAGGGGTGGTCGGACCAAAGGCCTGTCGGCGGTCAGACCGCCACAACGACCTGTCGGTGTGAGGTCTGACCGCCATCGTAATCAAGGCTGTAATTTGAGGCCTGCTTCACATAAACACCAGGAAGAAGCGATACGGGTCTGAGAACCTACATCAGATAATGTGTACCTGTTTAAAGTGTTTAAACAAGCAAATATTTCTTTGCAAGATGTAGTCATGAAAAATGTGATGTATGGTAAGGCTATTCAGGATGGGCTGTAAGTGTGGAGAAACTTCTGGTTAATATGTCATGAGCACTAAAATTAAATGTAAAGCTGCATTCCTGCAACTCTAAGATTGCTGAATTCCCCAAGTACCCAATGCGTATTTTGTGCCAGCACTTAATTTTAGGGGCCGGGACTTTTTAATAATCACAGTCCGACCAGAACAGGGAGAAAAAAAGAGGAAGAGATAGAAAAATGGTGACAAAGTGGGGAAGCAGAGGTGAAAATTAACCTGCCAGACTAAAAGGCAGGAAGTGTAGGGTGGGGGAAGACAGAGGCATGGAACATGGCAGTCTTGAAAGTCAGCAACCCAAGCATTGAGAGCGACGGCTCTGGGCTCCTACTGTAAAGTTTGTGCCACATCACTTAATATTCATTTTTTACAATTTAGCACTGCACCCGTCCAAAGCACCATCGAATCTACTGCACACGGGCCAAAGAAACACTGTTTCACATTGAAGTGGAACCGCACTGGTCGTCCTTCAGCCAAAACTTGGACTCAAAATTCTAATGCTGCTGAGTATCATTTACTGCATTATTTGTAAAAGAAAGAGCATTTGCAACAAGCGTTGGCAAAGTCAAGAGTATTCGCTTTAACTTGCCAATGCACGTTAACACATGCATTGACATATGCTGTTTCAATGCATTGCAGACACAAATGCTCTTAACCCCATTATAGCCTACCCTATTGGCTTTGCCGATGCTGGGAAAAGAGTAGAAACAGGACTAATTTCTGCACACAGAATATAAAGAAATGAAATTGACAAAGAGCACCACGATTTTGTTTTTCGGATGTGAAACAGTTCCTATTGCATTCAGTTTTGGGACAAATAATTTGGGATCAATCTCTGACGATTAATCCTTCGCTAATTAATTTCGAATCCCGATTATAGCTATTTGTTCTTGAAATTAGAACGGCTGAGCATCTCTTTTTCATCCAATGTGAATGTTGTCTTTGCCTGTGGATGACCCCCCATTAGACCCTCTCATTTCTTATTTTACGAGGGAGACACCTCTGCAAATTCTCCTTCCATACTTCCATTTGTTTCAATTTCCTCTTTGTGTTAGCCCTGTGGTTTATTGTCTCACCCAATTGTTTTGTTTTGACACCCGAAAGATTCCATGAATTGCCCTGATATTTTTGCATCACGAGGTACTTAAACCAAAAATACCAAACGTCATCACGGAACAATACACAAATATAAAAATAGATTAAAGTGAGACAGAGATGCTCCTCTGGATGGAGTCAAAGACTTCCATCTATATATTTTAAAGATTTGATAAAAGTAGGTCTTGTGGACGCCTGCACTATCAAGCCAGACCTAAGAACACCTGGGAATTGTCATCACTCCTTTGCTGAGCGTTCCTTGAGTTGGATAATTAATTGAAGCTGCTGAAAAGCAGTACAGTGGGCACAAGTGTGAGGCACAGAGTTGCTGAAACCATATTGAGGAGGAAACCATGATAACCTGGTAGCCATAGATGTCATTGGGAAATGGAAGTCTGCCCAAACAAAATGGAAGCGCGTGGTTGCCGGGTCACAGAAAGGTAGAAGAAAAAGTGAGTCAAGCACAAGACTAATGGGAGAATGTTTTTTATGGGGGAGCAGTGAGCGGTCAAGTGACCCCATCTTAATGATGGCCCTCAGTTTCATAAATGATTGCCTGGAATCCTTGAAAGGCGGATCCATATTGATGCGGCCAATAAATTCAAACCTTATGTCAACAAGATATCCTTACCTGATTTAGGGAGTCGCTGAAGACCTTCTCATTATTATTCAGGCCAATCCCATTCTTCCGGTAGCGAGCCCATTGTATTATTCCTCCAGAATACAGGAATTCCTTCGAACCTTAAACATTGGACAAAAAGCAACAATTTACACCAATATTGCACCATACTGTTCTAGGTCACAGCGCATAGATTTTGTTTTTTCTTTTAAAAAGCCATCTCAACATATGCACATACCAGGAAGTGACAATACTAAGAAACTTTCAACGATACGAAATTGCACTTCCCATGGAAAGTAGTTTCTGTGCTATAACTAACGTCAATGCTAGTGTGATGGCTCAGTCAGTTCAGGGATTGCACATCTGTCTGCAGCCTCCATTTTGTACATTACAATGTTATCAAGGACCGCTCATCTCCCATCATTATGAGATTGGTAAAATGGACATCATTTATTGGGCATTTTTAATATTTGTTGAGGGTGGTGGCATGGTATATGAAAAGCCAATCAAAAAGCAATTAAGGATGGATGCAATGAAGTCCACATAGGAGAACTCATTACTGGAACATAAAGGGTAGAAGTATACCGAACGTTTACACATGGGATTAACCTACGCATGCTTATGAAAGGTAAAGCAGATCTTACTTTTAGTGGGTGAGGGATATTTTAACAAAGCTGTGTGCTTTCCACCACTGTAGGTCTGGAGGAACACTACCTTTCTTCTCTATAAGGGTGAATCCCTTTGTTTGCTACCTATTGACTAGAGGAGGACGCATCCCCCTCTTATTCTCTTCTGAGCACTACCTCTTCACTCCCCTTTTATTTTTTTTACGGATATTCAACATCCTGGGATTCTGGGCAAATCACTTAATCTTCCTGTGCCTAACAAACATTAATGTAACACAACCGGTGCTCATGTAAAGCGCTCTGATAACTTCATGTGGAGTTTGCGCTATACTAAAAATTATATATATTTTAAATCTTTTATGTTAAGGAGACGCTATGTAGTGACTGTGAAGCAGAAATGCTAACTTTATAACTCAATCACCTTGACTTACTGGTGAGAGACAGTCATGTTTGCAGTCCTGGCAGCCAGTGGAAAGACTGGCCCACAGCCTCAGAGCCTTGTCCACTGTTCCTGTTCGCCTCACCCGCACCAGCACGCCTCTCTGCCAGTGACTGCTGTGCAATGCACAGCGGCGTAGGAAGGGGGGTGCGGTGGGTAAGGGCCGCCCTGGGTGTTATCACTGAGTGGGGTGACAAAATGGTGGAGACCGTATGGATAAGGAAGGGGAGGTGTTTCTTTCCGCCAAAGTCTGTCTCTGCAGTTTGTACTGGGGGGGGGACAAGAAATTGCATCAAGTTTTTAAATATATATATTTATGCCACTTTTTATCCTATTCCCCAAATTGCTTTCAAGTCTTACATTACCTTTATGACTTCAGCTAAACATGTAAATATGTGTTACTTCTGATTCAGCTTGCGTAGCTCCTCTTACCTTTCAGATCGTAGAAGTATTTCCAGACCTGCTCATCCGGGGACTGCAGGTAACTGGCATTCTGGACCAGCTCCACCAGGTTGGCAGGGAGGTTGACAGCTTGGTCCTCTCTGGGCCTTCTGAAGGTTCGGATAAAATCCACCCCTTTTTGTGGCTAAAACAGAGAACGCAAAGTTTGCGTTATTTGAAGAAATCTGGAGAAAACATGTAGTCTATTCCAGTTATGGTTTGCTGGCTCAGGAACATGACAGGGGTTTATTGCAACCAGTGTTAACTGGAGATTGATTCATGCCTTGTAGCCATGATTATGAGATCTCTGTTGAACAAAAGGCGCGGTGAAACTGGGGCATTTACTTTTGATGTTTATTTAAATGTAGAACATCCCAATTGATGGTCAATGGTTTCACTCAGCAGCTCGTTTCATTTATGGGGCCAAAAGAAGCGATCACATCACACCGATGTTATCTACCCTCCGCTGGCTTCCCTTTGAGGCTAGAGCTATCTACAAGACCGCTTGCATCACCCACAAAGCCCTGCACTCCTCTTCTCCTCGCTACCTGGCAAATAAACTGAAACTCTCTGGAGGTTCTAGACCTTCACGCAATGCGGAGAATCTACTGCTTGAACCTCCCACTTTCAAGAAGGAAAGAACGATGGCCCAATCCTTTTCAGGCAACGCAGTGAGAATCTGGAACTCATTCCCGCCTCAGCTCCGGACCACCGCCTCCTCTCAGGCCTTTAAAAGGGACCTCAAAGCTCTCCTCCTCCAGAGACACCTCCAAAAGTAATTCACGTCCTCTCTTTTATCTGAAGAAAGACCTCCCACTACTGAAAATTTCTACTTCTCATGTCCATGGAAGTGCCTTCCCAGTGTGTTCTTGTGGTTAGAGTGTTTGCCTTTTATTGCAGTATTATCCATGTACTTGTGTTTGGTACCCTCTTGCAACTTGCACTCACCACTTTGCCCCTGTAACACACGGTTTGCTTCCTCTCACATGTTTTATACCTTTGATACTTGCATAAGTGCCACCTTTGCCTACGTAATGTTTGTTCTTGTGCATGAGTGTCTAGCATATATTGCAGTATTATACCGCAAATTATACTCTTATTTTCTCTTGTAGCCTGCACACTTGTCACTTTTTCCTCCTGTGCACTTTTTACTACCTCATGTATTTTTGGCAGCTCACATTTTTACTACCTCATGTATTTTGTTTGCTCACAAGTGTCACTATTACCTTGTCTACCTCATGTATTTTTGGTTGCTCACAATTTTTACTACCTCATGTATTTTTGTTTGCTCACAATTATCACTTTACCGTATGTAACGTAACGTATGCTTTTGCAATCTGTTGTTCGTGTAATGTTCTCAGTTTGTATCATTTCTGTTCCTTTTGTGAAGCGCTCTGACGCCTTCGGGTAAAGTCCGCGCTATATAAAATTGCATAAATAAATAAATAAATAAATAAATAAATGACACATTTCAGTGATGCTGTTTGGCCTTAGCTCAATACTTCAATGGTGGTATCATGAAGATGTGTGTTCACCCGGGCACAGCTGTGTTCTTGTTTTTATGCTGATCACTGTCGAAAGTGCATCAGTTTCTGAGTTATTGTGTGCACTGCAGACAGCACTGCAAGGCACTGCTCATTAAATGTACGGGCCTGTGAAAGTGCAGGCGGGTAGGAACAGGTGCACCATTGTGTCCTGTGCGAACTCACGCTTTCATTGTACGACCTGGTCACTCAAACTCAGGGTTCATACAGTGAGGTGTTGCAACGTGTGTCACAAACCCCTCACCAGTGGAAACTTTCCTAAAAACCCTTGGCAAGGACCAGGTCCTTTTGATGTCAGCACAGATCAATACTGACGGAAAAGAATTTCCCAAGTCTGGAAGATATCCGTGATGCCACACGAAGATCTTAGTCAGTCAGTAGATCTGTGTATTCTTCAGTTAATGATTTACCTAGAGTGCGCTTGAATGCAGAGAATCCTGTGACTTGTGGAACAGGAAGTCACAGGCGTGAATCCACACTATGGCCCTCACCCAACCACACCTCTTGCCACCAAGCCGCCACTACTACCTCCCTGGGTCCATAGAGAGAGTAGGCACCAGCTAACAAGTTACCAAAAGAAGTTTGTACAACAGACAGATATTATATTAGAGTGACTGGTGTCCAGGACAGGAGACGCCTCCTATAGCCAATGTGCCTCAGTTGGGCTGGTGGGGTTCTCCCAGTGGACATCAATGAAGTACTGGGGAGAACAACACTCATGGCCAGATTTACCAGTTTCTCCCGCAGCCCACTGCAGCAGCTGCAATTACTGTGCTACGTGAGAAGGAGAGAGCAGACAAGCGCCACATTTACTAAAATACATCACTCTCCTCCCCTCTCTCCAATGCCGACACAGAAATTTACAGCCATGCAGCTGCCCGCGGCGCACGCAGGGTGCCCTCCTTAGAGGTAAGCCCCTTAGTGCTGCATTCGGCTAGCATCCAGCTCCACTCTCTTGGAACCTCGTGTCAGCACCCCCCTCTCGGCGCTCTTCCAGCTCCTGGTGGGCTGGGGGCCCAGTATATAAACCAGCACAACACAGACGCTCGCCTCTTAGTTGCAAGGGTTTCTCTGTGAGTCTAGCATAGGATTTTACTGGAAGGAATCCCTTCCACTACAAAATACTATGCGTAGACTGACTTTAACCCTTTTCCCTCTTTGTATGAGTGAAGCACACACACAAAGTCAAATAGAGAAATAAAAGCATTTCTTCATCATAGCGCCTATCTGAAATGAGCCCTATTTTCTGACGCTAAACCTTGTCTAGTTTTTTAAGTAAATGGGGCTTAGCTTCAGAAACCTTGGGTGGTTGCATGGGATCGGCCATGTAACTTTCACATTATTTTCCAGCATAAAACAGGTTTTGTGCTGGAAAGTAAATGGTGAAAAAAGATTTAGGGTCATTTTGCATCACTTTCTTGAAGCGCACACGGCATTAACGGCCACATGCATCATTGTTGCCGTTTGCAATTTCTTAATTGCGAAAATTAAGGAATCGCAATTAAGAAATTGCATACGGCTATGCACCAAGAAATCGAATTTTTTTGGCGATTTCTTACATTTCCTTAATTGTGATTCACAATTTGCAAATCGCAAATTAAGGAATCCCTTCCAATTGATTCCTATGGGTCTAGAGGCCATAGGAATGAATGGGAAGTCATTTTCGATTTTCGATTTGCAATTTGCGAATCGCAAATTCAAAATGCAATTTCAAGGGTGCAGGGGGGGTCCAAAGGACCCCCCCCCTGCACCCCTGAAATACAACTTTAAGTGCATTTTTCACACACACATGCCCTAAGGGCATGTGTGTGTAAAATGAAACTTTCAAAAATGCACTTTTGTGCATTTTTGAAAGTTTTCGCAAATTACCATGAAGGTCAACTTCATGGTGATTTACCTCTTCCTATTTGCGAAATCGCAAATTTAAAATGTTCATGCATTGCATTTAAGAAATCTCAAATTGCGATTTCTTAAATGCAATCGCAATTTTAGAAATCGCAACATAATTGCGATTTCTAAAATTGCGAAAAACATGATGCATCTCAATTTTGTCAATTGCATTCGCAAACGGCCGAAAATTGCGATTTGCACCGTTTCCGAATGCAATTGACAATGATGCATGTGCCCGCAAATCTTAGTAAATAGACCCCTCACTGTGTATTCACAGGTTGCAGAACTGCAGAAATGTGTTAAAGCGTGAGGCAACGCAATGTAGTGAACTGTTGGTAAGATCGGGGCACCAGGGCTGAAGAAAAACTGGCCCTAAAACAAGCTGATCAAGAATAGCTGTCAATCTGCACCTCTTGGTGTTAATACAACAAGCCCAGCCCAGCCCAGCCACTTCATAATCCATCATAAAATTCTTTCACAACTTTCACCTCTGCACAGTGGGCAAAGCGGCCGAGGCTGCGTCCTGCTCAGTGCACGTCACTTTCCAAAGCCCTCAATTCAACAGTTTAAACACGAACCTACACCACACAATGTTTGGGCACTTTACAAAGACTTTTGTCTATATTTTGTTGTGTCTAACTTGTGGTTTTAAAACCCCGTCAGGTCCTGACTTTAAAAAAGTGCTGATAATTATACCAAAAATATTGTCCATGGATTAGTCGAGGATCACCGTAATCTGGACCTTTTAGTCAGTAATGAATGTGTGATTTTACATTCCCTAGTCCACATTGCCTCTTTGAACCCAAGAGTAGAACATTAAGGAGCCTCTGACTCAGCGCAGAGGACAGACCTTCAGTGATCTTGCGGCGATGTCTTCTGGGGTGGAGAAGAAAGCGTCATCGACATCTAGAGTCTGAAGCTCGTCGTGGGTGGTGAAGAAGAGGAAGAAGAGGCAGTCTTCGTCCCCCACGTTCTTCACCCAGTGCAGAGTGTTTTTCGGAAAGAAGATGACCTGTCCAGCCGTGACGTTGTATGTCGTCACTGTCTCGCCCCCTTCGTCAACAATGCCAATCCATGCAGTACCCTACGAAACAGGAAAGTGTGCTTTTCTTAACTTGCGGGATTAACACAATGGCATTTTGACATAAATATCCATTTGTGATTTAAAAAAAAAACTTTTTTACATTTAATACGTATCAGAAATACAATAGGCCTCTTTTCCATAAAAATTGTTTATATATACTTCTTTGCAATATACACTCTTATTATAACCAAGGTGGAGCGAATTTAACACAATAATTGTATGCGTCATTTTTGAACCACCTGATTATTAATTGTTTGGTCTTTATTCACCCGGTTTTACCGAGAACCAAACACAATTTATCCTGATGGAAAACACAGCCTGAAAAATGGCATGAGACTTTGGCCTTCACATAGATGTCAATTTACAAAATCACTTCGCCCTGTGTGAATGCCTGTGGAAAAAAACCCAATGGAATGGCGAATTCCTTGTGCTGTTTCCGTCCGAAAAATGCTACCCAGGAAAATCCCCATTCCATGGTATTTTATTCATACATGCACGGTACTGGGTGATTGTACTGCACAGTAATGGTGACTTTGCATGCAAATATACTGTGCAGTAAAAACTGTCGACTTTTGAACTGATGGACCAGGTTCAAATACAGGCATTAAATTAACATCCTATGATTCTTGGCAAATCACTTAATCTCCTTATAAGACCCCCTGAGATCACAATCTTAGTATCGCCCAACTCGTAACTAGGACCTCAGACATATAATTGGGCATACCAAGATTTCACACTGAACCAGGGATCTGACCATATGGTATGTCTAAAATAAGCCCAGCACTCTGACAAATTCCCATGCCAATCGTAGACATATACGGTTACAAAATGTATTCTGGCCGTGTAAATGTCAGGGTTGGTCAGACAGATCAACCTGTCTAGTGCTACAGAGGTGACTGATAGTCTCAGCAAAGGCAGGAATAACAAAGTGTCTGCTGTATGACTTTCCACAATAGTTTGTTCTATCCTGGCGTTGTGTTGGCGTCGGCGACTAAGATTGTATGGTGGTCACTCCAGGCAAGCGTGTAAGGTGTCTGGATGCTTACTTCCTCATAGTTGGCAAGGATTTGTTTTACAAGTGTGCCCGGTTGAGTGTGTAGGTCCTCGGTTGAATGGATTTGTCATGGCAACAGAATATCATAACCAAAATACAGTCGGAAAGAAACATTGATTACTGAAAAAGATACTGAACTAAACCCCCAGTGGAACTTCAGGAATCATTCAGTGCCTTTCTATTGAACAACAATGTATCATCAGGCTGAAAATAAAATAACCTGTTGCAGTAAAAGGGTAAAGAAGGCAGGTTGATCTCTACCTGCAATAAGAAGCCATGTTCATTGGCATTAAAATGCCAGTGTGGTGCCCGCAAGCCTTTGCTTTTGATCCTCAGCGTTCCTGCTGTCATCCTGGACTGTTGGGAGTTGAGGCTTGCCCCAAACTTGATTTCTTCGTCACTGTCATAATTCCCTGGGTCTTTCCGGAAACGCGCCCACTGAATCGCTCCTCCCTGAAATTCGTGAACCTAGAGAAGAGACATGTGGTGTTGATCAGAAGTCCTAGAAAGACTGTCACATGCAGGGTTATTTTTTATTTCTCAAATAACTTTCAATGAGTTTTATACAAGAAATTCAATCAGAGTAATGAGGCTCGCAAGTACCTTGTGCGACAGAGAAGGAAGACACGTACATGGTCAGTATTAGCTAAACAGGTACAAGATTGACATATATCACATTCATTGTCAATTGTGGTAGTATGGAGTGATTGAGACCTGAGTGAGGGGCAAAACGAGTGGAAGGAGGTGAGGAGTAGGAGGGAAGGATGGAAAGAAGGAAGGATAGGCTAGTGATCCAGATAGTGGGTGCTATTGTAAGTAGGGGTTGAGTGATCATGTCCTGATGGTGTGGAGGAATAAATAGTGTATGGTTAGTTGCTTTTATGTTTAGGAAGGGGGTTGATCTTTTCTAAATACGCATCTAGATTACTCCCTAGGACTTTTAAAGATGTTGTGAAGTGCTGGTTTTGGGTGTTATTGTCCGCACTTCCTATGAAACATATCCACACCCACCATGTGTGGAGGAAGATATTGTTTGCGTCGAAGTGCAGTTACTTTAAGTCTCGGACCCAAAAGAAACATACTTTGAGTAGATATTCCTGAGATCTGGCTTCTGCGGTTCAGGCCGCGTTGGCCACCGCAGTCACCTTCAGAAGTACAGATGTCAGGGACAGCGGCTGCATTGGTCGCCCTGTAGAGACATCACCATCAGGCATCCTCTCTACTTCCACCTTCCACCTCACATAGAGGAGACACTACCTGCATCAACGCTTATCAATGAGGGGATGGTTGTCACCACTTCTTCTGTGACACAAGTGTCTGCTTGTTGCTCAGCCTCAGCGCCTTGTGTCTTCCTGGCTGCCTCACTCGCAGGGCATTGGACTCAACAAGAGCCGCATGTGCAGGACTGCAACCCTGGCAGACACTGGAGTCAAGCTGAGAAGTCCATGATCATAACTGAACTCATGTGTTCGAGAGGAGAGCATTTTATGGGTGGGTTTCTATCCATCAATCTAGGCAAACCTGCAATTGTATAAAAATGTCACTCGCTTCGAAGCTTATCCACAGTCCTGCACACTTCTCTCATGGGATGGGTCAGTTTTCGTCCTGCAGGTTCCCGCGATCCATCTGGATATTATTGTCAGGGCCTGTAGGACTCAGCCTTAGGAATCACACCATAGTTTTCATTAGGACAATGTGCTCCTGAGCAGAAGGGGTACTTGATGTTGGGTGGCCAGGGGCAGAAGCTAGGACGATGGGCACAGAGGAGATGTGGCATAACAGACAGCCTTGTCGACTTTGGACCTGGGGAACCAGGTTCAAAAACAGACGTCAGCTCAACATCCTGTGATTCTGAGCAAACCAATCACTCTCCCCCTGCCTTAAAGTAAAGAATTTGTCGTTGTGTGGTGTAAAATGGGGTTCATGTAAAGTGCCATTGGTCCGAGTTCTTGCTACATAAAAACTGAAAAAATGGAGAGAGCGCATTTTCCTGTTCTACAAAAGCTATTTAAAACAGCAGTTGGCTGCAATTCTACGAAATGGCACCGTAACACACAAACCTGGGGACGGTTAATAAGGGCCCATTATGGGGGAAAAAATGAAGAGCCGACGTATAAGAAATGAGAAATATCACAACTTGAGGCTTGTAAAGTATGAAAATGTTAAAAGTAAACAACGTATCATAATGAATGATCACAATGGCTTTTTTCTTTATGTTCCTAATATGTTGAGAAAATGCACTGCTATGAGCTTACAAATAGATACATATGGAACTATCAATAGAATAGATACAATGTAAGGTATCAAGATTGAAAATCGAGTGTGATAATATCTATATCACTGTATTAGATAGGCTTGATTTATCGCCAAAAGAATACTTATCTAAGTATATCTATTAATAGGTTTTCTTGAAAACGGCAACCACCCAGTGCCTGATAACAGGAGAGGCCTATCAGTTTTGGTCTTGAAAAAGATGGTCAATTAAAAACAAACCATCGAAACGCGTCGACGCCGAATGCAAACACAATCAAGGGATTGAGCTTACTTCATAGATAACAAAATAATTATGTATCCTGGAGTGGCTTCTAAAAATCAGGTTCCCTGATGTGTACCTAAATGACAAAGAACATTGTCTGTTTCGCTCTCTCCTAACACTTTCTCTTGATCCATCTCCCCTTCTTTCAATAATTTCTTTTTAATTAGGAGATCCTTGTTTACAATAAGGATTGATATTAACACGTAGTAATGATATTATAATTGTATTTTGATGCATTTGGTGATGCTTTGTTTTTAACTTTGTATACAGACTGTATAAAAATTTCTCAAAATAATTTTTTTTAAATAAAAAGATAACCGAAAGAAAAATGTATGATGTGACAATATCTATTTCTTATGCTTGGACTATAATGATGTAAATGTATACATTCTAGGATACTGATAGGTTTCTCCAAGGGATCTTTTCTTTGTTTACCGTCAAGCGGAGAAGCCCATGATCATAACTGAACTCATGCGTTCGAGAGGAGAGCATTTTATGGGTGGGTTTCTATCCATCAATCTAGGCAAACCTGCAATTGAAAAATGTCACTCGCTTCGAAGCTTATCCACAGTCCTGCACACTTCTCTCATGGGATGGGTCAGTTTTCGTCCTACAGGTTCCCGCGATCCATCTGGATATTATTGGCAGGGCCTGTAGGACTCAGCCTTAGGAATCACACCATAGTTTTCATTAGGACAATGCGCTCCTGAGCAGAAGGGGTACTTGATGTTGGGTGGCCAGGGGCAGAAGCTAGGACAAAGGGAACAGAGGAGATGTGGCATAACAGACAGCCCTGTCGACTTTGGACCTGGGGAACCAGGTTCAAAAACAGACGTCAGCTCAACATCCTGTGATTCTGAGCAAACCACTCACTCTCCCCCCGCCTTAAAATAAAGAATTTGTCGTTGTGTGGTGTAAAATGGGGTTCATGTAAAGTGCCATTGGTCCGAGTTCTTTCTACATAAAAACTGAAAAAATTGGAGAGAACGCATTTTCCTGTTCTACAAAAGCTATTTAAAACAGCAGTTGGCTGCAATCCTACGAAATGGGTTCTTATAGTAAGATTTCGAGCTGTCACCAGAAAAAATTCCTTCGCTAAGAAAAAAAAGGCGGCAACATCTTGAAGAATTTAGAACTAACAAAAAATAACAGCATAATGCATTGTACTGTACAACGTCATTTAGGTCCCAAAACTGTCCTATTTCTGACAGAGGTATGGGAGAGATTAAAAGTGTACGTGGGTTCCTCCCATGTTTCCCCCTCCTTTAAGCCATATCAGTTTAATTATTTTAACAAAATCAAGAAAGAGTAGAACTTCAGTTTTTTGCTCAAGTAAGACAGATCTGATAAATCAATGTTCCTAACTACCTGCCACCTAAAAACGTAGTAAAGAGGACAGGCTAGGTGGACTGGTAGCATCCCTCTGGCCGCACTGTCCGCCTATCATCATTAATGCTGGACCGCTGTGCCTTCCTAAGTAAGGATAATGCGTCCTGTTTACAAAGATTTTGAAATGAGTCAGTGTGAATGTTTGTAGTACTCCTGGCTTACTCCAGAATGACAGTAGTAAACCAGGAGGCCTACTGGTTATGCCTGTCTTACTCCTAATAATCAGGACTACCACATTATGTGCCATTTTCGTGGCACTGTTATGAGAATAAAACATGACAAACACCCAAACAGTGGAAAAAGGCAAAGTTTACAGTACGTTATACACATGCTACCAAACACACGAACCCATTTAACCTTCAACCCTCAACCACCACTAATCTCAACACAAAAGCTGATGTAAAATCAGGGCAAATGACAGCCTCGAGAACTGATGGTGGTGTGTCTGCCCTAAAGGACTTCCAAAGAGCCTGCTCAAACCCAGCAGGGCTTCAAGAATTTCAGTACATAAAGTTGTTGAGATTCTCAAAGTAGGGATTTTGGTTAAAAGTCTATTTTTGTGAAGCCTCCTGTGATGTTTAGGAGACAATATTAGTGACAAGAAGATTTGCAACTGCAGTGTGGTTTATAAATTACTTAAGGCACTAGCGCCCGTAGATGGCAGCTTCGGTACTTAAATGTTCATGGCATACCTTGGATTTGCCCAGATGGTTCAGAAACCCAAAGCGGGCATCAACCTTGTTGCCTGCAGGCGCGCTGGTGCTGGGTGCTGGGTCTCTGTCAGCGCTGTCTTGGCCCGGCTTGGGGCTAAAGTGGCCAACGTAGACCAACGACAGGATGAGGACTCCAATGGCCGTTGTAATGAGACAAGCCAAGAGGCAAACCAGGAACATCTTCAACAGGGACCAGGACGGCTTTCTTTCCTGCAAGTAGAATGAATCAAAAAAGAAACTTTTTAAGAAGTACAAAGTGTCTGTAAGTCATTGAGCATGCTTCTGGTTTTAGAAGCTACTGAAGGATATAACTCTACTTCCCTTAGCTCAGCTCATTCGAATATCTCTTGTATACGGGCAAAGAGGACATTTTTATTGGTTTAGACTTTTAGAGGATATGTTTTTTAAGACGGGACAGAAAATATATCGAGAAAATCCTTTGTGATCAACATGAACTATGACTCCTACAAGAACACATATTTGCAAAAAATTAGGACATTCCATCAAAATCTCCAAATCAGAAAAATCATAATTTCCATGGCCATTTAAAATAAAGTATTTCAATCTATTACTTAACTCTGGGTACTTACATATTTTGTATCTTTATCAACAAATTTAATGACAGTTGTTTAACACCTTCAGAAGAATAAAAAACGTAATAGGGACATGAAAAACTCAAGCCTATGTCCTCAAGTTATATGTGGACTTTTGCAGATGGAGAAAGAGGGGTCAAGCAGAGAGCGTGCTATCAGAAACAGGTTCAGGGGATTTGTGCACTCAGATTCAGGCCAGGCAGCAAGCCTTCTGAAGGGCTTTGTGTTAAGTGATTGTTAGGGAATATGGTGGAGGTTGACACAGGATGTATGCTTCTCAGCAACCCTGGACAAAGCACTACATGAACTGCACGTAGCACAGTGCAAACACGCACAGCGTAGCCCAGCTTAGGGTAATGCAGCTGTCATTTTTTGCTTGCTCACGTTCCTCAATGTCAAGTTGGCGACCGCGAGCAAGCAGAATGACATCCCGGCAAATCTTTTTCCTCGTTCACGATCAGCAACATCAAGTTGCCGATCGTGAGTGTGGAAAATAAACCTCCCAGCGAGATTCTCAACGCGGGGAGGTCAGGTTTCTCATTGCGAGTATGGTCGCGACCGCTCGCGGTGAGAAACTACCAGTCTGCGTTGAGAAAGCTGTCGCTTGAGTAAAAATCTACTCGAGCGGCAGAAAACGACAGCTCGCACTGTACAAAATGCCGTTTTCAATGATTGCGCAGTGCCGGATGCTTGTCCGCACTGTGCAATCATTGAAAACGGCATCTTGCACAGTGCGAACAGGGTACTACACAGTTCCAGTAGTGCTACACGTAGCCCACGTAGTGCGAAGTGCACTTCGCGTAGCTACGCATAGCGCTACTTCGCAAACTACGCCCAGCCCTACTTATCAGTTTCCGGGTCTGGGTCTGGTTGCTAGCAATGATATGTACCACTTGTTTGCTACAATTGAAATTCAAATTCAAATGTATTGATATAGACCTCATCTGAGATCCACAATATAGTAAAATAATATATTCAAGCTTCCAATCCCATTGTATTACAATATATCATAGAATTCTTTATAAGCAAAATTGATTATTGTCCTTAGCTTCTCTAACTCGAAAATAGTGGGAGTAACACTTTACTATCCCAGTAAACCTATGACACCGACACATATGCCATCCAATGAGACAGCATACCGATCCTCCACGCTTTTTGGGTTAGGCATAGGGAGATTAAGGGGCAGATTTACAAGCCCCTTGCGCCACTTTTGCGTCACTTTTAACATAGGAAAAGTGACGCAAAAGTGGCGCAAGGGCCTTGTAAATCTGCCCCTAAGTGATTTGCCCAGAATCACAGGATGTTGAGTCTTCCTGCCGAGACTCGAACCTGGTTCCCCTCCTTCGAGGTCGACTACTCTGACGGTAAAGACACATCCTCGCCCAAGTCTACAAGCTTTTAAACACTGCGATGGCGACTGATCCAGTTTTTCCTGCTAGTCAATAGTTGACTAATGTATCCCTCGTGGTACGGCAACAGGATAATTAAAAATCAATAGAAAGTTTATAAAACCCTGGAGTGAATTGCACTGCGAAATTATTAGACAGTGGCGGGTAGTAAGTTCTTTATAACTAGCGACTATATCACTTCTTCACTGAAATGAAGTGGAGAAGAGCAATAAAAAAATAGATATAGAGCTATAAATGCCTCCTTATCAGATAATTTTTGAATCTATAATAAAAAAAAGGAAAGGGAGCGTAAAGTTTACCGTCCTCTAGTGGCACTCGCTAGTCATGTTTTGCACAGTAAGTAGCCTTTCTCATTGTCTGTTGTGTCTCTAGTAAGGACATTGTGACAGCACTCCCCAGCTGCGATAGCTGCAATATATTGTTACTGTAGAATGAAGTCGTTTATCATTACAGGGGAATATTGATGTCACCAAAGAACTTTAACAGTAAGAGAAAAGTTGTGAAAAAGAACTCGCATGCTCCCGTATACAGGACAAAAATACTGTGAAGGTAAGTTTCCATAGGTAAGCAAGGTTTCACTATATATAACTCCACCTATTTGTACCTTGACGATATGTAAAATATCTTCAAGGTACGTAGATGTGGCGTTAAGAATAGTAAATCTGTACTTACCTATTTGCACTTACCTTCTCCATATTTCGATCCACGATATTTTGGACACATAGTTTGTCCAATGAAAATATGTGGATGAGATCTGAGAGTTGTAGACTTCCTACACACATTTTATTTCATTTCCATATAGCGCATCATTCTAAATCAAACTTACCACAATCTCAGGAGGATACAGGTGTGTCTGTCTCTGCTCTGCTTTGGGTGAGGGGTGGTGCAGGTCATTTTCGTGCAGTTCTAAGGCCGGATTGTCCATTCTGGACCGGAGCAGATGAACCGCACTGGTGTGAAGGTCTAGTGCTGTGAAGGCTCGCTCTGTGGAACAACCTGCTGTGGAAGCCGGGCCCTGCCCTCTTATTATAGCCCAAGGAGGAGGAAGTAATAATGCCTGCTCATAAACCAGGGATGCTACAGCGCATACCTGAAATAAGGAAACACGCACCTGTGATAAGATGCAGGCAGAAGGTGCATTTCCCAAAAGAGCTGCCTGGGCTCTTCACATGTCACAAGTATCAAGTGACGTGAATCAGCCTGATAAAGATACAATGAGGAAGAAAAATGCAGCCGGACCCACTGCTTGAAGATAACGGGAGCACCGAGGATGTCTCTTGTGCTTCGTGGTTCTATCGATTTACTGAGCACCACAATTTCACATGT
The DNA here is from genome assembly GCF_964263255.1 of Lissotriton vulgaris. Lineage (NCBI taxonomy): Eukaryota > Metazoa > Chordata > Amphibia > Caudata > Salamandridae > Lissotriton > Lissotriton vulgaris. Next base: position 270,555,883 of record NC_141689.1, on the reverse strand, counting down.
TAACTGGTATTTCAGCTCCTGTCACAAGGGAGCCGAACTAAAATATTAGCTCAAAATGCTTTATGTATACGAATTCAGAAGAAAGATGGTAAAAGACAGTGTTGTGAGCATAGTTTCCATTGGAAGCCATTCCAGAGGAGGGGGTGTTTACTTTCAGAGAGAGACTGTAAGCAAAGGCTTCTGCCATTGGTGGGATGAGCTGCTCTATAATTGAATGACTGTAGAGACAGTCATACAATTCTGAAGCAGTTCTATGCATAAATTGTAATTGTAACTGCATTTATATAGCGCTTACTACCCCTGAGGAGGTGTCGAAGCGCTTTTCAGATAGTAGCACCCTACTCCGGAACCTAAACAGGATTAGTGGCGAATTAGTATAGAAAATATGAAATTAATTTGAGTGGTGGACATGTGAGTCTGTTGGATTGAAAGGATAGTGGAGGGATAGAAGAGGGAAGGGTCTAGAAAGTGTTTATTTGGAAATCAATGCACGTTGAGGGATTGTGCGCAAACACTAGCACACAGCTTAACTGATCCTTAGAAACGAAAGGGTAAGCATGTTGTTCCCAAATCCCAACGAAAAAAGTCTTCAAGTTTTACGACCTGGCCTGTACTGGGGCAGAAATAATGTGGTTCAAAGTTTTTCTAGAATTCATGAAGCTAAACTGCAAATTCTAGGTTTCCAGAGTCATGTAACCTAGCCCTTACTTAGCCATGGACGTCATTTAGGGGGTCGCTATGGTTCACAGGTGCAACCCCTGGCTTGCTCCTTGCTACCCCTGGCACTGCCTTTGCGACTCCTAACCTCAGAGGTGTCAAAACCAGTGCCTGGAACACAGGAGCAGCTCACCCTAATGGATGTTGTTTGGAGCTCCATCTTCACGGTTTTCCATCAAATGCTTATTGCACAAATAGTGAAGAATATTATTCACTATTCATGTAATAAAAAATAGAATATAATTAGCTGGAATATGGCCCTATCTGACAAATGAGGTAAGGAAAAAATGCTTCTAAATGTATGTTGTATGCATGCTTGTAGGTGAGTGTGTTTACTGTTTATCTGAGTGTGTGTAAATATGTGTGTATGTTTAAGCATGTGTGTGTGTATGTGTGACTTGAAGTAAAGGTGAAATGGTATGTGATGTCACTTCTGCTACCCCTGGTATTTTGGTAAATTGATGCCCATGTACTTAGCCCACTGATTCCTGCATGTTAGCAGTGACTCTCAAGGGAACACTAGATCCACGCTGTGCTCAATCACTCCTTGGCCTCTTTAATGAAACTGACTCTAAGGATGGGACGTTAGTGTCAACAGAAATGGTGATTTTTGTGTCACCCACAATTAGAAGTTTACATCTACACCTAAAGTAAAACATTCACTCATAATTTACTTTAATTACCCTTATTACTGAGACATTGGAAGCCTAGATGATCTATGCGAAAGGCCAAAGGTCAAATAAGGGAGGGAAGAGGTTGATGACTGGGAAAAGCTTGACCTTGAAGAAGTTGAGGAGTCCTGGCTGTAGAGTAAAAAAAGAGATGTAGCTTATTGTGAGAAGGTGGTTCTGTCCATCTATTCAGCATGGATTTTTCGCTTTTTCATCCCCTGTTTTGACCATTTACTGTGGGAGATCCTCATAACCTGTTACTCACCCACCGTAAGCTCATGGTAAAATGGACTGCACATGTTTACTGCCCAGTGTCCTCCTTTTAAGGTAAGGCAGATGCGACACAGCAAGGGTAAGAGGCACTTGGCTGGTTACACATGAATAAGTGTGCACACGCATGTGCACACGTTTGGGGACTGCGTGCTGGAGACTCCTGTTGTGGCAGCCCAGGAACTGCGTATAGAGAGCCTGGTGCAGAAGAAACTCTGCAGGGTTGTGCATTGACCTGGGATAGACCTTATCATGTTGATGTACACAGATAGGAAAATTCAGTATGCTTTACTATGTGGTCTGTAGTGACCTTCCATTATACACTAAGGAGAAGACGGTTTTAGGGTGCAGCTCCTCTCCCCTTGGGTCTACAGACATCAGGGTCATACCAATGTACTCTGTAACCTGTCTGAAAAGAACAATCTTGTAAAGTTCAAAGTCATAATGGTACAGCTTATGGGCCATCCAGGAAATTCATGTTTCTCTGGCTCAACCCAGGATCAGAGGCCAGGCCCGTTGTCACCGAGCTGGGTTGGGTTAATTACTTTTCCCTTCAGCAGCAGGAACAAAAGCCTCCCCCACAAAGGGAGCAATTAATCTTGATTAGGTCAGTTCCTGAAGAGAAAGGGGTGGGTGGGACTGTTGGTATCAATCAGCCAGTTGTCATCCTGTGCCAGGAAGAGGAGTGGCCCTAGCGCACTGGACAAAGGGAGGGAGCTTAGACTCTGGAGCTAAACTAGCAGGAGGGCTCCTTTGAAGTGTTGCAGAGGTAGGCCCTGGCAGGAATGACTGCGAGGGGTGGAGCTGAGACCCCCAGAGCACATGTGGCAAGGGACTCCTGGCTAATGCCATCTTGAAGTATCCCAGAAGATTGTGCAAGGAGGTTGGGACAGGGATGTTGGCACATGACGATAGGTCCTTCACACGGGGAGAGCACAGAATTTTCTTTTTTAAATTTTATTTATTTAGAAAGTTTTATAAAGCGCGAACATGACCACCGAGGGTATCAGAGCACTTTACAGATTGTGCAGTAAGACGTGTACATGCAAACACAAATACTCAATATAGCGAAAAGTATTTAGACAAAATGTCCAACATTCTCGTGAGCCTAACCTCTAGGACATAAAACAGCGTTGATAGCCCGGGAGTCAAGTGTGGAAGGCAGACTGATGCAGATATTTCTTCATCAAGAGCCCTTTAACTTCTATTTTGAAGAAGACAGTTGAAGGGATCACCCTGACTTCGGGGGAAAGAGAGTTCCAGATCCTTGGCGCCATACCTGAGAATGCTCAATTATAGGTCTTTTTTTCTTCTAATTTTTGTGGTTTAAGTAAGAGGATGCTGGCACTGCTGGAGGCTCTTGAACCACATGAGAGCTCCAGTTTCTGAGCGAGGCGATCTTCAGGTATAGTTGAGTATTGTCTGCATACATGTGATAGTGAATGTTGGATGATTTCAGCATTTCTCTTAGAGGCTCCATGAACAAGTTAAAGAGCGTGAGAGAGAGTGCTGAATCTTGGGGAACCCCGAGCGTAACCGGTGCAGGATGGGACAGGGATTGGTTCACCTTGAAGCGTTGGGATCTATTCAGGAGGAACAAAGACAACCAATTAAGCACTGGCCCAGACAACCTCATCCTGTGTTCCAGGAAGTCAATTAAGTTATTGTGTTTGACAGTGTCAAATGCTGACGAATGGTCAAGAAGGATCAGTAGGCACGACTCATTGTGGCCCAGCATTCTTAACACATCATCGACAATGTGCGTTGGAGCCGATTCTGTGCTATATCCCGAGCGGAAACCAGATTGGCATTGGTCCAGGAGTTGGAAATGGTCGATATGGTTGCAGAGTTGGGCAAGCATACATTTCTCCAGGAGCTTTGCTAAGGTGGGGATGTTGGAGATTGGGAAGAAGTTATGAAGGTCCCTGGGATCAGCAGTAGGTTACTTTAAAATTGGGATGACTTGACCCGATTTTAGGCAATCTGGAATAGAATCTTGCCAAAGTGATGGATTGACGATTGTCACCTCGATGACAGATGAATGTGCTCTTCTGCTGAACACTGTGACTGGAGGCTGACGACATTGACAATTGTAAGGAAGAACCCCCGACTCTCACAGGACCAGGATAACTGGAGCCCTTCCTCCCCCTGAGGACTAGTTGAGTGCCTTGTTCACTCAATATCTACGAGGCCATGCAAAGCCCTGCAGGGTGGTTTTGCATCGCCTCCTAGAATGGACTGAGAGGCCTGCACCACCGGATCGTCATAAAAAGTGACGCTCTGGTGGTGCAGGCCTCTTGTAAATGAGGGCCTATGTTTAAAGTGCAGCCTGTTAATAAAGATGTATTCTGCAAACACCGTCTAGGGGTAAAAGTCTATAATTGCATAGTGTTTTAATTATAAATGAGACATTCTTTAAGGGTTGTGGTTTACTTGTGTAATTAATGCTAACAGGTATGATGAGCACACAGCCCAGTCATGCATAGACATTTCCTCTTGAATGCTTTATTTAAATAATGAGACTGACATCCTCTTGTGATCGAAGCTTGCATGCTTTATTCCCAGTGTTTTGTGCCCTCATAGTTATATGTAATTATTGTATTTATTCCTATGATTAAATGATTGTTGAGGTAATGAGGTTGACAGCCACTCACTTTGGTGCCAGTATTGAGTGCTCTTACTCCAAGTTATATTCAATCCTTGTATTTAGGAACAAGATATGGTTTAGACGTGTGAGTTGTGATACTACACGCTCCTTTGGGAGGTGTAAGAAGGATTACGCAGTGTCATCAAGAAATATTTCCATCAGCTTATGTACATTTGTAAATTGCTGCTTAGTATTGAGCAGTGTGTATGTACCAAATGTAATTTTCCTTTTTCAAAAGAAAAAGTTGACTGGAAAATCATTTATTGAGTGTTATTATTGTGTATCTGTGAATGGTGATTACCAGCCCACATCACCTCTCTTGAGTGGGCCTTAGACTGCCCTGTTTTGCTACGGTATGGAAGTTATGCGCTACAATGGGGTGTTTGGTTCCCAGTGGAGGAAAAATATAGATCCATTACTTGTGCAGGCCACACAATTAATGCCTCATTTTGTAACACTAATGAAATGAGAGAAAAGGTGACGGACTAAGAAGAAGAAGAGCTAGACTGACGAAGAGCGTGAGTAGATAGTGAAAGGGGAGGAGCTATAGATGGGGGGGAAATATGGAACTAGGGTGAAAGAGGGCTAGTTCATGTGCTGCCCAGGTGGGGCTGAAGGAGCGAAAGAAGGCTCATAAAAATAAGGGAAAGTGGCAGGAGATGAGGAGAAATGTAAGAGAGGAGTCTCGGTCCAGGCAAAGACTGTTTACCTTCTGCTCTGTTGTATGTGGTAAGTAATTTAAGCAGGATGGCCTGTCCTTTTGGCACCTGTTGTCTTCAGAGCTCCCATGTACATGTTGGAGTAACTCATCCAGTCCAAGTATTTGCATTCCATTTTGGGACCTCTAGCCTTTATTTTACAGTAGAATAAACAGGAGTATAGGTTGCAGCTTGTAAATCAAATACATATGGACTGGATGAGCTAATCAAGAACAGATCTGGGAAACTTGAAACCTGTGTGTCCACTGGTGAGCTTTTGGCCTAGATGGTTTCACAAGATACTGATCTCAGACGTTTGTCGTCTGTGAATATTTGAGACTTTGAGGGTGGAGGATTGGAGGTTTTGTAGCGCCTGCTTGCACACATTGCTAAGTTATCATAAGCTTATTAGAAGTTTAAACAACATTTTTCCCTTTTGCTGCTTTTGCACACGACACTGCTTGTAACTGTTGTTGTAAGTTTAACTGCGTGAATATCTTCACATGAGACTGACTTGTTTTCAACATCCCTAGACTTTCACCGCGACCTTTATCTGCACAGTGAGTGCTAAAGCCTCCAAGGTTATCATAACAATTTTAGCTGTTTTTCAGGCTGATCGGCTCACCCTTAGACACAAGATACACGCAGCTGCAGCTAACTGAAATTTTGGCAGTTTAATATGGCACTGCATGCATGATTTTAGACACTTGGAGAAATTCTGTTTCCAGAGAGCAAGAGAGCTTTTGCAGATCCTGATGTGTTTCACGTCTGCCGACCTTGGAGGCATGGGGTCCCCTATTCAAGCCTAAGAGACCTTCTATATTTTATAAAACATAGTTCCTAACTAGGGGGGGGGGGCATACAAGGCACTATAGGACCGGTTTCCACTATCATTATAATATAATTTCTCCTTTTGTGTATTATGGAATTGTAACAATGCTACTTGTATTATTTTTAATCATATGTTGGCAAAAATACTGCATCTTAGAGCACGTCGTTAAAATAAACATTTCAAACTTTATCGTGTCTCTTTTTACCCATGTTGTGGACTGGTATGAGAATAACTAACGAAAGAGTGTTCTTGAATCCCACCATTCCTGAGAGTAACCTACGTCGCATGTTCTGAGTTGTCTAATCATTGGTTCCTTTGGTATAGGACGAAGAGCTAATGTGACACTGATGCTAGTCTGTTAGGGGTTCTAGGTACTGAGGTGAGGTCCTGGGTTTCAGTGCACAGTTCTGTGTATGAGCAGAATCCCTCCAACATGGTGCACCTAAAGTAGTGGTCTTATTTTGAGACTCTCGAGTAGTGCTTATAACAGTCCACAACACCCTCACTATTGTTTCCGGTTGACAGTGGTGACGGTATAACCTACCTATAGTTACATAGGTTTTTTCAAGCTTGAACATTTAAAAAGGTTCGTACTTTGAGTTACTACCCATTTAGTGCTACGTTACATTTTCTTTGTTCTTCTTCTCTACTGTGTCCTTATGGCTGATTTTGAGATCCCCCAACATAGTAGGGTGGCCGTCCGCAATCATTTGCAGATGTATGGCGTCACTGTAGATGGCATGCCGGTAGTTTTTTTGGTGAGTGCTGAGGCGGCATACCCGTTTGAGCTTTTCTATGGGTTACCTTTCAAGCAGTTAATGCAGATTCTGGTCTGTTTCACGTTTATACTCCCACGGCCGTGCCTATAAACTGCACCCCGTATAAGACACTAGAGATTCCTATTTCAGCCTGGCAGCATCGAATTTGGTTTAATGGTGCCCTTCCCCAATCGGTAACGGCAGTTCGGTTGTGCCCTTTGTCTATTCCCGAAGCCACGTGGCCGATTTTGGCCGGTTACACACCGCATCTGCGTTACTTCGCAGTCACTATAGATGAGTTATGTGTCCTCTATGCCTCCTTGGTTGGGGTGCCCCAGTCTCAGGTTCAATACGTAACCCGCAATGTCCAGGTGGGGCCACCTGGTGTTGCGGCGCAACCATCTGGACTGGCCTGAATGAAAATTAATCCCGTCATGGTTAATTCGGTTATGGGCAAGCGGCCCCAATATAAGGACGATATGCCTTTTTGGCTTGCTGAGAAATATGACCAGCTGGAAGCAGAATTCCCTAATACGACTCCTGTTGAGAAACACAGGATTCTCTAACTATTAGTTTGCAGAAAGACTTAATACCAGAGGTTCCTGATTGTCAAACCTGGGGTAAGATTTTTGCGACAGTCTATACTAAGTGCTTCAGCACTCCGTCTTTGGCTGTCCTGCCCTCTGTTATTAAGTGTGTACAGGATGAACACCGTGCGGAGGTGGCTGTTGAGTTGGGAATGAGGCTCATGGGAGTATTTGAAATTGTTTCCTATCTTGTTCTTGCTATTGTCAAGGGAGATGCGGTAAACTTCCAGGTAACTAATGCCTAGCGAGAGACCATTTGCCGCAATAGTTTGGGTGTTAAGCCTTTTGCTAAAGCAGCACAGAAACAAACTCAGGAGCAGAAGTCTAATAAAGAAGAATGCCCCACTTTTCCAAAACAGAATTGGAATAAGAATAAGAAACAGGGGAAAAAGCAACAAAAACAGGGGTCCCGGCCTTCTCCCACCAATACCTGTGTCTAATGAGTGCACTTATTATTTGCGCGACTGCTCTACTTTTAAGTCACCTGATCGTTTTCAGGTTCCTGATCAACGTTCTCCTCGCTCTTTGCAGGATACATCGGTCTCACCAACCGGTGGAGGAGACGGCGGCAAAGGTCGGGGTGCCCAACAAGGCCATGAGCAGCCCCACAAGACTGACGGTAAAGGCAAGAAAGACAACTTTCAACGTCCTGGACCCCAGTTTCAAAAGAAGAAAGTTGCAGCTTTAACAGTGAGATATGCCACGGATAGTGAGAAAACAGCTTCAGAACCTGCCGTGGGTGCTGACGCTGTTAGACAGCGCGGCGGAAATTACAGTAGTGCGGGAACCATTACGTCCATTCTTGAATGTGCCAGCAACTGACACATTGGTTGCTGTTGAGACAGCTGACACTAGAGTGGCTCCCCCTGAAAGACTCTATGAAATATCTCTTTTAATTGAAGGTGACATACAACGTACTATCAAAGGGGCATTTTGGGAGAATCTAATGACTACCTATGACATTTTGTTAGCGGAAGTGGATTGGCCAACTCCTTTCATTCTAGCCTCTACGCAAGGGGAGGAGGTAATCCTCTCTGCTTTCGCACATACTGTGCCAAAGGAGCAGGCCCTGCATTTTGCAGAAGAGTGGGCTATGGTGCTTGCACCGGTAGTGTACCATACTCAATGTGGATGGGACACAATTTCTCCAAGACATGAGATTTCATTGCTGTCAATCCTTGAACAATTGGAATATCAAGGTGTGATTGAAACATGTGTGTCTCCGATGAATAATCTTCTTTTTACTGTGACCAAGCCTGATGGCTCGTACCGTTTGGTATTGGATTACCAGCACTTAAACTCCCATTGTCAGACCTGCGTGGTACAGAATACTCACAGTTCTGCCCTTGTGGATAGTCTTGTGCGTAAAAGGTTTAAGACTACATTTTACATATCCAATTTTAGCCAAAACCTGTCCTCTATTAGTAGTCAATGGACAGCTTTTACCTGTGTTTACAGTTCCGAAGATTAACTATGGGCTATAAGAACATTCCAGGCAGCTTTGCTACACGCATAGTCTCTCTTTTGGAGAGACTCGACCCTGATGCATGCTCGTATGTAGATGACATTTATCTCACAGACGACGAATTATGGACGCATCTTTGTTACTTGCCTGCATCATTTGCATGTTTGCAGACTTCGATTACAAATTTAACTTTGCTAAAGTTTCCAGTGTTGTTATTGGGATATAAGCTCAAAAATAAAGGATGAGGTATGGCACCTCGCTTCTTGAAGAAATGCGCACAATTGAGCGCTCCTATGACTCTGAAAAACTACAATCTTTACTGTTTTTTTTTAACTTCGGGCGTACTGACATTCCCGATTATGTCCAGCATATCAAGCCGCTTTATGCCTTGGTACAACCAGCTTACTCCAAATCTTGTTGGCTGCCTGAACATTCTGCAATTTTGCAATCTTTGCAGTCTGATCTTCTTGAATCTAAATTCTTACTGACTCGTGACAACCACACCTACCTGGTAATAACAATTGTGCCTGAAGTGGTGGGTTTCACATAGCTGACTTTTAATGAGGGTGACACAGTCCCTATCGCTTACAAGTCACACTTGTACACTTCAGCTGAAATGCAATTTTCCTCTATGGAAAAAGTTTTGACTGCAGTGCAGATGGCGATTCTTAAAGAATGTGCGTTGTCACAGGGGAAACGCATGTTGGTTGTTACTCCGTATCCTGCCTTGGAGGTAGTGACAAAAAGCCAGTTTACCGAATTCAAAACCTTTGCATCCTCGGTGGATACAATGGGAAACATCCTTGATGTCTTCGAATGTCACTTTTATTTTTGATTCCTATTTGCAGACTCAAGAGTACTTGCAGTATGAATTTGTTCATCCTGCTCCTTTGACCATGCATCCGCTGGAGGATTTCCATTGTATGATACACACAGACGGATCGGCGCAACCCGCGACGGGGTCAAAGCATGCATATTCAGTGGCCTCCACAATAGTGGTTGGTACTATGGTGAATGGAGAGTTCAAGTCCAATGTCGTGCATACACAGACATTAGGGGACTGTACCACCCAATTGGCAGAGCTCCGTGGTCTGGTCCTTGCACTGGAGCACGCTGATCTTAGTGTGACAACTCTTATTGTAAGTGACTCTTACTACTAAGTACAGTCTCACAACGACAATTCTTTTTTTGGGACTCAGAATAACTATTCTGATTCCAAAGGTAGCTCGATTAAACACAAAATGCTATGGGTTCAAGTTGCTGAGCTTAAAGAACGCCTCCCGCTCGTCTTTATAATTCATACTCTTGGTCACCAAAGCATTGGGATACACACTGTTGGTAACGGTCTTGCTGATGAAGAAGCAAAGACAGCAGTTGCAACATATGTAGTAGCAGCAGTTACACGTTTGGAAAATAAGATCGGTGATTACATCTTGGCAGCTATTGCTGCAACAGAGAAGGGAGGTAGTTACCCTAGAGATTTCCCTTCTAAATACTCTTATCATTTAATTCCTGATAAAGTTCCCTATGTGAGAATTAACGATGTTGGTGACAGGTTAATTCCCAACACAGACCGCAGGCAGTCTTTGATAACAGCGGCTCACGAGGATATGGCCTCGGCGCATGCCGGCGTGTCAGCTACTGTATCTCTCCTCATCATTACTGGTGTTGTGGGTTGTACAAACAGACACGTGATTATGTCCTTCATTGTGACATTTGCCAGCAGATTAAACCTTCAACTGCTGCGCGCCTGTCCCAGACACAGTAGTACATATACCTAATAAACCACTTGGGTGCGTTTACTCAGATCACTGCAGTCCTTTCTCCTCACATGTTATTTTATGTAATGTTAGTATGAATTTGTAGAGCGCACGTTCACCCTGAGGTTTCTTGGTGCTGTGTACCGCTGGGGAACCAATCCTGGATTTCCTTGTGAGATGGTCCCTATTGGGCCTCCCCACGGTGAAGCCAGGCATCCCCGGCAGCGAGGGGGCCGTTGTGGAGATTAAGCAAGCTATTGCCCAGAGTTGCAACGTGGGACCCATGGTTAGAGAGGCACAGAGGAGAAATTTATCAAGCCCGCTGACATTGGTTCCGTACCCTGCCGCGTCGGGAATTAAACCCTGGTCCCTGGCCGACCTCTGCTTCTGGGTCTGCCGCCTATAACCGGTGAGCCACACTTCTCCATATTCGTATAAGTACATCTTAGTTGCAGTTGGTTCGTGCACATGCTTTGTTTGGGTGTGGCCACAAAGGAGTGCTGATGCCCACACTGTCATAAGGGATTTGCGTGTCTTTGTGGGAATTTTTGCAAGTGTTACCTTTCATTTGGACCAGGGTCCAGCATTCGCCTCCAAAGCGTACAAGGATGCCATGGCTTAATTGGGGATCAAAGTCAAATTTTTGTCTCCAAACAGGCCGGAGGGCAATAGTGTTGTGGAGCGGATGAACCATGACTTAAAGCAATCCTTGACAGTTAAGGTTTTAGGTACAGGCCGGAACTGGCTTGGCCAGCTCTATAGCATTCAGCGGGCACTTAATAATCTCCCTAGAAGGTCTCTGGCTGGTGAGAAGGTGGAGAACAAGAAGCAGTTTGGCCCCTCATATCGAGCACCAGTTCCTGGACTTGGAGTGCAGGGCACAAGAACAGTCATTTTACCTCCACTTCCTGGTTGCAAGGAAAACAGGTACATCTCCATTGACAATAACAAATTACAGCGAGTGGCCGATTCTTCTTAGTATGACACTTGCGGTCTCTTTTCCAGCGATGCTGAAAAATTCAGTTTTTGCTCCGGCGAGTAACACCGGACCTGTTGTTGCTATCGAGATGCTTACAGTTACAAATCCTTTATTGAGTTCACCGGCTGGTGATCCCCTTGATGATACTGAGTATACTTACCCCACAGATTTGTCAATGCCTGATTTGCAAACAAGTGCAATTAACAAGTCACACTTTTCATTTGACACTGACTCTACCACATCAAAGTCACCCTCAGCAATTTCCATTTTTGCTGTTTGGTTTAAGAAACATTTTTTGATACCTCCGTGGACTTACATTTGGCTGGTGCTTTTCTCACTTTTTTGTTTATGTCACCGTCACTTTGTAAACGGTCATTATGTTAAAGAAAGATTTACAATTAGACTTATTGATGGAACTTTAGCACCCCACTCCTCATCTCATAGAATGAAAAGGGACCAGACTTTTGTGAATATCACTGCTTGACCTGTTTTGGATGGGATTGTATGGGATGCTGTTAAATGTCAGATCCACAGCCCCACAGAGGTTATAAATGTTCCCAATGTCCTACGTGTTTCAAAGAAGGATGTGGTGAAACATAACATACTCTCTGATGATTGGATTGTCCAAGCCGCAGAGGCTCTGTTTTCTAATTTGAAATATTATGCTGCTTTTGATGCTGAAGATTTGTATTTAGACTCAGCGAATTATGGAGACTTATTTTGCTACCAACACTATGGCAATCACTTTCTGCATAAAGCAAAAACGTTTAGAAATGTGGTTAATTACACACAATGGGAACATTGTTCTGCTCCCGTTGAAGGCAGTTCAAAGACAGCTTTAAAGAAGTTTACTTGTTTTACTGATTTTATTCAGTCCAATCCAGAGGCGTTTTATTTTAAGATGACGGCTAAGTCCTCTTCCAAAGTTAGACTTACCCACACTAAATCATTATATTCGAAGTCCTTTATTGGCCAATTGGCTATTGGGGGCTATGAACTGTGGAAAGATACTGTTGATCTTAAATCTGTTTGGGGTTCTAAAGGCCGGCAGGTACAAGGCACTGAGGCTTTGCATCGTGCATGTCTCACCCCTGAACCATATGTTGTTCCTGAATTCAACTATTTCACAAACCACCTGCTTTGGATTGGCTATGTCTAAAAAATTAAATGCTCCTTCTTTTCCTGATTTGGGAGAATACCCTAAATGGTACAATCACACCGATAAGTCCCTTACTGAGTTACAGGCTTTAATACCAAATTCCTCCTTTAAAATTTTCAGTTTTGATTCCCAAGGTTGGTTGCTATGGAAAAAAGTTCAGATCTGTGCCAACATCGTTTTCTGGGTCTGGCCCAGGGCTACACAAAGGTTAGTGTGGATCCTCATTTTGAAAGTGACCACACTGTTACTACCTATTCAGTAGGCAAAATATGCCAAAGATGGCTAATACATTTCACCTTATCGTCAGTTAAACTCCATTTGTTCAAATTGCCTGATGAAGTCGATCTGAATGATTTTGTTAAAGGCCTTGTAGGTGGCAGATCGAAAAGATTTATTTATGGATTATATGCTGTTTACAATGAAGTTTGGAAACTATCGCAAATAGAAGCTGCATCTAGATTACGTGCTATTGACCAAGCTAATTTTGAAAACGTGCTTGCAGTTGTTGATAACAGTATTAATACACTTTCTTCCCGAATTTACGCATTGGATAATATTGTTTTATCTGTTGTTGATATTGTACAGGATGAAATGTCTGTTTTGTACCATGGTCAAAATCAATTACGTTCAATCATGCAATTTGCTTGGACATTGCAAACGTTAAAGGCTGGTAAAGTTCCATGGGGCTACATGAATACCTCTTCTCTATTTTTAGCATTTAATTTGATTGTTACGCAGCAATTTATGTCTTTGAAGAATGCTACGTATTCACTTTTGCATATTGAAAAACTGAAACTTTTACCATTTTCTGTGGCCAAATATAATTCAGCTGTATGGCTCATTCCTGGGTTAATAACGTTGTCTTTTCCCTTATTTAAATTCGATTCATGTGTGAAGTATTATGCCATAGGCAAACATGAACCTTTGGGAAGTGCCTTTGTCCATGAAGCTTGGTGTCTGCCATTGAACTATAGATGCCTGAGGAAGGGTAAAGAAGTTTATTTGAAAGGTAATGATTGCACTTCAACTCCAGATCACTCATTAGTTCGCAGGAACATCCAATTGCACAGCTCTTGAAATTCTGACGCACCAAATTTAGCCTGCATTTTGAATGGGAATCCTCTCCCGGCTATAACTCCGACTTTCACGTTGCTAGCAAACTGTAGTTATTTTCTTTTAAATAATGAAGATTGCTATGGTATGCTGGCAGGGATTCTGTACATTGTGACTGTTTCCCAACGTGTGGCCTGTTGCAAAAATGTGCTATTCCCTCCTCCGCATAGAAAGATTGATGTATCCATCTGGCCTTCCATTCCGACCTTGAAAGCAGAGTTAAACAAGATGACTCAAATAAGGGTTTTATTGTCTTAAAAAGAAGTCACCCGTACTTTTTTGTGTGAAACATTTGTCCTTCACGTGGCAAACATTTGCACCAAGGTGCATTCTCTTTTGAATACTGATCTCGCCCTGCATTTCGGTGCTTTGATTCACACTATATTTAATGCCTCGTCGGCCACAGGCTTGGTGCACTTTTTTAAGATAGTAAGTTCTGGCCTTGTGACCTAATTCCAAACTATATTTGGTGTGAAGCCCGCATTTTTTAATTCTATTTTTTCCAGCCTCTTTGGCGATTTACAGTTAATCCTCACCCTTTTATACAATCAAAATTGATATCAAAGGGAACAATACTCAACACTTTTTGAGAAGAGTACATTTGATTACCCTCTCAAATAAAAATCATTGTTCAGAACGAATATATCTGCATCAGTCTATCGCACACATAGGACAATGATTCCTATTGAAGGCGAAACAGTTAACATGAATTACAATGTGTTTTTACAGTACAATACTCAAAAGACATGACATATTAATTAAACAAAGGACAGTAACCCACAAAAATTGTTATTAACACAAGTGTCTCCCTATACTTCTAGGAAAACCACTAGCAGGAAGTCTCCAAAGTGCGACACTAAATGGCTATTCTCCTAGTTAGCCTGACTCTAGTGTGTCGCAGTACAGTTAAAATAAATCACTACTATTCTAAGATTCCTCCACAGAAGTGTTGTTGCGACCATGTTTCTGCCTGGTCTTCTTTGGCCTCTTCAGGACAGGGTTAAATACAATACTAAAAACAAAACAATATTATCATATTACTTCTATCCACAAGTTAAGGATGGAGCATGCCAACAGTGGGTAGTATCTGCCCAATACACAAAGTAAACCAACGTAAATCCAGTGCTAACTGAAGCCACTGGGGCCTCACAGCCACGGAATTAATTTAGTAAATCAAGTTATCAGAAAACAACTTCATACAATCCCTCCATAGTTCACAGAAGAAAAGTCTAAGCAGGTGGTCAAAAAGATACTGATAACCACCATCACCACAGATCTAAAAAAGTGAATTATTAAGAGAGGTGGGACAAACTACTCGTCATGAGTGTAATTCATTCAAGAACCCATGCAAGCTAATCAATGGTAAAATACATACACCGCCTGCCAAGGGCACTTACATCTCAAGATCAAACAGAAATGATATCTCTGGTGCTGGTGAATATCACAGCGACCCGGGTTCAATATATGCAGCAAAAGGATACCTGGCAGAAAACAAACAAAATAAAGCAGAGGTAAACAGTCATCTCTTTACAATATCTCTGTTCCGCTACAAATTGGCCTACATATGTACACCTAGACCAGCTGGGCGCTTACCTCCTTTCAATTGGTAGCTACGCCCGCTTATAAGCTTGCATCATGCCATAGTCCATGCCCAAGAATAAATCCACTGGATCGGAAAACGCCTGCAAACACAGACAGATCCATTACAATGCACCCCTATTTCAAGGAAAATAATCCCCTCTCCTACAGTCCCCCGTGACTACAGAAATCCAACAACAACAGCGACACAAACACAAAACCCATGCACACTTACAATCGAGGCTGACCAGATCAGCCGACAAATCCTGGTACCACTGGCGTCTCACCGTCTATTAGAGTGCGATGGCCGCTATTCACATGCACTGAGTGGATATATACGTAAGACGTCTCTCTAACCTCCATCCCGATGTGTGATCATCAGAAGCATGGCCATAGAAAGAGGACTCGATCTCTGCGCGGCCAGACCAGTTCCGAACTGCACAATTAAGTCCGGTTCGAATAAACGTGTCTAGCGCTTTTCGGGGGATAAAGCGGGCTGCCAACACTACAGGCATGACTCAAAAACAAAATACAACAAAATCTATAAAGAACACAAGTCTGGCGCTTCGACAACTAATGTAGGCTGCCAACACTAAAAACATGACTGGAATCCAAAATAAAAAATAATAAATAAAAATAATAGAGCGGGATCTGGGTAAAAGACACTGCCTACTCAAACTAATAAATAAACTAACATAGAAAAAAAGCGGTGACTCGGAGTGATGCCTAAAGAAATAAAAAGAATAAAAAATCCATAGCTCCATGCACCTCATTGGATCTATACAACCAACTGCAAGAATAAAAAGACGTGTTCGGAATCAGGACCACCCGCTAAAAAAGTGGCTCAATACATAACCACAGTCAGGGGAAGAGAAATACTTCCATGTATGGAGCAAACCTCATATAATACTAAAAAATGTAAGCCTCACCGTATGTGCACCAAATGGCTTAGAAAAGCAAACAAATCATACCTCAGACCCCTAGATGGTCCCACCACTACATGCCGGCTCCCTCCACACTCAACGAGCGGAAACAATCTATCTCACTAATACATACAATTCAATTGATAACTTTATTTCGGTCAAAGACCATAAAAGTGCACATAAAATACATACAAGCACAAAATATTAAAACAATAAATAATCATCAAATGTTAAGAAGAAGATTAAACTATGAGTTATCAAGAGCTGGAAAATAGACAGTGTCGTATTTGCTACAATTAGGTTAAGAAAGTTTGTCTTCTACGCCACATACTAAATAAATAACGGGATACGGCAAACACAATAGGGGGATGAGTATCATAGGTCAGTATCCTGCAAGCCTGATTGAAATGCAGGAGTTTGAGGTTCTTGCAAATTGGAGTCAGCCAACAGTTTCTAATTGCAGAATAGGCAGGGCAAAAAAACTGCACATGTGGTACATTTTCGATTTTAAAATCACATGCAGGGCAAGCTTCATTGTTAGATTTTAACCATTTACATGTAAATGACCTAATAGGTAAAGTGCCATGCCTTAGCTGAAGATACAACTTTCTAGCAAGCGGAGGTTCAATTACATCCAAGAATTCCTCAATTTTAGATTCCAATTTAACTAAGAGGAACTCTGTCGTTAGCCTGCCCATAGTTGGAGAGCTCTGTAATCTTAGAAAATTCTGCCTACGTATCTGAGTGTGGAGTTCCCTTTTTGAAATCCCAGGGTAATAGGTCTCAGGTGTTTCCCAAAGTTCCGGAAGGCCTATCCGGATACTAACAGCCCTTATGTGCTGGAGCCATGGGATCTTTTAACATTTAAGGGAAGTTCAAACCTCAGATAATTCTGCTCTGTAGTCGGCCAGTTCTGGGACTGACCAGAACCTCTTCCAATAGATAATTGGTCTTGCACTTGTGATCTCCTCTATAGGCTCCATCCCAAGGTCTAATCTAAGAGGGATCAATGGAGTACTTGCCGGTAATCCAACTAGATTCCTCATGAAGCTTTGTTCCACCCTTTTGAGGTTCAATATCTTTTTATGCCCCCAAAGTTTGGCAGCATAAATAGCAGCAGTTCTGGCCTGATGACATATTATTTCCAGAGCCGGAGACATCGGCTTAAAGACTGACCCCCTAAATACTTTACTTATACCCCCGCTATCGGCGATAATTTGAGTGCCGAGTTGGCAATCTGCGTGTTCCACTCAAGGCTCTCTGTCAGGGTAACACCCAAATGTAAAAAAGTCTTGGCCCTCTCGAGGGAGACACCGTTTAAGACCCGGTTTGGGCGTGTCCGCTTCAGGGGGTTGAGAATCATGAACTTTGTTTTTTCCAGGTTGATTTCCAATCCCCGCAGCACGCAAAACGCTACAAATCCATCTAGTGTTTTTTGAATGCCCGTTGATGTTCTGGACAACAGGAGAGTGTCGTCCGCAAACATCAGAGCGGGCACTCTCCCTGTGGCCAATTTTGGGGCATCGTTGTCCACCACACCATTCAGATAATCCACAAGTCCATTAATATAGAGACTGAATAGTGTGGGCGCCAAGACGCACCCTTGATGCACACCTTTCTGGACAGAAAATTGATCCGTGAGGTCGCCGTACCATCCACACCTGACCTGCGCATAATTGTTTGTATGGAGTCTGGATAGAATAGCCAATAGATATGGCGGGAGTCCCAAGTCTGCCAACACCTTCCACAATTTCGCTCGAGGGACTAAGTCAAATGCTGCCCGCAGGTCCACAAGCACAAGGTAGAGGCTGCCACCCTCTACACTTGCTGTTTTCCAGTACAGGACCTGCAAGCGAAATATTTGATCTAAGGTAGAGGTACCAGACCTAAAGCCTGCCTGGAGTGTGGTTAAAATCCCGTTCTCATCAATCCACCCAAGGATCCTATCGAGAACGATCCTCCCCATTAGCTTTTGTGATGTATCTATTAAGCTAATGGGTCTATAATTTGAGGGAGTAAGTGGGCAGCCCTTTTAAAAAATTGGCACAATCTCAGCTCCCAAACAAGTTGGGGGAAGATCGGCTCCCAGCAAGATCTCATTGAATAAAACGGCCAAGTAAGGTGCCCAAATTTTGGGTTGTGTACGAAACAAATCCCCTGGCATTTTATCCAGTCCGGGGGCCTTATTAGGGAGCAATTTTCCTATTGCTACCTCGACCTCTCTCAGTGTGATAGGTTCAACCTGGGGGAGACAGATAGGAACTTCAATCATCTTTTCACAATCTGCAACCCCGGGGACACTTTGGGTTTGTTGGGGTCCAGGGGTTTCATGAGTTAAGATGTCAGTTTCAGGAATACCGTATAATACACCAAAGTGCTTTTCCCATATTGCAGGAGCAATATTAGGGGCAAGCACAGGGGTAAGCCCGCTGAGGCCAGTTGCAACAATGGACCAAAATTGTTTGGAATCCCTACACCTTAATGCAGTTCCTAGCTCCTCCCACAACATGACCTCCCATTCCTTCTAAGCGTCATAGATTGCCTTTTTGTACAGAGAGCGTTGGACCCTAATAGCTCCAGTGTCCTTTATTTTTACAGCGGACAAAAAAGCTTTTTTGGACTTTCGGCCAAACCATGCGTCTTCATCCTGGGCAAATTTACCCTTCTCACAGGATAAAGGGCGTCCTTTAAAATGGCAACCAATTGGTTATGTATATCAGTGGCCGTTCCCCTGCAACCACATTCCCCATTTCTACAATAAATGGAATAATGATCTCATATAATTCTTCAAGTTTGGTTGGGGAGTCTTGGAAATCTGGCCATTTCACCCTTCTCCTACAATTAGCTAATATTAGTGGTTGCGAAGCACTTTTTTGGGCAGGCGGTCAAGTCAAGTCAAGTCAGAATTTATATAGCGCACTACATACCCAGAGGGCCTCAAGGCGCTTAGGAAGGGGGGGAGGTTTACTTGTCGAAAATCCAGGTTTTAAGCTGTTTTCTGAAGGCTAGGTGGTTTTGAGTGAGGCGGAGGTGGATGGGAAGGGAATTCCAGGTTTTAGCCGCTAAGTAGAAGAAGGATCTTCCCCCCATGGTGGCTTTGTGGATGCGCGGGACGGCGGCGAGGGCTTAGTTGGACGAGCGCAGCTGGCGGGTGGGGGTGTAAAAGGAAAGGCACGTGTTGAGACAATCCGGTCCAAGTTCGTAGAGGGCTTTGTGTGCGTGGGTGAGGAGACGGAACGTTATCCTTTTGTTGATGGGGAGCCAGTGCAGGTCTTTCAGGTGACCGGAGATGTGGTCTTTGCGAGGGATGTCTAGTATGAGTCTGGCTGAAGCATTTTGGATGCGTTGGAGTTTTTTCTGCAGTTTTGCGGTGGTACCGGCGTAAAGGGTGTTTCCGTAATCCAGACGGCTAGTAATCAGTGCGTGGGTGACCGTTTTTCTTGTTTCGGTGGGGATCCAGCGAAATGTTTTTTTGAGCATGCGTAGGATGTTGAAGCATGATGATGAGACGGCGTTGACTTGTCTGGTCATCGAGAGTAAGGAGTCCAGGATGATGCCCAGGTTCCGTGCGTGGTCCGTCGGTATGGGGGCTTTTCCTAGGGCCGTTGGCCACCAAGAGTCGTCCCAGGCGGAAGGGGATGCACCTAAAATGAGGACTTCCGTTTTGTCCGAGTTCAGTTTCAGACGGTTGTGCTTCATCCACTCGGCTACTTCTTTCATCCCTTCATGTAGGTTGGTTTTGGCGGTGATTGGGTCTTTGGTGAGTGAGAGGATCAGCTGAGTGTCATCAGCGTAGGAGATGATGTTGAGGTTGTGCTGACGTGCAATGGTTGCGAGGGGGCTCATGTAGACGTTGAAGAGGGTGGGGCTGAGTGATGATCCTTGCGGGACGCCGCAGATGACTTCGGAGGCCTCTGACTTAAAAGGGGGGAGGCGGACTCTCTGAGTTCTTCCAGCGAGGAACAAGATGATCCAGTCCAATGCTTTTCCTTGAATTCCAATGTTTCTGAGGCGTTGTATCAGGGTGCTGTGGCAGACTGTGTCGAGGCTGCAGAGAGGTCAAGGAGGATGAGGGCGACGGTGTCTCCGTTGTCCAGTAGTGTTCGAATGTCGTCTGTTGCTGCGATGAGGGCGGTCTCGGTGCTGTGTTTGGCTCAGAAGCCAGACTGTGAGGAATCGAGTGATTTGTTGGTTTCGAGGAAGGCGGCGAGCTGATTGTTGATGGCTTTCTCAATGACTTTGGCAGGGAATGGGAGGAGCGAGATGGGGCGGTAGTTTTTGAGTTCGGTGGGGTCAGCTGTGGGTTTCTTCAGAAGGGCGCTGAGTTCGGCGTGTTTCCAGCTTTCTGGGAATGTGGCGGAGTTGAGGGAGCAGTTGATGACGTCTCGGAGATGGGGCGCGATAACGGAGCTTGCTTTGTTGAAGATGGGATGAGGGCATGGGTCTGTAGGGAATCCTGAGTGGATGGAGTTCATCAGGTGAATGGTGTCTTCTGTGGTGATTGGGTTCCAGTTGGAAAGGTTATTCGGAGGAGGTACAGGTTCGGAGTTGAGTGGGGTGGACTGGTTTCCGGGTTGGTTGTCAAAGCTGTTATGAATGTCGGCGATTTTGTCATGGAAGAATGAGGCGAGGGAGTCGCAGAGGACTTGGGAGGGGGTGATGTTGTTTGAGCTGGCGGTGGGGTTGGTGAATTCTTTGATGATGTTGAAAAGTTCCTTGCTGTTGCGAGCGTTGTTGTCTAGTCGGTCTTTGAGTGCTGATTTCTTGGCTGTCCGGATTAGTTGTCAGCCCAAAACTCCCCGGTTTGAGGGACAGAACTAGAGCATTGTGATCGCAATCGTGCCTATCAAAGACCCTAAATCCGAGAAGCCTATCCCAGTGCCTAGCTTCAATGAATATGTAATCAATCACTGAGGTTTGGTTCAGTCTATTAAACGTCTCTCTCCCTGGCCTATCGGGCTCCACCCTCCCATTATATGCTCTCAATGATGTAGCTAACGCAAATGACTGTATTTGTAATACGAGAGGGGTCCACACCTTGACCTGGGGAATCAACGGATCCGGGATGTGCCAGAGCTGGTTGACTTCATCCTGGTCACCCAGATTCGAGCCCACTAGAGGCTCAAAATGGCAATTGAAGTCTCCACACAGAATTAACGCAGTGGAAGAATCCATCGACTGGATAAAATTTAGTAAAGTTTCAATTGCCTCGGACTCCAGGCCCCGCCTAACTGGCCTTGAGTATACATTTATCAATGCTATGTTTTGCCTGTTTTGTGGGGTAAGTAGTACACACTGTACATCTGATGAATTAGTTGAGATTTGTGTAGCCTGAACTCCCAAATGGGTGCCCACCCAAATAGACAGCCCTCCCGAGGGCCTTCCCCTTCCTCCTGTGGTTGCCAAAATGTCAAATGTTGCAAAACCCGGCACTATAATTTCTTTTAACGCCCAGGTTTCCTGTAGCATGCAAATATCATGTGAAGCCATGAAGGTGCCCCATCCTGGGATGGGCAATTTACTCTTCAAGCCCGCCACATTCCAGGAGAGAATCTTAATTTGTGCATCGGGTAAACCTAGCTTGATCGGTGCACATTTCAATGGGCTGATGGGCCCAGCAGTGAGATAGGAACTCACGTCCTCCCTTTCCTCTATCTCATTATTTGGTGTGTGTCTATTAGCTAGTAGGGTGGAGGCTAGAAGTTGAGTTGCCTGGTCCAGCACCAGAGTTTTTGCATGGGAGGTGGGGTTTACATATACTTTAAGTTCTCCAATGACAGGCGAATGACTAATAGGATCCCCTTTCTGTCAGTCACAATCATCAATGCCTGAAAGGGCATTGAATCTATTCGTGACCTCCACAGGAGTAAGCTGTCCCAATGTATCTACCCTCCTAGTTTTGTGGTGCCTAAATGGTACAGTATCCCACCCAGGTAGTCTATCAAGGGCCGAAGGGTTAGATGCATGAATCGTATATCGATTTTTGAGAGGTATAAAACGATTGGCCTGGTAGCAAGTTAAGGCCTCGGGATTAGCTATGGGGACCACTAAAGATTTAGGATAAAAATAGGTCAGTTCACAAGCTGTAATGGAATTGCTACCATTTTCCGGGAACCAGTTTAAGATATGACTAACAGCTCCGTGGTCTCTAAAGTTAATAACAATTATGTCCCCCTTTATGTCCTTTGTTCTGGGTCCCAACCAGGGGAGACGCCGGACATGTAGGATCTCACCATTTGTATTTGGGGGTAGTGGGCGATTCTGGCTAAGCAAATGCATAACTTTATTTTTTAGCTGGAAATAGCCTTCCCTCTAACCATTCTCTAGTATTGGAACTCCTGTAAGGACCACCACAAGTGGAACCGCTTCCGGTGGCAATTCTACTTGACGCCACTTAGACTTCATTACCCTGACTGGGCTGTTACTGCCCTTATTGTTTCGCGCATTTCCTGGGTGAAGTAATTTCTCTCCCACCTGTGCCTCTCTATCAATGTTTTGTACCGATTGCTGTATTGATTTGGGAGATGTTGGCCTCAGGGATTTTGAGTGTGTTAATTTATTTGTTTTTTCTTCCTTTGGGGCAGTAAGATTTGGAGATGATACAGTGGCTGGGGGCGCCAGCACAGGCTTCGCTAGGTCCTTGATTAGCCCTGTGTTTTTACCGATTGCCTGCTCAAGAGTCCCCAGCCAGTGCTCTATTCTTTTTAATCTCTCCATTAAAGGCAATGTAAAGGATCTAATTAATTGTTCCATACTTCCTATTAGTTCGGTACTCGATGTTTCTTTTAATGAACATTGTGGTAAGGTAACTAAGCCTAGTGTTGTGGCTGCGTTTGATGAGGGGTCTTTAGTGGGTTTACCAAAGTCGATGTGACTAGTCTTACTTCTCTGTAATTCACTCCCCCTCTTTCTCCTTTTTCTTGGTGGTGAACCTTGTACTCGAGGTGGCTTTGACTTTTTGGCCTTTTTTTGGATAACCTCTACAACTGGTGAGGGCGACTCAGCTAGTACTTCTGCCTCTGGTATCGAATTACTAGGGGAGGATGGAAAATTTATATGCAATTTGTTAGTCATGTCGGGTAAGGAAGTTGTGTCTCGCAGGAGCATTGGTATGCTACCGTTGCTAGAAATGTCAATGTCCTCATTTTCAGTATGAAGACTCGTGTGAGGAGAGGTATCTGGCTGTAGCGGGCCCAAGGAAGAGCGATTGTTTTTAAGAAACTCAACTGAGCAACGTCGCTCAGCCCGTCCCTCAGCAAGTATGCTTTCCCTTTCGTTGTCCACAGAGGCCCTAATAAGATAATTGTCTAATGTTCCTCTATTTGCTCCTCCTACCGACGTGGATGTTCCTTTAGTAAGACTCGAGGCCATGATGCGTGGCAAGAGTAGCGGGGGACAATTTTAAACACACAAGCATGGAAATAATATCAACCATAAAGTAGCGCAGGCAGTATTTCCAGGATACTTTTGACCATACCTTCGATATATGTGAGCTTACTGGAATATAGCACAATCTGATCTGGCCGGGGTGTCAGAGTATAGGCCCAGCCCGGCCTACTCTGGCCTCTGAGGGCTTCAGAGGGCCCGCCCTTTGCCCGGGCTTAGCCCGGCGCAGCCCGCGTGCGGTCCCGCGACTTGGGGGATAGCCTTGATTTGAAGCGCCTCCTGGCGCGGGTGAAGACGGCTTCCTGCCGCAAAGGCTGCTGTATCTTGTGGTTCCCAGGGCAGGTCTCCCCCAACTGCGGCCGAGATCAGGTGTTTGCAGAGCAGCGGCGGCGGGAGGAGACCCCGGGCAGCAGTGGCGGCAAAGCGGTGATTCGGTCCGATGCGGACGGGCTCCAAGAAATGCCCCAACAACAAGCAGGTCACCAAACTAGTGCAGGTATGTCCCCCGCTCCACCGGGGTTAGCCATGATTTTAAGCGCCTCCTAGCGCGGGTGAAGGCGGCTTCCTGCCGCAAAGGCTGCTGGATCTTGTGGTTCCCCGGGCAGGTCTCCCCCCCCACTGCGGCCGAGCTCAGGTGTTTGCAGAGCAGCGGCGGCGGGAGGAGACCCCGGGCAGCAGTGGCGGCAAAGCGGTGATTCGGTCCGATGCGGACGGGCTCCTAGAAATGCCCCAACAACAAGCAGGTCACCAAACTAGTGCAGGTATGTCCCATACATACAATAATCATAACATACATATATATATATATATATACATACACATGACAACATTGTACTTTATATGGTGGGTACACCTAAGCATACGAATCTAAATATATACATATATACAAAAGAGAATATGTATACCCTCCCTACTACAGATACCCTACCATCCTATATCAGAATGAGGGTCCACAGAGATACCTATGTTCTATTTATGGGGAACCTATGATCTTAAAGATTAAATGAGAGCCCAAATTTCATCCTGATCGTTCAGTCCTATGCTCGATGTGTGATATCTTTCTATCAGGCGAGCTTCCAAATGGTTCAATTTGCTTTGTAAAACTGTTTTGTTCAGTGCCTTTACCACCGCCAAAATGGAATATTCTAATTAATTCTCCCCATGGCCTTTTTCGATATAATGTTGGACCATAGGAGCCCCTACAGTCTTGCAACGAATCTGTGACTTGTGCTGCAATATCTGCATTTTGGGAACCTGCGTCATCTGCCTAATGTATGTTTTCTCACACGGCAGGTCACACAATAAATTACACTTTCCATGTTGTAATTCGAAAAACTCAATTGTTATGCTGATTTTTGTGTATCACTACAAATTTGGACCTGTGAGTCTGTGGGCATGCTGCACAACTATTGCATCTGTAATGCCCTATTATTGTAGGTAACCTCAAAAGACCTCTCACATTTGTTGGGGTAGGCTTCTGACTGATCGCTTTAACCAGATGATTTCTGAAATTTCTACCTCTTCGAAAGGCGAACAAAGGTTTTGGGATATTAAGATGTTCTATAAGCCTTAAAAATTCCTTATAATAATCTGCTTCACTTTATTCGCCTTAGGATTAAAGGTAAGCACACATACAAATTGTTCAGATTCTGGTTTATTTTTAGGGGTGAGTAGATTTTCCCGGGGGGTATACCACGCTCTTTTAAGAGCACCTCTAATCAATTTTCTAGGGTACCCACTTGCAATCAGTTTCCCTTGTAAGATCTTAACATTTCTATAATAGTCAAATTTATCAGTACAATTGCGGCGTACCCTCAAGAACTGCCCATAGGGCAAGTTGTCCCTGAAGTTACGCGGGTGCCCAAATGTATAATCAAGGAGGGTATTCCGGTCAGTAGACTTAGTGTACAGATCAACCTCCAACTTTCCTTTCTTATCAATAATCCATACATCAAAGAAATTGATCCATGTATTACTGGCTGTTTTGGTAAATGTACGGTCTGCTGTCCGTGTATAAAACCATGCATGGAAAAGTTCCAATTCTTCCTGTGTTCCCTTCCATATCATGAACACATCATCGATGTAGCAAACCCACTCAAGAATATGTTCTTTGAATGGGGTCGCTTCATCGAAGATGTGCCTCATCTCAAAATGGTCGATAACCAAATTCGCTATCTCAGGGGCGAAACAGCAACCCATCCCTACCCCTTTAAATTGCAAGAATAAATCCGCTGTGAAAGCAAAAAAGTTGTTTTTCAAACAAATGCGTACCAGAGAAAGTATAAACTCAGTAGGCACCTGATGAAGTCTTGGACGTTTATCCAACACCATGTTCTTCACTAACAAAGCCTCATTCTGCAGAATATTAGTATAGAGACTCTCAATGTCGAGGGTGACCAACAACTGTTGGTCCCCGTCAAACACTGAGAGCTCCATTTTGACAATAAAATCCATCATGTCTCTGACATATGCCTTAGTTTTGGCTACGAATGGTTTCAGAAATATATCAATTGATTTGGCTAATGGCTCCAAAATAGATCCACATGAGGCAATGCATGGCCTCCCAGGGGGTTGTGAAACATTTTTATGGACCTTCAGCAATACGTAAATGTTAGGTATCTTTTGTTCTGTAACGTTCAAATATTCATACTCTTTTTTGCACAAGTAACCTGACTCCATGGTCTCTGTAGTGAGAATTAGTATATGCGCTCTTAGTCTGGCTCTAGGGTTATCCGTAATGGGTCGATAATGTTCCCTTTTACTTAATTGGCGCATGATCTCCTCATCATGTTTTATATTGTCCCATAGCACTATCCCCCCACCCATGTCAGCTGTCTTGATAACTGTAAGGGGATTACTAGCGAGTTATTTTAACAACAGATGGTCTTGTTTGGAGAAATTTGATCTAAAAGAAATTTGTTTGGTGTTTAGCAAATCGATTTCATGTAAATTTTGATCTTCAAATACCAAGATCTCATGAGGCATAGCCATCCGCTGTGGGCAAAAAGAAGATTTCCTCTTTAGAATCAAACATTTTATTCTGTGGAAAGCATCATGATACACAGCCCAGCTGCCTACATCAACTTGCCGGCAGGGCGTAGCAACAAGAGTTAAACACAGCGTCTGGGCCTACACCCCGGAGGGCGACCCCGCGTTACGTCTCAAGCAAGAAGCAAGCCCACCTGTGCAACGATCTCCACTTTTATTGGAAAACGGATAAAAGAATGCAAGAGGAAGAGAAGGAAAGAGACATGAAAAAACGAAACCCTAAAGAACAAACCCCCCCACCCCTTCCCCCTGACCCCCCCCACCCACTCCGCATCAGCTCTCTCCATCTGCCCTTACCAACCAAATGCCCCCAGGGTCAACAGACAATCCTCAGTCCACTGCAGTGGCCCCCTTCGGCTCCAAAGGAATAAGTTGCAAGATCTGAAGATATTTCGGGCATGTCACCTCTCGGAGATATTTAGCAAGGATCTTCAAGAATGGACCCCAAGGCTTCGCATAATCAGATCCTTTCCCGTCCATGCCCAACAAAAGCCTTTCCATAGCTAAGATGTGCCAGAGCCTTTGAATCCAATCCCTGGTGTCAGGCAACACTGGGGAGCCCCACTGCGCCAAGAGTACCTGCCTTGCCACCAACAAAGCCAAAGCAATCTGTCTGCCCCTCAGCGAGCCCAAGGGAAAGGACCTTGAGTGTGGGAGCCCCAGCAGAACATGTTCAGGCGCCCTCGGAAGTGTAATCTGAAACGCACCATCAAGCTCATCCAATACCAATTCCCAATAGCACTCTAACTTCGGACAACGCCACAGTAGGTGTACCAGGGTCCCAGAGAGGCCACATCCTCTCCGGCAAAGGCCGGATTTCGCCCTATCCCACTCCTTTATGCGCGCAGGGGTATAGTACCAGTAGGAAACAACCTTATATGCGGACTCAGTACCCGCCGTGTTAGATACTGTGTGGTGTATGCGATAATAAATGTGCTCCCACTCCTTAGTGGTCAGGGGACGCCCCAGCTCTGTTTCCCAGTGAACCTGCGCTTTTGTACGGTGCTTCTTAGGGTGGCGCATGATCGCTGCGTACAACTCTGAGACAAGCTTACGGTCATCTTTCTTAATGTCAACTGGCCAGTGGACAAGTTCCACTCGCATTCAAAGAAGCAACAGTAATACCCCTTTTGAAGAAACCGGGTGCAGACCCCACCTGTAATATAAATTACCAACCAATCTCCCTCCTCCCCTTCTTAGCGAAGGTATTGGAGGCGCATGTTGCCAACTGCCTGTCTAATTTTATAGAGACATCAAACTGCCTAGACATCCATCAAGCGGGCTTTCGCCCAGCCCATTCAACGGAAGCAGTGGTAGTGGCAGTCATGGACACCCGCAGGGACTGTGCAGACAATCGCATTCCGCAGGCTTTAGTGCTCCTGGATCTGTCAGCCGCATTTGACACGGTCGATCACACCATCTTGATCGACCGTGTCGCTCAGGCTGGCATCCAGGGCACGGCAGCCGGCTGGCTGAAGTCCTTCTTAGTGAACCGCTCTCAGGTAGTTCGTCTGGGCAATCTAGTGGGCACTAAACAAGCCATCACTTGCGGCGTACCTCAGGGCTCGTCCCTATCACCACACCTGTTCAACCTCTACATCTCCCCTCTAATCCAGGCTCTTAGAAAGAAACAGGTTACGGTGGTGAATTATGCGGACGATCTACAGCTCCTATTTACAATTGACAACTCAGAAACGTCCATTGCATTTTTCCAGTCAACAATGAGGTTCATCCAAGCCTGGATGAACCAGAAGCATCTGAAACTGAACCCAGGGAAAACCGAGCTGGTCCTGACTGGGGACAGTGTTAAGTACTGGGGCCCACACTACTGGCCAACAGACATGGGTCAAGCCCCGGCCCCCTCACCATGGGCAAAGACGCTTGGCATCACCTTAAACAGCGACCTCTCACTCAAAACGCAAGTAGGTCAGGTGGTCTCCAAGTGCCTTTTCCAATTAAGGAAAATCCGGAAGGTTCGTCGCCTTCTGACTCGCAAAGCCCTGATACAGGTGGTGATCGCTACTGTGATCTCCCACATAGATTACGCCAACTCGATTTACCTAGGTCTTCCTCAGTTCCTCCTGAAACGACTTCAGATGGTGCAGAATCATGCAGCAAGACTGATTCTAAGCCAGCCTAGATGGTACCCAGCAACCCCTCTTTTAAAAACACTTCACTGGCTCCCGGTGGCCCAGCGCTGCACCTTCAAAGTCAGTTGCATGATGTTTAAAGCACTCTATGGCAAAAGTACCAAATTCATTTCAAATCTGATCATAAAATATGCCCCGTCCCGAAGCTTACGTTCAGCACATCACTGTCTTCTACAAACACCCTCATTCAAACGCAAGCGCAACGGCGGTTGCAGATTTGGCACCCTGGCACCTCGCTTATGGAACTCCCTTCCTCTCGAGATCAGGCTATGCCCTCACCTCATGTCATTCAGGAAACTCCTAAAGACCTGGCTTTACCAATAAGCATACCACTAATTCCATAAACTTTCAACTCTCTGTCTTTACAGCGCCAGGAAACCAACCTCTGTCAGTGCGCTATACAAATCATTGTTAACATAACATAACATAACAGATGAGCCATTGCTCGAATCTCGTCAAGGGCCAAGACATAGAGGACATTTTGTTCGGTTGGGTCACCCAGTGTGTCACCTGCGCATGATAAAAAGCATCCGATTCCAACAGCGGAAAGAACTCAGCACGCAAGCGGGCAAAGGAAACCAAAACCATCCAGATCGAAAAGCGAGCCTACTCTTTTACAGCCCTCCTCCCTCCAACGGTGGAAAACCGGGGACGCACACCCCGGTGGAAAGTCTGGGTTTTCGACAATGGGAGTCATGGAGGAGGGGAAAGTAGTCCACCCCCTGCGCTGCGCCAACTGATCCCAGGCCTTCAAAGTTGGAGAAGTCACCGGAGAAGAGTAGAGCCCCCACGCCCTATGCTTGCGCAGCAGCCACAACTCACGCCAGATGTTGCACCCCGCCACAGTCTGATCCATAAAGTTCCAGTGCTTACTGGACAGGGGCCTATTCCATTCCGCAATATATCGGAGGCATGACGCCTGGTAGTAAGCTGTCAAAAGGGGTAAACCTAAGCCACCTGCCGCCTTAGGAGTAGTGACGAGGGACAACGCTAGCAGCGGGCGCCGATTATCCCATAAGAACCGATTAAGAAGTCCTTGCAGCTTCCGCAGGGTACCTGGCGGGGGGCTCAAGGGTAACATTTGAAAAAGATAAAGGACTCTAGGGAGAATTGTCATCTTTACTGCCGCCAGCCGGCCGTACCAGGCCAGTTTAAGATGGGACTAATCCGAGAGGGCCTTGGCTGTATGCTCTACGAGCAGACCATAATTGAGAGACGTCGTTTTAGCGATAGTAGGGGCCAGTCGGATGCCTAGATAGGGAATGTCAGAATGCACCCACTGAAATTCGAAGTCTTACTGCAGGTCCTGCACCTTCGTGCAGGGGACCTAAACATTCAGGATTTGGGACTTGGTGAAGTTGACTCTAACGTCCGCAGCTCTTTGAAAGGCACGCAACTCCGCAGACATTCCCCGCAGGGAAGAATGGGGCTGGGTCAAGGAGAGGACAACATCATCCGCATATAAGCTAATCTTGTGGTATCAGCGCCAAACTTGATTCCGGCTATATCAACATTAGAACGTATACGCTTGGCAAACGGCTCCGTATAGAGCGCAAAAAGCAGTGGGTAGAGGGGGCACCCCTGCCTCGTTCCCCTTGTTATGGGCAAAAAGGACCGACCTGCACTCATTCACCCACACCGCGGCCTTAGGAGCTGCATATAGACATTGAACCCCTCACAGGAACCTGTCCCCTATCCCGAAGGTCCTCAGCACCACAAATAAATAATCCCATTCTACACGGTCAAAGGCCTTCTCTGCGTCGATAGACAAGAAGAAGGCCTGAGTATGCGAGCGGTGGACCAGATCCATAAGATGCAACAGCCGCTTGGTATTGTCCCCCCTGCCACGTTGGTATGAATCCTGCCTGATCTGGGTCAGTGATCCCATCCAACAAAGGGCTAAGCCTCGCCGCCAGAATGCCTGCAAACAGTTTGGCATCAAAATTGAGTAGCGAGATCGGCCTGTACGAACCGCAAGCTTTAGGGTCTTTCCCTGGCTTGAGGATAACCGTGATCGCTGCCTCCTCCATGGATGGAGTCACTGCACCCACGTCAAGAAAGAAGTTGAAAAGTTGCGTTAAAAAAGGAGCCAGCTCCACACAGTAAATTTTATAGAATGAGGCTGAGAAGCCATCAGGCCACGGAGACTTGGCTACTTTCAAGCGCGCAATTGCAGAGATGACCTCCTCAATACGAATCTCTGCATCCAAAGCCTCTGCCGAGGCCGGGATTAGGGGCATAACACCACACGACGCAGGGTAACCTGCCACTCCCTCTCCGTCCGTGCCCTCCCCTTTGTATAGAGCTTGGTAAAACTGCTGAAAGGCGTCCACAATAGCCGCATCATTTGTCTGCTCAAACGCTGCAGAGTCCCTGATAGATGAGATAGCTGACTGTTGGGCGCGCGCCCACAATCTATGCGCAAGCATCTTCCCACCCTTGTCCCCACTGAGGTAAAACTTGTGGCGCAAGCGCAGCAAAGCAAGGGAGGCCCTGTTGAGGTATAAATGCTTGAGCATGTGTCACTTTGTTTCCAACTCCCTCCAAACCTTCCCTGCCCCAGTCCTTTTGTGAATTGCCTCCAAGCCAAAATCCTCCTTTTCCAATTCCGCACATTTCTCCTTCCACAGGCAAGAATAGGCCGCCGCAAGCGCCATGAACTCATCCCGAGCCACTAATTTTAAGGCCTCCCATACTGATGCGAGGTGTGTCCTTTAAATGTCAATCTCGGCCAAATAATGAATAATAGTCTCCCGCACTTTCTGGACGACCGAGTCCGAATGGAGCATAGAATCTCGCGGACGCCAGCCCACGGCTGGCAGCCTGTCACCACAACACGTGAGCGTGATCCGACAGGGAGCGCGGAGTAATGTCGGCAGCCGACAAATGAGGCAGCAGCAAAGATGTGGCAAGAAAATGATCTAGGCATGCGTACGTTTTATGAGCCGCAGAATAATAGGTGTAATCTCGCACCTGGGGGTGTTGCTCAAGCCAAACATCATGCAAACCCCCATCAATCAACCACTGCATTCCTCCCTGCGACATTGCCCCCGCCTGGTAGGACCTCTGCTCGGACCGATCCATTCCCTTGTCCCTTGTTCATTACAAGATTTAAATCGCCACCCACCAGGATCAGGGCTTCCAGGGACCCCAACGCCTGTGAGAGGGGCGCCTGCAAGAAGGGTTCCTGTCTCACGTTTGGCGCATAGATGGACCCTATTGTGAGCTGCATCTCCCCCCAAAGGACGCAAACAGCCAGGAATCTAACTTTGATGTCTACCACCTGTGAAATAACTTTACAGTGCGCCCTAGCACTAAAGAGAATGGCTACCCCATGCTTCTTGGCCGGCCCTGAAGACCACAATTGCAATGGGAAGCATCTGTCCGCCATGCGCTTGACATCCTTGGACAGGAGATGCGTCTCCTGCAGTAGGCATACCCCACCATCCACGTTCTCTAACAAGGAAAGGATAGCTGCACGCTTAACTGGACTATTCAAGCCCCGCACATTCAAGCTCACAACTTTCAAACTCCTACCAGACATATCTAGGACAGATAGGAAGAGCCAGAGCCACAGCAATCCCCAGGTCCCCCGAGCAGGCGCCCCAATCTGAAGGAACCCCCAACCACTCCCCACCCCCAACAGCCCCCCCAACCCATCCCAAAGAAAACTCCTAGAAAAAAGGCAAACAGATTAGACCCCAAAGGCAGGGGAACATGGCACCTCCAACATCCATCTCCACCTCCTGATACAGGATACTCCCGTAGCCCGGAACATAGGAGCTAAACAACACAGTGGTGGAAAAACTGTCCCCCTCCGGCTCCCAAGTAGGCCCATCTAGTGCCGAGCTGCAAAGCGTCAAGAGACCTCCGATGATTTAGTGACCAATGCCACAGAGGCCACCGCTCCCCCTCTCCAGAAGCCTCACTGATAGGTCCGGTTTGGCAAAGGAAGGCGACCTCCCGACGCACTGCCACTCCCCTGAGCGCCGCCGCCACCGGACAGGTGATCCACGGTCTCCGGTCGCAGGGGCTGGCCTCTCCAGGCCCAGAAGCTTGAACGCCGACTCCAACGAGTGCATCTGGACCAACTTGCCGTTCAGCTTAAAGATAAGTCAAAAGGGGTGGCCCCATGAATAAGGAATACCCTGGTCCCGCAGATGGCTGGTGATTGGTTTAAACTCCCTACGTTTAGCCAGGGTGGAGGCCGCTAAATCCTGGAAGAGGATAGGTTGGTGGCCCCTGAATTGTATGGGATTAAGGTCACATGCATTCATGAGGATCCTTTCTTTGAGTTGAAAATCATGAACGCACACTAGGATGTCCGGGGGAGAGGCCTTAGCTCCACGCGGCAAGCCCACTCAATGCACCCGTTCCATTTGAATGTCCAGGTCCCCTTCTTCCTCACCCAGGACCTGAAGGAAAAGGGCACGGACATACCCTCGTAGATCATCTTCCTCTCCTTTCCAAGAGACCGCCCGGATTCTGACATTGTTCCGCCGGGACCTATCCTCCAGGTCCTCAGCATGAGCTTGGAGGTCCAGATTCTGCTCCGTTAGGCGAAGTACGTCCTGCTCGAGACGATGAGTCAAAGTCAAAGTCAAAAACCACTTTATTCGATTTTGTTAAAAATCATAAAAGCATACTACAACGATGAATATCCTCTGCAGTTTCAAGGTTGTGCTCCTCCAGAGTCGCCACCCGTTCCCCAACTGTGTCGACATCCCGCTGCACCTTTCGCAAGTCCAAGGTAAGCTGCGAACGAAGCTCCTGAATGTCCTCCTTGATGGCGGCGAACAGGTCCAGCATGAAGGCTTTGGTTGCTGGCGCATTACCGTCCCCAGATCCCTGGGGATTATCCTTGGGCGGAGAAGTGGATTACCCCCCACTCTTCCTGCGAAAGCTCCTTGAGGGGTTTATCCTTGCGGTTCCTGGCGGCCGCCATGACAGCTTTCACAGCGCCGCGCCGCAGGGACGCAGCAGCAAGGCTGAACGGACGCCAATACCTGGAGGATAACGCCTGGGCCCACGATCAACCCCGCCAGCACCTCCACTCCCGGGGTACCCAGCACATAGACACCAGGAGATGAGCAGCGAACCAAGGCGGTGCCCCGGCAGGCCCTGAAGGAACGACAAGCAGGCTCCATGCACTCAGTAGGCTCTCCAGGGCCCATGGGTCTCAGGGCAGCCCGGGCCAGCTAGCGCACCCTCCTCAGGGCCCTTCTACAGGGCCCGTCGCAGTCACAGTCGCAGTCCCCTCCGTACAGGACCAGCCAGCTTGAAGGCTCAGCCAGCGCTCCCACCTCCAAAGCGCCGGTCAATGAGAGTCACGGTAGCAGGGCAGCCTAACCTCCACAGGGCATCTGCTGTAATGGGTCACCCCCCGCCAATAGCGGGCAGATGCGCAGGCCAGCTACGCCCCACTCCTCAGGTGGAGCAATGCCCAATATCCCCAGCAGCAATGAGGGCGATGAGGCCACCACACCGGGCAGCAGCAGTGGCAGGCAGGCCTGTAGGAGAGTAGGGTCTGCAATCCTATGGTCACCCCAGATTTTTGCTTTTTGCTTCACTGGTTTACGACTTTCCCTGGCTGTGGGCCTGCTAATCAGACCCACAGCCTAGCTGTTCTCTCTCTAAATTGACATCCATGTACTTTAGGTGCATTTACCAATTGGTATTGGGTCACTCTTGTAAGTCCTTGTACAGTGTACCATAGGTACCCAGGGCATAAGTGAACCCAAGGCCTACCAGGGGCTGCAGCATGTATTATGCCATCCATGGCTAGCCATCCAAATCTGACACAACTGGCTGATCAATCAGCTGGGGCAAGGTGGTGTAATCACCCTTTGCTTTAGATATAGTATACCTATATCTAAACCTAGAATGGACACACTCCTATAAGTCACTCCTATGGCAGGCCTTAACAATCTTGGCGGCAGAGTGCTTGGAATTATGTGAGATAGTGCTCTGGCATGAGCTGAGCCTGTCTACAGCTTTCAGAACCAAGTCCTTTAGCTGTCTCCATGATAACGCTATACCATATACTCTTAAATGCATTATAACCTCGCGGTTAATGCTAACTTTGGCATCGCATTATCAAAACATGTTGAGTAAGGTGTCAAACGAATTGGAATACTACCCCCTCACCAATTCTGGCGACGGGGGTAGCATTCCACCCTTTTAGAGGGACACGACATGTACCTAACTGTGAACCCCGGTTAAAGTTAACTCGAGCCTCAGCATCACAAAATGGATGCTGCCACCACAGACACAAGTCTGACCTCCTGCTGCTGGGAGTCCTTCCAGCGAGGGAGGCTTGGACAAAGGGTTTCCTGCCTTGGGAGGTACTAGCACCACCCCAGACAGGATTTTGTGTATTAGGACTGGGCTGAAAGGAATGAGACATGCCTGGGGCACACAAGGTGCCCTGTTCATACACCAGTTCAAACCAGTTGCTGGGGCACTCCAGCCCCAGCTCTGGCACGAGACCGGACAAAGGATAGGGGGTGTAACCACCCCCCTTCCTGGTCCCACCCATGGGAGGGACCTAGTGATAGTGCAGCCCCCTTTAGCAGGATAAAGGTAGGAGCTGGGGCTATTCCAAATCAGATTAATCCTGACTTGAAACTCTACAAGAAGAAACTCTGGACTTCGACTTTCTACACAGAAGACTGAAGAAATCTCTCTTGTGGGCAAGGAGTGTCCACCCTGCACAAGCAGGCACCATCAAGCGTCTAGCGGCTTCACTTTGTCGTCTTCCCTCGAGGATCCAGACTTCAGAGCCCAATGAGACCCGGATTCCCAGACCTCTCCGACCTCAACTCACATCTGCAGCACAGCTGAGATCCGTGGGTGCGACGAGACACGTGGGACCGGCCATCTTGAAGAAACTGCACTATGCTTCCAGCACGACCTCCGAGGTAACCTCGATGAAGTACTTTGGGGATTGAGAAGCCCCAGCCCGAGCAGCTCCTGCACCAAAGACCAGCCCTCCAGCATCCACGAGATCTGCGTGGGGCCCTTCTGCCTGTTTGCTGCTGGACGCGTTGTCTGGTCACTTGCCGGCTGGCTAGTAGCCTCCTAGACGACGATCCACGACATCAACACTGCTGGTCTGGTTGCTCCAGACTGGCTTTTGCTTCTCTGCACAGGAGAAGCACCCCGGACCCTCCTGGTCCGCACCAGACACCTTTTCCACTCACCGCGTGGGTTGCCTTTGCCAAGGCTTGTTGATGCCGAATCCGGAACTAACACCGCCAACAGCGAGAGCCTGCGTGGGACAGCTCGTGCCTCCATCCTGGTCGTCGAAGACACCTCCTGGTCCACGTGGCTGCAGAGTCAAGCGTCCACTCTTCACCTGATCGCGACAACAGCATCTGGTTCCTTCCTGGTTCCACTCCAGTCACTGGCTAGTGACTTGGAACATTGTCCCCTCTACTTTCAGGTCTTCAGCGTTCCTGATCCACCCTTGGATCACACCGGACATCTTCCTCCTGGTCGCCTGCAGCATCTTTTCTTTCAATCTCCATAGACTTCAACGCAGAAAGCCGACACAACTTCGCACCTATGCACCCGCACCCCGTGGGTGAGGTAACAAGAGCAGTTTGGTGCTCAAGGGTAGATTGACTCTCCTAGAGTCCAGTTCCACAGTCCTTTTAGTCCTAACTAGTCAGGATTGTCCGTACTCACCTTTTTCTTGAACTGTACAGTCCATAGACGTTGTTACGCATCTCGCGTGTGAGTTCACACTCTGCACACGCGTTCCGTGGGCTTCCTATTGCTTACCTAAAGTTAGGGTAGTGTAGTCCCAGCGATCCTACAGCCTCTGGACAGCTCCATTCCTTCTATTGACTTCCTTATACCACTTGTTTAGTATATGGTTTGTTGCGCCCCAAACTTGTGCAACTTAACGTATTTTTCTCAAGAGTCTTGTCATGTGCTTAGCCCTCTGATCTCATAAAGAGTTCAGAGGTGTTTGTTAGTTAATAAATATCTTGTTTATTTTCATAACTACCTGTGTGGTATCCTTTCATTTGGTATTCAAGGGGTTATATGTGGTAAAACAGCTGGCTTCACATGCCAAAAGAGTTTAGCCTAAGACTACTTTGTCCATGCTACCATTAGGATAGCTGGTCTTTAAGGTTGACTTACTACCAATCACCATAAGGGTTGTTTGGACTGATACAAGGTGGTCACTAGAATTAGTGAACATCATATATCAGGCCAACTTCTCACAAGGCCTCTAAGCAATGACCTGTGCTCCACAATGGCCGAGGGCCCCAGCCATAGATCCGAGGCAGGGCAATAGCGCTGAGCACACCAGCACCCTCCAGAAGCTCCGCAAGCCACCTCCGCTGCGGGAGCGCAACAGTAGCTGTGGCCCGACCCCTGCCCAGTGCTTCTCAGGACCAGGTTCCACACATCTCGGCCACCCTTGTGCACGCCGCCCCTGCTCACGACATCCACCGATGTGCTGACCGAGACACAGATCGCCAGCCGCCCCACCTGCCTTGCATAGCACCCCGAATCTGAGCCCAGGTGCCCTTCTCCGCCGTCACTCGCAGGGGGCTCTCCACCGCTCCACGCTCATCTGCAGGCCCAGGCCGCCTGACACACAAAATGGCGGCCCGGAGACAACTCTGCTGCTGCCTCCAGTCATTTCCCTCCGCCCGCTGGCACCACTCTCGGGTCCTCGCCTCTACAAGGGGGGTCAGAGCCCCCAGCTCCAATCAGCGCAGCCACCCCGGTCTCGGACTACCGAAGGCAGGCAGGGTCCCCCTCTGTCAGCACCACGCTTCCCGCCGGGCCGCAGCAAGGCCGGGGCCGGATGGGACAAAGCAATGGCTATAGCGTCACACACCGCAGAAGGAGGCTCCTCACCGGCGCGAAGGTCTCCAGGCAGCATCCGCTCTCTCGTACCCTCGTGGATGGGCACCCAGAGGGCTGATAATCAAGGCTCGAAACTACCGGCGCCGGAGGGACAGGAGAAGACGCCCTACTCCGCCGCCATCTTAGCCACCAAGATTTCCTCTTTAAACCACTTATATTTCTCTCATTACTTTCGCTATATTCTGAAAAAAAGATCTTCAGCCTGATTTTCCTTGGCAATTGCAAGACTTCAGTTTTTTTATCCACAGGGTCTTGTATCACCATGGGGACAAATGATAATCCTTGCCCTGGCTGCCGGTGTACTGCTGTTAATTTGCTTGCTCAAAAATGGTTACACATTCTGTGTCACACGACAACCTGCCCCGGCTGCTCCAACTGTTATGTTATGTTAGATTTGTCTTTTGTAGCGCACGGCTACTCCAGAGAGTGTCCCGGCGCTTTTATTGAAAACCAGTCGCAGAGTAACACAACACAATGAAGCAAAGTGGAACAGCAGAAATAAAAAAAAACGAACTACTGGGCGAAAAGCCAAGTTTTGAGGCCCTTTCTAAAAGTCAGCAGATTAGAGGTACTGCGTAGTGCCAAAGGCAACGTGTTCCAAATCTGTGGCGCCAACAGCCTGAAAGAGCGACCTCAAATGCGGGCTCTCTTTACTCGAGGTACCACTGCAAAGAACAGTGATTCAGATCTCAGAGATCGGGTCGGCTGGTAGAAGGCAATCCTGCTTTGGAGATATTTAGCTCCCGAGGCATGGAGAGCCTTATGGGCCAAGGTCAAGGCCTTAAAAACTATCCGCTTCCGGATAGGCAGCCAATTGAGCGACTGCAAGAGGCCTGAAACTCTGGCACGTCTATAAAGGCCAAAAATGGACCGCAGCGCCGAGTTCTGGACGACCTGCAGATGTTGCAAAATATATTCCGGCAGGCCTAGATACAGGGCGTTGGAATAGTCCAATCTTGAGCCTATTAAGGCCTGCACCGTCATCTTCCTATGATCTTCTTAGAGCAGTGGAAGAAACTTACGGAGCATCCTCAGGAGGCCAAAACATGTTCCCGTAAGACCAAGGATCTGAGATCTTAACGTCAGGCCATTATCCATCTTGATCCCCATATTCTTAGCTAGCTGGGACGAGTGCGCTGGAGGAAACATGTTAACAGGCCACCATTCCTGCCAGTCTGGGTCGTATGGGCAGCCGAAGAAGAGTACCTCAGACTTGTCTGAGTTGCATTTGAGGCTGTTAAGCTGGAACCATTTAAAAACAGCCCCAAGGCACTCATGGATACTCTCTCCATCAAAATCTTCTCCTTTCCTGCAAGTAAAGAGGAGCTGGGTATCGTCGGCATAAGATACGATCTGGGCCCCATAAGACTCCGCCAATGCCGCCAGAGGGGTCATAAAGATGTTAAAAAGAGTCAGGCTCAACACAGATCCCTGCGGAACTCCGACTCCCAAAGGCGGCATCACGGCGGAGCTGGGTGAGGCCCAGACCATTTGTCGACGGCCAGCCAGGAATGATGTAAACCAGCTAAGCACCGTCCCCCTCAGACCGATCTCATGAAGTCTGGTGAGGAGACCCTCGTGGGGGACGGTGTCAAAGGCCGCCGACAAATCCAGCATTACGAGCATAGCTTTGCCGCCCGAATCCAGCGCCTCTTTAATGGCCTCAGACACCTCCAAGAGCGCCGTCTCGGTGCTTAAATTGGGGCGGAAGCCAGATTGAGTGGAGTGCAGCAGATTGAGAGATTCCAAAAAATTGGAAAGCACGATATGAACATGCTTCTCCAAGATCTTAGCCAGCGCAGGGAGGAGAGAGATTGGCCTGTAGTTGACCAAGGCCTCCGGGTCTAGACCAGGCTTCTTAAGAAGGGGAATGACCATTGCCTGCTTCCAGGCCTGCGGGACCACCCTCGACTCAAGGAGAGATTCAAGAGTGGATTCGCCAACGGGTTTACAACGTCAGCCATTTTCGCCAGGAATTTGGCAGGGCATGGGTCAAGAGGCGACCCAGATTTAAGATTGGCCATAAGTGCCAATGATGAAGGAACTGAAATAGGCGGAAAATCTGCCAAGACTGAACCCGAAAGGGCCCATGGTCCTGACCCATCTTCGAGGCTCGGAGGTACTTCAACTACCCTCAAGGGAAAAGAATCCTGGATCGATTTGATCTTGGTGGTAAAGAAGTTGGCGAGAGCAGAAACCCACGAGTCAGAGGGGACGGCCTGGGTCGAATTGGTTTGAGGGGCCGTGAATTCCCTGACGATCGTAAAGATCTCCTTGCAAGAGTTAGAGGCAGCCTCTATCCTCCTAGCAAAATATCCTTTTTTCTCAGAGAGGATGTCCCGATGGTAGGCCTTAACCGCTGTCCTATAGACTAGCCTGGCTGCTGGATCGTACTGAAAGCGCCAAGCCCTTTCAGCCACCTTGCATTGCCTTCGGGAAGCCGACAGTACTTTGGTGAACCAGGGGGCAGAAACCCGTTTTGATGTTAATCGGGAGGCCGTCTTAGGGGCTAGATCGTTCAGCCTATCCATTAGCCACGCCTGCAGGGACTCTAAATCTCTCTCCAGAACTCCCGTGAAAGGGCAGGGATGATCGAGAGATGCCTGAACCTGCATCTCAGGAGTCACCCGATGAAACGCCCTAGGGGCTCTCCCAGCTGCCTAGGGGTGGTGCTAGATGGTTTCTTTGTGCCTAGTACATGGAATTTGGCCATCCTATGGTCTGACCAGAGCACCGGCAGAAGTGACATGATCTCAATGGGAGACGTGGAAAAAACCTGATCCAAGGTATGACCCTTTTCATGCGTTGGTCCGAAAAGGTAAGGCGCCAGGCCTAGGGGGGCCGTGATCTCAATCAGTTTGATCGTATCAGGATCCGATCCCTCATCCATATGGAAATTAAAATCCCCAGCCAGGATGCAGTGCTCCGCTCTCAAAGCCAGCGCCGAAATAGCCGACTGGAGCTCGTCGAAGAAAGAGCCAGCCGGTCCAGGGGGCCTATAAACTAAGAGCCCTTTAAGGGATTGATGCGGCGCCAGAGCTATAGAGAAAGCAAGGGCTTCAGATCCAGTAATAGCATCCATGGGAATAATGGAGCAAGCGGCCAGTTTATTCACCACAAGTGCTACACCCCCGCCCCTCCCATCCAATCTATCTTGACTGAAGATATTATATTCTGGGGGGATTGCTATGGCTATATTGGGATTAGACGAGTCCTCAAACCAAGTCTCTGTTAACATTAGACATAACGGCTTTTCAGCAGTCAGGAGATCATAGATATCCTGCGCATGCCTGCTTGCTGATCTAGTATTTAAAAGCAAACAGAGATGCTTCACACTATCCAGCTCCCTATATGGTAAAGTGGCCGGGGCATTATCTGGTACCCAACCACAGCCAGGGCATCGTCTCTTACCCCTGTATCGACCCGGAAAAACTTTATGACAACCACGGGGTATCTTTAGCAGAGAC
Organism: Lissotriton vulgaris; assembly: GCF_964263255.1. Lineage (NCBI taxonomy): Eukaryota > Metazoa > Chordata > Amphibia > Caudata > Salamandridae > Lissotriton > Lissotriton vulgaris. Next base: position 270,514,786 of record NC_141689.1, on the reverse strand, counting down.
CGAAGCTCAAGCGACGTGTAGCAGACTCTAGTAGCAGCAGGAGAAGGTTATCTCGGAGATAGAGCCCAGCCAGCCGCTCCGCTCGCCTCCGGGACACTGACGGGCGCAGACGGGCTGGACTCTGGAGTGACTCCGGCGGTGATCCGGCGTTCCTGCTGCGCGTGACCGCTGCACGTCAACAGGACTTCCTTAAGAGGAGGTCGAGCGTCCTTGGGCGCTGGAGCGTGCACTACACGCCCGGCGTCCTTCCCTCACCTAATATGGCCGCCAAACTGCACAACTGCCGAGAAGCAGAAACAAAAGGATCCGGGCCCACAAAACGCGGTGAAATGACGATTATAGTGCAAGTGTGGGAAGCAGCCCTTAAAAAACAGGGGAAAGGCAAAATAAAATAGAAAGCAAATACAAAACGAGGAGAATTTAAAAATGCTTGCAAATCAAGCAAATTGCACCACTTAGACGAGCAATGCGGTGTGACCGCTCTGCTCAGGTCAGATCTTCCTCTGATAATTCATCCGGCAAGACAGAGCCCTGGATTTACCTTCCTTAAAAGGAGGTTGAGCGTCCTTGGGCGCTAGAGCGTGCACTACACGCCCGGCGTCTTTCCCTCACCTAATATGGCCGCCAAACTGCACAACTGCCGAGAAGCAGAAACAAAAGGATCCGGGCCCACAAAACGCGGTGAAATGACGATTATAGTGCAAGTGTGGGAAGCAGCCCTTAAAAAACAGGGGAAAGGCAAAATAAAATAGAAAGCAAATACAAAACGAGGAGAATTTAAAAATGCTTGCAAATCAAGCAAATTGCACCACTTAGACGAGCAATGCGGTGTGACCGCTCTGCTCAGGTCAGATCTTCCTCTGATAATTCATCCGGCAAGACAGAGCCCTGGATTTACCTTCCTTAAAAGGAGGTTGAGCGTCCTTGGGCGCTAGAGCGTGCACTACACGCCCGGCGTCCTTCCCTCACCTAATATGGCCGCCAAACTGCACAACTGCCGAGAGGCGGAAACAAAAGGATCCGGGACCCGCAAAACGCGGTCTAATGACGATTATAGTGCAAGTGTGGGAAGCAGCCCTTAAAAACAGGGGAAAGGCAAAATAAAATAGAAAGCAAATACAAAACGAGGAGAATTTAAAAATGCTTGCAAATCAAGCAAATTGCACCACTTAGACGAGCAATGCGGTGTGACCTCTCTGCTCAGGTCAGATCTTCGGTAACCGGATGCTTGAATACTATGGATCGCTATCTCTGGCTACATTGAGTGTGGCGTATGGATCATCTTTCCGGTTTTTGTACTTTACGTGCGTACAGCCTGTCTTCCTTTGCCTGGATTGCAGTTTTGGATGGGTACTGGATTTGTGTCTCTGCAATACAGTGTCTCCTAACCAGGATTATGATCTACTAATGAGTTGCTCATGAGTTAGACTGCTCTGTTGTCGGAATAATGGCCTGCGCAGCGGCACATCAAGTCCTGGGTAATTGGAATACATGTTGTTGTAAGTTTAACTGCGGGAATATATTCACATGAGAATGGGTTGTTTTCAACATCCCTGGACTTACACAGCGACCTTAGTCTGCACAGTGAGTGCTAAAGCCTCCAAGGTTATCATAACAATGTCAGTTGATCGGCTTACGCTTAGACACTAAATACACACAGCTGCAGCTAACTGAAATTCTGGCGCTTTTAATATGGCACTGCATGCATGATTTTAGACACTTGGAGAAATTCCATATCCAGAGAGTGAGAGAGCATTTGCAGATCCTGATGTGTTTAACCTATGCTGATCTTGGAGGTATGGGGTCCACTATTCAAACCTAAGAGACCTTCTATATTTTATAAAACATAGTTCCTAGCTAGGGAGGGTGGCATACAAGGCACTATAGGACCTGTTTCCACTACCATTATATTATGATTTCTACTTTTGTGTTTTATTGAATTATAACAATGCTGCTTGTATTATTTTTAATCATATGTCTTCTAATGTTGGCAAAATTACTGCATCTTAGAGCACGTCATCAAAATAGACATTTTAAACTTTATTGTGTCTCTTTTTACCCATGTTGTGGACTGGTATGAGAATAACTAATGAAAGAGTGCCCTTGATTCCCATCATTCCTTAGAGTAACCTAAGTTGTGTGTTCTGCGTTGTCTAATCATCGGTTCCTTTGGTATAGTACGAAGAGCTAATGTGACACTGATGCTAGTCGATTAGGGGTTCTAGGTACTGAGGGGAGTTTTTTGGTCCACCACAATTCACTGACGTCCTGGGTCTCTGTGCACAGTTCTGTGTATGAGCAGAATCCCTGCAACAGTTTTGGCAGTCTTCTCTCCTGCATCAGATTTGTTGTGATTTTGCAGTCCTTGTTGTTCATTGCCACAGCTGAATTACTAAACAGTTTTAAAACACTTTAAAATCCCAAACAATACGTCTGAGAGCACAGTCTCCCTAGGAAAGCCCTTCAATTGTACATTAATGGCACTAATTGTGAGAAGCACCGACCTCTTAAACTGAAAGTGGTTTATGTAGAACAGTGTTGCGTGTTCAGCAGCCCCTTCACATGGGATCTGAGGGGGCTGAACAGCACAAGGCAAAAGCACTGTGCATGGGAGCATACCTGCAGATCCTACATGCTTAAACGCATCCTTTGCTATGTAATTTCTTAAATATTTCTTGGAGGGAAATTTAAAATTCCCACCCACTAGTAAAGGTGTCCTTAAATCCTATTTATATCCGGTTCTGTGCTTTATTACTGGCTCAAGGTGTGTTAAAAACACATTTTCATGGAAGTTCATGAATTAGTTCCCCAACCTCAAGTGACTAATGTGACTAGCACTATGAGGTTCAAATTAATTACCCACAACATTTGTAAAGTCTTCCTTGAGGGAGGTTGTTATGTTGTGGAGATTGACAGGGGTGTTTGGAAAGCGGACCCTTTGAATGTCAGTCCGTTGGTCACAGCAGTCCTGTCATAACCATGGGAAATAAACATAGTCAGGAAGAGACCTCAAGGGGCTTCTGAGTGGCCTTGCTCACACCACTACTGTTTCGTGCATATTCTTTTACCACGCCGTGAGGTCCAAGCTACACCAGCCTCGCGGTAACACCGCAGAGATGACCAAAGCTTCCTTTATAAAGTGGTATTTTCACCATGTTAGTTAAACGCATAATTTGCTTAAGAATCCCCCCACTTCTGTGTCTCTCCATAGCTCTGCTACCCGCTGGAGGTGTTTCAAGCATCACTCACCTGTAGTCCAGGAAGTTTGACAGGCGTGTTTTGAGAAGGAGTCACCTATTTACTGGAACCAGCTCTTTGGCTCCATGCCAGCCCAAGCACTAGCAACACATACACAGACACACGTGATTCAGGCAGAGAACGTGCGTTTTTTTAAGCCAAAAATAGCTTTATTTAAGCTTCCTCGTGCTTGAAATCACCTCCACTTCAATGCATGTCAATGGAAATTAAATTCCCTAAATGTATCTTTCAAAATCTTTCTCTTTCCTGCTGGGGTGTAAGGCAAGCCACAGAACCAAAACACATCATAAATACCACCAAGTGCCTGGAGGCATTCTGGATTTCAGGTCCAAAACCAAATGCAATGCAGTGCACGCAACAAAATTTGTTTTATTTATTTATATGTTTACTTACTTGTAATCCTCCGTAATCCATAGATTACTATCCCCACCCTGCCCCTCCCCTCCCCACATCACCGCCAGGCAGCTACTCCCACCACCGACCGCTGCTGTTCACCACTGATTTTGTCCTAGATTGGGTGACTTTCGACTTAGTCCAAGACATAACCGGTATGAACCAATATGACTAAAACACATCAATTCAGTCTACATGTTTACTTTGCACATTCAGTGCCAGACCTTGAAATTGTAGTAGATTTGTGTCGCCTTATGCGTTAGCCAAGTCATTGTTTGGATGATTTGACACATTCACGAGGTCCGTGAAAGATAATAACATGTAGTATATGGGTCATAGACAGACAGGCAAACTTAACATGCGCAAAATAGAGTCTAGCTTTGGGATCTATATAACATCCCTGCCTTGTACATCTAATTATGACGTAATTGAGTAAAATGCATATGTGTGACAACATCTTAGGGACTTTACAGAAATAATAAGTAAACCCATACTGTCGCAGTGGAGACATAAAACTTCATATCTAAATAAACGATTAAAATCAGCATAAAATTACCGAAAAATTAATATATGTAAAATAGCATAAAAGTATGCAGCAAGCTATGTACAACTATATCTTTTAAGCCCTACATGTTTCAAGCGGTCAGATAAAAACTTTAGCGATAATTATCGCTATTGCTTGGTTAGAGTCAAAAATTTGCCGCATAGCTGCAGCGATTTTTATCGCAGATAAACCTTGGTATTACCAAGGTTTATCGCAAATGCGATAAAAATCGGCCGCAATGCATGAATATCGCAGAAAAGTCAGCGATATTCATGCATTACCGAGCTAATGCTCTTAGCCATGTTATCCACCTCCCATTGGATAACATGGCTAAGAACTGCTCAGGGCAGGTGTTAGCTTTTGGAGATATTTGCGCTTAGCGCGAATATCTCCAAAAGTTGGTAATAGGAGATAGCGATGTTAGCGACTGTTTCCAGTCGCTAACATCTTGGCACGCCCACTTTGCATGTCATTAGTGATAAATATCACTGACATGCAAAGTGAGGCCCAAGATGGTCGCTATCTCCTACTAGCTGTCGCTAACTGGTGTTAGCTACAGCTAGGTAATAGGGAGATAATTTTAAAGCCTTTTAAAGCCAAAAAAGCGGAGATAAACCCCCTTGATAATATGCCCCTTTGTTATCATATAAAAGACATTCTCGTATCATGGCATCTATTAGGAAGAGATGCTTTTTGGTAAAATAACTAATCTAGGCATAATATTGAATATGCAGCATTGGGAAAATAATGAGCTTGGAGCTCTGTAAGTAATACGGGATTCTGTGCATGCTTCTTGTCGCAGCTACTCCAAGTCGTTATCTTAGTATGTTTCAAGGATAGTGGGATGACAGATAGCATATGAGTGATTGATGAGATGTATGGGTAATGCAGGCATGTTACCAGTGGCTCATGAGCTGGATGGGCCAGAGAACTGGAACAGTTGTTAGGTTGAAAAGCATTTAGAGATGGGACAGTGCTGAGATTGATGGCTCAAATGACATGGGTGGTTCGAGCCAATCCTTAGGCAGCTCTTAAGAGGGCAATGCTGGGCTATCATAGCGAGCATTTCCCAGCATCTTTAGATACATTTCTTGACACTTTCTGGTCTGACGGCAGTGGTTGCCGGAGAGCTTCTATATATAGCAAAGCCACTGGGGGCTGCTCCAGATGTAGTTCCAGTATGATTTCAGTGGTCCAGTTCATACACCAAAAGACAGGTTTTACTTGCGTAGCATCCATTTTGTTAAAAGATAAAATCCAGCTTTGACCGAGGTCAGCAAATTACTTATGTCCTAGATAGTGCAGTATAGTATCACAGTACATTTGGTCAGCTTGAAACATGGACTCCATGTTTTAGATTTCTGTCGGAAACTGCCCTTTTTGCAGGGTTATCCCCAAACCTATTGTCTTCTTCCTCCTCTGTTTTTGACTTCGTTTTTGTTGGCCTTAGGACTCTGGCCACGTTACCACTGCAAATCAGTGCTAAAGTGCATAAACCCTCTCTTTTAAAACATGGTATGATTGGTTTCTCCATGATTAACATATTTAATTGGCTAGTAAGTCATTAGTACAGAGTGTGCCCAAGGCCTTTAAAATAAATGCTACTAGTGGGCCTGTAGCACTGATTGTTCCACTCACATGAATAGGCCTTCAAACAAAACTCAGGCCTGCCACTGCAGAGCTTCTGTGGGTAGTTCTAAACTGCCATGTCGACCTCGCAAGTTCACCTATGTGCCAGGCCCAAACCTTCCCATTGTTTACATGTAAGGGAGGCCCCAGGTAGCTCTCAGGGCAGGGTGCAATGTTTTAAAAGGTAGGACATGTACTTTTGAGTTTTACATGTCCTGGGCGTGACAAACTGCTACATTTGTTTTTTCACTGCAATAAGGCCTATCTCTCTAATGGGTTAGCATTGGACCTGCCTCGTAAAACTTTACAAGTGTATTTCCAGTTGGAAGCAGAAAGAAAACTGGAGTTTGATGACTCTCTACTCACAATTAAAAAATAAATACATCTTTTAGTGAAGTTGGTTTTTGAATTGAATTTCTGAAAATGCCACTTTTAGAAAGTTGACATTTTTTGTTCTTTTAACTGTTCTGCGCCTCTGCCTGGGTTGGATGACCGTTGGGCTTTGTGAATTTACTCTAGACAGTAATACACAAAGGGAACTGAGGTATGATCTGAATTTCCTGATGACACATCAACAGGCTGATTGCTCTTCTTGAGCTAGAGTGGTGGGAGGGGTTGCCACATGCACCTGAATAAGGCAGTGCCTGTCCCCACATTAAGAACGTAATACCCCATGTCTGTCTGAAGCCAGGGCCAGAAGGGGCAGGGCCTTGTGCACTACACAGACCTTTCTCTGAAGTCTCCCTACTTCAAAGGCTACAACGGGTATAAGTACTGGACCTCTGACACCATATTCTCAGAACACTTCTGGACTTAGGACATTCTGCCAGGAAGAAGAGCTATTGTGCTGCCAGGAGGGATTGCCACTTTGCTGCTTGGTTTGCTGTGTTGGCCTGCTGCCTGCTTCTTTTTGCCTGGGACTGAGAGGAATGGATTTTACTCTCAACATCCTGCTTTCTAAAGGTTCTCCAAGGGCTTCACTGAGCTTCATGTTGCTGAAGTCTCAGGGATAACAACGGCTTCACCTGCATCTTGCTACCAGCACCTGGGCCCTTGGAGATGAATTTGGTACTACAACCAAGAAAACCGACACTGAGTGTCAGTCGGAACCGGCACCTTTCTGCGAAATTGACACCTGTCTGCATGGTGCCCCGTCCCAACTCCACCTCATGCCTGGCCTTGCATGACTCCTGATTGACGCATCACCTTGGACCAAGCGATTCGACTTCAATGCTAAGGAATTGACACCCCGCGCAGTCGACATCGATGATGACATGTCGCCTTCTGGACCTGAGGTATCACATCCGCAACCGAATCATCACCTCCTGTGTGCAATGCATCGTCGCGGAGCGGCAAAAACTTCAACGACCCAGCACTAACTTCAGGAACCAATGCCTCACCTGCAACCGCAACGCCTCACCCCCATTGTCCGATGCTGCATCGACCCCGTGTCCTTGGTTTTCGATGCCACGTCTTTTGTTTTCAAAGCCACCAAGGTACTAAAGCACGACCAGATAGCCCCAATGGGAGCTATGGACTTCAAAGCACTGCTTTTTTAATTTAATATTTAAAAAATTATTTCTTGACTTGTGTATGTTGGATTTTGTCATTTTGGTCTTGGTTTACTCAGATAAGTATTGGCTATTTTTCTAAAATGGTGTGGAGTACTTTTGTGGAATTCTTACTGTGTGTGTGCACAAATACCTTACACATTGCCTCTTAAGTTTAGCGTGACCGCTCTGTGCCAAGCTACCAGAGGGTGAGTACAGATAAAGTTTGGTGCATACTACACATAACCTGACTACAGTGTGGGTCCCTACTTGGACAAGGTGCATACCTCTGCCAACTAGATACCCATTTCTAATAATTTCCTTGTAGGATCAAGAAGAAAATGACAATACCATAGCCGATGAGTAGAAGGATGGTGGGGACTCCTCCAAAAAGACTTGAGAATAGGGAGTGCAAAAATGATGGAATCATTCTGAATACAATTTTAAATCCAGTCACCATCCAAGTCTGATGTTCTGGAAAAGTACACAATGCAAGGGAGTATTGAACATCTTATGTATGATATTGACAAAATGAGTTGAGTATTCTGTTGGTAACAGCCTCTGTATTTCCAAGGCAGTGCTGACTGTCTGCAATTTGTAGACCTCTGCCACAGAAGTCAAAGGGACCTCATTTTGTAGTACAACTGTTCCAAGGTTACAATTTTTTTCAAAACCCATGTCTTTCATATCAATTCTAGACCAAGAGATGCCTTCGATTACTTTTTGAGGTGGGGGTTACAAGACTTTTCGACAACACTATTATTTTATAAACTGTAATCACATAAAGTTGGCTGGGTTCCAACCTGCAGTAGCTGATGTTGGTTAATATTTGTCAGAACCCCTTTTAGAGGGCCACAAGACAATCAGGGGTTACTGGGCCCAACCATGGAGGTTGATGCCCTCCACTCCTGATGTTCCATGAGTCGACTTATTATGGATTCATAGTAACTGGGCCAAGTACCCCTTATACACGTGACTGTCAGGGTAAGTTTGAAATGAGCAGTTCAAGGCACAAAATACGTGCAGGAGCAGCAATAAATCATTCTCCAGCCAAATGCTCACTTTTATATTTTATTTCTACCGCTATCCATACAAAGGAAAACAAATATGACATTCAAAAACAATTACACAGTCCCCTTTTGAGGTTGGGGCGCTAGTGTTTCTATGGCCGTTCCCTGTCCCACTCCCTATTCATGTTGGCGATAGAAGGTATTCCCCATTCACTATTGGTAACATCCACGGTACACCCCACTAGTGGTCCAAGTCTCAAGATTCCATTTTAACTTTAATTAAAAGTTCATCTTGTTCCCGTGCTACAGTGCTAACTGTACCAACAATTTCCTCAGAGGCCAACAGGGCCAAAACCAGTATTACCCGCACCGGCAGGAGTGACGTTTCTGGATTTCTAAGTGCATTCTGTCCACGGGCACTTGCAGCAGTCGAGTTCAGTAGAGTCTGCTGCACGCAGTCAAGGTAGCTAAACTCAGGTGGTGCAGAGTCTCTCACTCACAGTCGTGGGCTAGAGGCGACCGGAAGCCCCCTGCAGCTTCTCCTGCAGAGTAAGTGCCCGGTTCCTCTCCTGGTGGAAGGTGGCTGTGATTATTGTGAATTTCGTCTGAGTAGTGGTGCGCAGGCGCTCCCATGGTGACCTCAAATCTCAGGCGGGAGGCAGCAGATAACTTTGTAGTTCTTGATGCTCCCAGTGACCCCCTCTGGCATATGGGGTCACCGTATCCCAACGCCCACTGGTTCCAGACCAATCGGCACTTTGAAATCCTTTGCAGTGGCCCCTCCTAGTATTCGGGGTTGTAGCACACTACCGCACAAGGCTACAGTCCTGACCGCACAGGAGTCTTTTTCACAGTGGCACCCCCAGGCATAAGGGGTAGCCAACTCGGCACTACGCACAGGCCACTCTTCTACTCTCTCTTCCTCTTGAAAATGAGTCTGTCACAGCAGCAGTGTCTCCAAAGCTGATACTCCCACAATACAGGCCACGAGAGTGACTAGAGTTCACACCTGGATATCAGTCACAGTGATTTGTGCATCAAAAGGTTGGCACAGGGATCCAGCCCTACTATTTATTATTCCCTTGTCTTGTCAGCCCAATCTCCTTCCTGATATATTCCCAGCCCCCTTCTTTGTGACCTCTCACCAAATCAGATACAGGGTGTTGCAATAGAATAGGGAGGAGGATCTGTTAATGTCGTATTTTTTCTTTTGTGTGTATAGCGGTAGACTAAAATACTTCTCTATTTTCATAAAAGTGAGTATTTGGCTGGAAAATAATTTATTGCAGTTGCTTCACACATTTTGAAGCTGTGAGACTGTGTTCACTAATCTGTACCTACACTACACCCCCAAGGGAGTCTTGGGCTGCTTGGATCATGGTTACCCTAAGAGTTACGTAGAGAAGGGGTACTTTGCACAATTCTTCACAATCCATATTAAGTCGGGCCCAGGACATCAGGAGCTAAAGACCTCAAACCTCACACTTGGGCCTAGTAATCCATGCTTGACTCATGGCCCTCTAGAAGAAGTTCTGAGAATTTGGTTCAGGAGTGGGATGGATAACGTTTGGGAACCCGGACAGGTGTGGCATTGGCCATTTACAATTTGCACTAGTACCAAAAGAAGTCAAGTGTATCCTACGCCCAAAAGAGACACGCATAGACAATGGCAAACAAAAGGTTGGGAATTGACCTCAGCACCATGTTCATAAATTAGATTAAAGAATTATGTAGGTACAGAGACTGGAGGATTCCAAGGAGTCGAGACAGAGAGGTCCCTACTAATTTCATTAGGGACCAGTTTGAGGTGCTGAGTGACAGAGGTGAGGCTCTAGTTCACTCTCAGGAGGGAACCATGGTAGGAACCAAGGAAGAGAGTGCTGTGGATTTAGGCTCTAGTATCCCCTTAGGACGTATCTATTTCAGACACACACACAAATTGTGTTCTCCAATGAATTTTCCATAGTTTCATCACGTTGTTTACCACCTTTAGTTTCTAGAATACCTTAGGTATACATATCATCTCTGATTTCTAGGGTACCCCAGTCACCAATTCCAGTACTAGATCTCATGAGTGGGCTGACTCTAGCATAGATTCTGAGCTTGCAGTTGGCACTTCAGAAACCTAAGGTTGAGGAAGATAAAAAAGTCAGAGAGTTCAAGAGTGAGAAGCTAAGACTTGCTCACTGGGAAGAAGAGGAGAGGAAGTGGGACAGACAAGAATAATGGACGCTGGAGGAAAAGCAGAGAGAAAGGGAGGGGAAACAGAGGGAGTGGGAGGAGAAATAGAAGGAAAAGGAAAGGTAGCTGGAAAGGATAGCCCTTGACAGAGAGAAATTTAGGAATCAGCAATGACAGCTCCATTTGGGATAAGTGACTGCATGCCCAGTCCCGTATATAGTTTCTAAAAGATCTTATGCATGTGTATGGTGAGGCTCAGGACATTTTGGAAATGTTTGTGAGCCTTGACGTTGCTTGTAAGAAGCAGGTCTTAAACGAGGTGTCTGAGGCAGCTTGTTTTATGGGATGCATGCCATCGGAAAGGACAGCCGTCATTCAGAAAATGCCTGTGGTCGTCCAGATTGTCTATTAGCAAATGAAGGGAGCACTGATTAGGCTATTTGGAAAGAAGCCAGCTCAGTGCCTTCAGAGATTCCAGGACTGCAAGGGAGAAAATGGATGGAGTTCCATTTGCAAATTGGATTCATGGCGTATTGCATGATTGGAATGAACCACTAAGAGGGATGGAGGCCAAGGACTTTCAGTCCCTTAATCAGTTGATGGTGACATGCTACTCAAATGGAGGGCTCAACCCCATTGAGGCAATTCCTGTCTGATTTTGACAGAGAAGGTTCCTGAGAAACTGACAGTGTTAGCTGAAAATTGATTATCCAACAGGGTTCATCAAGGGCTAGAGCAGCATAGTTCTAAGACATACTCCCTGGGACCAAGGATACCCACTTGGTAGGGTGTGGAGAGCGTATGGAGAATCCGCTTGCCAGGCTTAAGATTGAGCTCATTGGCAAGGCAGCCATGATTGATGTTGAGGTATAGAAAAAACAAGGTGCTGTATGTCTCTTAGGCACTGATTTGATTGCCCCTGGCTTGGCGTCAGGAACAGAAGCCTTTACGGCTTGGACAGTGTCAGCTGTGCTGACGTGAGCACAGGCTGCACATCAGTCTCAGAGTGGGACTGGAATAATTCCTAATTTGCAGGGACAAGGGCAGGGAGATTTGCAGGAAAAGGCAGACTCTATAAAGTTAATGGCTGCAGAGAAAAACACTTCTTCTCTGGAGTGAAGGGAGGATGAGACTCCTAAAGCGGGCAAGTTGCTGTAGTCTGGGTCGTCTATAGAGCTGCAGGGTTTGCTAGCTGCTGGAGGCCTTACCCAGGAAGATTTTGACATGTCACCGGAAGAGAGCTGTACACTTGTGGGACTTTTAAAGGCAGTCCAGGAACAAGCCAGCCAAGGAGTTGACGGAAACTACTATGTCGGCTAGTAGAATGGCCTACTTTAAGGTGAGCTGGTAAATCATGAACTAGCAAGAGACTAGTTGTTCCATTAGTGCACAAGGACCTCCTGTTGCCACTGGCCCCTAAAGGGCCCTTGGCAGAAGAATTAGGGATTTGAAAAACCCAGGAAAGACTGGATCCACTGTTGTATTGGCCAGGGATACACAGAGAGGTTCTGCAGAATCGGTGCAGTTTGAATAATGAGTGGTAACACAGGAGAGAGAACAGGGGGGGGCAGATTTACAATACTGGCGCATCCCTGCATATCAGCAGGCATGCACCAGTTATTGTGCGTCATGGCTCCGCCACCATGGATGCGCTGCATTTTCAATGCGGCGCACTATGGAGCAAAAATGGACAGATGCGTGTCGCAAGCACGACCAATCAATCAATCAATCAATGACATTTATAAAGCGCACTACATACCCGTAGGGTCTCAAGGCGCTGGGGGGGGGGGGGGGGGGGGGTGCCGCTACTGCTCGAACAGCCAGGTCTTCAGCTTCTTCCTGAAGGAGAGGTGGTCTTGGGTCAGGCGCAGGTCGGTCGGGAGGGAGTTCCAGGTCTTGGCGGCCAGGTAGGAGAAGGACCTTCCTCCTGTAGTCGCTCTTCGGATGCGGGGGACGGCAGCGAGGGCGTGGTTGGCTGATCGGAGGTAGCGTTTGGGAGCGTAGAAGTTGATTCGGCTGTTGAGGTAGCTCGGGCCTTGGTCGTGTAGGGCTTTGTGTGCGTGGGTGAGGAGGCGGAAGGTGATTCTTTTGTTGACGGGGAGCCAGTGAAGGTCTTTCAGGTGTCCGGAGATGTGGCTGGTTCGTGGGATGTCGAGGATAGTAGTAGTGCCATGGTCCCCTCGGACCAAAATGTCCACAAAAAAAAACGACGCTGCTCCAGCAAAGCTCAGGGGAGCCCTATCCTTAAAATGCGGTGTCAATCCTTACGCCTGCTTCAAGCAGGTGCAGGGTTTTGACGCAGCATAGCCCTAAAAGTGGCTGAGTGAAATCTTGTAGATTTCACTCAGCCACTTTTAGGAGGCGTTCCTGCGCCAGAACGCCTCCCCCTGCACAGGAACTCCTACATGTGGCGCAGAGCTTTACAATGTGACGCCTCTCCCAGATGCATCACATTGTAAGCACCCCACACCATGGTGCTGGATTTGCGCCACCGCTGCATCACAAAAGTGATGCAAAGGAGGCGTAAAAGAGGCGCAAGGGCTTGAAAATCTGTCCCTAAGTCCCTTTGAAGCTTTGTATTGACACCCAGCGGAGGTCAACTCATCTTAGTCAAAGAAGGGTGGGAAGGCACCTCAGATCTCCACAGAAGGATGTGGTGGACTATGTGATTGGCCTCAGGAAGTTGATGGCGCAATATATGAGTCAGGCAAAGGAAAATCTTCAGGCGAGCTAAGTACATATACAGGATTGATAAGGCCATAAAGCTACGCCGACTGGGTATCAGGAAGGTCAGGAAGTGTTGGTGCTAAAGACTATTTAGAAGACAAATTGTGTGGGCCAATCAAGGTAGTTAAAAAGGTTTCTGAGATAAACTACTTGGTGGACGCAGGTACCACAAGGAAAACCAAGAGGGTGTTCCATGGAATAGTCAGAAGCCTTACCTTCGGAGAGACTACACAAAAATCTTATGGCTATGGGACAGGAAGTAGAGGACAACAGTGAGCCCCTTCCTGACTTTCTGTAAAATGTCATTAAGAATGGCTCCGTAGAAAAAAATAACTTTCATTGTACAGACAGATGCCTTTGACTACGGAGTTGGAGCAGTGTTAGCTCACCCAGATGACAACGGTAGAGAGCATCCAGTACCCCTTATTAGAACAAGATTACTATTCAGAGAACAGAACTGGCTAGCCATTGAGACGGAGTGTTTTGCCACACTGTGGGCATATATTATGCGTGTCTGCCATAACATAGTCCTGTGTCTGCCATTGAGACGGAGGTCTTGTTGGACCAGGAGGGGTACCCAAAGCACTTCCCTCAAAGTAATGGAAGGCTACCGCCTTCACCAGGAGTTATGTCAAGAAGAAGGGCAAATAATAATCCCTTACAAGCTTGGGTATGAACTATGGAAAAGGTTTAAAGGCTAACAAAAGGATCATTTATAGAAAATTATCTGGGAATGATTTTCTTAAATTCTCTGCCCAAACAGGGACAGTGGGAACTGAACCAAAATAAACTGTCAGTATAGTTGATATGTAATGTAAAATGTAAATGTAAATGTAAATGTGTGTATACTTGTAAAGCGCACTATCACCTGTAAGGTATCTTGGCGCTGTATACCGCTGTGGAACCCTTCCTGGCTTTCCCTGTGAGATGCCCCTTACTGGGCACCTCCAAGGTGAGGCCAGGGATCCTAGCGCTTTCGGGGCCATTGTGGAGATTAGGCATGAGCGCAAAATCCGTTCCGCTCGCGGATTTAGCGAATTTTCAGTAAATTCGCGATCCGCGAACTCCCGCGAATTTACCGAGAATTCGCAAATCCGCGGGCGGCGGATCTGGGGGCAAAAGTTGAAGCCTGGCCTGTTGTAACTATTTTATTTTATTTTAGCACCTGCTTTATTTTATCTATTGGAGCTTCCTGTTGAAGCTAATTTAGTAACTATTTTAGGATGGCGCTGGCAGCTTGTAAAATAGTTACACCATGCCCTTTGCTGTTCCTGTGACCAGGAGGGTCTGTCTCTTCATCTACTGCTCTGATTGGTCTCAGACCTTTTATACACACAAGAGGCATGTGAACTTGCATGGAAGCACAGCTCACTGAGGGGACCCCTGCGCCCTTCGGCGCGATTGCATAGTAACACACACATGGTCGCTGGAACTAGTTGATGCTCAAATTCAGTGACGCATTCTTCAGCCCAAAAACAATCGTGAGCGTTGTCGAGGCTGGACAGGTGTGCTTTCTTCCCAAATCTACAGTCGAAAATCAGCTGTGATGCTGGATAGAGGCCTTTGCATCCTTGACTTTCATGAGCGCAATCCCTTTGCTGTTCCTGTAACCAGGAGGGTCTGTCTCTTCATCCACTGCTCTGATCGGTCTCAGACCTTTTATACACACAAGAGGCATGTGAACTCGCATGGAAGACCCCCCCCCCACTTTAAAAATTCGCAAATCCGTGAATTTGCGGATACGCAAATTCGCAAAATCCGCAAATTCGCGAATCCCGACTTCGCAAAATTCGCCCATGCTTAGTGGAGATTAAGCAAGCTATTGCCCAGAGTTGCAGAGTGGGACCCATGATTAGAGTAAGCACCTAGGTGAGAATTATCGAGTCCGTGGACATTTAGCCCAAGAACCTTCCGCGTCGGGAATAGAACCCTGGTCCCGGGCCAGACCTCTGCCTCAGGGTTTGCCTCTCTAATCGGTGGGCCACAATTCTCCGCATGTGAAGTCAGTTCTGGAAGGAATTGAGTCTGACTCCAGAAGGCGGAAGTTAGAGGTGGAGCATCAGCATGGCACTGCAAAAAAGGAGGCCACATTGGGTGGAGATACAGTTTACTTGGGCAGCTGTGTGGCATGGGTCCACCAGTGCATGCCTCCTTATGAGGTAATATGAGAGGGAGCATGCCTGGGGCAAATATGCCTCCCCTTGGACTGATTATATAGTTTTCTGGGAGAGGTACATTGACAATATTATCTCTCTGTGGTCAGGGAAAGAGGACTCACTCAGGGATTATTTTAACCATTTCAACAGCAATCCTTATAATGTGAGACTTACCATGGAATGTCATCACGAAAGAATGAACTATCTTGATCTACAGTTCTATATAAAGGATGGTACAGTACACAGAACCCTTTACTGAAAACAATCAGCCTGCAACAGTGTGCTGCATGCCAGTAGCACACATGTGAGATCTGTTATTCGGGACATTCCCTTTGGGGAGGTGGTCCAGATAAGGCGTAATTGCAGTTAGGATTGGACTTTTAACATGATTATCATTGAGGTCAAAAAGAGATTTGGTGCAAGAGGATATGATGGGAAGGTTTTGGACACGGCAGAGAGAATGATACATACACTCAAAAGGGAGGAGACACTAACAGAGCAGAACGCAAAAAAAACCAAGGGGATTTGACAACAATGTCAGATTCATCACTCAATATACTATTGTCACTGGTGAGATCTTCAGCCTGCTTAAACGAAACTGGCACCTTCTGGAGGAAATCCCAACCAACGGGGGGCACTTAGAAAGAGCCCTTCCATTACATACAGGAGGGTTAACACCCTCAGAAATTCTCTATGTCCAAGTTACATAAAAGACACTGAGAAGAGGCAAACATGGCTGCCAGTTAGGCCTGAAGGGTTTTACATGTGCAGCTCCTGCAATGTATGTAAGTTTGGGATGAATAAGCTGTAGAATGCTTCACATGTAAGACATTTTAACATTGTCCCAAGTCAAATTCTTTTTTTCTGCCATCTTCCCAGGATTATCTATCCCAGATACATACATACATAGGCACTCCAAAGAGCACCTACTCATCTAGTCAAGGTATTTAATACTCTCTGAACTCCTCTAGGTGATGGTTCTAGCTTGTTTAAGCATGACGTTAGTGTGCTTGAGTGACCCATTCCTCTCAGATTGAAATGGATTGCTGAATTGCAGACATACTTCAAGGAAAGACATAGCATCCATGTATGCCTTAAAGGAGAATGCAGAACCATTTTCTAAATGAAATGTATGTTCTGCTTCTTATGGCTATCAGTCTCTGCAATTCTTTTACGACTGCTTGAGCACCTGCATTTCTCTGAGGTATACCCATAGGAATCAAGAACATGGATCAATTGCCACCAGTATGTACTTATACTGATTAAAAGAATTGAATGGCCTTGGAAGGTCCAAATATAAAATCCTAAACAGTCTATTGGAGACCTTGAGGCGAGTCTGCTCAGGTCTTTTACAAACACCACATTGCTGAACATAATTTCTGACCTGCATAGATAAACATGGACACCAGTAATTTTGCAGTAGCATTGGCTGCTTTGATTAAGTCCTGCCTCTCACTCCAGGTATAGTAACCACAGGAGTGCTATCTGAATGAAGGGTGTAGGAGTATTGCATTTTACTCTTCATTGTTGCCTGTCTAGCTTTTAATATGTCTGTGTTGATCGTCATTTAAGATCTGCTTAAGACTACTAACATAACAGTCTGTACTGCAGCCCTTGCAACTAAGTTGGCTGCACAGTACCCTTTGCCATAAATGTTACAACGTGGGAGTCACATGTACAAATGGAAGCTTATCTTGTAAACAGTTATCTTTCACCAGAGCTGTTTATTCTTAATTGATTTCCCTTTTGAATCTTTGAATCCGTTCAGGTGTCAATGTTTCAAATCTACATTGTAAACTTGAATTCAGAAGGATGAATTGGACACTATTATTGTGGGATCTGACTGGTCAGTCTTCTGTAATTAAAGTACCAAGGCATGGATTCCTGAATGTGTGGTGCTATCACCTTGGATTTTGGTGTGGGTGCACTGAGGTTGGACCTCACCATCTTTAAGTACACCCTGCACTGCTCCACAGGCTGCAAAGTACTTTTATTTAGTTCCTACCACAGGTTCTGCAGAGCTGCTTGTATTGAACACATTCTGACATGCCTCAATGGATAAAGCTTTTGGAGTTGGAGTGTCATTCTGTTCATACTGGAGGAAAGCTTGCGTACAAAGAGTTGAATCATACAGAAACTTTACTTCTACTGTACTTAATGAAGAGGCTGACTGCACCTATCTTGGGTGTAGAGCTTGAACATTTGGAAATGCTTGCTTTAGTGGCTGCCTCTAGTGCCAGTACAAAAGAAACCACAATTATTAGTAGATCCACTGACGTAAAAGTGAAGGGCGAGAATGAGGAGTGAGTTGTCTGAATGCAGGGTGCATTCCCGGACAGTTGAAGTAACTCAGCAAGCATCTTATTGACGACGGTGTAGGGTTTCAGGGAAAAGTAAAACTATTGATTTTCTGGCATTAATAGGGGATGATCGAGGGTGTAGGAAATAATGTGCTATTTCGGCAATAAACTTTCAGTATTATGAATAGGGTCACCAGCGCGTTATTTTGATGCTGTATATTCAGCACTGATCTGTGCATACTTCGAACAGCAAATATAAATAGAAAACACTTTTAATTGTGTTCTAGGGCTGCCTAAATGATCCATGACTGTTAATTAAAGGGAACAAAGACAGAAAAATACCTCTACAAATGAATACATACATTTTTATTTATAACCTTATTTAGTGTAAAGACGAGGTCTTTCAGGGACTTTAAACAACACATGACTGGCATTTTTCTTTTGGCAAACCTCCTTGTTGTGGATCCATCTGCGCAGCAGTTGGTCTATGTTTCATTGGAACAAGCAATCAAATGGTTAGTAGGCTGACAATATTTATGTTTTAGTAGGCCAGTGGATCCAAACAATAGTGAAGGTTAAGACTAGTTTAGTTTGGCATGCATTGATAAATTGTGTGTTTAGGACTGTGTAACTGTGGTTTTGAGATTTGAGGACTGGCTGTGATTAACTGTACATATTTCACATGAACATTGGGGGTAGTCTAAATGTTCTTACATTCAATTATGTTATTATATTATACCACACTTTATTATAACATTTTATTCAGTTTTGCTTTTAATTGTATATATTGCAAATATGTATTTGAAATAATAGAATAACATTCTTATCTATCTTTCATAGGGAAGTATAAATTTGCTGATGTAAACATCACAACTACTTACCTTGACTATTTGCGAAGTCGGCGTAAGTGAAGATCGATGTATAAAATTCAATGTTAATCTAGAATTGAGGCCAGCACATCTGAGCCTGGTTATATATTTCATGAAATCTCAGAGAGTTAATTGGGCTTTTTTAGTCCAAAAAGGTCTTTTGATATTTCACTGCCTCCAGTACCTATACCAGCTCAGAGACCACCTAAAATTTCACAAAAAGCTCAAAATCTGGCTCTTTACTAGATCGATCTCAACCGATTGTTTGAGGAGTTTTCTAGAGACAGTGGCATGAAGTCTCTCGGTCTTCTGCCCTCTATAAACATACATGAGAAGACACTTTGGCTCTCCCATCAACAAGACTCACGCTACACATGCATACATGTCTACATGAAAATTAGGTCTTCCTTGCTCTGTAATGCGTTTTATTTTTACACCTACAATTATGCAGCATTTTCCATGTAAAAAAATGAATTTGCCACATAATCCTTCACATGCTGCATAATTTATACATTTTAACATACAATATTTTCTAGCTCCAACAGACTGAGGGCCTCATTTGTGAGCTTTTGTAGTAGGGCTGCACCGCAGGCCTTCCTTCTGCACTATGGCAAAAAAAAGGGCAGGAATGTGCCATATCTATCAGATGGGGAGCATTCCTGTTCTTTTCCCCTGTGCTAGTGCACAATGGGCTGCTGTGAGCAATCGAAGGCGCCTTTGCATCATGGTGCAAGGGTGCCTGCATTGCGGGGATGATTGTAATCGCAAGAGGTTTTTTCCTCTGTCTGTGTGTGCTGCAGAATGTAGCACACATAGTAAAAGGAAAAACAAGGAGAAATAAAGATATTTCTCCTCGTTGTGCCTGGGGAGGCATACGTTTTTTTGGCACTACCTCAGAGTTATGATTACTCGTAAATCTGGGGCAGTGTCAAAAAGCCACGGATGTTGCTGGGAACGGCCCAAGCAAAACCCATTGCACGCACCTTTAACACAGAAAACTGTGTTAATAGGAGCAATATTTACAAGGCAAGCCAGTTGCCTTCCCATGGGAAGTTGTGATTCAGTCCAGGTTACGCCTCATTCAACAACAAATTTGTCACAGAACCTATGTGTCTGGACTCAGACTTGTGCTAATGGGTAGGAAGACTAATGGGTTATGTAGGAGGCTGTGTGGCCTTGGGGGCTCCTTCCTGCACAAATAAATGGGAGTGTAGGCTTGCCCAGAAATATTGGAAGAAGGTACATGAGTGCACGAGCGAGGTATTAGAAACTGTGATTAGGCCTGAAGCCAAGAGGTGCCTTTTGAATGTGTGGGAACCCACAGATCCTAATGGTAAGGACAAACTATGGGCAACTTTGGGTCAAATGGTAACCAAGAGAAATATTACATGACTTTGGGGAGCAACTGCATCGCCTAAGCTTGAAGCTTGGAAGGCGGATATGGACTGGTGTAAGGTCAGGGAAAAAACTGTCTATGTTGCATGGGGTTGCCCCCAAAAATGGATTGCTATTTGGGACAAGTGGAATGCGAATTGTGGACACATATGTGAACCCCCTGTCCTTCCTTTCCAAGGAGATCCAACATCACCATAACCTGTGTGGCTGTATAAGGAGAGTTGTAATATGTAACTGTCCAGTCTTCATGATTGTAATACTTAATTTAAATGTTTGTCTGAGTTGTGACCATTATGGTTTCATAAAAAGAATTATAAAAATATGTGTATTTACAAGGCAGCAAAAAGCCAAAATAAGTGGCTATTTGGTACCTACATGCACTCCTTTCAAGTAATCTATCTTTTTTATGTTTTCTCTTCCTGCCCTTGATTTTCCTTTTCCAGGAGCTTATGGAGCTAACATTTGATGTTACTCACCACATAATCTTCCTTGATCTAATATGCATCCTATCACTTGGATTCTGATGGCTCATGTAGAGTTTACATGAGTTTATGATGTTCTTAACGTTTAGTACTCTACTTGTTGTGTCTTCAGTATTCCCTTTTTTCTGTGTTTATTTCTTTGAGTGTGTATGCCTCAATCAAACTTTTTAATAAAAAGATTATTAAAAACACTGCTGATGTGGGGCAATGCCATTGCAAACACTTTGCAAATGTTAACAGATCACTAATCAGTTATTTAGAGAGAGCACCTACTTTGGTTTAGAAGACTCCCAAACATGATGCATCTCATTTCAAGGTCTAGGGCCAGATCACAAAAATTTTTGACTTCTCCATTTCATGTCCATGGCTGGAGGATAAAGAAGAGCCTGCTCCTCACACTTTTTTATCACTGCATTAGGAAAACAGGATTTTGGAGATGGTAATGTGCAACAAGAATATTTGTTTTGTGACCTTTTATTGTGGTTGTGATGTGTAGCTTTATTGCAATGTAATTTTGATGTGTGATACTGTGATGTTGTATTCTGTTTTATCCCTTTAGTTGTGACTAGCAGCCCGTCCCGACGTTGTCCGGGTATGAATTGCTGCCGGCCAGTAGTATATTGTTTTGTAGGATTTCGTTTTGATAGCATTTCTTATCTTTGACAGGCCTGTGAAACGCTCCGATTCACAGTGCACTGCTGATGCACTTAAGAGTGTGCGTTCAGTAGTGTGTGAACTCAAGTTTCCCTACTTTATTTTTACTTGCAATATTATATAGCGCGAACTCAACAACATGGCATGAGCACAATTTACATTACAGAAGAATACATTCATTTGTGGTAGGCACGGGAGACAAAGCGATTTGCCTGGAATCACAGGATGTTGAGCTGATGCCGAGATTCGAACGTAGCTCCCCAGCTCTAAAGTTCGCAATTCTAGAACTTGTGGCGGGAAGTGTGTCTAAAAGTGTATGTCGGTGCTGGCCATCAATGAGAGAGTATAAAGAAAAATAGTCCTTGACTATAGTTTAAGTAAACCTTTAAATGAGTTTCATTTGTTTCTCATTTATGCAATTCAATTCGCATATATTGATTAAATCAAAAACAATGGGAGAGATGTATTCAGTTATAAATCAACGCAGAAATATTAATACACAATATTAATGAAAAACCCAAAACAATTGTTATTACAATCAAAGTGTACCCACACAATGCATGTTCGTTATATCAAAGATTCAAAGATTTATTTACAGTTGTATAAAAAACAGTTATCTAGACGGCGCAAAAGACTATCAAGTGTATAGTCAGAGAGGGAGGGAAAGGGGTGCTCAAGTGAAAAGGAAGTTTGAAGAGGAAGAGACAAAGTGAATATACTATTGTATTATTTACACAAAGCAAAGCGGGACAGCCTCCGCTGTTTTTTATGCCTGTCCCCTGTGGTTGTTAGTTGGGGGATATGGGAAACGGACACTGGGAGGGATACAGGCAGGTCAATGGGTGGGCGTCGACGTTTCGACCCTGATGCTCTTGGGATATTGGGGACCTCAGCTGCGGGTCTTCTTCAGGACACAGGAGGGGGGGGGGTGGTTTGCGCAGCAGATGTGCTGGGCCGTTATCCAACGGGTTCGTCTGGATAGGACACCTAGGGTACATGAATAGGATTGATTTTAGTGACTGGATACAACTGGTTTGCATGTGTGGTACAGTTTAGGTATTGGGTACATTACCGTTGCAGTGGCAGAGTTATAGACCTCCGTCTATACTTCAGGATGAATAAATCACCTAACGGGCGGAAAAAGAAAACTCGGTCAGATACCCCTCTCCCAAGGGTAAGTGACTCTTAGTGTCTCTGTAATCCGCATGAAAATGGACTCACCTAGTTGCTGTTGATGGTCAAGCGATGACAAAGGCTTTGTGTCAGGCAGAAAATCTAAGTGGAGCCTGTAGAGGAGTGAAAGATAGTAAGCTCCCCATTCTGTATAGACAATGCTACGTCTATTGAATAAATTGAAAGCGGGCTTACCGCTATGGGCAGAGATAACGCAGTCCTACCGGTGCCCCCTCGGGCGTTCCGGTGGTAATGCTCCGGTTTTGTATGTTTTCAAATTATCTCAGATCCGATCACACCTGGTAAATTAAATCGGATAGGACATTATTAGTAAAGAATTCCATTGATGTATTTACTAATAGCTAGCATCTTAATACTGGGGCACGGCTGCTGGAAAACTCCCGCCGAGTGCATACCTCAAGCATTCGTTTTAATGGAGCCTGGTACCGCTGAGGCAATCCTCCGGTTTGGCTAGGTACCGCCAGACGATCAATAGTAAAGCCAGTCCGACGTGTAAGTCTCTTTCGGCATCCGTCCGAAAGTGAGCACCGTTTTCTGGCCGCACGGGATACTTCCGTGTTGGAACAGTCACGTGGGCACGGGTCAGCCTATTAGAATGGATCACTGTTCGAAATAAATGAAGGACTCTCCTTACGTGTGAAACGCAAGTTGAAGGGAAAGTTTTTCAATTGAATCTTTATTGACTAATGGGATGATGGACACATCACCATTTATATGTCACCATTTATAAGGTCTGGGTGCAGTCGAGTCACACTTTAATGGTTTTCTAAGTGTGTTCGCTCATCCATAATTATTGGCCCTAATTGGGTATGTTATTGCACCAAATGGTTGCATTCATTCTGGGTATGTAGAAGCCTCAGTAACTACCTACAATCTGTAATTCATACATAATGTGGACAAATAAACAGATACACAACAACGATTGAAATAAATACATAAAACAGCAAACAATTATCTGATGACTACTTGAAGTACATACATTATATGGACAAATGGCATATATATACTGCTCATACATGTGATGTATAAGGGGATACATAGTTAACTGGTGATACATGTATCTTTATGTCCAGTATTGTACTAAGTGTATTACCATTAAAATGAAAAATCATGTGTTGGTGGCTGGGTAAAGTGGTCAACCATTACGAATTGCCACCATTTGTCTAAGTACTTCCTCGCGATCGTTGAGACCGCGGTTGATGGTGTCAAGTAAGTGCATCCAGCGGCATTCTCTGGTGCTGAGAACTTTAGCATAATTACCACCTCATGGATTTTTGGCCACCTTCTCTATAATCCACCATTTAAAACTTTCTGGATGGTGATTAAAGTTGAGAAAATGATCTACTAGTGGGGCACCTTGCACCTTACACCGTATTTTGCTACTATGTTGTAGGATACGGGTCTTGGTTTTCTGGGTCGTTTGACCGATGTATAGGAAACCGCATGGGCACATTATAGCATAGATCACTCCCATGGTATTGCAGTTTGTGTGATGTTGTAAAGTGTGGGTGTAGTTATTACAAGTGAACACTTTGGTCTCAGATACCATAGAGCACGCTTTACAGCTACCACTTTTGAAGTGGCCTAGCACTGGAGGGATATTCCAAAGCGAGGTTTGACTTTCTTTGTTCTGCTGGCTAAGCATAGAGTGTACAACATAATCCTTAATACTCCTCCCTTTACGAAAAGCATGCATTGGAGGTTCAGCTATCCCTATCTCCTCCGCTATTAGGTGCCAGTGTGTGTTGATGGTTTGTTTGATTTCCGTACTATGTGTATTGAAGGTGGTCACACATATGAGTCTGTTTTCTGTGGAGTCAATTTTCTGTTTGGGTTCTAAAAGGGACTCCCTGTTACTGTACCTAGCCCTTTTGCGAGCTTTTCTAGCTAGGCTTCTGGGGTATCCTTGTTCTATGAGTCTTTTAATGAGAGTATCTGATTCATTAAAATAATCACTCTTCTTAGTGCAGTTGCGTCGCAACCTCAGGAACTGCCCATAGGGTAGGTTGTCCCTGAGGTTGCGAGGATGATGGCTTGTGTATCTCAGGAGTGTGTTTTTTTCTGTAGTTTTCCTAAAGAGTGTGGTGTATAGGGCACCATTTTCCTCTTTGATGGTCAAATCAAGGAAGTTTATTGCATTATTGCTGCTCTCAATAGAGAATTGTATGTTGAGATCTTTCTTATTCAACCAGGTATGGAAAGCCATCAACTCCTCCTGTGTGCCCCTCCAGATGAGGAGCACGTCGTCGATGTATCGACGCCATTCTGCAATTTTTGCTCTGTAAGGATTAGTTACATCTAAAATCCATTTATGTTCAAACTCATCCATAAATATAATGGCAAGGTTGGGAGCGAAGCTCGCCCCCATAGCTACCCCACTTGTTTGTTCATAGTATTGCCCATCGAAGATAAAATAATTTCTTTTCATTGCCAATTCCAACAGGGATAAGATGAAATTGGTGGGCACCCTATTTGGCCGTGGTCTGTTGTCTAAGACTTTTTCAATCTCCACCATAGCTGTTTGTTGGGGGATGCTAGTATACAAGGACGTGATGTTCATGGTTACCAACAGTTCTTTCGTTGGATCAAACTTGATCCCTTCCATCAATTGGATTACCTGCATAGTATCTCGTAAATAGCAGGTTGTATTTTCTGCAATAGGCTTTAAAAAAACGTCAATAAACTTACACTGTGGTTCTAAGATGGAACCGCACCCCGAGATGATCGGCCTCCCTGGGGGTGTAGTTAAGCCTTTGTGGATTTTAGGTACTGTATAAATTGTTGGGATACGGGGATGAGCATTGTTTAGATATTCACTTTCCAACTTAGTGATTATCCCCTCCTGATATGCTGCATCGGTTAGCCTTCTGATTTGCATGGCTAAGTCGTTGGTCGGGTCTTTGGGTAATTTCCTATAATTTCCTTCTCTGGCTAACTGTGTAAGGATTTCTGCTTTATATGCCTCTCTGCTTTGAATAACTATGGCTCCCCCCTTATCAGCAGGTTTTATTACTATCTTTTGGTTGTTATTTAGATTGTGTAGTGCTTGTCGTTCAGGTTTAGTGATGTTGTACTTAACATACTTTATCTCAGCTAGTAATTTGGTAATGTCACCCATCACCATTTGTTCGTATGCTAGAATCCTTGGTGGCATCATATTTGTGTTGGGGGGTAAAGGTAGAGGGCGGTCTTAGGCCTGTACTGTTGTTCAAGTTGTTATAGGGCAATTTGTTGAAGTGTACTTGTTACACTTCAGACAGGAATCCCATGGGGACATACGAACACGATCACAACATTACAGATGGTAAATACCAACACGGCACCTAAACAAAGCAGTCCCCTGATCAACCTATCCAGCTACAATCTAACGTGTGATGAACAACAGGTGTTAGAAAAGGGACTATCCTTTGTACCCACCAATCTCCCTAACAGTTTCAATTTGAAATTGGAACTTTTCCAATTCTTCCGCAAGGTTCACCTTAAATATCACAACATACAATTCTCTATTGAGAGCAGCAATAATGCAATAAACTTCCTTGATTTGACCATCAAAGAGGAAAATGGTGCCCTATACACCACACTCTTTAGGAAAACTACAGAAAAAAACACACTACTGAGATACACAAGCCATCATCCTCGCAACCTCAGGGACAACCTACCCTATGGGCAGTTCCTGAGGTTGAGACGCAACTGCACTAAGAAGAGTGATTATTTTAATGAATCAGATACTCTCATTAAAAGACTCATAGAACAAGGATACCCCAGAAGCCTAGCTAGAAAAGCTCGCAAAAGGGCTTGGTACAGTAACAAGGAGTCCCTCTTAGAACCCAAACAGAAAATTGACTCCACAGAAAACAGACTCATATGTGTGACCACCTTCAATACACATAGTACGGAAATCAAACAAACCATCAACACACACTGGCACCTAATAGGGGAGGAGATAGGGATAGCTGAACCTCCAATGCATGCTTTTCGTAAAGGGAGGAGTATTAAGGATGATGTTGTACACTCTATACTTAGCCAGCAGAACAAAGAAAGTCAAACCTCGCTTTGGAATATCCCTCCAGTGCTAGGCCACTTCAAAAGTGGTAGCTGTAAAGCGTGCTCTATGGTATCTGAGACCAAAGTGTTCACTTATAATAACTACACCCACACTTTACAACATCACACAAACTGCAATACCATGGGAGTGATCTATGCTATATTGTGCCCATGCGATTTCCTATACATCGGTCAAACGACCCAGAAAACCAAGACCCGTATCCTACAACATTGTAGCAAAATACGGTGTAAGGTGCAAGGTGCCCCACTAGTAGATCATTTTCTCAACTTTAATGACCATCCATAAAGTTTTAAATGGTGGATTATAGAGAAGGTGGCCAAAAATCCACGAGGTGGTAATTATGCTAAAGCTCTCAGCACCAGAGAATGCCGCTGGATGCACTTACTTGACACCATCAACCGCGGTCTCAACGATCGCGAGGAAGTACTTAGACAAATGGTGGCAATTCGTAATGGTTGACCACTTTACCCAGCCACCAACACATGATTTTTCATTCTAATGGTAATACACTTAGTACAATACTGGACATAAAGATACATGTATCACCAGTTAACTATGTATCCCCTTATACATCATATGTATGAGCAGTATATATATGCCATTTGTCCATATAATGTATGTACTTCAAGTAGTCATCAGATAATTGTTTGCTGTTTTATGTATTTATTTCAATCGTTGTTGTGTATCTGTTTATTTGTCCTCATTATGTATGAATTACAGATTGTATGTAGTTACTGAGGCTTCTACATACCCAGAATGAATGCAACCATTTGGTGCAATAACATACCCAATTAGGGCCAATAATTATGTATGAGCGAACACACTTAGAAAACCATTAAAGTGTGACTCGACTGCACCCAGACCTTATAAATGGTGACATATAAATGGTGATGTGTCCATCATCCCATTAGTCAATAAAGATTCAATTGAAAAACTTTCCCTTCAACTTGCGTTTCACACGTAAGGAGAGTCCTTCATCTATTTCGAACAGTGATCCATTCTAATAGGCTGACCCGTACCCACGTGACTATTCCAACACGGAAGTATCCCGTGCGGCCAGCAAACGGTGCTCACTTTCGGACGGATGCCGAAAGAGACTTACACGCCGGACTGGCTTTACTATTGATCGTCTGGCGGTACCTAGCCAAACCGGAGGATTGTCTCGGCTGTACCAGGCTCCATTAAAACGAATGCTTGAGGTATGCACTCGGCGGGAGTTTTCCAGCAGCCGTGCCCCAGTATTAAGATGCTAGCTATTAGTAAATACATCAATGGAATTCTTTACTAATAATGTCCTATCCGATTTAATTTACCAGGTGATAATCGGATCTGAGATAATTTGAAAACATACAAAACCGGAGCATTACCACCGGAACGCCCGAGGGGGCACCGGTAGGACTGCGTTATCTCTGCCCATAGTGGTAAGCCCGCTTTCAATTTATTCAATAGACGTAGCATTGTCTATACAGAATGGGGAGCTTACTATCTTTCACTCCTCTACAGGCTCCACTTAGATTTTCTGCCTGACACAAAGCCTTTGTCATCGCTTGACCATCAACAGCAACTAGGTGAGTCCATTTTCATGCGGATTACAGAGACACTAAGAGTCACTTACCGTTGGGAGAGGGGTATCTGACCCAGTTTTCTTTTTCCGCCCGTTAGGTGATTTATTCATCCTGAAGTATAGACGGAGGTCTATAACTCTGCCACTGCAACGGTAATGTACCCACTACCTAAACTGTACCACACATGCAAACCAGTTGTATCCAGTCACTAAAATCTATCCTATTCATGTACCCTAGGTGTCCTATCCAGACGAAACCGTTGGATAACGGCCCAGCACATCTGCTGCGCAAACCACCCCCCCCCCCCTCCTGTGTCCTGAAGAAGACCCGCAGCTGAGGTCCCCAATATCCCAAGAGCATCAGGGTCGAAACGTCGACGTCCACCCATTGACCTGCCTGTATCCCTCCCAGTGTCCGTTTCCCATATCCCCCAACTAACAACCACAGGGGACAGGCATAAAAAACAGCGGAGGCTGTTCCGCTTTGCTTTGTGTAAATAATACAATAGTATATTCACTTTGTCTCTTCCTCTTCAAACTTCCTTTTCACATGAGCACCCCTTTCCCTCCCTCTCTGACTATACACTTGATAGTCTTTTGCGCCGTCTAGATAACTGTTTTTTATACAACTGTAAATAAATCTTTGAATCTTTGATATAACGAACATGCATTGTGTGGGTACACTTTGATTGTAATAACAATTGTTTTGGGTTTTTCATTAATATTGTGTATTAATCTTTCTGCGTTGATTTATAACTGAATACAACTCTCCCATTGTTTTTGATTTAATCAATATATGCGAATTGAATTGCATAAATGAGAAACAAATGAAACTCATTTAAAGGTTTACTTAAACTATAGTCAAGGACTATTTTTCTTTATACAATTTATACCCAGGTCCTTTGATTTTGTGGGTGAACCCCATTGATCTAATGGTCATCAATGAGAGAGACCTGTGCATTTTTCAAATGGGTGGTGAAAAAATATGAGTATGTTGCTGGAGATGTGGGCCGCCGTGCCACCAATGTACTTACCGGGGGAGGGTAAACACCCATTATTCCCCAACTTTCTTTCCGCATACCATCACTCCGCATACTTTCATTACAAAAGTACCATGACTCCGCCATGCTATTATAATGCATGGCATTACATTTTTTATGCTTTTACCATGCATACATTTACAATGAAATTCGTTGTAAATGCATGAATGGTAAAATCATTTTTTTTAATGTTTGGATAAGGTAAGTATGGGTATAGGGGTATATGTTTTGGGGTACTGAGGTATATCTTTTGGGGTGTTTGGGTATTTTAAGGATTCAGATATAGTTTTGGGTTATGGGGTACAGGGGTAGTTTAAGGGTTTAGGGATAGGTTTGGGTTTTGGGGTACAGGGGTATCTTAAGGGTTCAGGCTAGGTTTGGGTTTTGGGGTACAGGGGTATTTTCAGGGTTTAGGGCTAGGTTTGGGTTTTGGGGTACAGGGGTATTTTAGGGTTCAGGGGTAGGTTTGGGCTTTGGGGTACAGGGTTATTTTTAGGGTTCAGGGCTAAGTTTGGGTTTTGGGGTACAGGGGTATTTTTAGAGTTCAGGGGTAGGATTGGGTTTTGGGGTACAGGGGTATTTTGAGGGTTCAGGGGTGGGGATAGGTTTGGGTTTTGGGGTACAGGGGTATTTTAGGGTTCAGGGGTAGGTTTGGGTTTTGGGGTACAGTGGTATTTTTAGGGTTCAGGGCTAGGTTTGGGTTTTGAGGTACAGGGGTATTTATAGGGTTCAGGGCTAGGTTTGGGTTTTGGGGTACAGGGGAATTTTTAGGGTTTAGGGATAGGTTTGGGTTTTGGGGTACAGGGTATATTTATAGGGTTAAGATGGGTTAGTGTTTAAGGGTGTTGGGGTATTTTAAGGAGTAAGGGTGGGTAATGATTATTGGGTGCAGGGGTATTTAAAGGGAGCAGGGTGGGATTAGAACACAATATCAGACATGGCATGAAGGGCGGAACGTACCACATGCCCCCAGCGTTTGGCACGACCCCAGCACAACGCTGACACGCCCACAAGGGACTACTTTACTGGCACAGTTCTTTTACCTTTTAAATGTATATTGTGGGCGTCTGCATAGCCTATGTCCTTCTGCTGCAACTGCCCTTTCCTACGCTGTATTGGGTGTTGTGATTGGTGCTGTGGTTCCTGAGATTACCCGCCTCAAAGGTTTGGGCTCTCTATTATATTAGTATGGATGAGCCATCACATCATTTAATTATGGTTTTAAATTGCTTTGTGAATGCTATTTTGTTATGTTCAATTGTTTACTTTAGATATGTCAACAATTGTGGCTACATTTGCAGCCAAAAAGGCCACATCTTGATAGTTACTGTGACAATCAACCATTTATCACTAAGCTGGTAAAATAGTGCTTCTCCAGCTCGTCAGCCACTTAAAGCAATAGACCTCCCTCGAAAGGGCTGAAACTGTCTTAACTTATGGCTCTTCATGCCCATATTAAAAAAAAATCGTAATGTTCCCCATGTCCTCTATTGCCACATAATTTCAGTGGCCTTTTCTATGATTATTGTTAGAATTGGGGGTCTCTAGTTGGCACAGGTAGGTACTTGTGACAAATAAGGACCCTCTCCTCTAGTCAGAGTAAGGGGGATTACACTCCTAAAATAACCCCTGCTCACCCCCTTGGTAGCTTGGCACGAGCAGCAAGGCTCTATTTCAGAGGGGTTGTAAGTTAAGCATTTGTGACCACATACAGTAACCCAGTGACAACACTACACATGGACACCACACAAGGTTTTATATCAAAAATAGGTATATTTTATATAGAGTTACCACAAGACCAATAAATGACAAAAAGAATCCACAGTACTCTTATCTTTCAAGAGTGATTGTTAAAAAGGCTTAAATCAATGTTCTGTGCAAGTCGGTAGCCTGGTCCGGCTACAGCGCGGTTGAAATTGACACAGAGTCTTGCAAATCCAGCGGACCGCTTCGGTACGGGCCCACTCAAATGTCGACAGACTCAGTCACAGTACCTTTTACTTGGGGCGGCCGGCACAGATGTGCGAGCCAGTTCCGGTGATCATCGCGGTGCAGAAAGGAAGCATTGCAGGACGCCTTGTCCCTCGATGCGGTGATGGCAGCTGCCCATTGACAGAGTCGGTGGATCCAAGGCTGCGATGCAGGGCGAGACGGTGCTTCGATGCGGTGCTTGCAGCTTGCGGTGCATCGAACGAGTCGGAGTTCGGGAGCTGGCGTCAATCAGTCCGGACAGCGGTGTGAGTCGGGCGGTGCCCAACTCCGATGCGGTCACAGGACTCGAAGTCAGCAGCAGTGATCACGTCGGTCAGACCAGTTCGATTCGGTGTAATGAGGCGTTGCACGTTGCGGTGTCTACCAGTCTCGGTGCTGACTATGGCTCGGTGACAGCGTCAGGACGGAGTCGGTGAGCGCAGAGCTTTCATTGTAGAGGCAGACGTTGCTTGATGCGATGCTTACAGGACACCGAGCCGGTTGTGAGAGTTAGTCACAGCTCCCTGCCTCTGTCGCCACTTGTTTCCAGCAGCAATTCACAAAGGCTGGGGACACCTACTGGTCCTGGGACTTCGGTCAGGGGGCAAGCTCTCTTCCAAGCCCTTGGAGATCTTTGCGCAAGTTGAAAGAAAAGTCCACAAAGTTCTTCCTCCTCTCTTTGGCAGTCAGGCACCCACTGCAGGCCAATCACCCAAGCAGCACTTTAGCTTGGGAATAGTCTCTCCTCAGTTCTTCAGGTTTCTTCTCCTCAGCAGAGGCTTTGTCTTGTAAGTCCAGAAGTGATCTAATTTTAATGGGATCAGGGTCCCAATACTTATATCCCAAAATCCTTTGTTCTCTGAGGGGAGAGGGGCCTGTTCTGAAGCACTATGTTTACCAGACTTCTCCTTTCCTTTCACAGCACAGGGCAGGCACATCAGACGCCCCACAGGAGGTAGAGCCAGCATTGTGAAAGGCAAGTACTGTCCTGGAGCACTTTGTTGGCAGTCTTACTTCTCTTCTTTCAGTGTGCAGGGCAGAGACATCAGACGCACCACAGGAGGTGGAGCCAGCATTGTAGAGGGAAGGCCCAGCCCTATTCAGGTCCCAGGTGCAACTCCTCCCTCCCATCTAGATGCAGATCTCACTATTCACCACTGGGTTGTCACAGCCTGTCTCTTGGAATCCCCCAGCCCTGTCACTCACAAAACCAGACAAAGGAATACATAACCGAGCAGAGGCAGGCTTAAATGGTTAGGCAAGCAAATACCTACTTTCTAAAAGTGGTATTTGCAAACACAGAATATTAAAATAAACTTCACTAAAAGATGTATTTTATTATTCTGAGTCCAGGAATACTAAACTCGAATTTCTACCATGTTCTCTGAGTCTGCTAGGATTATAAACATGTAACAATCTAGCAGCCCATTCTGGCCTATGGAGAACAGGTAGCCTTGCAATAGTGAAAAACGAAAATGGCTGTAATTCACTGTTAGGACATGCCACACACATCAGGGCTTGTCCTACCTTATACTTACAATGCACCCTGACCTTGTGAGTTCAAGTTTAAACATGATTCCATTATTGTAAATCAATACCACATAAAAGGAACCAATGGCTAAATTTCATCTGAGGTGAAAACTTGAAGGCACAGGCCGATAGCGCCAATATTATACAAAATTATGGGTACAAAAAGGAATTAATGTTTCAAAAAATAATCTAAACTCTTTGTCATTTTTAGATAAAAGATTAGTGTTCTCATAAGCATTCTCAGTTTCTTGGAAGTGGCATTTGATTAATGGTCTGGTCAGGTCTGGTCCGGTCTGGTCTGGTCTCTTCTTACTGTCTTGGAATTAAACATGTTTATTTCGTGCAGCAGGGACGCGAAAGCAGAAAACTGCCTCAGTTTGGACCCAAATAATGACAATTGTGATCTCTGATCAGATGCCATGTTTAAAGAAGACAGTTTCCCCCTTTCTGAACTTGAAGTGGGGGGGACATGACATCTCCTTCCATTGGAAGTCGATACCGGAAAAAAGAGCCAGTGCCTGCAGCAAACCATAACCCCTGCTTTTTACTACGAAGGCTCGCCTTGTTCTGGAACCATAGCCTGGTCAACATGCAATGATGTGGTAGCCATGCCAGTCAGTGTTTTCGTTGATCTGTGGGTATAAATGATGAAGAGAAGAGACTTGCTGGGTCCGCTGAGTGAGGGGGCCCCTGGAGCACGGGCCCCTCTGCAACGCAGGGGCTGCGGGGGCCTGTGTTGTGC
This sequence comes from Lissotriton vulgaris, assembly GCF_964263255.1. Lineage (NCBI taxonomy): Eukaryota > Metazoa > Chordata > Amphibia > Caudata > Salamandridae > Lissotriton > Lissotriton vulgaris. Next base: position 270,481,531 of record NC_141689.1, on the reverse strand, counting down.
CCCTGTGTGAGCTGCAGAATACCGCACACATGGAAAGAGCAAAAAACAAGGAGAAATTAATAATTTCTCCTCGTATCACCAGTATAAGACCAGGTATTTCCTGGTCTTAGTTTTTGGTGCTGCCAGTGCCTTGTAAATATGGGGCAGCATCAAAAAGCAATGGGAGTTGCGACAGAATGCCCACTGCAACACCCATTGCATGCATGCTAAGTGAAGCGTGAAAAGAAGCCTTATTTACAAGGTTATAGGGTTTTAAGGTGCCAGCAAGGGAATTTATTCATTAAGGTGATTTTCAGATTCAGATTTGTATTTCAATTCTTACAAAAATCGAATCAATTAAATCAATATCTGCTATAACTTTAGTCGAGTTGTAATGTTCTGACAATCAATAGAACAAAAAGACTATTCAAGTGATATAGTCAGAGTTGGAAGTCGATACCGGAAAAAAAGAGCCAGTGCCTATAGCAAACCATAACCCCTGCTTTTTACTACGAAGGCTCGCCTTGTTCTGGAACCATAGCCTGGTCAACATGCAATGATGTGGTAGCCATGCCAGTCAGTGTTTTCGTTGATCTGTGGGTATAAATAATGAAGAGAAGAGACTTGCTGGGTCCGCTGAGTGAGGGGGCCCCTGGAGCACGGGCCCCTCTGCAACGCAGGGGCTGCGGGGGCCTGTGTTGTGCCCCTGTGTGAGCTGCAGAATACCGCACACATGGAAAGAGCAAAAAACAAGGAGAAATTAATAATTTCTCCTCGTATCACCAGTATAAGACCAGGTATTTCCTGGTCTTAGTTTTTGGTGCTGCCAGTGCCTTGTAAATATGGGGCAGCATCAAAAAGCAATGGGAGTTGCGACAGAATGCCCACTGCAACACCCATTGCATGCATGCTAAGTGAAGCGTGAAAAGAAGCCTTATTTACAAGGTTATAGGGTTTTAAGGTGCCAGCAAGGGAATTTATTCATTAAGGTGATTTTCAGATTCAGATTTGTATTTCAATTCTTACAAAAATCGAATCAATTAAATCAATATCTGCTATAACTTTAGTCGAGTTGTAATGTTCTGACAATCAATAGAACAAAAAGACTATTCAAGTGATATAGTCAGAGTAAAGATAAAAAAACAACACAGGATAATCTATTTGAAAAAATATTTCTTATTTATATTGCTCATAAATTCATAGGGTACAGAACAACAGTTCACGTTCATTGCAATGCTTACAAATGAACAAGGAGTTTAACAATTCTTCCTATAATTCATCTGAAAGAAAGTCCAATCTATACTAATATAATAAAGAGAGAGCCCAAACCTTTGAGGCGGGTAATCTCAGGAACCACAGCACCAATCACAACACCCAATACAGCGTTGGAAAGGGCAGTTGCAGCAGAAGGACATAGGCTATGCAGACGCCCACCATATATATTTAAAAGGTAAAAGAACCGTGCCAGCAAAGTAGTCCCTTGTGGGCGTGTCTGCGTTGTGCTGTGGGCGCGTGCTTGGGGCATGGCAAACGCTGGGGGTGTGTGGTACGTTCCGCCCTTCATGCCATGTCTCATATTGTGTGCTAATCCCACCCTGCTCCCTTTAAATACCCCTGCACCCCATAATCATAACCCACCCTTACTCCTCAAAATACCCCAACACCCTTAAACATTAACCCATCTTAACCCTATAAATATACCCTTACACCAAAACCCAAACCTATCCCTAAACCCTAAAAATACCCCTGTACCCCAAAACCCAAACCTAGCCCTGACCTCTATAAATACCCCTGTACCTCAAAACCCAAACCTGCCCCTGAACCCTAAAAATACCCCTGTACCCCAAAACCCAAACCTAGCCCTGAACCCTAAAAATACCACTGCACCCCAAAACCCAAACCTACCTCTGAACCCTAAAATACCCCTGTACCCCAAAACCAAACCTAACCCTGAACCCTTAAAATACCCCTGTACCCCAAAACCCAAACCTACCCCAAACACTAAAAATACCCCTGTACCCCAAAACCCAAACCTAGCCCTGAACCCTAAAAATGACCCTGTACCCCAAAACCCAAACCTACCCCTGAACCCTAAAATACCCCTGAAACCCAAAACCCAAACCTAGCCCTGAACCCTAAAAATACCCCTGTACCTCAAAAACCAAAACCTAGCCCTGAACCCTTAAAATACCCCTGTACCCCAAAACCCAAACCTACCCCTGAACCCTAAAAATACCCCTATACCCCAAAATTCAAACATAGCCCTGACCCCAAAAAATACCCCTGTACCCCATAACCCAAACCTAGCCCCAAACCCTTAAAATACCCCTGTACCCCAAAACCCAAACCTACCCCTGAACCCTAAAAATACCCCTATACCCCAAAACCCAAACCTAGCCCTGAACCCTAAAAATACCCCTGTACCCCATAACCCAAAACTATATCTGAACCCTTAAAATACCCAAACACCCCAAAACATATACCTCAGTACCCCAAAACACATACCCCTATACCCATACCTACCTTATCCAAACATAAAAAAAATGCTTTTACCATTCATGCATTTACAGCGAATTTTGTTGTAAATGTATGTGTGATAAAAGCATATAAAATGTAATGCCATGCGTTATAATGGCATTGCGGAGTCATGGTACTTTCGTAATGAAAGTATGCAGCGTGATGGTATGCGGAAAGAAAGTTGCGGAATAATGGGTGTTTACCCTCCCCCGGTAAGTACATTGGTGGCACGGTGGCCCACATCTCCAGCAACATACTCATATTTTTTCACCACCCATTTGAAAAAAGCACAGGTCTCTCTCATTGATGGTCAGCACGACATATACTTTTAGACACACCTCCAGCCACAAGTTCTAGAATTGTGAACTTTAGCGCTGGGGAGCTACGTTCGAATCTCGGCAACAGCTCAAAATTCTGTGATTCCAGGCATATCGCTTTGTCTCCCCGGGCCTACCACAAATGAATGTGTTCTTCTGTAATGTAAATTGTGCTCATGCCATGTTGTCGAGTTTGCGCTATATATTATTGCAAGGAAAAATAAAGTAGGGAAACTCGAGCTCACACACTACTGAACGTGCACTCTTAAGTGCATCAGGAGTGCACTGTGAATCGGAGCGTTTCACAGGTCTGTCACAGATAAAAAATGCTATCAAAACAAAATCCTACAAAACAATGTACTACTGGCCAGAAGCAATTCATACCCGGACAACGATGGGACGGGTTGCTAGTCCAAGATAAAGATACAAAAAAAAGGTATTTCCTTTCTGTGTCAATCACTTTAGTTATCTGAACATTATGTCAAGTTATTATTAGGACCAGACGAGAGACCTATGTATAGAAATATTACTAGCACGTGGAGGTATATTGTTTAGGGTTTGTATTTTATTTATTAATATAAAAATGTTCTTTTTAAATAAAATCCATACAGTTCATGAATTGCAGTTTTTAAAATCAACTGAATATACAATATTCATATACATTCCCAAACGTCAAAACATATTGCAAAACAATCACATAGTATACATAATACAAATTACAATCAATACATACAATAAAAATACATCTTTTTGGTCCTTGTGTCGACGCGTTTCGGTGTTTTTCTTTAATGTGCTAACACCTTCCTCAGGACTGAACAATAAAATCTTGAATCTAAAAACAAAGATATGCAATTAGTTTTAAGTCTCCAACGTGTACACATACTTTTGCTTAAAGCCTATGTTTCTGCTCTCATCAACTCGTATTGGTCCTCTACCTGTTATTCTTCCATGTGGCGTCTTGGTGTAACTGCCCACTCTGTGTGTTTTTAAAAGCTTCTTAATGACTTTTGCACACCTTCCCAGGGGTCTGTTTTTTACTGAACAAACTAAATAGCGAGATTGGTGAATATACTAGTTGGAATAATAACCAAAAACGACAACTATGGCGGTCAATTGCGCGAAGATGATTTAACGATAAATTAAGGATCGGACATAGGCACTAGGAATAAACACATATGGCCAATGGGCCGTAGTATTAGCCGTGAACAATATGGATTTAGGAGTGAATAGGCAAAAATCATGGGATCGGTAAAATTATAGTAGTTCTATTTGATTGCAACTAGGAACTTCAAATATGGCGGCCAAAAGCGCGAAGACGAGTCCACAATAAATTATGGATCGGGACACAGGCATTAGGCAAAAAACACATAGGGTTAATGGGCCGTAGCAATTACCCTGAAAAATACAAGGTTGGGTATTAATATGCAAAAATATTGAGATCGGTAAAACTATAGTAGTTCCACTTGTTTATAACTAGGAACTACATATATGTCGGCCAAATGCACGGATACGTGATTACGCTATTGATTCCATGCAAACACATCAATTAGATCCTCATTAAAAGCCCAATTAGGGATGTGACTTGGATATAAATAGGCCGACCGCAAACAGTCTTTCACATCATTCGGGGAAGACTGATGCCAGATCGAGTGACGGCTGTAAAGATCAGATTACAGGTGAGAGATCAATAGGGGGTAATGGTGTTGAGGGAAGCACCTTTACCGTGATTCGCATTACGCCCCCAACGCTGCCTGGAGTGTGAGATAACTATACCGAAAAAGTCAGTCGAATAACGGCCACACCCTGGGAAAAACAGAAATTATGGCTAAGAACTACTAACAACAGACTTAAAGAGAAAGCCAGCCGCATGAGAGATGGGACCCCCTCAAAAAGGTTAAATGTGACCAAGGAACAGAGGGGAGAGGAAAGACATCACTGTAAGAAAATTGTTCCTTCAATGGCCATGAACTTCAAGTGTCGCTATATATCCTATTCATTTGAATTTGGTGACAAAGTTATTCCAGGCAATTTTTATTTCATCATTTCTTTTATTTTTATTTCATTTCATTTGATTTCTCATTTAAGTTTGTAAAAAAGACAATTCATCATGAATACATTTTTTAAGTGGTTATTTTTTTCTTTTTTAACACATACAAATCATTATCACAAAATTAGCTGTAAATATGTACAATATTATAAGACAAAAATTATTTAAGAAAACACCACCTGATATCAAACACACAACTCAAAGGTACTAACACTCTCACACACATACTACAGTCAAACCACACCATCAAAAGAAAAAAGGGAAAACTGAGTTTCAGTTGGCAAGGTGTAAATGCCAATTCTAGGGTCTCAAAAACAATTCGAAACCCCTGCACCACGTCGACGCGCGTTTCGGCCACCTTCCTCAGGACCTTTTTTCTTCTTATGATTCACTTCAAAGATATCAGGGGACCTACAAGGTATATATAAAAAGAAGAAAATATATCTGTCACCAAAACAATCACAACAAATTTAAAACAGAAACACCAGTGTAATTCAAAAATTCTTAGATTTAACACAGCAGCTCTTCACATGACCACCAGTTGCAGAAAAAGGCACAAAGCACAAACTTGTACCTTACATTTTAACACTATAGAGTCATATCCTGAAGTTAGAACGTGGTTTAGTAATCACAATAATAATAGTACAATAAACAAGAAATAGTAGACCAAGATCCTATTGTGTCAAGAAATTCATTTCGTATTGAATAACACACACCAGAACATACCACATTTCAACTGGGACATTAATCTACTTACGGTAAAAGTAGATAGTTCCTATTTCTTTAATACTATTTTCATAAGGGATGACCGATTAGGAGACCGGATATATGTAGAAAAAGCACCTAAATGAGAAACATGAAAACCCTTACTCTACATACTACTAGTAGGTTGACTGGAAACAATTGAATACGCTGGGGGGAAGTCTTACCAATTCCAGTTGTCTGTTCTTCCATAAACCAAGCTAACTAAAATGAAGATACGCCGATGTAATAATGTATACATATTATCCACGAACACAATACTGGTCTGTATAACTAAGGGACATATAGATTAAAACGCACCTTCTAGATCGTTGGTGATTACCACATTTTCTTTGGCACGAGTTAGGTTGTAAAATGGTTCCTGTGATAACGGAGTTTGTTCTGTTTGTGCACAATCTAAAGCGTGGAGAGAGACGTGAAATCACAAAACACAAATTGTCTGAACCATAGTTAAAAGTTATGGCGTGCCTAATTGCATAGACATGTACTAGATGAAAGAAAGATTTCTTACATTTATCAATTCCGGGAGCGCGCTTACATGGAGAGTATTTTAAAAGACTTATAACGCCGCTCGCTTTCCTTCGGCCATCTAGAACATAGAGATATAAATATGTGTCACGATGGAGATGCAGAAACGTGAGCATAAAATCTTGCAGAGACTCTAATCCCACGGTGTTACGACAGGTTGACCACGGCACAAAATGTACATGGACGCTAGGCGTGCTTGGTGAGTATAAAGACAAACAAACGGAAGTATCACCCCGATCTAAAAACAAGCGGCATAACGGTCGCGTTCTAATTCTCCATGGTTTCACATACCACTTAATTTCCTACCCGAGCGTCTTATGTCGCAGAGTTTACTCTCCTCTACCTTCAAAGTTTGCGGCAGACGGCGTTCTCCGTCTAGTATCCGGTTTATAACCCCTCTTCTCGGATACAAAATCACGCGATATTATCTGCGTTACCGACGAGAGTTGGAGCGTCAACCAAGATTTGACATAGAAAATGGACTATGACTCAGTGGCCATTTGCCTGATATGTATATGTAACATAGAAAACAACTTAAAAAAGAAAAAGGACTATAATCTACAGAACGAAGGAAGTCAATCACTAATGTTCAAGAGCTGAAATCCAATATTTAGAAGTTCCCGTGGTCCAAAACCACACCAGAGAGTAAAGCTAATTAAATATAAAGGGACAATATCTCTATGTGACAATGATGGTAGATTACAAGCATGTCCAAGATACAGTATTTATTGTACATAAGTATATGGATAAGCGGAGACACTGTGAGTCAAATCGGGCAGTCTATAAAAAGAAAAGAAAATAGAGAGAAAAAGAAAGCCATCCTTGATAAAATTTAAACGCGGCAAGCAGAAAATTAAGCTTTACCTAAGGTTATGGATATAGAGCATATTTTGGGCAATAGACAAGCTGTGCAGTGTCTTTGAACCCCCACCATTATAAAAGCTAACTCGCTGGGGTGGAATAGAACGGGAAATTAACACACCTGAATGTGTAAGAAAAGTGAGGGATTGGGAGTGTCTGAAAAATAACTACCCACATCAACGAAGAGCGGTTGTCTGCCAGAAAGCACAGGACGAGCACGCTTAATGCACTTTTCTAGCCTGATACATTATTTTTACAGGCACTACCAGCCCCACAAGAAAAGAAGAGGTGGAGGCAAGACACGGAGTGGGGCGCATTGAGTAGGACCCCCAGTACCCAACAGTAGCAAAGTATATTATTGCAGAAGGGTATGAGCAGTACCCCAACACACAAAGTAAGTGAGAGTGTGTAGGATTTAAAGTAAATTGACTAGAATTGAAACAGGGGTCAAATAACTGACGATATCTATGTAAATTTGAACTCTAGGTGCAAAAGATAAGCTTAAGATAAGATAAGATAAAGATAAGGGGATGAGCTTAAAGAACCCCTGGGAAGCTGTGCAAAAGTCATTAAGAAGCTTTTAAAAACACACAGAGTGGGCAGTTACACCAAGACGCCACATGGAAGAATAACAGGTAGAGGACCAATACGAGTTGATGAGAGCAGAAGCATAGGCTTTAAGCAAAAATTTGCGTACACGTTGGAGACCTAAAACTAATTGCATATATTTGTTTTTAGATTCAAGATTTTATTGTTCAGTCCTGAGGAAGGTGTTAGCGCATTAAAGAAAACTCCGAGACGCGTCGACACAAGGACCAAAAAGATGTATTTTTATTGAATTTATTGATTGTAATTTGTATTATGTATACTATGTGATTTTTTGGCAATATGTTTTGACGTTTGGGAATGTATATGAATATTGTATATTCAGTTGATTTTAAAAACTGCAATTCATGAATTGTATGGATTTTATTTAAAAAGAAAATTTTTATATTAATTAATAAAATACAAACCCTAAACAATATACCTCCACGTGCTAGTGATATTTCTATACATAGGTCTCTCGTTTGGTCCTAATAATAACTAGACATAATGTTCAGATAACTAAAGTGATTGACACAGAAAGGAAAAACCTTTTTTTGTATCTTGACTTCACCCAGTCCTTTCTGGTCTGCTTGGGGAAACTCTCACTTTTTGGAGTGCAATCCAAGATAAAATCAGTAAGTGACATCTATCTTTCTTAAATAAAACGGTCACTTATACAAATATTCACACATGGAGAAATGGACTATGTAGTCGACATTTCAGTCTTCAATTGTATTAATCCATCGGACCTTCTTCAGGACAACACAGTGTGCATTTAGCAGTGACCCTTTCCAATGTGGTCCAGTTCTGACCTCAGGAATATTGGAAACGGTCAAATGACTCTCATTGGTAGTCCTGGTCTTTATCTGATTTTGATTGTCACCAGGGCTAAATTTAAAAGTTTTTTCCTTTTTGTTGGCCAGTCGCCTTCTTTTCCTTAATGCACTTCATGCTTCCAATTTGTAAAAGCAATCTTTCGGCGTGGTACGCGAAAGCCTCTCAGAGACACGTGAATGCTGCAGGGGCCTGTGTTACGCACCTGTATGAGCTGCAGAATACAGCACACATGGAAAGAGCAAAAAAACAAGGAGAAATGAATAATTTCTCCTCGTATGACCAGTATAAGACCAGGTATTTCCTGGTCTTAGTTTTTGGTGCTGCCAGTGCCTTGTAAATATGGGAGTTACTATTTAGGAGGGACAAGGGCACCCAAGGCGCAATAAGCTAAGGACCATGGGTAGGTACTATATTGTAAAGAACAAGGGTCCTTAGAGCAAACAACAGATGAAGAGAAAAAATAAATATATACCAAATGGAAATATATTGTTAGGGGAAATGTCCAGCCGGACAGTTTTATTTCCCTGATATAAAGGTAATTATAAACCAATAGAACACTGAGTGTGATAGAAGCGGGACACCGGCCGGTGTCTGGCTAACACACTAAGAAGACATACAACATACAAATTAACAGGCAATAACAGGACATCTGAGTAGAATAAAACATAAACCAGACAATCTAAAATATACACATATGCAAGAGAAAAGTATAGAACAATTTATGCATTTAGTGTAATTTTGTCGACGACGTTTCGAACCATACTTAATAAAGGTTCATCCTCAGGACAGAGGGTAATTGCCTTGAAGTTACACATTCGCAAAGATATCACTAATAGGAATATACATTTGCCATAACATGAGAAAAAGAGGGGAGACATAAAAAGATAAGGACATGTCATTAGAACATTGTCAGGGCTGCCGGGTATCTATGGTCCATGGCAGTGATTATGACTAGTGCATGACAAAGTGCAATGAATACGCACGTGTGAAGTGAGGCGGCAGCGAACTAGCATGCCAATAAATGCAGTGAACTGTGACAGTGCGTGACATTTGTGGGGAAGTCGAGCGCCACCAGTCTTACTCCTCGTGTTATTTTCCACTGCCTGCACTTAGCATGTACCACACCCCTTGGCCGACTGCACCTTGGCATGGTATGAGTCATGCAATTTATGAACGCAGCCCTGACAATGTTCTAATGACATGTCCTTATCTTTTTATGTCTCCCCTCTTTTTCTCATGTTATGGCAAATGTATATTCCTATTAGTGATATCTTTGCGAATGTGTAACTTCAAGGCAATTACCCTCTGTCCTGAGGATGAACCTTTATTAAGTATGGTTCGAAACGTCGTCGACAAAATTACACTAAATGCATAAATTGTTCTATACTTTTCTCTTGCATATGTGTATATTTTAGATTGTCTGGTTTATGTTTTATTCTACTCAGATGTCCTGTTATTGCCTGTTAATTTGTATGTTGTATGTCTTCTTAGTGTGTTAGCCAGACACCGGCCGGTGTCCCGCTTCTATCACACTCAGTGTTCTATTGGTTTATAATTACCTTTATATCAGGGAAATAAAACTGTCCGGCTGGACATTTCCCCTAACAATATATTTCCATTTGGTATAGATTTATTTTTTCTCTTCATCTGTTGTTTGCTCTAAGAACCCTTGTTCTTTACAATATTGTAAATATGGGAGAGCATCAAAAAGCAATGGGAGTTGCGGCAGAATGCCCACTGCAACACCCAATGCATGCCCCTTTCATGCTAAGTGAAGCGTGCAAAGAGGCCTTATTTACAAGGTGGTGTTAAGCCACGCTAAGTTGCTTAACAGCACTTTGTAAATAAGGTGATGGAGATATCGCTAAAAATTACGTTCTGGTGGCAATATCCCCTTGTAAATATGCCCCTTTGTCTCTGACTTCTTGGATGCTCTTTAAAACATTCAAATGTTTCTCCAAGTCAAATTTATCCTCATTCTCCACCTTCCCGAATTATCTGAGGCCAGGCATATACATATGGACTCCGAAGGGAACCTCGTATGTAGTGTGTCCTTCCAATACTCTTCTGGGTGAGTTTTTCAATGCCCTCTAAATTCCATACAGATTATGGTACCAACTATGACCTCAACTTAACACCCTAGCAGTCAAAGCTTGCCACTGGCCCTCTCAACAATGTCTTTTGATTCAGCTTTGAACAAGTTGCTGAGCTGCAAACAAACTTCCACAGCAGACACTGAATCCCTGTAAGAATTGGAAGCAAACGCAGGACTCTTATCTGAATAAAATGAATGAACTGCCTCACAACAACTTATGGCTGTAAAAATAATTTGTGTCAATCTATGTTGGAGATCTGGTTAGGACTGCCACTTTGACAGTCTGAATTGCAGCTGTTGTTGCTTGGTCAGCTGCATGGTTCCCTTTAGTGTGAATACCTCTAACCTAAAGCCTAAATTGTGCCTCACATCGACCCATAGAATATTGTTTTTGTTTTACAGAGTTTTATATAGCACAAACTTGACCCAAAGGTATCGGGTACCAGATCACTTTATATAGCACCAGTTGCGTTACATGAGGACACATTCATTTTGTTAGGCACAGGGAGATTAAGTGATTTGCCCAGTATCACAGGATGTTCAGCGTCATTGCCGAGACTCAAACCCGGCTCCCCAGATTCGAGGTTGACCGCCCTAGCTGTTAGGCCAAACAGCTAACTTCCCCAAAGCTGTTAATATTTTATAGGTATTCCCTGTGAATCCTTAAATCCATTCAACCCCCAATGTTGAAAATCTACATTGCAATCTTGCTCACAGAAAGCTTAGTCAGATGCTATGAGTGTACAAAGGAAAGTAACAGTGGTAGATTCCCAAAAGGACAGCACCTAGTCAGTTTATTCTCCAAAAAATCTCGCCCTCTTATACATGGGGCAGTATGTGTGCACGCTTCAATGAACACCCACTGTCACAATGCAGGTTCAAACATGAACTATAGTAAGATTTGAAAAAAGGCCAAGGTGCACCACGTCAACACTTAGGGAAATAACTATTTTCAGTGAAATAAACAGTAATAATCATATCAGAGAGATTTTTCTTCATGTAGTTTTGAGAGTTCTTTATTTAGTTCAGATGGTTAAAATATACAGGATCTACAGCCGACGCGTTTCGTCCACAAGGGACTTCTTCAGGGCAGGATAGTCAGATGGTGATGGTGTCCCTGGTTTCTGGACCGTAGGTGAAGGATAAATGAATCAATCCGGATAACTATATTAATCATCCGATGGTATCATGTGTAATTTTCAGGTTTAGATCCAATTGTATAACTGGCGTTAGAGAGTTCAGCTGTCATCAAAATTGCACCATTAATATCAGGTGTTGCAATGTCTTGTGTTCAAGCCACATCAAAAGTGAGGACAATACTCCAATAGTAGTGGAACCAGGGTAGAAAGATAATGGAGACCTCCGTATAGGATCTTAATGAAGCTTGCTGCTGCCTCCCCTGGTTCCTACGTGGCTAGCGACGATAGCGTCTGTCGAGACGTCCCCCTCCGTCAAGTACCGGTACGCTATAAATAAAACGAATTTCGTTGCGCGCACTGCACCGCATTTGGCAATGCAGTGCACGCAACCAAATTTGTTTTATTTATTTATACGATAAGCTTGACCTACAGGAAGTCACGACTATTGCCTTTGTCAACGGTTGATAATTGCATGAGATAAATAAGCTATAAAACTATGGCTCGATGTATTGTATTGAAACAGCTCCCACTTAAAGCCCTGGTGACACCACGACAATGTTGCTGCACCGGAGTTTTCGAGAAGGGAAATCCAGAGAGAAAATGACTCTCTTTAAAGGATTTCCCTTCCCCTGCAACGCTCACCTGAAATAACGTCATGCAGTAACTTCTCCCCTAGTGAGAAGTGAGCAGTGTGAGCAGCGCACATCGATGTACCTGCTGTCACTGCAGTTTGGAAAAAAACAGACCACTTATGCCAGGGCACAAAACAGAGCCCGATAGAGACCCGTTTCGAGGCCTCCTTTAAACAAGCATTGGCATAGCCAATAGGGCTCACCTTTAGGACCTTATAAGTGTTTAGTTATCCAGCACAGTATCCTTAGTGCAACAACATCAAGTGTTGCATGGCTAAACACTTATAAGGTCCCAAAGGCAAGACCTATTGGCTATGCCAATGCTTGTTTATATTTGCTTCCTCATACACAATGGAGATCTAATTAATGTAAGAAAAGACAGGGTGTTTGAAGTCTCAAAAGATACACTAAACAGGATGTTGAGCTGCAGGTTAAATCCAGTGGAACTTTCTGATATGTGGTATCGATGCTGAACAGAATATTTTCGAGCCAAGGTGAAAAGTAATAAAACACTAACAAAGAAAAGAACGCATTAGCCCTGCCTTCAACAGACTAAAATAGCCATTCACAATCTAACAACAATGTTGTTCAATGGGGTATCTGCCTGTGTGTCCACTTTAAGAAGATAGTTCAAATGAAAGTACAAATTGGGCATGACCTTCATAATGTGTTAAGAAACAGCTTCATATTTCAAATGCTAAAGGATAATTTAGAGTTTGGCAGATCGATTCACCAATCACAAATTTGATGGATATCCCACCCAATTTATCACAGGATCCCTAGGGTGCCCTTGTAATAGGGCAGAAGGGATGCCCATCATGATGTGACAGAGTAACCCATCTGCCAAATCGGTCTCTAAATAAAAGTTGCAGCATCCAGTTAAGGATTAGCCTTGTTTTTTCTGGCTCGCCATGCTCCTCTCACCATCCCAAGTATCTTCATTTTCTACAAAAGGTTTGCCATATAAACCTCTTGACTCTCTAGATAGATATAGACAACCAGCCAATAGCTAGCTTAAAATTAAGTGCTGTTGGGGTATGTTTAGCTACAGTACACCATGGGCACAGCTACAATAGAGATGTGAATGTTCAGCCGGTGATGGATAACGCCAGAACCTTTGGCTATGACAACTATATACTGATCACAACTGTGACAAAATGGATTAGTCTGGGTGGGTGGTAGTCCACCACACGTAGTAATTACATCACTCCTGTTAGCTCCAGTAAAGGCTTCAGCAAATGTAAACGCAAGTTAAACTCTGGTGGCTATGGGACAGCACAAACAGGCCTACTTTAAGAACCTGTGAAAAACATTTAAAAGTACCAACACAGTTAGAAACTCTAAAACACAACAAAATAAAAATCCCAGTCAATTCTTTAAAAAAGAGAAATTGTACAGAACAAAATGACTCTAAAATGACAAATATCTAAAAAGGGAACCGGAGACATGAATTTTTAAAGTTTTAGATAAGAATATTGCCACAAAGTGCAAAGTGCCCATCACCTGCACCTGCTCGCACTCGACCGGAACAAGGGTAAGGTTTTAGGCCAACCGCGATAGAGTGCAGGTCGGATACAGAGACCAAGTTCACCATGGTCGGATATTTCACCTTTTGACTTCTCAGCCGGGCAGCGCAGGGCAGCAGGCTGTGGCCAAGGTGGGTTCTACGAAGCCAAATAGCTGTAATACATCATCGTGGTGAAGATGATGACTTTGAGTGGGAAAGCTCAGAGCAGGAGAAATTCAGAATTTGTGCTCAAGGAAGATCCCTCACCTGTCAGATACTTTTGGCACCCTCACCCAGTGAAGCTTTCTGGCTTCAGACGTAGTCACTGTTTTGATGCACAAAAATCCTCCAGCGGGAAAAAGCTGCTAGCTGCAGCTTGACAGGACTCCACAAGGTCGGATACTTACTCCGCTGAAATGGATTTAGTGCTACAAAAATCTAAGAGTAGGAGCAACCTGAATCTTTGCCCACACCTTTGTTGGATTGGCTTGGCAGGTTGGTCCATCTTCTAATGGTTCTTTAGGCAACAGTCTTTGAAAAGCATTATAAGCCTCAGCTTTTAGGATTAGGTAGGAGAAACACACTTTGACACTTATCTAGGGTCCCAAGACCTGGCGGGGCACCACATAGAGGTCAGATGTCGCTGCAGTAGTAGCCATGAGCTGGGTCCAGGGCAGGTCCAGGTGGGACCAGTTAGTTGAGTTCTTCAGGAAAGTTGGTTTTCTGCCCCATTTAAGTCCCTGTAGCTTAAAAGGTGGCCAGCCAATTGTCTCTTGCAGTCCACAATATCTGTCCTGAATACAAGCGTGATCAGTTACTGTACTTGGGGATTCTGTCACTGGTCATATTAGCAGGTTTCAATTTTTTCTGTTTTCTACAGGTCCAGAGGTGTTCTGAAGAGGGTAATGCGGGTGCCACAATTATGCTCAGTGCCAATCTGAGGGTGGGGGAAACTCCTGGCCACTTAGTAACCAATGGGGTAATAGTTGCTAGGGGTGACCCCACACGCTTTTGCTGCACTTTTTGTGTTATTTACTGTAAACTGTCCCACAATGCCCCTCTCAATGTAGCACCAACATAGCAGAACCTTTCTTCGCCTGTTCAGAGCTTCCTGTGCCCAATCAGAGTTGCGGCTATGATAATGGGAAACCCTCCCTCGTGGTCACTCAAAACCAGTATTGCGGGCAACCCCTTTACCAATTGGATTTGTGCTTGGCTGGCTCACAGGAGAGTACAGCTGGTATGCCCAGGTGTGAGCTACATCTACCTGTGACAGAGTAGGCACACTTTGAAGTTAATTAAGTACCTGGGCACAGCCCAGCTCGCCATCCTTTCATTGAGAGATACATCTCTCTATATCTAAGACCTTTGTCCACTGTTTGGGAGCAATACACATTACACCACAAGGGGGGGCATCAATAGTCAGGTGACATTGAACACTGACAGAAACACATGGTAACCATAGTGAAAAATGACTTTGGAGATTTTCCATTGCCAGGACATGTAAAACAAAAGTGCACATGCCCTACGTTTTTAATACCATGCACCCTGCCCAATTGACATGTAGGGCCTCCTGTAGGAGTGACTTATAAATATTAAAAAGAAAGGTTTAGGCCTGCCAAAAGGTTTATTTTACCAGGTCAAATTGTCTGTTATAAAATTGCCTACCCATGCTGCAGAGGCAGGCCTGGAGACATGCTCTTTACAGTAGTCAATTTAATGGTGGCACAATATGTATTGTAGTCCCCTAGTGATGATTAACATACAGGTCCTGGGTACACTTTTCTACCATATACTAAATATGTCATTGAGGAGTGCAGTAAATGTAAATGTAAATTGATACTTGTATAGCGCACTACTCACCCGCAAGGGTCTCAAGGCGCTTGTACGAATACAGCTGTGGAACCCATCCTGGCTTTCCCTGTGAGGCGTCCACTCCTGGGGACCCCCAAGGTGGAGGCCAGGCATCCTTAGCGTTGTGAGGGCCGTTGTGGAGATTAAGCAAGCTATTGCCCAGAGTTGCAGAGTGGGACTCCATGATTGGAATAGGCACCGAGGTGAGAATTATCAGGTCCGTGGAATTTTTGAGCCCAAGACCCGCTGAGGCGGGGAATTGAACCCTGGTCCCGGGCTAGACTTCTGCATCAGGGTCTGCCGCTCTAATCATTGAGCCACACTTCTCCAGTCAATTTCACAATGTTTTAAGGGTCAGAGCACATGCACTGGGGCCTGGTTAGCAGAGCCCCATTGTGGGGAATACAAGAAAGGGCATATTCCTACAACAACCACAAATTAACATAAAAAAACACAACATGTACAATAGTAAAACACAACACAATACCAATGGTTGTAAGTGGATAGCAGGCAAAGGCCTCAGTCCTCTCTTCAGGCAGATAGACACCAGTAACATCCACTTCTGAACTTCACTAAGTTATGTTCAGAAAAGCTGGTACTAATAAGCCGTGATACAGTAGTCACTATCCAGTGAACAGTCATAAATCTTAAACTGATCCCAAGAAAATTACCACAGTCCACCCAACCCTCTATTGCAGTAGTTCTAGTCTGTTTCACTGCAAACAATACAAGGCAACCTTGCTCTAGGGTTCTTTCAAAATGGCAGGAGCCTTGTTGACCTGTGCAGTGCTCTCAATCACCACCCTGGGCCTAACGTAGTAAAATTAGGAAACTTCATCAAAAAAGCAACCCTGGCTGGTTTTGAGCCAAGGTCCTCTCTAGGCATCTTGGCTAGAAGCAGAGTAGCTGACAGACACCCCTGACACTAAAGCACTACTTGCCATGAACAAGCAACTATGGAAGGTTCATTCTAGTTCTTTATAAGGGCCATCTGTTGTGCTTCTCCGTACCACTCGCCCACATTCCAAGATAGTAATTACTCTTCTCTGACTTCTTCCCAGAAAGATAGATTAACAGATATTTATGTCTACATCTGAATTAGATTTTTGAAAAACATTGCATTGGAACATGGATGTTTTCTGTAGCTATTTCCTAAGACAAGCTATGTAAACTTATGGTTTATTCATAAAGCTTTATTCTAGAAAACATTTACAGTAGCGTATGAAGTGAAAGTAATCTGTTATAGCTTTCACTGCAGGAATATACCAAGACACATAATAGGCATACAGAGCCTGAAGCCATTCAAGGCACTATGAATAGTTGATTTCACTAAAGTCAAAAGTAGTCTTTTAAACATGTCTAAAAGGTTTCCGTTAACATGTGCTTTTTATTTTATTTTTTATATTTAAGTTTATTGACTTCATTCACAATCTTACAGTAAGTGTTACAGTACTTTATGCACTGTGCATCCAATATTCATCCAAAGTCCCACTATGGGGCCCATTATGATGGTTGTTGTTAGGTGCCTGTCCGCGACGGCGATGCTGCCACGGAAAGGCATGCAGTCTACACTGTGGGGCCCCCCTGTGGGCCCCCAGAGTGAAGTATAGGTGGGGGGGGGTGCACACGGGGGGTACCTGTGGTACCTCCCTTCATTTGCATTAACAAAGCGCCAGGCACCGCGCGGTGCCTGCCGCTTTGTTAATGCAAATGCTGAGATGCATTTTTAGCATTGTGGCGGGCGGTGCAGAGAGCACCGCCCGCCACAATGCTAAAAATGCAAGATGTGCCCGCCACTGTAGCGGGCACATCCTAATACCCCCCACGGGACCCCCGCCCTTATGGCGGGCAGTCCTGAATTCCGACAGGAAGGCGGGCGGACAAAGTCCGCCTGTCATCCTAATGACCCCCTATGTATCCACTAATTATAAAGTCATCATACTGGTCTGTTACCACTGTCAGGAGAAATGCATTAGATGAAGAAGATCAATATTAGAAAGCTACAATACATATCAAACAGTCAGCATCATCATGTTTATGAGTACAGAAGCTTAAATGGAGTCAGGCACCATCTATTTGGGGGCAAACATCTTTTAATGTGGGGTACAGGTCAACTCTATGGTATGGCCCTTTTGGTAGGTCGAGGGACTAATAATTCAATAGCTCCTTTAGCATGTGCTTGCCGCGGTTTTGCTCACAGCAGTTTAGAGCTGCAGTGGTAGACATAAGGTCACTCATATGAGTCACGTAAACCTACACTTCAACCTGAGTGTGACATTTTATTTTTATGTCACTGGTGTACAATATCCCTTGCTTTCCTATATGGCATACTGGCGCTGGTGAAATCCGATTACAGATCGTACAGAAAATACTTTGAGGAAAACATTTGTTCTGATAGCTATGTGTCATATACCAAAGCCCTCTGTAAGCATATGTTTTTTTTTAAAGCACGGCTCCCGGTTACATTTTAAATTATATTTTATTCTGTGATATAATTTATTTGTTAAGTTACCAAATGCGTTCATCAATATGCAGCTCTGGGTGGGAAATGTATCTGTATAAGTGTACATAATGGAGTTGTGTTCCATTATTATGGTCAGTAAGGTATATATTTAGATTTCTGGCTAATATGTGTCAAATGGGATCCAATCAATTATATTTTCCAATTACTACTTCGCTTCAAAGAAGCCAAAAAGTACGCCCGAACAAACCACATCGAAGCAAACACCAACTACACAAAGGAACTCTTCAGCATCGCCAGAGAGTTCTCCTGCCCTTCAGCCCCCGAAAATGTAATATTCCCTTCCCGACACCCTCGAGGACTACTTCTACAACAAGATATCCGACATCTACGGTAACTTCAATCCACAACCCACCATCGTAGGCGACCTACTGACTACTAGTAACGCCACTGACCACTACCTGCTCACCATATGGAAGCTGCTCCTTATGCCAAACACCACAGCCATCATGACCTCAATTCACTCCAGATCACTGACTGTCCCATGCACCCACCACATCTTCAACATAGGGCAGAAATAAATCAGCAGTACACTCACCAACAGCCTCAATGCACCCATCACTACAGCCACCTTCTCCGAAGCATGGAAACACACTGCTCTTCTTCCCCTCCAAGGTCCTGGAGAAGGCCATCAACCACCAGCTCACCAATCAACTGGGAGGAAACAACCTACTTGACACCTCCCAATCCGGCTTCAGCGCCAACCACAGCACCGAGACTGTCCTAATTACCGTGACTGACGACATCTGAACCCTCCTCGACCAAGGTGAGACAGCAGCACTAATCCCCCTAAACCTCTCAGCGACATTTGACACCATATTCCACCACAACCTCATCAGGAGACTCCACCACATTGCTTCCTTACTCAAGTGGATTGCCTCCTTCCTCACAGAATGTACTCAAAGAATCTGCCTACCACCCTTCGATCTCAGAGCCCAAGAGCATCATCTGCGCTGTCCCCCAATGCTCCTCCCTCAACCCCATGTTGTTCAATGCCTACATGACTCCGCTGGCTGATATCATCCGCACCCACGAACTTAACATCATCTCCTACGCAGACGACACCCAACTCATCCTCTCCCTGGCACCAGCAGATCCAACTTCTGGAATGATGTAACCAACTGAATGAGGTTCGGCTGCCTAAAGTTGAACACGGATAAAAAGGAAGTGCTCCTCTTTGGGAGGAACACCTCACCATCAGACAACACCTGGTGACCCACCAAACTTGGACCCTCACCGACTCACACTGACCACGCCCATAACCTCGGGATCATCCTGGACACAAAACTCACAATGAAATGCCAGGTGAAAGCAGCAGCCCCCACCTGCTTGCACACCCTCTGCATGCTTCAAATGATTTTCAAATGAATATACTTCAACACCAGGAAAACCCTCTATGCCGGATTCCCCTCCTAACTCCTCAAGCAACTCCAGACTATACAGAATACTGCAGCAGACTCAAACTCAACCTCCCCAAATGAACCAGTATCACCCCCCACCTCAGAAACCTCCACTGGCTCCCAATGCAGAAGAGATGCCGGTTCAAGATGCTAGCCCACGCATACAAAGACCTCCAAAACCTGTGACTGACCTACATCAACAACTGCCTGACTTTCCAGCAACCAGCCAGACAATTGGGCTCTGCCAACCTTGCCTTCGCCTATGTCACCCGCATCCAACAAAGTTGCAGTGGAGGTCGTTACTTCTCCTACCTTGCCGCCAAGTCCTGGAACAACCTCCCCCACCAATGTTGCACGTCACCTTCAATCTCTGACTTGTGGCTCACTGGTTAGAGGCGGCAGACCCGAGAGCAGAGGACGGCCCGGGACCAGGGTTCGATTCCCGGCGCGGCAGGTTTCTGTACCAGGGTCAGCGGACTCGATAATTCTCTCGCCTCGGTGCCCACTCTGATCAGCGATCACACTCGGCAACTCTGGGCATTAGCTTGCCTCATCTTCACTAACGGCCCCACCAGACTGCTGGGGATGCCTGGTCTCACCCTGGAGATACCCATTAAGGGACCATCTCTCAGGGAAGCCAGGAAGGGTTTTGCAGCGGTCGAAGCGCCTTGGGACCCTACGGGTAAGTAGTGCGCTATATAAATGCCTATACATTTACATTTACATTTACTTCAGAAAGGGACTCAAGACCTGGTTCTTTGACTAAAGACTTGGGAGACTGCAGCATCTGGAAACTCTCAAGGGTGATTAGCAGCGCTATATAAGTACTGATTCTGAGATTAAAATCAAGAGTAGCTGGCATGTTTTTCCAGGCTGTTACACATTATAGGGTTTCTTATGGCTGTAGATTGAAAGGGAAAAGTGCTAATGTCAGCAACACCCAAAAAAAGAAATAGAAGTAATTTGGCAGTATCGGGAAATTAAAACATTTTACCAAATTAACATTGACATACATTCCAGTGCATAATAAAAAGTGGGTTCCTTTTTTGTTAGAGAAAATGTTACTAATATACAGATCAGAGATAGAGTACTAAAGGCAATTGCAAAATTCTAATATACTTGCACATTACAACAACTATATTGAAGGTGTAAAAACCTAGGGTTATGTGATCTTTATAGATATCGTTTTAACTCTGTTTATTTCACTTTTAAAACAAATCATCACTTTCACATTAGCTGTTTTTTTAACTCTTTTTATTGATTTTACAGCTACAATAACAAGCATATACTACATTCAGAGAAGATATTGTTGATTTCGTACAATACAGAGTAACTAAACCTCTCTCCAGTGGCCTTCACCCACAGTGTCTGGGCTGTTTATTTCACTTTTGTCCCTTTGCTCCCATCCCCACATTCCCTCTCTGGGGTCAGGGGTCCAGTTCCAATCTGACCAAGCTTGGTAGTATATATCTCCTCATAGCACATCGAGTTCATGGTAGGTTTGTTATGCTCCCCACACTTTTTCAAAGATCTTTGGGTATTCCCTGCTTTTGAACACCAGCCTTTCTACCTCCATGCACATATTCATTCCCTCCTTCCATTTCATTATCAACTGAACTTGTGCATGCCCTCACAGCCAGGCCAGGTCTTTTTTGGCCACCATGAACCCTAGCATCCGGGGCGTAGCTTCAGAGGGAGGTGCTTTTTGGTTTACATCCCACCTAATAAATGTATTTTGTAGTAAATAGTTGGGTGCAGGTTTTTTAGGTCGGGTATTGTGAGGTGGATGTTGGATTTCACTTGGGATTTTTACACACACACACACACACCCACACACACACACACACACACACAAATACACACACTTGTCTCTGTTTTCAAAGTCCTAAAAATTATTTTAAAAATTGTACAGTTTTAATGTACGCCTCACAATTCACACTCCTCCCCCCTCCTATTCCTCCTTAACCCTTTCGCTGCTGATGACGAGCTCAGCTCGTCATCACCCACGGGTGTCGTGTGCTGATGACGAGCTGAGCTCGTCATAAGTGAAGCAAAAGAGCAATTTGCAGCACAGCGCAAAAATCCCCGCAGCAGCCATGTGGTTAAACCACCTCCTTACAGGTCTGTTTCTTACTTAACGTATTTTAACTAGTGTGATTGTTGGAAAATATGAAGCTCACACCTTCCCAAATATTACTGACAAAGCTATGCCCCTGCACAGGATTCAGAATTCAATAGGTCGTCATGGAATGTCTACACAACTCGGGATCCTAAGATTATCAACTGGGACGCTCCTGGGATCTCCAGGTCCATAATGGCCATTAGCTCCTGAATCACATCCCTCCAATATTTTTTAGAAAGCAAGGGACCCCTATATAACGACTAGCTAAACATACGGAAATTAAGCAAAAAAGGGAAATATTTAGCTAGGCATTGATTCAACACATTATATCTCTGAAATGAAAAGTATCTTACATCAAACAAACCACTGTAGAATAGTAAAAAATGGCTATCAACTCATATATATCAAAAATATCTTTTCCTTTTATTGATTTATTTAGAGATTATGATTTTTATAAGTTTTTGTTATTTTTATACTTATTTCATTCTCAACTATACAATTGTACATATCATGCTTTGATGGTAGATCTCTTCACAGAGAGACTACGAGAGAAAACCAAAAGTGGGCAGAAACGAACCTGGAAGGGATTCTCCTACCCCAATGAAAGGAAGGCGAGACAGGAAGGAGGCGTCTTGGACCAATGGCGGTGAAGGAGGGCGAGTGAAGGAAGAAGACAAGACTACAAGAGACTCAGCGAGGATGACGCGGAGACCCAGGGAAACATGGAGACCGAAGACGACCGGGAAGGAGGCGAATATTCGGACATGAGTTGGACCGAGGAGTGGTGGTGCCCACCGGAGGAGGCTGGAGAGCGGCTGCAACTCAGGAGAGTTGCGGCAGGGCCGGTGAGTCAGAGCGTCTCCGGGTAACCGGGAGAGGGTGAGCGGGAGGCGGGGGAGGGTGAGCGGGAGGCAGGAGGGGTGTGCTGGGAAGAACACGGGTAGTGTTTGAGAGCCACTACAGTTGTGTTTCTTTTTCTTTGAGTACGGGGCACTTTTTGGTTTAATGTCCAAAGTCCGTGAGCACTATTGTTTCCCCATTAATGTCACAACTTCTTCATGGCATATATCCTAACATAAGATTCCAGGACACGCTCTCACTTGTCTTTTCCTTCCCACTCCTTGTTCCCCAGCACTATTCACTCAAACTGACCCTGAGTTCCTCCTCTCAACCGACTCTTAAGCACTCCCAGGTGTTGTGACTGGTAAAGATCAAAAACTCTCAGTAAACAGAGTACCTGACGGCTCCCTTTTATTTCCTCGTCTAAGAGCCTCTGAGGAGACACCATCAAAACAGAGGAGGAGCAGGCCCGGACTGGCCATAGCGGGCACCGGGCAATCCAGCGGTGCGCCGCACGGGTGGGGGCCGGTTTTGGGCCCCTGGGGGCCGTTTTTGTTACAGGACCGTTTTTGCAGCATAGCTCAAAAATCGGCCCTGTAACAAAATCGGCCGAAAACCGACCCCGACACAGTGCTCGGCCGCCCCCCTCTCCCCTGAGTGGGGAGGGGGAGGGGGGGTAGGGGGCGGCTGAGCACTTTGCCAGGGCCAGTTGTGGTTCCCAGTCCGGCCCTGAGGAGGAGCCTGGAACAACTAACCCGGATACCCCAACCAGCTAATCCCAGAGTGAAACTGGTGAAGACCAAGAGGAAATGCACCCTACACCAATTGATAAATCTCTATCAGATAATAAACAACATACTTTTGGGAAATATATACAGCCTCCGCGCCTGTTTATCAAACCCGCACTCCCACATTCCTACTTTAGTTTCCAGCACCTTTCAGGAGGTATCTATGGTCTGTAGTGGTTTCCATGGGCTGTGATCATGCAGCCGCTTCTTCCCTTATCTTTGTGGTCTCATTGTGAGGCATTGATTTAGCAAATTTATCTAATTTCACCTGTTGGGGGGTACTATATTCTTTGCCATCTTCCCACCTTTCACAGGAGTGTTAAGGTTCCTGTGGCTCACCAGACCTCCTCCTTCAGCACTATGGGAGTGGCACAAAAGCAACTTGGGTTGGGGGTTGCCTAGGCCGTCTCCAGACTCCTCCCCATAGTCCTTCCAATGGAGTCCACCAGCTCGGGCGTTGCCTCCACCGGCCACACCTCTGAGCACCGCCACAACCTCGACCCAATGTCCTCCTCGTTTGTCTTCCAAGGATAATTAGGGTTGAGGGTCCCGGAGATGTGGATACTGATAGCTTGTTGTTTGTGTGCTTGATTGCCCGTCTGATCTTAGGCTTCTCCCTTCACTCTCTCGCTCGCTTAAAGCTTCGGGCCCTCTTTCCCAGCTCACCACACCTGGGAGCTCCGTGCAAGACACTATTCTACTCTGGTGGGGGTCCATTCACCACAATGAAGGCCAACTGGGATCTTTACTCTGTAGCAGTATCCATTATTGCAGGCCTCAGCTGGCACACGCCATTGTCTGGGACATTCAGTGTTCCTGTTCCTCCTCACTCACCGGGGCCCACTGTGTCTCCTCACAGCTCGAAGGACCAGTCCTAGGCCATCTTCTCTGGGCTACTGGCAACCCCTCTACATGTGGTTCCCAGGGCCATGACTCTCACACCGGGGCTCCTCCAACGCTGCTTTGGTGGGTCGGAGCTTTAGGATATGTTGGGACCCAACTAGACAGAGAACCTCCAGTCTCCATCACAGCTGTCCAGGCTCAACAATGCCTGTCTTGGATAGGCAGGACCACCACCACAAGCCATCCTCCAGCTGCAGGGGCTGCTGCGCCCCTACATCAGGTGGACCAGCCCCTTTGATCCAGAGCGGTCCCGACTCTTCAGTACTACCGTGACTCCTTGCTGTGGGGGTCAGGTGTCTCCAGCATACCCAAGATTGTGTCAGATTTAAATGGCTGACGCAGTAGCGCTAAAGAAGTTCATCCGCCATCTTACCCATCTTAACCAAGAGCCTTTTCTTAAACAATAATACTATAATCAATTTTACTAATATTTCAATTAAATATATTCTTTTAATGTTAGGTCATCCATCAAAAATATATGTGATTGATGCACTCCGACTTTGTCCTTGTGACAGGCAGTCTAGGCAGAATAACCCACATTTTCTATTTTTTTGTAAATATTATATTTATGAAAGAAAGAGATATATTCTCCCTCTTATGCGTAACCTGAATTTTAGAGAATGTCGCCCAGCCCTCCATTATCTCAAGACATTACTGGATCCTTTTACATGTTTTTGCTTGGCTTTGTTTTATTTATGTGTTTTAATAAAGTCGAGATTAACTGCTTGAATGTGATCTCTCACGTATAACCAAAGGGGTCTTTGTACATAAACTAGGAGTAATTTTAACGAATCAATTACTACTATTTTGTAATTTTTTTATCTCTAGATTGTTAAATTGTCTTTTTAAACTTTATTTTATGTGTTATTGTGTGAAATTATTGATGAATTTGTTTGTCTAGAATACTATTTATGCCAGTTTTTGACTGGCGAAATAAAGTTATGTGACTTGACTAGAATTGTGAAACACGTGGAACACATGTGAATTACTAATTTATGATGTAGCAAGTGAGCCTGGCCAGATACAAGTTACAAGACATGTTATGCACTCAACGTTGGATTTTATCACCTAGCATGGAAGAGTCTTGACATAGTGTGATACTGGACGTAGTTCTTAAAATCATTGAGGCATATACTCAAGAACGTGTGATTACCATTGCAAAAGAAACAACGCAACTTCCAACATCGCAGCCTATCGCAAGAAAAGTATGCCATGTTAACCAAGCATTCTCAACACTGCAGTACCATGCAATCGTCTCCAGATACCACATAAAATGTCTGCTTTAAAATCAACGTCACGCCGCAAAAATGCGAAACGCAAACGCAAAAAATCTTGCGATGAGGCCAATCGCGGTACAAAAAGCAGTGAAAACTAGCAACAGGCCTGCAGATCCCACACGTCTGGCGGTAAAAATGCACCATAAAAACCACAGAAACAACACACCAGAAACCATCCAAAGCGCGTAGCAACATGAATGCACCGTGACCTAGTGAACCCCACAACCCCCACAGACCACCTGCAAGAAACAACGAGAACGGCCAAGGAGAAGAGGAAGAGAAAGATGTGGTGCAGGCCGCAGCAAAACCAGAAAATCAGATCACTGACAGAACACTACCATCAACTGGCCCACAATTAGACTACCGGGAATGCAGTCAGAGTGTCGAGGAGGACAATGGAGGAGGCCAAGAGGCGCCGGCATGATGTGAAAATCTAAACCAGGCACAATGCCACTGCCAACAGGAAGGCTGCAACGGCGACAGGAGGTGGGAGTCCTGCACCGCAGGAGGAGCTGAAGGAAATGGAAGCCACAGTCATCAGTGTGGAGACGGTGCAAGTAGTCGGGAGTGCGGACACAGCTCGGGAGGACCTGACACAACATCAACAGCGTGAGTAACGACCAGACACTGGGGGACAGGGGGAGATGGGCACAATGGCACACATGCACAACGAGGTGTAGCACACTGCACAACCACAGTGACGCAGGATCATGTCAATGTTCCCCGTAGCACACTCCAGCACACACACATAGCAAGAGCAGCACACCCACATTGACGACAATGTGGTAAAATGCGCAAACACGACTCTGCATAACAGAGGACACAACTGGGTCCACACACGCGCAGAAACAGGCCTACTACATCTGAGAGAGCCGTAAACTGTGAAATGGAAATGTACGCGTACAACCTCACATCCGTCATGTAGTCCAAATGTACGTGGTCCCGCATCTAAATCCTGCACCTCCAAAACAGTCACAATGCACATTGTCTTGCAGTCAGAATGTAAACAAGAACAATGCGCCAACACACATATCAACACAATGTCACCATGCATGGCTCCTTCACATTGTAGACAGACACACAACACCTCCAGCAGCGCAGAGAAGACCACACATCAGTGATGGCGGAGAGGACCTCCACACCTTCAACACCGACATACTACAACAGCCAATGGACATCCCACGTAACCCACCTCTAGGACCAGGGCAGCCAAGCTACGCAGAGGAAAACAAAAACCCTCCAACAGACCACACAGCAGGCAGCACCTGCAAGCAGTGCTGGCTCACAACACTTCACCAAGCCACACGTGGCACCCTAATGCCAGGTGTCAGAACCCCAAAAGGAGGTGGCCGAACAGGTACGGGTGGGGTCCGAACCCATGGAAGGTGAACCAGATCACAGACGTGGGTGTCCATTATCCTGCAGGGATCACCTACACCCCACAGAGGAGACCCACACTGCCATTTACAAATGCAGATGCACATACCCAGTACAGAACCACGCCCAGGGGCATTCAAACACAAGTCATACACCCACGTTGGCTCTGCGTACGACACCCCAGTCCCCTCCCCTTATGAATTGAGTGGCTCCAGACAAAGCTACATCTCCAAGCTTCAACCCGCTGCCTGTGGTGACATGGTTGCATTCACTGTACACAGCAGATAGAAATGTGGTAAGGCCCGGGGCCCTCATGCATACAACAAGACCATAGGGACACATCAGATATCATGTAAACTGGCTACGGGCACATGCTTCCGGCCTCTTTATTGGCAGGGCCACATGTTTAGTGAAGCATGTGCTAGATGCCTGTGGGGTCAGTATAAGCCAGCCCCCACGGAGTGTTTGGTGCAGGCGACAACCTGTACAGTGGACACCAGTGCAATGGAAACAAAGAAACCTGCATAATAGGGACACCTGCTGAGCAACATGGAGGGAGCCAGAAGAAGTACAGAGGTCACCCAACATACAAACAGAAGTATCTGTGAGTTGCAGTGCACTGAGTTAGGGGCACCTGGAGTGCTGAGCAGGGTAACAGGCAGATGATGGCATTCACGACAGGTGTGAGCAACTCCGTTAGTCTGTCAGTACCACTATTTCAACTCTAACAGATGGTGCTTGGAGGTGGTCCTGGCGATGGCGGCGTGTGCCTCCTGTGGTGATGCCACATCCGGCCCAGTCACAACTCAATTGGATGTGTGGGCGCTGGTGGCCCATAGCTGAGTCTGGAGGCAGCAGGCAGCGTAGGACCACAGACACATGGCGTTGACGACCCCAAGGCCATCGTCTCAGAGGCCATCAAATGTTGAATCAGACAGGGTTCCTGACTTGAGCTGCACATAGTTAGTGGCCCCGGATCCACAGTGCCTGGCACAGGCATCCCTCCACAGGACGGTGACTTGCCGTCCACTGAGGTAGGGCCATGCCGACTGAGTGAGTCCTGATTGATGTCGAAGGTGTATGTGGTGGAGGGTAGCGGGGAACAGTGGAAGGTGTCTTCCAGGGCATGATGCAAAGGTCTAATGTTATCTGGAAGCAGCAAACTAAGGAATGGAAAGCGACAACCTCCTTGCCAACACCAATTCGGTACCAGGTACATGAGGATGGACACTAGCCCCTAGTCCATAGACTCAGGCGCCACCAATGTACAACCAGAGAGTATCCATGAATGTCTGGGAACAGACTTTGTAGCATCTGGGCTGAGAGGGGATGATGCTGGTACACTGATATGTACTCTGCCATTGCTAAATCAAGACTCAGTCCCAAATATGTGCCCTACTGGACCGCAGTGTAGGCCAGAGGCAGCGGCCAGCAGTGGCCCACAGCCACGTGTCATAGGCTCACGATGCACAGAGTTAGTGACACCAGGGCAGTCGTCGGTAGAGTTCCATCACCTCCGTAAAGTTGATACTTCTTTCCTCCCAAATGCAACACGTCTTCCACTTACGCCTCTCCTTGCGTGCAATGATATGTACTCTGCCTTTGAATAATCGATATCTAGTCCAATTCTGTGACCTACTTGAGTGCAGCATAAGCTGAGAGCAGTAGTCCGCTTGGGCCCACAGAATCTTGCGGTTGTGATGTATGACTAAGACCTGGTGGCACCACGTAGAAGGGTGTATGGTGGTGACATACACTCAGCCATAAACATCGTTCTCTCCCATATTGTAATCAAGACTCAGTTCCAAATGTGTGACCTACTAGTCCACTGTGTGAGCCGGTAGAGTACGTAAATGAGAAAGGAGTCCTGTGCGCCTTGCTTGCTGTAATGGCCAGATTTTCTGCTTAGATGGGATCCGCCCCTAGGGGCCCCTCTAACCCAGCCAAAACGTAACCACATCCCTCCTCAGGACCATCTATCCAGGCACCTGGGTACCTACCTGAGGATGGGGAACTCGCAATATACAAGCTCATATTATCAGAAACACCACTAAATCTATAGGGATACTAAGAATACTCACTGATTACTAAGGACATCCATGCCCTACACCACACTCATACCTTATAGTCTCGCGACCACATGGGTCCAGACTAATCTACCCTGGGGCAGTTCTAATTATCTACCATTTACACACCAGTATCCTACCTGGTGTTCTCATTACACACATGGGTCTGCAGTCCCAGTGCTCTCATTTGTACCCGGTCTGCAATCCAGCAGACCTACACACCCCTCCATCTTGGGTGCTCTCACTTACACACGGCCTACAATCTGGCAAGCCTCCGCACCGTATCCCTCCGGTGCTCTCATTTAACACAAGCCACAATCCTGTGGGTATACACACTGACCGTAATCAGTGCTCTCACTAACGCCACTTACCAATGACGACCACTTTCCTATGAACACCTTCAGTTTTCTGTCTCTTCACTAAGGGTCTGCTACTACAATAATATTATGGGATAGCCGAATTACTTAGTGTCAACAATTCCCTAGCTCAAGGGCTCCCTGTTCTCCCTATTTATTCAGACTTACCGGAACATCTGACTAGGAGAAAAAGGTTACCTATGCTTTGGAACAGAAGACGCTGTTTACAGGATTATGGGAGGGTGTACTAACTTTATCCCTTAGTTGCAGGTCTCCTATCTCCCTAATTATTCACTATTACTTACCTGATCAGGGGTAGCATCTGTTCAAACAGTAATACCTGACTAGGAAAGGGGATTACCCTCACTGTATGGGGACAAAGATATACACACTATGTGATTGAGTTATTCCTTGGTTTAAGCGCTCCTACTCACACTAGTTCACTAATTAAATGGGATCACTTTATTGTAACAATGATAAAGACAGATACACAGATCTGTATTATAATGGACACATCCACTTGTAACTGACAAAGACTATATATAGAACACACCGCTGCAAGGAAAAGGATTAGCAACACAAAAGCCTAGGGAATAAAGATAAGATTAAGATGTAAGTATGATTAGTTCAGACTACCTCACCTATTAGAAGGAAGATTTCTCTCTGACTCTGGTGGTATCAGGGCTCTCTCTGTCTCTCCCTCCGTCACCACATCACCACGCCTCTGGTTCAATTGCTCCAGCTGACAGCCTTCTTTGATGCTCTCTGCACTGCTCTCTGCACTGCTCTCTCTCCTCATCTTCAGCAATCATCTGACTTCTTTCTCCATTCCAGAACTGCACTCTATTCTGCAGCTCCAGCAGACATCCTGTTCTCTCCTCTGCAAAGATAGTACTCTGCTCTGACTCCAA
Source organism: Lissotriton vulgaris (assembly GCF_964263255.1). Lineage (NCBI taxonomy): Eukaryota > Metazoa > Chordata > Amphibia > Caudata > Salamandridae > Lissotriton > Lissotriton vulgaris. The sequence continues at coordinate 270,451,310 of NC_141689.1, read as the reverse complement.
GCTGAGCTGACCTCCAAGCTGCGCTGCACACAAGCTGGACTGAACACTCCTCCTCTCCTGTATCTCGCTAATATGGAAGCTTGTCCTTTCATGGAAAGTTACGGCCAGTAACCTGCCGCCCACCAAATTCTTGTACCTCCCCGTACCAAGGACACGTTCCCAGCTGGCCAGCCTGAAGTTGTGTCTTCGGAGTGGAGAAAAATACATTCCTTCGATAAGGGCCAGCCTGAGCCGGTTCTCTCCAAGCGAACAACAGCTTTAACTATAAACTTTACCTTTACTCTAAAAAGCCTCTCAGCTCCATCAAGATGGAGTCCCTCTAGTTCTAGGCCTGTAGGCCTGAAAAGGATGAAATACCCCTTAGCTCTGTCAGAATACCTACATAAACCATACCAATGTGTAATATAAAGTCATGACCACAGGATCCAACCTCTACTATAAGCAAGTATGTCAAAGCCAATAGGCAATAGACAGATTAGAGTCAAGAATAAGGGATCTATCATCATATTAAGCAGCTATCCTCTTCTAGGTCCGGAAAAAGGGCTTAAAAGGGCCAACATAAGCTAGGAATACCTATCCTAGATGTGAGCAAGATTAAAGTCTATATCACTGCTAAATAGAGCCAAAAACCCTGCCATTACATTCCACCCTTAGATCTTTATCTTGCGAACAGCTATAAACAATAACATCCATATAAACAAACATCAACATAATCTATCAACAAATCAAAAACCAAAAAACTCTCTAAAATGAATGACAACTTAAAGAAATTCCACCTGAAACTTAATGTAGGGAATACAAATCTAACAACCAACTGAAAACAAATCAAAGCACCCTTGACTTGAATGCTGAAACATATCTAAGATTTGATCTGATAACAACAGAAACTAACCAAAGCATCCTCAAACTAAAGGTGCCTGAACTTCTAGTGATAACTGGTGAAATCTAGTGATGTAGGGACTTATGTGTTGAATGAAAACAGCAAGGGGCCTAAATGGGGCCTACCTACTTCGGACAACTTAAGAACTAAATGTGTTTCAACTACTATTGATAAAACAACAAAAGGGCCTAAATGAGGCCTACCTACTATGGTCAACTTAAGCTAATGATAACTCATGAAATCTATTGGCGTAGGGGCTTGTTTGTGGAATAAAAATAACAATGGGCCTAAATGAGGCCTACTGACATTGGTCAACTTAAGGAAACATTTGATGAAATCTGAGAAATAAACATGACAAATTGTTCTCAAGGTCTGGGCAAACATTAATAATAATCAAACTAAAGGACACACCTCCCAGGACAACCTAAAGTCTAGGGTAACCACCCTTGGATCAAGCAAAGTGAAAGTGTAATAACAGGAAAATAAAGACAACCCCATTCCTACAAGAAAGCTGATGTGGCACTAAGCATTGATATATATATATATAAATGTGGACTATATGTAAAAGCACAATATCATAAATCAGTTAGCACCTAGTTTTCATCACACTGTGGAACACATGTGTGTACCACCATTTAAAAAAAAAATTGTCGGTCATTGGCAAAAACTGTTTTGCAGAAAACAGGAAAACTATAATAGGTGACTGCATCCTAAAAAGCAAAGATAGTACTTCATAAACATCAAAACCATGAAAACATTTCTTTTTGTTTAAAAGTGGGGCCTGTTCGTAGTGATTGCAAAGAAAAACATGGAATAATGCAGGCCAAGTAAATGCATAACAGAATCCTCTTTCGGGAAACATTATCAAAATCCAAGAAGAGAATATTATTGGCTTTGTAATATAATTAACCCCTTCCAGGTTCATGACGAGCTCAGTCAGTGTTCAGCACAGGGGAAACTTGGGAGTCCATTTTATTTTGGAATATCAGTGTAGGTCACCACCCTGCATCTAGATCCGGTAGCAAGGAAGCACGTCCTCCGCCGTTGATCCACCACCAATCCGGTCTGGTCTGGTCTGGTTCCATCTTCCAAAAATAATAAACTAACATAAAAACATGAAAATAAAAAACTAACATAATAACGGGAGTGGGAGGGGGGGTGGGCCGACGCACACACCGAACACCACAACCCAGCAACCTAGGACAAGAAAACAAGTATCATTAATCTTGCAGGACAAAATTTTCCATTTAAAAAGCACCCCAAGTGCTTTTCATTGTCGAAAAAAAAACAACTTAATTAATTAAAAACATTGTTCTAAAGTCAAGACATAATTAAAATCATATACTTTTAAATATGTTTGGGCAAAATCTAATTTTTACATACACAGCCAGAAGGGCCTAGTCGTACCCTAATCCTCTGTGAGACAGCCCCTCCCTTCAGAATACTCAGGAGCCAGGCTACAGTGTGAAGTAATTTGAATCACTGCCAAGGGTTGATCTCACTGCAAGGGGAAGGCACTGCCAAGCACTCGATCCAAGCATCTCTAGTCTCTAATCAGGGAAGCCTACCCAGGCCTACTGTATCGAACTAACTCCAAGGGCCAAGAGTCTGCCAACTACTCTGCATGTGCAAGAATCCCTTATCAGCGGGCAATGAAGCTGTCTGCGCCGACAGCCAGGAGGAGCGAGTTAACCCCCCTTTACATAAACACACCGTCCGCGGAACAAAATTGGCTGCTAGCCAATCATAACAAGACAGGTAGCGTTCGGAGCCTGCAGAGGAAAAAACCCATCTTCACAAACCAGCTGGTCTGCCAAGGTCGACAAACACATTCTTTGTAAGCTGTTCCCAGGCCTGATTCTCTAACTAACGAAAGCAAATTCAAATATGGAACACAGTCATATGCAGGCAATTTAAAATAATTCTGGTACAGTATACTGCTACTTAAAAGCTCCACTTTCTAAAAAAACGTTTGCCTAATTAATTCAACTAGAGGGCAAGGGACATTTAAAACATGGGCATTTATTTAGCATGCAGATCAACACACAGAAAGGGGCAATTTGCTTCTGCACACAATACTTTGCATTTCTTATTTGAAAAAACGAATTATCATGGACTGTTGGGTTTAATATTTCTCTGATATCAGGCAGCATGTTTAATGAACACTGCTATTACCATGCAAGGTATTACCTTTCTATCAACAGCTTGTCAAAGTACATAGGCGAGCCTTGTAACTAAATGCAAATTAAACTAATGTAAGGGACACATAGCACATAGTTATCATTTTTTATCAAAATAGTCCGCTCCACCCTAACTATACACACTATCATCCAAAAAATAAAAAACAAAATCACAATATACTTGCAGCTGTTTAAAGGGAAAATAATGTTAAAATAACATAGAATGCAAACACATTTCATCATTGATGTTTTTCAACCAGGGGCAACATCTAATTTTGCATTGCAGCGTGCAAGCCGTTCAATTCAACCTAGGAAAAGGGCCAAATTCATATATCATCAAACAGCCATTTATTTTCCAACTGAGTGGTTTAACAACGTATGCTAGACTGCTGCATATTAAAACAACTACATTTGAAGAAAAAAAGGTCCAGTTTGCATCAGGGAAAAATAATAATGAGAACACATTTGTTTTAAAAGCACACGGTTGCCTGTCACTAATTAAAAGCACATGTTACTGTGCACTGTTGGGCAAGATTTATTATTCTCAACCTGTGATCATTGCAAAACACCGGCCAGCACATTCCTTTCTAGATGGAAAACCCTCAAAGAAATAATTAATGAAAACAGCCCGTAGCGTGCGCACACCAACTGGGCCATCTTCTAATATTTCACTCATTTTAAATCATGCATTCAAAAATAATTCTCCACACGTCTGTGGATGCATATTAAGTAGCACATTTAAAAGAACACTGCTTTCTCCGTGCAAACCCTTATCTCAATCCGACTGGTTGATTTATAACTTACCGACCCCTAAGAGCCAGACACATTAAACATCAGCTCCAAGGCAAACCCACACAAATTCGTAGACGCAATTCAAAAAGAATGTTAACTGAACAGAGCCCTACGCTCAGCACAAGATGTTACCTTTCCATCAAGAAGCTGACAAAGCACATAGGCAGACTCAGAAACCAATCAACCATCAAAACACTCACTGACTTTTATAGTCAGCTCAAATAACCATGCATGTTAAACAGCATGTTAAAATAAATACTGCCATCTCAATTCAAGATAATAACCCTTTGGCAGCTCAAAACAAAATCATTTCCCAATGACCGTAGTACATGGGAAGTTCAAGATAGTATCTCTCCACGTTTTCACATAACACGTACGCACATCTTCAAAACGTTATCCCCAAGCACCCGAAAGAGATCCAGCTCTCTCCTGCCTAACGTAATGATAACATGCTCCATCCAAGCCATGACCACATGGCGCAATTCACAAGCCATATTTACAAGACAAGCACTTCACAAGTAATACAACCAAAGCGCAATTCACAAGGAACACAGCAAATCAAAATGAGAACATGCTCCTCACAAGCCACAATTACATGGCGCTATTCACAAGCCATATTTACAAGAGAAAAAGTCATATTACATTGAACACATTTCACATTGCACAGCATAAGCAGATGCAGCAAGCAATATAATGGGCAATTTAAAAGCATTTTTTACACACATTTGTACAATTGGACCATCACAAAGATGTTACTGGCTCCTTCACGTAATGTCATCCTTCAACCCTGACAGTTCAAACACCAAAATGAAAACCATGTCTTCCACCCTGCTTAAATCAAATGCCATAATGAACTGCAATCTCCTCACGCTGCAACTGTTCAAGCCCATAGGTCACACAGGCTACATAAACAGCAAAACTACACCAGATGGAACTGGCGCTCAGGGCACTCCCTCACAACACATGGGAACCTCTCCAAGCACATGGCCAGGACACACAGGAGACGTAAACGGACGACTACACCAGATGGAACTGGCGATCAGGGCACTCCCTCACAACACATGGGAAACAATCCAAGCACATGGCAGGTCACACAGGATTCGTAAACAGTCGACTACGCCAGATGGAACTGGCGTTCAGGGCACTCCCTCACAACACATGGGAAACTCTCCAAGCACATGGCAGGTCACACAGGATTCGTAAGATGCCGACTACGCCAGATGTAATGGCCAGATTTTCTGCTTAGATGGGATCCGCCCCTAGGGGCCCCTCTAACCCAGCCAAAACGTAACCACATCCCTCCTCAGGACCATCTATCCAGGCACCTGGGTACCTACCTGAGGATGGGGAACTCGCAATATACAAGCTCATATTATCAGAAACACCACTAAATCTATAGGGATACTAAGAATACTCACTGATTACTAAGGACATCCATGCCCTACACCACACTCATACCTTATAGTCTTGCGACCACATGGGTCCAGACTAATCTACCCTGGGGCAGTTCTGATTATCTACCATTTACACACCAGTATCCTACCTGGTGTTCTCATTACACACATGGGTCTGCAGTCCCAGTGCTCTCATTTGTACCCGGTCTGCAATCCAGCAGACCTACACACCCCTCCATCTTGGGTGCTCTCACTTACACACGGCCTACAATCTGGCAAGCCTCCGCACCGTATCCCTCCGGTGCTCTCATTTAACACAAGCCACAATCCTGTGGGTATACACACTGACCGTAATCAGTGCTCTCACTAACGCCACTTACCAATGACGACCACTTTCCTATGAACACCTTCAGTTTTCTGTCTCTTCACTAAGGGTCTGCTACTACAATAATATTATGGGATAGCCGAATTACTTAGTGTCAACAATTCCCTAGCTCAAGGGCTCCCTGTTCTCCCTATTTATTCAGACTTACCGGAACATCTGACTAGGAGAAAAAGGTTACCTATGCTTTGGAACAGAAGACGCTGTTTACAGGATTATGGGAGGGTGTACTAACTTTATCCCTTAGTTGCAGGTCTCCTATCTCCCTAATTATTCACTATTACTTACCTGATCAGGGGTAGCATCTGTTCAAACAGTAATACCTGACTAGGAAAGGGGATTACCCTCACTGTATGGGGACAAAGATATACACACTATGTGATTGAGTTATTCCTTGATTTAAGCGCTCCTACTCCCTTCTGAAGACAGGCTAGCTTTATCATAAACAAACTCATACACACTAGTTCACTAATTAAATGGGATCACTTTATTGTAACAATCATAAAGACACATACACAGATCTGTATTATAATGGACACATCCACTTGTAACTGACAAAGACTATATATAGAACACACCGCTGCAAGGAAAAGGATTAGCAATACAAAAGCCTAGGGAATAAAGATAAGATTAAGATGTAAGTATGATTAGTTCAGACTACCTCACCTATTAGAAGGAAGATTTCTCTCTGACACTGGTGGTATCAGGGCTCTCTCTGTCTCTCCCTCCGTCACCACATCACCACGCCTCTGGTTCAATTGCTCCAGCTGACAGCCTTCTTTGATGCTCTCTGCACTGCTCTCTGCACTGCTCTCTCTCCTCATCTTCAGCAATCATCTGCCTTCTTTCTCCATTCCAGAACTGCACTCTATTCTGCAGCTCCAGCCGACATCCTGTTCTCTCCTCTGCAAAGATAGTACTCTGCTCTGACTCCAAGCTGAGCTGACCTCCAAGCTGCGCTGCACACAAGCTGGACTGAACACTCCTCCTCTCCTGTAGCTCGCTAATATGGAAGCTTGTCCTTTCATGGAAAGTTACGGCCAGTAACCTGCCGCCCACCAAATTCTTGTACCTCCCCGTACCAAGGACACGTTCCCAGCTGGCCAGCCTGAAGTTGTGTCTTCGGAGTGGAGAAAAATACATTCCTTCGATAAGGGCCAGCCTGAGCCGGTTCTCTCCAAGCGAACAACAGCTTTAACTATAAACTTTACCGTTACTCTAAAAAGCCTCTCAGCTCCATCAAGATGGAGTCCCTCTAGCTCTAGGCCTGTAGGCCTGAAAAGGATGAAATACCCCTTAGCTCTGTCAGAATACCTACATAAACCATACCAATGTGTAATATAAAGTCAGGACCACAGGATCCAACCTCTACTATAAGCAAGTATGTCAAAGCCAATAGGCAATAGACAGATTAGAGTCAAGAATAAGGGATCTATCATCATATTAAGCAGCTATCCTCTTCTAGGTCTGGAAAAAGGGCTTAAAAGGGCCAACATAAGCTAGGAATACCTATCCTAGATGTGAGCAAGATTAAAGTCTATATCACTGCTAAATAGAGCCAAAAACCCTGCCATTACACTTGCGGAGGCCGTGACGGTCGTAGCAGGTTGCCAGGGTTGTGGGCATTGATCTTGGAGCGTGCACCGGCACATGGTGGGCCCACTTTGACACAAGCCGGTGTCGGTAGGTGAGCATTGAGGCCTGAGTGCGCTGGGGCGGGTAAGACTGGTTCGGAGACCAGCGTCCCAGGGTGCAGCAGATGCACACGATCGCAGGCAACCCCGCTCACGGCGACAACATCGGCCTCGTGGTGGGGTGAGAGGCGCCGCCCTGGCAGAGACGTTGGGCATTCCACAAGAGGACCACGCCCAGAGTTGGGTGCCTTTTATTCACACCCCTAGGCTGGCCTAGCATACGCTGGGCCAGCCCACTCCGCTCACGCTTATGGGGGGGACATAACAAGCTACATTTCCGCGATCTTCCCCACTGGCTGGGGTTACATGGTTGCTTCCACTGTCCACTACACTCCAAACACCAGCGGTGTGTGTCGACATGGATATGTGTGTGGTCTGCATACTGCAGTCTGTCCAGCACATCCATGTCACACTTGGCATTGTGTACATGCTTATTCATGGGTCACATGCTCCTTCGCACATGCCTGGTTCCCACCTCTCCCCAAAATCTGCTATTGTGTTGCAGAGGTGCCATGCCGTTGATGGCTTATGTACATGGATAGCCCAGGTTCCCACAGTAAGTTGGGCTGTCATGTCTGGTGGGTGGGCATGTTGTTTGGCATGTTGCATGTGAGTTTGTAACGTGCGCATTCCCAGAGTTGTGAGTTACATGATTGTGGAGTTGAGGTGTGTGGTGTGTTCATTTGGTACTTACCAACGAGCAGAGCATTTGCATAGGTGCCATCCTGGAATCGCCGGTTGATGATAGACTGTCGAAAGATGAAGGAATCATGCACACTGCCTGGGTAGTTGGCGACGACATTGGTGAAGAGTCCCCGGTGGTCCACTATTGCCTGCACATTGTTGGAATGCGGTGTGGGTTGACATGGATATATGTGTGTGGAATGCATATCATCCATGCCACACTTGGCGTTGTGTACATTCTCATTCATGGGTCACTTACCTCCTTCACACATGCCTGGTCCCCACCTCTTCCGACATTCTGCTATTGTGCGGCTGAGGTGCCATGCCGTTGATGGCTATTGTACATGGCTGGGCCACGTTCCCACATGGTGTTGTGCTGTCGTGTCTGGTGGGTGTGCATGTTGTATGTGAGTTTGTGACATGCGCATTTCCTGTGTTGTGAGTTGCATGATTATGGATTTGAGGTGTGTGGTGTGTTCATTTGGTATTGGCCACCAAGCAATGCATTTCCGTGGCTGCCATCCTGGTGGAGCAGGTTGATGCTAGACTGTCGGAGGTGTATGAATCATGCACACTGCATGGGTGGTTGGCGGCGACGTTGGCGGAGATTTCCCGGTGGTCCTGCACATTGGTGGGATACGTGCGGTTTCTGTTGCGCTTACTGTGTGCAGTGTTGCTAGGGGGCACAAGTGAGACATGTGTGCAGTCAGTTGCCCCCTGACACGTGCTGGAATCCAGCTGTGGCATAAACGGCTTGCTTGATCTCCAGCTGTTCCTGCGCAGAGTGTGGGAAGTATAGATAGTGGTGTACCAAGCTGATGATGTGGAGAAGTGTGGCTCAGGGGTTAGAGGCGGCAGACCCGGAAGCTGAGATCGGCCCTGGACCGGGGTTCAATTCCCCGCCTCGATGGGGCTTGGGCTCAATAATTCCACAGACTTGATAATTCTCGCTCCGGTGCCTACTCGACTCACGGGTTCACACTCTGCGACTCTGGGCAATAGCTTGCTTAATCTACACAACGGCCCCTCGCGGCGGGATGCCTGGCTTTCACCTTGTGGATACCCTGCTGGGGTTATCTCACAGGGGAATACCAGGACGGGTTCCCTAAGCAAGCGCTTAGATGCCTGCGATGTGGGTGGTTTGCGCTATATAAATACATGTACATTTACATTTACATGTCACCCACGACCGTTGTGAGCGACTTGGATTAGGCTGGTTGTGTGACTCCATCACGGCCAGCATCTTTGTCTGAGGTGGGATGTTGGTTGTCCGCTGTGTTGGTACCGTCAGCCGGTGTCCAATGGTGGTTAGGATGCGGAGGTGGTTTGTCCCTTTGAGCCTGTAGTGGGCAATGACTTTCCCTGGTGTCGGGTCTGTGAAGTTGGTGCATTTTCTAGGGTCGCTGTCTTTTTCTGCGCTGCCTCAGTGTTGGTCCAGGGGGTTAGGGGGGGCTGTGGGTGTCCAGGGGGATCCTGGGGGTGGTGGTGGTGGATGTTGCAGCCCTCTTGGGTGTCCGGCCCACATGCTCTGTGGCTCCATGGCATCTGTTGCCCTTCAGGTGTGGCTCTGGCATGGGCTCCCTTTTGTGGTGCAGGCTGCTGTCCGACTTTACACCAGGTTAGTGCAGGAGTTAGTTTCCTCCTGCTAACCCACCTCATCGCATGTTTTGTGGTCATATCGCCAATCTGGTTGGCCGTTGCGAATGTTGGGGAGTGGTTTTGTCGCAGCTTTTTGCACGGGAACGCCTACTCTGCATCTCATTAGCGATAGTTGCCAGGGTAATCTGTGGCGATGTTTTTTGCAGCTGCTATCACAGGTAAACTGGTGCTATGGGCTGTTTGAACCAGCTTGTGAATGGGGGGATACATTTATCATGACTTTGGCTGTGATTAAGTGCTGTTAACACGGCAATAGCTCCTTGATAATATTCCCCAGTATCTCTTATGATGGAAACATCACTGAATCCTCACCGTTTAGTAACCCGGGGAATAAGTGAAAGCTATCTCAAGGGTCTCCGTGGTTATGACTAAAGTCAGTCTGTATTGAAAGTGGCCGAAATAAATGTGTCTTTACAATTACATGAATGAGTCTCCTACATGCATGTTTCTTGTCTATGTTTCTTTCAATTCTAGAAAATTAGCAAACTAAACTCTTTCATTTCATGGTGGTGTTTATTTGTCATGGGGAAATGCATCAATTTAAGTTACTCGAGAAGTAAACCATGTGCAGAACGTTCAGTATTTGTAACATATTCAAGGTTCGTTGCCCAGGTCTGCTCTAAGCAATTGTACTGTCTATTGTCTTTATTTGATGCACAAATGTCATGCTATTTCATTCATTTTCTATACACACCTTATTGTAATTAGGCATGAAAGAAGGTGTCCCTAAATGTTTCTGTTTGCTATATTATATTTTCTTGTTTTACTATTGGTTTGTGAGTAAGTTACATTATTTGTGCTTGTGGTGACCTTGGCTGAAGGTTCCTCTCCAAATGCCTCCTGGTTCAGAGATGGGCTGGCGGCTGGGGCTGAATGGGTGGCTAACAACTGCTTGCAACTAAATGCCAACAAAACTGACGTTTTGTTGGTCGGGAAGAACGCGAGCTTGTGGAGCGAGCGCTGGTGGCCGAATAAGACTCCTAATGGGCAAGTGGTAAAAAATCTGGGGGTATGGATGGACTCCTCTCTCAGTTTTCAGGTTCATACCAGAAAAGTTGCTGATACGTGCTTTGGCCTTTTGCAGGGTCTGAAGCCCCTTCTGAAGTTCTTTGAACCATCGACACGCCAGTTAATTGTCCAGTCGACCATCTTATCTCGTATGGACTACGCCAGCTCCCTCCTGTTGGGGGCAAACAAGGCTGAAATAGTTTGGATGCAACGTGGTCAAAATGCTGCTGCCAGAGCCTTGGTGGGGCTCCCTCGGTTCTGCCCTGTTGCTGGCATTATTCAGAGACTTCATTGGCTCCCTATGGCGAAGCGCATTCAATTTAAGACGATGTGTCTCTCTTTTAAGATTCTGAAATCCGCTCGGCCTAGCCCTGCTGAGTAATTTGCTTACTCCCTATGTTCCCTCTCGCAAGTTGAGCTCCGCGGGGCAGCACCTGGTCAGTGTTCCCCGGGTGAAGCACTGTCGCGCTGGGGGTCGCTTCTTTCGCTAGCCTGCCGACTAAGTTATGGAACTCCTTGTCTGTGCAGATACGCAGTATGGAGTATCTGCTTGTCTTCAGGAAAGCCATCAAAACTTTTCTCTTTCCATTAATATAGCCCGGGTGGTCTTCTGTTGGCGCTGCTCAGTTGTTGTGTTTGGCCCGCCTTACTGATGCTGAAAGCGCCGGGACGCTCCTTTGCTGGGGCAGCTGCGCGCTATACACAATTCTGTAACATAGCATAACATAACATAACATTACATTTGTGATGTCTATGTCGAGGGTGTGTCTTTCACTCTCTAAGATGAATAAAATGTGTCCTTTTTAGGGTATGTGTCAGACTTTTATAGCCTTTGAATTGTGCAGACTCTGTGCTAGTCTGTCTACTGATTTACACCGCGCTACCATTGCGACGCAGCAATCACAAAGCAAGTCATTACAACGACTTGCGCTGGATGGCGCTATATACTAAGGAATAGCATGATTTACTATTCCAACAACTTCCCTACTGTTACGAGGGCTGGAGTTGGAATAGTAAATTATACTATTCCTTAATCCAGCGCCTCCAGCACAAGTCGTTGTAACGGCTTGCGTTGTGATGGCTGCGTCGTAATGGTAGCACGGTGGTAAAGCCCGCTTTGTAATGACATACATCCGGGTAAACATTCTCAGTGCTAACCCTGCCCTTTTACAGTAGTTCCCATGTGCCCTACTATAACAATACTACCGTGCCTCTCACTCAATAAATCCAAGCTGGAGAAACTCTTCACCCCTTTGCTGAGCCTGTGCCCACAAAGAGGTGTGGCAATTGTAACAAGTAGCCCCTCCTCTTTGGTCACTGAAAATTAGTTCTGAGGCAGCTTTCCCCCACCCCCACTGGGCTTGTTGCCTACCTGACTTAGAAGGCAAAGGAAGGAGCCTGTTCACGTGTCATCTAAATTCTGCGTGTGACAGTAGAGGCCTCTTTGAAGTCAATTAAATGTCTGGGTACAGTCCAACTGGTCTTCCTGCCATATGAACACAAATACCTCCCCGCATCCAAGCTATTCTCTCTGCTCTAAGAGCAGTTTTCAAAATCATCCGAAACAATAACTAGCTTGGTGACAATTGGAGGGCTGGTGCCAATTCCTCTCCTTGATCTACAGGCAGGGAAAAGGTAACTTTCTAAGACGCCCTTTTTCCATAATATGTATTGAAAACATGACTTTACCATTAAGCTGGGCTTGTAATAAATATTTAAAATAGAGCTTAATCGGTTTTCTATCCTAAGATAGCACAATTATCAATTAATCCTGCTTCCCCGTATTCTCTATGGACCAGTTAGCCTACCTACACACCCAAAGTGAAAATAGTTTCTGGGTTCAGTTAACTGTAAGGACATGTTAACTTTAAATTCCTACTACTTTTAAATACCATGCATCAAGTCTTTTGGGCTACAGGGCCTTTATAGGGACGACATATTCATATTTAAAAGAGAGGTTTTCTCTTGTCAGACAGGTTGGGCTACAGTTTTAGAACTGCAGCAGTCAGGATACAGAGGGAGGTGTGAGGTCATGTTTGTCTTTTCATACTTCTGGATGTCACAGTAGTGCTGTAGTGCATAGGTGGCTTTTAACTTTTCATGCAAAGGCCTTATACTGTGACCTTATAGGATAGTTAAATACACCACTAAGAATAGGTCACTTTTGACATTTTTTAGGGTTCAAAGGACATCCACTGGGGCCTAGTTACAGTGTCCCAGTCCTCAGAGCCAAAAACACAGTAGCATCAGTCTATGAAAAATGGGGGTGCCTATCCAACAAGTGGTGCTTTGTCATGTTGTGTCATTCTAAAGCAATGTAAATAATTAACAAAATGGATCCTGAGCCAAGGCCTTTTTTACATCTTCCTAAAGCATGGAACCACATCCCATTGCACACCAGAGCCTCCTCCTTTCTTCTTGAATTCTGCAAAAATCTAAAGACCTGGCTTTTTGATTAACCCTAACCCTAGGCAAGACTAGGCAAACACACATACCCAGAATACTCTTGAGGGTGATAGTGCACTCTACAAATACATCTAACATAACACAAAACACACTCAATGTTCTGCTGAATCAGGAGACATGGTAACACAGTTGCTCGAGTCACAGTTGCATGGGTGATCTTGGAACTGGAACGAACATGTCAACAACATGCTATATATAATTCTTATATGGCTCACTGTTATTTTTTCTGTTATGAGCTTCTCTTACAGCCAACAGAGGCCAAGTCATAGTGTAATTGCAGGGTTTTTATGTTTGCCATTTTAGAACCTTCTCTTACTGGGGGTATGACTCTTATGCGCACATAAGAGAACAACAAGGGCCGATTTAATATCTGGCAGGCAGAGAAATCTCTGTTGGCCTGGCAGAGAAATGAAGGTCTATCAGGCCGAGTCTACACCAAATCAGTGGTAATTTCTGAATCATTGGCAGGAATAGCCGCCATGGCTTTTTAAAGTCTGGTGTACCGCTCCGTCAAGATGACAGAGCCGTCTGTAAAACGTACTTTATTTTTGTTACAAAAAGAAAATCCCAAAGCAGGAAAGCAGTGTCAGTTTCCCTTATTGCCAGAGTGAAAACTGATCTCTATCTCTGCCCATCTTAACTAGGTGGGTGGATACAGAGGTTAGCCACCGATGGCCCTTACTGTGTTGGGCCATGGAAGGGGTATTACCATGGTGGAGATTGTATGGTTAAACCGATGGTCCGCCCGCATTTAAATTCGCGTGGAAACGAATTTTCTTACAGCCAAAATTTGAATCAACCACTAAGTCATCGTGTAGTAGCAGGATTCTTGATGAGATTTGGTAATGGTGTTTTCCCATCATATAGATTTATCCTGCTTCATTTCCCAGCAGGTGGATGTACATGCCCTTTAAAGTCAGTGGCCGAAGTTATTAGCAACACAATAATGCTTTTCCTGTCAAAACTCTAACCTAACTGTAACAGCCCAGTGGTGACTGGGTTTAAAGTTGGAGAGAGGGGTTTACAATAATAAAACAAATATATGATTATATATCAACAGAGTGCACCATCCTTTCTATTTGAACTAATTGTATATGAATATTCTCTTAATATTCCAAATGTATCCTCTTCTCAAATGCTTTGGGCTTATACCCCAAAGGCATTTGATCAAGCGTTTAAAGATTGCATACTATAAAAATGCCTTTGTGAATAGGACCTCCCCCCCACCCTTAGTGCCCCACCTCCTAGGTGACAGGGGTTTGCAATCATGCATGCATTTTTTGGACAATATCTCTTCTAATTATTAAATAGGAGTATTGACCTCCCACTGCCCCTTTTTCACAAAACCATTTCATAAATCCTATCCCTTCTCTCTATATTGCTGCAGATCTGTCGCCCAGACAGTAGTCTGCTTCCATCTAGACTAAATGAATTTATTGTAGCTGGGGCTGCCTAAATACCACATAGCCCAATCACTGACAGATTATTCATAAACTGGATGCCAGACTCAGATTGGCCTAGTTCATTGTCATCTTTCTGAATGGGACTGGTTAATGTTCATAAACAAAATTCTCTACCAAGTTATTTGCATATGTTACCATGCCATCCATGGTAAGTCTCCTATTTTCTTCCAACCCCGTTTTGTCGGTTATAAAACACATTCTTCACTCATCTTCTATTGCTGCTCTCAAAACACCTTTTATTAGGGTTGCCTGTCCTTCTCTTGGCAAATGGCCAACCATGCCACCTTTTTGTAAACACATGAAGGAGAGGGTATTTACTACATCTATGACACCCTTTGATTCCCTTTGTTATTGGATATCTTTTTAGGTCACTTGTGTCACTGTTGCACCCTTCATGTCCTCATTTCATTCTTTAAGTTACCCAGCCTAGGTCCCTTCATACCTACAAACATTAGGATGGCCACTTTACTCCATGTCATCACAAACATAGTTTTCTTTCCAGTGTTTTAATTAGGCACCCAAATGCATTCTGGTTGTTGTATCCTCAGTTTGCTTTCATTAAATTAATTAGATGAACAAACCTCATACCAACGATTTCTTGGTTTAAATGAGAGAACTAGAAATAATGCCCATGATGGCAAAGAGTGAGGTGGTCACATTTAGACCTGACACTCTTGAGTGGTACCCCCAAAAATATTTACTTCACCTCTTCCATTTTTGCTGAATTGGTTTTTGGTGGCATTAGGACTGCTAATCAGTGATAAAGTGCTCTCTCCCTAAAACATGGTATAATTGGTATATACCCAATTGGAACATTTCATTTACTTGTCATTTCCCAGTAAATGACACTACAGGTACCCAGGGTCTGTATTTAAAGTGCTACTAGTGAGCCTGCAGCATCCATTGTGCCACCCGCTAAAGTAGCTTTTGAAGCATGTCTCTGGCCAGCCACTGCAGCCTGTAGTGCAGTTTTAAACTACTATTTCAACCTTTTCCAGGCCTAAACATTCCTTATAAGTCACCCCTAAGGTAGGCCTTAAAGGCTTATCGGTCAGTGTGTATTTAGAAAGAAGAACATGTATACTTAAGGTCTGAATTTCCTGGAACTGAAAAACACCTAAAGTCCTAGTGCTCGCATTGACTTACACTGGGTTACCTTTTACATCTATAAAGGGATAACTTTAGATTGACAGCAGAAAGAAATATACTGTTTTCACTCAAATTAATTTTAAATTAAAATCCTCTTTAGTGGTAAAGTTAGATTTTAAATCACAATTCTGAAAATGGCACTCTTTAGGTCTCGCGCCTAGCGGTGCACTGCGCAGCGGTGCGCGCGCAGTGTGAGACATTTGTATGTGAAAAACGGGGTATGTGAGCTGACCTAGGAATTGCACACGCTTGTGCGTGTGCGTTTCCTTTTGACCTCCCCCATTGGCCTTTGCGTGTGACCTATAGTGAGTGTTCCATGCTGTATGACGTCATTGCTACTATGTACTTGGTAGGTTTGTAAGATTGTGCCCAGACACAGGCGTGATGTACGCACCACTTTGCTTCTTAGCTGAGCTTGCCTCGGGGTACATCCCGCCCACTCCATCCACAGCACCAGCACGGGCATCAGGAGTCACTGCACCCACGCCCACCCACACCCCCGCCGATGGATTTATGGCCCACACTTTTATAGTGAAGAGTGTGTGATTTATCAGTGCCCGCAAAAACAAACACTGCTTCCTGCAGGGAGGTCCCACACTATCAGTGGCTTTTGAAAACTTAATTTATAGTATGGTTTCTAAAGAGAGAAGGGGAAGGGAGGTCTTGGGAGTGCAATGATCATTATTTTTCATCAAAAAGCGTATTCTGACTTCAGCTAAACACAACACCCAAAAGCGACCTATAGTGAGTGTTCTATGCGGTATGACGTCATGGCTACTATGTACTTGGTAGGGTTGTCAAGCGTGGCTGTCAGCTCTCCATCTGGAAGCTGGCCTGCTGTGCACACGGGCATAAGAGGCTATGCTGACATGTGTATGCCAATATCGTGGATTTGGGTACGTGGCGGTAGATGGCAGGCCTGGTTTAAGAAGCCTCTGCAGATCAAGTGTCATTTGCGCCGTGAGATAAAAGCTCCAGTTTGCCATTAACATAGACATCGCTTTAAAAGCAGCTCCGCCGTCCTCACTGCGTTAAGATGTTTACCACAGCTTTAAGTAGACCTGCATCACGTGGCACTTTTACTCGTGCACCAGTGTTACACGCTGTTATTGCGCCAGTCAGTGAGTGCCTTGTTGTCAGACTCGGTCTTGCCAAGTCGGGTGCGTTTGGAGCCAACGTCGCGGGTTTCCGATACACAAGCAATTTGATAAACTTGTGGAAGAGTCTGCTGTTACAATCAAAGAAGATCCATAGTCTATAGGTATATTAGGATCATAAGTTTATTGGAGATAATCAAGAGACAATCAGGAGACCCCACCAGGAGCAGTTCCACTGCTCAGCCCTTCAAGCCAACTGACATATGCTTACTCAACAACCACCCAACATTCCAATTACATCATCACGGGCCAAGCAGGACAGCAGGGGGAAAACACAGGGAGGATGTATAAGACATGTACATTACAACATCTGCCTAATTAATACAGAACTTTTTTGAAGACTATGTGGTGAGATAGAATCATACCTAGTCCTGTTTTGTGTACTTGGTGTACATTCAAACACTTCCGGCTGGAAGGTGTCTAGAACATATTGTGCAACATTTCGTCCTGATGATGGTCCTGAGGATCTTTTAGACCGACGGGGGACCGAAACGTCGACGCATGACATCGTTTTGCTTATTTTACAATTCTTTTGTGTTTCTGCAATTTGATATTCTGTAATATGACAATCATGAGATGTATGGTATTCTATTCATCCGTACTGTAAGCAAAAGATGTTTTATATACTACGATTGACTGTGTGAAAATCTAAGTAGTATATGTGTTGCCATGATGAATTTGTATTAACAACTAAAAAGCACACAATTATAATTAAAATATTTTTGTGGTGCTTGTGAAAAAACTCTTCCCTACATTTGTGAATTATTGATCACTGGTGTGACGGTTCCAAAAAGTGTGATTATATTCAAAATAATTCCTTGGGGGACAATTTTCGATTGTGTTATTGTTGTCAGATCTGCCTCTTTGAGGGAGTGCGTTTTGTGGGGTACAAAATATGATATCTAAATGGAACTGGCTACTCTTCACATTCCCTAGAGGTCTCTTCCTACAGCCCACTTGTCTTCCTCATGCCTCCAGGAACTTTCTTCTGCAGAGAGATTTTATGCCTCCTGGTTAGGCCTATGCAGAACCTGGACATCGAAATCACCTACATTTTGATGAGAGACCGAATGTACTACTAATGTGTTGTGTTGAAACTCTGGATTGGAAATAAACCTTAAAGGGCTGTATTGATCTGAGTAAATCAATTTCACTGTTCTCAAGAAGCGCTACCTCGGACTTCGACTGGTTTAGAGGAGACCCAAACATATACAATTTAAAAAGAAAGGAAAATGTGTGAATGAAACCAAGATGTTTCACCTAAAACTCTTCCACGCAAAAGGCTGGCAAATAAGAAGATCCCATTGGACAAGCCTTCCGAACTCACCCAATGCGCTGGTATCGTATACTGCTATCAGGAAGGGCCAGGCGGACACTCTGTCATTTTCTCGTGGGTTGCAGAGTTAGGGGGTCCTTTGAAAGCTGGATGGGTTGCTACCACCCAACTATGCTCCTGTGACCCCATTTTGAATGCGGTGTTGATTGATTTAAGATTCCAGTCCGGCCCTGCTATCAGAGATGAATTCAAAATTGCCTGTAAAAAAAACTCAACTTCGGTCAAAGGTAACATGACTAAAAAAGCAAACTAGAGATTCCCTGTAATCACCAGATATGCAAATGTGTGCAAAATATTTTACGTTGTTTAAATGTTTAAATTGAATTTATAATTCGCTAACTACCCCTGCCGAGGCGTCAAAGCGCTTTATGGTGAGTAACAAGCTACCCAGGAGCCCAAAGTTAGCGGTCAGTCCATTAGTTAGTTTTTCATACTTATTCCATGCATACACGCCAGTTTCTTTGCGGCACATTATTGACACATGTGATCATTAGAGAGGGATATGTAAGATGCAATTGATAAGATAGTTATGGTGTCCCAAAAGCGCTCAAGACGGATAGGCATGAGAGTTAGAGTAACTTGTATACAGAAGAGGCAGGCAGAAGGAAGAAGGGGCACAGTGGCAAACTTATACAAGCATTTGCAATGCAATAGGGCTTGCATTATTAAAGTTTGAGCTATTGGCATTGCTAAATAATGCAACACCAATAGCTCAAACCTTAATAATGCCAGACCTATTGCATTGCAAATGCTTGTTTTTAAAGGTGGCATTTCTTGTCATAAACATTTGTGCCTTCTGCCAGTGTCCTAGATCACGTTACTGTGAATGGCTCTATTAATAGTGTTTGTTTGTGTATTCCTACCAGAGTGTGACACAAATTGGACTAGCTGTTTCAGGTTGGGCCATCTGCCTTGGTAATTGCTGAGGTTGAAGCTGTGCCTTGCCCCACCTACACTTCAAAGGGCTTGCCTCCAGCCAACACATAGAAACATGCACTAGTCTTTTGTCACCCAAGACTACTTAAAGCCTTGATAGATGAAGTGAAAAACTTACCAGAACTAGATGAGGTGGCACTATAGGGAATCTACGTCTGTGACAGGATCTTCAAGATACAGCCACGACCGTCTGCAAGGCCAGGTTTGCTCTTCACAGTACAGCGATGACCATCCACAGTAATCTCCCTGCTCCTTGTGACCTCATACACCACAAAGGGAACTCTTGTGAGGTCTTTGAGAAGGTAACTTTTCCAGCTGGTCTATCCTGGTCCCTCTATTCAGCCCACCCTCCATCGAGGGACATAAACGTGTAACTTTCCCTCAGACTAGATAACTGCAAGTGGCGCTTTGCTCTTTTTCGGTGCTCCATTTACTTAAAACTTCAAAATTGCAAATCTCCAGTTCTACTGATTTGATTTTAGCTATTCTGGTGTCATTTTATTTATTAAAATGTACACAATTTTCTAAAATGGTTTTGGATTTTTCTTGTGTTGTGTTTTCATTTTTTTACTGTTTGTGGGCTGCATAAATACTTTACAATTTGCCTCTAAGTTAAGCCTGTCTCTCAGAGGGTTAAGTACAAGTTCATTTAAAGACTTTTTGGTTCACCCTATGAAGGATGGTGGTTATTGCCTTAGTGGGCCTTCCACACTCCCCCAGCCAATAAAGAAAGCATACTCAAATTATAGTAGCATTATCCAAAACACCATTAAAAACTGCTTTCCTATACCTGTGTTACTAACTAGGTTAGATCAGGTACGCACCATAGCAAGTTCGACCTGTGATGGGCATATGACTCTTTGGTTGTCAGGGAAGGGGGCTACTGGACAAAAGCTTTTAGTGACAAATTTGTCTTACTTGAGTATTGTGACAAATTGGATTATTGGTTGACTGGAGTGTGAACCTTAGTCAAGCAGCAACCACAATCCTAGTCAGGGTGTGGCACAAGCCAACCCTAAATTAATCAGTGCTAAACGCTCCGGTAGCTTGGCACAAAGCACTCAGGCTTAACTTAGAGGCAATGGGTAAAGTATTTGTGCAACCAGTGATAAAGTAAAAAATAACACAAAAAGGATCCTGCACCAAGTTAGAAAAATAGAGCAAAATGTAATAAATAATACAAGACCAAAATGTCATAAAACATATTCCTACCAGAGTGTGACACAAATTGGACTAGCTGTTTCAGGTTGGGCCATCTGCCTTGGTAATTGCTGAGGTTGAAGCTGTGCCTTGCCCCACCTACACTTCAAAGGGCTTGCCTCCAGCCAACACATAGAAACATGCACTAGTCTTTTGTCACCCAAGACTACTTAAAGCCTTGATAGATGAAGTGAAAAACTTACCAGAACTAGATGAGGTGGCACTATAGGGAATCTACGTCTGTGACAGGATCTTCAAGATACAGCCACGACCGTCTGCAAGGCCAGGTTTGCTCTTCACAGTACAGCGATGACCATCCACAGTAATCTCCCTGCTCCTTGTGACCTCATACACCACAAAGGGAACTCTTGTGAGGTCTTTGAGAAGGTAACTTTTCCAGCTGGTCTATCCTGGTCCCTCTATTCAGCCCACCCTCCATCGAGGGACATAAACGTGTAACTTTCCCTCAGACTAGATAACTGCAAGTGGCGCTTTGCTCTTTTTCGGTGCTCCATTTACTTAAAACTTCAAAATTGCAAATCTCCAGGTCTACTGATTTGATTTTAGCTATTCTGGTGTCATTTTATTTATTCAAATGTACACAATTTTCTAAAATGGTTTTGGATTTTTCTTGTGTTGTGTTTTCATTTTTTTACTGTTTGTGGGCTGCATAAATACTTTACAATTTGCCTCTAAGTTAAGCCTGTCTCTCAGAGGGTTAAGTACAAGTTCATTTAAAGACTTTTTGGTTCACCCTATGAAGGATGGTGGTTATTGCCTTAGTGGGCCTTCCACACTCCCCCAGCCAATAAAGAAAGCATACTCAAATTATAGTAGCATTATCCAAAACACCATTAAAAACTGCTTTCCTATACCTGTGTTACTAACTAGGTTAGATCAGGTACGCACCATAGCAAGTTCGACCTGTGATGGGCATATGACTCTTTGGTTGTCAGGGAAGGGGGCTACTGGACAAAAGCTTTTAGTGACAAATTTGTCTTACTTGAGTATTGTGACAAATTGGATTATTGGTTGACTGGAGTGTGAACCTTAGTCAAGCAGCAACCACAATTCTAGTCAGGGTGTGGCACAAGCCAACCCTAAATTAATCAGTGCTAAACGCTCCGGTAGCTTGGCACAAAGCACTCAGGCTTAACTTAGAGGCAATGGGTAAAGTATTTGTGCAACCAGTGATAAAGTAAAAAATAACACAAAAAGGATCCTGCACCAAGTTAGAAAAATAGAGCAAAATGTAATAAATAATACAAGACCAAAATGTCATAAAACAATCAGTAGAACAGGAGTTATTAATTTTTAAAGATTTTGGTTTAAAATAGCACCAAAAAGTAAGAAGGTGTAACTGGGGATATATGGTCATGCTGCACCAGGTCAAATTCACACTTACATGCCAACCGCGATGGAGCGCAGGTTGGCTACAGTCACCAGGCTAGGCCAGCTGAAGTTTAGCTTCTCAAAGTCCATGCCAAGAGTCCTGTTCACATTGGAGGTGGGCACAAGGAGCAAGTAGAGCATTTCAGGAGGTTGCCAGTGTGGCATGAAGAGCAGGTCAGGGGTCGCAGGCAGATGTTCCTTGAGTTTTGCGTTGGCGGTCCCTGCGCGATGCTAGTGAATGAAAAGTTGGACTGACGGTGCTTCACTCTGAATCGCAGTAGGAGCAGCAAAGTCTTGATGCGAATGGGCCCATTTGTGATCTTAAAGATCCCAAAAGCTTGATTGCAGCTCACTGAGCAACATCAAGGTTACTGGACCTGAGTGCCACAACTTGGGGGTCAGGAACTCACTTCTTCTGGATTCAGGGATTTGTGGTGGATGTTTGGGAGTCTTTTATTTCCTTGAGGCTCAGATCAGGAGGCCAGTAGCCTAGCCCTTCGAGTTACTCTGGTTTACAGGGTTCAAGATGAGGATGCAGGTCCAGTTCTTCCACCCCAGGCAAGAGAGCAGCAGTCAGCAGGTTAGCACAGCATGGCCAGTGGCGGCCGGCTCGCGTAAACATGGTGCGGCAGGGCGTTGCACTGGGGAGCCGACAGACAACAGAATAGGTATTATTTATGTATTTAATTATACCTATTCTGTCATCTGTCGGTTTCCCTCCCTCCCACACCGCCTCACCACGCTTACCTGTGCTGGCCGCCACTAAGCAGGGCATTAGTTCCTTAAGAGCCGCAGTCCAGCAGATTGGCATTCCTTTCAGCAGTACAGCGGTCCTTCCTATCAGAGTATCCACAGGTACAGAAGTGTACTGTAGAGTTGGTATCTGAGGTCCTACCCTAATATACTGGTGCCATGGTTCTGGAAGGTGGGAGAAGCTTCTAGATAGTGGCTTTGAAGTGCATGGAATTCCCTGCCTTCCCCGCCCTGGCTCCAAGCTATGCTCAGCTCTGCCCCCCAATCGGGCATACTTAATCCATTTCAGTGACTGTCTGGGAGGAATTCACAAAATCTAAGTGTCAGTTATACCCAGTCATGTGACCCAAGACAGGCTACAGGCACAAAAGGGCTAAGGTTAGAAAAATGCCAACTTTCTAAAAGTGGCATTTTGTAAATTGCAAAGAATAAACCGACTTTACCATTAAAGAGGGTTGTAAACATTTAAAATAGAGAAGCAAGAAATCCAGTAGAAGATTAAAGGTGTTTAATTCTTAAGGCACAGTACTGCTCAAAGCAGGTCCAGTAGCAGAATGAAATGAATTTCAATTCTATTAGGAATCACAGATAACTGAATGAATCAATAAGGGATTTCGTAGGCACAACACCCTCTTTGGACAGTGTATGCCCTAAATATTCAACATATTCTTGATATAGTTTGCATTGACTTTTTTTAAGAGTCAGCCCATACTCTTTGAGAATATCACATACATTTCTGAGATGTTCTGTGTGTGTCTTTTTATCTGGAGAAAAAAATAAGAATGTCATCCTGAAAACACTTCACATACAATTACATATCCCTAA
This sequence comes from Lissotriton vulgaris, assembly GCF_964263255.1. Classification (NCBI taxonomy): domain Eukaryota; kingdom Metazoa; phylum Chordata; class Amphibia; order Caudata; family Salamandridae; genus Lissotriton; species Lissotriton vulgaris. The sequence continues at coordinate 270,427,960 of NC_141689.1, read as the reverse complement.
AAAGATGACACATGGGCCTCTGGAAGAACGAAGCTGCCGACGCAAACCCAAAGGGCATCCTTTTGAATTGAAATAATCCTTGGGGTGTGATGAACGCTGTCATGTGGCGTGACTCCTTGGCTAGTTCAACCTGATGGTATGCGGACTGAAAATCAAGGGTGGAGAAAATTTTGGCACCTCCTAGCATACTTACTATCTCGTTGATATTAGGTAACGGATGGCAATCAACCAGTATATTAGTATTGAGAGCTCTGAGGTCAATGGATAACCTCAAAGATTTGTCAGGTTTGCGTGTCAATACAATCAGAGAAACCCATTCTGATGACTCTACTTCTTCTATAACAACTCTAACATTTCCTTCAAGGCTTTCCCCAACTCTTCCCTCACATTAATAGGAACATTCCTAAGTTTTTGTCCAACACGAGATGCTCCTTGTTTGAGCTTTATCAAATGGGTAAAACCTTTAAGTTTGCCTAAACTTTCAGAAAATACATCAGGAAACTCATTTTCTATGATATTGACTTCATCCCTGTCCTCAACCACCATGACAGGTTCCGTTCTTCAGGGATTTAGAACGATTCCCAGTCTCCATTGGTTTTTCTAACCTAAAACATTAACACCTTTTGTGGCAGCATACAGTTTAATAAAAGCAGACCTCTCTTTGAATTTATCATCAGAAGCAACATAACCCAAAAGGTCTATGATAGAGCAGTCAAAATCCTGAGCAATCACAGGTCCTTGGAAGATATAGTATTACTGAACTTTTCATTAAAGTAATTCTCAGTGATAACCGACCACTGGGATCCCGAATCTGCCATAAGTTCCAAGTCTTGGTTCAAAAAATGAACAACACACTTAGGTGAATTCAACTTTTCTCCCTCTAGAGCACAAAGATTTGTGACAGAAACAACTATACCTTTCTCTCTAGAAGGATCATCAATAGAAATATGAGTACATCTCACACAAGAGACTTGACTGTTTTTAGTGGAAACACTTCGCCCTTAGTTAAAAGTTCTCTTCCTGTCATCCCTACACGCCTTGGCAAACTGTCCTAGACTGCCACATTTAATACATTCCTTTCCAATGACTGGACAATATTTGAAAAAAGCAACATGGTTGTAGCTACCACATCTATATCATCACTTTTTCCTATAATAGGAACTTTACTGGAATTACTCATAGCACAGACTTCGTCAGAACCTCTATTATTTTTATCACCTTTGGAATTTACATCTTCAATTGTCTTCATCCACTTTTCAGACTGTTCAAATGCTTTAACAGTAGCTATAGTATCATGCATATTTGGATTACCTAAAATCCAAAAATGCTCTTGTGTTTTTTGTTTCTCACATTCACAATGATTTGGTCCCTAATCATCTCATCTGCTATGATACCGAAATTGCATTAAATCACATGAGATCTGAGAGTAGTTGAGAAATCGTCACACAACTCCGACTCCCTTTGTGATTGTGTATATTGAGTGCTATGCTGGTGGTGGGTTTAAACCTGGTTTCCATATGTATAAGTACTTCATCAAAAGTACTTAATTTATCTTGAACAACAGGTAGGGTTCTGAATACGGCCTGACTCTCAGATCCTAAACAATGGAGAAGAATGTTCTTTTATCTCTCATTCCCCATTCGATCTCCATCAATAGATTTCATATAGGTTAAGAACTCCTCCTTCCACCTAGACCAAGGGATGGGAGGATCGCTTTTAATTTGTAAGAATTTTGCAGGGGTTCAAATTGCATGGCTAACAAATAAGAAGTTAAATAATGTTAATTGTGATCCAAGATCTAAACACCAAATACAACATGCGTAAAAGTAAGTGAAAATATCAATAATGGATTAGTTGTGTACAGCAATGTAGTATGAATATGGTATTTATATATTATAATATTGTGTTCATAAACACAATGCACAATCACAGTACCTTGTTAGCCGTGTGCATCGACTGGGTGAGGAATTGTTGCTCAGAATAAGTATCAAATGAGCGTAAAATGATAAGGAAATTAATTGCGCAGTTGTGCGCATTGACGTTCTTTTTAAATACACAAAATCCCAATCCAAAATGGCGCCACGCACATAGATACGTCACTACACTGCTCACATGAGATCTGAGAGCAGTTGAGAAATCGTCACACAACTCCGACTCCCTTTGTGATTGTGTATAAAATGTATATCTATTGAGTGCGATGCTGGTGGTGGGTTTAAACCTGGTTTCCATATGTATAGGTACTTCATCAAAAGTACTTAATTTACCTTGAACAACAGGTAGGGTTCTAAATACGGCCTGATTTTCAGATCCTAAACAATGGAGAAGAATGTTCTTTTATCTCTCATTCCCCATTCTATCTCCATCAATAGATTTCATATAGGTTAAGAACTCCTCCTTCCACCTAGACCAAGGGCTGGGAGGATCGCCTTTAATTTGTAAGAATTTTGCGGGGGTTCAAATTGCATGGCTAACAAATAAGATGTTAAATAATGTTAATGGTGATCCAAGATATAAACACCAAATACAACATGCGTAAAAGTAAGTGAAAATATCAATGATGGATTAGTTGTGTACAGCAATGCGGTATGAATATGGTATTTATATATCATAATATTGTGTTCATAAACACGATGCACAATCACAGTACCTTGTTAGCCGTGTGCATCGACTAGGTGAGGAATTCTTGCTCAGAATAAGTAGCAAATGAGCGTAAAATGATAAGGAAAATAATTGCGCAGTTGTGCGCATCGACGTTCTTTTAAGATACACAAAATCCCAATCCAAAATGGCACCACGCATGTAGATACGTCCCTACATTGCTGCAGGTGATGCAGGACGTAGATGTTGCACGATGCAGATGCAACGTGATGAAATCACCAGAAGCGTTGGAAAACTCTATGTTGTCCGTAACGCAATGATGCAGCTTGGCAACAGAAGCTTCTGGAATATTCCGAAGATCGAGTAGTCAGGCTAACTGAGACAAGTTGAAAAATGCAGTAAGATAAATTTACTAAATTGTTTGAAATTCAGTTTCTTGGCTGCAGAAGCAAGTTGGAAAGCACGGTTGTAGACAGCAATTTAGCAGGAACCAATTACATCAAAGGAAGGTAGCTGTTGCAAGTTGCACAGTCTCAGCAATGAATGTGGAAATTAACGGATAAAATCCTAGAGTATGGTTGTACCGCTCCTGTGTCTTGGAAAGTAGCAGGTAGAGTTTTACCTAATCACCAGTGTAAAAATCCAAAATAAAGAAGCAAGAAATCCAGTAGAAGATTAAAGGTGTTTAATTCTTATGGCACAGTACTGCTCAATGCAGATCAAGTAGCAGAATTAAATGAATTCCAATTCTATTTGGAATCACAGCTAACTGAATGGCAGGTGCCAGAGTTAAAAGTACACAGGGAAATTAAAGGGAAAGAGGCAATAAAAGATTGGAATGTATAAGCAATGTAACAAGGGTCTATAGTTGCATTTCATAAACACCAAACATGACATAGCCACATGCTCCCAATTGGAAGTTACAGCTTATTAAATATAATAGGGAATCCCCAATGTTATCCTTTGGGAGGAAGTAGATCTAACAGTGGTGGAAAACAAATATGGGAGTTTTTCACTACCAGGACATGTAAAACCTAAACGTACAAGTCCAACTTTTAAAATTTTAAATACACTGCACCCTACACTCGGGCTGTCCACGGCTTACCCTAGGAGGGACTTACATGTACTAAAAAGGAAGGTTTGGGCCTGGCATAAAGGTTTATTTTGCCATGTTGACTTGTCAGTTTAAAACTGCACACACAAGCTGTGCAATGGCAGGCCTGAAACTAGTTTACTAGGCTACTTAAGTGGGTGGCACAACGAGTGCTGCAGGCCACTATTGGCATATAATATACAGATCCTGGGCATAGGTAGGGCCCAGGGAATTGCAAGTAAATTAAATATGTCAATTGGGTATATACCAATTCTATCATTCTGTAAGGGAAGAGTACATGCAATTTAGCATTGGTTAGAAATGGTAAAGTGCACAGAGTCCTGAGGTCAACTAAAAGGAATTTAGCAAAAAGTGAAGGAGGGCGGCAAAAAAATCTGTGGACAAACCGGCAAAATGGTCCTAGGCAAACAAGTTCCAAGTGATGCTTATTTATCTATGCACTTCCTAGATATATTCCAGCACTTCATGAATAGAGTGTTTTAATAATTTATCAAAATATTTGTCAGCATTTATATGGACAGTAGCCTGAGACTTCCCATCTAGCAAGAAAGAACATATTATTCACACTTCGATGGTCCTACAGGCCCTGACAAAAACTGTACTATACAGAAGACTAGAAAGACATAGGGTTTATGTTACTTCTATACAATTTCTAAGTTTTGTCATACCAGCAGCAGGTTTGTCTTTGAACTCCTCAAAGGTATAAACACTTCTTCAATGGCAAACCTATCCTCTGTGAAGAAGATGCAAAGTTCCAGCTACACAATAAAGAAACCTTTCAAACTGTTTTCTTTAAAGTGTCGATGTTGTGATAAAGTGACTCTTTTTGTGCGGTAACGCCTATTGTTTGCAGACAGATGGTGCTGGTTCTTTTGAATTTGTACACTGGAACACTGCTAACCAGGCCCCAGTTCATGTGCTCTGAGCCCTAAAACACATAGAAATTGACTAACTCCTAATTGGCATATTTAACTTTTCAATAAGCCCATTGTAGATCGTGTCCCAAATACACCCATGGCTTGGAAAGCAAAATCTCATCTTTGGACTTCAGTCCAACTGTAACATCCAATAGTGTGCAGGTTTCAATAGGCTCTTGGAGCCCAGTCGGCTAGTCGGAAACCGCCACATAATCCCTTTTGTACGGCGTTTCTGCTGTAGGGATTATGCGTATGACGATTCCGCCATAGGGATTATGATATCGATTTCCGACAGGCTATCCATGTTGGACTCTCTGACATGGAAAGACTGTCGGAAAGTGACTTAGGGGGCCCATCCCTTATCGACCTCTGGTTGGGGGCCTGGGTTAAATCCCTGCACCAGGTGTCAGGCATCTACACAAACTCCCAGTTCTCTATGGAAGCTTGTGTTGTGGCCGGAAACCGCCCGCAGCACTAGCACTCATAGAGAAATTAAAGTTTACAACTGCATTATGTGTGGTCGCATCGTAATACAGTGTTCGGAACTGCCGACCTACACTCAGTCGGTTCCCACATCGAAACAGTGTCCGGCAGACTCAAGTCCGCCAACATAGTAATTTGGGACTTAGTCTGAAGGTCAAATCTTAATCGGAATCAGGAGCTGAAGCCTTCCACCCAAAGCTGGTCAGAGGCTTTCCGCCGGACATTGTAACAAGGGCCTCAGTATTACATTTTATTGGGCAACAGCAACATTCTTTGTTTTTCACATTATCAAACAGTAAGTCTATCCCAACAAGCACAATTCCACACTAAATTCACATTAAATTCAAAAATATTTTTCTTTATTCCAGAAGATATTAATCTTGACGTGAGGTATATTTAAAGTAATATGGACTCAAGAAGTACATTTCATTCATGTACATACAACATTATGCACAATAATCAGCCAATATGAAACATTCTATGACATTGATTATTATAAAACATTACACTGGATGCTTAAACCTTATCTGTTTTTTTAGATCCAAATAAAGAGTTCAATCAAATATTATGAATTTTAGGAGTATACTTAGTTCTACTCTTTGAGATCCAAGTTTCTGAGACATGTAATACTGGTAGGTTCTTTTAAAAACTAAACACGATTTTTTTAAATGCATGTCTTTGAGATAATTTTTTTTACTTATATTTAGCAAACTTTAAATATTGAAGAAAAGTGTCAGAAACTCACTGCGAGCTGTATTAGGGGAAATCGGGCGTGCCTATTCAAGTGAATAGTTTCTTTGAAAGTGCATTATTTATAAAATATTTGATGTAACCCAAAAGTATCCAAAAGTCTACGTATCAGATACATACATATATTATATGCACCGGTTAGGGTTATGTAGCGCCATATTTATCCTCCCTGCTGAGTGAGTATAGTGCTACGATTATGATAATATAGCCGCAAGCAGTAATGCAAGCTCTCCACTCACTCATTTTGGAGGATACATATTTTTCACCTACCCATATGGATACATATAATGTTATTACAACACTTTGTAAATTAACATCAGTTACTGCAATACTGTTATTCTCACCAATATGGCATACGAGTATACATACACAGAGCACCAGGCTAGGGGATGTAGAAAGACTACATACAGCACATGGGTGCCTGAAAAACTTTAGTGGGGGTTTCCCCCTGTTCTGTTAGGCATGTGTTCTACAACAAACACACTTCTCCATAGGCCCAGATCACACATGTCAAGCAACTATACTGGACTTCTGCACTTTTGTTAAAGGCCTCTCTTTCAACTCATACATTAGCATATCACTGACAGAAAAGAGACCATAAGAAATAGGATGAAACCCAACCCTTTGCTGCTCACTGGATGCCTTACTGTGGGTTTTAAATCCTTACATTTGTCAACTTTGGAAAGAATAGTATGATAAAAATGCACAACACCTTCGCTCCACACTGCTCAGCGCCGACCATAATGTCTGTAATAAAGTTCAAAATTCCAAAATGGTGGGCAAGTAATCAGATTGGCTAATGCTGATATCACTGATATGATGCCAGGTACATTCACCACGGTGAAAAATCTCCTTCCGTTGTAGTCTTTTCTTGGTCACTTGCGTTGCAGGATTGTTCCAGTTTTCAAACGAAAGCTATTTGATTTTTCATTTTGACACAACTGTGCCTTTGATTACGTTTGACACCACTGAAACATCTAGGAATGGTACTGTTCATGATTTTAATGTTCTTCAACTGTGAATGTTTGTTCCTACGGCAGGTTCACCGCTTGGTCATCTTGGAACTTGGGGATCTGCTTGAATTCCTCTTGTTTCTTCAGAAAGAGCTGGGCCAGAATGTGGTCTGCAGTGGCATGGAAGTAATCATCCATGTCAAGGGTCTGGAGCTGTTGAAAACAACCAGAATGTTAATACAACCAATGATTCAAGCTCATTCATTGGTCAGACAGAATGGTAATTACAATCATTCTGTTAGGCTCATTTAACAAACATTCATTACACACTACAGGAGTTGTTATCACTTTCAAAACAAGACCTGAGACTTTCTTCATTACAGTAACTGCTTCCACTAATGGCCTTCCTTGTCTCCTTTACCCTTTGTAGCTTCTATATTTATTATCGTCATTATTATTTCTGACTTTTAGAAATGGGGTTTCTGGTTGCTAGGGTATGCACCTAAGCCAGGCAGAACCCACCACCCAAGATAACCCCTGCTCACCTCCTTGGTAGCCTGGCAGAGCAGTGAGGCTTTTCCCAGAGGCAATGTGTAAAACGTTTGTGCAACACACACAAACCCAAGTCTAACACTGACTTGCTATTTCTCAAGAGATTCAAACCCCATGCAGCTTTGTGTGCCCCTCTCTTCATTTAGCAATTAACCAATTCCTATTCTGTATCTTAGTACATGCACTGCTTTTTGCTATACATCTGTCTTCTTCCACTTTCCTCCATCTTGCTATTGTTTGGCTTCTACATCTACATCCAGTGACTTCTGCCCGACATCATTCCAGACAGTTCTTATTATTTGCTGCCACTGACTGCTTCTTTGTCCACTTCCTTTCACTGACTGTGTTACTGTCCCTATTGTCCAAAAGACTGTTCCCAGCTCCATTTACTCTGGCCAGCTGGCCCACTCTCGCTATTCCCCAACTGACTGCTTCTTTCTTCAATTGCCCTCTCTGGCTGGTTTCTCGTGCATAGTCACTCATTGACCCCTCTCACTAGTGGCTTCTGTCTCACATCCTGTCACGGGCTGCTTACACTAGCGTATCCTCCCGCTGTCTTCTTCAGAGTCCCATTAGATGCTTCTTTATTTATTTATTTATTTGGAAGTTTTATATAGCGCAAACAAGACCCTCGCGGGTATCAATGCTCTTTACAATGTTAAAAAAGAGACATATGGTATCAATATAATTGTGAAGAGGCAGAGCAGGATATGGCCGATCGACGATGAGGGCGGGATCACCTCAAACATAAGACAGATAGATGAAAAACAATAGCATCACGTGCGAGCAGTAATCATGAGTGAAGTTCTCTATACTGCCCGAATGATAACTTCCTCATCACTGCTGTCCCATGGTCTACACCCGCATCCATATTCTTCTGCCGTCTCCTCACTATCATCCCACATAGTTTTGTATCATCACTAACATAGGCTGGCTGCTTCCTCCTCAAAATCCTCCTGCTGACCGCTCCTCCACAATATACTGACCTGTATATAATTACACCCATAAGGTTGCATCTTGTGGTGATTCAATAAATATCCCCCTCTCCAGGTTCTCTAATATAGTATATTGAAGCATGATCATCTTTTAACATTTAGTTTGGGTATTTACCTGGTTGCCAGTGCTGAAGGCTAGAATCATGTACAAGTCTTCATCGCACGTGCTCTTGATGTAGTGTTGGGTGCCAATAGGAAAGAAAAACACGTCTCCAACACCAACCTCAAAGTCAGTTGTGGGGTTTGTACCAGTAATCCCGATCTGTAGGGGCATAGAGTATGGTATAAATATCACCCAAAGATAATACATTTTAAACAATTAAATCAATCACCTGCGTATATTTTTTAATTCTTTTATCCAAGAATCACATTCAGATTTTTTTCTTTATTACTCTTATACTTGTTTGTCACAATCACAGCATTTTTCAAGGAGCACATTTATTACAATAAAAGATGTGTCAGGTGTTCCTATGTTCTGTTGTCATAGGGTGTCTAGGCGAGGGCATATGTGATGCCAGCGCAGTGGCAGCGAAGTTTATATGTCTCTCAGTCAGCTTGCTCAACCAGGGAAGGAGAGATATGGGATGATAGTTGGCCAGGTTAGAGTGATCTTAATTAGATTTTTTCAGAAGGGCCCTGACCTGGGCGCATTTCCAGGCAGGGAGATCGTGCTCGAGGAGATGTAGGCATTTAAGATATCCAAAATTACTGGGCAAATATCATCAGTAACTAAGGAGAGGTGCTGTGGGGGGGCAGGGTCTACGGGAGAACCCGAGGTCACCCTAGGAATAAGTGCATTTAGGGAAACCTTGTCTAGTAAGGGGAACTGCGCTAGAGAGCATGATAGGTTGGGAGAAGAACTCCCGGTGCTGGACGCGTAGGATTAATCTGGCGGGCGGAAGAGGTTTGGCAACTCAGGTTGATTTTTTGGTGGAAGTTTTCTGCTAGGTTGTTACATCGAGCTAGTGCATCCTCTGAGTTAGGGGTTCTATGTGGGATGGTGATCAAGGATTTTGCGATACGAAAAACCTCTTTTGGAGAGTTTGCAGCTGCACTAATCTTCTCCTCATAGAAGGAGGACTGGGTGATTTTGATTTCTGACTTGTATTTCCTAATTGCCTTTCTGTAATCTGTTTTCGCCTCTTCTATTGGGTTCTGTCTCCTGCTCCCTTCAAATTTCCTACAGGTTTGTTTGAGCTCCCTTAGTTTGGGGGGAAACCAGGGTACTGTTTTGAAATTGGTTCTTTTGTAGGAAGACCTTCTCTAAATCCAGTTATCATAAATTAATAAAAACATAAACTGGTACATCTTCGGAAAATATAGGATGCCTCAGTGGTTCTATCAGGGAGTACAATTGAATAAAATCACCCATATATTGTGTGTGGAGAGCTTTCAGCTAGGCATGCACGTCAATTTTCTAAATTCCTAATATAATTAATGCTACCCAAATAGTAGGCACCAGCCTACAATGACATGCTACTTCCCTTGTATGCACCTCAGCTCTGGTAAGAGCCTGTACCAGTTGAGCTCCCACTTAGGAGCTCTTTGTGTAACGTGATACCAATTTTGGAAATAAAATGCTAGTTCTTGATTGCAACCTGAGCAACATGAAGTAAAATTAAACATGGCCTTAAAAGATGAATTACCTTCCCGCAGCCACTGATGACGTATCCCATTTCATGGGCATTGAAGTGGAAATGCGGCTGTCGGAGGCCATTGCTGTATATTCGGAGAGTCCCCAGAGTGAGAGAGTCTGCATGCTAGACAAAAAAAGGTAATACTGAGTGTATGATTAGAAACAAGATAATATGATTTAATAAGTCATTAAATGCAGCAGAGTCAGATTGCGTATATGAGTCATTCCGAAATGTCAACAAACGAATCTAGCTGCGTTCAGAAACTTTCAAAGGTCAGAGAATCTACACAGGAGACACAAGGTTTGCATCACGGCAGCTCAATAAAACGTCTACTCTGTAAATCCGCAATCTGAACTGCCCTGTTATTTCAGACTTTACAGGAAACCTGGTTCCAATATACCAATATATCTTTAAAGAGTAAAATCGAAATTTTAAATGATCAATTATCATAAATAAGAAATTGAAGTATGCACAAGGGATGGGACGTGATGTCAACACCCCAGGCCCATTACAGGTGAGCACGTTTCTTTGAAATAGTCTGTTTTTTTTGCATATATTCAGTAAGGTAACTTGCATCTGAGGTGTGATTTGTTCCAATAAGGCTGGTTAATTTTAACATCATACACTGATCTATGAAAAGTAGGCAGTAATCAGGAATGAGCCCAGAGACACTCAGGTATTATTTGTAGCATTAGATTTTATTTATTTATTTAGTTATTTCGGTACTTGATTTTTAATTTAGGTCGTTTTATATAGCACAAACAAGACCTAACCAGGTGTCAGAGCCCTTTACAAGGGTCAAAATATCCAAAGAACACATGATAATGTATTTGAAGGAAGGCTGGTGGAAAGAAGTCTCTTGTGTGGGGAAAGTAATAGCTGAGCAGTGGAGGGTGAGAGAGAGGAAGTGTACATGCAGCAGCACAATATAGCCTTTTTTTGAAAGTCCGATGGGCAATGCGGGGATGAGAGGTTAAATGATGGAAAGAAGCCTTGAACAGTGGCAGCTGGCACAGGTAAGTGTGGTGGGGCAAAGCGAGGCAGGGTGGGAGGGGGTAAAGTCGACAGACGATGGATTAGGTATAATTAAACAAATAAATAATACCTATTCTGTAGTCTGTCGACTCCCCCCCCTCCCCGCCGCGCCCCACCCAGGCCACCTCAACTCACTTACCTGTGCCGACCGCCGCTGGCCTTGACACAGAAAGGACTTTAAGTCACTGTGGTTAGAGGCCTGATTGAAGGTGGTCATTGCCAGATTAAAGGTGCGCTTCCTGACAATGACTGTTTCTTCTGTGCTTGTTTCTTGAACACTGAGCTTCCCAGTAAAAGAGTCAGAGTTTCTGATGGGTCACTGACCTCTGGATATGTACGGTTTAAGGGTCATATAGTTTAAGGTGTCTTTGTGGAGCGCTCCGTAGGCGGTGCAGGCTAGCTTTTGCTTCCAACGGTGGCCCTATTAGAGGGATTAGCAGTGGGGTTATGCGTTTATATTTCCTCGCTTCTGAGATGGACCTCACCACTGCAAGGTATAATACATGTGGGGGTCATCCTTTTGCACTTGAAAGCAATTAGCCTTAGGGCCCGATTACGATGGCTGTTGGTCGAACCGCCTATCGCTATTGCAGTCAGGAGACCACCTGACAAACTATCAGTGGTCTGACCACTGCATTACTATGTGACTGCCGGGCTGGCGGTCGCAAACGGGTCCTTTACATGGCAGCTTGTGCTGTGGCCCCGGAAAAGGGCTGCAGCATAAGCCGAAGTGTAAAGGAGCACTTTGTACACTCTATGTACCATGGGCCATGCACATGTGTTGCATGGCACATGGTGCATGGATTTGTGTGGGGACACTACATGTGCCCCCGGGCAACTTTACAGTGGCCCACAATGGATGGGAACCCTGCTTGGGGACCACAAAGTCAGTTTCAAACAGTATTTTCATGGCGTTCTGTCTGACATGAAAAGGCTATCAGAAAGGGACATCGTAATGCCAATGATTTGGGCATTACAATTTTGACTACCACCCTGTAAGGATCAGATGATACTGTTGTAGACAGCAGTCTGTCCACTGACCGTATAGGGTCTGACCTGCATAATAAAGGAGTGGTCGGACCAAAGGCCTGTCGGCGGTCAGACCGCCACAACGACCTGTCGGTGTGAGGTCTGACCGCCATCGTAATCAAGGCTGTAATTTGAGGCCTGCTTCACATAAACACCAGGAAGAAGCGATACGGGTCTGAGAACCTACATCAGATAATGTGTACCTGTTTAAAGTGTTTAAACAAGCAAATATTTCTTTGCAAGATGTAGTCATGAAAAATGTGATGTATGGTAAGGCTATTCAGGATGGGCTGTAAGTGTGGAGAAACTTCTGGTTAATATGTCATGAGCACTAAAATTAAATGTAAAGCTGCATTCCTGCAACTCTAAGATTGCTGAATTCCCCAAGTACCCAATGCGTATTTTGTGCCAGCACTTAATTTTAGGGGCCGGGACTTTTTAATAATCACAGTCCGACCAGAACAGGGAGAAAAAAAGAGGAAGAGATAGAAAAATGGTGACAAAGTGGGGAAGCAGAGGTGAAAATTAACCTGCCAGACTAAAAGGCAGGAAGTGTAGGGTGGGGGAAGACAGAGGCATGGAACATGGCAGTCTTGAAAGTCAGCAACCCAAGCATTGAGAGCGACGGCTCTGGGCTCCTACTGTAAAGTTTGTGCCACATCACTTAATATTCATTTTTTACAATTTAGCACTGCACCCGTCCAAAGCACCATCGAATCTACTGCACACGGGCCAAAGAAACACTGTTTCACATTGAAGTGGAACCGCACTGGTCGTCCTTCAGCCAAAACTTGGACTCAAAATTCTAATGCTGCTGAGTATCATTTACTGCATTATTTGTAAAAGAAAGAGCATTTGCAACAAGCGTTGGCAAAGTCAAGAGTATTCGCTTTAACTTGCCAATGCACGTTAACACATGCATTGACATATGCTGTTTCAATGCATTGCAGACACAAATGCTCTTAACCCCATTATAGCCTACCCTATTGGCTTTGCCGATGCTGGGAAAAGAGTAGAAACAGGACTAATTTCTGCACACAGAATATAAAGAAATGAAATTGACAAAGAGCACCACGATTTTGTTTTTCGGATGTGAAACAGTTCCTATTGCATTCAGTTTTGGGACAAATAATTTGGGATCAATCTCTGACGATTAATCCTTCGCTAATTAATTTCGAATCCCGATTATAGCTATTTGTTCTTGAAATTAGAACGGCTGAGCATCTCTTTTTCATCCAATGTGAATTTTGTCTTTGCCTGTGAATGACCCCCCATTAGACCCTCTCATTTCTTATTTTACGAGGGAGACACCTCTGCAAATTCTCCTTCCATACTTCCATTTGTTTCAATTTCCTCTTTGTGTTAGCCCTGTGGTTTATTGTCTCACCCAATTGTTTTGTTTTGACACCCGAAAGATTCCATGAATTGCCCTGATATTTTTGCATCACGAGGTACTTAAACCAAAAATACCAAACGTCATCACGGAACAATACACACATATCTAATAGATTAAAGTGAGACAGAGATGCTCCTCTGGATGGAGTCAAAGACTTCCATCTATATATTTTAAAGATTTGATAAAAGTAGGTCTTGTAGACATCTGCACTATCAAGCCAGACCTAAGAACACCTGGGAATTGATATCACTCCTTTGCTGAACGTTCCTTGAGTTGGATAATTAATTGAAACTGCTGAAAAGCAGTACAATGGGCACAAGTGTGAGGCGCACAGTTGCTGAAGCCATATTGTGGAAAATTAATACAGTTTGGTGAACATTATCTACGCCATCTTGCCTTTTTCCGATGCCACACTTTTCGTCATGCACATCCGCCATATTTTAGCCGTTACGATCAGAATCACCCTCACGAAAGACCCCCACGCACCGGTCATTCCCACTCTCACATGCCTTGCGCATAAGCAGCAGCCATTTTAAACACCATGGCCTCCTTGCCCCTCGCTGATAGCCAGCGCGTCTCTCTCTCTCCTAACCTCGCAAGCATCCCCCGCACGCTGACAACCCCCGCTCTCTCATGCCTTGGGTCATAAACCCCTCTTCAGCGCAGCTCCGCCACAGAATCCCATCCTGTTCCCAGCGCGACACCTCCCTTCATTCCTTTCATGGTCTCAGATCCTTTTGATGCAAACCCCCTTTCCCTGTGTCCCCGTTTGTCTTCCTTGTTCCCAGGCCGCCACCTGGCCCTGCGGATACTGTTTATTACCCCGTACAGTAGGAAGCTTCCCCTCCCCATCAAAAGACCCTCGAGCCGATCAAAGCCCCCACCCTATGAGATCCGATCAACTCCACGCATTCCGTGACTCGGCGGAATGCCCTGCTGCGCGACAATCATCACCTGTTGTGACCGGGGTGGGGAATTCAACTGTAAATGTATGTGGGAACGGGCCTGAAGGGGAGATTCCGAGGATGTTCTTTCAAATATCAAAGTGTTGCGAGAATGTGTTACGTGCAATAAAGGTCATAAACCCTAGTATAAGAGGCCAGGCCTCAGAGATGTGGTTAGAGCACCTCGTGACGATACTTGCTGTCTGAATTGATGTGTTCTCCTCCGGAGAGAATAAAATCCACGTTTCCTGCCTTCCAGTCTCCAGCGCCTGCTTCTTCATTGATTAATATTGGTGGGTCATAGAGGCGACACCGCCGGGCAACATAAAGGGGTCTTTGGTTACTGGTTGTCTTTGAACCCCTTTTAACAATTGGCGTCCCAAGCGTGGGGCCCATCAGCGACTCGTGGATCCAGTGGGAGAGGTCCTGACGACAGAGTGAACGACTGCAACAATCGGAAGGTACCCTGTCCGATAGACCCTCGTCTGACAGCCGATCATCCGAACTTCACTGGTTCCGAACAGACCTCTCTCGAGTGATCTGCGGTCCTGACTGGGAACCATCAGGAGTGCCACGAGGAGTACGAAGAGAAGAGGACGATCGGGCGCTGGATTCGGAAGACAAGAAACTGTCCATGCGGTCCGGGTAAGGTCGTGTAAACACGACGAATTGCGAAAGTGATTGATAATTGATGAGAAAATACTAGTATTACTTTTTGTTAATTTATTTGGAGATTCACTGTCTGCAAACGGAGAAACAACAGGCTCTCCCTTTATAAACAGTGAAGGATAGGTACGCATCCGTCGGACCTATCTTTCTCCCCCACTGAACAATTGCCCCTCCCCCATTGATTAACTGTTATAGATTGTTTTCTGGAGATTCTCTGTCTGCAAACAGGGAAGAATAGGTCCCCTCTTTGCAGATAGTGAAAGGGTAGGTGACGCGGACCTTTGCGAGCCTACTTATTCTCCCCATTGACCATATTGATTTTTTATTTTTGACCTAACATTGATTGCTCAAGATTGGTTCATGAGGTATTCATTGCCTGCAAACAACGTAGAATAGAAATATTCTGTCTAGTCTTTGCACGCAGTGATAAGATAGGTAGTGCTGACTATTATCCCCATTGTGATCCGTCATGCCTGTCTTCTCCCCACTGGTTAGTAGCCTGTTTAGCCCGGACCGCTTATTAGAGATGAACCATCCGGCTCCGCTGGAAGGCACCCCTAATAAGGACATGTTCATGAAGCATGGATTGATCGCTATAGCCTATAGTGAGCTGTGGCATAAATATACGAAAAAGAATCGAGAAAGTCAGTGGCCACTGATAGGATCCTTCGATCTTGACAAAATAGAAACGGTAGAAATAACCCTTCGTAGGAATGAAACAACACCTATTATGCTCGATAGTCTCGGTATGTGGCGCAAAGAAGCCACACGACGAAAGGAAAGCGATGAAGTCAGAAAGGGTGAAGAGACACGACGGACAACCCTCCAAACGTCTAGTAGGCAAAGGGAAGGGCCAGCGATGGCACAGTTCCGAGGAGTAGACATGAAAAGGGAACGGTGTAAAGGGATGTGCCGACAGGACAACCCCGGGACACAACGACCCGAAAGTAATCCCCCGACACTATGCACAGGACGAACAGATTTAAAACAAAACCAATGTGCTTTCTGTAGATGTCTCGGGCACTGGAAAGCCCAATGCCCGACTCTACAGAGCATAGGTAAGAACGGAGGGTCGACAGAAAGAACAGGCCGACAGAAAGGGAAAAGGCGCGAGATAAAAACCAATCAGACTAGTGCAGACAGAACCGATAGAACCACCCCGTTTGATTATGCTCGATGGCACAGATTTCGTCAGACCAATTTTAACGACATGTTAGAGTTCTGGGACTGATTGCTCTCTGTTGCTCCCCCACTCTGAAAAACAAACACAATTACAGGCCAGTGTAAACAACCCCCGTTAGAGAAAGGACTCAAGGAAGCCAAGCATCTGTTATATAATTTAGGATTTAATTACGGTAAAGATAACACACAACCAACGGTAAATAGAATAACTAGTAGAACACTCTCTAAAGCAAACTGTACTAAAAGGAGAAATACAAAACATATTACGCTCACTCCGGAAGTCCTCGAAATGTAACAGTTCGACGGTCCCGCCCACCCGAAACACATAGCACGTGTGGGGCGGGGCCTGCCAACAGCCATAGACCAAAAGAGATCGCCGGCGAGAAGGTACAGGAGCCTCCTCAAAGCAGGCAATGAAATGGTCTTCCCATACTACCCTTCCAGGGATGGCGTCCCCCGGGCCACGAGTAGGGAGGGGGCGGATGCAAATGACCCCCTCCCTCGTATCTCCTGGTCCGGCCATCACGAATTCCTCCATCGAACTGATGCAGGGTGGGCAGGGAGGGAGAGGCGACGCGGACGAGCCTCTCCCGCCTCCGCAGGTAGGAGGTTTCCCAGCCCTGGCCCGGCGCCGATGTCCTCCAGCCGGGCGACGGCCATATACCTGCGCAGCACAGAACTTACAATGTCCGACGCACATATATTTCCGCAGCACAGGACATACAATGTCCGACGGGCATACTTGCGCAGCACCGGACGTACAATGGTCCCCCAAGAGTCGGAATCAGGGGTGTAGGGTGGTCATCATGTGCACCCCTGATTCAAAGGGACGGCGTGGGATGCGCCGGGAGAGGGAGGCGGCACGGACGAGCCTCCCTCACCTCCCCAGATGAAGGCTCCACTGCTGCACCCTGGCGCCCCGAACCAAAATGTCCTGCTCCAACAGCATGATGTTCTGTCTTTGTCGCCACAAGAAGTTTCTTCCACTCCTGAAAGATACGACGGAGGGCGGCTGCCGCAGGGTCTCAAAATGGCGTCTGGGCCCTCGGAAGGCGGGTCTAGGCCGCTGGAGTAACTTTGTCCGAAATTGCAACTCGGGCACTTGCCCACCTGGGCGCAAGCCCCCACCATCGACAAACATCCCCTCGACTTTGAAGATTCTACCAAAGTCCTAAGAGCCCTCAGCCCCTTCAGGCTTCCGGTGGGGAACAGCTGCATTGATCACTAATGAAATAACCACGGCACAGCAACAAGATGGCGGTGCTCTCGTGTCTGCATCAGCTTCCGTCTGAACCACCCAGGAACATTATGGGCTAACGAACTCGAGTAAGTTCCGGCTGAACATCAACATGACCCGGTAAGAAAGACTCTACCTCCCTCCCTCTCTTGATTGACGGTCCACACCACCAGCCCCTCTGTTGGCACAGGTTTTTTTGAACTGCCGAAAGGGACCCTGGTCCAACTGCCAATCGTCGGAGACATTTTTGCCCCTGATGCTACTTCCGGACTAAACCGGCCTCGCCCAAAATGGCGCCGGTATCAATAGGAACTAACGGATGCCTCGTGGTGTTCCTTAGCTAATGAAACTAGATGTACTAAGATTTATATACGAACCTCTGCGCACTTGATGAAAAAGGGAGGAGGGTTCGCTTGACGAACATTTGAAAGGGGTCCCGTAAAAATGTTGATTTCAATGAACGATTTATTTTGATATTTATTGTAACTGGTGCATAACGTCGCTTATGATGCACACCCACGGTATACATCTAGGAAATGTGATTACAATGAGCTTGACTGTGTTTCCATTTATGAACTGAAATGCCCCTGATCCCTCATCACGCAATGAAACGTTTTTAGTTACTTGCAAATAATTAATTAGGCCTTTCTAACATGTTCTTGTGCCGCAAAATAACCCCCCTACTGTATGTGCTTCCATCGTCGACATGTCCGGCCAAAATATGATTGCACTCTCACATTTTACGTACTGAACGATTATGCAAATAAAGGTTTTCCAAACTATGAATAGGCACCACATACTTTTGTAAATGTGGGAATTGGTGGGAGGGCTTTTTCTGTGCGCAACCGTTCTGCTCTTTTTTTTAAGGTTATCTGAAAAAATGGTTGTTCGGCCCTGGATTGATGATCGAATCAAAGGTATGATACGCTGCCTCCAAAATATGTGACTAAGCTCAGGAACTAACGTATGAAGAAGGACCTCGACTTCTGAGAATGGGTAAAGTAAAGCGGTGTGATTGATAGAATGTTATAAAGGTATGGTGGTCGAAGGTACTAAGGGACAGGGTTGACCGAAGAACTGATATGCCTTAGAACATCACAGCTTTGGGAATGATTTAAGGATCCCGATGGCCAGATACATCTACAAAACCAGGTACCTCGCGCTAGGCACCTCTGATTCCTCTTTTTTAGCGTTTCCCTACACACGATCCATAATGCCACCCTCGAACCCCCCCATGAACCACCTATCACACTGCCCGCCCCCTTGACTTCAGAAACCAAGACCCTAGGGATTATATCCCGAGGAGATAAGTACGAGTATGTGGTAAGTAAAGGACTTTCGTGCCCGTACATTTGATGTGTTCGAATGTTGTTCCCCCTCCCTTTTCCTCCTTTTTCCCTCTGCAGGTTACATTGGAGTCCCGATTAGGGAATCGTAAAGGATCTGGAGCCACGTCACGCCCGATGCATGAATACGGACTAACGCTGCAAGACGACACAACAAGACGCCCTACTCAATGCGCGACCTTTTTGTACCTGACCTAATGCTCTTCCGTCCCAAAACTGCATGCTCTCTACGTCCTAACACAGACCCGAAACGTCTAACGTTGGGTAACGCACTGAATAGCCCAAACAATACACGGTCATTCTCCATGTCACACGTGTACTATTTGGCCTATTGTTACTCTCTCTCTCTCTCTCTCTCTCTCTCTCTCTCTCTCTCTCTCTCTCTTTCACCCCTCCACACTTTCCCTCTTCCTAGCGACTGGCACCTAATTGGCGAACCTGGTGCACCTCCTGATTGGCCCCAAATACCACAAGTATTTGCACAAATTCGTCCTAAATAAAATTGTATCGATACCACGTTACTACCTCTCCTTTTCTGCTAAATATGGATGAAAATTAAATTGGCCAAAAGAAAAGGGACAGGTAAGACGACTAAGGTTCCCTAAATTTGACCCACAGTCAGGGAGCTATTTGTCAGTGGCTTCTATGATAAAAAAAAAAAATGTCTGTGGTAATGCGACCTTCCCCATTCCAAATTGTCTCCATACCCCAAGCAGTAAGAAATGATCGAGACACCCCCGTCTTCCCAAAATGCCCCCAGTTTGGTATCAGCTGCCCTGAACGAGAATCTGAAAAACGCCCCTTGCTCCAATTCGCTGTGTTCCTAGTTGTTTTCCATAAGATCCCACCCACCCCAAGGATAAGTTTAATAATTATCGCAAGCCCCCCGAGTTTTTGTAGTAGCCAGGTTGCGAGAATCTATATAGAAAGTTAGAAAGATGTGTGCAAAGTTAAAATTAGATCGAAAACTGAAAGAACTTGTTGCAGTAAACCCTGTTGAAAATAGGATGTTTAGCTAAAAGATAGGACGCATTGATGTAATGGAGAGTCGTTTAGCCTATGTTCATCCCTCAGAAGGATGCCTATCAGACTATGGTGAATAGCACGTTGCACTTTTCCGTAAGATACAAAGCCCTGAAGACCGGCCTAGCCTTGCAAGACTCGTACTAGGGAAATGGGTCTCTGCCAGAAGAACTGACATCTACTGTAATAGACGAATGCAATGAATGGGTACCAGACCTCGTACCACGACAAATGAATGTAATAACCAACAAAACGCCAAAGAATTAGCCACAAAGGGAAGTTGTAGGAAATCCAGCAAACCCATCATCAATTGTTTATACGTTGGCTGCAAATCTCAATGTAGCGGATGTTTACCCCAGTTGCTTGGTGTTGGGAGAGAAATAGGTTTATGTAATTACCTTCTTCTGCAAAATCTCTAAAGACTGTCTTTTCGAACTCATTTAAGGGTACCACTGTCGGAGGAGAAAGAGACCGGATGTGGGAGCACGCGGCCTGACTGCGGATCGTGGAACCTCAGCGACGGAGGCCAAGGCGAGACCACAGCAGTAAGGAGTCGCAGGATGAGGCACTGTTTCAGACAAAGCTAAGGAAAGGGCTGACCTGAAGCCCCTGCTCTATGATCGACGTGTGCCAAAAAGTCCCCGCTCTCTGTACCTGGTTATGGACCCGCCTGTCTCAAATTCTCCGTCCCCCTGGTCTGTTCCCGACTTGGCCCTGCTCCATCCCCTCCTCCTCCGACCTACCATAAGGACTGTTCACACACACACCTTTCCACCTGAACTTCCAAGTTCCTCCAAATCCTACTGAGCTATCCAGAGAAGGGTATTCCCTGCGTCAAAAGGGAGGGAGCTCCGACTAAGTAGACCACGAACTATGTTAATCTCAGAACGGTGACCTAGAACTCCACCAAGGGTCGCCCCTAAAGAGAAGATGAACGAAGTATGTGGTTCTACCCGCTGCTGAACGCCTCGATGATGATGGAAGCAACAGGAAATACCCACCACAGAGACTCAAGAAACAAACAGACCCCACAACTCAAAGACAATTGCACTTTTCATCACAATCCTTTTTCTGCCTCCTAATAACTATGCTCTGGGTTACGGAAGAAAATGCACCTGCTCCAAAACCGTAACGCATTTCTCCTATGAGGTCTGGCGAAACAAAACAAAATGTACCCCTGCCCGCAGACCTCCAACGACTCAATCCACATGAACATTCCTGTTGACAGAACGAATTGTAATCCAGGTGCTTAACAGTGCCAACAGAAGACGACAAAGACACTGAGAACTCTGATTTTTATTTTTATTATATCTCATTTCTCTCCCAACCACCATTGGACTGACTATGCTCCCGCCGAGTACAAAAAGGACTTACTTATATGATAACTTACCAGTTCCTATTCCAAATGACTATAAGTATCTATGATCTGTACCCAACGCCCTCGCTACATAATTCTAGTCTGATATTGCAGTACTATGACTTTTTCTGCAACCAACTTAACGATGAGCCCGCCTACTAGATGATGAGATTTTTCAATGTGATGTTTATAATGTAATGTTTATGTACAGTTCTTTTGCCTAAGTCCCCTCTCCCTTACTTATGACCGCTGCAATAGGTATAGATGGGAAATAGGCCTGCAAGATGTCTTGGAAATGTTAAAGGGAGGACTGTGGAAAATTAATACAGTTTGGTGAACATTATCTACGCCATCTTGCCTTTTTCCGATGCCACACTTTTCGTCATGCACATCCGCCATATTTTAGCCGTTACGATCAGAATCACCCTCACGAAAGACCCCCACGCACCGGTCATTCCCACTCTCACATGCCTTGCGCATAAGCAGCAGCCATTTTAAACACCATGGCCTCCCTGCCCCTCGCTGATAGCCAGCGCGTCTCTCTCCTAACCTCGCAAGCATCCCCCGCACGCTGACAACCCCCGCTCTCTCATGCCTTGGGTCATAAACCCCTCTTCAGCGCAGCTCCGCCACAGAATCCCATCCTGTTCCCAGCGCGACACCTCCCTTCATTCCTTTCATGGTCTCAGATCCTTTTGATGCAAACCCCCTTTCCCTGTGTCCCCGTTTGTCTTCCTTGTTCCCAGGCCGCCACCTGGCCCTGCGGATACTGTTTATTACCCCGTACAGTAGGAAGCTTCCCCTCCCCATCAAAAGACCCTCGAGCCGATCAAAGCCCCCACCCTATGAGATCCGATCAACTCCACGCATTCCGTGAATCGGCGGAATGCCCTGCTGCGCGACAATCATCACCTGTTGTGACCGGGGTGGGGAATTCAACTGTAAATGTATGTGGGAACGGGCCTGAAGGGGAGATTCCGAGGATGTTCTTTCAAATATCAAAGTGTTGCGAGAATGTGTTACGTGCAATAAAGGTCATAAACCCTAGTATAAGAGGCCAGGCCTCAGAGATGTGGTTAGAGCACCTCGTGACGATACTTGCTGTCTGAATTGATGTGTTCTCCTCCGGAGAGAATAAAATCCACGTTTCCTGCCTTCCAGTCTCCAGCGCCTGCTTCTTCATTGATTAATATTGGTGGGTCATAGAGGCGACACCGCCGGGCAACATAAAGGGGTCTTTGGTTACTGGTTGTCTTTGAACCCCTTTTAACAATATTGAGGAGGAAACCATGATAACCTGGTAACCATAGATGCCATTGGGAAAATGGAAATCTGCCCGAACAAAATGGAAGCGCGTGGTTGCCGGGTCACAGAAAGGTAGAAGAAAAAGTGAGTCAAGCACAAGACTAATCGGAGGATGTTTTTCACGGGGAGCAGTGAGCGGTCAAGTGACCCCATCCTAATGATGGCCCTCAGTTGCATAAATGATTGCATGGAATCCTTGATAAGCGGATCCATATTGATGCGGCCTATAAATTTAAAACAAATGACAACAAGATATCCTTACCTGATTTAGGGAGTCGCTGAAGATCTTCTCATTATTATTCAGGCCAATCCCGTTCTTCCGGTAGCGAGCCCATTGTATTATTCCTCCAGAAAACAGGAATTCCTTCGAACCTTAAACATTGGAAAAAAAGCAACAATTTACACCAATATTGCACCATACTGTTCTAGGTCACAGCGCATAGATTTTCTTCTTTCTTGTAAAAAGCCATCTCAACATATGCACATTCCAGGAAGTGACAATACTAAGAAACCTTCAAATAAATGATACGAAATTGCACTTTCCATGGAAAGCAGTTACTATGCTATAACTAACGTTAATGCTAGTATGATGGCTCAGTCAGTTCAGCGATTGCAAATCTGTCTGCAGCCTCCATTTTGTACATTCAAATGTTATCAAGGACCGCTCATCTCCCATCATTATGAGATTGGTACAATGGACATCATTTATTGGGCATTTTTAATATTGTTGAGGGTGGTGGCATGGTATATGAAAAGCCAATCAAAATGCAATTAAAGATGGATGAAATGAACACATAGGAGAACTCATTACTGGAACATAAAGGGTAGAAGTATACTGAACGTGGGATTAACCTATGCATGCTTATGAAAGTTAAAGCAGATCTTACTTTTAGTGGGTGAGGGATATTTTAACAAAGCTGTGTGCTTTCCACCACTGTAGGAGAAGCACTAGGTCTGGAGGAACACTACCTTTTTTCTCTATAAGGGTGAATCCCTTTGTTTGCTACCTATTCACTAGAAGAGGACGCATCCCCCTCTTATTCTCTTCTGAGCACTACCTCTTCACTCCCCTTTTATTTTTTTTAGGGATGTTCAGTATCCTAGGATTCTGGGCAAATCACTTAATCTCCCCGTGCCTAACAAAAATGAATGTAACACAACTGGTGCTCATGTAAAACGCTCTGATAACTTCATGTAGAGTTTGCGCTATATTAAAAAAATATATATTTTAAATCTTTTATGTTGAGGAGATGCTATGTAGTGATTGTAAAGCAGAAATGCTCACTTTATAACTCAATCACCTTGACTTACTGGTGAGAAACAGTGATGTTTGCAGTCCTGGCAACCAGTGGAAAGAGCGGTGCCCAGCCTCTGAGCCTTGTCCACTGTTCCTGTGCGCCTCACCCGCACCAACACGCCTCTCTGCCAGTGACTGCTGTGCAATGCACAGCGGCGTAGGAAGGGGGGATGCGGTGGGTGTGGTGGGTAGGGGCCGCCCTGGGTGTTATCACTGAGTGGGGTGACAAAATGGTGGAGACCGTATGGATAAGGAAGGGGAGGGGTTTCTTTCCGCCAAAGTCTGTATCTGCAGTTTGTACTGGGGTGGGGGGGGGGGGGGGGGGGGTCGGAGGGGGGACAAGAAATTGCATCAAGTTTTTAATATATATATTTATGCCACGTTTTATCCTATTCCCCAAATCGCTTTCAAGTCTTACATTACCTTTATGACTTCAGCTAAACATGTAAATATGTGTTACTTCAAATTCAGCTTGCTTAGCTCCTCTTACCTTTCAGATCGTAGAAGTATTTCCAGACCTGCTCATCCGGGGACTGCAGGTAACTGGCATTCTGGACCAGCTCCACCAGGTTGGCAGGGAGGTTGACAGCTTGGTCCTCTCTGGGCCTTCTGAAGGTTCGGATAAAATCCACCCCTTTTTGTGGCTAAAACAGAGAACGCAAAGTCTGCGTTATTTGAAGAAATCTGGAGAAAACATGTAGTCTATTCCAGTTATGGTTTGCTGACTCAGGGACATGACAGGGGTTTATTGCAACCAGTATTAACTAGAGAGTGATGTATGCCTTGTAGCCATGATTATCAGATCTCTGTTGCACAAAAGGCGCGGTGAAACTGAGCCAGTCACTTTTGAGGTTAATTTAAATGTAGAGCATCCCAACTGATGGTCAAATGACACATTTCAGTGATGCTGTTTGGCCTTAGCTCAATACTTCAATGGTGGTATCATGAAGATGTGTGTTCACCTGGGGCACAGCTGTGTTCTTGTTTTTATGCTGATCACTGTCGAAAGTGCATCAGTTTCTGAGTTATTGTGTGCACTAGAGACAGCACTGCAAGGCACTGCTCATTAAATGTATGGGCCTGTGAAAGTGCAGGCGGGTAGAAACAGGCGCACCGTTGTGTCCTGTGCGAACTCACACTTTCATTGTACGACCTGGAGACTCAAACTCAGGGTTCATACAGTGAGGTGTTGCAACGTGTGTCACAAACCCCTCACCATTGGAAACTTTCCTAAAAACCCTTGGCAAGGACCAGGTCCTTTTGATGTCAGCACAGATCAATACTGACGGAAAAGAATTTCCCAAGTCTGGAAGATATCCGTGATGCCACACGAAGACCTTAGTCAATCAGTAGACCTGTGTATTCTTCAGTTAATGATTTACCTAGAGTGTGCTTGAATGCAGAGAATCCTGTGACTTGTGGAACAGGAAGTCACAGGAGGGAATCCACACTATGGCCCTCACCCAACCACACCTCTTGCCACCAAGCCACTACTACCTCCCTGAGACTATAGAGAGAGTAGGCACCAGCTAACAAGTTACCAAAAGAAGTTTGGCAAACGAGCCTGTACAACAGACAGATATTATATTAGAGTGACTGGTGTCAGAGACAGGAGACGCCTCCTATAGCCAATGTGCCTCAGTTGGGCTGGTGGAGGTCTCCCTACAGACATCAATGAAGTACTGAGAAGAACCACACTCAGGGCTAGAATTACCAGTTTCACACGCAGCCCAGTGCAGCAGCTGCAAATGCTGCGCTGCGTGAGAAGGAGAGAGCAGACGAGCGCCATATTTACTAAAATACAGCACTCTTCTCCCCTCTCTCCAATGTCGACACAGAAATTTACAGCCATGCAGCTGCCCGCAGCGCATGCAGGGTGCCCTCCTAAGAGGGCAGCCCCTTAGTGCTGCATTCGGCTAGCATACAGCTCCACTCTCCTGGAACCTTGTGTCGGCACCGCCCTCTCGGCGCTCTTCCAAGCTTTTCCAGCTCCTGGTGGGCTGGGGGCCCGGTATAAACCAGCACAATACAGACGCTAGCCTCTTAGTTGCAAGGGTGCCTCTGTGAGTCTAGCATAGGTTTTTTACTGGAAGGATTCCCTTCCACTACAAAATGCTATGCATAGACTGACTTTAACCCTTTCCCCTCTTTGTATGAGTGCAGCACACACACAAAGCCGAATAGAGAAATAAAAGCATTTCTTTATCATAGCGCCTATCTGAAATGAGCACTATTTTCTGACGCTAAACCTTGTCTAGTTTTTTAAGTAAATAGGGCTTAGCTTCAGAAACCTTGGGTGGTTGCATGGGATCAGCCATGCAACTTTCACATTATTTTCCAGCATAAAACAGGTTTTGTGCTGGAAAGTAAATGGTGAAAAAAGATTTAAGGTCATTTTGAATCACTTTCTTGAAGCACACACGGCATTAAATCTTAGTAAATAGACCCCTCACTGTGTATTCACAGGTTGTAGAACTGCAGAAATGTGCTAAAGCGTGAATCAACGCAATGTAGTGAACTGTTGGTAAGATCGGGGCACCGGGGCGGAAGAAAGACTGTCCCTATAACAAGCTGATCAAGAATACCTGATAATCTGCACCTCTTGGTGTTAGTACAACAAGCCCAGCCACTTCATAATCCATCATAGAACTATTCCACAACTTTCACCTCTGCATAGTGTGGCAAAGCGTCCGAGACTGCGTCCTGCTCAATGCACGTCACTTTCCAAAGCCCTCAATTCAACAGTTTAAACACGAACCAAAACCACACATAGGGGCACATTATGATGGAGGATTTTCCGCATCCTCCGGGCCGGCGGTAGCCACCGCCGGCCCGGCGGATGCGGAAAATCCTCTGCGGACCCTCCAAAGACCCACCGCCAAATTAGGATAGCTGGTGGGTCCTGGTTTCGGTCTGCTGCTTTTCCGCCGCGCTTGGCTTACAACCGTGGCGGAAAAGGCCTAATATGGTGGCGGAGTCTCTCAGACATCACCAGCCATATTCGGATGTCTGAATTTCAATGCCTTTCCGCCGTGCAAAGGCATACGGATTCTTGTTTGGGGGCCCGTTGCGGGCCCCGAGGGGTGAAGCAAGGGGGTGGGGGGTGCACATGGGGGGGTACCTATGGTACCCCCCTGCATTTGCGTGCACAGAGCGGCAGGCACCGCGCGGTGCCTACCGCTTTGTGCATGCAAATGCACAGCTTTCATTTTTAACATTGCGGCGGGTGCTGCTTGAAGCAGCACCCGCCGCAATGTTAAAAATAGAGGATGTGACCGCCAGGGTGGCAGTCACATCCTAATTGCACAGGAGGGAACTCCGCAGGCCATGCGGAGGTTCCCTCCTCCTCTATGGTCGCGGACAGACTCAAGTCCGTCCGCGATCATAATGACCCCCAATGTTTGGGCACTTTACAAAGACTTTTGTCTATATTTTGTTGTGTCTAACTTGTGGTTTTAAAACCCCTTCAGGTCCTGACTTTAAACAAGTGCTGATAATTATGCCTAAAATATTGTCAAAGGATTAGTCGGGGATCACCGTAATCTGGACCTTTTAGTCAGTAATGAATGTGTGTTTTTTTTTACATTCCCTAGTCCACATTGCCTCTTTGAACCCAAGAGTAGAACAGTAAAGAGCCTTTGACTCAGCGCAGAGGACAAACCTTCAGTGATCTTGCGGCGATGTCTTCTGGGGTGGAGAAGAACGCGTCATCGACATCTAGAGTCTGGAGCTCGTCGTGGGTGGTGAAGAAGAGGAAGAAGAGGCAGTCTTCGTCCCCCACGTTCTTCACCCAGTGCAGAGTGTTTTTCGGAAAGAAGATGACCTGTCCCGCGGTGACGTTGTATGTCGTCACTGTCTCGCCCCCTTCGTCAACAATGCCAATCCATGCAGTGCCCTACAAAACAGGAAAGTGTGCTTTTCTTAACTCGCGGGATTAATACAATAGCATTTTGACATGAATATCCATTTGTGATTTTAAAAAAAACTTTTTTACATTTAATACGTATCAGAAATACAATAGTCCTCTTTTCCATCAAAATTGTTTATATATACTTCTTTGCTATATATACTCTTATTATAACCAAGGTGGAGCGAAAATAAAACAATAATTTTATGCGTCATTTTTGAACCACCTGATTTTTAATTGCTTGGTCTTTACTCACCCGGTTTTATCGAGTCTGGGAGAACCAAACACAATTTATCCAGATGGACAACACAGCCTGAAAAATGGCATGAGACTTTGTCCTTCACATAGATGGCAATTTACAAAAGCACTTCGCCCTGTGTGAATGCCTGTGGAAAAGAACCCAATGGAATGGCGAATTCCTTGTGCTGTTTCGGTCAGAAAAATTGCTACCCAGGTAAATCCCCACTCCATGGGATTTTACTCATACATGCACGGTACTGGGTGATTGTACTGCACAGTAATGGTGACTTTGCATGCAAATATACTGTGCAGTAAAAACTGTCGACTTTGGAACTGGGGGACCAGGTTCCAATACAGGCATTACATTAACATCCTATGATTCTTGGCAAATCACTTAATCTCCTTATAAAACCCCCTGAGATCACTTAATCTTAGTATCGCCCAACTCGTAACTAGGACCTCAGACATATAATTGGGCATACCAAGATTTCACCCTGAACCAGGGATCTGACCATATGGTATGTCTAAAATAAGCCCAGCACTCTGACACATTCCCATGCCAATCGTAGACATATACGGGTACATAATGTATTCTGGCCCTGTAAATGTCAGGGTTGGTCAGACAGATCAACCTGTCTAGTGCTACAGTGGTGACTGATAGTCTCAGCAAAGGCAGGAATAACAAAGTGTCTGCTGTATGACTTTCCACAATAGTTTGTTCTATCCTGGTGTTGTGTTGGCGACTAAGATTGTATGCTGGTCACCCAGGCAAGCGTGTAAGGTGTCTGGATGCTTACTTCCTCATAGTTGGCATGGATTTGTTTTACAAGTGTGCCTGGTTGAGTGTGTAGGTCCTCAGTTGAATGGATTTGTCATGGCAACAGAATATCATAACCAAATACAGTCGGACAGAAACATTGATTACTGAAAAAGATACTGAACTAAACCCCCAGTGGAACTTCAGGAATCATTCGGTGCCCTTTCTATTGAACAATAATGTGTCATCAGGCTGAAAACAAAATAACCTGTTGCAGTAAAAGGGTAAAGAATGCAGGTTGATCGCTACCTGCAATAAGAAGCCATGTTCATTGGCATTAAAATGCCAGTGTGGTGCCCGCAAGCCTTTGCTTTTGATCCTCAGCGTTCCTGCTGTCATCCTGGACTGTTGGGAGTTGAGGCTTGCCCCAAATTTGACTTCTTCGTCATTGTCATAATTCCCTGGGTCTTTCCGGAACCGCGCCCACTGAATCGCTCCTCCCTGAAACTCGTGAACCTAGAGAAGAGACATGTGGTGTTGATCAGAAGTCCTAGAAAGACTGTCACATGCAGGGTTATTTTTTATTTCTCAAATAACTTACAATGAGTTTTATACAAGAAACTCCATCAGAGTAATAAGGCTCGCAAGTACCTTGTGCGACATAGAAGGAAGACACGTACATGGTCAGTATTAGCTAAACAGGTACAAGATTGACATATATCACATTCTTTGTCACTCGTGGTAGTATGGAGTGATTGAGACCTGAGTGAGGGACAAAAAGAAGTGGAAGGAGGTGAGGAGTATGAGGGAAGGAAGGAAGGAAGGAAGGATAGGCTAGTGATCCAGATAGTGGGTGCTATTGTTAGTAGGGGTTGAGTGATCATGTCCTGATGGTGTGGAGGAATGAATAGTGTATGGTTAGTTGCTTGTATGTTTAGGAAGGGGGTTGATCTATCCTAAATACGCATCTAGATTACTCCCTAGGACTTTTAAAGATGTTGGGAAGTGCTGGTTTTGGGTGGTATTGTCGGCACTTCCTATGAAACATACCCACGCCCACCATGTGTGGAGGAAGATATTGTTTGCGTCGAAGTGCAGTTATTTTATGTCTCGGACCCAAAAGAAACATCCTTTGAGTAGATATTCCTGAGTTCTCTCTTCTGCGGTTCAGGCCGGGTTGGCCACTGCAGTCACCTTCAGAAGTACAGATGTCAGGGACAGCGGCTAAACTGGTCGCCCTGTAGAGACATCACCATCAGGCATCCTCTCTACTTCCAACTTCCATCTCACATAGAGGAGACACTACCTGCATCAACGCTTATCAATGAGGGGATGGCTGTCACCACATCTTCTGTGACACAAGTGTCTGCTTGTTGCTCAGCCTCAGCGCAGTGTGTCTTCCTGGCTACCGCACTCGCAGAGCATTGGACTCAACAAGAGCCGCATGTGCTGGCCTGCAACCCTGGCAGACACTGGAGTCAAGCTGAGAAGTCCATGATCATAATTGAACTCATGTGTTTGAGAGGAGAGCATTTTATGGGTGGGTCCCTATGCATCAATCTAGGTAAACCTGCAATTGTATAAGAATGTGACTCGCTTCGAAGCTTATTCACAGTCCTGCAAAACTTCTCTCATGGGATGGGTCAGTTTTGGTCCTACAGTGTCCCGCGATCCATCTGGATCTTGTTCGTCAGGGCCTGTAGGACTCAGCCTTAGGAATCACACCATAGTTTTCATTAGGACAATGCGCTCCTGAGCAGAAGGGGTACTTGATGTTGGGTGGCCACGGTCAGAAGCTAGGACGATGGGCACAGAGGAGATGTGGCATAACAGACAGAGCTGTCGACTTTGGACCTGGGGAACCAGGTTCAAAAACAGTCGTCAGCTCAACATCCTGTGATTCTGAGC
The DNA here is from genome assembly GCF_964263255.1 of Lissotriton vulgaris. NCBI lineage: Eukaryota > Metazoa > Chordata > Amphibia > Caudata > Salamandridae > Lissotriton > Lissotriton vulgaris. Next base: position 270,397,329 of record NC_141689.1, on the reverse strand, counting down.
AAACCACTCACTCTCCCCCTGCCTTAAAATAAAGGATTTGCCGTTGTGCGGTGTAATCTGGGGTTCATGTAAAGTGCCATTGGGCCGAGTTCTTGCTACATAAAAACTGAAAAAATGGAGAGAGCGCATTTTCCTGTTATACAAAAGTTATTTAAAACAGCAGTTGGCTGCACTTATACGAAATGGGTTCTTATAGTTAGATTTCGAGCTGTCACCAGAAAGAATTCCTTCGCTAAGAAAAAAAAGGCGGCAACATCTTGAAGAATTTAGAACTAACAAAAAATAACAGCATAATGCATTGTAGAGTACAACGTCATTTAGGTCCCAAAACTGTCCTATTTCAGACAGAGGTATGGGAGAGAATAAAAGTGTACATGGGTTCATGGGTTCCTCCCATTTTCCCCCCTCCTTTAAGCCATATCAGTTTAATTATTTTAACAAAATCAAGAAAGAGGAGAACTTCAGTTTTTTGCTAAAGTAAGACAGATCTGATAAATCAATGTTCCTAAATACCTGCCACCTAAAAACGTAGTAAAGAGGATAGGCTAGGTGGACTGGAAGCATCTGTCTGGCCGCACTGTCCACCTATCATCATTAATGCTGGACCGCTGTGCCTTCCAAAGTAAGGAAAGAATGCGTCCTGTTTACAAAGATTTTGCAATGAGTGAGTGTGAATGTTTGCAGTACTCCTGGCTTACTCCAGAATGACAGTAGTAAGCCAGGAGGCCTACTGGTTATGCCTGTCTTACTCCTGATAATCTGGAGTACTACCACATTATGTGCCCTTTTCGTGGCACTGTTATGAGAATAAAACATGACAAATACCCAAACAGTGGAAAAAGGCAAAGTTTACAGTACGTTAAGCACATGCTACCAAACACACGAACCCATTTACCCTTCATCCCTCAACCACGACTAATCTCCACATTAAAGCTGATGTAAAATCAGGGGAAATGACAGCCTCGAGAACTGATGGTGGGGTGTCTGCCCTAAAGGTCTTCCAAAGAGCTTGCTCAAACCCACCAGGGCTACAAGCATTCCAGTACATAAAGTTGTTGAGATTCTCAAAGTAGGGATTTTGGTTAAAAGTCTATCTGTCTGAAGCCTCCTGTGATGTCTAGGAGACAATATTAGTGACAAGAAGATTTGCAACTGCAGTGTGCTTTGTGAATTACTTAAGGCACTAGCGCCCGTAGATGGCAGCTTCGGTACTTAAATGTTCATGGCATACCTTTGATTTGCCCAGATGGTTCAGAAACCCAAAGCGGGCATCAACCTTGTTGCCTGCAGGCGCGCTGGTGCTGGGTGCTGGGTCTCTGTCAGCGCTGTCTTGACCTGGCTTGGGGCTAAAGTGGCCAACGTAGACCAACGACAGGATGAGGACTCCAATGGCCGTTGTAATGAGACAAGCCAAGAGGCAAACCAGGAACATCTTCAACAGGGACCAGGACGGCTTTCTTTCCTGCAAGTAGAATGAATAAAAAAAGAAACTTTTTAAGAATTACAAAGTTTCTGTAAGTTATTGAGCCCGCTTCTGGTTTTAGAAGCTACTGAAGGATATAACTCTACACAGGCAAAAGCGAACTTTCCTCAGCTCAGCTCATTCGAAGATCTCTTATATACGGGCAAAGAGGACATTTTTATTGGTTTAGAGGACATGTTTTTTTAAAACGGGACAGAAAATATATTGAGAATATCCTTTGTGATCAACATGAACTATGACTCCTACAAGAACACATATTTGCAAAAAATTAGGACATTCCATCAAAATCTCCAAATCAGAAAAATCATAGTTTCCACTGCCATTTAAAATAAAGTATTTCAATCTATTACTTAACTCTGGGTACTTACATATTTTGTATATTTATCAACAAATTTAATGACAGTTGTTTAACACCTTCAGAAGAATAAAACACGTAATAGGGTCATGAAAATCTCAAGCCTATGTCCTCAAGTTATATGTGGACTTTTGCAGATGGAGAAAGAGGGGTCAAGCAGAGAGGGTGCTATCCGAAACAGGTTCAGGGGATTTGTGCTCTCAGATTCAGGCCGGGCAGCCAGCCTTCTGAAGGGCTTTGTGTTAAGTGATTGTTAGGGAATATGGTGGAGGTTGACACAGGATGTATGCTTCTCAGCAACCCTGGACAAAGCACTACGCGAACTGCACGTAGCACAGTACAAACACGCATAGCGTAGCGTAATGCAGCGGTCATTTTTTGCTTGCTCGCGTTCCTCAATGTCAAGTTGGCGACCGCAAGCAAAATGACATCCCGGCAAGACTTTTTCCTCGTTCGCGATCAGCAACATCAAGTTGCCGATCGCGAGCGTGGAAAATAAACCTCCCGGCGAGATTCTCAACGCGGGGAGGTCAGGTTTCTCATTGCGAGTTGTCGCGTATGGTCGCGACCGCTCGCAGTGAGAAATTACCAGTCTGCGTTGAGAAAGCTGTCGCTCGAGTAAAAATCTACTTGAGCGGCAGAAACTACAGCTTGCACTGTACAAAATGCTGTTTTCAATGATTGCGGAGTGCCAGATGCTTGTCCGCACTGTGCAATCATTGAAAACGGCATCTTGCACATTGCGAACAGGTTACTATGCAGTTCCAGTAGTGCTACACGTAGCTTGCGTAGTGCGAAGTGCACTTCGCGTAGCTACACGCAGCACTACTTCGCAAACTACGCCCAGCCCTACTTCTCAGTTTCCGGGTCTGGGTCTGGTTGCTAGCAATGATATGTTCCACTTGTTTGCTACAATTAAAATTCAAATTCAAATGTATTGATATAGACCTCATCTGAGATCCACAATATAGTAAAATAATATATTCAAGCTTCCAATCCCATTGTATTACAATATATCATAGGATTCTTTATAAGCAAAATTGATTATTGTCCTTAGTTTCTCTAACTCTAAAATAGTGGAAGTAACACTTTACTATCCCAGTAAACCTATGACACAGACACATATGCCATCCACTGTGACAGCACATCGATCCTCCACGCTTTTTGTGTTAGGCATAGGGAGATTAACAGCCTGATTCATCAAGCATAATTGCGCTCACAAAGGGCCAGATTCTGAGAATCTGGCCCTTTGCAAGTGCAATTTTTGCTTTTGGAATTCATCATCCCAAAAGCAAAAGTCTCTATTTAAGAAATCGCATATTTGCGAGGAACTGGATTTCAGGAATCTCTAATAGAGATTCCTTAAATCCAATTCATCAACCAATTAGAAAATGCAAAATCTCAATATTTGGTCGCAATTTACCACCAAGTCTGACTTGGTGGTAAATTGCGAAAAAAGAGTAAAAAGCACTTTAGTGCATTTTTTTCTTTTGCATGTTACACACACACATGTCCTTTGGGCATGTGTGTGCGTAACACCTGTTCAAATGTGCATTTAAGGGGTGCTACAGGGTGTCCTTTGGACACCCCTGGCACCCTTCAAATCGCTATCTTATTTGCGATTAGCAAATTGCTAATCGCAAATAAGGAATACTCCCCATTCATTCCTATGGGCCTTTTGGCCCATAGGAATGAATGGGGAGTTTTTTCCTTATTTGCGCTTAGCAATTTGCTAATTGCAAATAAGGAATTTGTAGGAATCACATTTTATTTTGCGATTCCTACATGAATACCGTTTTGCAAGTCTCTAATAGCGATTCCTTATGATTCTCTAGTAGAGACTCGCAAAACGGTACCTTGATGAATAAGGCTGTAAGTGATTTGCCCAGAATCACGGGATGTTGAGTCTACCTGCCAAGACTCCAACCTGGTTCCCCTCCTTCGAGGTCGACTGCTCTGACGGTAAAGACACATCCTCGCCCAAGTATACAAGCATTTAAACACTGCGATGGCGCGTGATCCAGTTTTTCCTGCTAGGCAATAGTTGACCAATGTATCCCTCGTGGCACGTCAACAGGATAATTAAAAATCACTAGAAAGTTTATAAAACCCTGGAGTGAATTGCACTGCAAAATTATTAGACAGTGGCGGTAGTATCGGCCAGATTCTTCAAGCTTAATTGCGCTCGCAAAGGGCCAGATTCTGAGAATCTAGCCCTTTGCGAGTGCAATTTTTGCATTTGGGATTCATCATCCCAAATGCAAAAGTTGCTAATAAAGAATTCGCAAATTTGCGAGGAATTGCATTTAAGAAATCTCTATTTGAGATTCCTAAATGCAATTCATGAACCATTTCAAAATTGCGAAATCGCAATTTTGGGCCGCTATTTACCACGAGGTCAAACCTCGTGGTAAATAGCGAAAACATAGAAAAATGCATTTAAATGCATTTTTCTAAGTTGCATGTTACACACACACATACATTGGACACCAATGTAGATTACATTTCAGGGGTGCTACAGGGTGTCCTTTGAAATCGCATCCTTATTTGCGATTAGCAAGTTGCTAATCGCAAATAAGGAATGTGTAGGAATCGCAATTTATTTAGCGATTCCTACATGAATCCCGTTTTGCAAGTCCTTAATAGCGATTCCTTAATAATCGCTATTAAGGACTCGCAAAACGGGACTATGATGAATCTAGCTGTAAGTTCTTTATAACTAGCGACTATCAGCTAGATTCATCAAAGTCCCGATTTGCGAGTCCTTAATAGCGATTATTAAGGAATCCTAAAGGCCCATAGGAATGAATGGAGAGTCAATCCTTATTTGTGATTAACAATTTGCTAATCGCAAATAAGGATGCGATTTCAAGGGTGCCAGGGGTGTCCAAAGGACACCCTTTAGCACCCCTGAAATGTGAATTTACACTGATGTTGTGCACACACATGTCCAAAGGACATGTGTGTGTGTAACATGCAACTTAGGAAAATGCATTTAAATGCATTTTTTAAAGTTTTTCGTTATTTACCATGAGGTTTCACTTCGTGGTAAATAGCGCTCCAAAATTGCGAATTCGCAATTTTTAAATGTTTCATGAATAGCATTTAAGGAATCTCTAATAGAGATTCCTTACATGCTAATCCTCGCAAATTTGCGAATTCTTTATTAGCGATTTTTGCATTTGGGATGATGACTCCCAAATGCCAAAATTGCATTCGCAAAGGGCCAGATTCTCAGATTCTGGCCCTTTTGCGAGCGCATTTCGCTTGATGAATCTGGCTGTATATCACTTCTTCACTGAAATGAAGTGTAGAAGAGCAATAAAAAATAGTTATAAAGCTATAAATGCCTCCTTATCAGATCATTTTTGAATCTATAATAAGAAAAAGGAAAGGGAGCATAAAGTTTACCGTCCTCTAGTGGCACTTGCTAGTCATGTTTTGCACAGTAAGTAGCCTTTCTCATTGTCTGTTGTGTCTCTAGTAAGGACATTGTGACAGCACTCCCCAGCTGCGATAGCTGCAATATATTGTTACTGTAGAATGAAGTCGTTTCTCATTACAGGTGAATATTGATGTCACCAAAGAACTTTAACAATAAGAGAAAAGTTGTGAAAAAGAACTCGCATGCTCCCGTATACAGGACAAAAATACTGTGAAGGTAAGTTTCCATAGGTAAGCAAGGTTTTACTATATATAACTCCACCTATAGGTACCTTGACGATATGTAAAATATCTTCAAGGTACGTAGATGTGGCGTTAAGAATAGTAAATCTGTACTTACCTATTTGCACTTACCTTCTCCATATTTTGATCCACGATATTTTTGGATAGTTTGTCGAATGAAAATATGTGGAGGAGATATGAGCGTTGTGGACTTCCTACACACATTTTATTTCATTTCCATATAGCGCTTCATTCTAAATCAAACTTACCACAATCTCAGGAGGATACAGGTGTGTCTGTCTCTGCTCTGCTTTGGATGAAGGGTGGTGCGGGTCATTTTCGTGCAGTTCTAAGGCCGGATTGTCCATTCTGGCCAGGAGCAGATGAACCGCACTGGTGTGAAGGTCTAGTGCTGTGAAGGCTCGCTCTGTGGCACAACCTGCTGTGGAAGCCGGGCCCTGCCCTCTTATTATAGCCCAAGGAGGAGGAAGTAATAATGCCTGCTCATAAACCAGGGATGCTACAACGCATACCTGAAATAAGGAAACACGCACCTGTGATAAGATGCAGGCAGAAGGTGCATTTCCCAAAAGAGCTGCCTGGGCTCTTCACATGTCACAAGTATCAAGTGACGTGAATCAGCCTGATAAAGATACAATGAGGAAGAAAGATGCAGCCGGACCCACTGCTTGAAGATAACAGAGCACCGAGGATGTCTCTTGTGCTTCGTGGTTCTATCGATTTACTGAGCACCACAATTTCACATGTTAACTGGTATTTCAGCTCCTGTCACAAGGTGGAAAAACTAAAACATTAGCTCAAAATGCTTTATGTATATACATTCAGAAGAAAGATGGTAAAAAACAGTGTTGTGAGCATAGTTTCCATTGGAAGCCATTCCAGAGGAGGGGGTGTTTACTTTCAGAGAGAGACTGTAAGCAAAGGCTTCTGCCATTGGTGGAATGAGCTGCTCTATAATTGAATTACTGTAGGGACAGTCATACAATTCTGAAGCAGTTCAATGCATAAATTGTAATTGTAACTGCATTTATATAGCGCTTACTACCACTGAGGAGGTGTCGACGCGTTTTTCAGATAGTAGCACGCTACTCCGGAACCTAAACAGGATTAGTGCGAATTAGTATAGAAAATATGAAATTCATTTGAGTGATGGACATGTGAGTCTGTTGGATTGGAAGGATAGTGGAGGGATAGAAGAGGGAAGGGTCTAGAAAGTGTTTATTTGGAAATCAATGTACGTAGAGGGATTGTGTGCAAACACTAGCACACAGCTTAACTGATCCTTAGAAACGAATTGGTAAGCATGTTGTTCCCAAATCCCAACAAAAAAAGTCTTTACGTTTTATGATCTGGCCTGTACTGGGGCAGAAATAACATGCTTCAAAGTTTGTGAGGATTCATGAAGCTAAACTGCAAATTCTAAGGGCCCGATTCACAGAACTAACTTAAGACAAAATCCTAAACTTACTACCATTTTGGTATTCACAGAAGGCACTTACTCATTTTGGTATTCACAGAAGGCACTTCCTCATTTCGGTATTCACAGAAGTTAGGAGTCCTAACTTTAGGACTCCTAAATGCCTCTGTGAATACCGAAAGTCTTAAAGTTATGATTTTTCTCAATTTAGTAGTAGTAAAGTTAGGACTCCTAACTTTAGAACTCCTAAATGCCTTCTGTGAATACCCAAAGTCTTAAAATTAGGATTTTTCTCAATTTAGTAGTAGTAAAGTTAGGACTCCTAACTTTAGGACTCCTAAATGCTTTCTGTGAATACCGAAAGTCTTAAAATTAGGATTTTACTCAGTTTAGTAGTAGTAAAGTTGAGAAAAATCCTAATTTTAAGACTTTCGGTATTCACAGAAGGCATTTAGGAGTCCGAAAGTTAGGAGTCCTAACTTTACTACTACTAAATTGAGAAAAATCCTAATTTTAAGACTTTGGGTATTCACAGAAGGCATTTAGGAGTTCTAAAGTTAGGAGTTCTAACTGTACTACAACTAAACTGAGAAAAATCCTAACTTTAGGACTTTCGGTATTCACAGAAGGCATTTAGGAGTCCTAAAGTTAGGACTCCTAACTTCTGTGAATACCGAAATGAGTAAGTGCCTTCTGTGAATACCAAAATGAGTAAGTGCCTTCTGTGAATACCAAAATGGTAGTAAGTTTAGGATTTTGTCTTAAGTTAGTTCTGTGAATCCGGCCCTATGTTTCCAGAGTTATGTAACCTAGCCCTTACTTAGCTATGGACGACATTTAGGGGTTGCCAAGGGTTCACAGGAGGAGCGCCTGGCTTACCCCTTGCTACCCTTGGCACTGCCTTTGCGCCCCCTAGCCTCAGAGGTGTCAATATCAGTGCTTGGAACACAGGAGCAGCTCACCGAAAACAGATGTCGTTTGGAGCTCAATTTGCATTGTTTTCCGTCAAATTTCTATTGCACAAATAGGGAATGATGTTATTCACTATTAATGTAATAAAAAATGGAGTATAATTAGCTGGAATATGACCCTATCTGACAGCTGAGGTAAGAAAAAAAATCTTTTAAATGTATGTTGTATGCATGCTTGTAGGTGAGTGTGTTTAATGTTTATCTGAGAGTGTGTAAATATGTGTGTATGTTTAAGCATGTGTGTGTGTGTGTGTGTGTGTGTGTGTGTGTGTGTGTGTGTGTGTGTGTGTGTATGTGTGACTCGAAGTAAAGGTCAAATGGTGTGTGATGTCACTTCTACTACCCCTGGTTGTTTGGTGAATAGACACCCATGTACTTAGCTCACTGCTTTCTGCCTGTTAGCAACAACTCTCAAGGGAACATCAGATCCACGCCATGCTCAATCAGTTCTTGGCCTCTTTAATGAAAGTGACTCTAGGGAGAGGCCATTAGTGTCAACAGAAATGGTGATATTTGGAGAAGTGTTAAATCACCCGCAAATTGTCTGCATCACCCCCAATTAGATGTTTACACCTGCACTTAAAGTAAAACCTTTCACTCAACATTTACATTAATTATCCTTATTACAGATACATTGGAAGCCTAGATGACCTTCTATGTGAAAGGCCAAAGGTCAAAGAAGAGAGGGAAGATGTTGATGACTAGGAAAAGCTCGACCTTGAAGAAGTTGAGGAGTCCTGGCTGTAGAGTAAAATAAGAGATGTAGCTTTTTGTGAGAAGGTGGTTCTGTCCATCTAGTCAGCCTGGGTTTTTCGCCTTTTGATCACCTGGTTTTTGACCTTTTATTGTGGGAGGTCCTCATGACCTGTGACTCACCCACGGTAAACTCATGGTAAAATGGGCTATGCATGTTTACTGCCCAGTGTCCTCCTTTTAGGGTAAGGCCACTGTGATGCAGCAAGGGTAAGAGGCACTTGGCTGATTAAACATGAACATGTATGCACACACATGTGCACACGTTTGGGAACTGCGTGTTTACTACTCCTGTTGTGAGCAGCACAGAAACTGCGCATAGGGAGCCTGGTGCAGAAGGAACTCTGCAGGGTTCGGCATTGACCTGGGATAGGCCTTACAATGTTCATGTACACTGATAGTGAAAGCTAGTGTGCTTTACTTTGTGATCTGCAGTGACCTTCCATTATACACTATGGAGAAGATTGGTTTAGCGTGGAGCTCCTCTCCCCTTGGGTTTATAGACACCAGAGTCATGGCAATTTACACTGTAACCTGTCTGAAAGGAACAATCTTGTAAAGTCGAAAGTCATAACGGTACAGCTTATCGATCATCCAAGAATGTCATGTTTCTCTGGCTCAGCTTATGAACAGAGCTGAGGTCTGTTGCTACCCAACTAGGCTGGGTTAGTTACCTTTCACTTCAGCAGCAGGAACAAAGGCCTCCTCCACAAAGGGAGCAATTCATCTGGATTAGGTCAGCTCCTGAAGAGAAAGGGGTGGGCGGGACTGTGGGCATCAATCAGCCAGCTGTCATTTTATGCCAGTAAGAAGGCGGGCCCAAGCGTACTGAACAAGGGGAGGGAGCTCAGACTCTGGAGCTAAACCAGCAGGAGGGCTCCTTTGAAGTGTTGCTGAGGTAGGCCCTGGCAGTAATGTCTGCGAGGGGTGGGGCTGAGACCCCCAGAGCACATGACTTCTGGCTGATGCCATCTTGAAGTATCCCAGAAGGCTGGGCAATGAGATTGGGACATGTGGCACATCACGATAGGCCAGATGTGCATCCTTGCTGGAACCTCCAGCACCCATTTCAAAGGTCCTTCACAAGGGGGAGAGCAGAGATAAATATTCTTTTCTGCTAATCAATGGGACTGGAGGCTGACGCCCTGCACAATTGTAAGGAAGAATCCCAGACTCTCACAGGACCAGGAAACTGGAGCCCTTCCTCCCCCTGAGGACTAGTTGGGTGCCTTGTTCACTTAATATCTACGTGGCCATGCAAAGCCCTGCAGGGTGGCTTTTCATTGCCTCCTAGAATGGACTGAGAGGCCTGCACCACCGGATCGTCATAAAAAGTGGCGCTCTGGTGGCGCAGGCCTCTTGTAAATGAGGGCCTATGTTTAAAGTGCAGCCTGTTAATAAAGATGTATTCTGCAAACACCCTCTAGGGGTAAACGTCTATAATTGCATAGTGTTTTAATTATAAATGAGACATTCTTTAAGGGTTGTGGTTTAATTTTGTAATTAATGCTAACAGGTATGATGAGCACACAGCCCAGTCATGCATAGACATTTCCTCTTGAATGCTTTATTTAAATAATGAGACTGACAGCCACTTGTAATCAAAGCTTGCATGCTTTATTGCCAGTGTTTAATGCCCTCAGTCATGGTTATATGTAATTATTGTATTTATTCTTATGATGAAATGATTGTTGAGGTAATGAGGTTGACATCCACACACTTGGTGCCAGTATTGAGTGCTCTTACTCCAAGTTATATTCAATCCTTGCATTTAGGAACAAGATATGGTTTAGACGTGTGAGTTGTTGTACTACACGCACCTTTGGGAGGTGTAAGAATGATTACGCAGTGTCATCAAGAAATATTTCCATCAGTTTATGTACATTTGTAAATTGCTGCACAGTATTGAGCAGTGTGTGTGTACATCAAATGTAATTTTCCTTTTTAAAAGAAAAATTCAACTGGGCAATCATTTATTGAGTGTTATTATTGTGTATCTGTGAATGGTGATTACCAGTCCACATCACCTCCCTTGAGTAAGCCTTGGACTGCCCTGCTTCGTTACCCTATGAGAGTCAAGCACTGCAATGGGGTGTTTGGTTCCCAGTGGATGACAAATATAGACCCATTACTTGTGCAGGCCGCACAATTAATGCCTCATTTTCTAACAGTAATGAAATGTGAGAAAAGTTGAAGGGCTAAGAGAAAGAAGAGCTAGACTGACGGCGGGCGAGAGAAGATAGTGAAAAGGGAGGAGATATAAGTGAGTGGAAATAAGGAACTGGGGTGAAAGAGGGAGAGTCCATGTGCTGTCCAGGTGGAGCTGGAGGAGGAAAAGAAGGGACAGAAAAATAAGGGAAAGTGGTGGGAGCTGGGGTGAAATGTAAGAGAGGAGCTGTAGAAACAACTCTCAGTCCAGGCACAGACCGTTTATCATCTGCTCTGTTGCATTTGGCAAGAAATGTAAGCAGGATGGTCAGTCCTTTTGATATCTATTGTCTACAGGGCTCCCATGTACATGTTGGAGTAGCTCATCCAGTCCAGGTATTTGCGTTGCATTTTGGGACTTGTAGCCTTGATTTTACACTGGAATAAACAGGAGTATACATTGCAGCTTGTAAATCAAATACTTATGGACTGGATGAGCTAATCAAGAACAGATCTGGGAAGCTTGAGACCTGCATGTTCATTTTGCCCTTAGATGGCCTCACAGGATACTGATATCAGAGGTTTGTAGTCTGTAAATATTTGAGACATTGAGGGCGTAGTACAGGAGGTGTTGGCAATCTTCTCTCCTGCATCAGGTTTGATGTGATTTTGAAGTCCGTGTTGTTCATGGCCACAGCTGAATTACTAAACAATTGTAAAACATTTCAAATCTTAGGTAATACTTTTGAAAGCACAGTCTCCGTTGGAGAGTACCTGTTAGATCTGGGGGTCTCTAGTTGGCAATGGTATTCACCTTTGTTCAAATAGGGGCCCTTACTTCTAAGTCAGGATAAGGGGATTACACTCCTTAATAACCCCTGCTCACCCCCTTGGTAGCTTGGCACGAGTAGGCTTATCGCAGAGGCAGTGTGTTAAGCATTTGTGAATATACACAGTAATACAGTGAAAACACTACAGATGGACACAACACAGGTTTTATAAAAATAAGTATTCTTTATATAGACTTAACACAAGACCACAAACGACAAAAATCCACAATACTGTACTTAAGATTGACTCAAAGATGGTAAAAGTTACATAGTTTAAGTTGGTGATAAATGCGACAAAGTTCTCAACAAAGTACCTGGATGCGTAATGCAAAATGAACATAAGGGTCCCAAAGGGGGAGATGCGTCGGTTCTGTAATCCGGGGGAGATGATGCATTATGCCTCAATGCTTGCGCAGAGTAGGGGATGCATTGTGATCCTTACCGGTGCGGGGATGATGCGTAGATTCTCGGCTTGCGGGCCGGTTGCGATGTGCAAGATGGCGCCTTGATGAGATAATCCTGAGGCGATGCGAGAAGATGGGGCCCTTGATGCGACGATGCGACTGTGATACGTAGATGCCCTGTCAGCCTTGCAAAGACTCTGTTCTTTGGAGCCGCAACAGGCCCTGCGACATGCTTCTCCGGCGATGCGATGGCGACTCTCCGATGGCGTCACGCTTCTCCGGTGATGGGACAGCAGGCAGCTTTGACAAAGACACGCTTTCTGGGAGATGCGGCGGCACGCTTCTCCGGCAGTGAGACGATTTCAGCTGCGTCACGCTTTTTCTTGTTGCGTCGAGCTTCCAGCTCCCAGTTACACGCATGCTTCTGCAGTTAGAATTCCTAGCAAGGAAATTCAAAGGGGAGCTGTAGGTGAAGTCTTTTGTCCCTGAGACTTCAGCAGGAGGCAAGCACAAATTCAAGCCCCTAGAGAATATTCTGTAGATGATGAAAGTCCTTAGTAAAGTTCCTTCTCCTTTCCCTTGGCAATAAAGAAACCACTGCAGGCCAACCCAGCAAACAGCACACTGGCAGAGGAGCAGTCCAAACTCCTGCAGCTTCCTTGGTTCTTAACCTTGGCAAAAGGTTTCTTGTTCCCAGAAGTGATCTAAAGTTCTTGGGTCCGAGTCCCAATATTTATACCCAACATCCTTTGTTCTCTGAAGGCAGGGAGGCATCTGCCTAGTCCAAACCAGTTCCTGAGCACTCTATTTATAGGACTCCTTCTTTCCTTTCACAGTGCAGGGCAGAAACATCAGACGCCCCACAGGAGGTGGAGCCAGCATTGTGGAGGGAAAGCAGAGCCCTGAATCACTTTGTTGACATGATTCCTTCTCTTCTTTCACAGTGCAGGGCAGAGACATCAGCCGCATCCCAAGAGGTGGAGCCAGCATTGTGGAGGGAAGGCCCAGCCCTATTCAGGTCCCAGGTGCAACTCCTCTCTCCCATCTAGATGCAGATCTCCCTATTCACCACTGGCCTGACTCATTCTGTCTCTGTGAATCCCCCAGCCCTGTAACTCAAACTCCAGACAAGGAGTACACAACCTAGCAGAGGCAGGCTTTGGATAGTTAGACAAGAAAATACCTACTTTCTAAAAGTGGTATGTTCACAGAATGTTAAAACCAACTTTACTAAAATATTTATTTTATCATTCTGAGTTCAGGCATACTAAATTTGAATTTCTACCATGTTCCCTGAGTCAGTTAGGATTATCAGATGTAATAATCTAACTGCCCATTCTGGCCTATGGAGAACATGTAGCCTTGCAATAGTGAAAAACAAAAATGGCTGCAATTCACTATTAGGACATGCTACACACACCAGAGCATGTCCTACCTTATACTTACAATGCACCCTGCCATTGGGCCTACCATAGGGGTGTCTGAAATGAAGAAAATGGAATGTTTAGGGACTGGCAAGTGGGTGCACTTGCCAAATCGACATGGCAGTCACAGACTTCACACAGGCCTTGCAATAGCAAGCCTGAGACACACTTTACAAGCTGCTTCTGTGGGTGGCACAACCAGTGCTGCAAGCCCACCAGCACCATTTGATTTATAAGCCCTGGGCACACATGGTGCACTATACTAGGGTCTGATAAGTAAATCAAATAACCCAATCATGGAATCACTAATTAGCACATCAATTTAACATAGGGAGCACTTGCACTGTGGCACTGAATAGCAGTGGCACAGTGCCCAAAGCATATAACCAGCAAAAACATATCAAAAACAGAGGAGGCAATCCGACAAAATGGAAGGGAGACTCATGACAATGATGCCAGGTCTAACAGTACCCCATTTGTACGATAATGGTACAATTTATGAGAAGCACCAACCTCTTACACTAGTAGTAGTTTACTTAGAACACTGCTGTGTGTTCGGTAGCCACTTCACATGGGATCTGAGGGGGCTGAGCGGCACAAGGCGAACGCACTGTGCAAGGGAGCATACATGCAGATCCTACATGCTTTAACACGTCATTTGCTATGTAATCCCCTAAATATTTCTTTGAGGGACATTTTAAATTCCCACCTACTAGTAAAGGTGTCCTTAAATCCTATTTATATTATGTTCTGTGCATTATTACTGGCTCAAGGTGTGTTGAAAAACACATTTTCACAGCAGTTCATGAATTAGTTCCAAACCTCAGGTGAAGTTGTAATTTTGAAGCTGTCTCCAGCAGTGACTAATGTGACTAGCACTGTGTTTTTTAAAGTAATTACCCACAACAAGTCTTCCTTGAGGGAGGTTGTTATGTTGTGTGGATTGACCACACCATGTTGTGATGCCACAGAGGGGATTTTGGAAAGTGGGCCCCACGAATGTGTATCCAATGGTCACAGCCGTGATGTCATATCCTCCTGTTATAATATGGGAGTAACAAGGGCCCCCTGATTGAGAATTAATGTAATTCCTAGGACAGGGTAAAAAAGCAGTTTGTAAATAACAATCCTAGGCAATTATAATAACTAATTAGGAATAAAGGTTGCAAAAAGGGGAGACATGCAAAAACACACACTATTAAAAACTTTATTTTGTATTTTAATACATATTCATATTACCATCATAAATCTTACACATTAATAGCACATTATACAATTAAATTAAAAACCATTGTTGTAATAAACAACAAGTATACAATGAATCGACTTGAAAACATTTAGTTAAAAAAGTGGCAATTAATACAGTCGACGCGCATTTCGGCGTTTAGGAAAACGCCTTCTTCAGAAGCCACAAACAAATCTGAAATACATAATAAAAGTAAAAAACAAATCAAACTTCATTATATCAATTTATATAAATTCAATTACAAACCAAAATATTACATAAAATTCATTCAATTTGCATGTATAGTAACTGAGGACCACCTTTAAACGCCAACCTTATCCTACATTTGTACAAATAATAAATGTCCAATAAACATTTGACACAACATTTAGATAAAAGTAATATAGTATTAGAGCAGTCGCATTCCCAGTTAATATAATAGGAGACAAGGAAATTATTACGTATGCAGGTGAACATAAACTTACTTCAAAAGTGAATATTCCCAAAATAATGATGCACGTTTTCGCAATGTAGAGAAGAGACCAATAACACTTTTTCTTGTAACAATCACCTAATAGTGGAAATTTAGCGAGATAAAAAAAAACACATTTAGATTTGCCTTGCGTGGTGCAAGACATATTGCAACTGAAGACTAACTAGAGATCTACAGATAAACGTTAGTCAGGTGACATGATTCTGCTCACCTTTTGTGGGATTGGGATCTTCAAACAGACAATTGCAGTTTAATATTGTTCATATGTGTCTCGAATCTCGATGGACCGTATTTCCAAAGATTGCAAACGTAGTGTCTCCATGAGAAATATATAACATAGAACATATGTTTCTATGTATACATACCATAATAACAGTTGCAATATATATATGCTCCCCTTGGCAGACATCGTCCATTCATTTGGCCTGGAGTTAGTCACATATGCTGACGATACTCAATTGATCGTCTCCATGAACCAAACCACCGCCTCCTCGCCCAATCTTGAGAAATGTTTAGTGGCAGTTAATAAATGGATGGCCAGCTCCCACCTAAAACTTAATGGTGATAAAACGGAGCTTATGATTCTTGGAAACCCAAACATCCCCTGCCCGCTCCCGAACTGGCCCCCATGCATGGGCACCCAGCCTCAATCTAAACCCCAATTAAAGAGCCTAGGCATCTGGCTTGATGCCAATCTCAATTTCAACCATCAAGCAACGATCGTATCTGCCACCTGTTTTGGCATGATGCGTATGCTTAGAAAAGTATTACCACTTCTTCCTCCACAAGCCCGCAGGATCATGGTGCAAGCTATTATTCTGTCCTGTTTAGATTACGGGAATGCGCTGTACCTAGGGGCCCCGGCGACTACAACAAAGAAGCTCCAAGTCACGCAAAACGCAGCAGCCCGCCATCTGCTGGGCCTTAACCGGCGGGACTCAGGGACTGCTGCTCTAAAAAAACTCCACTGGCTACCCATCAAGGCCAGAACACTGTTTAAATCAATGTGCTTTATGCACAGGGCTATGTGGAAGGAAGCGCCAGCAATGATCTGCTCGCTGGCTACTCCATATCTCCCCCGCAGGTCACTGCGCTCCAGCACAGCTTTTCTGGCCACTGAGAACAAAGTCAAACGTGCCAGATGGGGAGGCCGTTCCTTTTCCTGGAATGCGGCCAAGGCCTGGAATGCTCTGCCAGTCTCCTTGCGCGGCGAACCCAATCTCCTAAAATTCCGCAAGGAGCTAAAAACCCTCCTTTTCACGTAAATCTCACTACCCTCACTTGTCCCCCCAGTCACACTCAGCGCTACGAGGTCTCCGGGTAGTCTGCGCTCAATAAAACCCAATTAATAATAATAATAATAATAATAATAAACCTACTTTACTCTAATACTCGCTAATTCATGGAGTGCAACCACTTACCAAAGAATATAGGGGAACATTCTCGCACACGAAAGGCGTTGGTTGTTCGGTATATTTGAAAATAAAAGGCAATGCTTCACAATTTAAAAGCGATACGGCCACGCTTGATGACGTACTCTTTCCGAATGATCCCAAGATAAAGGATTTAATATGGAAAAAATCTGAAACAATGATAAATAAACATACTAAATACAATACAATATCCTCCTGTTATAAACATGGGCAGGAAGGGACCTCGAGGGTTTTCTGAGTGGCCTGGCTCACACCATTACTGTGTTGTGCTTGTTTTTTTATCACACCGCAAGGCCCAAGCTACACCAGCATCACGCAACACAGCAACTGGTGATGTGTGGGTCCTCAACCCCACCGTCGTGCTTCCACTCCTATGTGGCGTACTTGTTGCATAGCTGCCTGGAGTCCCGGAGCATCTCCTGCTGCTCTGGCGCTCCTGCTGCGGCCTACACGCCTGCCCTGCCGGTTTTGTGCTTCGGTCCGCTCCTGTTAGCCCACCTACTCCTGCGTACCTACGCCCAGAGGCGCAACGCTCATCAAAGGTTCGGAGGTACAGAGGATGTGGGCTCTTCCTCACTCCCCTGAGCTCCTGCAGCTGTTTTTATCAGCATTATGGGCCGAGTCCCTTAGCTGGGCATAACCCTGTCACTGCCTGGTGAGTCCAATGAAGATTTTCCCATACCTCCTGCCTACTATTACAATACTCCTTCCATGCATTTGCCACAAGCACGCCTGCCCAGCACCCAGGATCCGGTACTCTGCCTCTCTGTGCAGCTAGCCCACAGTTCATGCTCCAGCGCCGCCTGAAACACGTGCGCCAAGCAACAAGGATATTCCCACTGTGTGTGCAGCACCATTTTGCGATGTTCTGCAAATGCCTGTCCTTCACTGCCCTGTGAGAGTTTGTGTCCTCTGCCTCAACTTCATCCAAGTGAGTTCCTTGACCCCTGCTGCACCCATACTAGTCGCTGCTGCCCTTGTCATGGCATCTATCCCTCCTTTAGAACCGTTTGTAATGGATAGGCCCCCATCTGCTGAAGCTGCACGATGGAAGGACTGGGCCAAGCGAATGGAAATCTATATTGCAGGGGTGGGCCTAAAAAATGATCAGCAGTGTTACATTTGGGGGAAAGCCATCTATAAACTGGGGAAGTCTGTGCCCTCTGTTCAGAAACGCCACGTTAAAACAGTCTCTGAAGCCCCATTTAGAACTCCCTGCAAACCCTGACTATAAGTGGTTCTTGCTGCACCACGCCCGCCAGCTACTTGAAGAATCTATAGACACTTTTCATGCATGCCTCAAAGACTTAGTCGATTCAGAAAAGGGGGTGGTGATGAACAGAGTGTCTGAATTAAGCAGACCACTCTTACCCAGTCCAAAGATCAGGGCTTGATCCATCACCGTTTTTTAGCTCACTGCACCATCCCAGCTCAGAACTTGGCTATATGCAAATTAGTCTGACCCTGGCCCAGTGCATCATGGGAACAGGGCAGACCAAACTACCAAGCCAATTCTTATACTGGGAAGGAAACAAGCTACCGGGGACCGGTTTCTGGCATTTCAGCCGTCTTCGGCCCGGCTTGCTTGAATCCTGATGGTGCAATGAGCTAGGGACTCACATCTGAGTATACCCTTCCACGCTTATGGTGGACAAAAATGATTCAGAAAAGGGGGTGGTGATGAACAGAGTGTCTGAATTAAGCAGACCACTCTTACCCAGTCCAAAGATCAGGGCTTGATCCATCACCGTTTTTTAGCTCACTGCACCATCCCAGCTCAGAACTTGGCTATATGCAGATTAGTCTGACCCTGGCCCAGTGCATCATGGGAACAGTAGCAGACCAAACTACCAAGCCAATTCTTATACTGGGAAGTAAACAAGCTACCGGGGACCGGTTTCTGGCATTTCAGCCGTCTTCGGCCCGGCTTGCTTAAATCCTGATGGTGCAATGAGCTAGGGACTCACATCTGAGTATACCCTTCCACGCTTATGGTGGACAAAAACGATTCAGAAAAGGGGGTGGTGATGAACAGAGTGTCTGAATTAAGCAGACCACTCTTACCCAGTCCAAAGATCAGGGCTTGATCCATCACCGTTTTTTAGCTCACTGCACCATCCCAGCTCTGAACTTGGCTATATGCAAATTAGTCTGACCCTGGCCCAGTACATCATGGGAACAGGGCAGACCAAACTACCAAGCCAATTCTTATACTGGGAAGGAACGAAGCTACCGGGGACCGGTTTCTGGCATTTCAGCCGTCTTCGGCCCGGCTTGCTTGAATCCTGATGGTGCAATGAGCTAGGGACTCACATCTGAGTATACCCTTCCACGCTTATGGTGGACAAAAATGATTCAGAAAAGGGGGTGGTGATGAACAGAGTGTCTGAATTAAGCAGACCACTCTTACCCAGTCCAAAGATCAGGGCTTGATCCATCACCGTTTTTTAGCTCACTGCACCATCCCAGCTCAGAACTTGGCTATATGCAAATTAGTCTGACCCTGGCCCAGTGCATCATGGGAACAGGGCAGACCAAACTACCAAGCCAATTCTTATACTGGGAAGGAAACAAGCTACCGGGGACCGGTTTCTGGCAATTCAGCCGTCTTCGTCCCGGCTTGCTTGAATCCTGATGGTGCAATGAGCTAGGGACTCACATCTGAGTATACCCTTCCACGCTTATGGTGGACAAAAATGATTCAGAAAAGGGGGTGGTGATGAACAGAGTGTCTGAATTAAGCAGACCACTCTTACCCAGTCCAAAGATCAGGGCTTGATCCATCACCGTTTTTTAGCTCACTGCACCATCCCAGCTCAGAACTTGGCTATATGCAAATTAGTCTGACCCTGGCCCAGTGCATCATGGGAACAGGGCAGACCAAACTACCAAGCCAATTCTTATACTGGGAAGGAAACAAGCTACCGGGGACCGGTTTCTGGCATTTCAGCCGTCTTCGGCCCGGCTTGCTTGAATCCTGATGGTGCAATGAGCTAGGGACTCACATCTGAGTATACCCTTCCATGCTTATGGTGGAAAAAAATGATTCAGAAAAGGGGGTAGTGATGAACAGAGTGTCTGAATTAAGCAGACCACTCTTACCCAGTCCAAAGATCAGGGCTTGATCCATCACCGTTTTTTAGCTCACTGCACCATCCCAGCTCAGAAATTGGCTATATGCAAATTAGTCTGACACTGGCCCAGTGCATTATGGGAACAGGGCAGACCAAACTACCAAGCCAATTCTTATACTGGGAAGGAAACAAGCTACCGGGGACCGGTTTCTGGCATTTCAGCCGTCTTCGGCCCGGCTTGCTTGAATCCTGATGGTGCAATGAGCTAGGGACTCAAATCTGAGTATACCCTTCCACGCTTATGGTGGACAAAAATGATTCAGAAAAGGGGGTGGTGATGAACAGAGTGTCTGAATTAAGCAGACCACTCTTACCCAGTCCAAAGATCAGGGCTTGATCCATCACCGTTTTTTAGCTCACTGCACCATCCCAGCTCAGAACTTGGCTATGTGCAAATTAGTCTGACCCTGGCCCAGTGCATCATGGGAACAGGGCAGACCAAACTACCAAGCCAATTCTTATACTGGGAAGGAAACAAGCTACCGGGGACCGGTTTCTGGCATTTCAGCCGTCTTCGGCCCGGCTTGCTTGAATCCTGATGGTGCAATGAGCTAGGGACTCACATCTGAGTATACCCTTCCACGCTTATGGTGGAAAAAAATGATTCAGAAAAGGGGGTAGTGATGAACAGAGTGTCTGAATTAAGCAGACCACTCTTACCCAGTCCAAAGATCAGGGCTTGATCCATCACCGTTTTTTAGCTCACTGCACCATCCCAGCTCAGAAATTGCCTATATGCAAATTAGTCTGACACTGGCCCAGTGCATCATGGGAACAGGGCAGACCAAACTACCAAGCCAATTCTTTTACTGGGAAGGAAACAAGCTACCGGGGACCGGTTTCTGGCATTTCAGCCGTTTTCGGCCCGGCTTGCTTGAATCCTGATGGTGCAATGAGCTAGGGACTCAAATCTGAGTATACCCTTCCACGCTTATGGTGGACAAAAATGATTCAGAAAAGGGGGTGGTGATGAACAGAGTGTCTGAATTAAGCAGACCACTCTTACCCAGTTCAAAGATCAGGGCTTGATCCATCACCGTTTTTTAGCTCACTGCACCATCCCAGCTCAGAACTTGGCTATATGCAAATTAGTCTGACCCTGGCCCAGTGCATCATGGGAACAGGGCAGACCAAACTACCAAGCTAATTCTTATACTGGGAAGGAAACAAGCTACCGGGGACCGGTTTCTGGCATTTCAGCCGTCTTCGGCCCGGCTTGCTTGAATCCTGATGGTGCAGTGAGCTAGGGACTCACATCTGAGTATACCCTTCCACGCTTATGGTGGACAAAAATGATTCAGAAAAGGGGGTGGTGATGAACAGAATTAAGCAGACCACTCTTACCCAGTCCAAAGATCAGATTTTGCATACAGCCAGGTTCTGAGCTGGGATGGTGCAGTGAGATAAATAACGGTGATGGATCAAGCCCTGATCTTTGGACTGGGTAAGAGTGGTCTGCTTAATTCAGACACTCTGTTCATCACCACCCCCTTTTCTGAATCGTTTTTGGCCACTATAGGTGTGGCAGGGTATACTCAGACATGAGTCCCTTTCTCACTGCACCATCAGGATTCAAGCAAGCCGGGCCGAAGACGGCTGAAATGCCAGAAACCGGTCCCCGGTAGCTTGTCTCCTTTCTGGTGAAGAATTGGCTTGGTAGTTTAGTCTGCCCTGTTCCCATGATGCACTGGGCCAGGGACAGGCTGATTTGCATATAGCCAGGTTCTGAGCTGGGATGGTGCAGTGAGATAAATAACGGTGATGGATCAAGCCCTGATCTTTGGACTGGGTAAGAGTGGTCTGCTTAATTCAGACACTCTGTTCATCACCACCCCCTTTTCTGAATCAAAGACTTAGTCAGCACCTGTCATTTGCCTGATGCGATGATGAAATTCATGCCCAATTCATACAGGGCTGTTCTTCCGTCAAGCTCAGGGAGAACATTCTCCAAGTTCCAGGGATTTCTATGGTTGACATGCTGATGATGGGTCGCTCCAAGGAACTATCCAAAGTGCGGGCCTCACATGTGGAGGCAGCTCTGCAATGGCAGGTGAAGACTGAACCAGTAAATGCAGTAACCACGGACAAGAAGTAATCCTGTCCCAAATCCAACATGAATTCCAAGAACTTTTACGGGTGTGGAGGATCACATACTCATCAAGGGCATTCTATGCCCAGAGAGAAAGGTGTTCGGCATGCAACAAACTCAATAATTGTGCCAAAGTAAGTTGTTCTTCACTACCAAAGAAGGGGTAACGACTCAAAGCCATCAATGTGGTGCAGTCTCCCACCGTGCCAAAGGATGAGGAAGATATGGACGATAATGACAACACTGAAGGAGCTTTCCACATAATCCATGCACTGAGCGGGTATCCACAGAGACGTATTCCCAAGTGCAACATCCTTCTGGGAGGTAATCAGTTGCCAGCATTAATCAACACCGGAGCCTCATTTATATCTTGGCGCAGGATATTCTAAAGACACTTCTGTTACAACCAGTCTTACGCCCCACCTTTACCCATATCTTCGCATATGGGGCATACATACCACTTCCACTGGCAGGCGTTTTCATGACCGAAATTGTGTATGAGTCTCACTCGACTCAAGGAAAAGTTGTACATGACCAAAGGTGGCTCTGAAATGCTGTTGAGTTCTCAGACGGCGGAGTGTTTTTAATTGGTCACTTTTGCTTTCAGCATCCACTTTGGAAATAGAGATACTCTTGTGGATGGGTTTGCCTCTCTCTTTGAATGCATAGGGTGCCTCACGAACTGTCTCATACACCTACCTATCGATGACTCGATCCAACCGGTTACGCTGAAACATCGCAGGGCAGCTTTACATCTGCGCCCCAAGGTGGAAGCTGAACTGCGAAAGTTGGAGCAGGCAGACATCCTTGAGAAGGTTGACAGTCCCACACCCTGGGTGTCCCCGATCGTGGTAGCACGGAAGCCCAACCAGTCGGGGTAGGTCAGAATATGTGTTGACATAAGGTTGCTCAATCTAGCTATCCAACGTGAAAGACATCGCACAACCATGGTCGATGACATTGTGGTGGAAGCCAGTGACTCCACGTGGTTTTCCAAGGTGGATTCCCCATCAGGTTACCATCAATTAATACCTACCCCAAAATCCAGAGCAATCACCACATTTTCCACGCAAATAGGATTGCATAGGTACAAGCGTCTCAGTTTTAGAATGTCGAGTGTAGCAGAAGTTTTTCAAGACACTATTGGTAAGGTTTGGCTGGCCTCCCAGGTGTTATAAATGTCAGTGATGACATTCTGGTCCATGCCCCAACACTGGAGGCGCATCTTGACTGCTCACAACCCACGTTCCAGTGACTAAAGGATAATAATCGTATACTCCATAGAGAGAAATGCGCTTTTCTCCAGAAGGAGATAGAGTTTTTTGGATACCGTTTCTCAAAGGAAGGGGTCATGCCAGATTACTCAAAGGTTCACAATATCCAATCAGCACTGGCACCCACCACTTCCACTTGGGTGCGCAGATTTTTAAGGATGGTTACCGATTGTGGGCACTTTATCCAGACCCTGACTACGCTCACTGTGCCGCTTTCAGAACTGAATAAAAAGGCCAATGCCTCGTGGAACTTAGGACCCCCGCAGAAAGAGACCTACCAGGCTTCCAGCCGGGAATCAGAGCTGTCCGTAGCTATGAGTCCCAAGGGTTTGGGGGCTGTATTTTCACAAAGGCAACCCAATTGTCCCAGTGGCTTATGTCAGCCGTGCCCTGACTGAAACTGAGCAGCGCAATTCTCATATGGAAAAGGAACCCATTGCAGTGCATTGGGGCTGCCGCCATTTTCACATCTACTTGTATGGCCAACCTTTCACAGTTCATATGGACCACAAGCCACTAGTCCATCTTTTCACAGGATCCTCTTCGAAACCGCCTCCAACAATAGACAAATAAATCCTTCAACTTCAGTCATACCATTTCTCAGTGGTATATCGCCGTGGTCACAAAACCCTGTTAATTATTTATCCAGGCTTGCATGGCCTGCTACCATGGAAGAGGAATAAGATGCTGAAGAAGTGGAAGAATATGTTCGACTGGTGGTGGAGCAATCCAGGCCACTCCCCATCTCCATTGCAGACATTGTCAAGGCCACCACCAATAATGAATGCACAGCTGACCCCGGTCTCTCTCCACAATATTTGATTGAAGCTAGCTGTGTCCCCGGAGGGATGTCTAATGAGAGGCCCCGGACTGGTGATCCCAAGAACTATGCAACAACAGGTAGTTGACCTTGGTCACACAGCTCACCAGGGAATTGTCAGAACCAAAGCCAGACTACGATGCATAGTATGGTTTCCCAATCTGGACGCTCTAGCGGAACGTACCTTTTGGCAATACCCATTGAGTCAAGCTGCTGGGCCTGTAGAATCATTGACTCCGATCATCGCCGAGACCATACCACCTATACCCTGGCGATTGCAGATTCGGGAATCCATCCAATGGCAGACACATGCTGGTCCTCATAGAGGATTTTTTTTAAAACTCTTGAGGTGGAAATCATCGAATCCACACCAAACATCCAAACAATTCCCTATTTGGAAAAAGTCATGGCTACTCATGGTCTGTTTAGTGAGCTTCAAACTGACAATAGTCCCCTGTTTTCCAGTCAGGAGTTCGTTGAGTATTTGCAATCATATGGCATCCTCCACCAGAATATCACACCACGTTGGCCTCAAGCCAACTGAGAGGCAGATAGATTCATGCGAACCTTAAACAAGGTCCTCAGAATTGCCTTGGCAAATGGACAGAATGTGCTCTCTAGGAGTTTCTGACAGATTATCAGCTCACGCAACATACCATAACCAAGGTGAGCCCCGGTGCTCTTTGCATGAATTAGGCTGTGAACAACACCATCCCCCATGTGGAATAACCCTCAGCCTTAAAGACTCAAGTGGATGCAGAGTTGCATCAGTGCCAAGCTCAAAATGACTACATCTCTCAACCAAGACATGCCAAGAGATGAATCATTCGAGTTGGCGACATGGTGCTAGTCAAGAACCGGCATCCCCGGAGCAAATTCCTGCTGCCTTTTGATGTTGACCCTTGGACAGTAACCTCGGTATAAGGAGCCATGATAACTGCTTGGAAACAAGTCAAGACTGTCATGGGAAACGTGTCCTTCTTCAAGCTCTACCAACAACCAGGGGCCAATTCAGCTGCCCAATCACGGCATCCTCATTGCGGCAAGTCTGCATCTGAGGGGGACTACCAAATGGCCAGATGCTCAAGAAACAAAGTCTCACCTACCCTGCTGACACCCTCTCGAGAGACCGATGGACATTCACTTCCAATGGTCTACTCTGATGCCAGCGACGCTACAATGGGTGATTGTTTGCAATCAACTTCAGTTCCTGAGGTCTGCAAGCCACAAGAAAAGCCCAGTTGAGGGGTTGAGACTCCTCTGGCCTCGTAATATGAAGTCCTCCTGAAGACCTTGTGTCAAACTGAGTCATTGGAGTGACACTGGGCTCCAGTAGAAAAGATCATCTTTTTTTTTTGCTTTCTCTCTCTTTCCCTCTCTATCTCTCTATAACTTTAAATTTCTCTTTCAGCCCACTAAGTGTGTTATGTCATACAGGTATCATGCAATCATGTTCCTAGTATGCCATATTTCGTTAAGATGTTTCAATAAATGTTTGTATACTGATGTTTTACTTTTGGGTACAGGAGGAATATCATGTTGTGGGGATTGACCACCCCATGTTGTGATGCCACTGAGGGGTGTTTGGAAAGCAGACCCTACGAATGTCAGTCTGATGGTCACGGCCGTGACGTCTCTCCATGGGTAATAAACTCGGCCAGGAAGCCACTCAAGGGTCTACACCAATCTCGCGGCAACACAACAGAGATGACCAAAACCTTCCTTTACAAAGTAGTATTTTAGCCACGTCAGTTATCTGCCTAATTCTCTTAAGAACACCCGCTTTTGTGCCTCTGCATAGCTCTGCGACCCGCTGGTGGTGGTTGCAGGCATCACTCACCTGAAGTCTAAGAAGGTTGACAGGCGTTGAGAGAGAGTCGCCTATTTACTGGAACTGGCTCTTTGGCTACAAGCCAGCCCAAGCACTAGCAACACATACACAGACACACCTGAGCCAGGTAGCGTTTTTGTAAGCCAAAAATAGCTTTATTTAAGCTTCCTCACTCTTGAAATCACCTTCACTTCAATGCAAGTCAATGGGTAATACATTCCCCAAATGTATCCTTCAGAATCTTTCTCTTTCCTGTTGGCATGTAAGGCAAGCCACAGACCAACAAACATCCTAAATCCTACCAAGTGCCTTAAGGCAATCCGGATTTCAGTGCCCAAAACCAAATAATTCACCCAAAAGTCAGTTTCCCCAGTGTGAAAAAACTAGAAAATTAAGAGATAGCTCAGCTAGTTAATATAGTCGCATGTGTAATTTAAAAGTCATAGATTTGATCCCTGGCAGGAACCACACAGCCTGTAATCCCTCTCAGGTAGATAAAAGGCGTTTTGTTGAGTTAGGTAATTCTGCTGTTTGTCATTATAGTGCATTAATAAACAGCAGTGTAAGTGTTGTTCACATGGTCTGTAGGAAAGGCAGTGTCAGGAGACAATCCCACATCTTGCAGGTCACCCCCTGCCTTGGAGCCCCCTGCAGGGACATCCACTGTTATAGGGGGCTGGAGGTTATCAGGGTGTTTCCGAATGAAGGCTCTCTGAATGCATACACTTCCACAGGGACTGCCTGCTGTGACGTGGGATTAATGTGCAGAAGTGGCTGCACTTGAAGGGCCTGTGTGAAGACACTAATACAGAGCTTAATCGACCTAATGAAATGCATGGCGCCATTTGTCAGTGCTTAGAACGTGAGTAAAGTGTTCTCAGATAATGCCCTTAACCCTATGGGGGGATCTCAATATCTGGGTAAGGATGTTTTCATTTTACCTGACTATTGGTCACACCCTGTAGGAGCTTGTTTAACCACCAGAGTTGGCAGTGCTGTTGGGAGTTTGAGCAAAGTGCTGCCACAGTCCCATCGGATGATAGGTTCTGTACATCCCCACACTTATGAGATTACCTATAAAGTGTGTCTAGTCCCATGACTATTGGAGATTCTGTCTATCCCTGCATGACTTTAACAACCGTGTGTAGGGATGTCCAAACTCCTTGCATTTGGAAGCAGTCGCCTCCATGCATATTTAAGAAAGATAGCCTAACAAAAGCTCTCCTTGTTCCCAACAAGACAAGGGCACAATACATGGTACCAACATAGTACAATTCATGCTGCAGATACAGCTGTACTTAGTTCGCGGGCAGTGTGAGGGTCCAACTGCATCCAACTATAGCTATGTGTCATGACCCATATATGTAGCAAGTGGGTCCATTTTCCTAGCTTCCATCAGGGCACGTGCCCTCGCTGCAGCACGACTCTAGAGGCCCAAAGGAGGCAGTGGAAAGGTGGACGAACGGTCTACCTACCCCTTTGCCTCTTATGGGTCCATGCAGACTCAGAGCTGGCAGGGTAACGTGTGGGGCACTCTGGCACAGCCAGCTAAGTCTTACATGGTCGGTGCACATCCTCAATAGAAGGGGAATTTTATCTCAATTTGTGGAGTGTTATATTACATTACCTGTAATTTTATAGCCTGCTATCAACCGCAAGGGTATTCGGGAGCGGTTGCAGGAGGATGAGGCTGGCCTCGGAGGGCTTACTCAAAGATCCAGGTCTGCAGCTTCTTGTGGAACTCATGAGAGGGAGGAGAAGGTTCTGATGTGTTGTGGGAGGTCGTTTCAGGCTTTAGGAGCAATGTATAAAAAGGCACGACCTCCTGATCATTTTTTGTTTATATGTGTGGGGGTGCTAGTGAGAATCTTGTAGAATGGAGGTGCCTGGAGGTGTGGTGGAATTGTCTGTGGCTGTTCAAGGAGGGAGAACATGTGTTGTGAAGTGCTTTATACTCGTGGGTGAGAAGTTTGAAGTGTGGGCACCTGTATATCGGAAGCCAGTTGAGTGCCCCCCTGCATGAGGTGTGATGTTGGCTAAGCATTAGCGATTGAGGACTAGCCTGGGAGATGCGTTCTGGACAGTCTGGACTCTTTTTTTATTGGTTGGTTATTCCTGCATAAAGGGCTTTCACATAGTCAGTCTGATGGTGATAAGGGCTTGGAGGACTGTTTTCCTGGTGGTGTTCGGTAGCCGCGTGAAGATCTTCTTGACCATATTCACAGTGTGAAAACAGGATGATGCAACTGCGTGAATTTGAGAGGACATGTCCAGTGTGCTATCTAACTTGTGTGCTGGGCATAAGAGCGGGTCAGAGAGCTGTTAGCCACTTGTTGGCATCCTATGGCAAGGCGTCCCTCTCGAAAATCACCACTTCGGTCTTGTTGTGTTCAGCTTGAGGCAGTTGAATGTCATCCAGGTGGCTACTTTTGTCATGAATGCATTGAACTCATTCCTGGTGCCGGGTGTTTTGTCTCAGAGGGACAGCATCAGTTTCTTCCTGTCTGCATAGGTGAGGGTTTTGATGTTGTCAGCCGCATGACATTTGCCAGCGGGGTCGTGTATATGTTGAAGAGGGTCGAACTGAATGAGGAGCTCTGTGACACTCTGCAAATGAGTTCCCTTGCTTATGAGGTGTATGGCTCTGACAGAGATGCTTTCAGTATTATATCCCAATACTGGCTGTTTATTTTTACAGTGGAGAAGATGTGCCTATAAGACTTTGTCCGGGGGAGAGTGTTCTCTTGGAAGGAAAGTGCTAGCTGGACTCAGCTCCTCTCATCTCCGTATTGGCTCGGTACCCACTCTCAGTATAAAAATGCTGCTACTACAGTACGACAGTCTGGTACACCTCTTGCAGTAAACTGGGGCAAAAACCTCTCTAATGCAGTGGTCACTTCATGGTGTTTTTATAGGGTTGATTACTGACTTTGTCCTAGTTTGGGGGACTTTCGACCTAGTCCAAGACATAACCTGTATGAACCAATATGAGTAAAACACGTCAATTCAGGTGACATGTTTACTTTGAACATTCACTGCCAGACCTTGAAATATAGATGTTAGGGAAATTGCAGCAGATTTGTGTCGCCTTATGTTAGCCGTGTACATCTAACTATGACATGATTGAGTAAAATACATATGAGTAGTATATAGTGATACCTTCACTTCAAACTCTGGCCTTAATTTTGACAGTTCCGGCCAGGATTCCTGGCCGGAAATGTGATGGGTCTAGTCTTAAATATGACAGCTCTAGTCACGGGAAATTTGACATCTCTGGCTGGAAACCCTGGCCTTAAATTTTGACTGGGCCTGGGCACAGGCTGGTGGCCTTAAACAGGCCTGGTTTTAAAAGGGGGTGATATGTAGGGATATTCCCAAGAAGTAACAGTTATGTTTAAAAGTGTATAAGAAAAGTGTGTGCATGTAGGGTGGAAATGTCTGTGCATGTTTAAAACTGGGGGTTGCAGACAGCTGTAGGCTGAACAGCTGCTGAGCAGGCCTGAGTCCACAGCCCAGGGTGTGGGAGGTGTTGTGTGGAATGTGTTTTTTTATGTTTGGAAAAAGGGGTCTTTCTGTAGAAGTAACTGATTGTAACAGGGGAGCTTTAAATGTAGTTGGTGGGAAACACATAGGTTGTTTTAAAAAGCACCAAACATGTCACTTTTCCCAGGGCGGCTTGGGCCTGTTATAAAATAATAAACCACAGCTACCCTGAGCTTTGAGATGTTGAAAAAGACAGATGTCGTGTAGTGGCAAAGCTTCCCATGAGAACCTGAAACAGGGTGCCAACTGTTAGGATGTAATTCACACACCCCCAAAGCCACTGGTCCCATACATGACATGCTGGCAGGAATTTTGACAGTTTAGGCCCAAACTTGATGCCTCTGGCTGGAAAGATGTCAGTTTAGGCCCAAACTTGATGACTCTGGCTGCAAAGATGACATGTGATGAGTTTAGTGCTGGGACAAGAGCCTGTTCCCGGGGGTCCCTACTTCCCAGGAGCAGGACCAAACAGCTTTAACATATGAGGCCCATTATAAAAATGTCTAGAAGATTTAGATATGTTTGCGATGGCCACCCCAGCATCGGTGATAATCCTACTGTTCCCAAGATAGGCCCAGAGTGTAAGTAACAGATGTATACAGCATAATGTACAAGGATAGAAAAAAAAGTTCCCGTCCAAAGACCCCCATGACATTGTTCTAAAACCCCTCAACTCATAAAGGGTGTGGGGGCTTCTAATTAGCATGCATGGACAGGTATAAAAAGGCCCCCTTAAGGAACACTGTCAAACACCCATTCAGAAAACCTCTGGAAGCGTGTGGCGTGGATTGCTTTTGCTGCACCTTGTGGACTCCTTCACCAACAACCAAGTCAAGAAACCTTTGGGATTGCCTGGCCTGGATTGTTTTTTGGCTGCACTTTGAGGATTTCTGCACCAACAAGCCCTTCAACACCCTTGGGGAGCGAGTGGATTGCCTTGGAGTCCCAGAGCCAACCCTTGGATCTTAAGGCAAGAATGTACCTGAACAACTTCTCCCAAATTGAAGCCGCCTGTGACAATTTAAGGAAGGTAAATAAAGCATGACGCAAGGATGTGTGTATGTGGTATTTAAAGTATACAAAACTGTAGTTTTGAAAAATGCTAAATAGTACTTTGTAAACTGTTAATGTTTAAGGCGCTGCAACATGTTTAATGGGAATAATGGTGCCAATGAAGTTTTTTTACAAGACATGAAATGTAAATGTATTTAAAATGAATAAAGGCGTTGTTGAAGGTTTGAGTTTAAAGCTATGTGTGTATGTATTTAATGTTAATAGAGGCGGTGTTGTTGGGCGGGAGCAGTTTGCAGTGTTTGTATTTAAGGGGCATAATGTTGTAGGCCTTAGAAGGGTACATGCAGAGGGGGAAACCTGTATTTTACAGAGCATAGAAACATTTTACCAGGATGCTGTACATGTAATGCTAATAAAATGTTAAAGGGTTTGAGGCATTAGTATTGCCAGCTTACCAGAGGATCTTTAAATAATATACAATGCATACAATTTCAAAATAAATAAAGCATTATTGTACTCACCAAGCCGCTGTTTTGAGGGTCAGAAGTATGGGTCAGGATCCTTAAAAGAGTCTGCATGGTGGTCCTTCAGTATGCGTGGAGCTGCTCTTGGGGGCTCTGGGGCAGGGTTCCATGGTCCTGTGTTTTTTGGGGTATGAGGCCCTTTTAAAATGAGCCCGCTTCGCCGTGGCGCTGCTCGGGGGTACGATTGGGGCTGTGAGGCTGTCCACGGGGTGGGCTCATGGGGCCCTTGTGCTGCTTCTTTTATAATCAAATACCCCCGAGCCCGCTTCTCCATGGCGCTGCTCGGGGGGTGTGAGGGTCCTGTTGTCCTGGGGCTCCGGGCCCCAGAGTGTCTATTTTGCTGCTTCTTTTATATATAACCAAATGCCCCCCAGAGCCCGCTTCTCCGTGGCGCTGCTCGGGGGTGCTGGGGCGTGGGCTGGGTGTCCTGTGGGGCTCAGGGCCCTTGTGCTACTTCTTTTTTATAACCAAATGCCCCCCCCCCCCAGAGCCCGCTTCTCCGTAGCGCTGCTCGGGGGTGCTGGGGCGTGGGCTGTGTGTCCTGTGGGGCTCAGGGCCCTTGTGCTACTTCTTTTTTTTATAACCAAATGCCCCCCCCCCCAGAGGCCGCTTCTCCGTAGCGCTGCTCGGGGAGAGGGTGCGGCGGGCTCCAATGTTCTCGGGGCTCCGAGCCTCAGAGGGTCGAGTTTGCCGCTTTTTTCTTTTTTTTTTTTGTTTTGTTGAGCAAATGCCCCAGAGCCCGCTTGTGTCTGCCGCTGCTCGGGGGCTCCGGGTGGAGGGCTCTGTGGGTCCCTGAGGCGCTGTGCCCCGTCTAGCAAGTTTTGGCGCTTTTTTTTTAAATCGCCCCAGAGCCCGCTTGTGGCTGCCGCTGCTCGGGGGCTCCGGGTGGAGGGCTCTGTGGGTCCCTGAGGCGCTGTGCACCGTCTAGCAAGTTTTGGCGCTTTTTTTTTTAAATCGCCCCAGAGCCCGCTTGTGGCTGCCGCTGCTCGGGGGCTCCGGGTGGAGGGCTCTGTGGGTCCCTGAGGCGCTGTGCCCCGTCTAGCAAGTTTTGGCGCTTTTTTTTTTAAATCACCCCAGAGCCCGCTTGTGGCTGCCGCTGCTCGGGGGCTCCGGGTGGAGGGCTCTGTGGGTCCCTGAGGCGCTGTGCCCCGTCTAGCAAGTTTTGGCGCTTTTTTTTTTAAATCGCCCCAGAGCCCGCTTGTGGCTGCCGCTGCTCGGGGGCTCCGGGTGGAGGGCTCTGTGGGTCCCTGAGGCGCTGTGCCCCTCTTTGCAGGCTCCAGCGGTGTTCTGGTCCGCATGCCTCGTTTTGGCGCTTTTTTTTTTCTTTCTTAGCCCCTTCGAGGCTAATGAAGAGCTGGCCTCGTCATGGCGCTTACCTGCCGTGCGCGGATGACAAGGCCAGCTCGTCATGAAATAATGTAGTACAATCATCTGCAGCGCAGGACGGGAAAACGCCTAGCAGCCATGGGGTTAAACGTCCCCAGAGCCCGCTTCAGCAAGGCGCTGCTCGGGGGTGTCTGGGGCTGGACACAGGTCCTGGTGTTCCGTCCGTAGGGTCCAGGGGGCATTTCCCACGGATCCACGTGGGTCGTTGGAGCAGCGGCAGCATGGCGGCGGAGAGGCTTCCTCAGTGACTGCAGGGATAGGTCCGCTCCCCTTCCAGTGATGTCGGCAGTTCGTCACTGTAGGGGCGGGCCATGCCCTACAGTCCCGGTGTGTGTTTTTTTATTTTAGCGCAAACGTTACCTTAAGGTGTCACAGCGCTTTACATATTACAGGCGGCGCATAAAAGATACAAACAGAAAGAGAAAAAAAATGCCTGTAGGGGCTAGCTTTGCACAGCAGCCCTTTTTTTAAAAATATTTTATATAGTGCGAACTTTACCCTAAGTAGGCAGAGCGCTTTACATAAGCCCAGTGCAAAATGTAGCGCACACGCTTGTGTCAGAGCGCTTCACAATAGGAACGAAAATTACACGGGCGCAAAGTATAAAAGCAAAACGATAAGTTACATGAGGTAAAAGTGACAATTGTGAGCAAACAAAATACATGAGATAGCAAACGGTGCATTAATGGTGGAAAAAAGTGAAATGTGTGCAGGTTACAAAAAACGTACAAAGTAACAGTAGAGGTACAATACTGCAATATAAGGCAGACACTCCAGCATAAGAATAAGCGCTATGTAGGCAATTGTGGCGCAAGTATCAAAAGCATGCCCAAATGTAAGAGGGCGCAAGCAGGGTGTTACAAGAGAAAAGTGGCATGTACATGTTACAAAAGAGGGCCCAGTACACAGGCGCAGTGGTTGCAGGGTAGGATGTTGGTTGTACATTAAGTCCTTTACCCAGAATGACAGGATAGGGCGCAGGGTGTTTCTATTTATTTTAAAATGTCTGATAACGCTATCCCCAAGGTGCATAACTATTACAATACATGCTTTAGGCGCTGTTCAGTCACCCCTTTTTTTTTTTTTTTTAAAACATGTGTTTTAGCACAGCACATGCAATGCTTTTTTTAAAATTGCAATGCTTTATTTAAGAAAGGTGTTTTAAATCCTGCGCTTTTATTTAATGTTGTTTAATACAGATGCAAGACTCTGCAAAAGCAGCCGCCACCAATATACCACCTTCGCTGGACACCCATGTAATAACTGACAACGTCGTAGACTTGACACCCCCGCAGCCAGGTATATATATATATATATATATACATATATATATTGAGTTGTGTAGTTCTATGTAGTGTTGTACACCAATCTCTCAGAAGTTTCTTTTTTTCTAATGAGGGTCTCCTGTATGTATACTTTTACAGCTTATGATCCCGACCTACAACAAGTTTTTGAAGATCTTATGGTGTACCTCGAGGCTCAAGGAGCTCTGAACAGTGTGCAAAACACTTCAGTTCCCACATGTAAATAAAAAGACCCCTGTTATTTAAACTGTCTAAGACGCTGAGGAGTTGGAGGGTAGGCCCGAGGCCTGACCCTGAGGGTGTATAGGGGGACTCCTCAGAAAGATGACTAAGGCTGGGTATTATTTTTTCTTTACAGGCACCCCCACGGTATGCCCGAGCGGCGTCGAGGTACAAGAGGCGGCGCGAGATTCAAAAGAAAGCCCTTTGAAGAGGAAAGCTTTACCTTCAAAAGTGGAACCACCGTCAAAGAAAGGAGTTGTAAAAAGACCTCTATCAGGTGTGTTTGTTACAAAGGGTGTGAAAAGTACTAGCGGTGTTACAGACTCTCAAGCAGAAGAGTACAACGACTTGTAGCAAGGCCTATTTAAAAAGATGGCTGTGTAGAACTTAGGATTGTGTTGATTGTCTGTGTTCTTTTATGCTTTCTCTAACATATATATTTTTTTCTGTTTATATTTTAGAAGCGGCTCAGAAACATGCTGCTGAAGAGAGGTCAGCGCAGCCCTTAAGGGACATAACAGCAGAAGCGCTACAAAAAGCGTGAGTAGGCGTGTACGCCCGGAAAAACTCTCTGCGCACTACACACCAAACATGATGAACAAGCCTCTACAACAATCTATTCTACACAGGGGTGGAGTCAGCACTGGCGGAGTCTTGACAAGCACAGATAACCCAGGGCAGGGTCTGTGTAAAGCAGCTAATGGGGGTCTGAGCCCTCTCATCGTATCAAAAGGGAAAGGTGTCACAAACACTGCAGCCCTTAAGAAGAAACATAGGGACTCAGAGAACCGTCCCAACCCTTTAAAACGTGTGAA
This sequence comes from Lissotriton vulgaris, assembly GCF_964263255.1. Taxonomy (NCBI): domain Eukaryota; kingdom Metazoa; phylum Chordata; class Amphibia; order Caudata; family Salamandridae; genus Lissotriton; species Lissotriton vulgaris. The sequence goes on along the minus strand of NC_141689.1, from coordinate 270,362,750 downwards.
GTCCTCCAAGGTATTCACAGAGCCCCAAACAGAACCCTTAAACCTGAAGAAGACGGTGGCGGTGCTCCCAGAGGTCCAGGCAAAACCCTTAAGCCCCGAGAAGAAGAAGCCTAGGACCCCTGAACCCCATGATAACCCCTTGGACCTATCTGTAAAAAAGGCTGTAAAACCCTTGAATGAGGCCTATACAATAGGGAGCCCCATGGAGGCGGTAGTTGTCCCGGGCGGTGTAGAAGAGCTGGCGCCGCCACAGCCCCTTAAAACATCACGCCTCTCAAGGAAACATCTGAAGCTGAAACCGGGGGTCCCTAAGCTACAGATAGCAGAGGCCCTCAGTAACCCTATTGCAACGCCGCATCCACCCAGCATCCAGGAACCACAAACAGGGCCAAATAAAATAACTGTGCATGTAGAGGTGCACGCCCCTGAACAGCCCCCAAAGCCAATTGTAAGTGTGCAGGCCCAGCCTAGGGTCTCAATGGGTGATAATAATACGCAACCCCTAGAAGGTCCTTCTAGCATGAATACCAACGCTCTTGAGGTGATGAGGAGGATGGCAGACAACATAGGTAGAACCCCAGAAGCTAGGACCCAGGATTACAACGACAGCTCATCACAATCGTCATACCCTTTGTCCCCTAGTACCCCACAGGGGGCATACGACCCCACCAGCCCCGCTGCCAACAACGTGTACAGTCCCGTGTCCAGCCCCGATGCCAACCCCGTGTACAGTCCCGTGTCCAGCCCCGCTGCCAGCCCCTTGTACAGTCCCGTGTCCAGCCCCGCTGCCAGCCCCGTGTACAGACCAGTGTCCAGCCCCTCTGCCAGCCCCGTGTACAGTCCAGTGTCCATCCCCGCGGCCGTCATAAGCCCCACACAGCCCTCAGCAATAAGTGTGGATGACAATACCACGGGGGCCCAGGGGGTACAGCCGAGTTTGCCATACAAAGTTTGCAATGTTCCGTTCCTGTCCGCCCCAGGGTGTTCGCAGGGGGTCCCTATTTCCAGAACACTAGCGGAACCGGCTTTACAGAATGGGTCTAAGACTGTTAACAGTATAGAGGGTCCTGAGACGTTGCAGCCCTTTATAAGGCCTCGCAAGGCGGGGCCCTCTAAGCAGGCGCAAGACGAGTCTGTAAACACAGCTGAGGTATTTGCGGCTCATGTAAAAGAGATGCAGATGGCGGTTCGAAAACTAAAACGCCAGGCGCTCGCCGCAAACCTAAAATGGGGGGTGGGGATATCCAAGAACAGGTACACGAGGGAGGCCCATCAGAAGATCGTGGAAAGGGTTGGGAGGTGTAAAAAAGCGATCCTCCAGGAGTGTCAGGCGGCTGTGGCAGACATACATGCTATACGGGCGTGACTATGGCAGCACAGGCCCCTAAAGACCCCCACAGCCACTGGTGCTCATAAGAGGCCCCCAAAATATACCCTTAAGGTCCAGAGGCTAGTGACAAAGTCTGTACGCTTCTTAAGACTGCTCAAGCAGCGTCCATCTGCTGCCTCACAACCCTTCAAACAAGACACACCTGTTTCCCTAGACCACAGTGTTTCCCTAGACCCCTTAAAACACTGTACCATAGTTTCAAGACCCGCGCCAGAAACATATAAACGAACACTTCAACACCGACAATACATAGGTGTAGGGTCTAACATACCCAGGGTCGGGCCTTTGAAGGGGGTAGGTGGGCTGGCTTTAAAACTCCAAGCACCTCAACATTCAGAAGGACCTAGGGGCGGAACTGTAGCGGAGGCCTCCATGAACAAGGCGTACAACGACACCGCCCTACCTGTTCAGATAGGCTGGGGCATGGTGTCTAGAAAAGCCTGGGCGCGTAAAAGAAAAAAAAAGTGGCTTAATAGTACAAAGCAACGCCGGCGTTTAATAAATAAGCTGAAGAAGGCTAGAATATGCGCTACCCGCAGGTTTACAAAGACCCCGGAGACATTTCCCACCAGGACCCCCCAAAATGACACAACAGAGAACACCTCCGCAACTCACACTCCTACTGATGAGGGCCCAGAACCCTTGTTTTTAGAGAGTGTTAGAAGTTACACTCGCAATGTAGAGAGGTTTAGGGCCGTAGAACACTATGAGGAGTTTAGATTTATTAACCTCCATCAAATAACATCATCCGATCATGGTGTTCGGGCTATACATCAGGCTGTGCAGGAGCTCATAGAAAGGTTGTTACACAATGTGGGGCCTAATGACTTTTTCCAACTCCGCTTCCAGGGGCAGGGTTTTGACACTCCGTTGTTCACCAGGCGGAAGGCCCGAGATGTTTTTGACGCTGTGCAATTTTTAGAAAACCTCTCAAGGCTTTTACAGAGTAAGGCTGAACTAGTCGCCTATGGCACTTTTAGAGTCATAGCCCTGATTGTACGTGGGCGTGAGGGGGGTGTTTCCAGACCTTTAAAAAGTATACTCTACAGTCAAATAATTGGTAAGAAACAGAGGTGGCTGCTCAACTTTAACAGCCCCTCTGCCAACACATGTCTGGCGGCCAGCATCGTGGGGCTGCTGATGGCTCGCAAGACCCCTGACGCTGTCATCATGTCTAGAGCTGCTGAAGCCCACGAGGTTCTTGAAATACCTCCTGACCGAATGGTCGGCTTTGGCGATATAGGTCTTTTTGAGAACTATTTTGCCGTGACGGTGAAAGTTCTTCATCACAACGGTTCCTGGAAGTACTTTACAACCGGGGGACCTGTGAGAAACAAGACCGTATATGTCCTCCACGCCGAAAATCATTTTTACGGCATCTTGAACCTTAAAGGTTTTCTGGGGGCCAGGTATGTGTGCGCCTACTGTGACCATATATACAGCAATAAAACATACCACCAATGTGAAATGCATTGCAAGATGTGTCAGAGGGACGGCTGTATAGAAGACGCTACCCTGAAGGTGAGGTGCGACACATGTAGGATGTTTTGTCGCTCGCAAAACTGCTTGAGCATACACGAGAAATCTTTCACATGCGTCCCTAAAAAGGACTGCAGTGAGTGTGGGCGGTATGTGGCAACGGATCACAAGTGCAAAGGTATGATATGTCCCCGTTGTCATGTGTCTTACGAGTCAGGCACCAACCATCAGTGTTATATGGTTAAAGGTCTACCTCAGACCAAGACAGAGGACTATATAGTGTTTGATATAGAGTGCACACAAGAGACGGGGGTGCACCAGCCTAACTATATCTACGCCCATCATCTAACTTCCGACGACAGCTGGGAGTTTGAGGGACGAACGTGCGTTGGTGATTTCCTGAGCACTTTCATTCAGGCCAAATTCCAAGGATATACCATGCTCGCCCACAACTCGAAAGCCTATGACTCCTTCTTTATTCTACGAGACATGATTCGTGAAAAGATACAGGTGGAACTCATAACCCAGGGGTCTAAACTGATGCTAATGACGGTATGCCCTTTAAAAATACGCTTCATGGACACCCTGAATTTCCTACCCATGAAATTGAGCAAGCTGCCAAAGGCCTTTGGGTTCCCAGGGTGTAAAGGTTATTTTCCACACTTTTTTAACACCTGGGCTAACCAGAATTATGTGGGACCCATGCCTCCTACCGACAGCTACGGGGTGGAATACATGATGCCTGATGAGAAAGTGAGCTTTCTACAATGGTACTCTGAAAACCGTGAAAAGGAGTTTCACTTTCAAACAGAGTTGAAAGCTTATTGTCAGGCTGATGTAATGATCCTACGGCAAGCTTGTAACATCTTCAGAGATGCTGTGGTGTCTATGACTAAAGAAGTAACGGTCTTGAAGCCTGAGACACTGCCTAAGAAAGTCAAGGCCTCGACATCCAAAACCCCTGAAACGCGGCATGCAGTCGAATACATAGACCCATTTCAAAACGTCACTCTGGCATCCATGTGTATGTCCATCTACAAACACATGTTTTTGAGGCCAGAAACTATAGCTCTAGTACCGCCAGACCTTTATAACGGTAAACAGAAACGTTATTCAACCCCCTCTATCCAATGGCTCATGCTTGTCTCTGAGAAGGAAGACATACAAATTCAACATGCCTTACAGGGTGGTGAATACCGCCTGGGCCCCTATTACCTGGACGGGTTCTCTGTAATTAAGGGTGTGCCGACGGCCTTTGAATTCAACGGTTGTTTTTACCACGGCTGCCCCAAGTGTTACAAGCCCCACGAGTATAACAAAATGCTGGGTGCCAAATTTGAACACTTATACAGACGTACTCTGACAAAGGCCCAGTATGTTGAAAACCAGGGCTTTGCTATGCGAGTTCTTTGGGAGCACGAGTGGTTAGACATGTTAAAAACCGACACAGACCTCTGCTCTTTTCTTAAGACTCGTGATTTACCCACACCTCTGGAGCCCCGCGATGCCTTATTTGGGGGGCGTACAAATGCCATACAACTGTACAAGGCCGCTGGTGAGGGTGAGAAAATACACTACTATGATTTCACCAGTCTGTACCCTTTTGTGAACAAGATGAAGTTGTACCCTCTGGGTCATCCCACCATCATCTATAGAGATTTTAAGCCCCTATCCGAATACTTTGGGCTTATCAAATGTGAAATCTATCCTCCTAAGCAGCTTTACTTCCCGGTGTTACCATGCAGAGTCGCTGGCAAGCTGGTGTTCCCCCTCTGTCGAACATGTGCGATGCTTAAAGAAGTTGACGGCTGCAGACACACCGATGAACAAAGGATGCTTACAGGGACCTGGTGTAGCATCGAGGTACAAGCTGCCTTAGAGAAAGGGTACAGGCTAGGTAGAGTGCACGAAGTGTGGCATTTTAAGAGCACTACAACACAACTCTTTGCCCCCTACATTAATTTGTTTCTCAGAGACAAACAGGAAGCCTCAGGGTATCCTGAATGGTGTACTAGTCAGGATGCAAAACAGAAATACATCGACAACTACTACACTCACGAGGGTATCCATTTACGTCCCCATCTGATAGAGGTCAATCCTGCACGCCGACAGTTAGCCAAACTCTGTCTCAACTCCTTATGGGGAAAATTTGCACAGCGCACAAACCTTTCAAATACTACCTTAATATCAGATCCTGATGAACTGTTCAAGTACCTGTTTGCCCCATGCTACGAGGTGGCCAGCTGCGACTTTATCGATGACGATACCGCGGCTTTGTGTTGGAAATACGCCCAAGAGTACCCCACATCGAGTAACAACATAAACATTTTCATAGCCTGCTTCACGACAGCCCACGCTCGTCTAGAGCTTTACGGGGTTATGGATAAGCTCCAGGATCGCTGCTTGTATCACGATACAGATTCTGTGATTTTTCTGAGCAAACCGGGGGATGAAGACCCTCCTCTGGGAGATTATCTGGGTAATCTAACCAGTGAGCTAGATAAGGATGAGTTTATAAATGAATTCACCTCCTCTGGGCCTAAAACATACAGTTACCGTACCAACAAGAACAAGGTGTGTATGAAGGTCAAAGGGATAACATTAAATGTCAGCAACACCCTAAAAATCAATTTTGATAGTTTGAAGAACCTGGTGCGTGAATACGCCACAGCAGACGATTCTGAGAATGCTAAAACCATAGTCGTGAACCAGCCCTGCATAGTCAGATCCAAAAAGAAGTGGGAAATAACAACACAGCCTCTACATAAAACATTGCGAGTTGTTTTTGATAAAAGGGTCCTGACCAGCGACTATAAAACACTGCCTTATGGCTATTAGACCCATTAGAGAGACACCATCAGCCGCAGCATGGACACTAGGCTACAGCATCCGTTCTCCTGCGTGCTAGCAGGACCCTCAAACTGCGGGAAAAGCTACTTTATAAAAAAGCTGTTAGAAAATGCCGGCTCTGCTTTATCACAAACCCCTAACAACATTGTGTGGCTTTATTCATGCTGGCAGCCTCTTTATACAGATTTGGGCCGCCGGTTCCCACATATCAAATTTATAGAGGGTATACCGGATAACCTCAACGATGATGAGCTACTACCCCCAACCCTTGTAAATATGATAATTGTTGATGATCTGATGCGTGAAGGTGGTGATCATCCCGAGTTAGAGAGAGCTTTTACTCAATATTCACATCATCGCAATCTAAGCATCTGCTACATTGTGCAGAACTTGTTTTACAAAGGCAAGAACAGTAGGTCTATAGCTCTCAACGCTTCATACCTTGTTTTATTTAAAAACCCTCGTGACAAGCAGCAAATAGCCGTCATCGCTAAACAGATGTACCCAGGAAACACACACTTCTTCATGGAGGCCTTTAACGACGCTACAGCAAAACCCCACGGGTACCTGTTGGTAGACTTAAAAAATGAAACTCTAGAAGACTATAGACTAAGGGCTGATATTTTTCCCCCAGAGCTACCGGTAGTTTACACCCCAAAACCCAAGACCAGGACCTATAAAAAGCAGCGCTGATGTCTTTTAGAACCATTTACAGCCCCACCCTTATAACGCTCAGTGGTGACCATGTCTGCACACCTACGCCGCAATTTAGCCCTCCTGAAAATGCTTGTTAAAGCCAGCCCCCAACATCGAAAGGCCATCCTGGCAACAGCTTCTGACGATTTAGTGGCTGCCATTTCAGAAATAGCCCTAAACACCCTAAAAGGCAACGTCCCAATATCAAAGCGTCAGTTACAGGTTCTGAGGAAGAAGAAGGGGCTTATCAAGAAGCTCAGTAATAAAAGGGCCACACTCATCACCAAGAAGAAACTGGTGAAACAGTCTGGAGGTTTTATAGGCAACTTGCTGGGGATAGCTATACCTGTAATTACAAGCCTCCTATCGGGTCAGTGATGGACCATGCCACAAAAATGTATCTGGTTCCTAGGCAGCAAATGGAGCAAATGGGGTCTTCATCGGACAACGCCTGGGATATCCGTAGAAATGAGACTCTACGCCTGGATACTGAAATTAAAGACATTTTGAGCAGGACTGATCTAAACCCCTACGACAAGGCCAACCTATACACCAGCACTCTCAAAAAATTCTTAAATTACTACAACCAGTGGAATACCGAGAAGAACAAGTTGACCCTATATACCCCAGACTCTGAACTACCAGCTGCTCAGGCCCCCGACCCTCAGCCTCTACAACCGCCTCCCGATGGTGCGACAGCCTCAGATACCTTTGTTGGAGAACTCCTAAAAAATAAAGGCCCGCGGCACAGAGGGGCTGCGCAGATGCTCATGAGTAAACTAGCCGCTTCTAAAGACCTAACCTCTTGGAATGATCGAGGAGAGTTCCTCTACAAGGGCCAGCCTGTTGTAGGGTCGCATATGTACGATCTAATCAAAGGTCTCACACACCCCAAAATCCTAACGCCTCAAAATGCACCGAGAGGCTGGGATCAGTTTCTACAGGCCGCTGCTGAACTCAATATACCCTCCACGCTTGTTGGTAATAATGAACACCGCAGACTGCTAGACAATTTGAAGAGTCCCCTACTGCCATCGCCTACAGGTTCTGAGGTCCCAAGGCTATCCCCTAAATGGACTACTCCTGCACCGTCGGTGCCATCTCGAAAAAAGAGAGTGCCTAAATCACCCTTCGCATGGATTTTTGATTAAATGTGTGTGGTTTTTATTCCCAGGTTTCTTCAATAAAGTTTTGTCAACTAAAATATTTGTAATAAACACCTTGTTATAACTTTACAAACCGTCTCGGTCGTCTTTCAAAAACATTTTATGACGCATGTATATTGAAATAACGAATCTGAATGCATGTTTTTAAAAAATATAATGTCTTTTATTTTATACGATCAACATTAAGCATACAACAGTTATAAACCCTTACAGTTTTGACAAGGTACATATTCTGTTTTCACAGGTCTGACCGACACCCTGGTGTTTTCTTTTACATATTTCGCAACTATACGGTCATTGTTAACAAGATCCCCAGGATATAGCTTTAAGAAATTTCTAAATGAAAGACCCTGGGACATTTTACTGATAAAATAAATACAGTGTTCCCCGCATGTGATGGCCATGGAATCCTGCACCCTTAGCTTGTTATACTCCACCACAGCTGCAGCTTTTTTCACAAACTTGAATATAGGGGGTGTATAGAGTCTGTGCTCAGGTAACTCTGCGGTGCTGTCAAACACTGTAACCTTGTCAACATCTATAAACATGGCTGCCCAATGTGTCCCAGGCTGGTCATGCGGGTCTGTGTTAAAGACCAGGGTGCATGGTCTTTCTGCCCCCAATTCGGTTGGTAACCCGTCGCTAGGGAAAACACCCAAAAAGTATTTCCTAGCGTATTTATGTCTGCTTAAGAAGTCACGTATCTGCACAGTATCCATTTCACAAGTGTTTTTAAAGATAGTCAAACAAAATCTGCCTTGCGTGGTTGATCTGAATGATGCTGTCGAATACAGAGAATACGACCATGTTCACATTAGCCGCCAGTGGAGCTGCGAATCGTATTTCAGCTTTTAGATTCCCATTTTTGACCAGGTTGTAGTGATCGCCATCTTCCATGTCCGGTGTCAGGTCGAATGCGAACAACGTGTATCCACGGCCATAGCCTTCTCTTGACACCGCTACACCGCAGTCCCTTTGATGCTTTCCTGTTATCGAAACCAGTCCTTGATATTCCCTGATGTAATGACCGGCTGCAAAACTGGGTGTGTAGGGTTTTGCAGGAATCACATTGCCCTCGTGGACCAGCGCTGCGTAGTTGATGTTGTAGTGTTTAAAATTGAAGGGGTTTGAGGCATAGGTGCCACTAAAAGCTGTATTGTCCACAAACCCTATGATGATGAGCTTTGGTAGTTGTCCCAGAAATAGATTCTGCTGTTGTGTTAAGCGGGTACCTGCAGGGATGCTGAATACCTTCAGAGCTACTCTTTCCACAGCGTACTTGGCGTTGGATATTTGCAAAGCTTCGGCGTGCGCTAGCCTGACGCTCGGGGACACTTTCACTCTCTTTACAAACAGGCTCGCGGACAGTATGTTCAGCTTGTACTGTTCCGCATCCCCGTTGATGAGGCAGAATGAGTCCTTGTTACGATTGAGCTTGATCTTAAGATCAATTCCGTTGATGAGCAGTTTATCTTGGAAGAAGAGGTCCGAATGTATGCGCCCCAGGAGGTCAAAGGTACGGCTGGCTGTAGCATGCCCCGCTCTTTTTATAAAGCCCTTATTATCACCATCCAGAGCTGTGCTTTCAAAATGGCCGTGTGTATCCCTGTGAAAGAGACCGGCTGAAAGTTGTGTGTCAAGGGCATCGCTACTGTAATTTAGAATGCTCTCTATGTAGGCTCTGTAGGCGTACATGTTATCGTTCTGGGTGATGAGTCGGTCGCCCAGGGTGATGTCCACTTGATTAAACATGGTCGCTAGAGGGTAAGCGATTGGTGCCACTTTAGAACCGTCGTCAATGTCTGTCCCATCCGCTTTTACGACTTTACACATAAGATGCAGCAGCGTGTTGTTGAGATCCAAATACATATCCGTGGCCCCTGACACATAAAACTCTATAGGTGCCAGCGGTGTCAATGCTGCTAAAGGCGACACCTCCATGAAGAAGCTGTTTTCGATGCTTGTCTGCGTGGGTTTTAGACTAAACAAGTCCAACTCTGATTTGGCGCACTCTCCAGATCCACAATGTACGAAGGCCATGGTTGTGTTTACAAGGGTTTAAAAAATATTTACTTTAGAGCCGGGTCGCTTCTTTGCAGCTCTCTTCCGTCTTGGAGCTCTTCTTTTCTGAGGGCGTTTTGAAACGGTCCTCCTTTTTTTATAGGGGGCTGGGGGCCCCCGACGTCTGGAAACACGCCGTTTCCTTTTGACACTAGCGCGTGGCTTATACATCAGACCAGCTCCTTCTTGAGGCTGCTTGTTCATGCGCTCTGCAACCGCCGATGTAACAGACCCCACCACCTCCTGGGCAATGTTCGTGGCAGCCGCCTTAACATGAGGCTTTGCAATTTCATAGCCGCGTCTCAGGAATGGCATAGCTCTTCTAAACAGACTCCTAAAGAATCCTCCTAATCCAGCCCCGTACATAACAGGCGACCCTTGAAAGTACGGTGGTCCTCCATAACCGGCTTGACTTCTGTAATAGTCTCTGTACATAGACGGATCTCCGTAGGTTTTCATAACCGCCATGATGGCTGCCTAATACCCTCTGTCGTGTCTAGGCCTTAAATGAAGCTTGACAATAACTTTCCCGTATTTAAAGGCCACCGGCTCAGACTGATCATCGTAGATCATAATTGAAATAGTGTCAAAATGGTTTTTAGAAACTGCTACGTAGTCAGGTTTGTTAAATTGTATGTTGACCATGGTATTATTATCACCCTGTACATGCACCCACCTTAACAACGGTGAGTAACTATCACCTATCCTCTGAGACTCTACAATATCGCTGTACACGTAGAGCGTGTAGAACCCCCCATTAATATCGGGGCACGTGTGATCTTGCTCCACGGGGCTTTTCACATGTTGTACTGTCCCTAAAATCCTTCTTAATTTACCTGAGCAGTTAAACAGGGTGTTTCGATTTATGGATTTAAGAAACACCTTCCTTCTCACATTATCTAACACCAGATGAATATTCGGATGTGGTTCTATACCGGCTATGGATTTGTTGATGGCTTCGATAATGCTTGAAACGTGTGGGTAGTAGCCGGGTGGGAAGGATGTGTGGATGCCAGTGGGGTCCTGTTCCCTCTTGATGTGAAACTTGGTTTCGGCCGCGGTAAATGTATTCCATGTTCTAGGGTATTGTATTTCTGTTAGGGCAACCTCCCAGTCCCCCTTAAGGTCCACAGCCTTAGCCAATTTGACGGTGTAATTAGAAATCTGATTGTTGGGAAACATGTCCTTAGAAGCGTTGGATGGTAAGGTTATAAAAAAGGGTGTAGTCTCCATCGCAGCAGCGGCTTTTAGCTCACACACCCTTCAGGGAGCTGGCCAACACCCAACTGTTAAATTTCTCAGGCCATCCGCGCCATTTGACATATGCCTGGCTCTTAGCCCCTGTACCTTTCCTTTTCAGAACCTTTTCAACCCTGTACACACGGTTTGGATCATAGGGCACCTTTTGTAACTCTTCCTTGTAAAAGGAGCCCGACACCGTTTCCCCATCGTAGTCCTTTAACCTGTAAATATACAGCCCTTCCTTAAGCTCCACACTTTCCACTATAAATATTTCATCACTAAAGGTCTGTTGGTAACCCTTCGTGAAGACTCCTTTCAGTTTTGAAATCCTTACGTGATCACCATTTTTAAATACAGACTTCTTTACCTTTGTCCCAAAGTTAGGACCATACAAGTTTCTCCAAACAGTTAACGAATTACTAGGGGTTACCTCTTCAGGTGCCATTTTGATGGTCCTATGATAACTGGCATTATATACAGCTAAAAAAGCCTGTAGAACATCCACGTATCTGTACGTATTGTTGGCCGTAAAATACCGCCACATCTTAGACTTTAAAGTTCTGTTAAACCTTTCTACAACCGCTGCTTTTACCTCGGTGTGTGTTACAAAATGTTGAACATTGTTCTGCTTTAATAATTTCTGAAATGCCTTGTTTAAGAATTCTTTTCCTGCGTCTGTTTGTAGTTTTTGAGGAATACGCCCCTTATCGAAGATGGCTTTAAAAGCGGCCGTGACGCTAGCTCCACTTTTATCGCGCAGCGCCTCTGCGTACGCGTATTTGGACAACACATCTATGACTGTTAATATATAACAGGCTCCGTCGTTATGTTTTGCAGTATCCTGAAGGCTGATTATGTCGGCTTGCCATTGATAATCTATACACGCATTAACGATTGTAGGACGCCTCTTAAAGCGTCTTCTGACTGGTTTATGTAGTGAATACGCCTCCTCTCCTGATAACCATGTCTTCACAGCTTCTCTGCTTACCGACTCCTTTTCACCCCTAGCCCTTCTATATAGAGCTGCGCCGCTTCCAAAGCTGCCAACCCCTCTTGTATCATAATAAAGTTTTCTTAACAGGCCCTCCGACATGTTAGCAGTCATTACAGTACAGGAAATGAAAGACGCTTGTTTTGTGTAAGAACATTTTATTAAAAATAATGAGTATTACCAAAATCACAGACAAAGGGGTTTCGTATCTTTTCACAGTATGCGTAGCAAATACGGTTTAACACATATACGGTTTTTGGGTATAAGATTCTAATGGTTCACTTTAAATACACGCTACCACTTAGCAATACATCAGGACTTATCTATTATAAAATAGCCTTTGTGGTGCCATGGATAGCAGTTTTCTGTCTATTAGATACAGATTAAACATACGCCTTTCTATGAGTCTTTGTGCCATCTTTTTGTCACAGCACACACCTGTGCCTGGCATGCTTCTTAGTTTTGCGCAGGGGTCGTTGGCATAGCGTATCTCCTTGACTGTCTTCACCATGATCTTCAGCATGTCCGGATGGACAAAAGTATTTTCAGCGCTCAGCCCGTGCACCACCCTTAGCAGCTTATACATCTTGTACGGATCTAGCATACTACATATGTACCGTATCACGCGGTCTCTGTATGATCCTATTAGACACTCGTGCGCCCCCTGTTGCGGGTCCCTAATACGATGGCCGAAACACAGGCTGTAATAGTCCCTTTTGACACACGTGTATACAACCACCGCGGTGAAACCTTTAACACTTGATATGTCATCTCTGCTGAACCCAACGCTGGTGAACCCTGGCGTTGGTTTTTCAGAGTCGTCGTTCTTAGAACACTCTTCACACTCCATAGACACAGGTGAGCTCGGATTTGTGGAACTCCCAGTCTGGTTTGCACAGCATATACAGGACAGATTCAAGCTGCGACCTTTTGCAGTCTGCCCCTGGGCATCAATTCTTTTCGGTATTGCCTCCTAGGTTCAGAAGATAAATGTTGACAATCCGTTAGCGGTAGAAAGACAACAAACTTGCATGTAAAGGGTGTACTCCTAACATTTTTTTGACTTACCACCACATTTTCACCACCCTCTGCAGCGCCTCTGAAATCTTGGGAGTCAGTAATATCCATTGGGGACCCTTCATCTCCCACGGTTGTACCAGGTTGTTGCACAACTACATTCGGAGGACTCGTCATGTGAACATCCATGGTTTCATAGGTGTGTGTGTTAGGAGATGGTATCTTTTGATTTTCTTTGTGCATTTTGAAGTAAGTGATTGCTGAAGGGGTTGCTCTCTAGAGGGGTTACAGAAGAGAAATATTAACGTTCGATAGTTGAAGAAATAAAATACATCCTTATGCAAAGTGGTTGTTCATAACATTTAAACTCACCTCTACATTTTCACACCCCTCGGCGGCTGCTCTGACATTTTGCGAGGCGGGAATATCCTGCGATGCCCCATCAGCAGCGGTTCTGACATCTTGAGAGTCGGTAACATCCATTGGTGATCCCTCATCTTCCACACTTGTATCAGGCTTTTGAACAGGGGTCTTCTCAGGAACAACACCCTCGTGAAAACCCAAGTCTTCATAGACGGGTGTATTAGGAGGAACTATGGTTTCTTCCCCTTCGTCCAACTCCAAGAGCATGCTTTGCTCAGCCGCCATGCCGTCAGTCGAACACTCGCTAGAGCTGCTGTACCTCTTAATCGGGGACACCCGGCGCGGCCATTGCGTAGCAAACCCACAACCATAAGGTTCCCCCGGTTGAGCATTCTCTTCCATTACCGAAGGTCTGGTTCTGTAAAAGCTACTGACGGGGATCTGTGAGCCACCAAACCAATGTTTTCTCTCAAATGGTTTGTAGCTCTTCTTTTCGGCCATGGCGCTCCTTCCCGTAGTCCAGCGGTTGCTTGCTATACCAGGCTCCTGACACCGGCTTATATGTATTCTGAGAAGCCACAACCCCTAAAAGAGGCGTATACCTCTACACCATAACATTCGCCCCCCCCCCCCCTTCCGGGACAGCTGCTTACCCTTGTCAACACTAGTGCCACCTGTCACTTGTTGCCAACAGTTTAAGGCCAGGACCTGCCAAATTTAAGACTAGGGTTTCCTGCCATAGTTGTCAAATTTAAGACCAACAGTCTGCACCCAGGCCCTGTCAAATTTAAGGCCCGGGTTTCCCGCAGAGCTGTCAATTTAAGGCCAGAAGTTTAAGACTAGGCCTGTCAAATTTCCTGCCAGCCGTTTCCTGTCAGAGCTGTCATGTTTAAGGCTAGACCCATCACATTTCCGGCCAGGAATCCTGGCCGGAACTGTCAAAATTAAGGCCAGAGTTTGAAGTGAAGGTATCACTATATACTACTCATATGTGTGACAAAATTTTAGGGACTCTATTTTAAAGAAATACTAAGTCAAACCCACAATATCAAAATTGAGACATAAAACTTCATACATAAATAAACTAATAGGGCGTGGTTTGGCGCCCAATGGGTATGGCGGCGCTGGGGTGAGCGCTCCGGCAGCTCCCCTTGGAACCCGCAGTTCGAGCTTCTGTCAAGCCTTACCGAGAGCGGATAACAGGAACGAAGATGGTGGGCACGCCTCGCGGTTGATTCAATCGGCCAAAATGGTTGTTTTCTCCCTTTTTTCGGCCGCAGTAAGTCTCTAGTGGCGCAGTGAAAATCGCGGCCGCCATTTTGTTTCATTTTTCGTGCGCGATATGCACGAAGCTGCCTCTCACCTCAAAATTCGCACAAACGCTCAATATCATGCTCCTAAGCTCAATATAGTGGTTTGCCTTTTATTACTCCACTATGTATTCGGCAATTGGGAACACGCTCCTCAATGACATTCCTTTGTGCAGATATAGGGATATTGCACCTTCTTACAGGTGGCGGCCATTTTAAAATTCTCCTCACACTGGCCTCTTCTCCACAAGTTGTCGCTCATTCCTGCTGCTAATGAGGGAGGGCCTAACGGTAACGTCTTTTCCCCTCCGTGGATGGATGCTCCGTGTCTTCTGCCTGCAGGTCTTTTCAGTTAATGACTAATATTTGGACTCTAACTGCATGATTCTCAAGTCCTCCATTTCATATGTGCGGCGACGATAGTATTGTTTTCCTCCCTCATAACGCAGCTTTTTCCTCTTTCCACGCATTCTCATTGTCCTTTACATTTACTAAAGACTGTGTTTTTGAGGCTATCGTATCCTGCCCTGGTTGCATTGAGAGGCCTTCTTGATACCAGTTTGTTATGGGCAGAAATAGCGGTCATACCGTTACCAGCAACCTGAAGCTCAAATTCATCAAAAATTCCAAGTTATTCTCTACATTTGCCCAATTTGAAGCCTCGCATTCCTCCTTCTCCCAAGACGCACAGCTCGAGATGGACCCAGTTGCGACAGCCACGGGGAAGGCCACCTCCAAACGACTGAAAAATTTATTTTATTTATTTTAGCGATTTTTACAGCGCCTGGTGACCCGTGGGTATCCCCGCGCTATGTAACTTGAACCTAATAAGAGGGAAGGTGGCTGAAGGGTGTTATTTTGGAAACAAATGGGTCTTGAGTTTTTTTCGGAACGCAAGGAAGTTGGATTCCAGTCTGAGGGGGCGAGGGAGTGCGTTCCAGCCTTTGGCCGCCTGAACGGAGAATTGACGACCTCCTGTGCGGACTTTTTTGAATCTAGGAATGAGGACTAGATTCTCATTTTGAGATCGAAGCGATCTAGTGGCTATATAGGGTGTAATCATTTTGCTAAGGATCGCTGGGCCTGAGCCGTTATAAAGCTTGTGAGTGGTACACATAGCTTTAAAATGCACCCTTTGGCGAACAGGGAGCCAATGCAGGGTTTTAAGGGCTGGTTTGGCAGATGTTCTGGAGGGAGTGTTGGTGATCAGGCGTGCTGCCGCATTCTGCGTCCGCTGAAGTTTTGTGATGGTGGCCTCGGGTGCTCCCAAATAGACCAGATTGCTGTAGTCTAAACGGGACAGTACTAGGCCCTGGATCAGGAGCTTTTTGGACATAGGGGGGAGAAGGGGCAGGATTTTACGAGTCGAACGCATGAGCCCAAAACATGTGCCCGAGGTTTTGGTTGCCTGGGTCTTCATCGTGAGTTGTGGCTCTAGCCACACCCCGAGTGTCTTGATTTCAGATTTGGGGGGGGGAATTTCGCCGAACACATCGGGCCATATCGTGGGAGGAATAGTTGTCCATTGCTTGCCGAGTAACATTACCTCCGTCTTAGTCCCATTCAATTTCAAGGCTGATTCGTTCATCCAGTTGTGGATGTTCGTGAGGCAATTAGTCAGGTTTTCAGGATGATCGGTCAGCTGGGACAGGGAGACGACTAGTTGGGTGTCGTCGGCGTAACTCACCATTTTGATGTTAAATGGTGTTACCACGTCCTCGAGGGGGGCCATATAGACATTAAAAAGCGTGGGGCTTAGGGAAGAGCCCTGGGGGACGCCGCTAGTGAGTGGAAGGGTGGATGAATGATGGCAATCATCCCAAACTTGAAAGGTGCGTCCTGTAAGATAGGATTCGATCCATTTGATGGCTGTCCCGGTAAGTCCTGCATTTGCCAGTCTGCTCAGAAGGACACGGTGGTTGACCGTATCGAAGGCCGCACTTAGATCCAGGAGGATCACTGCCACTGATCCTCCTGAATCTAGTAGGCCCCTTGCCTCTTCAATCACCGCAAGCAGTGCGGTGTCCGTTCCGTGGCCTGGGCGAAATCCGGTTTGGGATTGTCTGAGCAGTTTGTTCGTTTCAAGGAACTGGGATAATTGGGTGTTTACTAATTTCTCAGTGACTTTACTGATGCCGGGGAGTAGGGATATTGGCCTGTAGTTGGACAGGTCCGATGGATCCAGTTGGGGTTTTTTTAAGAGTGCCTTAACCACAGCACTCTTCCAGCTGTCGGGTACGATTCCATGGGAAAACGAACAGTTGATAAGATCCGTAATGGTAGGGACAATTACTGAGGCTACTGTCTTGAGGAACCTGATAGGGGCTGGGTCCAGGGGGGATCCACTTTTCATTTTTACTAGGGTTCGCTCAACCTCTGCGGGGGTGACAGGTCGAAAAGTCCCAAGCGAAGGACGACAGCTGCTTGCAGTCGGTTCG
This sequence comes from Lissotriton vulgaris, assembly GCF_964263255.1. NCBI lineage: Eukaryota > Metazoa > Chordata > Amphibia > Caudata > Salamandridae > Lissotriton > Lissotriton vulgaris. Next base: position 270,345,747 of record NC_141689.1, on the reverse strand, counting down.
GAGGTAGTACTACTTTCCGTGAGACTGGGAAGGCTGGGGGGAGGAAGGGAGGCCAGGATACAGGAAATTTTCTCGTTGAAGAAGTTGGCTAACTCGTTACTTCTGTCAACTTTGGGTGTGTTGTAGGAGGAGGTGGTGGGGACCTTGGTCAGCTCTTTGACGATCAGAAAAGATTCTCGGGCTGAATTGGATGCTTCTTGTATACGTGTATTGTAATAGGAAGCTTTGGCTGATTTGATAGCCTCTTTATAAATTTTGACCGCAGACTGGTAGGCTTCTTTGTTGGCATGTTGCCAGGTCTTTCTCCAGAGACGTTCGGCCTTTTTGCAATTTTTGCGCAGTGTTCTTAGCTCTGTGGAGTACCATGGTGCTGAGCCACGTTTGCCGTTTTTATTTTCCCTATTTCTGAGTGGAAGTATAAGGTCTAAGGAGACGGTAATCCAGTCTCTGAATTTTCTGTCGGCTGTATTTGGGTCTTCGGCCTGAGCGGGGAGGTTTTTTTCCAGGGCCTGAGCCCATTCGTCCGTAGAGAGTCTGGGCCAGGTCCTATCCTTGCTGAAGGTAGGGAGTGTACGGTTTTTCGTGGAGGTTCCAGGTAATTGGAAAGAGACCAGGAAATGGTCTGTCCAGGGGAGGGGCAAGGCCTCCTTAGCTAACATTGAGAGCGAGTTGGTAAGTACGGGGTCTAGGAGGTGGCCCTTGGTGTGAGTGGCTCCGGAGTTTATTAGACGGATACCGAGTGCCGCTAGATCTTGAATCAGATCTAGGGCTACTGAATCGGCCGGGTCTTCAAGATGGATATTCAAGTCTCCAACTATCATGTAGTTTGAGGAGGAGTGGGCTTGGGTTGTGACTAGGTCCAGAAGCGAACAGGTGAAGGGACCCGGAGTGCCGGGAGGGCGGTAAATGAGGAGTCCTGTAAGGGAGGTGGTTGAGTTGAGTGTGACGGAGAAGTGCAGGCCTTCTGCGTCGGTAATCTGTGCATCGTTGGTTTTGAAGTGAAGGTGTTCTCGATGGATAATGGCTATCCCGCCTCCTCTACCTAGAGGACGGGGTAGGGATTGGATACAGTAGCCCTGTGGGGTTGCTAGGACCAAGTCGGATTGTGAGTGCGGGCCGAGCCACATTTCCGTGAGGAAGAATATATCAATTCCATGGTCTTCTATAATGTCGGAGATCTGGGTCGCGTGTTTGGGGAGTGAACGGCAGTTCAGAGAGGCAAAGTTAAGGGTGGCGGGTTTGCTGGGTCTAGTAGGAAGCGTGAGCTGCGTAGGCTTGCACAAGGAGCAGCCAGTGAAAGGTCCCTTGAGATTGTGGATGTAATCACAGGGCGATGGGGGGGGTCTGAGGCTCAATAGGTCTCTACGGGAGTACCTTATGATTGAGTGGAGGGAGTCGGGCAGGGGTTCTGGCCCTAGGCCCGGGCGTGCGCGGACGGGCGCAGACGGGCTTGCCTTAGGCGCGCCTTCGGCGCGCAAACGGCGCTCCCGCTGCGCTCGTCCGCTGCGCTGGTGGGGGCGGCACATTTATGGTAGTGTAGGGGGCGTGGCCTCGCAGGGGGCGTGGCTCGCCTTCGAACCGCGATGGCGGTGTGTTGTTGCTCCTGTATCAGCGCTGGTTGCCGCTGTCTCAGGAGTGGCTCAAGAGGTCTGCTTAGCGCGTGGGAGAGGCGCTTTTAGTGCAGTGCAGGTGAGGTTAAAATCACAAGAATACAAATAAATTTTTAAAATACAATGAAGAGTACCGTCCTCCGGCTTTCCGCCTCAGAGGGTTCAATGCAATGTTTGGTGCGCTTGATCAGAGTTTAAGTATGGTTTCCGGGTGGGCGTGGCCTCGCAGGGGGCGTGGCTCGCCTTCGAACCGCGATGGTGGTGTGTTGTTGCTCCTGTATCAGCGCTGGTTGCCGCTGTCTCAGGAGTGGCTCAAGAGGTCTGCTTAGCGCGTGGGAGAGGCGCTTTTAGTGCAGTGCAGGTGAGGTTAAAATCACAAGAATACAAATACATTTTTAAAATACAATGAAGAGTACCGTCCTCCGGCTTTCCGCCTCAGAGGGTTCAATGCAATGTTTGGTGCGCTTGATCAGCGTTTAAGTATGGTTTCCGGGTGGGCGTGGCCTCGCAGGGGGCGTGGCTCGCCTTCGAACCGCGATGGCGGTGTGTTGTTGCTCCTGTATCAGCGCTGGTTGCCGCTGTCTCAGGAGTGGCTCAAGAGGTCTGCTTAGCGCGTGGGAGAGGCGCTTTTAGTGCAGTGCAGGTGAGGTTAAAATCACAAGAATACAAATAAATTTTTAAAATACAATGAAGAGTACCGTCCTCCGGCTTTCCGCCTCAGAGGGTTCAATGCAAAAAGGATCCTCCTTCTCCACCAAAGTCACTATCCTCAGTCTCTGTGGAGCTTTCATTGGAGGAAATAAGAGTTCTTCGTCCTTTCATGGAGGAAACGAACGCCAAGCTGCAAGTTTTAACTGATAACTGGTCGCAAATGGATGTCAGAGTCTCATCCGTGGAACAAAGAGTTACGTCTTTTCAAGAAACAACAACCAAAGTCCCCCATTTGCACACGCAGGTTTCTTCCCTTCAACGACAACTGGAGGAGCTTGAGAATTGCAACAGACGCAATAATCTTCGCATCTACGGTCTAGTGGAGGGATGCGAAGGGAATGATCAAATTGCCTTCTTCAAATCTTTTCTACCCAAAGTTCTACACCTACCGGAGGACACGGTCCTTAATATCCAACGTGCTCATAGGCTTGGGCGGATTCCTTCTTCAGGTTCTGCCTCGTCAAGACCGAGAGGAGTCATCATGTATTTCTTAGAATACACAGATCTTCTGAAGGTTTTGTCAGCGGCCAGAGCATCTTCTCGACTTACTTGGTCAGGATCCTCCTTGTTCTTAGCGCAAGATTATACTAAGACTACAGCAAGTCGTCGTAAAGCTTTCCTGGACATGAGAGCCGACCTTCGCTCCATAGGTGCCCGTTATGGACTTTTTCACCCTTGTCTCTTCAAGGTCACCTATAACAACAAAACAACAGCCTATGAAGATCCTGTATGCCTTCGCAGCTTACTGAATTCCTGCAAGACTGCTGAAATGGATCATTCCGGTCCCTCATCTTCTTTTCCCACCTGAGTTCCTGCTCTGTCTGTTTGTTTGTAATGCTTCTTAATTGTTCCTGTGGACTGGGGTTAGGTGCGGACTGGAATAACAGGACTGGAGGCCGTATGTATTTCGCGATGGTAGCTTTTTTTATTTAAAGTTTTGATCCGGGTAGCAAAGGGGTTAAGAGTTTGGCCGTTGTTGAACCCTCTCGAGCGTCCGCCGGACAGGAGGTACTCGGGGCGTCCTATGGTCACCAGGTGGATCCGGTGTAGCCTCGGAGGGAACAGAGAGACAGGGCAGTTAGTCCTTTGGCATGGACTGTCGGAGTACCAACACCAACACCCGGGTCGTGAGGGGATATCGCAGGACGTGAGGGCGGGACGGTAAGGGAGAAATCAGAGGTATGGGAAAGCACGGGGGAAGAAAGTGTCCAGGTGAGTGAGAGGTGGTAGGATCTATGGTACAAAGTATGGTGAAATGACGCTACTAACTATAATACAGTGTTTCAGTGCTCTATCAGTGCAAGTTACTACTTTACAAATATTTACAGCTATCTACAGAGGGGCACGGAGAAAAGGTGACAGTACTCACGTGCCCCGCCGCAACTCTCCAGTGAGTCACGGCCACTCTCCAGCCACCTCCTGAGGACTCCACCACTCCTCGGTCCAGACGTCCTCAGCTTCCTCCTCTTCGCTCCTCACACTCCTTCCGCTTTCCGCCTCCGGTTCTCTACGCGCTGTCTCCTGCCACGAGTCCGCTGCTTGAGAGAGCGTCTCCTCCTGTTGTTGCCGGCTTTTCTGTGTCTCGGGCTGATCTTGGGGGCGGGACTTCCAGGTATGCAGGAGGCCGCTTCCGGTTCCGGACTTCCGGGTCCTCTGGGGTCACAGGGAGCCGTTTCCGGGTCAGTGCACGACCCTGCTGGTCGGTCAGTTTCCTGCAGGGGGAAAAAGAAAGGAGAAGTCCTGGTCGTCAGGGACGCAGGAGGGTTAGCGTGTATGAAGTCCCTGCTCGGGCGCCGCCCGGTCGAGGTGAGTGGCGCTCCCCTTCCACAGTTCCCTTTTGCATGATTCTTAAACTCCTAATATCATTCTTCTGTTTTCCATGTTTGTGAACATTTCTGGAATGAATATGTTACAGTTGTGTTTTCTCTGGTTCCTTCTCACCCCTTCAGTGGTTTAGACGCTGCTGATTTTCTTAGTCGTTTTTGATATTCTCTCTCATTGTTATCCTCTTGTTCTTTGTAGATTTTGAACCTCGTCCTGTGGTGTTCTTCGGGATGTGCACCCCGCTGACCTTTCAGGTTCCGCCTTCTCCATGTGGTTCCACCCTCCCCCTCCTTGTTCCTGACTTCATACCCAACTGTTCTTCCTCGTCCTCCCCTCCTTTGTAGGTATGTCTTCCCTTTTATTGCTTGACATATTTGACTTTTTCTATGGTGTCCTTATTTTGTCCTCTTTTTTGATTTCTATTTTTTAGCTGGTGTCACCTTTTTTCTATTATTTCATCTTCTTTCTTACTTTCTTCTCTCTATCACCTTTTTCACTCGTCAACATTCGTGTTTCTTTTTTCTCCCTTTTTTCGACTTTTTTATGATCTATCTCTTTTTCTCTTCATTGTTCATTCTACTGCTTTTGGCTCTGCATTCTACTTCATCCAATCATTCTTACCTCTTTTTATCTTCTTCCATTTTGTACCTTTGGTACTATTGGTTTTTTCTTTCTCCATGGGTTTTTCTTATGCTTTTATCCAATTTGTTTACCATATTTTGTATTGTGCTGCATGTCGTTAAGAATTGTTACATGGAACATTAAGGGTCTCAATTCTCCCGTTAAAAGACAATGAGTTTTATCCCACCTGGCCAAATTAAATGTTGACTTTGCATTCTTGCAAGAAACCCAACTTACTGACGTTAAATCTGCTAAACTTAAGGGAGGTTGGGTGATGTGTTTTATTCTCCTGGGGATGGTAGACGCAGTGGTGTAGCAATTTTATGTCGTAAATCCCTTTCTTATGCTTTACTTGCTCAGAATTCAGACTCTGATTGCAGATGGCTTCATGTCAAGCTGTCTTTACGGGGAGTTCCAATCTCTTTTCTCAACGTCTATGCCCCTACAGGAGGTGATCCCAACTTTTGGCATTTGATGGCTACACACATCACTACTTTTATGGATGATAATTTCATCTTTGCTGGTGACTGTAATCAACCCCTTAATCCCTTCCTTGACAGGCATTCTAAAACCTCCTTCATCCCCAACAAACCCCATAAACTCTTTACTCAGGCGGTTTCGCAGCATAAACTAATTGATGCCTGGCACCTTTGTAATCCAACCACTAAAGAGTTTACTTTTACTCACCTTCCCACCATTCCCAATCCAGAATTGATTATATTTTCGTATCCCATAACATTGCAAAAACTCTCATTAATGCAGAAATTGGTCCCATCTTACTGTCAGATCATGCCCCTGTTTTCATTAATATTGACATCTTACCTAAAATTGAAGGACCCAGGAGATGGCGTTTTAACAACATTCTCCTATTAGATTCTAAATTTATCACATCTTTTACTAATTTTTTAATGAATTTTTTTAATTTAATGACACCCCCTCAATGCCCAAACACACCATCTAGGATGGTTTTAAGGCTGCTTCAAGAGACTTTATCATTACCTATGTTGCAAGAAAATGAAAGATCGCTCGGCAATTCACCAAAGATCTTCTTCAAAAGATTAAGAGATTGGAACACTCCTATTATACTTCCCACTCTCAGGATAGTTTGACTGCTCTCATTGAAGCTAAGATGCAATTCAACAAAAAATCTACTGAAGATGCCTCTTTGATTAAGTTAAAATCCACCGCAAAATTCTATGGGGGTAAAAATAAAGCTGGGAAGATCTTGGCAACCTACTTGAAAGTTAAGCACAATAAGTTGAATATTGAATCTATTTATGATGATGCTCTAAATCTTAAACACAAAGATGCTGATATTTTAGCAGAATTTTCTCATTTTTACAATACTCTTTACTCATAAGAAACTCAGCCCTCTACTCAATCGCTATCGTATTTCTTCTCTAGCATTCATGCACCACGTCAATTCCCTCTTGATTTAACCTCTTTGGAATCTGACATTTCTCAGCAGGAATTACTTACTGCACTCCAACATCTTAAAAAGGACAAGGCCCCTGGACTAGATGGTTTCACAGTTGAATTTTATCTTGCATTCTCCACATTACTGATGCCTAAACTGCATTCTCTACTAGACTCCTTTGTTACAATGGGTAGCTCCTCAGGTTCTTTCTCTGATGCTCACATATGCCTTATACCTAAGGAGGGTAAAGATCACAAATATTGTAAAAATTATAGGCCTATCTCCTTGGTCAATATTGACTATAAGCTCTTCGCCAAATCATTAGCAGCTAGGTTGGATCCCTTCTCACCCGATCTTTTAGAACCGGAACAATCTGTTTTTGTTAAGGGCCATTTTATTACCGATAACACTATGCTCCTATTTAATGTCCTCTCCAAATCTTCGCATCTACGACACCCTCTTGCAGCAATTGCCTTGGATGCTGAGAAGGCATTTGACAGAGTTGAGTGGACCTACCTGTTTCATGCCCTTAAATGGTTTGGCTTTGGACCTAAATTTATTTCTTTGATATCCCTTCTTTATTCTAACCCTTGTGCAGCAGTCTGCGCTAATGGATTAGTCTCTTCCTTTGTTAACTTGGGTAGAGGTGTTTGTCAGGGGTGTCCCTTTTCCCCATTTCTCTTTAATTTAGCTTAACAACCTTTTCTTTCCAACTTCGTCAGAATCCCAATATCCATGGCTTTCAAACGACGCATTCTCATCCTAAACTCACTGCCTACGCTGACGACATTCTCCTCTTGATATCTAATCCTCTTGTTTCTATACCTGCCTTCCTAGACGAAGTACATACCTATTCCATAATTTCTGGCTACAAATTAAACAACGACAAGTGTGAGATCTTACCCTTAACGAAATTCACTTTTAAACCTGACTTTAATGCCTCTAATTTCACCTGGAACGCCTCTCATATTAAATATTTAGGGCTGCATGCTACCCCCTCCATTTCGTACACAGTTTCACTCTGCTTTAATAAATGCATTCAGAAAATTTCAGATTTAACGACCCAATGGCATCCCCTTTATTTAACATGGTGGGGTCGCCTTGACACCATTAAGATGATGCTGTCTCCCATAATATTATATACAATCTCTAATATCCCAGTTCCTATTCCTACAAAATTTTTCCGGAAAATTAATTCACTTCTATCTACCTTTCTCTGGATGGGCAAGAAACCCCGGATGTCCATCACCAGACTCAGACGTCCCAAGTCAAAAGGTGGAGTTAATTTCCCGGACTTTCCTGCTTATCAAAAGGCATTCCTTCTGCGACAGGCTTCCTTTTGGCCCTGACGCTACTTGTCCATTGTGGGTGACTTTTGAACGTCTCTCATTATCCCCTTTCTCAATATATGGAAGAAGGTACCTGTACCCTCACATCCTCTCCTGCATAGGCCGTCCCCTCCTCTCCCCATCTTTTGAGACCTGGTACATGAGATGTATACCCTGTGTAGGATTTTTTGTTGGACTAATCTCAGTTGAGCCGAGATAGCTACCTCCTTTGGGGATGCGAGAGCATACGTCCATTCCTCCTCATCAATCTCCAACCCGTCAGCTACCCATTTCTCCTTTAGGGGGAGGAGCTGGTCAGGTGGGGGGGACGTTTGAGGATCCGGGTTGGGGGGGTGGAGATACTACAGGTTGTTAAGGGGTGGGAAGGAGGGCGCCACGTACTGGCATTGCAAATGAGCGTTTGTATTACATGTGATTGTTGGCTGGGGGGAAGGGGGGAGGGGAGTTGGGAAAGTTGAACGGTCAAGCATAGCACGCATGCAAAGAGTCTGTGAAGGTGTCAGTATACGGGGACAAGAAATCTCACACAGCAATGGTTATGGCTAGAAGATGGGAGAAAAGCCTTAAAGTGCTGAGCTGGAATGTCAATGGGCTGGGTGACAGACTCAAACGTACCATAGTCCTGCAATACATCAAAAGATACCAGCCGGACGCAGTCCTGCTGCAAGAAACGCACCTTATGGGGAACGCATGTCAGGCCCTCAACCGGTGGGGTTACACACTTGCAGCACACTCAGGCTTTACATCCGGCTCGAGGGGTGTGGGGGTCAGGGGGGTTATTGATTAGTTTTTTGTATGTGAGAGAGATGGCATGTTCTGTCATGTGGCCGTCTAGTAATCTGTCCTCAAGTGGGGAAACCTGTGGGAGCGTAGTGCCTGGTGGGATGTTTACCTGCAGGGAATGCCGCACTTGCATGTATCTGAAGAGTTCTGTTCGTGCAAGTTCATACATCTCCTGTAAGTGAACGTAGGTATTCTCCACATTACTGATACCTAAACTGCATTCTCTACTAGACTCCTTTGTTACGATGGGTAGCTCCTCAGGTTCTTTCTCTGATGCTCACATATGCCTTATACCTAAGGAGGGTAAAGATCACAAATATTGTAAAAATTATAGGCCTATCTCCTTGGTTAACATTGACTATAAGCTCTTCGCCAAATCATTAGCAGCTAGGTTGGATCCCTTCTTACCCGATCTTTTAGAACCGGAACAATCTGTTTTTGTTAAGGGCCATTTTATTACCGATAACACTATGCTCCTATTAAATGTCCTCTCCAAATCTTCGCATCTACGACACCCTCTTGCAGCAATTGCCTTGGATGCTGAGAAGGCATTTGACAGAGTTGAGTGGACCTACCTGTTTCATGCCCTTAAATGGTTTGGCTTTGGACCTAAATTTATTTCTTTGATATCCCTTCTTTATTCTAACCCTTGTGCAGCAGTCTGTGCTGATGGATTAGTCTCTTCCTTTGTTAACTTAGGTAGAGGTGTTTGTCAGGGGTGTCCCTTTTCCCCATTTCTCTTTAATTTAGCTTTACAACCTTCTCTTTCCAACTTCGTCAGAATCCCAATATCCATGGCTTTCAAACGACGCATTCTCATCCTAAACTCACTGCCTACGCTGACGACATTCTCCTCTTGATATCTAATCCTCTTGTTTCTATACCTGCCTTCCTAGACGAAGTACATACCTATTCCATAATTTCTGGCTACAAATTAAACAACGACAAGTGTGAGATCTTACCCCTAACAAAATTCACTTTTAAACCTGACTTTAATGCCTCTAATTTCACCTGGAACTCCTCTCATATTAAATATTTAGGGCTGCATGCTACCCCCTCCATTTCGTACACAGTTTCACTCTGCTTTAATAAATGCATTCAGAAAATTTCAGATTTAACGACCCAATGGCATCCCCTTTATTTATCATGGTGGGGTCGCCTTGACACCATTAAGATGATGCTGTCTCCCATAATATTATATACAATCTCTAATATCCCAGTTCCTATTCCTACAAAATCTTTCCAGAAAATTAATTCACTTCTATCTACCTTTCTCTGGATGGGCAAGAAACCCCGGATGTTCATCACCAGACTCAGACGTCCCAACTCAAAAGGTGGAGTTAATTTCCCGGACTTTCCTGCTTATCAAAAGGCATTCCTTCTGCGACAGGCTTCCTTTTGGCCTTGACGCTACTTGTCCATTGTGGGTGACTTTTGAACGTCTCTCATTATCCCCTTTCTCAATATATGGAAGAAGGTACCTGTACCCTCACATCCTCTCCTGCATAGGCCGTCCCCTCCTCTCCCCATCTTTTGAGACCTGGTACATGAGATGTATGCCCTGTGTAGGATTTTTTGTTGGACTAATCTCAGTCGAGCCGAGATAGCTACCTCCTTTGGGGATGCGAGAGCATACGTCCATTCCTCCTCATCAATCTCCAACCCATCAGCTACCCATTTCTCCTTTAGGGGGAGGAGTTGGTCAAGGGGGGGGGACGTTTGAGGATACGGGTTGGGGGGGTGGAGATACTACAGGTTGTTAAGGGGTGGGAAGGAGGGCGCCACGTACTGGCATTGCAAATGAGCGTTTGTATTACATGTGATTGTTGGCTGGGGGGAAGGGGGGGAGGGGAGTTGGGAAAGTTGAACGGTCAAGCATAGCACGCATGCAAAGAGTCTGTGAAGGTGTCAGTATACGGGGACAAGAAATCTCACACAGCAATGGTTATGGCTAGAAGATTGGAGAAAAGCCTTAAAGTGCTGAGCTGGAATGTCAATGGGCTGGGTGACAGACTCAAACGTACCATAGTCCTGCAATACATCAAAAGATACCAGCCGGACGCAGTCCTGCTGCAAGAAACGCACCTTATGGGGAACGCATGTCAGGCCCTCAACCGGTGGGGTTACACACTTGCAGCACACTCAGGCTTTACATCCGGCTCGAGGGGTGTGGGGGTCAGGGGGGTTATTGATTAGTTTTTTGTATGTGAGAGAGATGGCATGTTCTGTCATGTGGCCGTCTAGTAATCTGTCCTCAAGTGGGGAAACCTGTGGGAGCGTAGTGCCTGGTGGGATGTTTACCTGCAGGGAATGCCGCACTTGCATGTATCTGAAGAGTTCTGTTCGTGCAAGCTCGTACGTCTCCTGCAAGTGAACGAATGTATCGATCCCCTTGGGGCCCCAGATGTCCTTGATTTGTGAAATTCCAATTAGGTCTCAGTTTCGGAACCCCTTAGTGTGCCCCAGGTTGCCCAGTTTTTCAGGAGCCCATAAAGGTGTGGCCATTTTAAGGACACCCGACCATCCGAGTTTCTTCTGTGTGAGGTGCAAAATCTGTACGGAGTGATGTGTCGGCCCTGTGAGTCGGTGTGCGCCCGGTTTGGAGTAAAGTGCAATCTCGCAATTCCCTCCCGGAAGCAACCATCTGTCCATCCCGTATCCAGGATCGTTGGTGTCTCTATACATTCCTTGATTAATCTCCGAGAGGTGCGTTGCCCAGTAATATTTACGGATATCAGGGAGGGCTATCCCACCGTCATACCATCCCAATGTAAGTTTTCTCAACGCTATTCTAGGTGCTCCAGCCCAGAGAAGGTCTCTCTGCGCCGTCTCGATGGCCACAAAGTATTTGTTAGGGACCAGATCAGGGTAGTTTTGCAAGGCATAGAGAAATCGCGGCAGCGCCATCATTTTAAAGAGGGCTGCCCGGCCCAAAAGCGACAATGGGAATTTCTGCCAGGACTTCACATCACTCTGGAGCCGCCTCAGAGGAGGCAACAGGTTTCTCTCATACCGTAGCGTCTAGTCTGTGGTAACAAAGACCCCGAGGTAAACGAATCCGTCCTCAGCCACTGTTATGGGACATGTGGCGGGGAGTTTCGGAGGATTTCCACGGAGGACATACAGATGAGATTTGCTCCAGTTGATGCGGAAACCAGAGTTACGTCCGAAACTCGCAAAAATATCCAGTGCCGCCAGCACTGATCTCCGCGGTTTAGTGAGGTAAAGAAGGATATCGTCGGCGTAGAGGGAGATTTTGTCTTCCCACCCTTCCGCCCAGGCTATCCCTCTCAGGTAGACATCCTGTCTTATCCAGGCCGCGAGCGGCTCCAGGGAGAGCGCGAATAGGAGAGGAGATAGAGGGCAGCCCTGTCTGGTTCCTCTCCCCAGGGCAAAAACCTCAGAGACTTTGTTGTTTACCAGTACCTGCCCCAAAGGTTCCGTATAGAGTAAACGGACCCATGCTATAAAATTAGGACCAAAGCCCAATTTACGGAGGACCGCAATCATTTAGGGCCACTCCAAGGTGTCAAAAGCCATGGTGGCGTCAAGCGAGACCACCACCGCGTCTTCCGTCAATCTGTGGCGCTGCCCCAACACCCCATTAAGCCGTCTGATGTTGAGTGCGGTATTGCGATGGGGCATGAACCCTGATTGGTCCAGATGAATCAGGGTAGATAGGATCGATTGAAGTCGGTTTGCAAGTGTTTTTGCTAAAATTTTGGGCTCTGCATTGAGCAGTGAGATTGGTCTATATGATGTACAAAGTTCTTTTGGTTTCCCTTCTTTAGGTATAACTACTACAGTAGCTATGCGCTGGTCTCATGGCAGCAGTCCTGTCTCCCTGCATTTCACAAACATGTGCTTAAGGTGTTTACTGAGGACATCAGGTTTCAGCTTGTAGAGCTCTATAGGGAGGCATTTGGTCCTAATGCTTTGCCCGGACGGAGTTCTACAATGGCACGCTGAAGTTCGGCGTCAGTAAGTGGGCTCTCAAGGGCCTCTCGGTCCTCTTCCGCCAGGCATGGCATTCGGATGTCCTTAAGGAGGTCTACCGACTCCTCCTCCGGACGGTCTGTTTCCCGGCTATAGACCTGCTTGAAATGTCTGGCAAATTCCGCTACTATCTCCCGGGGTTCAGTGAGGACTGTGCCCGATGTCATGTGGATTTCAGGCACCACCCTCCCGGCCTGCTGCTTTTTGTCGAGCCATGCTATAAGCTTTCCATCTTTATCGCCTTGGTCATATAGCCTACCCAGTCTATGTCTCGTCACCGCTAGGGCCTCCTGAGTGACCAACTCTTTGTATTACGCCGTTTTGAGCTGCAACCTGTGTCGCACCTCCGTGGTCCTGCTATCATTTGCTTCCCTTTGCAGTACGTTTAGCTCCGCCTCGACTAAGGTGATCTGCTTTTTCTTCTCGTTTCTCACACCAGTGATGGCCGACAGCGCCTCCCCTCTGAGCACGGTTTTAAATGCCTCTCACAGGGTGGCAGGGGAGTCAACCAACCCCTCATTATGTTCAAAGTACTGGGTAATGGACTCGGTGAGCTTCTTCCTAACGTCTTTGTTTTTTAAATGCCAGGCATTTATTGGCATGACGCAGCCCTCACGGCCGGTCCCGAATGTCATGTGTGTAAAGACCGGTGCATGGTCCGATATGCCCCGGGTGAGGTGTGTGGCTTCCTGTACTGTCGTGTCGGGTCGTAGTAGAGTAAGGATGTAATCTAGGCGGGAGAAGGAATGGTGCGGTCCAGAAAAGAACGTGAAGTGGCTATGGGTGGGGTGAAGCAGGCGCCACACGTCCGTGAGCCCGAAGGCATCAAGGAAGCCCGCAAACCATTTCTGCCCCTGGGGTATATCTCTGGGAGGTCGCCTGTCCAGGGTTCCCGACACCACTGCGTTAAAATCTCCCCCCATAACTAAGTGTCCGTCTGGAAGTGAAAGAAGCATTTTGCCCAGGTCTGCGTAGGCCTGAGTTTGTAGGCCAGGCGGGACATATACCGAAAGGAGGTTCAGCGTTTATCCCTCCCATCTTCCGGACACTGCTGCAAACCGGCCCTGCGGGTCTAACTCTGTATGTTCAATGTGGAGGGGCAAGGAGCGGCGCAGCAGCATCCCCACACCCCTCGAGCCAGATGTAAAGCCTGAGTGTGCTGCAAGTGTGTAACCCCACCGGTTGAGGGCCTGACATGCGTTCCCCATAAGGTGCATTTCTTGCAGAAGGACTGCGTCCGGCTGGTATCTTTTGATGTATTGCAGGACTATGGTACGTTTGAGTCTGTCACCCAGCCCATTTGAGGAAATATACATTTTTATGGTCAGAAATGTTCCCTAACGTGTACCCCACCATCTCCATGTACGAGCTTAAAGTGCATGTAACTTCCCTCCTGTGCCAGCTATGAAGACGCAAATACATTTGCGTCCAACGTTAACATGTCCTCTTTCAGATCCGCCATGAATGGATCGATAATTCAGTTCCTAAGTATGCCTTGCCAACGTCTTTTCATGGTGCACTCTCACGTTTTCCCTAGTCCTTCAGGGCTAGGCCCTGATTTCTACCATCGAGCCTTTCTGTTCTCTGCCTCCTGAAGAGCTGCAGCGTGGGATGCCTCCCTGACCTCTGTCCTACTCCCTGCGCGGCGAGCGGTGCCCGGCTCGGCCTGCTTGCCTGCCAAAGACAGTATTTTGCCTTCAAGTTATCAGTATAGCCGAGTTCAGCTCCTCGAAAACACATTCCAGTCTAGCAGAATAGATAAACACTTCCCCGGCTGCAGAGCAAAGGGCCCGGCCTCTCTGTTTCCATGCAAGTAATTCATTGCTCCTGTTACTATGGTAGGCCCATGGCCCCTCGCCTTACACGCAGACACGTAGTCACATATGCACGCATTAATAGTCAGTATAGAGTAGCCTCTGCCCGAGAGACCTTTCCTTCTAGATAATATAGTTCCCCAAACACAAGATATCAGATATGATTTAGGAACGAGTTGATCTGACATGCCAGACTTCTGTCTCTCCCCTCTAGGGCTAAATGTCAAGTCCCCTGCACCCTCCAGCCTCACGTCAGTCACACGTCATGCTGCTGCGCACGCATCCTTGCCACAGATTTCTGCTGACACTGCAAGATTCCACTAGGTATCCACCCACCTGTGACACCTTCATGTGACGTTTTCTAGCACACGCCCTAGTGCACGCCTTTCTGATTACGTATTGCTACGCACATGTGTTCTTATCTCGTTTCTCTCAGCTGTTACGCCTTCTGTATTGATCACCATTCTGTGCATTAACTATAAAAGTTCTGTTCTGTCAATAAAGTATGCTCTATCCATTCCTGATCCTTTATGGTGAAAGGAACATGATATCCTGGTTCGAACCATTCCATTTTATGGAATAAAACCCACTTTGAAACTCAGTTGCCACGGACTTTGTGTCTCTTTATTTCCGATTGAGTTATTATTATTATTGAACTTTACCACATAGAAATTCTGACGGTAAATTACTATTTACCACATAATTTTGGCGCCCGAATAGGGACCCCTCCCCCACCCCACGCGCCGGTAGGTGCATTGCAGGCTTTGCCCCCTGCCTCAGCCAAGACGGACAATTACGCGTACCCGCAGGATTTCCTGTATCTCCCTCAGGCCTACGGAGGTGACGGAGACTGGGATCAGCACCCAGACGAGGCGGTGAGGAGTGCGGAGGATCCCGACCAGAGCCCAGCCAAAGAGAACAAGGTCCGAGGTATCTAGAGGCCCACCAGTTCCGAAGTATCTACGTCACGAGTCGAGTCGAGTCCAGTCCGGTCCAGTCCAGTCGAGTTTTCGAGGCCTTCCGTTCCGTGCTTCCCGGTGAGTACCGTTGCTGGGGACGCATCTAGACGGGTGCATTACTATGTATCCGGTAAAGACGGGTTTGGGTACACAGACCCGGTCTGCACTGTTTTAGCAGTGTATCTGTACTGTTTAGCAGTACATCAAGATATTCAAGGGTTCGATTTTGTTCTCGTTTTAGAGTTCTAGTTTAGAAATTCAAGGGTAGCCAATATGTGTTCAAAATGTTTTTATGTGATTAATGTCGTGGTATGAGTGACTGTTTGATATACATTACTGTGTTTCTGTGTCAAAAAAAAAAGTGTGTTCAGGTTCAAGTAAGTATCAAGTACCGAACATCAAAATGCCACTGTTCAGCAAATTAAGACAGATAGGAACTAGGAAAGGGATACTAGAGGAAGCGATTCCTGTCCCACCTAGAGACACTCCCGGAAATGTTATGTACCACAAACATGGCTTCGAGGCCATACTGTACCTAGATTTATGGGCCGATTATACTAAGCATCTGGAAGAGAAATATAGATGGCCCGTTACAGGGACATGGGATGCAGATTGCATCGTGAGAGTAGAAGAAGCGCTATGGAAAAAGAAAGCCAGACAATCCCAGAAAGATGCCATAGAATTGTGGCGTAAAGAATCCCATAAACGAACAGAAAAAGAATTCAGAAAAGCAGAGAAACATAGGGAGGATTCAGAAAAAGCCAGAGAAAATGAACTAGTTGAGGAAGGTATACGAGTCAAAGCAGAACAAGTAGACCGACAGCGAAACACTCTTGCGAATGGTATGTATCCTCTCTTGGCCGAGGGTTTACCTAAGGCCACCCCGGAAGTACCGAAAGATCTGCCCCCTCCATTAGTTCCTACTAAAGTACGCCACAAGACCGCAAAGGACATATTCCTTTCTTCCTATTTAGACGACGTAGCTCCCGCATATACAAATCCACGTGTCCAGGCGCCACCTGCTGATGGCACTCCGCCCCGAAATGACCAACCACTTCCGCAACAACAAACTCCTCCTCCCGTTCCACATCCTGCGCCTGTTCCCCCAGCCCCAGTCCTTCCTGCACCTATTATTCCTGGCATGAATCCACTAAATCCTTTTGTACCTGGCACCTCAGGAGGTGCGACAGGAGGTTTTCAAACGCCGCCACAAACACATAGACTGACTTATAGCGATTTAGCACAACAACGTACACCTCTAACAGTGAGTTACGACTTACTTAAAGAACCTCTCTCAGACTGTAGATATGATCCAGTACCCGGTAAAGACGACAGAATGTTGCTAGCATCAGTACGTCTACGACGAGTTGCCAACCATTTAATGTTACTACCAGGAATGATTGATCATCTGGACAGAATATATCGTTTTGTCCAAACGGGGGAAGGTCCTGATAGTATTGGCGAGGCCATGGCATATCAGAAAGTTGACACTCAAGGTATGATATTACGTTTCTTCATAAACTGCTTGATAAGAGATCAAGATAGGCCTGGTGTAGACAAAGAAGAGATGAATTCACTTAACAAATGGGGTCAGAATATAGCAGACGGAAAGCATGATAAACAGAATTGTATAAATAGCATGTACAAAAGGATCCGAAAAGCAGTAGTACAAATACACGAAAGAAGACAGCCTGAAAGAGAAATAGATTCAGACAAGAATGAATCCTCGGAGGAGGAGGAACAACCCGAGACCACAGCACAAACATTGCAATTACCAGCTAAAGAAATGATAGCATACGTAGGTAAGGGAAGGCCCTTTAATAATATAATGCGTCCGGTACGTCCAGAAAGTAAGAGACTTTTTCAAGCAGCCATGTCAAATCCGAGAACTCCTGAACATTTGTTTCAGGCTACCGATAAAATACTTCAAGATCGAATGGGGTACCATGTACTCAATTCCATGGATGAACAAGAACTAGCCCGGTCCGCCGTACAATGGGCTGACAATTCTAGTACATATAATGATGATGTAGTAGCTCAGACGTTTTTGAGCCTTTCCCCTGATGAACAAAAATTAGCTAGTGTATACATGATTCAGCATCTCATTACGTTGTTTAAAAGCCAACATTCTGATCCAGGTCCCTTACCGGACATATTGATAGAACTGCTCTCTAATAGATGGAGAGGTCTAGGTACCGTTCTAATTAAAGAAATTCTAGAGCAGAGACTCAAGTATAATACTTTTCTGAAACCACAGTTTATGTCAGCTCCACCACCCCAAGAAAGAAAAATGTATTACTTCGACAGACAGAATCCCTTACGAGAAGTACACCCAGTAAGAAAAGAAGATGACACACTGGAACGTGTATATGTATATACACCCCTCACTAAAATAGAATTGCTAGAAATGAAGAAACTAGTACCCTGTCACGATAAAGACCCTGCAGGTTTTCACCGAGAAATTAAAGATATGCTACTCATGGGTGACTACACGTACTCAGATATTATGAAAATGTTAAAGGTACTGTTGCCAGCCGGCATTTACGAGAAACTCAAAGAGAAAGAATGGGAGGTGGGAGATAAAAAGATTAATTGGACCGAAATAGAAGACGAGGAAAATGGTCGCACTCCAGGGTTAGGCCTTGGGGAAAAAGCTAAAGCATTACCAGGATTAATTGTACAGGTTTTGCCAAGATTATTGACAACGAAAAGGGAAGACTGGGATGCAATCTCAGCCTGTAAACAGAAACACGATGAAGACACTAGTGATTATTATTCTAGATTCGAGAAATGTTTTATTATTAATAGTGGTCTGAAACCAAGTAGCGAGTCATACCTGCACCTTTTTGTAACCAAATTAGTCGAGAATTCCCTGCCCCAGGTTAAGAACCGTGTATATAAAGTCGAGAGTACATGGCAAGCAAACTCACCATCCCAAATGTTGCAAATGTTACAGTATCACCAGAACAGAATTAGAGAAGAACAAGATCACGAACAACGACGTATGAAAGATACGAAAATGAAAATGTTAGTTGCTCAGTCAGTCCCAGCTGACGGTCAGAAAAAGGGTATGACACAGTCAAATAATTCGGCAGCTCCCGTTAAAGGGACATGCAATTACTGTAAACAGCCAGGTCACTATGTAAATGAATGTGCCATCCTGAAACACAACATATCCACAGGTAAAACTAAAGAGAGACCCCGTCAGCCTAGACAGGATCAGATCCAACATCAGGTCCAGCAACATGTTCCACAGAACACCCAGCCAATGCATGCTCCACAACAGACAGTACAGACAGTAGAGGTACCACAGCCACAGCCTATTGCCGCGGCACAGCAAGTTTCACAACAAATGTACCAGTATGCACAATCCGATTACCCCGATTATCAGCGATACACATGAAACAGCCTAGAGAGGGAAGTTGGCTTGCCTCTTATTGAAATTCCTGGAGATCAAGAGGGTCCTTATGTACATAGTCAAGTATTAGGAAAGGATAGAAAGTTTCTGATTGACACAGGGGCAAGTCGAACAACGATAAGTCACAATGAGGTTCCAGGGGCACCCCTCTCAGGCACACAGAATGTTTCCCTTGGTTTTTCAGGACAGCCTATTGTTAACGAAGTATCGAAACCTGTTCCCCTAGCAGTTGGTCCATTGTCACGTACTACAGACTTACTACTCACGAAGTCATGTCCAGAAAACTTGTTAGGTATCAAGACACTGAAGGCTCTAGGAGCGGTCATATGTTGTTCTCCGGAAGGAGTTAGACTATTTCTGCGTGACTTTAAAGGTCACTATGTTTTGCGAGATTTTGATGACAGATTGAAAAATGTACCAAAGCATTTGTGGGCGAAAGGCCCAACTGATGTAGGTTGTATGCACATTACACCATACCGTGTTACACTCAAGACAGGTGTTGTTCTGCCCCGAATCCGACAATACAAGTTACCACCCGATGCTGTAATGGCTTTACCGGAAATCATTGAAGAGCTCATTGCACAGGGAGTGGTTGTCGAAACCGACTCCAATCTATGTAACTCCCCTATCATTCCAATTCTTAAACGTACTGACCCAAATGCACCACCTGTTTATCGGTTGGTGATTGATCTGCGAGAATTAAATAAATGCATTGTGCCACAGTACCCTGTGGTCCCCGACATCTCATCCTTATTGACTGCTATTGATTCAGAGGCGACGTTCTTTACTGTAATTGACCTCAAGAACGCCTTTTTCAGTGTCCCCATTGATCCGGAAAGCCAATATCTCTTCGGATTCTGTTTAAATGGACGAAGCTTCAAATTTGCACGTGCACCTCAAGGATTCACAGAAAGCCCTAGCATCTACAGCCAAGCATTGAAAAGACAACTTGACAGTATTCAAATGCCAGTTAACACTGCCCTGCTGCAGTACGTCGATGATCTGCTGATCACCGCTCGTAGCGAACCTGAATGTGAACACGCATCACTGACAGTCCTACATTTTCTAGCTGACAAAGGACACAAGGTTTCCCCTTCAAAGTTACAATTCTGTGTTCAGCAAGTGGTGTACCTTGGGCACTTGCTGTTCAAGAGGGGGAGACAGCTAACACCTGACCGCATCGAGTTAATTGCACACTTACCGCAACCCACAACACAAAAGGAAGTGCGGGCCTTCATTGGCCTCACCTCTTACTGCAGACAATGGATTCCCCAGTACGCATTTCTAGCCAAGCCACTTATACAGTTGACAACACAGGAGGCAGCGACTTCGACTGTCCTCCCTTGGACTCAGGAACACACACAGGCTTTTGAGGAATTAAAGAAAGCATTATGTCAAGCACCAGTTCTAGCAACACCATGCTACAGCAAACCTTTTACACTCTTTGTTACAGAACGTGATGGTACAGCGTTGTCTGTCCTCACACAAGATCAAGCAGGTTCACATAAGCCTTGTGCTTATTTTTCAAGTACATTAGACCCAGTAGCCCAGGCTCTGCCTGCGTGCTTGAAATCAGTTGCAGCTACAGCCTTAGCAATCCGACAAAGTGATTCCATAGTGTTAGGACATCCTCTGACAGTACAAGTTCCACACTCTGTGGAAGTTCTTTTAAACCGAACCCAGACTCAACACTTGACCATAGCTCGATTGACAGGTTATGAATTGACATTGTTCCAGCCACACATAGAAATCAGACGCTGTAACATACTTAATCCTGCCACATTGTTACCTTCGAACATTACAGATCCAGTTCCCCATGACTGTATAGAGATCATTAATGCAGTAACAAAGCCCCGACGAGACTTGACAGATGTTGCACTGACTAACCCAGACCTGACACTTTACGTGGATGGTTCATGTATGAGAACAAGCACAGGAGAATTAGTGGCCGCATATGCAGTGACCACTGAAACTGAAGTCAAAGAAACCCACCGTATTGATACATTGTCTGCTCAAGCTGCAGAGCTTATTGCTCTGACCCGAGCCTGTATAATAGCCAAAAACAGGAATGTTAACATATACACAGATTCACGTTATGCCTTTGGAGTCGTACACGACTTTGGTGTCCTCTGGCAGGAAAGAGGTTTCTTGACCTCTCACGGAGCCAAAATACAGCATGGTCCCCTCATTCAAGCACTGTTAGAAGCAATACATCTGCCTTCAGCCATAGCCATCATGAAGTGTAAAGCACATACTAGAGTTACTGATACCATTTCCCAGGGTAACGACCTGGCAGATCAAACCGCGAAACACACAGCTCTGACTCATACATCTGCAGCTGACATGACAAAGACAATAGTTCCGACACAGACACATTGCATGACAGTTAAGGATCCCGCACTAGATGTAATTGACATTCAGACACATGCTACTCCAGGCGAAATAAAGAAATGGACTGAACTAGGAGGGGTCCAGACAGATCAGGGATGGATGACGAAGGGAAAAGCCACATGGTTTCTCCCCGACTCTATGGTTCAAGTTATGATTAACACTGCACATAGTCCAGCACATCTGGGAGAAAAAGCCATGTTAGACAGTTTACAGAATCTCTGGTACAACAAACATTTACGAGCAGCAGCAAAACAGAAAATGCGTACTTGCATGATCTGTTGTCAGTTCAATCCAGGCAAAAGTATTCCCGTAGAGCAAGGTGGATTCAATCCTCCCGATTACCCTTTTGAAGTCCTCCAGATGGATTATATCCAGATGGAACGATGTCGAGGATTCAAATATGTCCTCGTAGTTGTCTGTGCACTTTCCCGTTGGACAGAAGTATATCCAGTCCCAGATTACACTGCTCCGACCACTGCCAAGCAGCTGGTTCGTGAATTCTTCCCACGGTACGGTTTGCCTCGTGTCGTGTACTCAGATAACGGCCAGCCATTCTCATCCGAATTAATGAAGCAGGTTTCACTCTTGCTAGGATATCAGTGGAAATTCCACTGCGTTCGACATCCCGAGGCAGCAGGTCTCGTGGAACGCCACAATCAAATACTGAAAACACGTCTTGCTAAAATTTGTGCCGAGAAAGGGGTCGACTGGATAGTCGCCTTGCCAGTTGCACTGTTTTACATGAGAATGGTTGCACACTCGAGAACAGGGCTATCCCCGTACGAGGTGGTCTTTGGTAGGCCACCGAACATGTGGGGGACGCCCATACCTAGAAAAATAACTGATGTTGATAGTAACATGTTGACAGATTACCTTGCCTCCTTGATGTCTGCACTACAATCATGTCGTTCACAGGTAGCTGCAGCCTTTCCCGACAACACCGAGGTGAAGCCGCACAAGATTACACCGGGAACCTTCGTCTTTGTGCGCAATTTCGACAGGAAAAGTCCGCTGGAGCCCCGCTGGCAGGAGCCGAAGCTTGTCTTATTGACAACGAGGACGGCCGTGAAGCTTGAGGGCCGCAAAGGATGGGTCCATATGAGTCATGTTAAGAAGCTTTACGGATCACCGCCAGAGACTGACTCTTCCTCCCCCTCTAAGGACTGCCCAGATTCCAGTGACTCTAAACTCCCCCTGGTAGAGAAAACTCCTCAACAAGAATATCGTTTACAGCTGAGGTCTAGCAAGTCAGACAGTTTAATTGTTTAAGTCCTCCCCTAGGTGAATCGGTTAGACAGTTTCTGACATGTACCCGTTAGACCCCAATAGAGAGAGAGATAGACAGAAACAACTCAAGAAACGAGAATATTGTAAATCTCTTCGTAGTCACTGTATTGTGACATTATTGATTATGTTTTTTCTGAGTCTTACGATTATTGCTGCAAGTATTCTGTTACATATGTATTTCCCTCTCTCCATACATGCACATTTCTTTTCAAACAGCACTGTCGAGCATACTTTCAGTGAACTACCCCCTCATGAGTTGTCTTACCGACTTGCGCTGCGCAACAATACTTTCATCAGTATGTTACATCATTCTCATCAGACCAGCAATGCTACCAATTGTTGGATATGTGGCCGACTTCCTCCCTATCAGAAATACAAGGGAGTCTTGCCTCTCTTCCCGTACCCATTCACACATAATGGTTCCTGTGGTGCATGGTTTAGTTTAATAAACTCCTTAGACTCTGAGTCCGTAGTATACAAAGGCAGTTGGATATGGGGAAATCTGAACACAGTTCTGCATAAAGTATGTTACCCTAACAAGGAGGGTCTTCCACAAAGGACAGGGACTGATCTAGAAAATGAAGTATATGGATTAGGTAATTATACACTCAACCTCATGATTCTAAATGTTCAGTCTGATACAGGACCAGACTTACCCTCTATGTCAGTACTACCCGTCAAAGGCGAATTATGTGTCAGAAAGAATGGTTCAGTACCTCTAGGTCATAGTAAATGTACTACTGTGATCGAATTCAGTGATAAAGGCAAGTCTACATTCAAAGCTACCCGCCATTCCTATTTCATTTGTGGTCATACAGCTTATATACGTTTACCACTGGATTGGGATGGGACATGTTACATTGCATTCCTTCTGCCACCTGTTTTTCTAGCTCCACCTTATTATCATAGAAACTCCCGACTAGTACCTAACAGACACAAGAGAGATCTCCCGCTTGTCGACTATACCGAAACGGCATGGGAACGATACACAGATTTCAATAAAGGTTTCTTTCCCTATTTAGGTGCTGTCTTTAATAGTAAGTCTATAGGTCACTTAACCAGAACCCTCGAAGCAGTAGTGAATGAAACTACTTCCGCCCTAGGTAACCTGACCTGCTATGAGACTTGTCGTTCTTCAAAATCGTCTCGTCCTTGACGTCATCCTGGCCGATAGGGGCGGGGCCTGTAAAGTCCTCGGATCGAGCTGCTGTGTTTTCATTCCTAATAATGCACCGTCAGTATATAAAGCCATTACACGCCTCCATAAGATTGCAAGTCAGATACACCAGAATCCAGGTACTTGGACTTGGTCCGGTTGGTTCTGGAGCGTGTTGTCAGCCTGGGGTTGGAAAGTCCTATCCTTCCTCGGAATAGCTCTTCTCATAGTATTCAGTTGTTGCCTATGTATACAATGTGGGCCGGCGATTTGCGGCCTGTGCGCCACATCCTGTTTTCCTCATCCAAGTCCACGTTCAAAATCCCGTCTAAAAAAGGAAGAGCAAATGATGTTATATGAACAAATAGATGGACTAATGAGGATTGATGTATCATGAAGGGTCCGTAGGGAACAAGGAGGGAATGAGGAAATATAAATTTTTATGGTCAGAAATGTTCCCTAACGTGTACCCCACCATCTCCATGTACGAGCTTAAAGTGCATGTAACTTCCCTCCTGTGCCAGCTATGAAGACGCAAATACATTTGCGTCCAACGTTAACATGTCCTCTTTCAGATCCGCCATGAATGGATCGATAATTCAGTTCCTAAGTATGCCTTGCCAACGTCTTTTCATGGTGCACTCTCACGTTTTCCCTAGTCCTTCAGGGCTAGGCCCTGATTTCTACCATCGAGCCTTTCTGTTCTCTGCCTCCTGAAGAGCTGCAGCGTGGGATGCCTCCCTGACCTCTGTCCAACTCCCTGCTCGGCGAGCGGTGCCCGGCTCGGCCTGCTTGCCTGCCAAAGACAGTATTTTGCCTTCAAGTTATCAGTATAGCCGAGTTCAGCTCCTCGAAAACACATTCCAGTCTAGCAGAATAGATAAACACTTCCCCGGCTGCAGAGCAAAGGGCCCGGCCTCTCTGTTTCCATGCAAGTAATTCATTGCTCCTGTTACCATGGTAGGCCCATGGCCCCTCGCCTTACACGCAGACGCGTAGTCACATATGCACGCATTAATAGTCAGTATAGAGTAGCCTCTGCCCGAGAGACCTTTCCTTCTAGATAATATAGTTCCCCAAACACAAGATATCAGATATGATTTAGGAACGAGTTGATCTGACATGCCAGACTTCTGTCTCTCCCCTCTAGGGCTAAATGTCAAGTCCCCTGCACCCTCCAGCCTCACGTCAGTCACACGTCATGCTGCTGCGCGCGCATCCTTGCCACAGATTTCTGCTGACACTGCAAGATTCCACTAGGTATCCACCCACCTGTGACACCTTCATGTGACGTTTTCTAGCACACGCCCTAGTGCACGCCTTTCTGATTACGTATTGCTACGCACATGTGTTCTTATCTCGTTTCTCTCAGCTGTTACGCCTTCTGTATTGATCACCATTCTGTGCATTAACTATAAAAGTTCTGTTCTGTCAATAAAGTATGCTCTATCCCTTCCTGATCCTTTATGGTGAAAGGAACATGATATCCTGGTTCGAACCATTCCATTTTATGGAATAAAACCCACTTTGAAACTCAGTTGCCACGGACTTTGTGTCTCTTTATTTCCGATTGAGTTATTATTATTATTGAACTTTACCGCATAGAAATTCTGACGGTAAATTACTATTTACCACACATTGACATTCCATATCAGCACTTTAAGGCTTTTCTCCCATCTTCTAGCCATAACCATTGCTGTGTGAGATTTCTTGTCCCCGTATACTGACACCTTCACAGACTCTTTGCATGCGTGCTATGCTTGACCGTTCAACTTTCCCAACTCCCCTCCCCCCCTTTCTCCCCAGCCAACAATCACATGTAATACAAACGCTCATTTGCAATGCCAGTACGTGGCGCCCTCCTTCCCACCCCTTAACAACCTGTAGTATCTCCACCCCCCAACCCGGATCCTCAAACGCCCCCCCCTCCTTTGTCGCCCACCCTCCCTTGCAAACACCCCCCCACCCTGCTCCCTGCTCTGTAGGTTTCAAACTACCTACTACCCCAATTAGCAGAGCGCCTGTCGCCCAACCCCTCCCCGGAGAAAGAGAACCTTCCCTCCCCGAGGTACTCTTGTAGTGAGCACGTGGGCCGGCCCCAGCTCCAGCCGCCATGCCCGGTATCACCGATACTATAGGTCCCTGAAGTGTTCAGTGCACCCGAGGATCAGGTGCGGAGTCCCGAGAATAGTGGTCGGATGGGTCCGCTGCCCACCTCGGTAACATTAAGCAGTTCCATCGCGCATACATTATACATTACTGTTTGACGAGGAGTAGTTCCGCAGTTTGAGTCCTCATCTCGCTGTATTGTCCCGAAGCGGGTCCCAGCTAGGGCTGTTGGATCTGGAACGCCACGACCTTTGGCTCTGTTCGTCTACCAGTGATCTCCCAGCCGCAGACCCAGGGGAGGAGGCCCTGGCCTCTCTCCAGTTGCCGCTGTCTTGCTCTTCACACACCTCCGGTGTTGTCTCATCGAGCCATTCCTGGACCGCTGCAGGTGTGGTGAAGAATCGGGACTTCCCCCCCTAAATGATCTTAAGTTTCGCCGGGAAGAACATCATATATTTGATGCCCCATTCTCTGAGCGCCGCCTTAACTCCGATGAAGGAGCGCCATTCTTGTTGGACCTGCAGGGTGAAGTCAGGAAAGAATCGGATGGTTGCCCCCTCGTAGCGCAGGTCTCCCTGTTGTCTTGCCGCCTGGAGGATGGCATCATGATCTCTATAGTTCAGTATTTTTGCAATTATTGTTCTCAGTGGGAGGCCTGGCTTGGGTTTAGGGACCAATGCACGGTGCGCCCGTTCGATGGTGAAGATCTTGGAGAGTCTCTTTGGCTTCAGGTGCTGTAGGATTAAGTCCTCCATAAATAGTTCCATGCTCTGCCCCTCCAAATTTTCCGGCACACCTACCACACCGATGTTGCTCTGTCGGGCCCTCCCTTCCTGATCCTCGAGCTCCAGCGCCATTTGGCGGTGCTGATGATCAAGTTCGTTGATCCGCCCTTCGAGCCGTTTTTCGGAGATCTGGAGTGCCTTTATGTCCGTTTCTTTGGCCTTGGATGTCTCCGACGTTTTTCCAAGGTCTGTGCGCAGTAGGTTAACTTCAATTGAGATCTTGTCCATTTTCGTCTCAAGATTCGTGCCAAGTGTCTGTATTGCGGACATTATGGAGGTTAGTGAGGGCTCCGCCGGATCTGCGTCTTCTCCTCCCTTCGCTACAGTCTGTTTGGGTCCAGTCGACACCGCATATTTGTCCAACTTATTCGTTTGGGTTGTTGTTCCCGTCTTGGGCCTCATGGTGGGCACTGATGCGGATACCAGCACCCTCTTGCCGCCAAGCCGGTTGCCAGCCACCCTCTCCGTCACCACTCCTTCTGGGCAGATTGGACGTTGTATGTAGTAGGCCGCGATCAGTGCCACGTGTGCAGTCACGGATTCAGCCCCAGGCCCCGGTCAGCCAGCCAGCCGCAGCTATTCAGGCACTCTAAGCAGGTCTACACAACCCCCGATGAATGGTCACCAGGCAATGGCCACCGTCGGTGCAGGGTAGGGGTGGCCTCGCCGTCAGAGCACCCCCGACCGGGTTGGTGTCCGATCCGCTTGCCACCACCACCTCGATGGTCATTGGGTGTGGCTCGGTCTTCGCGGTAGCCTCAGGCCGCGACGGCGCTCTGTCCCTGCCCGCAGGTCCGCCTCTCCGGTGGGTCAATTACCGCGGCAGGCGAGGCTCATCCGGCGCCGATTCCGGCTCGTGGGAACTCCTCCGCCAGGGTTCCTCAGCGGCGGTAGCAGGCACTGCGGCCCGGCGCCGTCTCGCGCTCAGCCGCCGGATGTCAGGCCTCGCTCCAGCCAATCGCAGTTTGCAGGCCGCAGGCCGGGGTCTCAATTACTTCCCTACCCCGCACTCAGGCTCCTGGCCGCGATCCCGGTGTCCGCCGCCGCACTACCCGGCTCGGTGTGCCGGCTCCCATGGGGCTTGGGCTCCGCTACCAAGACCGCTCAGCAGCTCTTCTGTTCAGGGAGCTGGTGCACCTGTCAGGGTGCAGTCCAACCAGGATCTACTGCCGGATTTTACGGGCACAACAGTCGTACCGGCGGAGCTCGGTTCCTAGGCGGCCATCTTCGTTGGCGCCTGGCCACGCCCCCTACAATCGACTCTTAAATCTTCAAGAACCTCCCTCACCGCTCACTACCACTTTACAACTGCATTCCTTTTTGCGTACCTCGTCTAAAGCCTCTAATATTTACAAATTCCTCCATACTACAGACTCCACAAGATCGAAATCTAAAGTAGAAGAGAAATGGGAACATGACTTTTCCACGATCTGGCCCATAGCTTTATGGAATGAGCGGCAAATATAACACAGACTCTGTTCTTCATCTATAATAGGCTTCTATTTACACCACATGATCTAAATAAAAGACTTTCCACAATTCCAGACCTTTGTTGGACTTGCTCTTCCACACCTGCCACTCTGTTTCACATGTTATTCTCCTGCACTGTTGTTCATGCTTTCTGGAAACAAGTTTGGTCCCAAATTAATGCAATTTTCCACACTCAAATTCCTTTTTCTTTCACTCATATTTTCCTAGGTAGCCTTTCTTCATGTTGAGATGATATCACACTCAATTTTCAAATGATTGAATTATTGCTGGCCGTTGCATTCCAACAGATTACGGCTAACTTGAAAAACTCTTCAAATACTTCATTTAGAGCATGGGGCTATAATGTTTGCCACAATCATACACTTGATACTGTTTTTGGTTATCCTATTCATTTGGCAACAAAACGCTTGAATTTGTGGCTTCCTATTACGTTGTACCTTGATGCATGTGCTAAACGTTCCCATCATTTGAGACCTGATCAAGAAGAAGTTTTGCAACCCCCTTAATTATATACCCTGATGATCCTTATTTTTTTACTTCTTTATTATACTCCATTACCTTTTGCATTGTCCCATGTTTATTATTTTTCACCTCATCTGTACTTCTTTAAACCCTCTTTTTAATGATTATTATTGATGTAATGTTCTATATGATTGTTTTTACTTTTTAGTGTATTGTTCTTGTATCATTTATTGACACCCTTCTCTTCAACAATAAAATTATTTTTAAACTTAATAAATAAACTAATAAAATTACAGAAAAATTAATTTATGTAAAATATCATAAAGGTATGCAGTAAGCTATGCACAAATATATTTTTTAAGCCTTACCTGTTTCAAGCGGTAAGATAAAACTGTGTTATCAAATAAAAGACATTCTCAGATCATGGCATCTATTAGGAAGAGATTCATTTTGATAATTAAGTAGACTAGGCATAATATTGAATATGCAGAATTGGGAAAATAATGTGCTTTGAGAAACAATGAAAATGAAAAAGGGAAAATAGTCAATTGATAGCTTTTCTTCTTTAGGACACAATCTTTGTAAGTAATACAGGTTTCTTTGCATGCTTCTTGTCGAATCAGGGGACAACTGCTCCTAGTCGTCATCTGATTATATTTCCAGGATAGTCGGATGCCAGGCAGCATATGAGAGATTGATGAGATGCATGGGTAATGCAGGCATGTTACCAGTGGCTCATGAGCTGGATGGACCAGAGAACTGGAACTGTTGTTGTGGTTCCAAAGCACTTAGAGATGGGGAGAGTGCTGAGATCGATGGCTCCCATGACTTCAGGGGTGCGAGCCAATCCTCAACCAGTTCTTTAAAGGGTAATGCTGGTCCATCATAGCGAGCATTTCACAGCATGTTTAGATACATTTCTTGGTACGGCTTCTGGTATGATGGCCGTGGTTGCAGAATAGCTTCCATATCTAGGAAAGCCACTGTTGGCTGCTCCAGATGTAGTTCCAGGATGATTTCAGTGGTCCAGTTCATACACCAAAAGACCAGTTTTACTTGCATAGCATCCAATTTTTGAAATGACAAAATCCAGCTTTCAATGAAGTCAGAAAGTCATTTATGTCCTAGATAGTGCACTATGATATCAAGGTACATTTGGTCAGCATTATATTATGTACTGCATGGTTTTGATTTCTATTTGGAGTTGCCATTTTTGCAGGGTTATCCCCAAACATTTTGACTTCTTCCTCTTCTGTTTTTGACTTCGTTTTTGTTGGCTTTAGGACTCCGGCCACTTTACCACTGCAAATCAGTGCTAAAGTGCATAAACCCTCTCTTTTAAAACATGGTGTGAGTGGTTTCTCCATCATTGGCATATTTGATTTACTAGTAATTCATTAGTAAAGTGCTCTAATTGCGCCCAGGGCCTTTAGGTTAAATGATACTATTGGGCCTGTTGCACTGATTGTGTCACCCACATGATAAGCCCTTCAAACATGTCTCAGGTCTGTCACTGCAGAGCCTGAGTGAGTAGTTTCAAACTGCAATGTCAACCTCACATGTCACCTACTTGCCAGGACCAAACCTTCCCATTGTTTACTCGTAAGGCACCCCTAAGGTAATATTGAATATGCAGAATTGGGAAAATAATGTGCTTTGAGAAAAAATGAAAACGAAAAAGGGAAAAATAGTCAATTGATAGCTTTTCTTCTTTAGGACATAATCTTTGTAAGTAATACAGGCCTTTTTGCATGCTTCTTGTCGAATCAGGGGACAACTGCTCTTAGTCGTCATCTGAGTATGTTTCCAGGATAGTGGGATGCCAGGCAGCATATGAGAGATTGATGAGATGGATGGCTAATGCAGGCATGCTACCAGTGGCTCATGAGCTGGATGGACCAGAGAACTGGAACTCTTGTTGTGGTTCCAAAGCACTTAGAGATGGGGAGAGTGCTGAGATCGATGGCTCACATGACTTCAGTGGTGCGAGCCAATCCTCAACCAGTTCTTTAACCCCTTCGATGCTCATGATGAGCTCAGCTCGTCATGAGGCACGGTTGAGCTGTGCTGATGACGAGCTGAGCTCGTCATGAACAATGGGAATAGAGATCATACCGCACAGGAGGGTAATTGCTGCAGCAGCGATGGTGTTAAAGGGTAATGCTGGTCCATCATAGTGAGCATTTCACAGCATGTTTAGATACATTTCTTGGTACGGCTTCTGGTATGATGGCTGTGGTTGCAAAATAGCTTCCATATCTAGAAACGCCACTGGGGGCTGCTCCAGATGTAGTTCCAGGATGATTTCAGTGGTCCAGTTCATACACCAAAAGACCAGCTTTACTTGCATAGCATCCATTTTGTGAAATGACAAAATCCAGCTTTCAATGATGTCAGAAAGTCATTTATGTCCTGGATACTGCACTATGGTATCAAGTTACATTTGGTCAGCATTATACATGTACTGCATGCTTTTGATTTCTGTTGGGAGTTGCCATTTTTGCAGGGTTATCCCCAAACATTTTGTCTTCTTTCTCTCTGTTTTTGACTTCGTTTTTTTGGCTTTAGGACTACGACCACTTTACCACTGCAAATCAGTGCTAAAGTGCATAAACCCTCTCTTTTAAAACATGGTATGAGTGGTTTCTCCATCATTGGGATATTTGATTTACTAGTAAGTCATTAGTACAGTGCACTAAATGTGCCCAGGGCCTTTGTAGTGTGGCTCACTGGTTAGAGGTGGCAGACCCGAGAGCAGAGGACGACCCGGGACCAGGGTTCGAATCCCGGCGCGGCAGGTTTCTGGACCAGGGTCAGCGGACTCGATAATTCTCTCACCTCGGTGCCCACTCTGATCAGCGATCACACTCGGCAACTCTGGGCATTAGCTTGCCTCATCTTCACTAACGGCCCCACCAGACCGCCGGGGATGCCTGGTCTCACCCTGGAGATACCCAGTAAGGGACCATCTCTCAGGGAAGCCAGGAAGGGTTTCGCAGCGGTCGAAGCGCCTTGGGACCCTCCGGGTAAGTAGTGCGCTATATAAATGCCTATACATTTACATTTACATTTAAGTTCAATGATACTATTGGGCCTGTTGCACTGATTGTGCCACCCACATGATAAGCCCTTCAAACATGTCTCAGGTCTGTCACTGCAGAGCCTGAGTGAGTAGTTTCAAGCTGCCATGTCAACCTCACATATCACCTAATTACCAGGACCAAAACTTCCCATTTTTTACTCGTAAGGCACTCCTAAGGTAGGCCCTAGGTAGCTCTCAAGGTAGGGTGCAGTGTCTTAAAAGAGAGGACGTGCTTGTGAGTTTTACATGTCCTGGTAGTGAAAAACTGCTAAATTCGTTTTTTCACTGCAGCAAGGTCTCTCTCGCCCATAGGTTAGCATTGGAGCTGCCTTGTAACTATTTACAAGTGTATTTTCCAATTGGAAGTAGATAGAAAAATGGAGTTTAGTGTCTCTGTACTCACAATTAAAAAACACATCTTTTAAATTGCAGGTGTGAAAATGCCACTTTTAGAAAGTTGCCATTTTCTTATTTTAACCATTTTGTGACTATGTCTGTCCCTAGAATGCACAACTGGGTTGGAGGGCAGTTGGGCTTTGTGAATTCACTCTAGACAGTCATACACAAAGAGAGCTGAGGTGAGACCTGCATTTCCTGATGGCCCATCAACAGGCTGATGGGTCTTCCTGAGCTACAGTGGCGGGAGGAGTTGACACTTGCATCTGCATAGGGCAGTGCCTGTCCCCACACTACCAACTGAATACCACATAAAGTGTGGCGACGGTCAGAAGGGGCAGGGTCTTGTGCACTACACAGACCTTTCTTTGAAGTCTCCCTCCTTCAAAGGCTAAAATGGATATAAGTACTTGACTTTTGACACCATATTCTCAGAACACTTCTGGGCTAAGGACATTCTGCCAGGAAGAAGAGCGGTTGTGCTACCAGGAGGGATTGTCACTTTGCTGCTTGGTTTGCTGTGTTGGCCTGCTGCCTGCTGGTTCTTTCCTGGGAGTTAGATGAATTGACTTTACTCTCTGCAACCTGTTTTCTAAAGTTTCTCTAAGAACTTCACTATGCTGCTGAAGTCTCAGGGACATCAAAGCCTTCACCTGCATCTTACAACCAGCACCTGGTCTCCTCTGCCGTGAGTCCTAACCTGCAAAGTGATGCCAAACCTAATCCTGGGCCCTTGGAGCTGAATTTGGTGCTGCAACCAAAACAATCAACAGTGTCAGTCAGAACAGGCGCCTTACTGCAAAGTCAATGCCTGCCTACGTGGTGCCCCGTCCAGACTCTACCTCACCCCTGGCCTTGCATGACTCCTGATCGACGCATCGCCTTGGGCCCAGCGGCTCTACTTCGATGCTGAGGATTCAATGCCCACGCTATCGACATCGACGACGACGCACCCACAATGGACACATCACTTCTTGTGTGCAATGACCCTACCTTTAGGAACCGATGCCTCAACTGCAGTCACAACGCCTCACCTCCACTGCGCTGCACTGCGTCCCGGGTCTCGATGTGACGTCCTTGTTTTCTGATGCCCCGTCTTTTGTTTCCGATGCCATCAAGGTACTAAAGTGCAACCAGATAGCCCCAATTGGATCTATAGACTTCTTAGCACAACATTTTAGATTTAATATTTAAAAATTTATAACTTGACTTGTGTATTTTGCAATTTGTCATTTTGGTCTTGGTTTACTCAGATAAATATTAGCTATTTTTCTAAACTGGTGTGGAGTACTTTTGTGGTATTTTCACTGTGTGTGCACAAACACCTTACACATTGCCTCTTTAGTTTAGCCTGACTGCTCTGTTCCAAGCTACCAGAGGGTGAGCACAGATAAAGTTTGGTGCATACTACACATAACCTGACTAGAGTGTGGTTCCCTACTTGGACAGGGTGCATACATCTGCCAACTAGAGACGTCATATCTAATAATTACCTTGTATGATCAAGAATAAAATGACATTACCACAGCCGATGAGTAGAAGAATAGCAGGGTATCCTCCAAAAAGATTTGAGAATAGGGAGTGGAAAAATTATGGAATGATTCTGAATACAATTCTAAATCCAGTCACCAGACCAGATCTGATGTTCTGGAAAAAGTGCACAATCGCAGTTATATTGGACTTATTGAAAATCTTACGTACAATATTGGCAAAATGAGTTGAGTATTGTGTTATTTATGAGTCAGTTTAGACTGTCTGCAATTTGTAGACCTCTGCCGCAGAAGTCAAAGGGGCCTCACGTTGTAGTAAAACTGTTACAATGTTACTAATTTTTCCAAAACACATCTTTCATATAAATTCTAGGCCATGGAATACCTCTGCTTACTTGTTGAGGTGGTGGGTGGAAGGCTTTTCCACAACACTATTGTTTTATAAATTGTAATCACATAGGTTCCACACTGCAGTAGCTGATGTTGTTTAATGTTTTTCAGAACCCCTTTCTGAGGGCCACGGGACAGTCAGGGGTTACTGGGCCCAACCATGGAGGTTGAGGCCCTTTACTCCTGATGTCCAATGGTCCATCTTAATATGGGTTCATAGTAACTGGGCCAAGTACCCCTTCTGCATCTGACTTTCAGGGTAAGCTTGAAATGATAAGTCCAAGGCACAAAATGTGTGCAGCAGCAGCAATAAATTATTCTCCAGCCAAATGCTCACTTCTATATTGTATTTCTACCGCTATCCATACAAAGGAAAAAATACGGCATTCAGAAACAATTACACAGTCCCCCCTTGAAGTTAAGAAGCTAGTGATTCTATGGCTGTTCCCTGTTCCATTCCCTCCTCATGTTTGCTATAGAGGCTATTCCTCAATCACTATGTGTAACATCCAGGGTGCACCCCACTAGTGGTTCTAGTCTCAAGATTCCATTTTGACTTTAATTGAAAGTCAATAGTGTTCCAGCGCTATAGAGCTAACTGTAGCAAAATTTCCGCCGAGGCCAACAGGATTAAAACCAGTATTACCCGCCCGGCAGGTGTGTAGCATCTGGATTTCTAAGTGCACTCTGTCCACAGGCACTTCCCGCAGCTAAGTTCAGTTGCGTCAGCTGCACGCAGCCCAGGTAGCTACACTCAGCTGGTGAAGAGTCTCTCACTCACAGTAGGTGAAGAGCTTCTCACTCACAGTCGCAGGCTAGAAGTGACCCGAAGCTCCATGCAGCTTCTCCTGCTGAGTAAGTGTCAATTTCCTCTCCTTGTTGAGGGTGTCTGTGACTATTGTGCACTTCGTCTGGGTGATGGTGCACAGGTGCACCCATGGTGACCTCACTTCAAAGGCGGGAGGCAGCAGATAACTTTGTAGTTCTTGATGCTCTGATTGACCCCCTCTGGCATACGGTGTCAGTGTATCTCAATGCACACTGGTTCCTGCCTGATCGGCACTGTGAAATCCTTTGCTGTTGCCCCTCCTGGTATTTGGGGTTGCAGTGCCCTACCGCACAAGGCTACAGCCCTACCCACACAGCAGTCTTTGTCACGATGGCCCCTCAAGGCATACCGGGTCACCAGCTCGGTACTATGTATGGGCCACTCGTCTGCTCTCTCTTCCTTTTAAAAAGTAGTCTGTCACAGCAGCAGTGTCTCCAAAGCTGATACTCCCACATGAGAGTGACTAGTGTTCACACCTTGATATCAGCCACATGTGCATCAAAAGGTTGGCTCGGGGATGCAGCCCTACTGGTTATAAGATGTTACGACGCATTCCGTTGCAACGCATGCCTTTTCCACGCATGTGTTACAACGGAATGCCATTACCACGCATATGGTTTACCACGAAAATGCCTTTACCACGCATAGTTTAACAACGTTTTTCGTTGTTTAATTATGCATGATATTGGCATTTTCATGTTAAACTGAGTGCATGATTGATTATGTAGTTCAAATTTATATATGTTTTTTTATTTATGCCTAACCTAATACATTTTCCTAATTAAAAAATGTACTTACATTTTCTTTCGATGGTATTCTCCTTCTTCTAACTCTTTAAGTGGTCCTTTCTCTATTTTTGATGCAGTACGTAGACGCACGTACGTAATCACGTCTGTTAGGGAGGCTCTTTCTATGAAGGACAGAGGCACAGAAGAGCGTGTTTAAGGTAAGTTTTCTTTTTTTTATTTTTTTTATTAAACCCTCTTGTTTGTTTGTTTTTTGGGGGGGAGACCCCCCCTCCAACCCCCCTTTTTTTTCGACCTTTAACTCACATTCCTTTACTACGTATTTCGTAGTAAAGGAATGCGTGGTAAAGGTTATAGTGGTAACCACGCATGCGTTGTAAAGCATGCGTGGTTAGTGCATTCGTGGAAACGGCTTCGTTGTAGTGGCTGTTTCCCAGCCCAACTCTGTATGATTCTATTGTCAGCCCCATCTCCTCTTGAGATGTGGCCAGCCCCCTTCTTTGTGACCTCTCACTGAATTAGAGACATGGTATTGCATTAGAAACAGTGGAGCTCTGACCTCAAGGGAAGGAGGGACTCTTTAATTGTTTGATAATGTCGTATTTTTTCTTTTGTGTGGATTGCGGTAGATGAAAATTCTTCTATACTTTCATAAAAGTGAGTATTTGGTTGGACAAGTATTTATTGCTGCTAATGCACGCATTTTGAGCTGTGAGACTGTGTTCACTAATCTGTGTCTACACTACGCCCTCAAGGGAGACTTGGGTTGCCCGGTCCATGCTTACCCTAAGTATTAGTACTCTGCCCAAATGCTCAGAATCCCTAGTAAGTCGGGCCCAGGACATCAGGAGTAAAAGACCTCAACCCTCACAGTTGGGCCGATTAATCTATGTTTGCCTCATGCCCTCTGGGAGGGGTTCTGACAATTTGTGGCAGGAGTGGGATGCCTAACATTTAGGAGCCGGGACAGGTGGGGCATTGGCCATTTACAATTTGTACCAGTAGTAAAATAAGTCCAGTTGTATAGACATTGGCAAACACAGGGTTGGGAACTGACCTCAGTACCATGTCCGTAAATCAGATTAAAGACTTATGGAGGGACAGAGGTTGGAGGGTTCCAAGGAGTCGTCAGAGTGGTCCCTGCTAATTTAATCAGAGACCAGTTTGAGATATGGGGTGACGGGGATGAGGCTGTAGTTGACTCTGAGAAGGAAACCATGGTAGGAACAGAGGAAGAGAGCGCTGTGGATTCAAGCTCTAGGATCCCCTTAGGACAGATCTATCCCAGACACACACAAAGTGTGTCCTCTAATGCATTTTCCGAAGTTTCATAAAGACATGTACCACCTTTAGTTTCTAGAATACCTTAGGTGGGTACACCATCTCTGATATCTAGGGTACCCCAGTCACCAATTCCAGTAGTAGATCTCTTGAGTGGGTTGAGTTTAGCATAGATTCTGAGCTTATAGTTGGCACTCTAGGAGGCTAAGGCTGAGGAAGGTGAAAAAGCGAAAGAGTTCAAGAGTGAGAAGCTAAGACTAACACACCAGGAAGAAAAGGAGAGGAAGTGGGAGAGACATAAGTAATGAGCCCTGTAGGCAAAGCAGAGTGAAAGGGAGGGGAAACAGAGCGAATAGGATGAGAAACAAAAGGAAAATTAAAGGGATAGGGAAAGGATAGCTCTTGAGAGAGGGAAACTTAGGATGCAGCAATGACAACTGGCATTTCGGATGAGTGACCGTACGTCCAGTTCTTGACACAGTTTCCAAAAGATCTTGTGCATATGTATGGTGAGGCTCAGGACATTATGGAAAGGTTTGTGAGCTTTGACGTTGCTTGTAAGAAGCATGCCTTAAACAAGGTGTCTGAGGCAGCTATTGTAATGGGAGGCATGCCATTGGAAGGGACAGCCGTCATTCAGAAAATGCCTGTGGTCGACCAAATTGTCTATGAGCAAATGAAGGAAGCTCTGGTTAGGCAGTTTGGACAAAAGCCAGGTCAGTACCTTCAGAGATTCTGGGACTGCAAGAAAGCAGACGGTGTTCCATTTGCAAACTGTATTCATGGCTTTTTGCAAGGGAAAATGTCAAGCAGAAATCTCTTTTGCAGAAATATAAACACACCACCTTCCAGGCCAAATTTCGTTTTTTAACTAGAAAGATCATGTCGGTGGATAACTCCTGTAGCATGTTGTTCAAAGTCAGGAGATTTTGGAGCCACCAGGGACACAGCTGCTGAACCCCTACCAAGACTTCTGTGATGGAGAAGCAGTCTGCTTTCAGGACAAAGTCCTAAAGATCTTTTGCAAGCTCATCCTTACTGGAAGCGAGGAACCGGTCACTGGGGAACTCACCCAGGAGCCTGGGAAGGTTGTACTTACCACTTCCCCTCAAATCACTGTTCAGCAAACAAACACATTTGTGCTGGGCCTGAAATCCGGCGCTCCTTAGGACCCCTGTAGGCCCACCATACTTACACTGGCTCCTGTTAAAGTAGTAAATTTCATGTGCAAGGTCTTCAATACCATAGTTCTATCTGGTAGCTACCCAGTCATCTTGAAGGAAGCAATTGTCTCAAAGCTTCTCAAAAAAACGAATGCCTGCCAAGTGGAATTGGTAGTAAAGTCTTTTCCCAGAATGTACTTACTGTCAGATGTACTGCCAGGTGTGTTTTTTAATAAAACAAAATGGTTTGTTTTTTTAAACCTAATGCCGAACTCCTAGATTTGAAATTTTTTCGACCAAGCTCTCTTCTCCTTGCCCCAGCTAAAGTCCTGGAGAAATTTATCAACATTGAACTGATGAAATACATTGAATTCCAGGAGATCTTAGATCTCTCTCAGAATGGGTTCCATGCCTTTCACAGCACTGAGTCTGCCCTTATTGCGGCTACTGACAGTATTCGCACGCAGGTTGATCAGGGTGGATCGGCGATGTTGATTATGCTCGACCTATCGGCGGCTTTCAATACCATCTCCCCAGTGTGCAAGGTTCAGTGTCTGCGGGAGGTGGGATTCACAGGAAAGGCCCTGCAGCTTCTCCACTCTTTTAAGTCAGGCAGAACTCACATCATTATCTGCGGGGACTTCATTGCGAAGGCCTTTGGCCTTCCCTGTGGGGGTTACCCAGGGATCGTCATTGAGCCCCATGTGGTGTCAGTGCTTCATATGTTAGTGCACTCGCTTTAGATATATGTGCTGGAATGTTGCTTTGTGCTTGCTGATATATTACGTGTATTACTTACTATATGTTTGGGGCAGGGATTGGAATTGCTCTACAGGCAGTTGGAGCTACCACCTTGAGCCCTCTACACATGTATACCTTGGTATCCTGTTGACTTGTTGACTGCAATAAATCTACTCAAAGTGAATTGCTGTACAACTTTATTGAAGAGAGCATACTTCAATTTTGGAGACAAGCTTGGGTTGAGAATGTTTTCTTTTTTTTAAAATCTTCCTTTACTCCTGCTTCAAGAAGGTACTGTAATTTCTCCATTATTCCATATTATTCCTGAGGGCTCAAGGACTAATTTCCTGCTCATCCGGTTTATTTTAATCCAGAAGACTCAGACATTTACAGCTTTGTTTCTTATTCATCTCTCACGTGCCTTCTAGGATTAATTCTAAAGTATGAAACTTCATCCGCCTTGTTTTTAGTTTCATTATCCGGATTTCTGTGGCATTTTACTGTTTTATTTTCACATTTAATTTACTGCGCAAGTGCCCGTGTTTTATTTGAAAAATAACAAGCTCTGTTGCTCGCGCATTACCGAACATTCTTTGCTCTGCGTCAAGCCCAGCCTGCTGTTTATGCCTCAGCTCGAGCGCCAACTTCAAACAATGCCACAGAGCTAAAATTACCGTAAAAGGATTTCCCGTTTGCTTTCTATTAAACTTTGTCTACAGCTTTTGTGCTTTAAAGTGTGCACCCAACTGTTAAGAATCTCTGCTTATGATTGAAAGTAAACACTGCCTTCTCTGACTAAAAGTTTGCCTTCAAGAGATACTTCATTTGCAACCTTACAAAATGGTTGTAAATCAGGTTCAATGGATCTTTCATTAGGCTAACCATACACTACAAAATCCACAACCTGTTTAAGTAGCAAAACACTCTCTAATGCTTTACACCATGACATGGCAGAATGGTGTAACGCATTAGAGAGTGATTTGCTACTTAAACATGTTGTGAGTTTTCCTGTGAAAGTTTGGCCTAAGGAAAGATCCATTGAACCTGATTTACAAGCATTTTGTAAGGTTGCAAATGGATTATCTCTTGAAGGCAAACTTTTAGTCAGAGAAGGCAAATTAATTCCTCCCTTTTGTTTTCGACAAAGAATTCTAGAAACTGTGCATTCAGGTTATTTAGGTATGACTGTCACCAAGCGCAGAATACGTAATGATATTTGGTGGCCTTGTGTAGATTGTGATGTGGAAGCACTTGTTAATAACTGTACACTATGTTTATATAGTGACAAACATTTGATTACGAATTCTCCATCTCATAAACCCTCATTTTCCCCAAACAAAGTATGGCAAAAGGTTGCGATAGATTTTCTTGGACCATTTCATGTACTCCCCAATTGTATGAAATATTTTGTAGTCCTAATTGATCACTTATCCAGGTGGGTGGAAGTCAGGGGTGTTTCTGAAACAAACACCAAATCTGTTATTCGATTTCTCTCAGATGTATTCAGCAGAGAAGGCACCCCTGAGGAATTACTCACAGATAATGGGGTTCAATTTACTACACAACTTATGCAAGGTTTTTTTAGCAAAAATGGGTATTAAACACTTACGCACACCATTATATTTTCCTCAAGGAAACGGCAAAGTTGATTCAGCAGGGTTCTAGTCTAATGTATCCAGAGTGCTATTAAAGCAAAAGTAGATTGTGAGTCTGCCATCAAAGATGTGGTATGGGCGTATAGGACCACCCCTCATTCAGTTTCAGGCTGTGTGCCTTTTGAATTGATGAGAGGGAGGAAAGTGGTATCCACTCTCAATTCTTTTTGGAAATTGAATTGTTTGGATAATAAATGTGGTGTTACAAAAAATTCTCTCATTGCTAAAAGTCGCAGTGATGAAGCCAATGTTAGCAGGTGTAATAAACTCGCTATGCCTGTTTCAAAAAAAGAAGTCAAACTTGTTGCTGGAGACTTGGTCCATGTTGAGGAACCTTTAATGCTACAAAAAAATAAATCAAAATTCAGGGATCCTGCACGTATAGTCACAATTAAAGGTAACAGTGCTAAATTAGACAATGGTCAGTGGTGGAATTTTGGTCGTTTGGCCAGACCCAATTCTGTTCAAGGTCCAGTTGTAAATATTGGTCAGAGTTTTCCTGTTGTCAGAAGTAGTTCAAGATTTAGGAGGACAGTCAGTCAGCATTTTATATATTGTTTTGCTAGTGTGTTTTTCTATTTTAGTCAAAAAGAGGGAGATATGTGGTGTCTGTGCTTCATATGCTAGTGCACTCGCTTTAGATATATATGCTGGAATGTTGCTTTGTGCTTGCTGATATATACCGTGTATTACTTGCTATAGAATGTTTGGGCCAGGGATAGGTATTGCTCTACAGGCAGTTGGAGCTACCACCTTGAGCCCTCTACACACGTATACCTTGGTATCCTGTTGACTGCAATAAATGTACTCAAAGAGTGAAGACTCCGGGTCTATGTGAATTGCTGTACAACTTTATTGAAGAGAGCATACTTCACCCCACTCTTTGTAACCGCTATGTGACCCCTTTGGCTGAGCTGGTGCTGTCGTTCGGATTTCAGGTGCTCTCCTATGTGGACGATACCCAAATCATTGTCTCCATCTCGAATTATTTGCTAACGGAAGCAGAGAAGTTCAATCAGAATATGTCTAGCATTATTTGCTGGATAAAGGGGAACTCACTGAAGACCAAAGCAGATAAGACCGAGGTGCTGGTATTTGGCTCACAGAACTCCATCTGGTCAAATGCCTGGTGGCCTGCAGACTGTGGTCTCCTTCCTGTCCCGGTTAGGACAGCGAAAAATGTGGGGGTCATTTTCGACAATGGTCTAACCATTGATGCTCAGATCAACCAGACATATAGCAATTGTTTCTGCATTCTAAGAACTCTTAGAAAGGTGTTGCAGTATATTCCGTCCGAACTGCATTGGTCTACCATCATTGCATAGTAACCTCTCGGCTGGACTACTGTAACGCTCTGTACATTAACATCAACGCAATGTCCCTTAAAAGGTTTCAGGTGATACAAAACGCAGGGGCGAGACTGATTCTTAACATTCCGAAGCATCAGTCAGCCAGGAACGGGATGCATGCCTGCATTGGCTCCCCATCAGGAAGCGCATCTCCTTTAAGGTTCTTAGCATGGTATATAAGGCGATGCACAGTAAAGGTTCACCACATTTGAAAATCCTGTTTCAATAGTACTCTCCTGGGAGGACCTTGAGATCCTCCACACAGAAAAAACTGATGTCTCCCAGAATTCACAGGTACAGATGGGGCGGCTGCTCTTTTTCTGTAGCAGCCCCCAAGCTTTGGAATTCCTTGCCAACCTTTATTTCCAATGCGGACTCTTTACCGGTCTTCAAAGAATTTTGAAAACATAGCTATTTTCATCTTAGATGAATGCAAGTGTGTTTCTCTCCTTCGTCTGCCCAGCGCCTTGATAC
Organism: Lissotriton vulgaris; assembly: GCF_964263255.1. Taxonomy (NCBI): domain Eukaryota; kingdom Metazoa; phylum Chordata; class Amphibia; order Caudata; family Salamandridae; genus Lissotriton; species Lissotriton vulgaris. The sequence goes on along the minus strand of NC_141689.1, from coordinate 270,303,968 downwards.
CTTTGGGTCTGAGCGCGCTGTTAGAAATGGGGTTATATTATCCTATCCTATCCATGATTGGAATGAACGGGTATGAGGGATGGAGGCCAAGGACTTTCAGTCCATTAACCAGTTGATAGAAACATGCGACTCAAGAAGGAGTGCTCTGCCCCATTGAGGCAATTCCTCTCTGATTCTGACAGAGATGGTTCCAGAGAAAAAGGCAGTGTTGGCTGAAAAGTGATTAGCCAACAGGGTTCATCAGGGGCTAGAGCAGCGTTGTTCTAGGCAAAAGGGGGAGGAGAACTCTCCACAGAGTGCTCCTAAACGAAAGGGTAAGGGCAACTGTAATTTCCATGGGACTCGAGGAGTGCCCAGTAAAATGGGAATGGTCATGGTGGGTCCAAGAAGGAACCTCATGGAAAGGGATGACAGGGAAATCCTTTCAAGTCCAAAGTGGTGACTTGCATTAAGTGCCACAAGGTGGGACATTTTAAGAGATATTGTAAGGTGAAAGATCCTGACCCAGTAGCACCCGTTTTAGCAAACATGGCCGAATGGACCCTAGGAGGGACGGTGCACTTAACCTAGTAGCTATGGACATTTGGGAGTGAAACTCATATGTTCTGAAGCCATATTCATCCTAACATGATGGGGTTTGTGCAGGAAGTTTGTATCAATGAGAGGAAAGTGCCCGCCCTGAGTGATACTTGGGCATATTGCTGAGAGGAAGTACTTTAAGCCTGAGGAGATACTCCCTGGGACCAAGGATACACATTTGGTAGCGAGTAGAGAGCGTATGGAGCATCCACTTGCCATGGTTAAGATTGAGCTCAATGGCAAGGCAGACATCATTGATTTTCAGGTAAGAGAAACGTAAGGTTCTGGATATCTCTTGGGCACTGATTTGATTGCTCCTGGCTTGGCACCAGGAACAGAAGCCTTTATGGCTTGGACAACATCAGCTGTGTTGACATGAGCACATGCTGCAAATAATAATTCCTGATTTTCAGGGACAAGGACAAAGTCATTTGCAGGAAAAGGCAGACTCTAAGAAGGCAAAGGCCATAGAGGTCATCACTTCTGCTCTTGAAGGAAGGGAGGATTAGACTCTTTAAGTGGCCAAGTTGCTGGGGGGTCTACCCAGGAAGATTTCCAAATGTCACAGGAACAGTGCCCTACACTTGCGGGACTTGGAAAGGCAGTCTAGGCACAAGTCAGCTAAGGTGTTGTCGGAAAACACTATGTTGGCTAGGAGGAGGGCCTACTTTACAGTGAGCCAGTAAATCAGGAAATAGCAAGAGACTAGTGGTTCCATTAATGCACAAGAACTTCCTGTTGCCACTGGCCCATGAAGTGCTCTTGGCAGGACAATTAGGGATTATAAAAACCCAGGATAGGTTGGATCCTCTGTTCTATTGCCAGGGATGTGCAGGGACACATAGAGGTTCTGTAGAAGCGGTGCATGTTGAAAGATAAGTGATAAGACAGGAGAGAGGACTAAAGCACCATTAGTGCCTCTAGCAGCCATAGCTGTTCCATTTGAGCGGGTAGGAATAGACATAGTTGGCCATTCGACCTCCCTTCACAGTCAGTCAACAAGTATGTCTTGGTTGTGTGAGTCACACCATCAGGTACCCTGAAGCTGTACTTCTGAGGAGTATGACTGCACGGGTGGAAGCAAGAGTTCTTCTGGGGATTTTTTCTAGGGTTTGATTTCCAAGGATGATAATTTCTGACTTGGAAACCAACTTCATCTCATTTTTACATTAGAGAGATATGGGAGGAAGGAAGTGTGACATATCACTTCTCTATGGCATACCACCCACAAACCAATAGTTTAGTGGAACAGTTTAACAAGACACTGAAGAGCATGATGGAAACTCTGCCTGAGAACCTCAGGAGAAAGTGGTATCTTCTTCTGACATGTCTCTTGTTTGCCTACTGAGACATACCACAGAAGCAGGTGGGATACTGTCCCTTTGAAGTTTTAATGGACACCCAGTGGGGGTCCTCTCACCTGCAAAGAAGGGTGGGAAGGCACCTTAGAGGTTCCATAGAAGGATGTGGTGAACAATGTAATTGACCTCAGGAAGTTGATGGCGCAATACTTGAGTCAGGCAAAGGAAAATCTTCAGGCCAGCTAAGCACTTATGAAGGAATGGTACGAACAGAAAAATACGCTGACTAGGAGGTGTTGGTGAAAGGCCTATTGGGAAGAGAAATTGTGTGGGCCGTAAAAGGTAGTTCAGAAGGCTCTGAGATAAACTACTTGGTGGACGCACGTGCCACAAGGAAAACCAAGAGGGTGTTACATGTGAAAAGTATGAAGACTTACGTACCGAGAGACTGCACAGTAAATGTCATAGCTGTGACAGAGGAAGTAGAGGAAGATAGTGAGCCTCTTCCTGTATTTCTGTAAAGTGTCATAAAGAATGGCACTCTAGAAAGGGCTCAGGCAGCCCCTGAGCTAATGCATGAATAGCAGAGAGAATGGAGAGGGTTGCTGGAAAGGTTTCCCAACCTTCTCTCCCTGACTCCAGGTGTGTCACCTGTCTGTTTGCATTACATAGGCGCAGGTGAGAGTCTGCCAGTGAAGGGCAGAATGTAAAGAAGTCTGACCAGGTTCTGGGATGCAGCATGGCGGAAGTTGCTAACATGTTGGCCCTTAGGGTCATGGAGAGATCTCGTAGTCCTTGAGCAAGTCCTGTGACTCTAGTGCTAAAGCAAGAGTCTACCAACTAGTGGTTCTATGTGGACTTCTGAGCCTTTTATGAGGCAAACAAAACTGATGCCCACCCAATTCTAAGAGGAAATGGACAGGGCAAGAAAGTGACATGGACTGCAGAGTATCAGACAGCATTTGAGGAAATGAAAAAGGACTTTGCACTGGCCTGCACCTGTACAGACAGGCCCTGACTCCAGTCAGTCTTTTATTGTACAGACAGGTGCCTTTGACCAAGGAGTTGGAGTAGTGTTTGCTCAACTGGATGACAAAGGTACCCCTTATTATTAGGACATTACTATCCAGAGAACAGAACTGGGCAGCTATTGAGACGGAGTGCTTTGCCACAGTTTGGGCATGGATTATGCTTGTGTGCCATGACATGATCCTGTCTCACTGACTGCGGTCTTGTTGGACCGGGGTGGGGGGGTGCCAAAAGCACTTCCCTCAAAGTGATGAAAGGCTATCGCCTTCACCAGGTGTTACATCAAGAAGAAGGGCAACCCAATAATCCCCTGCGAACTTTGGTATGAACTATGAAAAATGTTTAAAGGCCAACAAGGGAATCAATTATAGAAACATTTTTTGGAAAGATTTGCTTAAATTTTCTGCCCAAACAAGAACAGTGGGAACTGAATCAACATAAACTGTCAGTATAGTTGACATAATAACTAATCCTAATGAACAGGTATGCACAACATTTAGATTGGAGGCAGATCCTTGAATTGAATATATACAATTCAGGGGTACACATCACATAATTCTACACAATTATTAACATTGTAAATCAGATCAAAATCAATGTCTAAATAATAGGATCAAATATTAATATTTGAAGAGTCCTCTGAAAGTCTTATCTATGTGTTTGCACCATGAAATCTAAGCAATTAACTGGTGAAAATCCAGTAGATTCTTATGGAAGGAGTTGGACTTGGAGTCGTCATTTCGGTCTCTGCTATGCTTAGTCCGCGAGACCATCTTTAGGACCACAAGAAATTGAAAATACAAAGATGACCCCTCATGAATTTATGAAGTGGTAATGATAGCCCACAGTAAAAGATGTGGTCAATGCTGTCTATACCCTGAATTAATCAATTGCAAAGTTGAAGAGCCAACATGAAATAATTAGATGGGGAAAATCTGAATGAAGCTCCAGTGAATAAATCAGCACATGGGTAGTCTCTATACCTGTGAGACTACCCGTGTGCTGATCTATGTGCATAGGTCTACTGGAAGGGTAGGGTATTATTAAATATAACAGTTGTGTAAGTCAGGTACACTGCTGAGGTGACAGGCAGGTAAGCCCGTTGGTTACGCTCACCTCCCCTGGGCAGTCAGCGGCTACCTCCACCCTCTGACGGGCTAGCTGTCCTCTGAACAGCCTCTGACATATTGGCAGTATCAGCTGTGTTTGCTGCACTAAGTGTTCTGCGTAGAGTGTTAAGTTCAAATATCCCCGGCCTGGGACCTTGAGCTAGGAATGTTCCTGATTTGTTAACGGGGTAGGGTATTCAGAGGAGGGATAGGCTACAAGGCACTACTCTGAATCCTTCTTGGTCTCTGAGCCGGCCGGTTGTAGAGGACTGGCCATATAGTGTTATTTAACATGGTCAATAGACACCCATCTGTTTCTTCTTGATCCAGGCAGAGGAGGTAGGATAACAGTTCTGTTGCCTTTTATCCTAAGAACAGTAATGTGTGATCTGTAGGATGGCTCAAAAGCTTGCTTGTTGTGGATTTTCTCCCAAATTAGGTCCCCAACAGTGGGAACTCCCTCATCTGCAGAAGTAATAACCTCTTTACAGCTTGGCTACATTAGAGTGGATTGGGGGATATTTACAACAAAATGTTGGGGCACAGTGTTACGCCAGAATTGGTAACACCGTGCTCTCACATTATTAAAACGCAGGGATGCGCCGTATGTACAAAAACACGGTGCACCCCTGTGTTTCCCCCAACACTGGCACTAATAAAGCTGCCAAGAGCCAGCGCAAACACCCTTGCGCCATGTTGCAAGGGTGCCTGTGCTGCAGAGGCGGTTGTTTATCTCTGGGAAGGGGCACCTTCCTGCACATAAACAATCTTGAAAGATGATTTGCCCTTTCTATCTGCGCTGCAGAATGAGGCACACATAGAAAGGACAAAAAACGAAGAGAAATTAATTATTTCTTCTCGTATCGCCAGTCTCAGTTTTTGGCACTGCCCAGCCTTGGAAATATGGGGCAGTGTCAAAAGCAATAGGTGTTGCAGCAGAATACCCTCTGCAACACCCATTGCATGCTCCTTTCATGCTAAGTGAAGCGTGAAAAGAGGCCTTATTTACCGCGTTAAGCCACGTTAAGTGGCTTAACCGAGCCTTGTAGATAAGGAGAAGGAGATATCGCTAAAAGTGGCGTTCTGGTGGCAATATCCCCTTGTAAATATGCCCCTTTGTCTCTGACTTCTTGGATGCTCTGTTAAACATTGAAACGTTTCTCCAAGTCAAATTCATCTTCATCCTCCACCTTTTCAGAATTATCTTAGGCCAGGCGCATACATAGGGACTCTGAAGAGTACCTTGTATGGAGTGCGTCCTCTCAATACCCTTCTAGGTATGTTATTCGATGCTCTCTGAACTCCATACAGATTATGATACAAACTAGGACCTCAACTTAAAACCCTAGCAGTCAAAGCTTTTTTAATCATACCATTGGCCCTCTGTATAATGCCGATTGATTAATCTTTGAATGAGTTGCTGAGTTGCAGACAAACTTCCACAGCAGACATTGAATCCATGTAAGCCTTGGAGACAAACGAAGGACCCTTATCTGAATAAAATGAATGAACTGCCTCACGATAGCTTATGGCTGTTAAAATATTTGTGTGAATCATTATTTGAGATCTGGTTAGGACTGCTGCTTTGACGGTCTGAATTGCAGCTTTTGCGACTTGGTCAGCTGCACAGTTCGCTTTATTGTGAATACCCCTAAGCTAATGCTCAAATTGTGCCTCACATGTTCTGATGGAAGCTTGTCTAGTAAGACAGCTACCTTTCCCCAAAGCTGTTAATTTTTTATGGGCATTCCCTTTGAATCCTTAAATCCATTCAACCACCAATGTTGCAAATCGACATTGCAACCTTGCATACATAAGAGTTTGGTGTGGGTGAATTTTGGGATGAAGTCACCATCTTTCGCTATACTTTACACTGCTGCGCAGGTTGTGGAGAAAATACAATTGGTTCCTACCTGAGGTTGAGCAGAGCCATCTGTATAAATTATGCTGGTACGACTCAACAAGTAAGGTGTCTAGAGTCGGATCAGAGCATCCTGTTCATATTGGAGAAAAGCCTGTGTATAAAAAAAGGGATCTTACTAAACTTTACATCCACTGCACTTAAAAAAAAAGGCCCGTTGAACCCATCTTGGGTGTAGGGCACGAACACTGGGAATGTTTGCCTATATGGCAGCTTCTAGTGCTGGTACAGGAGAAACAATAATGATATGTTTCCTTGCGCCAAAGTGAGCACTTTTACAATAGCTATTCGTACAGCCATCAGGATTTTTTCAATGGAAGCAAATTGTGCTTCAGCCAGGGAAACATGTGAGCATGGGAACAGTCTGTCCTTCATTGTAGATCACGTAGGTGCAACCAAAGGCACTGGGTACGACTCTGATAACTAGGATGGGTTTATTGTACCTAGTTTGTAAATATTTAGGCCTCCATTAGGATGGCGGGCGGACTTTGCCCGCCTGCCATCCCCGTTCAAAACGGAACCGCCCGCCATAGGAGCGGCGGTCCCGCTTTGGCAATTAGGATGCGCCTGCCACACTGGCGGGCGCATCCTGTATTTTTACCATTGCGGCGGGCGGTGCTAAAAGAGCCGCCCGCCGTGATGGTAAAAATGCACGTTGTGCATTTCAAAGCACAACATGACAGGCAGGTGCCTGCCATGTTGCACTTTGAAATGCAGGGGGGTACCATTGGTACCCCATGTGCACCCCCCACACCCCAGAGTCCCAGGGGGCCCGCAACAATTCTCCGTATGCCTTTCCATTGCCGCCACGAAAGGCATGTCTGAAAGCCCATTATAATATGGCTGGCAGTGTCTAATAGACACCGCCACCATATTAAACATTTTCCACCCCGGCCACAAAATCGTAATGGACCCCATAGTCTGAAGGATGTCTGCTTGTAGGGCACACAAGATATCAGTCTGTGCGCTCAGCCACTGTTTTAATAAAAATGTGGGAGAAATCAGGTCACACAAATTCTTTGCTTTCTCTCCGTAGTGAGGCAAATAAGTATGTCCAAAGTTAAGAAATCCCAGCAGGGATTGTAACATATTCAGTGTATTGGGATGCTGCAAGGTAACACACTTCAGGACGAAGTCTGGAGCTAGACCCTTTCCCTCACTGGATAATTCATAGCCAAGGAAGGTCACTGTCAGGTAGGCGGTCTTTAATTTATAAAAATTAATCTTGCAACCATGTGAATTTACATAATCACTAATCTGTCTACTCTGGTAAGGTGTAGATTCAAGTCATCGTCAGTTAGGTGTATATCATCAATGTATGACAATACCTCACGATCTCTAAGATTCGAGCAGAAAACTAGCCAGGACTAGTCTTAAAAGTCATGGGCAAACATAAGAATGAAAATTGCACTGCATCTAAACTGTAAACAGTTAGATACTCCCTTTCAGGTGTTATATTTTGACTGTAGAACGCCAAAGGACATAGCAGTTCTCAGGAAAATCTACAACCAGGCCCTAAAATCCAGGAAGAACACTCTTAAAAACAATCTCTGGACACAACTTCACAGGTCATGTACCCTGAGTGACAGTGCCGCCTTCTGGAAGGTTTTGAAGTTCCCTTTCTTATTTGATGCAACGGATAATCCCAGCATCGATGTTGCGATTGATGAACAGCTGTGGGTTGATCATTTCGAGCGGTTTTTCAGCCTGCCCCCAACCGCAAATCAACTAACTACATCTGGGTTAGATCTAACATCCTTTCCGTTGCTTATCTGTATAACACACGAGGAGGTAGTGCATGCCCTAAAGGCCAGTAAAAACGGTAAGGCACCAGGCCGCGACGGCATCCCAATTGATCTTTTTAAGTTCAACATGGATCTATGGTCGCCAATTTTAAGTAGGGTCCTCCAAGCAACATGTGCCCTGGGACCCATTGAATCGTGGTCCCAGTCAATCCTCGTGCCTATCTTTAAAAAAGGGGACCGCCAATCACCATCTTGTTATCAGCCTATCTCTCTCCTGGATTCTTTAGAGAAAGTGGCCGGCCGTGCTATATTGAAGCGCCTTCAACAATGGGCTTTAGACAATAATGTTCTGTCCGATCTGCAATTTGGCTTTCGTGGGAGACTGGGAACCACAGAGCAAGGTCTTAATTTATCTTTACTGATAGGGAAATATGTTAATGCCAAGGGGGGATCTGTACATGGCATACGTCGACCTTTCCGCAGCATTTGACTGTGTTAACCATAACAAGCTGTGGTCTATACTGACAGATATGGGAGTAGAGTCTTCCCTCATAACATTTCTGCGCGAACTATACTCAGATGCCACAGCAAGAGTCAGATATGGCACAGGGGGGCGAGTTAACTAAGTTGTTTAGAGTGGACCGAGGGGTAAGACAGGGCTGTGTCCTGGCCCCGTTCTTATTCAACCTATATACCAACAGCCTGGGAAAAGCCATGTTGACGGGTTGCCAGGACACCCCCACTATAAACACGCGCCCAATCCCGGTATTACTCTATGCGGACAACGCTGTAATCCTAGCCCGTACCCCCATGGAATTGCAGCGCGCCCTTGAGAAATATCATACCTTTATGGCCAATCTTTGACCTAAATGTTAACATCAAAAAAACTTTGTAATGTCTGCAGGGTCAAGGCTTAAAAACAGTAAGCCCATGTACATCGACAAACAAAAACTAGAGAGTACAACTACGTATCCCTATCTGGGAATCACGTTTGACCATAAATGTTCCTGGAAGTATGCCATCGAATCCAGGAAACTTACCTTCATTAGAACAACTGCTGCCTTGGTCAAGTTTGCGAATAAATTAGGTAGGCGGCCCACGGTAGAACTTCTTGAAATTTACAGGGCTAAATGCATATCGAGCACAATTTACGGGGCAGGTGTGTGGGGATACACAAAGGTGGAGGAGATGCAAAAGGTGGAAAACACCTTTCTCCGATTCCTTCTGGCAGTCCCTAAGGGTACGTCAACATATGCTTGTCATTTGGAGGTGGGTTTGCCCTACTTAACTGACCTGATTAGGATTCAACCCCTCCTCCTGTGGCATCGCATCTGGTCGTCTGCCGAAATCACCCTCTACCGGGGATCATAGAGGACTGTATTTCCCTGGACAAGGCACCAAAGATCGGCTGGATTGCTTACATCAGTAAATTTTTTAGCAACCTAGGCATGATGCAGTATTATCAGTCCCCCACCTCAATTACTGTAATCCCAAGAAAGAGGTTCAAAAAGATCTGTCTGGCCCACTTAGAATCTCTCCGGCTTTCTAGCGAGGTCTCAAAAACTACAGTGCAGCACTCACTACTGATCCTAACATCATGCACGGTCCAGCCCTATTTAACTTATAATCTTACAGGCTACGAAAGATTCCTCTTAACCAGATTCAGATTAAACATCTTTCAGCATTTGGTCACTTTTCCTAGGATTAACACCTGGAAAAAACCTCTTCAACCCTGCCACTGTGATGACAGCTCTCCCCAATTGACGATCCACACAATTATGTTCTGTCAATTTGATCAGGATCCGAGGCATCTTTGGCTTTTACCAATACTGAGAGTAATGGGCCTACGTAGGTGCCACCCAGCATTTCTTGCTCTCCAATTTCTAGACGCAGAACCGTTCATCAGATTGATAGTAAAATTCCTGAAATTAGTCGATAAGCACAGGTCGAACCTGGGGTGAATCCGGGCCGCATTGTCTTAAACCCATGTTTCCTTCTATCTGGCTGCACTATGCGCCCGTTTTGGTATATTGTATCTGATAGTTTTTATTTTAGTATTGTTGTTATTGTTTTTTCTACATGTCTACAGCACTTTGTATATTCCTGTTGAAATTTTTCCTGTCAGCAGCTATAACTGTAGAAAACTATCTGACTGCTTCCCTATGGGTGGAACGGAATATTGTGCGATTCTGCGGTGCTAACTTGAATCTGTCATTTTTTAATGATATTTTAGAGTTTTGATAATCTTTTTTAAACTTTTTAAATTGTATTTTACTGAGTATTTTGTACATGAAATATACTGTGCTTTTATGGCTTTCTTTCTTGCAACCGAATAAAGCTTGATTTGATTTGATTTGATTTGACTTTGAACGCACTGAAAATATCCAGGGTCGTTTTGTATCTATTCTGCACCAGCGGTGTCTTTAAACCTGTACTGTGGGCATTTTGTACTGCATATGTTTGCGTGTGTGAATTTAAATTTCTATAGTCTAAGACTATTAGGTAGGACCCATTTGACTTGGAGACAGAAAAAAGAGTTGTGAGATGCAAGGTTTTCTTTAGCCCTGATACTGCAATTGGTCTAATAAGATTGTTTGATACCATGTTTTGCTTCTGGTTTTAAAGGGTACTGTGCTTGGGAATACGGTTCACGTCATAGTGGAGAAGTGTGGCTCACTGGTTAGAGCAGGCAGACCCTGAAGCAGCAATTCCCGACGCGGCAGGGTCTTGAGCTCAAATGTCCACGGACTCGATAATTCTCGCTTCGGTGCCTGACCTAATCGTGGGTTCACACTCTGCAACTCTGGGCATTAAGCTTGCTTAATCTCCACAACGGCCCCCGCGGCGGGATGCCTGGCTTTCACCTTGGGAATGGCCTGTAGGGGCTATCTCACAGGGAAAAGCCAGGACGGGTTCCCAAGGCAAGCGCTTAGAGACCCCTGGGTGATAAGCGCTATATAAATCCAATATACAATACAATACAATAGGGGAATAACATGTGGACTGGAGTGTTCATCCCACCCCGCTTGGTTTCTATATGAGGCAGGAGCCTGACCCATGGCCTGTTCACGGGTTCTGGTACTACGGGAGAGAAGGCTAACCTATTGACTTCCTCTCCCCGGGGTGCTTCCCTAATGAAAATTGGAGGCCAGTCTTCTGCTGCTAGGATGATGTCATAATCATCAGATAGTTGAGTCCAGAAGGCTGCTTTGAATATTCGTGGTATGTCCCTTTCTGCTTAATGGAACCTCTGTGTCATGTTTAGGTTTTAAGTGTGACTTAGTGGGCTGGGTACCTAAGGAATCTCTACCTACAGAGGTGTAAACTTCTGTGATTAGTTCTTGTTCACGGTCTTAAACCAGAACTGTTTCCAGTCTCACATGTATAGCCAGAATTGAAGCCTCTCCCTTTATGTTGCTTAGAATATTAGAGGAAAAGTAGAGAATTTTCCCATTAACTTAATGCACAAATAAAGAGCTAGGGCAGCTCCATGTTCATTTTGTACTTGTCGAAGTACATCAGAGAGGACAACCAATGAAGGCGCACCATGCACACCAGTATAAATTCATGCAAAAATTATCCCCCCAAGGGTAACACTCCAATAACGGAGGCACCATCCCAGGAGGTAGACACATTGTCAGTATTCTGTGTTTGTCTTGGGGGTAGTGTACCGATGCACTGCTTCTAAATGAGTGGTCTTGCAAACAATCCAGAAAGCCATTTCATCACTCTTTGCGGGCGCTTTTCCCATGATAGAGTTAATAGTCTTTGGCCTTATGGGTTGTGTTTGAACAGGAGTGGCAGGTCTTGCTGTGACAGCAGGTCTAACGCTCACAGTACATTGCTCAGACTATGTAATTTAATACCCCCGCATGAGATAGAGGTTCAGGGCAAGGATTGGAAATGTAACCAGCCAAGACTGGACTTGTAGTCCTGTTGTTGCTCAGAGGCCCCAAATGAACATGTCTATGTGTGTATCCGGCAAGTGACCACCATACCAATGTTGGTGTTCTTAAAAAGTTAAAGGGATTTCGAAATCTTGGTAAGCACTACACTGCGTAGGTGGATATAGTACCATATATTCATGAAACTGTCCAGAGGCAGCATCAACAGGCTCAAATTCCACCCAGTAAAAAGTCTCAAAGGCATATGCTGGACGTGCATCTATTACGAAAGTGACTGCCCCCCTCCTCATTGGGGACACCTTTAGCTTTGAGGTGTTGAGTAACTGCTTCCCTGCAATTGGCGTCTATACCAATAGGTGCTGCCATGATGAATGGATTCAAAATGTAATTGGAATCAAAGAATTAGACCTTTTATGAGTCAGGCTTGACAAACCTACAGAATTAGGTCCTACCTTAATTCCCTATAGAAGGCAACCATGATTACTATGGATGATGTAATAATGGTTCATATGTGTGTAATAAATGTAAACTACTCAAGGCATAGCCGTAAGATAGGAGGCCAACATTGGGCGCCAACTGTTGTGTAAGTTAAGGTGACATGAGTAAACCTGATTTAATGCACTAGTGATGAATGTGAAAGACAAGTTATTGTAGCCCCGCAAAACACTATTCAACGTGCAATCGACATAGAAGTATTACTTTACGGTTACTAACAATCCCATAAAGGGATCATGGGCACTGTGGAAAAAGCAACAAACCATATTTCGTTATTCACAGTATCACACACACAGTACTAAGAAGAATGAACACTTTTAAGTTAAAGGTATTTTTTATTACAGGTACAATATATTTCTCAGAACATCGAAAAACAACCACAGAGAAATATATAAAAACAGCAACAAGAATAAAATGAAGATTCTAGCATGTTAGATTTCATTAATATGCCATTTAGAACCTAACACCCTAATGCCTTCTTCTATTCGCTATATTATTAGAACATGGAAGGAAGAGAAACTTGTAGTCTAGAGTTTCTTAGAGAGAAGAGACGGACTGCATAACTTGTTGACAGCACAAGCAGTCTTTATTTGCGGAGATGTGAAGACAGTGTTCCACGCAAAGGGCACATACTCACTGAGGTATCAGCCAGTTGGTCTTCCTCCAGGACTTGATTTTATCAGCTTCAGGTGAGTTGTATAATCTGTGAAGTTTGCTTGCACCAGCTTAGACCATCTCTTGCATGGTGTTGAGACAGAATATCGAGTTGAATATGTCGATTTACACAAATATTGAGTTGGACATATCGCGATTCAGAAATATCAACAGCAAGAATACTGTGATCAAGAATATCGAATTTAAGCTAAGAAACATTGTTTTAAAAATATAGAAGTCATTAATAATGGTGTTTGCAAAAATATAGATGTTTAAAATATCGATTTTTTAATTAGTGTTATGTATTTTAGTTTATATTTTAAATGTGTGTGATGTATGTTTTATGTATAAGTATTGTTTATGTTTTTTGAATATATGTGTTACATTTTTTGTAGTTATGAATTTTATTTTAATTATATTTTGCATTTTTTAGTTCTGTATCGGGTTGTGGGTTTATAGGGGAGAGAGTGGGAAGTAATTTAATTACAATAAATTAATGATTATGTTTTACATTTTTTTAATTTAGATTTTACAGTGTTAATTGTGAGAAGTAATTTATTTGTAATTAATTATTAATTGGTTGTTAATTAATATTAATTAATTAATTCGTAATAAATTATGGTAATTGTGGAATTTCTTTCCGGTGTGGGTTGTGGGGTTTATAGGGGTAAGGGTGGGAAGTAATTTATTTTTAATTAATAATTAGTTGTTAATTTATATTATTGATTACAAATTAATTATGGAAATTGTATAACTAATTTTAGGTGCATGTTGTGGCCTTTATGGGGTAAAGGGTGGTAAGTAATTTATTTTTATTAATTAAAAAATAGTTATTCATTAATTACAATTACTTAATTTATATTTAATTAGGGTATTTATTTATATTTTTTGTGTGGGGGTTTATTGTTATTGGGGTGCAGTGTGGAGTGTAAACTAGTTTTACTTACTTTATAATTAGTTGTTAAATACTATTATTTTTCTAATTGAAAATAAGTTTTGATTGTGTAATTCATTATTTTCCAGTTTAATTTTAGCAGTGTGTTGTTAGGATTATAGGGGTAAAGTGTGGGAAGTTAAATAATTTTAATGAATTGTTAATTGTTTTTTAATTAATAATATTTCTTTAATTAGTAATTCATTATGTTAGTTAAGGAAGTATTTTTAAACAAATGTAGATGTGGGTTGTGAATTGTGTGGTGTTATAGGGAGGAAATGAAAAAAAGTTAATTTATGTAATAAATAATGTTTTTGTTTCTAAATTTCAAATTAAAAATATTTGTTTGGAAATTATTTTTTATTGAATTTCATATGTTAAGGTATTTGTCATATGTATTTAACATTATAATTTTTTTGTATTCTAATTTTAAATATATTTGCATTTTAATTTTTAACATATTGATATATTTTTTCATTTATTTCGTTTTTTAAAATATTTTTCTTGTTAACATTTTGTTTGTTTTTAATTTTGAACTGACTGGAGTGAGAATATTAACTGTTACTCCTCTGCAATACAACACTTTCCCTACTGTTGCACTCACTGGAGTGGGAATAGTAATTTTTATCCCTACTTTTACAATTATTGAAGTGGAATAGTAAATTGTATCCCACCACTATCTAACACTCTTCCTACTGTTGCCCTCACTGGAGTTGGAATATTAATTTTTACCCCTCTTCTATCCAACACTTTCCCTACTGTTGCATCGCTGGAGTGGGAATAGTAATTTTTACCCCTCTGCTATCCAGCACTTTCTCTACTGTTGCACTCACTGGAGTGGGAATAGTAATTTTTACCCCTCCGCTATCCAACACTTTCCCTACTGTTGTACTCACTGGAGTGGGAATAGTAATTTTTTACCTCTCCGCTATCCAACACTTTCCCTACTGTTACACTCACTGGAGTGGGAATAGTAAATTTTACCCCTCCGATATCCAACACTTTTCCTACTGTTGCGCTCACTGAAGTTGTCACGATCCAGCTAAGGCGCCTGCCAAGATGTGAGGAACGGGCACAACAGCGGAACTACGAGTCCCAGAAGGCTCAGGTCAAGGAGGAGTCATTATAGGTCGGAAACACACACCCGAGCGTGCGCGTAGTTCGTATCATTGTACCAGAGAACAACATCGGAAGGCCGATGGAAGTCGCCACCGCTGGATTTCGTTTAGAACCCTGGGGAGGTACCAGAGCGAGGATCCGCTCTTTCTGACTCCCAGGTTCTTTCGCCGTCAGGTAGGGAGAGAGGAGTCTTCACTCTGTCTCTCGAACTCTGACCGACAGACTGTGTTAACTTCAAGGGCGTTTCCGTGGAGCTAACAGATTTCGCGACCTTGATCTACACCGCCTCTAAAACTATAGAGGGCGGATATTACCAGTGGTGAAATATTGAACATTTGCCTTTTGTAAACTGCCGGAGAGGTAGTGGACGCTCTGGTTTCCCCCACTCGTAGCAGAGTGCGGTTGGGGAAAAATCATCAGTGGTTTGTTTCAGTGGAAGCGTGTTGATCCCCCGGTGAGGAGGAGCGCTACAACTAGGTGTGTACGGCGGCGGTTGTTACACCGTGGAAGCCTAAGAGACATTGCTTAGACACTTCTAGATTTGCACAACCTAAACGTATATGCACAATTGACTACAGGGGAAGGGTTCTTGGCTTAACGAGGTCTTCTGATGAAGTAATCAGAATTCTCCAGGAGCAGGATAAGATTCATTGAACAATAGTGGATCTATGGTTATGTTCGTTTTGTTTTTGGCAGAGGATCTGCAGTGAAGGTATATCATTCCCTAGTGAGATCTAAATGAGTGTAGCATTTGGGGGGGAGTGAGAGTGCTAATCTTGTCTGCTTGTGTCTTTCAGATCCTTTGTCCCTGCTGACCCTTTCCCGACCTATATCCCCTGCCTGATCGCTCCTGAACTCAGTGATTATTCATGTTGAGTTCGGATCTGTCTGGAAGTGGAACCCTTATAGCATCATCCGAACCCTGAGGAGCAAGAGGAGCATAACAGAAGTGGGAAATTTAAATTTGAAGATTTTTAAATAGTTTGATGTTTTAATTTATAATATAATGTTTTTTATTTATTAGTTTTTATGTTATTGGTACACACACACACACACACACATATATATATATATATCCACATTGCCTTCTTCTTCAAAGAAGGACTCACTCTCAGAAGGTAAACCAAAGGTTTATTCAGGTAGGTTACGAGTTTCGACAGACAAGCTGTTTTGATCACACAGTATATATATATATATATATAAATACATATATATTCATGTATATATATTTGCAATTTTTATATAATTACAAAATGATCAAATAAATTAAAATTAATAGTTTATCAATTGTTTTAATGTAAATATATAGGAATTATGTATGTGCGTTTATATTTTTTGTATTAAGTTTATTTATTATATTTTTTAATTTATATTAAATCTACTTTATTTGTATATAAATTTTATTATTCAACATATTTAATATTTATTATTTTATATATGTATACATTTCGACATTTTATACAACTATATTTTTTACATCTAAATTTCTTTTCTCGATATTTTTGTACTTGCCTGTTAGTAAGGTTAGGGAGTCAATATTTTTGCATTCTATATTTTTTCATTGATATTTTTTACATCGATAATTTTTCAGTGAACCCTCTAGCAGAATCTGGGCGATAAAATAGGCAATGGACTTATTTATCTAAAGAGTTTTATATAGCGCTGGCTAGACTCGTAGGTATCAGAGCACTTTACATAAGGTCAGCAAAGTTACAACAATAATAACAATTACACGTTACATCAAATATATGAGACACATTAACAGGAGATAAGGAGAGACCAGTAGAGAGGGAAGGGGGTGAGGGGGAGTGAGAAGGGAGAGGACGAGGGGGAAGACGGAATAAGAGACAGAGGTAAAGTCAGCCCAAAGACCGAATGAGTAGGTGACGGCCAGGGAGGTAGTCCAAAGCCAGTCTCCCCTATAGCTCTCAAGCAAGCTCCAACGGGTATCGGTCAGACAGGTGGATAGAAAGGAGACACGGCAAAAGCAAAGCGGCAGAAATACAATGAGGGGGAGGGTGGGCGGGACAGGGAGAAGGGGAGAAACTGTGCCCAAGGTCCGGCTGGGTGGGTGACGGTCAGGCGGTGAACCAAGTCCGATCTCCTCATTAGCTGAACAGAGCAGCTCCACCGGGCGTCGGACATAATGCTCGGACTCCGCTGTCAGGAAAGAGGTCATGTGTACTCAGGGATTGTCAGAGTAGTGTGGGGGGAGCCATGGTCCGAAAGAATTCTAGAAGTCCTCTTAAGGTCAGGCACAGTCCTGAAAGGGTTGAGTAAGTAAAGTTCAGCAAGGGGGAAGAAGCTACCATTGTCTGCCATGTTGGGGTCAGGCATCCTGGGACCCTTTTTCAAACCAAGAGAGTGCTAAGTACGACAGAGCTTTGTAGGAAGGGAAGGGTCAAGCTGCCATTAGATCTTAAAAGGAATCTTACACTTGAGTGAGGTTGGTAGCGAGGCCGCAAGAGTGTATCAGATCCCAGGGCATCAGCCTCAGAGCAGATGAGGATGAGATGTCACCTCAGGTTTAGTAATGTACGTGATTAGATCTTCCCAATAGATGATGTAAGTGCAGGCATCTGCATGTTTGGTGACTGGGTGACGGGCCACGGCTCAGCAGAGCTCCTCAAGGGTGTTGTGGCAGAGCATATGTGGCGCAGTGAAGTCAAGGAGGTTGGCTGAGTGCTCTTTCTGAGCTGAAATGGAGAGGGGTGCTCAGGCAGGGAGCCATCTGGGGGGTCTTGGGGTCTCCGAGCCACCAAGCGGAGCACAGCGTCACGGCAGCCCCAGCCACGCAGTGTTGGGCCACCTAGCGCTGCGTCTACTACCCCGCAGCCGTAACTGCGATAAATCCCTGAGATGTCCGCTGCCACCTGAGCGTACCTCGCCAACTGCACATAGGGGGGCCTAGGGGACGCGCACCACACAGTCCCTGCTCAGCCTGCCAGTACTAGGCTGGGAACCTGCAGGCCCAGTCCATCCTACCACCCCCCTACCACAATCACAGGCCGAGGCCACTCACCACACCAAAGTCGCCTGTTTTCTTCCTCAGCGATGATCACCATGGTCCACAGCGCCGCCTCTGTCAATCTCGTTCAAGCAGCTCTTTTGTTGCAGCCGCCATCTGGTCTTTTCTCCGGCCGGGCAATTTTTCCCCAGAGATTAATGTTCTTACTGCCGCAGTCACCTCGAGTCATCACTGACGGCTTCCTCCGTCCCAGCCATCACTATAAGCCACCAGGGAGTCGTGGGAAGGATAATATTAACAATTGAGTAATCCAGCCTGCAGAGCCCCTCTAACAAGTAGCCATTCCGCTGCACGCCGTAACCATGACTTCTCCTGACAAGTGGTCAAGTGCCAGTCCTTATATACAAAATCTTATCAGAAGTTGGAATTTCTTACTAGGCCTGGGTGGTGAACTCCACTCCTTTCACAGAGTTTGCAAAGTATACTGCACTCCAGGGAGCACGCTGAGTTCCCAAAAACTCCACTCTGCATAGCGGAGCAGAGGTTTTTCTTCACTCATGCTCGCCACCGTTAAGTTGCCGAGTGCGAGCAAGGAAAATCCAATGCTAGACCACCTCCCAGCGAGATTTCTCAACCCAGATGGTCGCTATAGCTCGCGTTGAGAAACCTTCTGTTCGCATTGAGGAAGCTGCCGTTCAAGTAGAGTTCCTACACGAGTGGCAAAAAGAAGAAGCTCCTTCTGGTGCTGCATGTGGTGCCATTCACGCTGATTTTACAGTGCAGGACAAACACTCGGCATTAAAAATCAGCGCAATCCGCAAGACCTAACGCCCTCCACCTCTTGTGGAACTCCATGTCGCGCGGCTGTATTTTTTTGTCACTTCGAACTCCCCTCAAGCCTATTTCTGACATAAGTTTAGGAATGTATGACATAGATTATGTGCATTAAGGTATGAATTTCAAACATTTCCTTATGGACATATAAGACAACAGGACATCAATTCTGACTATATTATTTTGGTTATATGTCTATATGTGTTCTTATTTAACCTTGAGATGGTGAGAAGTAGGCATGTTTCCCAGCTGACTTTCACCTTGGATGTTGTGTCTATTGAAATTAATTGAAAAACCCTGGCAATATCACAGTACCTGGAAAGATAAAGTCTGGAGACATCTGCATTTAAAGGCAAACATGACAATGGTTCTGCATAAATCAGGGAATGGCGATGTTCATTGTCGATGCTAAGGAAGATGGCCGCCTAAATGAGCTAAGGTGGAGTCGGCGCCTACTAAGATGGAGTCGGACCTTGGAGACTATGTCAATATGGGAAAAAATCAGACAGGCTAATTTAATGTGCTCATAAGGGGGTCTGGATTTAGGACCTTTACAATAGGTTGGCCCATGGCTAAGATAAGGAATACCTCAACAAAGGACTGTGGAAAAAAGCATGGCCACTCCAAACCACCTTTGCTCAGGTGATGGGCTGCCTGTCTATTCCATGCATGTTGTTCAGCTCTAGTAGAGACAACTGAGCCCAGCACCTGCTCCTTATTGAATAAAGGAGTGTCAGTGTGATATACAAAGTCAATAGGTATGATGTTATGACTTTCATCATCAAGGGAACCATATGGACCTCCACACATTGATACCGTTTTCCGTGAAGCTGGAAAATACCCACAGCAAGATGATATTAGCCCCGGTTAGATCCATCAAAATTTCAAAAATAACTTTCAGTCTGAGTTGCCAGCAGGGTCGGCTCCTACATTAGGGTGGCCTACATAGAGAAAATGGCATCCCCATAGGTGCCCGGCTGGGTGCCTTCCCCAGCAATCACAACGCTGCCATTTCAGCCTTGTGATTGGCTTAGGTGAGTGGAGGGAGGCTGCCTGTTTCCTGTTCCTGCTGGAGGCAGAAGAGCAGGAAAGCAGCAGGAAAAAGTGGTGTGGGACCCGGCCATGAGCAGAGGCGCATAGGAGATACCCAGTAAGTTGAGTTTTTTCTTTTAATTCGTATTCCCCCCAACCCGCGAACCACTGCACGACCCCCCACCTGCGAGTAAATGCCAGCGGTGACTGAGGCTCGGTGTCGGTAAAAAAAAAAATGGTATACCCGACACAATAATACATAGCTACTCAACTGGAATTTCACAGATATTTTCAGGCAGAACTGACAATGGAGATAATTACATCTGGAAACGCACTATCGTGGAGGCTGGGGACTAAAACCTATTGGGCAAAATACAGTCCCAAGAAGGACACCTGGTGTATCTGGAGAAAGTCTATTTAGGAAACAGTATTCCCCGGGTCTGTGCCACCTGACCATATTACATAATTGGGCAGTGTTGACTTGAACAAAAGTGTGGCATTGAATGCAATTGAAGCTGTAGTGTAACACAAGCAAGGTTCAGAGAGAGAATTACTGGTGACTAAAGAGTCACAAGGATAGGTGATATGACTTGGGGCTGTATTCCTGCCCAGGGGAGCTGTGGTCAGTCACCCTGTACTCCTGTCTCAGTGTGGCCCATGTTACAGCTGCACTCCTGTCTCCACCAGTCACTCCACGTTGTAGAGTAAGTACTGGTTTTACATTAAAAGTGTTATGTTGAGGTGTTACTCATGTCTTGTATTGCGATCACGAAAAAAGTTTAAAGCTACAGACGCTCTCTCCCTTCCTCTCCCTCTGCTCTCCCTCCTCTAGCCCTCATCTCTCCCTCCTCTCTTCATTCTCTCCTCCTCCAGCGCCGCATAGATTGACTCCTGCCACTCAATCATCAGGTGCGGACCGGTGGGCTGTCCTTAGCGCCAGCCTCGCTCTAACACTCTATCGGCCACATGCATCAACCTATTTAGGAAGTGCAAACGGTGCGAATCGGTAAATTCGGCCGTTTGCGATTCCTAAATAAGTTTTTGGGATGCATCATGCATTTTTGTGAAATTCGCTATTTTTAGCGATTTCCAAAAATGTGATTGCTTTTAAGGAATCGCAAATTTGCGATTCCTTAAAAGCAATGCATGATTGTTTTTAAAATTGCGAATTCGCAATTAGGGGGTGCAAATTACCACGAGGGTGAACCTCGTGGTAATTAGCGAAAAAGTATTAAAATGCTCAAATTTGCATTTTAAACACTGTCATGTTACAGACACACGTCCTTAGGACATGTGTGGGTGAAACATGCACTTTAAAATAAATTTCAGGGGTGCAGGGGGGGTCCTTTGGACCCCCCCCCTGCACCCATGGAATGCATTAACATTTTGCGAATCGCTAATTGAAATTCGCAAAATGTCAATGCATTCCCATTGATTCCTATGGGCTTTTTGGCCCATAGGAATCAATGGGAATTGCGAAATCGCAAATTAGAATTCGCATAATATTTGAGATTCGGTAAAAAATGCGATTTTTACTGAATCGCAAATATTATGCGATTGAAATCATGCATCCCATTTTGCGATTCCTTATTTGCGATTCCCTAAAAATCGCAAATAAGGAATCGCAAAACCTTACAATGATGCATGTGGCCGTAAACTCTCTAGCCGCTAATACCTCTCACTTTACCGAGATACGGCAGGAGAGTCGTCCATAGCTTCAACCCAGCCCTCCTCTTGTCCTATGTCCCACTGCTCCCTGTAAACATGAGAGTAGCAGCACTACAGATAATGATTAAAGCGCTAAATGCACTTTGCCAGCAACAGTAATAAATTAGAAAGGATAATGGCTTCATCATGTAAATGGCAATTAAATCTATGACCAGGTCGCATTTGTTTGTAGTTGTCTATGCTTTGATGCAAGGAAAACAAGCATTTGATTTCAGCCGAGCTACTGAGCTGTGAAGCGCCCACTGGGGGTATCTTCTAGTCCAAGGTAGCCCAAGTTTAAAATGTTGGCAATTGGTTTGTTTGCAGGAGATGGGCTGCCAATGCCATTTGTGAGATACTTATTTCTAACTTGCATTTTCTAAAGAAACCTTTGTGTTGCTAAATGAAGGATGACTTGCTTCTGGCGATTATTTTCAACCCCATTGTTTTAAAATAATGCAGTCATGCTAAATGGATGGCATGGGTGGAGCAGGAATGAAGCAAGATATGGAACAGTTTTAAATGCATTACTTTTATAAATATTCTCGCTTTCTAAAATTTGCTTTAATTTGCACCATTTGGTCCTATTTTTTCGTCTTCAAAATTTCCTTGGCGCAAGAGTCCCTCCAGTTTCCCTCTAGTCAATCAGGCTAGCTCGCAACACACATTCACAACGTTTATGCCTCATCACTTTCAAATGTCACCAGCCGCCACTGGTGGCCAATTGGTTTGTCACTAGCTGACTGTTTCTCCATGTAGGTCTACTAATGAACCATATGTGAGAGGGTATACTTTTGGACCTCAAGATACTCTGTACTACAACATCAAGTAAAGGAATGAACCAGAGGCAGTAGGATTCTTCTGTCTCCTCCAATGTAGTATCGAGCATAGTCAAGGACTAAGGGTATGAGCTGCTGTTGCTGAGACCTTGAAAAGACAGCAGTAGACTACCTGGCTTGCTGAGCACATGCCTTATTCAGCCCTGAACTGTAGGATCAGCTGTTCCACATGCTACTGTATGGATATTTTAATTTTTACAAATTGTTGCCCAAATAGGAGAGCTGTTGAATTTCATCTGCCCTTTCGTTGGGGGGCAGGGAGCATAGGTATTTAATATGCAGTATACCACGCTCCATCAATACCATAGGAGTTATTCACAGATATAGGTGAGCAAAAGCTTAGTTTACCATTTCTTTGCCATGAGGTGTTCAATGGTGTACTAACTTGACATGCTAGTAGCAGTAGTGGCGATGAGCCCCTAACTGGAATATCAGGACATCATATCCAGTGGGCTGATTTCCCAACTGGTTCAGGTGTTCCAAACAGAAAAAATATTCATTGAGGATTGAGGGAATACCGCCAAAACAGAAAAAATGAATGAATTTGATTAAAAGCTGTTTAGCACTAATGAAAAAAAATACTAACTAAAAAAGGGGGCTGTGGAGTTTATCCCACACATAAAATCACACACACACATGCACACATATATAGAATGAGACTTACAAAGTGTTATTAAAATGCATTTTAAAATGTATGCAACTGTATTTAAACATTAAATTAAAAGTTTAATTTGCATTTATTAATTTAAAAATGTCAAAGAATGTGAAAGAGAAACCCGTTAGCACATATTCCTGTGGAAGTGAGTGCAAGTCAGTTGGAAACTGACTTAAAGCAAGCAAGGGTTAAAGACATTCTCAGTCCATAGCTACATCTTTTTAAGTTGTCTCCAATTGATAATAATATCAATAATAATGATGATAATAATAATAATAATAATAATAATAATAATAATAATAATAATAATAATAATACTAATACAAGCCCACACACCAGCTAGAAACCTCAGAATCATTTTAGGCAGCAAACTGGACATATCCGCTCAAAATTAACACAAAGGGCCAATTCCGCTACAGCTTGTAAAGCCCTCCATATGACTTGGATCTGTAGGGCTTTACAAGCGAATTGTGCACCTGGAGTCTGAGCGAGCGAGTACGATGCATTCACATGCTCACAGACTCGGTTCGCTCGAACTCCCATTGAACTCTATGGGATCCTGTATACTGGACGCGTAGAAAGGCTCCCATAGCAAAAAGGGGTGGGTGGAGAAAGGCGTACACCTTGTGGCAGGCTCCCCATGGTGCCCGCCACACTGTGCATGCATGGGAAGGGGGGACCCATGAGTACCCCCACAGGTCTGAATAGGAGGGTCCCTTTTGGGGCCTGCTATGGGCCCCAAAAGAGCGATCGATTCCGGCAGCTTTTTTGACCCGGGCATACTGAAACGTGAAGGCTGTCCGAATCGTGCATCCTACTTGCTCGCTCGGAAATAGAGTCGACTGACCTGTACGAAGCTTCTGCGTACGAGTCGTACGGATGGAATCAGGTTGGGAGACGATTCGGTTGGTGCGTACGCGATCTTTGCATCGTACTTGGTTGTTCTGACCTCTGTACAATTCGGTCGGTAAGAAGGGCTAAAAATCTATCCGTAAAAGCCAAACCCAATTCGTAGGCCTTCCTAGCGAGCCTGGAATCGACCCCAAAGTAGCATTGTCCTGTTTTCACACCCTGAAGATGCACAGCTTATCAGAGCCTCCTTGTCCGGTCTTGACTTTTGCAAGAAGCAGAAGACCTGGCTCTTTAAGTGAGCTCGCCCGAGGCCAGTCTCACACTCCTGTAACAGTGCTCGGATACCCTTACAGATGATAGCAGGCTATAATAATACAGGTAATTCAAAGTAACACAACAATAATATTAATGCACATAGATTAATAAGGCCAACATATGTGAGTCGTCGAGACAGTAGTAAAATAAGAAAAATAAGACAATGGTAATAGTGGTAGAAATAATGCGGCAAATGATTTATCTTCACAGGCGATATGAAATGAAATGTACATGGGCAGCGTAGAAAATTATTTCTACTTCGTGAACTTTAAATGTGAGCACATGTTAGCAATTAAAGGGCCGTTGGATGAATCAGGGCTATGTGTAAGTCCCAAAAAATGAGGCGTGGGCATAAAACACCAAATTACAGAGAAATCGAGAGAATCCACATTGGAAAACCACACAGGAAAATCCACACGAGTCAAAATTCAAATACAAACCATGAAGATTTATTTGTAACTTAAGAATAGTTGCTGAAGGCAAAACGGTAAATGATTAATCAATTCAATTCAGCATCAATAAATCAATAGAATTAATGACTTTTTTTGTGCAGTTAATCAAAACCATTACAAAACACATCATATTTTAAGGTGGAGTTTATGGCTGGACTGTATGGGTGGGAGACTTTGGGTCTCATGAAAGCCTCTTGCTGCCAGGGATTCCATGTCCAAAGTGCGAGAGCGTAGCCGCAATTGCTTTTTATTGTTGCCTTGATGATAGCATAGTTGGTTAAACTGGGGTCCCAATTCTCTGTAGCAAGCTGCAGGTGATCTTTGGCTAAGGCAAGACAGGCAGACCATGGGTTGCTGGTTTAAAGGAAAATAGATTTTAAAACAGCCTTCATAGAGTCTATGGGGGCTGCCGTTGTTAAGAAAAAGTATTTCGATAAAGCCGCCAGCTCCTCTAGTTTGTGTTGATTGAGATCTAATTCCAAATGAATTAAGGTGTTCCTGGTGCAAGCTGGTAGACGGAATATCTTTTTGTAGGCGGAGCAATGTATTTTTTCCAGGTCTTGTGCTAATTTCCCTGGGAATGCCTATTGCGCGTAATTGAGGGACGGTAAAAGTTTGGCCATCAGGACTCTTTTTATGGCCATTGTTGTGGGGCTATCCAGTGTCGCACATAGTTTTCAAAGGGCATAGGTGGCCATTTTCCCCTTCTGCTGCAGTTTGTGGAGTTGCACCTGTGAGCGACCCGATTCGATGATCCAAACTCCCAGGTAGTTGTAAGATTGGACACAGTCCAGAGTCAGCGTGCTCAACTGTCACTTTGCCACCTTTTTTCTCGGGTAATGGCCAAAAATTATATGAATTAGCGACCAGCTTGTTCTGAGCATTGTATACCTAAAGGACCGTAAGCGCTTTTTGAAGACCTATTTTAGTACGATCAAGAAGAACTAGATGATCTGCGTACTGCAGCAGCTGTATCTTTGTGAGGCCAATCCTGGGCGTGGCTAGTGAGGCTCCATAGAGTGCCCGGCCCATGTCCGCAGTATACAGATTAAAGAGCATCGGGCCAGGACACATCCCTGCTTTAGCCCCCGGTCCGTAGTAATTTTCCCTGTGGCGGACTGACTGGTGAGTTTGACCCTTACCCAGGTACGCGAGTATAGTGATTTAATGGCTTGTAATTGGGGTAGACTGATGTTCCAGCGAGCCAGTTTCTGCCAAAGGATGTATCGGTCTACACCATCAAAGACCGCAGAGTAGTCGATGAAGCAGGCAAAAAGCGGTGAGGTGCAATGGGACACCGCTTGATGGGCTAGATATGACTGGGCAACAATGTTATCCGCAGTTGAGCACCCTGGTCTAAGCCCGGTCTGATAAAAGGGCAGAAGTCCTTGCGCCTTGACCCAGTCCACTAATTCCGCCAAAAGCTTGCATAGGCCTTGCCCTCAATGTCCAGGAGGGCAATCATTCGGTAGTTCCTAGGGTCAGAAATTGGCCCTTTTTAGGTCTCGCGTTTGGCAGCGCATGCGCTGTCTCAGCGAGACCTAAAGTAATCTGAATGTTGGCTGAAACTTAGTCTAATTTGTTTTTCCACTTGTGATTGGTTTACCTGAGGCATTGTGTTGTGCTTGTGTTTGTTTGTTTATTTATAACGCGCTCCCCGTGTTCACTATAGAACGGCGGCATTCCTCCAGCCCGGCATTTTACTTTGCCTCCCCCCATCGGCTCCACGGAGACAGCTTGTTCAATTTGTTCAGCTACTACAAAATCCCGCTGAACTATGTACGGCAGCTCACACGGCGTTTCTTTGAGCTTGTCTTTATTTTGAGTGACCATTGCTGATACTGCGGCCTCACTTATCTCTCCCGCCCACCCGTGTTGTGTGTCTCTGTGCACGCGGCACTGTGTTTGGCTTTATTTGTCTGGTTGTTGGGACGGCGATCCCGGCAGATCACTTGTTTTATTTATGAGCAAAGTGAGTGCTTTCACTTTAATGTTCCTTTTGCACGTGCAAGTCGTCTCTTTTGCTCACGTGCAGTCTCCGCTGCACTCGTCATCCATAACTAAACCTTAGACGAACTTGTGTTTGGTGCTGTGTCCTGGGAGTTTGCATGCAGCGGGTTCCACTCAGCAATGTCGATTTTCAGGAAGCACGTGACTCTGGAGCGCCTAATCACCAAAATCTGCGTGTCGGAGTATCGTTTGTCTTGTGCTAGAGGCTGCGGCCAGCTGAAAGTAAGCCTGCTTTGTCATCACTATTAGCCCTTCATGCCAGCTTATTATAAACTGGGCTATTAACAACTGGGGGCCCGCTCTCCGGTGACAGTCATGGGCCGGGCCGCCATGTCTGCTGCCCGCATGCCTGCCTCCCATTAACATTCAGGACCTGTCACTGCTCCGGGAGCTGCTCCCCCGCACCCCTCGCAAACAAGCGCTGATTGCGGCGCTGATGGCTTTATAAATGTTTGCCTCTCATAAAGGGAAAAAAACACGAAGCTGTGGCATTAGGGTGGCATACAACCTCGCCTGCAGCAGGGCTCGCTCCAGCGCCCATGCACTTCTGAGACCAATTTATTTTGCTGAACACTGTCTCTTTGACGTGGCTACAAATGTTACCTCAACTTTCCAATCAAAAACACAGCAGGGCTGACCATCTGCTCGGCACCCCTCTCAGCTGATGGTTTGTACAGAGACAGCCAGCAGCATCCTTACACTCACCGGCCTTTTCTGAAGATGCCACGCTGATGAGATCTGTCTGATTAGTGAGTGATGACAAGTGTTAAGTGTGAAAAGGTCAGTCTTTCCAAACTGACATTTTTCAAAACTTTCATTAGTTCATATTTGCAATGCTGGTGTCTCTTTATATGATGCCGATGGGGTTGAAACATTTGACCACAACAGACTCTCAAAGTTATTGATTTTGTTGGCAGGTACAAACCATGTGTTATTAAAACATACTCTGCCGGATCCCACGTCGACATTCAGCCACGTCCAAAAGGCAGATTATGCTGCAGAGAAACGGATATGCATACTTTTCCAGCTGCTTGCATTAGAAAGAGATATTTCATCAGCCTGGTACACAAAAAAAGTTGAGAAACGTTAACACTTTTTCATACAACAGAGGGTTTTCAGTGCTAGCACTCTGGAAGGAACGGCTATGAATACATGTATTTATTTACATGCCACACTTCGCGATATGAAAGGCCTCAAGGCGCGTTTTTACGCAGATAAGGGAAGTAGGCACAGGACAATAACACAAGTTGCCCATCATCACCCAGCTGAGCAGCCTGTGCATCTAACTGCCTCAAAGATACGCCTAGAAAACAACTCACCAGTAAAAGGTGCTGCAGAACAAGAACATACACAAACAAGGTTTCAACCGTGGGTGACTTGAGCAGGTCACATGAGCTGGAGACCTGACTGCATTGCTGGCCAGGGGAAAGATAGACTTATTATAGAAGATAAGGAAGGAAGCATGGGCTTTCATCTATCTCTGAAGCAGTGTATTGAGCTGGCACTCCGAAGAGTCATGAGTTATCAGCCTTGTTCGCTCCAAGATTTGGTAAACCCAAGTCTTGTTTTTCCTCTGGCTGTTTTCGCTCCCATCCCTCCCACTTTCTGTCGCTCAACACCCGTTTCCAAATATCCCAGCCAGTAATCTCCGGCTCCAACTGCTAATCCAGGAGGTGCCTGCCCCCCAGCCCCCACCCGCAGCTCTCCAGTTCACGCTCTAAATCTGGAATCAAGTGCAAATCGATTCGCAGAGCAGGACAGCTAGGGAACTAATACTGCCAACAGCTACTTTTACCTACCTCACTAGGCCCTTCTGCCTCCTACCTATCTGCTCTCCGTGCTATCTCAGGGGTCAACAGTTTTATTTATTTATTTATTTATGCATTTTTATATAGCGCAGACTTTACCCGAAGGCGTCAGAGTGCTTCACAATAGGAACAAAAAGATTACATGATGAGAGTATTACACGAGAACAGATTACAAAAGCAGACGTTAAGTTACATAAGTTAAAAGTGACAATTGTGAGCAAACAACAATACATGAGGTAGTAAAAATTATTAGTTGGATACTGCCAACTGTCTAACAGCTGCCATTAATACATAAACAGTGAACACTCTCAGCACAGCAATAACTAGGAGCAGCGTGCTACTGTAACCACACAGCTGTGTCTACCGCAGTGATAACACACTGCAAGCTGCAATAATAATGGACACTAGCAGCAATACACGTTCACTGACAGCTGCCATTCCATATTGGGTGGGCACAAGTATCCGCTTGCTACACCATAATATGTACTCATTCGCCTGGCATATTTTTTGTGACCTGAGCTGGGTTGTTGCAAGTTGGTGTCTGCATTTTTCCTGAATAGTTCCCATATGTACAATTAATAAGGCCAAGTGTTTTAATTGCTTCATTCCGGTTACACCAGTATCTTCATATTTGTAATGCAATAGGTCTCGCATTTAAGCTATTAGCATTGTAAATGGCAATGCCTTTTCTTTATGTTTTAAAAACCAAAACATAAATAAAAGGCATTGCCATTTACAATGCCAATAGCTCAAACCTGCATAAATGCGAGACCTATTGCATTGCAAATGCTTGTGTATATATTGGTTGCAACAGTGAACCCCTCCAAGAGTCTGGGACATCCCCCAGTAGCCTACATTCCGCATATGATTGCACCAAGGTGTCTGACCAGAAGTCTGTATCGTTCCTGAAGAGGGAACCTGGTAGACCACTAGAGCCGGGGGCTCCGTTCTGTCGTATCTTTTTTAGAATTAAATGGACCTCCCCTTTGCTTGGGAAAATTGAAGCGGCTGGAGGGACTGCCAGCTCTGCTAGTGTGTTTCCATCTTTCTCTCCAGATGTTAAGGCACTGTTCTGCGGAGTGCCGTTCGGGTCATCCGTATACAGTCTTTTAACGTGGGCTACCCATGTAGCTGCATCCCCCACCCCCCTTCACCCAGGGGCCCACAACGGGGCCTGGGTGAAGTACCACATGCTTTTCCACGGCGGAAAAGCCGCCGCGGAAAAGCATGTTTTGTAATCCATCCTAATATGGCAGGCGGTGTCTGAGAGACACGCCTCCATATTAGAGCTTTTCCGCCGCGGTTGTAAGCCAACCGCGGCGGAAAAGCAGCGGACTGAAACCAGGACCCACCAGCCATCCTAATGTGGCGGTGGGTCTTTGATGGGTCCGCAGCAGTTTTTCCGCATCCTCCGGGCCAGCTGTGGCTTCCGCCGGCCCAGAGGATGCGGAAAAACCACTATCCTAATAAGCCCCTAGGTGAGGAAATAGTGTCAAGAATCTTTGCCATTATTAGGGGGTGCACATGGGGGGTACCTATGGTACCGCACGGTGCCTGCCGCTTTTTGCACACAAATGCAAAGTGTGCATTTTTACCATTGCGGCGGTTGCAGCTTGAAGCTGCAGCCGCCGCAATGGTAAACATAGAGGATGTGACTGCCATGGTGGCGGTCACATCCTAATTGCACAGGAGGGACCTCCGCAGGCCATGCGGAGGTCTCCTCCTAATGGGCCCCTTAATTTGGAGCGGTTTATTTTCGCTCTGGAATCGGCAGGTGGCCGGAAGGTCAAAGGCGCTGTAGTATATTACCCGCCTGGTGAAAATAAACAGATATTTTGTACTACACTCTTGGAAACTCTAGCGCCTTATGTCCTATATGCCGATAACTTCTTTATTGTGGGGGATTTCAACTTCCACTTTGACATCATCTCAAATCGTGATGCTGGAGAACTCCTGGCTTCCATGGACATGCTTGATTTATCATCTAAGATTAGGGAACCTACTAATAGAGCAGGCCATGTTTTAGATAACATCTTCACTAATATGTCAACTCTAACAACGCCCCCCCCCCCTCAGGCAGTAACTTGGTCTGATCATATGATGTTAAGCTTCTCTTTTTATATCCATGGAAGGCAAGTGCAGGCTCAAGGACTTAAAGTCACCCGCAGACAATGGAGGAAAATAACACCTTCCACATTCAGACCAATCTTCTTCCCTCCATCTTTTGATGAGGATAAGGATGTTAATGAAGCAATTACCACGTTTGAAACAGAAATGAATAGAGCTTTTGACATTATTGCCCCCATGAAAACTACGACTATATATATTAGATCTTCTCCGGCACCGTGGTACTCTGACAGCCTGAAATCAGAGAAAGCGGCATGTAGAGTTAAGGAACGCAAATGGAGGAGGACTAAATCCAAGGAAGACAGATTGATTTATAGCACTTCACACAGGGCCTATCTGAAGAACTGTAACACAGCTAGGCGGTCACATCTAGCCACCCGTATAGATGGAGCCAAAGGCTCCTCTAAAGAACTCTTTAAAGTTCTAAAAGAATTTACCTCCCCCAGTGTCAGTATCTCCACATGTCCCCCATCGCAAGATTTCTGTGAGGAACTTGCCCTGTATTTCACCAGCAAAATAGACAAGATCTATAACTCTTTCACATCAAATGTGGAACATTTGGCAGAAACTCCGGCCGAAGACAACTCTATACATCCGAAATTGGAATACTTCTCCCCTATAACGAGGGAGCAAGTGCTTTCATCTTTAAAACATAGTAAGTCTGGCTCGCCGGCTGACGTCGCTCCTCCCAATATTATGGCTGCCCTAGGTTTAGAATTGGCTAATCCAATTATGGAAATTTGTAATCTGTCTTTAGCCTCTGCCTCTTTCCCGCTGAAATGGAAAAAGGCATACATTAAGCCACTAGAAAAAAAAACCTCGGCTGACCATGGAGATCTTCAAAATAATAGGCCTATCTCTCTTCTGCCTTTATGCTCAAAAATCATGGAGTCTACGGTTAATTATCAACTCTCAGAATATCTGGAACAGCACAACCTTCTTGATTCATCACAATCGGGTTTCCGTGCTGGTTTCAGCACTGAGACTGCACTAAATGAGGTATCAGACACAATCAGGTTGTTGTTGGATGAAGGGACCCCTACTATGCTAGTTCTTCTAGATCTATCGGCGGCCTTTGACACCATCTCCCGCAAGATCCTATTGGAGAAACTGTGGGAGATTGGTGCCACGGGGAAGGCGCTGGACTGGATGCAGAGTCTCCTCACCGCGAGATCTCAATGTGTTCAACTTGATACTTTTGTGTCTGGGACAAAAAATGTGGACAAGGGAGTCCCCCAGGGCTCTGTATTAAGTCCTACATTGTTCAACATTTATGTGTCGTCTCTGGCTTCCGTGATCAAATCTTGCGGGTTTCAGACCATCTCCTATGCCGACGACACGCAGATTATTGTTTCGATAGAGAAGGACTCAGGAGGGACTAGGGATAGGTTTAAGTTATGCATGACAAAAATTGCAGCATGGATGAAATCAAACTTCCTACAACTGAACTCAAATAAAACAGACTATACTGTTCGGGAAAGCCCAACAGATATGGACCAATGAGTCTTGGCCAGAGGAACTGGGAGAAGCTCTGAGCCCAAAAAACTGGGTAAAAAATCTTGGTGTGCTAATTGACTCCAAATTATCCATGGACGAGCATGTGAAAATCTTAGCTGGTAAATGTTTTGGATTAATTCGCATGCTAAAGAAGATTTTCCCCTGGATCCCCCTCTCTTCCAGAAAAGTCCTGTTACAGGCACTTCTAGTCAGTGGACTTGACTATGGAAATGCCCTACTGGTAGGGATGAGGGAAGATTTATTTTCCAAATTGCAAGTCGTGCAAAACACGGCGGCCCGCCTTGCTCTTAATCAACCCCCACGCACCCCTTCCTCCCCCCTATTGAATGAGCTGCATTGGTTACCCATGAGGAAAATAGCTGTTTTTAAACTCCTTTGTTTGGTTTTTAAAGCTTTGATCGGTCTAGGACGTGAATATCTAAGGAGGAAATTATCATGGTACCCTCCAACCCGTCAGTTAATATCCAGAGGTCATAAGCCTCTCCAAATCCCTAGAATTAGAAAGTCTAGGATGGGGGGACGCGTCTTCTCTCATGTTGCCCCCAGACACTGGAATGCACTACCAGAAGACCTTCGGATTTGTCCCACATTTGCGGCCTTTAGGAAGAAATTAAAAGCATGGCTATTTTGAGTGCCCTGACTCTGTACTTGGCAGTCTGGATCCCGGGCGCTGAGAGATCCCCTTGGGGATGATTCGTGCGCCATATATAAATAATAAAAATAATAATAAGGACTGCTCCCTTTCAAAGGCATAAGAAAATCACAAAGTATCTCTAACCATAAAGTCAAATAATAATCTGACATAGAGTCTGCTCAGTAAAAAAGAGATGCAAAATCCTGGCTCATATCTTAATGAAGCATTTGTATATGTTTTCAGGCAGATAAATCATACAGTCAGTGTGATGTGAAACAAATGATAAATTACGATATCCAATGGTAAAACAAAAAACACATCACATGGAAAACGACTCTTGCTCCACTAATATCGAATACTCCTGCGTTATGTACTACAAAGAAAGCAAAGGCACATTCAAATGACATAAACAACCTCTGTTCGGCCACTGGGAAATGGCCTTCAGATGCTACACTTGAGCTCTTTATTTTCTTCAGGAACATCAAGAACACATAAAAAATTATTTTTTTCGAAACATTATAGCACAGGACCATAGATCAGAATTGGATAAGGGAAATTTTGAAATACTGCAGCACACCTTTGCCACACTCCGAGTACAGACAGAGAAACAAGAAAACATGTCAATGTTAAAATGATGTCCACGTGAATTCAAAGCACAGTTAGGCATCTTAAATACAGTGCAACTACTTCATTTGTGACCCATTCATATTAATTAAACACACATAGGGGCAG
Source organism: Lissotriton vulgaris (assembly GCF_964263255.1). Classification (NCBI taxonomy): domain Eukaryota; kingdom Metazoa; phylum Chordata; class Amphibia; order Caudata; family Salamandridae; genus Lissotriton; species Lissotriton vulgaris. The sequence continues at coordinate 270,270,694 of NC_141689.1, read as the reverse complement.
ATGTATCAAAGATTTTTTTCTCGCAAACGCTGCGATTCGCAAAATAGCAGCATTTGCGACAAAAAAATAGGGAAATGCGATGTATCATTGAAATTGCATTGTAAATTTAAGGAATCACAAAATTAGCAATTCCTTAACTTTGCATCAGCATTTAGGAAATCGCAAATTGCGATTCCTTAAATGCTATGCATCAAGCATTTCAATTTAGCGATTTTCCCTTAAGAAATCACAAATTACCACCAATTAGTAGTTGGTTGTAATTTGCGAATTCTTTTACAAATGCACTTTTTGGCATTTGTAAAGGTGCCATGTGGCACTCATACATGCTCTTAGGGCATGTATGTGCGCCATATACGCACACATGTAAATTTCAGGGGTGCAGCAGGGTGTCCTTAAGACACCCTTGCACCCTTGAAATTTTTCTCAATTTGCGATTAGCAAATTGCGAATCGCAAATTGAGAATAACTTCCCATTCCTTCCTATGGGCCTCCTGGCCCATAGAAATGAATGGGAAATTATTCCTTAATTGCGATTAGCAATTCGCTAATCGCAATTAAGGAATTTTAAGAAATCGCTAAAAAATAGCGAATTTCTAGATATATACCATTTTGCAATTCTCAAATAGCGATTCTCAAAAAATCGCTATTTGAGAATAGCAAATGGGTATCTTGATACATCTGCCCCATAGTTATTAAATTTGCATCCTCACACACAATGAAGACCTCATTGATGTAGTAAAAAACTGGATGTTTGAAGTCTCAAAAAATACACTGAACAGGGTGTTCGGCTGCAGGTTAAATCAAGTGGAACTTTATGATATGTGGTATCAATGCTGCAAAGAACATTTTCGAGCCAATGTGTGATATAATAAAACACTAACAAAGAAAAGCAACATCACAACCCTGCATCCAACAGGCTAAAATAGCCATCCACAATCTAACAACATGCAGGTTCAATGGGTTATCTGCAACATTCTGCCTGTGTGCCCACTACAAGTAGATAGTTAAAACGAAAGGACAAACTGGACTTGACCTAGCATGGCTCACATTCTCCTTCATAGTGTGTTAAGAAACAACATACTATTTCAAATATTAAGGGATGATTTAGCGATTGGCAGATGGGATCACCAATCACAAATGTGATGGATATCCCACCTACTTTATCACGAGATCCCTAGGGTATAATGCACTTGTAATAGGGCAGAAGGGATGCACGTCGCGATGTGTACACCATCTGCCAAATCGGTCTTCAAATAAAAGTTGCAGAATTCCATTAAGGAGTAGATTTCTCTGATTCGTCGTGCTCCTCTCGCCATCCCAAGTATCTTCGTTTTTCTGCATGTGTTGTTTTTCTCTCTCCAGGTTCCAAAAATATACTCATTGTAGCACCTCACCCATTAGGTACCCACCTACTCTCTCCATTACTATTAACCCCTTCACTGCGGCGGCTATTCCGCCGCAGTGCTAAGGGGGCGGGGCGGCCGCGCGGCGGCCGCATGCTGGTGACGGAACCGCTCCGTCACCAGCGTCGGTTGAGCTGTGCTTGTGACGGAGCGGGTCCGTCATGGCCCGCCCCGCTCAATAGAACGCTCAGCGCAGGTGCAAAATTCGCGCCGCGCAGGCGCGCCGAGCGGGCCATGACGGAACCGCTCCGTCATCAGCACAGCTCACCCGTAGCTGATGACGGAGCGGTTCCGTCATCAGCACTTAAGGGGTTAACGTCCTTTAATGTGTACCTTGGACTCTCGCATTCTGTTTTGAGCTCTGTTGATTCCATGCTTGGTTCTAGCAATACAAATACCTCTGCAAACATTTGCAACTATCAGAGCTTACTTTGCTGAGGCACGGCTGTCGGCTGGCTCTTCGCCAGGAAGGTTATTTTAAACATTGGAGACTCTCTTACTTTATTGGTTCAGGTTCTCGGGCTAAGTCAGGAGAGATAATTCTGAAGCTTTCCTTTTATCTTTGTAGTCACCCTCGTTTTTCTTCTATCAAAACCTGTACTATGGACCTAATTCTTTGACACTAAGCTACATAAACCATTTCCTTGGCTCGTTTCCAGGGTACTTGCATGGCATTCAAGTCTGTAATCAGCCATACTGCTGAGAGCAAGGTTCCTTATCTCCTTCTGCCAGGCTGTGTTTTTGAGCAATCTATTCATTCAATTTGAATAAAAGAGCCAAATTTAGCTCCATCTCTGCACAAATCAGCCCAAACGTATCCCTCAGCCCTGAACTACCAGGGAATGTCCACTTTGCACTAGATAACAAAAGCTGTCATGTTCTGCTACTGAGATTTAGTAATCAATAGGTAAGAGTTTCATGTCTGCCTTTAGGGATACTAGCAGAAAGGCTTTAAAACTTGTGAACATCCAGCAGTACCAAAAGGTTATCAGTAGGGACAGATTAGGAAATATCAGCATTGGTAAATTAGAGAAATTGTACATCCCTTGCGCTAGAATTGACTCCCGAAGGAGTATCTCTGCGCAGTAGACCGCTGGGGAACCCGTCCTGGCTTTCCCTGTGAGATGGTCCCTACTGGGTATCTCCAAGGTGAAGCCAGGCATCCCCGGCGTATGTGGGGGGCTGTTGTGGAGATGAGGTAAGCTAATGCCCAGAGTTGCAGAGTGTGATCCCTGGTTAGAGTAGGCACCGAGGCAAGAATTATCGATTCCTCTGTCCCTGGTCCACAATCCTGCCGTGCCGGGAATCGAACCCTCGTCCCAGGTAGTCCTCTGCTCTCGGGTCTGCCGCCTCTAACCAGTGAGCCACACCACTTCCCTAATTTGCAAATGCTTTTTGCATCACTCCTAATGACTATGATAGGCACAAAAGGTAGCACAATTATTTTAAATGCCAGTCTTTAAATTCACAAAAGTACTGGAATCTCTCAATTGGCAAGCCCACCAGCCGGGTCCTTCTCCCTCCCTGCTCACTCGTGGCTGTCTGAATCAAATGACGAGATAACCAATGAGTTATTAAGCTCCTGATTGCTAATTACACATTATTCTGCATTACAGGAAAATAGAGAAAACTTTCTAAGAAAACATAAATCTCAAACTGAAATAAACAAGCATTTGCAAAGCAAATTGGTCTTGGATTTGAAGGTGATAAAGGTATCGGCATTGTAAATGACAATGTCTTTTACCCATGTGTTTTGGATTGGAGTGGATGTGTGTGGTGTGAAATTATGTGGTTTGGATTTAAAAATGTACGGAGTTGAATTGTGTGGCATGGAACTGTGTGGATAGCTTTGCGTTTTTAGTACGCTGACGAGATCTGTCTGATGAGTGAGTGATAACAAGTGTTAAGTGGAGTGTGAAAAGGTCAGTCTTCCCAAACTGACATGTTTCAAAACTTTCATTAGTTCATATTTGCAATGCAAGTGTCGCTTTATATGATCCCGATGGGGTTGAAACAATTGACCACAACAGCCTCTCGAAGTTATTGATTTTGTTGGCAGGTACAAACCACGTGTTATTAAAACATACTCTGCCGGATCCCACGTCGGCATTCAGCCACGTCCAAAAGGCAGATTATGCTGCAGAGAACCGGATATGCATACTTTTCCAGCTGCTTGCATTAGAAAGAGATATTTTATCAGTCTGGTACACAAAAAAAGTTGAAAAAACGTTAACACTGTTTCATACAACAGAGGATTTTCAGTGCTAGCACTCTGGAAGGCACGACTATGAATACATGTATTTATTTACATGCCACACTTTGCGATATGAATGGCCTCAAGGCGCGAGTTTTGGCAGATAAGGGAAGAAGGCACAGGACAATAAACAAGTTGCCCATCATCACCCAGCTGAGCAGCCTGTGCATCTAACTGCCTCAAAGATACGCCTAGAAAACAACTCACCAGTAAAAGGTGCTGCAGAACAAGAACATACACAAACAAGGTTTCAACCGTGGGTGACTTGAGCAGGTCACATGAGCTGGAGACCTGACTGCATTGCTGGCCAGGGGAAAGATAGACTTATTATAGAAGATAAGGAAGGAAGCATGGGCTTTCATCTATCTCTGAAGCAGTGTATTGAGCTGGCACTCCGAAGAGTCATGAGTTATCAGCCTTGTTCGCTCCAAGATTTGGTAAACCCAAGTCTTGTTTTTCCTCTGGCTGTTTTCGCTCCCATCCCTCCCACTTTCTGTCGCTCAACACCCGTTTCCAAATATCCCAGCCAGTAATCTCCGGCTCCAACTGCTAATCCAGGAGGTGCCTGCCCCCCAGCCCCCACCCGCAGCTCTCCAGTTCACGCTCTAAATCTGGAATCAAGTGCAAATCGATTCGCAGAGCAGGACAGCTAGGGAACTAATACTGCCAACAGCTACTTTTACCTACCTCACTAGGCCCTTCTGCCTCCTACCTATCTGCTCTCCGTGCTATCTCAGGGGTCAACAGTGGACACTGCCAACAGTCTAACAGCTGCCATTAATACATAGACAGTGAACACACTAACTAGGAGCAGCGTGCTACTGTAACCGCACAGCTGTGTCTACCGCAGTGATAACACACTGCAAGCTGCATTAATAATGGACACTAGCAGCACTACACGTTCACTGACAGCTGCCATTCCGTATTGGGTAGGCACAAGTATCCGCTTGCTACACCATAATATGTACTCATTAGCCTGGCATATTTCTTTGTGACCTGAGCTGGGTTGCTGCAGGTTGGGGTCTGCATTTTTTCCTAAATAGTTCCCATAAGTACAATTAATAAGGCCTAGTGTTTTAATTGCTTAATTCCGGTTACACCAGTCTCTTCATGTTTGCAATGCAATAGGTCTCGCATTTAAGCTATTAGCATTGTAAATGACATGCCTTTTCTTTATGTTTTAAAAACCAAAACATAAATAAAAGGCATTGCCATTTACAATGCCAATAGCTCAAACCTGCGTAAATGCGAGACCTATTGCATTGCAAATGCTTGTGTATATATTGGTTGCAACGGTGAACCCCTCCAAGAGTCTGGGACATCCCCCAGTAGCCTACATTCCGCATATGATTGCACCAAGGTGTCTGACCAGAAGTCTGTATCGTCCCTGAAGAGGGAACCTGGTAGACCACTAGAGCCGGGGGCTCCATTCTGTCGTATCTTCTTTAGAATTAAACGGACCTCCCCTTTGCTTGGGAAAATTGAAGCGGCTGGAGGGACTGCCAGCTCTGCTAGGGTGTTTCCATGTTTCTCTCCAGATGTTAAGGCACTGTTCTGCGGAGTGCCGTTCGGGTCATCCGTATACAGTCTTTTAACGTGGGCTACCCATGTAGCTGCATCAAGAGGATTCTCTATGTTTGAGGTCCCGTGGAATAGTTGGTTTAGATATCGCCAGAATTCTTGGGATTTACACGGTGCCAATAGATCAAATTTTTCAGCCATTTCTCCTCAGTGAGTTCACGATTTCCCTTCCAAACCTGTTGTTAATGATTTTTAGCGGCTAATTTGAGTTCCGTTTTGGCAGTCTCTGACCTAGTTTTTTGATAGGCCCTTCGTTTGGCCTTTAAGTGTTTAGCGCATTGCTTTATCCCTGGAACTCGACCCAGGACGTATGTTGGATTTCGTGGGATACTGTATATGGTGTTCCCCCGCAGCAGTGTGGCCAGTGCATATGCAAGTTTGTCCCATTCCCCTATACGACCACAAATATTGGGGCCGGTCTACCATCCGACCTATGATGTTTTCCATAAGGCAAATTCATTGGTTGTCAATAGACAACAACCAGTGATCCCTATTCTAGTAAATAGCCAGAAGCAAATACAGTTTAGTGTAAGGCTAATAATGAGACAAGGAACAGATTGTGAATTTGTGACATCAAACTTTTTAATAGCCGAAATTTTAAAACTGTTCTTACTTTAAAGGTAGCTCTTTTTGTGTTGAATATTCATTTTGCTGGGCATCAGGGGAAAACGGGGCTCTCCGGTCCACAATCTGCTAATAGCCGATTGTTGTGGAGAGAGGTAACCCCCTCCGAGGCTACTGAACGTAGGCACCATTTTGGGCGGTTAGTGCTCTAGCGCTAGGACGCATTTAGACAAAAAATCCCCACTTTCACGAGAGCGCAGCTGAGCTGCAGGCGCCTGAGATAGTCTGTGCGTCCCTTGCTTATAAATGCTTATAAATGCATGTGAATTGTAGTTGTACATATACCTAATGCCTGTGAATTCGTGACATCAAACTTTTTAATAGCCGAAATTTTAAAACTGTTCTTACTTTAAAGGTAGCTCTTTTTGTGTTGAATATTCGTTTTGCTGGGCATCAGGGGAAAACGGGGCTCTCCGGTCCACCGCGGCTCTGCTAATAGCTGATTGTTGTGGAGAGAGTTAACCCCCTCCGAGGCTACTGAACGTAGGCGCCATTTTGGACGGTTACCCCTCTAGCGCTAGGACGCATTTAGACATAAAATCCCCACTTTCATGAGCGCGCCAAAGGCGCGTCTAAGGAAAGCCCATCTGCGCCCGTCCGAGCCAGAACCCTGCCAGGTGACAGGAAACCCTGTCTTTTTGTTTAAAACATCATGTTGCCTTTGTCCTACTCGAGAGAGGAACTCCTCAAGGTAAGGACCTCTATGCATAGTTTGAGCTGTGTGGACAGGACATCTTTAGTGAATGAAGATTTGCCTGTCTGCTGTCCCTTTTGTAAATGGAGAACAGTCCAAACATATAAAAGCTCAGATCCAACTATTATTCTGTTGACTCACCCGCAATCAGCGCAGGAGCTTTAATTACCTAAAGCTCAAACTATAAAAACCAGTAACACCACCAATGTTAACTGTTTATACATTAATGCAAGGTCCATTTCTAAGCATGCCTCCGAAATTTGGGATCTGTTAGATGTCCAGAAGCCCGACATTGGTCTGTTTACTGAAACTTGACTCCAGTCGCATTCTGCCCCTTCTCTAACAATTGCATTTCCCCCAGAATATACGGTGGTAAGGCTGGACAGAGTGGGGAAGAGAGGAGGAGGATTAGCAATAGCCACTCGCTCCACTCTGAAGGCAAAGATTCTTGACACTATTTCCTCACCTAATTTGGAGCTGTTGATTTTCGCTCTGGAATCGGCAGGTGGCCGAAGGTCAAAGGGGCTGTAGTATATCACCCGCCTGGTGAAAATAAACAGATATTTTGTACTACACTCTTGGAAACTCTAGCGCCTTATGTCCTATATTCCGATAACTTCTTTATTGTGGGGGATTTCAACTTCCACTTTGATATCATCTCAAATCGTGATACTGGAGAACTCCTGGCTTCCATGGACATGCTTGATTTATCATCTAAGATTAGGGAACCTACTGATAAAGCAGTTCATGTTTTAGATAACATCTTCACTAATATGTCAACTCTAACAACGGCCCCCCCTCAGGTAGTAACTTGGTCTGATCATATGATGTTAAGCTTCTCTTTTTATATCCATGGAAGGCAAGTGCAGGCTCAAGGACTTAAAGTCACCCGCAGCCAATGGAGGAAAATAACACCTTCCACATTCAGACCAATCTTCTCCCCTCCATCTTTTGATGAGGATAAGGATGTTAATGAAGCCATTACCACGTTTGAAACAGAAATGAATAGAGCTTTTGACATTATTGCCCCCATGAAAACTACAACTACATATATTAGATCTTCTCCGGCACCGTGGTACTCTGACAGCCTGAAATCAGAGAAAGCGGCATGTAGAGTTAAGGAACGCAAATAGAGGAGGACTAAATCCAAGGAAGACAGATTGATTTATAGCACCTCACACAGGGCCTATCTGAAGAACTGTAACACAGCTAGGCGTTCACCTCCAGACACCCGTATAGATGGAGCCAAAGGCTCCTCTAAAGAACTCTTTAAAGTTCTAAAAGAATTTACCTCCCCCAGTGTCAGTATCTCCACATGTCCCCCCTCGCAAGATTTCTGTGAGGAACTTGCCCTGTATTTCACCAGCAAAATAGACAAGATCTATAACTCTTTCACATCAAATGTGAAACATTTGGCAGAAACTCCGTCCCAAGACAACTCTATACATCCGAAATTGGAATACTTCTCCCCTGTAACGAGGGAGCAAGTGCTTTTATCTTTAAAACATAGTAAGTCTGGCTCGCCGGCTGACGTCGCTCCTCCCCATATTATGGCTGCCCTAGGTTTAGAATTGGCTAATCCAATTATGGAAATTTGTAATCTGTCTTTAGTCTCTGCCTCTTTCCCGCTGAAATGGAAAAAGGCATACATTAAGCCACTACAAAAAAAACCTCGGCTGACCATGGAGATCTTCAAAATTATAGGCCAATCTCTCTTCTGCCTTTATGCTCAAAAATCATGGAGTCTACGGTTAATTATCAACTCTCAGAATATCTGGAACAGCACAACCTTCTTGATCCATCACAATCAGGTTTCCGTGCTGGTTTCAGCACTGAGACTGCACTAACTGTGGTATCAGACACAATCAGGTTGTTGTTGGATGAAGGGACCCCTACTATGGTGGTTCTTCTAGATCTATCGGCGGCCTTTGACACCATCACCCACAAGATCCTATTGGAGAAACTGTGGGAGATTGGTGTCATGGGGAAGGCGCTGGACTGGATGCAGAGTTTCCTCACCGAGAGATCTCAATGTGTTCAACTTGATACTTTTGTGTCTGGGACAAAAATTGTGGACAAGGGAGTCCCCCAGGGCTCTGTATTAAGTCCTACATTGTTCAGCATTTACGTGTCGTCTCTGGCTTCCGTGATCAAATCTTGCGGGTTTCAGACCATCTCCTATGCCGACGACACGCAGATTATTGTTCCGATAGAGAAGGACTCGGGAGGGACTAGGGACAGGTTTAAGTTATGCATGACAAAAATTGCAGCATGGATGAAATCAAACTTCCTACAACTGAACTCAAATAAAACAGATTATACTGTTCGGGAAAGCCCAACAGATATGGACCAATGAGTGGTGGCCAGAGGAACTGGGAGAAGCTCCGAGCCCAAAAAACTGGGTAAAAAATCTTGGTGTGCTAATTGACTCCAAATTATCCATGGACGAGCATGTGAAAATCTTAGCTGGTAAATGTTTTGGATTAATTCGCATGCTAAAGAAGATTTTCCCCTGGATCCCCCTCTCTTCCAGAAAAGTCCTGTTATAGGCACTTCTAGTCTGTAGGCTTGACTATGGAAATGCCCTGCTGGTAGGGATGAGGGAAGATTTATTTTCCAAATTGCAAGTAGTGCAAAACACGGCGGCCCGCCTTGCTCTTAATCAACCCCCACGCACCCCTTCCTCCCCCCTATTGAATGAGCTGCATTGGTTACCCATGAGGAAAAGAGCTGTTTTTAAACTCCTTTGTTTGGTTTTTAAAGCTTTGATCGGTCTAGGACATGAATATCTAAGGAGGAAATTATCATGGTACCCCACAACTCATCAGTTAAGATCCAGAGGTCATAAGCTTCTCCAAATCCCTAGAATTAAAAAGTCTAGGATGGGGGGACGCGCCTTCTCTCATGTTGCCCCCAGACACTGGAATGCACTACCAGAAGACCTTCGGATTTGTCCCACATTTGCGGCCTTTAGGAAGAAATTAAAAACATGGCTATTTTGAGTGCCCTGACTCTGTACTTGGCAGTCTGGATCCCGGGCGCTGAGAGATCCCCTTGGGGATGATTCGTGCACCATATATAAATAATAAAAATAATAATAAGGACTGCTCCCTTTCAAAGGCATAAGAAAATCACAAAGAATCTCCAACCATAAAGTCAAAAAATAATCTGACATAGAGTCTGCTCAGTAAAAAAGAGATGCAAAATCCTGGCTCTTATCTTAATGAAGCATTTGTATATGTTTTCAGGCAGATAAATCATACAGTCAGTGTGATGTGAAACAAATGATAAATTACGATATCCAATGGTAAAACAAAAAACACATCACATGGAAAACGACTCTTGCTCCACTAATATCGAATACTCTTGCGTTATGTACTACAAAGAAACCAAAGGCACATTCAAATGTCATAAACAACCTCTGTTCGGCCACTGGGAAATGGCCTTCAGATGCTACACTTGAGCTCTTTATTTCCTTCAGGAACATCAAGAACACATACAAAATAATTTTTTTTTCGAAACATTATAGCACAGGACCATAGATCAGAATTGGATAAGTGAAATTTTGAAATACTGCAGCACACCTTTGCTACTCTCTGAGTACAGACAGAGAAACAAGAAAACATGTCAATGTTAAAATGATGTCCACGTGAATTCAAAGCACAGTTAGGCATCTTAAATACAGTGCAACTACTTCATTTGTGACCCATTCATGTTGATTAAACACACATAGGGGCAGATGTATCAAACCATTTTTTTCTCGCAAACGCTGCGATTTGCAAAATAGCAGCGTTTGCGACAAAAAAATAGGGAAATGCGATGTATCATTAAAATTGCATCGCAAATTTAAGGAATCGCAAAATTTGCAATTCCTTAACTTTGCGTCAGCATTTAAGAAATCGCTAATTACGATTCCTTAAATGCTATGCATCAAGCATTTCAATTTAGCGATTTTCCCTTAAGAAATCGCAAATTACCACCAACTAGTAGTTGGTGGTAATATGTGAACTCTTTTACAAATGCACTTTTTGGCATTTGTAAAGGTGCCATGTGGCGCTCCTACATGCCCTTAGGGCTTGTATGTGCACCATATGCACATGCATGGACATTTCAGGGGTGCAGCAGGGTGTCCTTAAGACACCCTTGCACCCTTGAAATTATTCTCAATTTGCGATTAGCAAATTGCGAATCGCAAATTGAGAATAACTTCCCGTTCCTTCCTATGGGCCTCCTGGCCCAGAGAAATGAATGGGAAATTATTCCTTAATTGCGATTAGCAATTTGCTAATCGCAATTAAGGAATTTTAAGAAATCGCTAAAAAATAGCGAATTTCTAGATACATACCATTTTGCAATTCTCAAATAGCGATTCTCAAAAAATCGCTGTTTGAGAATCGCAAATGGGTATCTTGATACATCTGCCCGATAATTCTTAAATTTGCATCCTCACACACGATGAAGACCTCATCAATGTAGTAAAAAACTGGATGTTTGAAGTCTCAAAAAATACTCTGAACAGGGTGTTCGGCTGCAGGTTAAATCAAGTGGAACTTTATGATATGTGGTATCAATGCTGCAAAGAACATTTTAGAGCCAATGTGTGATATAATAAAACACTAACAAAGAAAAGCAACATAACAACCCTGCCTCCAACAGACTAAAATAGCCATCCACAATCTAACAACATGCTGTTCAATGGGTTATCTGCAATATTCTGCCTGTGTGCCCACTACAAGTAGATAGTTAAAACGAAAGGACAAACTGGACTTGACCTAGCATGGCTCACGTTCTCCTTCATAGTGTGTTAAGAAACAACATACTATTTCAAATATTAAGGGATGATTTAGAGATTGGCAGATGGGATCACCAATCACAAATGTGATGGATATCCCACCCACTTTGTCACAAGATCCCTAGGGTATAATGCACTTGTAATAGGGCAGAAGGGATGCACGTCGCGAATTGACAGCGTACACCATCTGCCAAATCGGTCTTCAAATAAAAGTTGCAGAATCCCATTAAGGAGTAGATTTCTGTGATTCGTCGTGCTCCTCTCGCCATCCCAAGTATCTTCGTTTTTCTACATGGGTTATTTTTCTCTCTCCAGGTTCCAAAAATATACTCATTGTAGCACCTCACCCATTTGGTACCCACCTACTCTCTCCATCATTTCCAATGTCCTTTACCGTGTGCCTTGGACTCTCGCATTCTGTTTTGGGCTCTGTTGATTCCATGCTTGGTTCTAGCAATACAAATACCTCTGCAAACATTTGCAACAATCAGAGCTTACTTTGCTGAGACATGGCTGTCGGCTGGCTCTTCGCCAGGAAGGTTATTTTAAACATTGGGGACTCGCTTACTTTATTGGTTCAGGTTCTTGGTCTGGGTCAGCAGAGATAATTCTGAAGCTTTCCTTTTATCTTTGTAGTCACCCTCGTTTTTCTTCTATCAAAATCTGTACTATGGACCTAATTCTTTGACACTAACCTACATAAACCATTTCCTTGGCTCGTTTCCAGGGTACTGGCATTCAAGTCTGTAATCAGCCATACTGCTGAGAGCAAGGATCCTTATCTCCTTCTGCCAGACTGTGTTTTTGAGCAATCTATTCATTCAATTTGAATAAAAGAGCCAAATTTAGCTCCATCTCTGCACAAATCAGCCCAAACGTATCCCTCAGCCCTGAACTACCAGGGAATGTCCACTTTGCACTAGATAACAAAAGCTGTCATGTTCTGCTACTGAGATTTAGCTATCAATAGGTAAGAGTTTCATGTCTGCCTTTAGGGATACTAGAAGAAAGGCTTTAAAACTTGTGAACATCTAGCAGTACCGGTTATCAGTAGGGACAGGTTAGGAAATATCAGCATTGGCAAATTAGGGAAATTGTACTTCCCTACTTCCCTAATTTGCAAATGCTTTTTGAATCACTCCTAATGACTATGATAGGCATAAAAAGGTAGCACAATTATTTTAAATGCCAGTCTTTAAAATCACAAAAGTACTGGAATCTCTCAATTGGCAAGCCCATCAGCCGGGTCCTTCTCCCTCCCAGCTCACTCGTGGCTGTCTGAATCAAATGACGAGATAACCAATGAGTTATTAAGCTCCTGATTGCTAATTACACATTGTTCTGCATTTCAGGAAAATAGAGAAAACTTCCTAAGAAAACATAAATCTCAAACTGAAATAAACAAGCATTTGCAAAGCAAATTGGTCTTGGATTGGAAGGTGATAAAGGTATTGGCATTGTAAATGACAATGTATTTTACCCATGTGTTTTGGATTGGAGTGGATGTATGTGGTGTGAAATTATGTGGTTTGGATTTAACAATGTACGGCGTTGAATTGTGTGGCATGGAACTGTGTTGATAGCTTTGCGTTTTTGGTGACAAAAAGAACAAATAGGTGGTAGCTAAGCTTCAGATCTGTGTGTTTGGGTTTCAGCTATTGACGGTGTAAATGTAAATATATTTTAAAATGCATTTTTCCTATGTGTTATGGATTGGTGTGGATGTATGTGGTGTACAGTGGAATTACATGGGTTGGATTGGAATTGTTATTTGTGGCATTGTGTAGCATGGAATTTTGTGGTGTGATGTGGATTTGTGTTGTAGAATTATGTGGCATGGTGTGGAGTTGTATTATGTGGATAGTAATTGTGTGTTTTTGAGTGTATTGGAATTATGTGGAGTGGGATTGTGTTTATTGCTGTGTAATTATGTGTAATAGTATTTTGTGTTGTATAGTGTTATGTAGTGGAGTTTAATTATACGGTATAGTTTAATGATGTGGTGTGCTGTTCAATTTTGTGGTTTGATGTTGAATTATGTGTTGTTAATTGGATATATTTGGTTTGTAGTGGAATTGTGGAGTGGAATAATATGGTTTGGTGTTGAATAATGTGGTATATAATGGATTTGTGTGGAGTTGAATAGTGTGGCTCGGAACAGTGTGGTATTGAGTGAAATTATGTTGGTTGGAAATGTGTGGCATGGTATGGATTGTATTTATGTGGATTGCCATGTGGCATAGAGTGGATTTATGTGCAGTGTATTTATGTGGTATTGAGTAGAATGTAATAGGTGGACTTGAATTATGTGGGGTTGAGTAGTATTATGTGGATTGTAATTATGTTGTGTGATGTGGAATTGTGTGACGCTGAATTGTGTGTTGTGGAATTGTGTGGCACTTGTGTTGCATTATGTGCACCACATGTGGCAGAGCAAGCTTCCACCATAAATAAAACTGATAGCAGGTAGACAGCAGAGGCGCTGGCCTCCCTTAAGAGCAGGAGAGCTACAGCATTGGCACTTTACATCCCCCTCCTACAAAGAACAAGAGCAGGTGCAGAAGTGCAAGCTTCCCACACATAACATGTACACCACATGACACAGAGCACACTTCCACCATAAATAAAACAGATAGCGCGTAGACAGCAAGGCACAGGCCTTCCTCAAGAGCAGGAGAAATACAGCACTGTCACTTTTCACTCCCTCCTACAAAGTAGAGGAGCAGGGTAACCAGCAGTGCAAGCTTCCCACACACAGAACATGTACACTACATGATGCAGAGCAAGCTTCCACCATAAGTAACGTAAAACAAGTGAGAAGATGTGGGGTAACATAGAGAGCTATCAGCTTTGGGACTGGGGAACGAGTATCGAGTCTAGACGTCAGCCCTCCTCGTGCCAACAAAAAACATCCCTAGTGGAACAATTACAATTAAACAATGGTGAAACCGAACAAAGTTACAAATGCCTTACAAATGCCGATCATACTACGGCAATGTTGAACTCCCTTCCAATGAACGTGTATGAGTTGAACGCGTAGAGGAAAAAAAGCTCAAGTAAGCAGCCAGGAGAGAGGGGAAAGAAGAAGTAGTGCGCCAAAACTAAAACATTCAGATTCAAAACCCCCAAAAGCAACCCTAAATAATTAGCAATCCTTTAAAACCAATTTGCCAATCCCAGTCCTTATGAAAATGAAGCCTTAACCCCAAAATCCACTTCCCATGTACAATGGGCTTGAGTTAAACTACCAGTATAACTGGATTATACTTATCACATAATACCCCTTGTGTCCTCCAACATAGTTTCTATCCTTAGAAACTCCAGGGTCTGTTCAGCTCTTTCAACAGGACTAATCCTGGACCTCAAAACCATACATCCCAGGTTACAACGAAACTCACACACCTGTTTAACAATACTCAACCCAATAGAGAAAGCAACACCCAACTAGACCCCATTTTGTCCAAGAAAACATCCCCTCTCCACATGATTGAGGCAACATTAGGTGCTCAGCGGTCATAAAAAGCCCCCCCTTTCATGTCCAGCCCACAAGTTAAGCCCACCCCTCCTTGTACCTGGCCCAGACTACACCTAAAAGGCCAGTGCATTTAGATTGGACAGCTTTTATCCACCTGCAGTAAATACACATTACTGTCTCAATATTAACCTTAAATGATGGATTCAAATGCCCTTGCCACCTGAGGGCTAATTGAATATCATGCTCCATACAATGTCCTCCATTCTTGATTTGGCCCCTCCTTCCTGGAAGTTACCTACCTGTTTAAGAGGAAGACAGTTAAAGCCAGCCACAGCCAACTCAGCACCTAGTGAGATAAAAGCTTTATTTACAAAGACCACGCTTGTGAATGTTAACCACCCCTCCCACTGCATATTGAATTAAAAGGACATCCAACTCATTCACATTCCATACAGCACCCACCCCTTGCACAACTCAACGCACCCAGTGGTGGGCTGGAAGAAGCACTGGGAAAGGGTCATCCCGCTGAGCACACGTTGTACAGAGTGAGTATTGCAATTGACTCAGACCATTTCCAAGGAAAGATGCAGAGAGAGAAATTCTGTTTGAATCTACAAAAAAAAAAGTGTGTGACCCCTCAGGGTTTTTTTGTTGCATCAATCCATCCCTACAGGAGCCAAGTAGCCCGCAAGCCACCAAGAGCTATTCCCGTGCCCATATATGACCAGTCCAACCATGTCTTCCCGAAAAAGGTATTGCACGGGTGCCGCTCGAAGTCGTGGTGAGAGCAGCAAGGCTTGCTGTACCCTTTCTAAGTCATCCCCGGACCTGCTGGGTGCATCGTTGGAGGCGCAGAACAGAGAGTGGGACTGCGAGTCCCAGGAGTGCTTGCGGCGTCCTGAGGAGCCGCACCTGGAGACTCTTCCCGCCCCATCCCGCCTTCTGGGTGCCACGCCCTTCCAATCCCCACAAGTGCAAGCCTCGCGACGCGTATCGCGGGACGCGCGCGGGCGAAGACCGGGCCAAGCCTAGGAGAGACCGGACCGGGCCACCCATCTGAGCTCTATTAAGCGGGATAAACTATTTGGATTAAGCTGTCCTGTTGGTCTGCCTGTAATACAAGAACCCTCTACTATGGCCATGAGGGAGACCCGGAGCAAAGCAACGGCGGTGTCTGCCATGACTAAAGGTACTTTGGATAATTTATTGGTCAAAACTAATTGTAGAGCAGGTAACGATATGTCTACCTTGGAAGCACAGTCAATTACTGGTACTGAAACTACAGGCCTCTCTACATCACTAACTTTAATTACTCCCTCCCAGGAATCACTGGAGGCTACTCATCTATCGCTACTGGACAGCATAGACCAAACCATTGAGTCTGTCCTTTTACAGCTCAGGTCTTCTTCACACTCCCAGCGTGACTCCCATCTTTCCGCCACTGTCACTACCTTGAACCTATCACCTAAACCAGTTTTACCTACACAAACAGGGTCTGAATTGAATGCAAGACAAGCAAGGGGCATTAAAGAAGGAGCAGTTCCGAAATGGAAAATATTCAGACAATCTAAGGGGGTGAAAAGGGCAAGAACGGACAAAGCTCCTAACAATTTAGTAGTAACTCCAGACTCAATGGAACGATCCCCTCATTTAACTGCTAATGTTTCTATGTCCCCACTATGTCACACACAAGTGTCGCCACCAGGGACAGGGGTCCCAATTGTCTTCGGTGAAAACTCAAGCGCAGAAGGGGACCATTCTATATCACTTATTACTAATGTAATAGAGAGACTTTTAGAACCCCTGAATAGGAGACTTAATTGTATTGATAACCGGTTATTAGCAATTGAGACAATTATGGGCGATATGAAGGACGAATTAAAAGCCATGGGGACTAGTTCCCATGCATTAAATCCCCCCGCAAATCCAGTGGCCACTCTAGCAACAGGCCCTCCTACCGCACCCATATTAATAACTGCTCCCCCAGCCCATCCCCCCTCCTGCCCTATTCCTTCTACCTCTGTACCTATCCCACTCCCAAGACAAACCCCCCCAGTACCACAAGTGCGGAAATCCAAATTGCCACCACCAACCTCCTCCCCAAGGCGAGGAAGAAGACAGAGTAACGCAAATGTCCCAAGTGCACAAAAAGTTCGGCCCCCGATTAGTTCACATTCAGTCAACCTCCCGCCAGAAGCTGCTGCTTACACTGCAATTCTGGCTGGAGTCCCAGAACTTACCACCAACATGACGGAACCATTTGACTCCCTTAGAAATAAGGTGATTAGTTGGCTGAACATCCACAGACCATTGCCACCAAATTTGAGGGGGGACATCTTAATGGTCAGGCGGGTTTTGGGGCGCATACATTGACCACGCCGACATATGCATGTTCCAAGAAACATGGGCACGGGAGGAGCAACATCGCATGGGATTTGCGTCATTTTCAGTTGCTGCTAAATGGGCAGGAAAAGGCCGCCCTTCGGGGGGGTAAACAATTTGGGTGGCAACGCATCTGGGTTGCAGTGTTAAAACCCTGGAGACACTTTCAGATGATGCCCAGTGCTTGATTTTAGAGTGGCCGAATGGTTTTAGATTGGGAGTTATAAATGTTTATTCCAGGCCAGTTAGTGTTTCGGTCAAATCGAAAACTATTGATGAACTGTCCACCTTTTTAACCCACTTCCCGGACAGAGTCATGTATGTGGTGGGAGATGACCTCTATTCCCAGTTCGAACCCCTGGTCGGTTTACTGGATGCAGTAAACCAGAAAGAGCATGATGTTTGGGGAATCCCTCAAGTAGCTGGGCCCGTTGCGAGAGTATGGTCCCCATTAGCTTTCCAGATTAGAACTCTAACATTGACCCACTCGATAAGGGCATGCAATGGGCGTGTGAAGTCAGATGTGCCACCAGCCTTTACTTTTTCACAGTCAGGCAGGAGGGCACGCCTAGACTACATGTTTATTGAATGCAGGGAGTGGAAAAGAATTGTAGATTTTAAGATCATACAGAGGGAGGAGAGCGACCAGGACCCACTGACGTTAGTTCTTAGGATCCCTGGTGCTGGTGAGGTGCCTCTACCTGAATGTGACAACTCAAACACAGCCACACTGTCCAGTAACAGACGCAGGATAAGATGGGACAAGCTGGCCAAAAACCCAGATGGAAAGATGTGGGAGGCAAGGGACCCTGTCGGCAAGCTTCCCTGTCGGCAGAGGGGTAAGACAAGGTTGTGTATTAGCACCGACCCTGTTTTGCCTCTTTGTAAACGGGGTGATTGACTACCTGAACAGGGTCCCCAATAGGGACGCTCCTAGGTTGGCGGGAGCAGGTATCTCTGCGATTATGTTCGCAGATGATACCTTGCTGCTCGCAAAGACACCAATGGATATACAGAAAGTCCTGGATGCCTTTGTTGCCTTCTGCCATGACAGGGGCCTGGAAATAAATAAATCCAAAACAAAGTATATGATCTTTAACCCACCAAGAGCGTCTCGCCCTAACCCTATAATAGAAGGTGTCCACTTGGAGAGAGTCTCAACATTCGAATACCTGGACCTAACTCTGAATGAGGATATGACCTGGGTACACCACCAGACCAAATCCCAACTAAAGCTCTCGCAAAAAATAGGCGGGATTTTTAAACTTCTTAAACAAACCACCTTTAAACCTGTATCTCCTCCTCTTGAAATTTTTAAGTTGCAAGCACGGGGTGCGGTGATCTACGGGGGCGAGTTATGGGGACATTGCTGCCACCCAGACATTATTACCACTGAAAACAGGTTTATTAGGCAGCTGCTATCTCTACCACCCGGCATGCCCCTTCTCCCCACTAGATTAGATTTGGGACTCAGATCAATAAAGGAGGAACTAGGTCTAAAACCTCTTACCTTCTGGAGAGGACTATGGGCGACTCCCGAATTGGCCAGTTACAGGAATGAATTGACTGAACTCTTACAACTACCAAACATCTGGAATATCCCATGGTTAAAATATATTAGGCAAGAGTTCGATAGATTGGGGTATCCCCAAGTTTGGAAGAACCCTGCAGAAGTGTATAGTGGGCTACCCCGGCTGGAATTGGTGAAAACATACTATCACAAAAATGTGTCTGATTACCAATCTAACCCCAAATAGGGCCATTGACTATGTCATTCCTTGAGCAAAAGGATAATTACAAATTCAAGTCTGTCTTGGATATAATCAGCCCGAGCGCTCACAGGAAGCTATACATCCAATGGAGATATGACTCCCTACCACTCAGAGGTCTAACAGCACGATGGTACCATGACGCCCCTGCAAACTGTCCACTGTGCGATGCCGAACTAGAGTCGGACGTGCACATGGTCTTCTTCTGCCCCTCCTATGTGACCCCTAGGAAGAAGTGGATTATTCCCATCTGCAAAAATCTGGGCATTAGACAGTACCATCAATCATACCGAATATTAAAAACTGACTTTTCGCCATGTATTGTTTTTGGGTCACGACATTTTTGGCTTTAATGTGGAACATCAGGAGGAAATGTCTGGAATAATGAACTATTTTGAGTGGTGTAACCTGGTAGGGGGTAATGAGTTCCTGGTATATTAAAGGGATAGCTTAAGGGATACGCCCATCCCATGATGTTGGATAATGTGTGTTATATTTTTTTTAAATTCCTCATAGTAATTGATGTTTTAACATTCTTAAAGTTGTATTTTACTGTATTTCTTTTATGACAGTCATATGTTGAAATAAAGATTTAAATAATAAGTATTGTACCATCAGTGCAATGCAATAGCCTCCAGCATTACTGTGCGTTTATAATGATCCCATTCACAAAGGACGTGTGTTACTCGAGCACGGCCATATTACGTCACAACCGAACCTGCATAGACAGACAATGATTAATCGTGCACACCTGGATCTGAAACATAAGAACAATAGGGTACGGGTGGGTTAAAATAATTATATAAATCCTCGAACAAAGTTGATGCAGACATTCTGCTAAATTGTGCTTACTTTATTTTATCTCTTTCAGGATATATTTTTTGCTAACCATGAAACCGAAGGGTCTCAATGAAAGATTAGAATTTATGTGTTATTTATGATTTATCCATCACTTGTAACAGGTATCCACTAACTAGTACGTATTACATTACGCAGACCACTGATCATTGTTACAGCGCACAGGCGTAGACAGCGGACCTTTCATTTGCAAGGATACAAACAGGTTCGATCACTTAGAACCCATTCCTCCCCCGATGTCTGTATCTCTTTAAACACATTTGTCCGAGTTGCATATTAACTCTCTAGCTCCTCCCAGCCCCACTAGAGCTATCCCAGCAGACACCACACGATATCACGGAGACTCGAGCCAAACACTATCACGGTAAGCGCTGCGTTCTAACAGTTACTTTGCCGAACGGTAGGTCGGCCTTTTACATAAAAAAAGAGAAACATGTGGCATTAAAAGAGCTTTTGCACAACGATATAGAACTCGTAGTTGAGCTCTTAGGGCGGGTCCTTACGCAACATAGTGACGAGGGTAACATAGGCAATCCATATCAGTAACTGGCAACTCCCACAACCAAGGAATTGTTACATTGTTTAAATGTTTTTTAACATCGTGGCATTTAACAACAAGCATTAACATTAGGAGAGATACCCACGATTTCAAACAGTTTCGCCTGCATATAGGATTTGTTTTGTCATTATCAAATGCTCACAAACGTATTAATTATGAATTCTGACAATATGATGAGTTGTTGTATATGTTTATTAGATGATTATACAAATGCATGACGTATGATTACACAGAATGGTGGCAAAGTATGCACAGCTAAATGAAATATACATTTCTGTTTATTGCAGATTGATCCCTTGACAAAGGCGCAAACCGCACCGAAATGCATTGGGAAGTGAGAAGTTTGTAAATATATGAATAGGATATTCATAAAATAAAAACCATGACGTATGAAATGAGATGTGAATACAACATCAAAAAGTGAAAATATGAAATAAAAGAAACATTGGCAACAAACCACTACGAGCATCTTTTTTATTAGACTGTTGAACTGATCATTCAGCAAACACAGTGCCCAGGGAGACAGACCAAAGCTTCGGTTCAGCCCAATTAACAGTATTAATAGACACTCCGGAGTGGGGAGTGATACCCAGGAGCACGTAAACTTGAACAGACATTGTTGTACAACGCAGTGCACATCCAGCACCCTTTGTAGATCATACAACATAAGTCATTCCCCTACTACCTGTGTCCACACATGTGGATGACCGCAGCAGGTATGTTGGTGTCACTGGCACTTGGGAGGGCCAAACCATAACGTTTATGTCAGTATATGCACCGCCAGGGTTACAGGCCACAACATTTTCTGATCTTAGCACAGTACTGCTAGCATA
This sequence comes from Lissotriton vulgaris, assembly GCF_964263255.1. Lineage (NCBI taxonomy): Eukaryota > Metazoa > Chordata > Amphibia > Caudata > Salamandridae > Lissotriton > Lissotriton vulgaris. The sequence continues at coordinate 270,249,470 of NC_141689.1, read as the reverse complement.
CCGGATGGGCACCTTGTGCTCGGTGGCGACTTCAACTCCATTATCTCAGGATTATTGGACAGACATCACCCACGCACACTCCCTCACACTGCACACTCCTCTAGCTTCTTGGAAGCGATGGGGTTAGTGGATGGTTGGAGAACGCACCACCCCGACAAGATTCAGCACACCTTCCATTCAGGGGCTCATAACAGCCTATCTCCCTTGGACTATATAATTGTCCTGGCCCCGCAGGTTACGGATATCCACAAGATACGCCATCAAGCTTGGGGCATTTCTGACCACTCCCCCCTCTGCGTCCACATTGTTCTCGCCCACTCCCAGGCTGGACGCATTGCCCCCATTAACCCCTGGTAGCTAAAAATCCCGAAAATACGTAAACACCTGATCAAATCCATCGAAAACTACTTTTTAGAAAACAACCATACTGTTGACTCTCCGCAAATGTTATGGGAAGCCTTTAAAACGGTGGTCCGAGGAGCGGCTCTCTCTCTTATAGCGGGATCCAAAAAAGACAAGCTAAAAGACATCTCCCTTGTTGAGCAAGAGATTTATCGTCTTGAGCAGGACGTTAATTCTGATCCATCACGGATGCGCTACAAACACTGTGTCTCCGACAGGACGAATACAGGGCGCTGGTTACCGACCGTGGTAAGTTACTGGGGCAAGACAGACTGGGCAGACTTTACAACTTGGGAGATAAGGAGGGGAAATTAATCGCCTGGCTGGACAAAAAGGAACATGCCAGTAGACTTGTCACGTAACTAACTGGCGCTGAGGGATTCCTCATAACATCCCCAAGACATAGTGACCACTTTGCAACGCACTTTCACAAAGTCTACAGCTCTGCTGCACCATATTCCGAGGTGGACTCTTCCGAACTCCTAAGAGATATTGTCCTCCCAGTGCTGTTGGATGGTGACCGAGCATTCATGGAAAGTGCCCTCACCGCTGACAAAATAGTGACCACAATCTGAGCGCTTCACTCTGGCAAGGCTCTCGGCCTGAACGGTATCCCAATTGAACTCTACTAGCTCCGTCCGGATAAATTAGACCCAGTCCTGAAATCTATGTTCAAAAACAGCCTGGAACTCAGGTCACTTCTCCAAGATCAAAGAATTGCAACCATTGTCGCAATACATAAGGAAGAGAAACCAAAAACTGACTGCGCCTCCTATTTCTTTGCTTATTGCTGAACTTAAAATCTTGGCCAAAGTGCTTGCAAACAGGCGGCTTAAGGTGATAAGCGGTTTGGTACATCCAGATCAATCGAGGTTCATGCCCAGGAGAAGCACTGCTTTGAACCTGCGCAGAGTCCATGGGGTCCTGGGTAGGGTGCCAACCATCCGTGAAGATGCTCTCATTGTCTCCCTTGATGTTACCATGGCTTTTGATACAGTTGAGTGGCCCTACCTCTTCGCTGTCCTCGCAAAGTTTGGGTTTGGGCCGGGTTTCAGCCGGTGGGTGCACTTGCTGTACAGCCTCCCTATGGCACAGGTGGTTGCCAATAACAAAAAATCGGAAACCTTTTTACTTAGTCGTGGGACTAGTCAGGGATGTCCCCTCTCTCCCTTGTTATTCACCTTGGCCCTCAAGCCTCTTGCGGCTTGGATTCGTCAGGACGTATTGATTTGTGGTATGCGGTGGTCAGCAGGTTGGGAGGATCGTATCTCCCTATATGCTGATGACATCCTTCTATATCTTACATCCCCCAAACGGTCCCTTATCGCTGTATTTGACATCTTGGGCATCTTTGGCAGATACTCCGGGTTTTGTATCAATTGGCAGAAATCTCTCCTATACATCCTCTGTGGAGACCACCCCGATACCTCAAAACTGCCCCATCCCAATAATTTCAGAGGGATTCAAATACCTGGGTATATTCATCTCGCTTGATAGCTCATTCCGATTCGCCCGCAACCTTGTTCCCCTGCTGTAAAGGCTCAAATGTGATATTGCCAACTGGAAATCACTCCCACTCTCCTTGTTGGGAAAGGCCGCCCTTTTTAAAATGATGTCCCTACCCCGAATCCTCTACGCTCTCCAGAACTCGGCCGACCCTGTCCCAAACTCATACTTCAAAGAAATAGAGGGGCTACAGCTGGATCTTCTTTGGGATGGGAGACCACGTATCGCCTTACAAAAACTTACGCTCAGCTGGTACGATGGGGGCATTGGCTTGCCCGACATCAAAAAATACTATTGGGCAGCACATTTTATAGCAATAAACGATTGAACCTACGCGATTGCGCGACGACCCGGGGTTCAACATGGACAGATGGATCCTCCCAAATGGATCCTACAACTGAGCCTCATCCTCTAAACAGAACAGGTATCCACTTACTGGTCCCACTAACCACACAGTCAAGATCTGGCATTCGGCGACTGCATCATTAGGCTGGAGCAATATACTGACTCTTGCCACGCCCCTGTGGGACTCCCAGAGGCTGGGTGACTTGGGCAATACCAAAGGATTTGATAGGTGGGATCTAATTGGCATCTCCTACATTAGAGACCTTTGGGACAAAAATGATGTGAAGGCCTTTGACACCCTTCTGCAACAGTACAAAATGGCGGAGTCGGAGCGTTTTCGTTACTTGCAAATCCGACATGCACTGCGCACAGCATTGCCCATGACTCCTCCCCGCCAGACTATTCCCCATTAGAGGACAGATTACTCGATGGCCAACTACCTGAAAAGGCTATTTCTTTGACTTATAGATAATCTCATTAACAACATAGAAGATCCCCTACTGTCCCTACGAGAGAAATGGCTTGGAGATGGGATCAAATTAGATGATGAAAACTGGCAGACAGCAGTCTCCTCCCCCAAAACTGTTGCCATTCCAGCGCGTCTTCACCTGGTGCAACAAAAATTATTACATAGAATTTAAATCACAGGCCCCCAATTGACACACATGGGTGGTCCATCAGACGGGTCCTGTAGGAGGGGGTGCACCCACACTGGCACGTTCATACACATCATATGGCATTGCGACCCAATCCAGGAGTACTGGCGCAAAATTCACGAAACAATGAGCGAAATACTAGAAATTGAAATGATCCAGAGGCCCCTAGATGCCTCCTCAACATCTGGGAACCCACTGATCTCAACGCACACGCCATACAATGGGTCACACTGGGCTGTATGATCGCTAAGAGAAACATCGCCCAACTCTGGGGGCGCCACATGCTCCTAAAGTTGTGGATTGGAAGAAAGATCTCGATTGGTGTATGCTAAGGGAAAAGACAGTGTAAGCAGCCCGGGGATGTCCCTGAATTACGTGTTTTCACCCCTGAGGCGGAAGCCGGGGGCATTTCTCTCCTTTACCCATATTTGCCTACTATTACAGAGTTTAATGCAAGTGATTTTAAAACTTGTATGTAGATTTATTGCGAGTGATTTTAATACTTGTATATATTTTAGCTAATCTTTTTAAAATATCAGGACTTGCCTAATTGTTAGACATGACGAGATTTTCTTCGCCCCAGGGTCCCTGATACTGCTCTCTCTCCCCGGTGCAGCCGATTACAGCACTCACGCCGGCTGGGAGAACGCGAAACCACCATCTTGGGGGGAGGCAGGGTAGCGCTCCAGCTCGTGGACGCCTCCCGCCCTCCCTCACTACTTAAGGAGTGTGGTGAATATTGTAACAGATTACATGTTTTCACCCCTGAGGCGGAAGCCGGGGGCATTTCTCTCCTTTACCCATATTTGCCTACTATTACAGAGTTTAATGCGAGTGATTTTAAAACTTGTATGTAGATTTATTGCGAGTGATTTTAATACTTGTATATATTTTAGCTAATCTTTTTAAAATATCAGGACTTGCCTAATTGTTAGACCCAACGAGATTTTCTTCGTCCCAGGGTCCCTGATACTGCTCTCTCTCCCCCGGCGCAGCCGATTATAGCGCTCACGCCGGCTGGGAGAACGTGAAACCACCATCTTGGGGGGAGGCAGGGTAGCGCTCCAGCTCGTGGACGCCTCCCACCCTTCCTCCGGAAACGGATAAAAGAAAGGGGACATCCCGCCCGCTCAGCGGGCGGACACAGCGGGCGCGCCGAAGGCGCGCCTAAGGCAAGCCCGTCTGCGCCCGTCCGCGCTGGGCCCGCACCTAGCACCGGTCCCCCTGTCTCTCGACCCCCAATAACTTGGACCAATCGGCAGCTTCATCTGTTGAGACAAGACGTCTGTATCCCTGACGCCTGCTGCTGTCCTCTAGGCCTTGAGAATTCTACCTACAACTGTTCAGCTTGCAAACTCGCCATTTCCTTCCAGCGGAATTTGGACCCTCCTTCTCGGAAGATCATTAAACCCCAGTCTCCCCCTAAATTAAAGGCTGCCTTAATTAACTGCCGTTCTTTGCCTGCTCATGCCTCTGATATATGGCTATCATTGGACACTCAGAAGTGGGATATTTTATTCCTTACGGAAACATGGCTTAAAGACTCCTCTAAACAGGACATACACCTGGCTACTCCCCCTGGCTATCGATTGATGGGTATCAATCGACTCAATAATAAATCTGGAGGAGGCCTTGCTGTTATTCTTAAATCTCACCTCAAATTGAGTGTTAAGAAACTAACCAACCTTGGGCTTATTGAAGCCATGTATTTTACGATTATGGATTCTGCCATTATTATTTTTGCCGGCATCCTGGTCTACAATCCTCCCCCGGCTTCTTCTTCCTCTCTTAACACTTTAGTGCACACTATTGCTGATCTCTCCCTTAAACACACTAATTTCACGGTGTTGGGGGATTTCAACCTACATGTTGATAATCCTTCCTGTGCACAAGCATCTTTTCTACTTGAAACCTTACAAGGATTAACCCTGTCCCAATTAGTCAAGGGCCCCACACACAAAGCTGGACATACCCTTGACCTTATATTCACTAATCATCCCGGCGTAACTTCCCTCTCTCCCCTACCCATCACATGGTCTGACCATTTTCTCCTTCCCTTTGAAATTACTATCCCTTCTCTGCCCCTTTCCTCCTCTATCAATAGGGAAAACGGTTGCAAGTAGTCTAAAGTTACCTGTGATACCATTGACCCTTGTTTCCTTTATCAGTTTAATTCCTGTGCAGATTTTAATGAGGAAGTTGTAAGATATAACTTTGCCCTCACATCCGCACTAGATGCCATTTCTCCACTAGCACCTTTCACTTCCGCCAGAGCTCGTCCATCTGCTCCTTGGTTCTCCCCTTGCTGTGAGAGGAAAAGAGTAGATGCAAACAGTTTGAACGTAAATGGCGCCAGTCCTACGACCCTACTGCCAAAGCTGCCTATAAGGTGGCTTTGAATAAATTTCAAAAACTCAAACGGACCACGATGAGAGCTTACTTCTCACAACTCATCAAATTGGCAGAGAACTCTTCCAAAACTCTCTTCACAATAGTGAAGGATTTTGTGAATCCCCCTGCCTTGAAGACCCAGAGTTCCCCTACTCAAGCCCTCTTTAATGGACTTTCTGATTTTTTCCAGGATAAAATTATCAAGCTATCTTCCTCATTTGATTCGACGACATCGAGTCCCTCGTTAGCTGAGCCACACTCCCAGCAATGCTCATTTAAATTCTTTGAGGAGCTTACGCTAGATTCAGCCATGAAACTACTCAGCCAGGTTAAATCAGGGTCACCACTAGATCCAGTCCTACTAAAGTGATGGGTAATCTTGCCCCGGTTTTCATCAACCCTCTGCTTTCCATATGGAACTCTTCCTTGACCCATGGTCAGTTCCCTTCAGTGTGGAAACAAGCTATGCTGCTCCCTATCCTAAAAAAGTCAGATGCAGATCCTACTCAATTCAGTAACTATCGCCCGATATCCCTTCTGCCCAAACCTGCTAAAATCTTAGAAAAAGTGGTTCAGAAACAACTGTACCTAGAAACTAATCAGCTGTTGCACGACTCCCAGTCCGGCTTCAGAGCCGGATACAGTACCAAGACAGCACTATTGGAGGTATCGGAGACAATTCGGGAGTCAGTGGACAGGGGCGAGGAGGCCATGCTGGTCCTCCTCGACCTGTCCACTGCATTCGATACTGTGTCCCATGATATACTCCTGACGCGTCTGCAGCAGCTAGGGATTGAAGGCACCGCCCTAACCTGGATTAAGTCTTTTCTCTCAGGGAGGACCCAAAGGGTACTCCTTCGTCCCTTTAAATCTGAGGACAAACCCCTTCTGTGCGGTGTACCCCAGGGCTCGGCTTTGAGCCCCCTTTTGTTTAATGTGTACCTAGGCCCGCTTGCCAGGGTAGTCGAGTCTTGGGGGGTCAGGGTGGTCTCTTACGCTGATGATACTCAGCTCGTTTTTTCCTTTAGAGACCACTCTGACTCCCACTTCTCTAACTTTCGCAACTGCCTTGGCAACATCTGCTCGTGGATGGCTTCCAATCATCTGGTTCTGAATACAGGCAAAACGGAGGTGCTTTTCTTCAGCCACAAATCAGCCCCCCCGCCACCCTGTGGTGGCCTACTGTCCTGAACCCCCCTCCTAGCCCTGTCAAGTCCGCCCGCAATCTCGGCTTCCTTTTCTGATAACTCTATGTCCTGTAAAGCTCAGATCAATAGAGTCACCGCTGCCTGCTTTGGCAAGCTGCGCATGATTAGGAAGATTTTTCCCTATCTCCCTTTGGTGTCCCGCAAAACGATTGTCCATGCTCTTATCACGGCACACCTAGATTATGCCAACAGCCTGTATGCCGGTGCTCCCCTCTACCTCACTGATAGGCTGCAAATTGTTCAGAATGCAGCGGCTAGACTCATTGGAAATATCCCTGCCCGTACCTCGGTCTCAGCCTACCGGAATGAACTACACTGGCTCCCCATCTCCCGTCGCATTCAATTCAAAATTCTGATTCTTGCCTTTCGTGCTATTCACGGAACTGGCCCGGCCTACCTGAGTAAAAGACTCAAAGTATCTGCATCCGTCAGATCCTTGAGATCTAACAGCCTTCGTCTTTTGGTGGTACCCAGATTTTGTCGCGCCAGGAGTGGTGGCAGAACGTTCGGAGTGGCCGCAACCAAGTATTGGAACAGTCTCCCTCTAGACCTCAGGTTTATTGAGTCAGAGCAAGTTTTCCGTCGTAAACTCAAGACCTGGCTGTTCTCCAATCTCTGATTCTTTATCCTTTGAGGTCCCCTGTAGTCCCAGATTGGATGGACTTGCACCTGGTAGTTCCTCCTCGTGAATAACATGTACTTACAGCGCCGGGACACCACCTTCTGGGGGTAGCTGCGCGCTTTATTAGCTTCTTAAATAAATAAATAAATAAATAAATAAAGTGGTTTAAGATCTGGGATCCATGGAATAAACATCGAGGCAATACATGTGATCCTGATTGTGATGATCCCCCCCCCCTCCCCGTGATTTCCAAACATTATCCTACTGTATTGGTATTTGCCTTGATTTCGCTGTGCCTCCTGTTACTGACATATGTGGAATTGTACCCCTATGCCGAGTATGTTCAATAAAAATATTTATTAAAAAAAAGATAGTCAGAGCCTGAAGTGTACAGATCTTTAAAGGCTAGTAATAAAGCCTTAAAGTCAATGCGCTTTCGGATGGGTAACCTATGAAGTAAGATTAAGGTCTGTGATACTGACTGATATTTAGGGGGTAAATGGTCAAAATATCGATTCCAAAATATAGACAAACCAAAATATCGAGTCCAAAATATAGAATGGACAAAATATCGAATGGACAGAATATAGACATCAAAAATATCGTTTTGAAGGTAAGTAATGTAATATCGATTTTAAAAATATAGACAGTCAAAATATCGAAGTACATAATATAGTTTATTAAAAATATCGAACTTTTAATAATATCAATTTTTAAAGTGTTTTTTATGTTAGTATATGTGTGAAAAGTGTATATATTTTTGTAATTTATTTTAGGTAATAATTTTATGTTATTTAATTATTGTGTAATTTAATTCGGTAGAGGGTTGTGGGTTTATAGGGGAATAGGGTGGGAAATAATTTAATTATAATTAATTAAATATGTTCATTAATTAATTGGTATTTATTTTGAATACATTGTTAATTAATTTTTAATTGGTAATTAATCAATTCTTAATTGATTATTTTTTATTAATTGAATAATTGATAATTATGTGAATTAAATTAATTTATTTTCTGTAGCGGGTTGTGGGTTTATAGGGGAATAGGGTGGGAAGTAATTTCATTATAAGTAATTAAATATGTTAATTAATTGGTATTTATTTTGATTAAATAGTTAATTAATTTTTAATTGGTAATTATTTAATTCTTAAATGATTATTTTTTATTAATTGATTAATTGATAATTATGTGAATTATATTTTATTTTCTGTAGCGGGTTGTAGGTTTATAGGGGAATAGGGTGGGAAGGAATTTAATTATAATTAATTCAATATGTTAATTAATTTATTGGTATTTATTTTTAACAAATCGGTAATTACTTTTTAATTGATAATTAATTAATTCTTAATTAATAATGAATTTTTATTAATTGATTAATTGATAATTATGTGAATTATATTAATTTATTTTCACTAGAGTGGGAATAGTAAAATTTTCCCCTATGCTATCCAACGCTTTCCCTACTGTTGCACTCTCTGGAGTAGGAATAGTATTTTTTACCCCTAAGCTATCCAACTCTTTCCCTACTGTTGCACTCTCTGAAGTGGGAATAGTAATTTTTACCCCTACGCTATCCAACGCTTTCCCTACTGTTGCACTCTGTGGAGTGGGAATAGTAATTTTTACCCCTACGCTATCCAACGTTTTCCCTACTGTTGCACTCTCTGGAGTGGGAATAGTCATTTTTACCCCTACGCTATCCAACGCTTTCCCTACTGTTGCACTCTCTGGAGTGGGAATAGTAATTTTTACCCCTAGGCTATACAATGTTTTCCCTACTGTTGCACTCTCTGGAGTGGGAATAGTAATTTTTACCCATACGCTATCCAACGCTTTCCCTACTGTTGTACTCTCTGGAGTGGGAATACTAATTTTTACCCCTACGCTATCCAACACTTTCCCTACTGTTGCACTCTTTGGAGTGGGAATAGTAATTTTTACCCCTACACTATCCAACGCTTTCCCTACTGTTGCACTTCCAGGAGTGGGAATAGTAATTTTTACACCTTCGCTATCCTACGGTAATAATATTGTGTATTTTTTATTAATATTATATTAATATATATATATGTTTTAACAGATATGATTGTATTTTTTATTTATTTCGGAAATTAAATTAGTTATTTAATCATTTTACGGTAATTTAAGTATTTTTAAGTTTATTTTAGCTATTTATTTTTAATATTTTTTAAATTTTACATTAATTTTAAGAAATTTGATATTTTTATAATGTATATATATATGAACGATATTTTGGGGCCGATATTTTGGTACTTACCTGTATGTAGATAGGAATTCGATATTTTGTCTGTCGATATTTTGGAATCTATATTTTGGGTAGTCTATATTTTGTCCCTCGATATTTAGTCAGTGATCCATTTAGGGATCCTGAGCAGCATGCGAGCCATAGCATTCCGCAAGACTGGCAATGTGTTTAAAAGTCTTTGCTGCATGACGGTGTATAAGGCATTGCAGTAATCAATCTTGGAGACCACACGAATGGTAACAATTTTCTTCTGCAAATCCTACGGAATAAAAGGTAAAACCAGCTTCAAGATTTTCAAGACAAAAATGGATGAAGAGGTCACAGGATTGATTTTTTCCTCGAATAACAATTTGCCATCAAAAAGAATCCCTAGATGTGTTACTTTGGAGACGGGAGTTGGCAGAGTTTCTAACTCTTGTGGCCACCAGGCTGGGACTAAAAACTCCCAAATTTGTGTTTCACTTCTGTGAAGCCTACCCCTCTCGTAGGTTAATATTGGTGATTCCTTAATACATTTATTAAGTGTAATTCCTGATTGAGAAGGAGTTGAGCTCTCATTTTTGGTACCTATGGACTAGTAATAATAAATCCTCTTTAATGGTAAAGTTGGATTTATGATTACAACTTTAAAAATTGCATTTTTTGAAAGTTGGCATTTTTTTGCTCTTAAGTCCTGTGTGCCTGCTGCGTCTCTCCAATACATGTCTTGGTTGGGTGACAAATGGGCTTTGTGTATTACTTCTAGACAGTGTAAATCAAAAGAGAGTAACCCTTATGTGCCAAGGGAACAGGGTAAATTGTAACAACAAACGCAAAAAGTTCCCTTAAATTTCTATATCCTAGATTTTATAGAGTTTTAATATTAGTTAAAGATCTCCAGACAGATCCCGTGAAGGTCTCACTATAATTTGAATACCACAAACATTCAAGCACTCCGCACTCTCAGTCTCAAATGGAACTGCAAAAAGCACTTACAATCTAAAGCTATATATACTACGTAGCCGGGGTGTATGTATTGTTACGAAATTTTATTTGTGTAAAAACAATTCCAAATTGCATAAAAGAAATTTTGCATTAAAAACAGATATATCTATCTCTTTTGGTGGGTATTCATATGTATATCAACATGCTGTTATTCGATTATATACATGCTTGTTATTCAAACACTCACAAGAGATATAAATTTGTACAATACATTTATAAATACAATCAAGTAAAATAAATCCAAGTCGACGCATTTTGGTGGATCTTTGCTGTGCGCACCACCTTCCTCAGGACAATTCAAAACAATTCTGTGAAAGCAGTTTTAAACAACAATGTCATTCTTCATCCTTGGCATACGTTTACAAAACCTTAAGACCATTTAAAGACCTCAGTGCAGAGAGATTAACTATCAATTTAGGAAAACTCATGCTTGGAACTTTATTAAGCAAGCATTAGAAAAAGTCATAAGAAAGTTTTATTTAGCATTTATAAAGAGAGCTTAATTCAAGAAAATATTATTCATTAGCAGAAATAAATGAAAAGAGCATTTCCAAATCCTAACTAACTCTCTGTCTCTACCCTCATCGCCTGAAAACAAAGTCTTAAAAAGTTAAATTTCCTTACGTGTAATCATCGGACAGCAGAACAGTCCCTCTGGAATCAAGAAGCGTAAGCCAAAAAATCTGCAGCTAAAGCCTATTCTTATACCCTAAATTAAGCTGAGCTAACTATTTTTCACATTCCATTAGCTGAATTCCGGCTCTCCATTGGCTAAACCACCTCACGCCACAGTAAACTGTGACATCTTCCACCACGAAACCAGGCTTTTACACAGAGCCATTGTTCATGCATAGAGTCCTGGCGACAGTTCCTTAGTCTGCTACATTTTGTAGCAAAGATGTTCAAGCAATACAATATCTGTCACGTCTCTTCCTTTCAACCTTGAGCCTGTCCGTTCTGAGCTTTCCGTGGCACAAACAAATCCACTCCACAGAGTTGTCTTTAGCACTTCATTTTCAAGCCATTTCACAATAAAAGTTCATCATCCACTTCAAAATAAGGTTTTCTCATGTGGCTTTCAACAACAGCAGGCCTCTTTTCAGAAAGCATCAATTTTCTGCGCCACTTTTGCTTGCATCACTGGCCACTTTTAGCTCACGTCACTTTCCAGAAAAACTATTATTTAAACAAGCACAAAACAATAATTAATTCAGGTAATGAAAGACATTCTGTTTCCAACCTACATAGCTAATGTTAACCCATTAATATAAGTCACCTAGCAGAAGCACACAGAAAAGCAGCATATTTAATATCTACCATTCTTCATGTAATCCAGCTTTATGTTTCTGAAAGAGTAAAAAGATGATTAAATGATACACAGACAGACAAACACAACATAGGACAAACATGTAAGCACATATAAAAAGCACATGCTATGAATGATCAGCCTATTAATAGTGACAAAGACAATAGGACAGACATAACAAACAAAACAATATTATTCATGTGTTACAAAACAGACTTGCAAATGCAACAAGAGCACATGTAATTAGTTTCCCGCCTGTATATGTGTGGTGCAAACTTAATCTAGGTTGTGTTAATTAAACAAATCATGCAACAGCTCATTAATTGATTAGTTCATGTTATGGGGAATTAAATCCACGAGTCAAAATAAAATATTTTCTGAAGCCCGCTTCATCACAACTCAAAAGAATAACATTATTTTCTACTTATTAACATTTCAAAGAGTACTCTTCTGATAAGAAGTCTGCAACTATAATAAAGGGAAATGTGTAAGACACTATACAATATTTAAGCTTCAGGGTTAGGCTGAGGGTTTTTGTTAGGTTTTGTACCCACGATTTAAGTAATAGTCTAGAGTTAGGCTTTGTTCTAAGATTAGTGCTCCTTGTCAGATTGATATGAGGGTTGCGTTTATGGCTGTTTTAGGGCTATGGTTTGAGATAGGTTTTTGACTAAACTAAGTTCGAGGGTTAAAGATAGTAACTGGGATAGTATTCAGGGATTGTCCTTAATCTGGTATTCTTCCCAATGTTTTCCTTCTAATTGACAATACAATATAAAATGTGTTTTCTTCCTTCCCCGCTCTTAATAATCACTACTTCATAAAAGTATTTCTTTATTGATGCAATCTGCAATATTGCATAGATGTATTTCTTAGTAAGGTGTATTATGGTTCTGCAACTGAACTTTCCAGAAAGCATTCCTAAATCTATGTGACAAGGTTCCAAATACCACTGAAATAGGGAAAGCTTAAAAACCAAACACATGAATGAAACCTTAACAAGGGAATCTGCAACAGTATGCAAACAACATTAAAGGGCAAACATACGAGTTGCCTTTTAAACAGAATACAAGTTTAAAAAAGGTTTCTTTTGAAAATTTTAGATCTGAACTGTTACTATATTTCCTCTTTTAAGATATCTCACAGTGCCTGCAGCTGGCTGACAATCAAATAAGTTCTGAAGCCTGAAACAGCGCAAAACATGAATTAAATTGTTTCTTTAGCTCCAACACACTTGGCAATATTTTTTTTCAGTAGCTATTTTAGTTGAGCATATTTCTAATTCATTAAGGGAGTAAATATTTGCAAAAATCGTCAGTGGTCTCTATGCATTTAGAAATCGATATCATTTAGTATTTGGGATAAGTTTAATTTTAGGCATGGACGTATCTGCAAACAATAGTTTTTATTTCGACTTAATTCTGGACACATCTGGGTCAGAGTCCAGAAATGAACGAACAGTTGACTACTGTATCTTTTTCGTACCGTGACAATAGGTATAAGATTGAATTTCCAGTTCTGACTAATATTTTAACACAACATACATAGATGTGTGAATGTATTTGTGTTTTTGTAAAACTGGAATGAATCTTAAACTGGATTTTATTCGCAATACGAGAAACTGATGTTTTTTTTGTTTTACAGTTTTATATAGCGCGACCACGACGTAGGTAGTCGAGAGTTTTAATGATCACCAGTTAAATTCATTTTTTAGGCATGGGAAGAATAAAATGTTTGCCCAAAATCACAGGACGTGAAGGCGACACCAAGACTTGAATCGAATGCCCCAGTTGCAAAGCCGTTAGCTCTGGACTTCAATCACAGTGGAAACAATCAAATTTATAGTGCTCATCTAAGCGCAACTGCGACTAGCCCAATAAAGTTTTTTGATATCAGCAAATTGAGTGAGATATGTACAAAGGTATCCTGGAGATGACAGCTACGTCACAAGCTATCAGCGCAGACAAAATTATGAAACAAGAAAATCAGTGCCTTCTGAACTTTGCAATTGTTTAATAAGTATCTGGTGATAAAGTTTCACATGTTCTTTTTCGGTTGCACTAACAGGTCCATACGAGAAATGACGTAAAAGAACATAGACGTCTTCCTGTGATACTTTTGATACTGTGTAAATGGTTATCTGTGAGGCAACTGGGCCCACTCAGAGGCCACATGCATGGATGAAGTGCTGGAGATGGTGATATTTCTGCCTGAGCGACAGTACATGTGCCACTGAGTATTGAGCAGACTTTAGGAGAACATAAAATTGAAGCACTCATTGTATGAAAGATGTTAGACATAAATCCATTTGTTTTGGCCATCATTAAGAAAAGGTTTAGTAGGCCTGTGTTAAATGGGGTAAATAACTTGGAACCAAATTTAGTTTGCTGATGTGGGACTTTCGCCAAAAAGTGACAGATGCCCAAACAACGCTATTAGAGAGTAGAGAGATTACCTGCACTCTAAACCGGGAGGTCACTTATTGACAGATGTCCCGCATCTGCCAAACTCTGCATAGGGCCCTTGCTCTGAAACAATGAGAGTACACAAGTTCCCACATGGTCCATGCTACCTGCAGAGTCCCATCACTCTCAGTCTTCATCCAAGCTCAGTTTCCTCTTTATAGGTAGTCCACATGTTGGCTAGGTAGTTCACTAGGACTGACACTGGAAGAATTCAAGGAAAAACAATATTTTTGATGGCATAGGCGAACCCCTCCAACCTCTAAGAAAGCGTTCATACCATCTTCTCAATTTGCTCTACCCAACCATTTTGGTATTATTAAATAACTTCTTCCAGAGAGTGTTAGAAATTGGGTTCCTGGTTGAATGAAGTGTGAGCCCTGGTCAAGCAATAACCACAATTCTAGTCAGGGTAAGACACCAGCAATCTTCAAATTGACCTGTGCTCACCCTCTGGTAGCTTGGCACAGATCAGTCAGGCTTAACCTGAAGGAAGTGTGTAAAGTTTTTGTGCTACACTTCAAAGAGTAAACACAGTATAAACATCACACTAAAATATCCCACACCTGTAAAAAAAAAGGAAATATTTTATTAAATAAAACAAGACCAAAACATCAAAACAACAAAAATCTAATAAGTAGAACTCGAGCTATGATTTGTTAAAGAATAACCTGAAAATAACGCAAACATGTACTAAGCGCCAACATCTGACACTGGGACACAGTGAAAAAGACTTTACTTGGACCATTATAACTGCCATCAAAACTCCGCCAAGAGGAGCAGACATTTCACAACTACTGAACAAAGAGGAATTAAACTGGATAATGCGCACTAACAGTATTCGCAATGGCCTCAATCGCCTTGAGGATTGGACATCACTCCTCTAAACTTATCACTTAAGTTCCTGTCGTACATACGGCTATGAAATTGCATGCTGCATATGTCAAATAATGCATTCCAATCTGTAATCTGTTGTTGCACTCCGTTTTCTCTATTGCTGACTCATGTTGTTCCCGTGGCCATGAACTTGCAAACTGTAGGCCACCTTCATGACTTGTAATTGAGTTCCAACTGTATACTGCTTTTAACTGTAGAAACCTCTAGGTCCTTTATCTACCCCTTTACAAGATGGCCGCCGCGTTATTTCACTGCTGTACATCCTTCATTTCCATTACCTATCATGTGCACCCCTCACACCTGACACTGATCATCACTCCCTCTTATACTCCCAGTTGTTCTCCAGTCACCAGCGATCACCGCAGTAGTATTTACTCGGTAGGTTTGTGCCCTCTATGCCCTGTCCCGACTTCCGTCTTTTAGCCCAAATTACTTAGTCCTCATTTCCATTCTTACAGATTCAGCCTTATCCCGCTACGAGCGACAGCTTTATTTCATTGAATTCCTTGCCCGACAACCAGCCTATATCGATTATTGTTTTTGGGTAAGCTCTACCGGTCTCCCCCGGCATTATTATTCCATCCCCCCACGCCTTCATGGATCCCAATCGTGTGTTTTCCTTTCTAGGATACCGCTTCCACACCTCGTATAGGACCAACTGAAACTTATTTGCACCCTGGAAATGCAATCACCCGCCCTCACGGTAACTTTCGCAGCGCCCAATGTTCTATCACAGCATGCTTTCCAGCAGCGCCTTAAACTCTGCACCAGTTCTACGCGGCCCACGCTGTTATCGAACACACACCTCCGCCCGCATTGTACCGATGCACTTAGCCCAATTAAGCACGACAGCTCATTTCAATGGCCTTCTACACCCGTTAATATTTCGTCGCCTTCATTCTAACTTCACCAGGTTCTCTGCACCATTTAAAAAAAAATGTTTTTAATCTTTTTTGTTCAAATACGTACCTCTCTCAATTCTCATAGTCATTTTACTTAATTGTTCTAACTTTGTGGCAATCGTTACCCATGTTGAAATCGCCACGAGTAGAGAGCTAGCTCTCTTTCACTCCGTCACTTTGTATATTTATAATCACCTAAAGTCACTGATTATTAGCTGAGACTGGTTTGTGCCTAGTAACTGTTTTAACAGTGCCTTTTCTTTTCTTTTTGCCCCCCCATTTTTTTCTAACCCTCATTTCCTGCTTGTTAATGACGTATGTTTAAATGCATATGTAAAGGGTTTACATTTATTCAAGACAGGCATGCTTTAATACTACTGCCCGGATGATGGTCCCATACATCTTAGTTAAGGGATCGAAACGACGACACTAATGTGCCATATGCCTTAAAAATTCTGAATGTTTTGCGCAATGGTACTTCTATGCAATCAAGTCCGTCTACTGACTACTAGGAAACAGACCCCTTCTCTTTATGCCTGAATTTCCTTTTCCTATTGTTGTTGTGTTTTTTCCTGTTTGTGTGGGTCACAGGTTGTGCCCACTTGTTGATAATAATTTTTTTATCACCTACACTGATTAAATAAACTCTGTCCAGCTGGACAAAGAGCATACTGTCTATTTAGCGTATGTTAATTTGATCACCAATATTCGCTTCTAGGGACCCCTGTCTTTAGTAACAACAACTGACATCTGGTCGCGCTGGACCGAGACAAAGCCAAAAGCTCAGGCCAACTGCGATTAAGTGTGGGCTGGCTGCAGGGACCAGATTGGACTGACTTATCAAAAGGATCTTAGTCTGGCTTAAAGTGACGTCGAAGAGGAGGATGTGGAATATACCAGAGCATGCTTTAAGGTTGAAGCGATGCATCGGTTTCGATCTTCACAATAGCGGCAATGCTCCGTCGATTCTGGTAACGCAACAGGGAGGATATGCTGGTCTGATCCATGTAATGCTACTGATGCACCACTGCAAGAGAGGATGCATGGGTTTGGCTGAACTAAGCACCTTAGACCCACTTCCAAGGGTCCAGGACAGAGGTGGCACCACTTGGTAGGATAGACTCACAGGTGGCAAGGCCAGATGCAGAAACAGGATAGTTATAATTCTTTTAAGTCCCGGAGACTTCAGATCAGGAGGCCAGCCAACTAGCCCTTGGTGTCACTCTGGGTTCTGGAGGTCAAGTGATGCATGCCCAGCCCTTCTCAACCATACCAAAAGGGCAGCAGGCTGCAGGTCACCACAGCAAGAAAGCAGTTTTTCCAGCGTAGCAATCCAGGAGAGTAGCAGTCCTTCAGCAGCACAGCAGTCCATTTTCTTGGCAGAGTATCTTCAGGTCCAAAAGTGTACTGAAGTGGTAGGGTCTGAGGCCCATACCCAGTGGTGCCTTTGAAATGGGAAAGACTTCAAAGAGGGCCATTTGAAGTGCACTGAGCTCCTCCCTTCCTGCCCTGGCTCCAGACTCGCTACACCGGGGTATGCAGCTCTTTGTGTGGGTATGCAGCTCCGTGTGTGGGGACAGGACACAGGACACATTCTCATTTGGATGTTTCAAGAAAAGAAGATTTTTTTTTAATCAGCAATGTTTTTAACTGCAAAATTGCTTTTACATACAGGTTTTACGTACTTTTTAAAGTCATCTTTTAAAATGCATTTTGATTTTCATTTTGATTTCACTACTATGTTTTATTGAGCTTTTTAACTCATCTAAATGAGTCTTTGAGCACAGAACACCACCATTTTACATGTACACATTTAAAGTTGACATCTTTTTTAACACACCATTGCTTGCGCACCCATACGGAGTAATGTTCTCAGAAATAGATTTTCTTACACTTACACTTCTTTGTAGGCATATTATCATATCCTTGAACATACTGTCTAAGGACTAGGTTCACTGTGCAAAATATTGTTGCTTGTTGTCTGTTAGTCGACAGCTCTGCAAGGGTAGAATAAACAATAACAGCCAGACTAGAACTCCGGCATAACGAGTATGCATGAAGTGCATGATAAAAACTCTCCCAGCCGTTTGTTTTGGGAGAGGACCAGGTTGCTACATGCCGGAATTCCAGCCCAGCTGAATCCCATTACCATCCTGAAAAGAACGGCGGCCTGCTCTACACCAAGACAGGCTCCCATATGACACATACCCTCAGGTAATGGGAGAGTTAGATCTCTCTAGGACATTTCTGGCAGATCAGTACACCCTATGCATATTAGACTGGGAAGCGCATAGTAGCAGTATAGGTACAATTATATGTATTCATATAATCAATGCAACAGCACACTGGTTGAACTATTTATTTTCTTTACCATTCTCGTGATGCTGAACACTCTGTTTTGTTTCTTTCTATTAATCATTGCAGCACACGTATTTTACAAAATAATCGAATTGCTTGAATAAATGTTAGAAATGCCAATTTAAGTACTTCCTGTGTCTCCCATTGGACATGCCTGAGTTACTAACGAAAAGG
Organism: Lissotriton vulgaris; assembly: GCF_964263255.1. NCBI lineage: Eukaryota > Metazoa > Chordata > Amphibia > Caudata > Salamandridae > Lissotriton > Lissotriton vulgaris. Next base: position 270,230,989 of record NC_141689.1, on the reverse strand, counting down.
TTAGATCTGTCTCCACGATTTCCTCAGAGAGTCAGGGTTGTCATGTTCTGAGGTTGCAGAGACTATCAAGTACCTTGTAAGGCTTAGAGGTCCAGACAGTGCACTGTCAGCTAGCCAGGATTTAGGTCAACACATTCTGATAGTATACACTGACATAGTACCACATAGTTTTGATGCTTAGGTTGGCAAAACCCGCAGTCTTACTCATATAGTAGGAACCAGACAACACTTTGTCCACTGCCGGGGAGAAACACAAATCACACCACAAGAACAACATTAACAGTCTGGTGAGCCTGGAAAATGGCAGAAAGCCACATTTTGATTAGGCAGAAAAATGCAACGGGTTCTAAAGTGCTGCACTAGGAGAGAGGACCCTTGTTCACCACGATTATTCAAATAATTTAGTAACATGCAGACTTATTTCATCACGTCACATTTCATTTCATATACGGAGGCAAAGTTATTTGTCATCAATGAGAATTTTTCTTTAGCATACAACATTGACATACAACAAAGACAAACCGCAATCAGTGTACACATTTAACAATTAGTGTTAGACTTGTCAGCTTTAGGGAGGTCTTCCCCAAAAGGTTTTGCCTGGTTGCCTCCAATTTTGCGGAATTCACCTTTGTTTGCCTTAGGACTCTGTGCACTTTACCATTGCTATCATTGGTAAAGTGCTCGTGCTATCTCGCCTAAACATGGTTTGATTGGCATATACCCAATTGGCATATTTAATTTACTTGTGAGCCCCTTATAAAATGGTATACTGTATATCCAGGGCTTGTAAATGGAATGCTACTAGTGAGCCTGCGGCACTCATTGTGCCACCCACTTAGGTAGCACTTAAAAAGATGCCTTGGGCCTGCCATTGAAGCCTGAAAGCAGTCCTACACTGCCATGTCGACTTGGCATTTAAAAGCCCTTGCCAAGCCTTAAACTCCCCTTTTATGACCTATAACCCTAAGGTAGGCCCTAGGTAGCCCATAGGGAAGGGTGCTATGTATATAAAAGGTAGGACATGCACTTTTAAGTTTTACATGTTGTGGTTGTGAAAAACTCCCACATTTGTTTTTCTCTTCTGTGAAGCCTACCTCTCTTATAGGATAGTATTGGGGTTTCCTTATCACATTCATAAGCTGTAATTCGTTAATTAGAGGAGGTGGATATGTGATATTTGGTGTCTATGGAATTGTACTGATAAATCCTCTTTAATCGTAAAAATCAAATTTATAATTACAATTTTGAAAATGTCACGTTTAGAAAGTTGGCATTTTCCTGCTCTTGGCCCTCTGTGCCTATATACGGTCTCTGATTGCATGTCTGGGTTGGGTGACATCTGAGTTTTGTGTATTCCCCCTAGACAGCCCCACACAAAATGGAAGCTTAGGTGTGACTTGTGGGGCTTGATGGGCCATCCTGGCAGGATGGGAGGGAGAGGCTTGACACAGCCTCACACTTACACCTGACTCGGCTGTGTGGGGCTCAAAGGGCTGCATAATCCCCTGTAGGAAGTCTGGAGCCAGGGCAGGAAGAGAGGACCTCTGTGCACTTCAAAGACCCTTCTTTGAAGTCTACCCCACTTCAAAGGTATCAATGGGTATAAGAACTGGACCCTAGACCTCACCACTTCAGGGCACTTCTGGATCTGTAGATACTCTGCCAGGAAGAAGGACTGCTGTGCTGCTGAAGGACTGGCCAACTGCTGGACGGCTGCTCTTTAAGAACTGCGTTCTTGCTGTGCTAACATGCTGAACTTTACCTTTCCTGTCTGGGTGAAAAGGGATGAATCTACATCACTTGAACCCAGAACACATAGTGACTACAAGTGCTGGATGGCTGGCCTCCTGATCTAAAGTCTCATGAACATAACAGACTTCCAACTCGCCTGCTTCTACACAAAGACTCTGCCATCTGTGAGCCTGTCCTGCTGAGTGATGCCAATCCAGTCCAGAACACTAGAATGGGGGTCTACGATGCTGCTCCAGCAGAATCCATGCATCGCCATTGACGCACAGCTCAGAACTGTTGCATCCTCACCACTGCAGATGCATCGCCACCGTTGCAAGAATGAGCACTGATGCATCAGCACTGCTGTGTGGCACATCATCTACACTGTAGGTGCATTGTCGCCGTTGCATGGATCGGAACCCGGCGCATCGTCATCACTGTGAGGACAGCTGTCAAGGCAGCACCTCGTCGGCACTCTGCATCTTCCGCGATGACACATCTCCAAGCAAGGTACTTTTGCTAAGCATGTCATGCCTGATCCATGTAGCTGGCCCGCTCTCCATCGCTGTTGGCCTGAACGTTTGACTTTGGCCCGTCCGGTGCAACCAGAAATTCTGGTTTGGTGGTTTTTGCTTGTAAGTGCTATTTTACTGTTTATTCTTTAAATATTCATAACTCCAGCTCTACCAGTCGTCATTTTGGACCTGTTTTATTTATTAAATTAAGCTTTATTTTTCTAACCTGGTGTGGTATTTTTTTGTGTGGTGTTTTCACTGTTTTACGGTTTAAAGTGTTGCACAAATACTTTACACATTGCCTCTAAAGTTTAGTTTGACTGCTCTGTGCCAAGCTACCAGGGGGTGAGCACAGATTAATTCAGGGTGTGATTATGGCTTGCCCTGACTAGGATTGTGGGTCCTGGCTGGATAGGGTTCACTCCTCTGCCAAAGAGAAAGCCAATTTCTAACGAGTGACTGTTTGTAAAAAAAGAGAACTAGGTTCATGTCCAGCGAAACTTGTTGCCAACAAAAAAAATCATCCTCCAAGATATAGTCAGTTACAGTATGTCCCCTTGCTTGGTTCTTTTTCATGTCCTTATATACACTGTTTTTAACACATTTTTATATAAGGCAGCAGAGTATTTTCAAGCAGGGCCAATGTTTTTCACTCTCAGGGGGATTCTAAACTTGATGAGATCTTCATTGGGGCTTACAAAGTCTTTTAGACTAGTCGTGTTTGTCAGTCATTTCCTTGTTTACTGGCTGGGTGTCTGAGATGCTGCTGGCTGGTGTCTCTCCTCTCCCAGATGATGAGCAGGAAAGGGAAAGAAGGTGGTTAACTTCCTGCATGCCAATCCAACCACTCCTGGAGTTGCTCCCATGCTGTTTTCAGTATGAGCGGTACAAAAGGGGGTGGTAATGGACGGAGCATCTGAATCAATCAAACACTCACACCCAGTCAAAAGATCTGGGTTTAATCCATCACCGTTTTTTAGCCCACTCTGCCACCCCAGTTCAGACATGGCCATATGCAAATCAGTCTGACCCTGTGCCTCATGGGAACAGTCCAGCCCGAACTGCCAAGCTATGCCTTCCCTGGACCGGAAACAAGCTTCCGAGGACCGGTTTCTGACATTTCAGCCGTCTTCAGCCCGGCTTGCTTGAATCCAGTGGCAAAGTGAGCAAGGGACTTTCGTCTGAGCATACCCTGCCAACGTATGGCGATCACTATGAGAACAGCTCCAGGATTAATTGAAGCAGGCTAACCCAGTGCTCATTTTGAGGCTAGGGGCCTTTGCCTGTAATTCCCAGGCTGTTCTAAACCGCTGGCATTACTGGCTCGGAAGTGCCTGTGCCGGATAGGCCGCTGTAGACAGCGGGCCAATCTGACATGCGCACTTAGCACCTGCACATGTCATCCTGAATCAGCAGGAATTTGCGCATACCTCACCATCACACATGTGCTAGCGCAGATGGCAGCACACAGAATGATAAAATGGTATTAACATTTTATAACTCTGTGTGTACCTGCTGCGCAGCAGGTGGGGTGATGCTCCTCCGCCTTAATGGAGGAGCAGCCACTGTTTACTGTGGATTCTGACAGGAAAATAAGTCAACTAGGGGAGTTGTTGCTGCATAGGGCACCAGACTTACGGGTTTGGAATCACTTCGACATGCTTCACTTAATTTACCAGTCGTCAGTGATACAGACCTCCATTGCTTTCCGCGTTTGTCCATCTTTAATGGAAAGAAGCGTCCTTCCAGGACACAGACAACAAGAAAGTAACACCACCACATTGCCCTGTTGCATAAGCAAGACCACCAAAAGCAATGGGAGCTGAGATGTACTACTGCTGTTGCATTTTACCCGTGAAAGAATGTATTTATGAATGTAGTTATGTGGGGGCATGGCTTACGCATCCAGGCAAGATGGCTGCGATCTGCTGAGCTCCGTCTGCCACAGAGTGCCGACCCGAGATCTCAACCGCATTACCATTCTGTTCAGCGGTGTTGAAGTCAGTCATGTGGAGAAGAATGCGGGCGCATGCTGCTGAGCTGTGAGAAACGTCCAGTTTTTTTTTTTTATTATTTTACAGCGTGTGACAATATTTCCTCATCGCGAGCGGCCGCCATTTTGTACAGTGCAGCGCTCGCGAGACTTATCTCCTCACAACCCTCAAGTGTCTGGCGTATTTGGGTGAGCGTTTCTTCATTTGACACCTTTTTAATCATTCCCCATGCATTCCTGAAGCCCGCCATGGTTTCCCCTCAAACCATAATCATTGGGATTTACTCTTTTAATCTCCACATACGACGTTCCACCCCTGTGGATCATATTCTGGTGCCATGTTGTAAGGAATAAATTTAATATGCCAATACATCTAAACTGCTCTCTTTTGATGCCTGCTGAGTAAAGGTTTTAATGGCTGATTTTTGATGTCCTTCATATGACTATTCATATTTACTACTATACTTCCATACCATAAATTGCAGTGGATTTATTCCTGCATCTTCTCTGAGAGCCTACCTTTGAGGTATAGTGTAAATTTTTCTGCATCTGTGGGGAGGTGTTTTCTCACAAACTCTCACATACTTTCTTGAGCCTGCGCTCTCATATTAATAAACACCCTCATCACCAACCATTTATTACTACAATGTCCACCGACTCACTCAACCTATCCAGAGCATCCTTTTCTGGCACGAAACCAAAAAGAGTCAAAAATGACCCTCCATTACCAATCCAGTCATCTTCGAATCCTGTTCTGGACACAATCCTGGATGAAACTAAGTGCTCTCAAGCCATTTATGAGCACCACCAATGAAAAATTGCAGCTGATTGAGGACAGGTGGATCAGCATGGACGGCAAAATCACCGTGATGGAACAGCGGGTGGGCCATATCCAAGACTTGACGACTAAAATTCCTCTGTTAGAACAAGAAATCCAAAAGCTGAAGATTCATACTGAGGATCTTGAAAATTGCAACAGAAGGAATAACTTACGTATTTACAGTTTACCAGAGAATATTGAAGGTGCTGATATCCTGTCCTTTTTGAAAAAGTTTCTGCCTGATCTCTTAGGTCGTCAGTCTTCTGCCCCTTTAAACATCCAAAGAGCACACCATCTTGGTCGTCTTCAACCTCATTCCCACAAACCGCGAGTTATAATAATGCTCTTGCTTGAATTCACCGATCTAATGCAAGTACTGAAGCATGCTAGAGAGAAACGCAACCAATGCTCGTCGCAAGGAATTTTTGACATTATGTCCTCAAATGAGATCTTTGAACATTGGCTATGGTATATTACATCCCTGCCTCTGCAAAATTACCCACAAAGGTATTTCTAGATCATTTGAACATCCATCCAAACTGAAGCTGTTTTTGCAAACCATTACCAAAACACCGATGGACACAAATATGTAATGTTTATATATTTTTACAACATGGTTATTAACTTTCTTTACTTCTAAGTTTGCATTCACTAACTGCTTATTCCATTGCAGGTCTCATGTTTTTGTGGTTGAATTGTTTACCATTATCTCTTGCTCTTGGGTGCTGACATGCCTTTCTCTCTTCTTATTCTCTTTCTGTATCAGATCTGGCTTCATGTCCTTGATCTGTCTCTTCTTTTTTCCATTTCCCTTATTCTTTTTATTCTCCATCTTATCATTTCCTGTTCTTTTCACTACTGCTTTTCTTTTCCATCTTTTCTTCACCTTGTATATCATTGTACTTTTAATGAACAGGGGGTCTTTTGTTCTCATTTTTGTCTTTGCAGTGTGTCTTCCTCATCCCTGTATCCTAGTTCTGCCCCTACAATATGTTTAATAGCGTGTCAAGGAACGTCCGTAGTCTAGGTCATCCTGTTAAACGTCAAAAGGTACTTTCGCATTTATCGAAACTTAACTGCCAAATTGCTTTTTTACAAGAAACTCACTGTAATGACATAGAATCTAGCAAACTAAAACGTCAATGGGTGGCTCAAGTACTCTTCTCACCTGCTTCTAATCGCAAGGGAGGTGTCACCATTTTATGTCACAAATCCTTAAAACTTCAAGTTTTATCTACTGAGTGTGATACCAGTGGACAATGGGTATTACTTAATGCCAAGGTACATAATAAACATTTTACCTTCCTTAATATCTATGGACCAGTTAAACCTGATCCAGATTTGTGGCATACAATCAACTGAAGATCTCCTCTATTACTAATCCCAATATCATTGTCGCTGGAGATTTTAACAATTGGCTGTATCCTTTTTCTGACAGGAAAACTAATTGTAAATTTAAGCCTGATGAATCTCACAAAGCATTTCAATCCGCCATTACCTCTCGTCCACTTTATAATGTATGGAAAACAAGTAATCCAGATAAATATGAATTTTCATTTTTCTCCAATGTCCACCATACTATGATTATATTTTGGTTTCCAAGTCTGAATTCCCCTCTATCCAATCTTCTGAGATTGAGTATATTTTCATTTCTGACCACGCCCCTGTCTCAGCATCATTTGATGCAACCTTGACTACCTCCAAACATGCATGTTGGAGACTTAATATTTCCCTACTATCAGACCAAACCTTTGTCTCTGAAGCGAACGCCTTTATAACTGAGTTTGTTCAATTTAACAACTCTAGGGATACTTCTACCCACAATAATAAGGACACCTTTAAAGCCTCCTTCAGAGCCTTTACTATATCCTATGTTGCCAACAAGAAAGACTCCCACTACCTTTATAGCCTACAACACATTAAAACCCTTGAACACGCATACTTTACATCCAACTGTTCCACACACCTACGAGACCTTAGCAAGGCAAATGCAGACTTAAATAAACTAGCCACTAATGATGCGTGCAACATCTTACTTAAAATAAAATCCAAGTACCATGGTGGTCAAAACAGAGCGGGTAAAATGCTTGCCAACTACTTAAAGGTGAAAACAGAAAAAAAGACCATTGGCCCTATTCACAACAACAGCTCTAGCGCTCTTTTACACTCGGACTCAGAAATTATAAATGGCTTTCAATCTTACTATAATTTACTATACACGGATGATACTCATCCTTCTGATAATGATACTCAGTAATTTTTTAATGATCTTCCTTCCCCCCTTCTATCCTGACGCCATGTCTCTTCTTGAAAAGGATATTACGTTGCAAGAGATTTTAACTGCTATTAAATCCCTGAAAAAAGCCAAGACCCTGGTCCTGATTGCTTTCCATTGAGATTATTTCTTCTTTTTCATCCACTTTTTCTCCTCTTTTACTTGAACTTTTCTCCTTTCATCATAAATTCCAAACCTGCAGGCTCATTCCTAGATGCTCTCATTGTAATTATCCCCAAACCTGATAAAGATCATACCCTTTGTCAAAATTATCGGCCAATCTCATTAATTAATTATGATTGTAAAATCTTTGCGAAAAAACCTTGCCTCTAGACTTGATCACGTTATACCCCTGCTTATCAAAACTGATCAATCTGGTTTTATTAAGGTAGGCTCGCTTCTGACAATGTAAGAATGTTCTCTAACATTCTTACACTGGGGAAACATATCCTGATCCTATTGCTGCACTTTCCTTGGATGCTGAGAAAGCTTTTGAACGTATAAATTGGCAATTTATGTTTACAACTCTTCATTGGTTTGGATACAGTCCCAAATTTATTTAATTTGTCAAGTTATTATATTCAGAACCACGTGCCTGTGTCTCTGTCAATGTTTTTTTATCCCCTTACTTTAACCTCCACACAGGTAATAGACAAGGTTGCCCTCTCTCCCCACTTTTATTTCTACTCTGTCTTGAACCTTTTCTTGAATGCATACGTCACAATCTCCACATCATAGGATTCCAACACAATTCACATGAAATTAAGTTATTTGCTTATGCTGATGATATTCTAATTTATCTTTTAAAACCTACCATGTCCCTTCCCCCTTTCTACAAGAAATTGATTTGTATTCTAGAAATATCTGGATACAAGTAACATTTTTCTAAAACTGAAATTTTACCTCTAAACCCCCTATGCTACCAACACACTTTTCTTGAATGCATATGTCACAATCTCCACATCATAGGATTCCAACACAATTCACATGAAATTAAGTTATTTGCTTATGCTGATGATATTCTAATTTATCTTTTAAAACCTACCCTGTCCCTTCCCCCTTTCTACAAGAAATTGATTTGTATTCTAGAAATATCTGGATACAAGTAACATTTTTCTAAAACTGAAATTTTACCTCTAAACCCCCTATGCTACCAACACATGTTTTCGGATACTAACTTTAAGTGGTGTCCGTCTAAACTCAAATATTTAGGCATTTGGTTTTCTTCTACTATTTCCCAAACCCCTTCCCATAACTTCGGTACATTAAAACTTAAGATTCAAAACCAACTCTCCTCTTGGTCTCCTCTTTTCCTATCCTGGTGGGGGTAGACTTGACACAATCAAAATGATGATTGTCCCTCTTATCCTATTTTGCTTCAATGCTACCCTATAGGATCCCAAATTACTACTGCAACCAAATGAACTCACTTTGTATTACATTTTTGTGGAATAATAAGCCTCCTCGCATTGCTCTATCCAAATTATTCAAGCCAAAAACTGTAGGAGGTGTGCGTTACACCAATTTTAAATTATATCATACTGCTTTTTTAATTAGACAATGTTATGCCCTAAATAAACCATATGATGATTTACTGATACCCCACTGGATTACTTTTGAGCGCTCTTTGTTTCAAGAGTTTTCTTTTAAGGACATTTGCTTTATGTGTAATTGTACTTTTATTTCTAAGTATCCCATTTTAAAATATTCTCAACACTTGTTACACTCTCTTTTTACTGATGGAGCTAACTTTCACCAAGCTTTCCTTGCCTCCTCTATCTGGTACAACAAATTCATAAAGACACAAATCATTTTACTTCAAACATTGGAAAGAAAAGGGTATTTTGTACTTTTATCAACTGTTACTCCATAACACTGTCATACCCTTTACTATATTACAAGAACGTTGTAACTTACCCCCATCATATATTTCCCAATAGTCAAAATTAGCAATGGAACTTACATCGTTTATCTCACTTAATGATTTTCCTGATGACTCCTCTCCATTCATTCCCCTGTCTCCTTTATACAATATCTCTTCTGATCTATGTCATAAAGCTTCTTCTATTAATACAATCTTATCAACCCCATAACTGATAGACACAAATCACCAGTAGAGTTAGCTTGGGAACAGGATCTTACAATACATCTCTCAACTCACAGATGGGACAAATGATGGTATAAAGTTTCTACCACGTCTAGAGCTGCTAACATCACTCAATCCCTATTTTTCCTGTATAACAGAGCAGTCCACACTCCCATCTTTCTTCATAAGATTAAACCCACATCTTCCTCCTTTGCAGGTCCTGTTCCTCCCCGGAAGGCATATTGGTACATTTAATTTATTTTTGCCCTAATGTTCTTAAATTTTGGAACTCCATTAGGTCTACGCTATCTAAGGTGTTTAAATGCTCTATATCATTATCTATTCAAAACAATTTCTTGGTTCCTGTTCTAATGATTTTTGTGATATTTCCTTAAAATCAAAACTACACGATCTGTTTATTGCTCTTGCTTTTAAAGTTATTTTAACTTGGTGGAAAGATAATTTTAAACTGTGTACATTATTATGATGGAACATTATCTTCAATGAACATATAATTTCTACTGTCCCTGCGCTAACGCTATCTCAAAAAATTAAATCGGACTTATTATGGCCCCCTTTTACCTCTTTCTTAGCCTTTAACCCTTCTTTACACTAATTGGTTTTACCTTCTCGCCCTTCTTCTTTTCCCCTGCTTATTTTCCTATATCTATCCTTTTTCTTTTTATAGAAAAAATCATATTTATATTACTATTGTTTCAACATGTACCTATAACTCTCTTATTTCTCCTAATGAATAAGATCAGCATCTATTTTTACCCCTTTCGGCATTTTGTTAAAATGTATTTATTACTAATGTTTTATTCTTATATCTGATGCCTCTTATTATGTTACTTCCTTATCTTATGATATGTATTACCCTGCTACTTTCTTGTTATATCAATAAAAACAATTTAACAAAAAAAAATGAATGTAGTTATGTGTTATTTGTACAGGGCAAACTTAGCCAAGGCAGCAGATCTCGGTACAGGTAAAAGGCAACAGTAAAATCAACAAGGGATTTGAGAGGTAGCTGGTTTGTAGAATATTGCAGACTTGTGATGTAGTATTTTCAAAAAGAGTTATCTTCATGTCTTTCCTGACCTGGAGCAGGGTTGGGTGGTCCTGATCCTGATGGATACAGTGTTGTTCTTCCAGATGCTAGGTGCGCAGAAGAATAAAGCACACTTGTATGTCTCAAGTTTGATGGTGCACTGGCTGTGGATGAGTCAAGAACGTGTGAGTTTACTGGTCCTCATCCATTTTTTTCAGTTGCTTGTTATACTTTTGTATGTGATTACTTCAGAGGAGGCCATTTTTGTTTAATTTCCGTATGTCAGAGCATGTCTTGGGTAAGGGTTATTCATTTAAGATGCATATGTATAATTACAATATGCAGTACTATTTTTCGATTTGTACGTTTTGACTATACAAAGAAAATCATTGTGGTTTTCAAAAAGATAATCATTTGTTTAAAAAAACACTGCAGCACGAAAGCATAGAGGAGTGACACAAATAGAAGTGAAAACTAATTCAAAATGATTAAGCAGACTGACTGACCCCGAGTAGAACCGGGACAGCATTATCTTTGATAACAGAGAAGAAACTTTAAGTTACCGGAAACAAATGCAGGGTTTATACGACATTACTGAGCGTGTTGTGAAATGTTAAAATACAAGTTCTAATTGTATTTTGCAACAATTATTGTAGTATAAATGAAGTGCCTCACTGATAAGATTAGCTTGGTGAACACTCATTTCCTCCTATATGCTGTCAGTTACACGTAGTTCTTAGTAAATGAGCAATAAGTATAGAAATTATCCTTCTACAATCAGTGGGACCATTTGACAACTTTTCATATGTGTTTCCTAAGGGTGGCTGCTTAATTGTTTCTTTTTATTTTCTCTCTTTCTGCATTCCATTGATAAAGACAGATGACTCCCACACGCCCTCTAATAAAGAAAGAGATTCTTATGTTTGTATTTTAAGAGACCTCACCAGTTTCTAGGCCACCAATCACATCACCAATAAATCAAAGACAGTCTGGAACCAGCTCCCTCTGCTGATGAATGTGAAACTGTTAGTCCCAGAAAGCTACTTCAGAACAGCTGCACAAGCTCTCATGCTCTTGCATCTGGATCATGAAAATAGCCTGCTCCCGGCCTCCCAGGCACAACACTGACTCTTAAGGGCATAGTAAACGTTGCAGCACATCTCATCCAGAGCCTGACAAAATATAATTTCGCCTCTTCAGTTTTGGTGGAACTTCACTTACTCCTTTTTCTGTCTTGCACATCTTCAACACCAGATGCATGTTTTGACAGACCATTGCAGATACAATCCCACCTAGTTGGCTAACAAGCTCAATGGTGCTAAGGACCCCTGCCCTCAGTACTAACACTCCAGAGCACCGCAACACATCGGTGCCATGATCACACTTATGCAACCTTCCCATAAGCTTGTAAACACACAACTGTCCTCCCATTGCTGAAGAAACCCTCCATGGAGCTTTCAACGCTTGCCAACTACAGCCTGATCTCCCTACAACCATTTCCTGTCAAGTTCTTAGAGAAAATCATCAACAGATGCCTCACCAAATACCGAGTAGCCCTAGCTCTCTGTCTCCCTCCCCAGGTGAGTAGATACTTAGTAGTTTTACTGGGAAGGCTGAAAGAAGGGGGTCTCCTTGTTATATTCTGTTCATTTGTGCCCTCAGAATGGTTACTCCAAAACCCTCTTGGCATATAGGTGCTCTGCAAGTAGAAGAATGTTTTGAGTGCTTGGGGAGTGCATGGAGGGAGAGGGATTTGCTTTGAGAATGGAGTAGTGCTGCTGCCAGAAGACCCCGTGGTCAGGAGACTAATAAGACCTGGAAAGGCGGGCAGATTCAGACTCTTACTAATACCTGCATCTGTAGAGGAAGCAGCAGTTCAATTACTGTAAAAAGCAACCAAGAAAAGTGCACCACCAGCAGCAAAATGTTCTAAACCTCAGGCAGTCACAACAGTTTCAAATGTGTCCCCGTTGGGATTGGGCAGCCTGGACCTATCCCACCTTAAGGACACCCCTAAGACCGAGGTATTTGACGTATTCACTGGGAGTCTCTTGGAGCAGGTCTCTTTTTGAATGAATCAGAATGCTGCTCTCACTCCAGGTGTCTGGCAGAAGGGGATAAAAGAGATTGGAGCAGCAAGCTCCCTCCTCGGCACCTGAGAAGTTGGCTGGATTGTGACATTCACAGTTCCTACGACAGGGTATTCGATATCCACTTGAACACAGGACCAGGACTACTGGACATATAGAATTATTTTAAAATGTAGTAATATGTAAGTAAAACTATGCATATTTAGTGTTGTTGTGCCCCAAGAATAGCAAGGACACGTCCAAAAGTGTTGCACTGTTCTGTGGTGCTGCCAAGATTCGACCAATGACGCTGTGCGAACATTTCCACATCATTACCAATTGCACTTTTTGGACGAGGCACTTTTTGCAGGGTCATCCCAGTCATCCCGGCCTGGCATGTGACTGAGAATCTCTGAGTAGGATCAAATTGGGTTACATAAACATTTAAAATAAACCTGGGCAAAGACAAATATCCTATGAAACCCTCCAGGTAATGGTGGAAGACTTGGAGAGAAAGGTCTTTATACATACTTTCTGGGGCCATATCGTGAGGACTGGTGGATAAGTGGACCAATGAACCCACCACCTGGATGTCACTTCAGAGTAGGCCCCATGGTCACAGTTTTGAATCACAATTGGTCAAATGAGACTTTCATCCTCGTAAGGTTGGTAAAATGAGCACCATTGAGTTGACTAACAATGTACACGTGCTATTTCTCAGTTGTGCTAAGACACGCATAAGATGGCTAGTTAGTTATCATTAGACCCTGCTGGGCTAAAGGGAGATCTTTTCAGGAAAGTGGGACTAAGACCACCTTGAAACTATTACCTCTGCAAAAGATGTGTACATAATTATCGAGGCAAATATGTCCTGCTGCAATTTTTACAACCTAACCTGGAATCCGTATACCTAGGAAAGATTGTGTAATTGACATTTTACACAGATCCCAGGAGGCTAATATGAATTAGATCAGTAATTACTATGTGGAATAATGTTTTTTTAGTAGGCTTCAGGACTATTCACTGAGTTAACAATGTACTACTCCTATTCTAGCGAGCACTCGGGCAGTGTGTCATTTTACTGCTGAGACACCTACTCGAGGAGAATAGAATTGCCGATTTTTTATTGAAGCGAAAGTTTTTAAAATTGTTTGTCTAATTGAGTTGAACTAGCGCACTTTATAAAAAATACAAAATACTGTTATTTGCACACTTGCCTGCTACCTGCACTCACTGTAGCATTCACGCGCTCGATGCCTGCCGATTCAGGGCAAGGCACCGAGCTTCAGGGAATCTGTGGCGGCCATCTTGGGGCGGGACAGAGCAGCGAGAGCGCTCTAGTGTGAGGGATAAAAGGAGCCCTCAGACAGAGTTTTTCGACCTAGCGAGCACTCGGGCAGTGTGTCATTTTACTGCTGAGACATCTACTCGAGGAGAATAGAATTGCCGATTTTTTATTGAAGCGAAAGTTTTTTAAATTGTTTGTGTAATTGAGTTGAACTAGCGCACTTTATTAAAAATACAAAATACTGTTATTTGCACACTTGCCTGCTACCTGCACTCACTGTAGCATTCACGCGCTCGATGCCTGCCGATTCAGGGCAAGGCACCGAGCTTCAGGGAATCTGTGGCGGCCATCTTGGGGCGGGACAGAGCAGCGAGAGCGCTCTAGTGTGAGGGATAAAAGGAAACAGCCCTTCTCCGCGATAGCGGACGCGTTTTGAGCGGACGCGCCTCGTTTTCGCCGGAGTCCAGCCAGAGTCAGCCCGTCTGTGCCCGTCCGGGCCAGGCCGGGACATAGGGCACGACCCTCTGCCCACCTCATAGTAAAGATATGCTAACAGGTAACCAACTTAGGGCGTTACGCCCCTCTAGCCATGACACCTGTATAACTTTGAATCCTCTACTAGCTGGTGCACAAACATGCCCGGAGTGTACCCTTACCCTGAATAACTATCAGCCCTATCCTGATACCCCACAGGGGACTGTTTTCAAATCCTATCAACAGAAAGTCTGTTCAAAAGAATACTTATTCTTTCTGATAAACTGCCGTTCACTGCCCCAGCATAAATTAGATATTTTTCACCTATTGACTGACAGAAAGCCCATCGCTATATTTCTAACTGAGACGTGGCTCCACGATGGATCGGGCCCCGATGTTGCAACCGCCCTCCCCCCGAGCTATGCTATAGCTAGGAGAGATAGGGTAGGACAAATAGGAGGGGGTATTGCTATTATTTACAGCAGAGACTATGTGTGCACTTTTGAACCTGCAGCTATTCCTAACTGCGAGGCTGCTTCTTTCAAAATTTCCCTCAGTCCAAATTTCACCTTTTCCGGACTATTAATCTACCGACCACCAGTAAAAAATCCATCTTGGTCAGATGACTTGGCAAATTTTATCCTACCCCAACATCTAAAAGCCCAAAATTACACTGTACTGGGAGATTTAAATCTCCATCTAGATGACGCCCAAAGTAAGACCTGTAAAAATCTTATAGATGACCTCATGGTGTTGGACATGACACTACGAAATAGCGGTCCAACTCACAAAGCCGGACACTTGCTGGACCCAATAATATCAAACATGAAAGAACTTTCATGGCTTGACACCACGCCTGTTCTCTGGTCAGACCATTTTCTTCTAAGTTTTGCCATTTTGCTAGAGCCCAAAAAAGGTCCAATTTCGACTCCTACAGAATCTTTTAGAAGAAACTGGAAATTCCTAAATGTGGAGGACCTGAACAATGCTTTGAAGGAAAATCATCCAAATCTGGATGGAGATATGGATAGCATTGCAGAGCTAACACAAAAGTGGCTAACTGGCGCCGTTGATACTTGCCTGCCCCTAGCCCGTTGCAAAGGGAAAGTCCATCGCCCTCCTACTCCCTGGTTCACAGAAGCCTTGAAGAAAGAAAAATCTAGCTGTAAAAACCTAGAGAGACAGTGGCGAAAAAATTACGACCTTTACCAAAAAGAAGTTTACCGAAAGGCCAGAAATTGTTACCATTCAGCTTGCATGAAAGCCAAAGCTTGCTATGTCACTGATACAATTAACATGGCCGTAAACAAATCCCAGACTCTCTTTAACACGGTAAAAGAGTTAGCTGGGGAGAACGCTAGAGCAGAACCTACCCCTCTCAACACCCAGCAATGCCAGGATTTGGCCTCTTTCTTTACGAATAAGATTGAGAACATCGTCTCTAATATAAAAAATGCTAACAAGTTAACAGACAAGCAAGGAAACACCACCCTAGTCCCTAGAGTAAACTGCCCTCTTGAAGCCTGGCCTCCTATTAAATTAGATATACTGAAGGAACTACTAAAATCAATCAAATCGGGCTCCCCACGTGACCCTATTCCTGTCAGTATCGTAAACAAATTAGAGGATGCTGCCTTAACTCCCATAGCAGAAATACTGAACGTATCCATAGAGCAAGCTATAGTTCCTGCCCTATGGAAACATGCGATGGTCAGCCCCCTACTTAAAAAACCAGGCCCAGACCCGATGATATTGGCCAATTATCGCCCAATTTCATTGCTACCCGCATTTTCCAAGATCCTAGAGAGGCATATCCACAAGGCACTCTCAACTTATGTAGAAAACAATAATCTCCTACACTCGTCTCAATCGGGGTTTAGGAGTGGTTTTTCTACTGAGACGGCCCTGCTCGGGGTCACAGAAAGGATTAGGGAGCTTATGGACGACGGCCAAACAGTAGCACTGGTCTTGTTAGATCTCAGTGCGGCTTTCGACACCATCTCTCACTCCATACTGCTGGACAGGCTGGGGGAGTATGGTGTCGAAGGCAAAGCTCTGGAATGGATTAGATCCTACCTTTCCCTCCGTACTTTCCAGATCTCCTCTTCGGAAGCTTGCTCTGAGGTATTCCATTCTCCTCACGGAGTACCACAAGGATCTATTTTGAGCCCTCTGCTTTTTAATTTATACCTACGTCCACTGGCCAATCTTGTAGAAAATGTCGGCTTAAGTTTAATGACCTATGCAGATGATTCACAAGTCCTATTCTCACTCTCCAAATCTGACATGTCTTCTCCATCTGCATTAAAAGTAGGCCTCCAAGAAATTTTTTGCTGGATGTCAGACAACCAACTTAAACTTAATGGAGATAAAACAGAGGTACTCCTGTTAGGAAATAGCAAAGATCTTTGGAATGATTCCCATTGGCCACCATCATTGGGTAAACTTCCATCTCCAGCCTCGCAGGTTAGAAACCTTGGGGTCACCATTGATGACTGTTTATCCATGTCCCAGCAAGCAAACAAAGTGGCAGGTATATGCTTCACCATTATCAAATGGTTACGCAAAATCATCTGGATGCTGCCGCCTATTACCCAGAAGACCGTGGTCAATGCCTTAGTGACATCTCGGCTTGATTACGGTAACATCTTATACCTGGGCTCAAATAAGGCAGTGATAAAGCGTCTGCAACTAGTGCAGAACGCTGCGGCTAGACTGCTTTGTAAAATCCCCAGATCTGCTAGGATCACCCAACATCTCAAGGATCTGCATTGGCTTAAGGTTGAGAACCGTATTCGTTTCAAAGCCTTGAGCTACTTATTTAAAATCAAAGCTGGCACTGCCCCCAAATATCTTCAGGCCCTTGCTAAGCCCTACCTTCCAAACCGTAACCTGCGTTCAGGTACAGCGGCAAACTTTGCAGTACCTAGGTTTAAAAGAGCCAGAATAGGCGGGAGATCTTTCTCCTACCTGGGGCCAACGCTGTGGAACACACTGCCCTTTTACATTCGCAAGGAGGAAAGCTATGTGAACTTTAGAAAGAACATAAAAACGTGGCTTTTTAATAAATAATTGCTTTGTCTGTTCTCTCCCCAGTGATTTCTGAGTGTTTTGCGTTTCTGGCGCCGGGAAACCCTTTGTGGGTAGCTGC
Source organism: Lissotriton vulgaris (assembly GCF_964263255.1). NCBI lineage: Eukaryota > Metazoa > Chordata > Amphibia > Caudata > Salamandridae > Lissotriton > Lissotriton vulgaris. Next base: position 270,213,536 of record NC_141689.1, on the reverse strand, counting down.
GCACCTTATAGATGCTATAAAATAAATAAAATAAATAAATAAATAAATAAATTCTGTTTCTCACTCCGGATGTGTATGGTTTGCCATGCAAGTATTGTGACCTAGAGGCTTTGAGTACACAAATTATTTTTAATGCTCAATTGAACCGATATGCTTATCCCCACTCTTACAAGAGAGCCTGTACCATTAATTATAGGGTTTTATATGCTGCGTCAGTCACAGCTTTTGGCCGCCATAAGTGTGGCAGGGTATGCTCAGACGTGAGTCCCTTGCTCACTTTGCCACTGGATTCAAGCAAGCCGGGCTGAAGATGGCTGGAATGCCAGAAACCGGTCCTCGGAAGCTTGTTTCCGGTCCAGGGAAGACATGGCTTGGCAGTTCGCGCCGGACTGTTACCATGAGGCACAGGGTCAGACTGATTTGCATATAGCCATGTCTGAACTGGGGTGGCAGAGTGGGCTAAAGAACGGTGATGGATTAAACCCAGATCTTTTGACTGGATGTGAGTTTTTGATTGATTCAGATGCTCCGTCCATCACCACCCCCTTTTGTACCACGTCAGTCACAGCAGCACAGGCTTAGGGTCTATGCACGGTCATCCCTGTCGCCTTAATCTGCCTTCCCTTTGATAGTGTTTATGTCCATGTAGTATTTGATGGTGTATACACCTGTCAGGTTTGTGTATCTGTCTGCAGCTTTAGGTGTACGCGCCCGTCATGTTTGTGTATCTGTCTGCAATGTTTATGCATGTATCTGCTGCTTGAAAGTCATATGGTCATGCCACAGTGATACAATCATTAATTCTATTTGAGACTGTGTGCATGCTTTTATCACCACTTAATTGTAATGAGGTACCAGGATGCAATCATGAAGCTAATATCCTTCTTTTATTCTTAAAAGTCGAAGCATAAACGTCCTACCCACAGGCAATCCAGCAGCAACTGTCCACTCAAGAACCTCGTAGCTGGGCACCCAACACATCCCATATTCCTAGCTGCTCATCTGACTTAAGTATAATAAAATAGCATAACAAACATGTTGAATAGTGTAAGTGAATACCAGATTAATCTTCACAGTCATTGAAGAACTTAGTCACATGGTTAGTGACATGTTGACTGTATTTGTGATTGGTGTAAAGATCTCCATTGTTTTGCCATGTTCCATTCAATGTATTTTTATTTTTAGGGATCTGGAATCTGGTACTTTGCATCTGCAGTGGTTGGGGCCTGCTGAGCAGGTGACAGCTACATGTGCTCTTCTTTAAAAATAAAACATAGGTTTGATGCAAAATTATAACAATTGCCACTTTGGTAAGGCAGGTGTAATTTTCGAAAAAACATTTTGCGTGAATGCACAAAGTTCATTTATGGGATACAAGAGTGAAGGAAACATTTCACTCAATTGCATAAAAAAATATACCATGTGCTTAAAATAACATGTTTATGCAACAGGCCGAAAAGGCCTGCTTTTAAAAGCCAATAAAAACATAAATAAGTACCATCTGGTATTAAAAAGAGGGAAACATCCTCTATACTGAATACAGATCCTTTAGAAGGGCAAAAGTAATGGAACTATTGGATTGTAATTATCTATACTATGAATTGATGTTTTAATGTGAAATGTATCTACAATGTTTCATAACAAACTCCACTTGCTTCAGGTGGTCAAATGTCTAGCTTCAAAGACCAGCTTAAACAAAGGTTAAGGGCAGGGGGAGGAAGCATTCTCCTCACATAATGATGTCTTCAGCAATGTTTTCCCTGACACTGCATTTAAGGCCTTGAGAAAGCCTGGACCTGAATGCACATGGGACAAAACGCATATTGGCTGAAACATCTCATCTTTATGAACAATGCTGGATGTATCTAAACTTCTATATGAAGTAAGCAAAAATAAGAAGAAAAGGGAGAACTAAAGAAGAATACATTCTTTCTTCTGAATTAACTGTGAACATTGTGATATTTGTTCTAAAATATGCTTAGTTTAACATTAGTTATTTAAACTATACACATGGAGTGTAACATTCAAAGTCCATTAAGCATCTTAAACAAAGGTACAGTATGTCAAAGATGTACGCTCCACACATACGCAGGGAACTTTCCTAGTGAAAGACATTCCACAACATTGGGTCGCTTTCCATCCAGAATAGTGGAGCCAGAGCAGGGATGGAAAAACATGTAAACGATAGGCCCTCAGAGGTGGGGAGTGTTTTGCTTCTTTGTTGTAGGAATTTGTGCTGCCTTGGTAGGAAATTGTAGAGACACAAAGGGAAAACCGACTACTGACCGAAGAAATCTACAAAACAGGAACTGGATCATACTATAGTACAAATTCCCCTGCAAACCCACTCTCAGAAGAGGATATCCTGGTATTATATATCAAAACAATACCCTTTCACGCACAGAGTGACGCATAAATTATGTAAAAAAAGAGCAGAGAACTCTAGATAGACCTCAAGTTTAGGTTGAAAGCAGCTTCAATAGAGAGCACTCGCAACACCAGCGACATTCTAAATCTGCTCACCTCAAATGTCTGCTTTTCCAGCAATGTCTTTAACTATAGGATAAGGAGAGTGCCATCCATGCCAAGATAGAAAGTGACAGTCTTTTGCCATTTCTACAGCAAAGTCTTTAATAGGATTAGCATAGTGTTATCCATGCCGAGCTGTATAATGACCAACGCCTTTTACTACTCCGGGCACAGCACTACAGCTCTGGATCGGCAAAATATCATCCAAGCCAACCTGAAATGAATAAAAGCAACCCCTGACATGTGTTTTGCTCCCATCAGAGCTCTCCAGAGATGCTCAGCTTTGTCCAGACACAAGGGAGCAACCAGTATGATTCAAAACAATACCCTTTCAGGCATAAAGTGATGCACACATTATGCAAAAAAGAATCAGAGAATTCTGGGTAGTTCTCAAGTTTAGGTGGAAAGCAGCAACAGAGAAGGCCTTTCAACAAAGCCCTTAAAGTCTCCATTTTGAAATGTTCCAAAATGACATGCAGGAGGGTTGGAACAGAGATTGAGTCATGATGTCCCATACCAGAAATGGACAGAGGTGCCTACCTTATGGAACCTTCCACCTTCACGGAAAACCTCTGCACAGCGAGACAAAGGGAGAGAGGAGAAAGATGCTGCAAGATCCTGAAGAATACAGTACTCCTGTAAGGGAGACTTACCCTGGATGGGACTCTGTGGATTGACCTCTTCAAAGCCATGGTGCTTGCCCAATACACCATCTGAGGGATAATAGAATGAATTCTCTGCAGTGGGACCCTAAATAGAAGGTATCTCCCAGAAATTCTGAGGGACCTGCCTGCAGAGCGGCAACCCTCATCAAGGGGGCTGCCACCTTTTCTGTCATCTGGAGGGTGCCCGCCCTTCAAGTGGCCACAGAGGCTATGGCACCTGAAGAGTACATACATTCAATGTATTCTGCTGTGATGGATGCAGGGAGCCACTGGAGGCGACCCCAGGCTCAGGAGAACAACAGGCTCTAGAACAAGGCATGTTCTGAATATGGAGCTGAAGGATGGTAAAAGCCAGATCCTCCAAGTGATGGCCTCGAGAAGAAGCAGTCAATGTAGATCGTCCAAATGAGATGAGATGGATCTGTGAGTAGGCACACTCATGAGTAAGCGCACCACTGAATTTGATACAATTTGAAGGCAGTGCAGTAGGAATAAAGGGACTCATAAGTAAAGCAAGCTTGCATCATCAAGCCAGGGAGTTATCAGGGCGGGCATTGCCGTTTTTCGAGACCTGGTGGGGGCAGAGGAAAACCCTTTCACAGAATTCTTAGGAAATGAAACAGATAGCTGCTACGTAATCAATTTGCTTCGAGAAGTTGATCATTAAGAAAAAAAGCCTCTTTTTAAGGTGGCTGCAGGCATAGGGCAATATGGGGCGGTCCTTAAAGTGAGAGGCCATAAGGTCGAAGAACAGGACCTGGGTTTTATCGCCACCGAGTTTCAAGCAGTTAGCGTTCATCCACCTACAGAAGACTTCTAAGCAAATTCTAAGGTTGACTTGAGTTGCAGGGGCATTGGTAAGAAAATACATCAGAATTTGTGGGTCTTCAGCAAAAGAAACAATATCACAGCAGTAAGTACCGACTAGAGAGGCAAGGGGACAGATGTACATGTTAAAAAGAGTGGTGCTGAGCGAGGACCATTTTAGAATCTCATATTTGATAGGTGTTGGGCAGGACTGAAAAGGGGCTAGTCAAATAGCTTGAGAGCAGTTAGGAAGAAATTAGTGAAACCATTTTAGTGCGTTGAAGATGCGTACATCAAGAAGACGAGAAATGAGAATAGGGTGTGAGACCGTGTCAAAGTCTGTGGCCAAATCCAGTAGGGAAAGAGCATCTGATTTGCCTTGGTCAACAGTGATTCTGATGTCATTTACTATCGCCAACAGAGCTGACATGCTACTATGCATGGGTCAAATTCCAGAAGGAGATGAGTTTAGGGTCAACAGTGATTTGCATATGGCTGGGTTCAAACTGGAATGGCATGGCGAGCAAAAAAATAATTAAAAGAAATATGGATTTAGGCCCAGATCTCTGTACTAGGGTGAATGTATGACATTGTTCTCCATTCTGCCCATCAATTGTTGTTTTTGCATTTGAGATGAGTTCAAGGCACTGAGGGCCGCCAGGGAGATTAAGTGAGCTATTGCCTAGAGTCATACGATGCTGAGCTGAGCTGAGCTGCCACCGGTCTCAGGGATCAAACCAAGAAAGAAGTGCTCCGGAGTCAGCCACTTTGAACACTGCTCCACATCTCTCCCCACTTCTTGCACTCCCCAGGGTGTACCCATATTCCAATCCCTTTACTTCACTGACTAAAATCTAATCACATGGCATGCTTGGGTTACAAATAATGCTCATAAATGTATTCAATTACCCACCCCGTGCATTTTCCATTAGAAATTATTCCCGGGAAATACTGCAATTTTGTATGCTTTTAATCACGATTTGTCAACTACCCTTATGTAACAGCTACAGGTGAAATTTGTTCTGTCATTATGAGAATCGTGCAGTTGCAGGTATCTAATAAGGGCAAAAAATCTACCCAGGCGGCTCATTTCCATTGGAAATTATGCTCAGAAAATGTTGCATTGTCTACTTGGCTCAAATTCCCTTCCTCTGCCGTCGCCATCTTTGAATTGTGTTTACACTATCAGTTTAGCTTTATTATATTTCCCTGTATGCATGCTCCCATAGAAGGGGTGTCTTCTACTTCTTGTAGGAGTGGTTTGTCTCCAGGTAGACTCGGTCTCTTTCTAACCGAGACCTGGCTCTGCAAACCGTCTGGGGCTTGCCTGGAAACCCAGTTAAACCAGACCACCAAATCACTTGGAGGGAGGAATTGCTCTCATCTATTGCTCAAATATCACTAGTTGTATCCTAGAAAGTAGAGCACTTCCTGATGTGGAATGTCTGCCTTTTGGTTTAAAATTGAACACTTCTGCCCTTTTTTCTGAGGTACCTGTTTATCACACCCCTGGACTGAGATCTAATTTCTACCATGCAATTTCTTCATATTGGGTGATCTCAATTTTCATTTAGAAAATAACAATCTTCTCAAGGCGAACTGTCTCCTAGACAGTCTTTCGGCTGTGGCATTTCAAGAGCTTGTATCTGTTCCCACTCATGGTATGGGTCTTACTTTGGACCTAGTCTTTATGAACCACTCTCTCTTTCAAGCAGAACGTTCCCACCCTCATGACCTGTCTATTTGGGCCATCCGTATCCTTACGCCTCTACACTACGTTCACGAAGACTGGGTATTAATGAACACTATCAATTTACTGCCCCAGCCTAAGGGGACATATTCTTTCTCCAAATATATGGTGGCAGGAGCTTTCGTTCATGGTGAGAGGGTGTCCTAATATGTCTGTATTGCTGATTGGTGCTTGGAAAGTGTTCTCTATGTAGATGAAAAATTAGGAGGAAAAATATGGATAATTACACATATCCTCTACTCTTGAACTTGCGAATTGCCTTCTGTGGACAATCTGCAGGCGTAGGTTTAGGAGGAGCAAACCTCCGCCCACCAATGCATTATATTTTCACCATGCCATAGAAAGGAGAAATCAATTCAATCGGAGACTCGCACGATAACTAATATTTTAAGACCTTTTCCCCATTTAGCTTAATTTTCAAAGGCGCAAACCCCTTTTGCAAAGCCGGAAATACATGGAAGGGCCTATGCTTATCAACATGCACATATAAAACATGCAGTGATATTTACATTTTTTTGTCCTTTAATTTCGTGGAAAGCCTCAATCTAACCTTTCATAAAGGTACTGTCTCGGCGCACCTCAGTGAAGTAAAGGCTGGTGGACACAAGCCGAACGGAAGATGGATGCAAAGGCCACAATTAATGGGGGGACTTTTACAGCTTGAGATGGAGAATAACTTCCTTGTAGCGCATTCACTTCACGCTCTTATACATGTTTGCCTTAAACATTCCTACTTCTTTATATGCTGTGGGCTGCTCTTATACCAACAGAAAATGTTCATTATGTGGGCTACATCGACCCTAACAACATTACTGGCAAACCTCAGCCTTTGTAAGGCAGGAGGAAGTCCGGGGTAAAATGCAGCACAGGCCTATCCCGTGCCTGGCACCCTTGAAAGGCTGCCGTGCTGCTCAACAAACTGTCTAATCTCTCACACGTTATTGTAAATAGGACTCTCTTCCAGCGCTGGGGGAGGGGGGGCTTTCTGGCTCCCATCAAGGAAAGAAAGGTCTTAAGCAAGAGACGCGAAACAAAGCCCTCAAGTGGCGCCCAAATGTTAGGCATCAACGAGCTGTTAACGTGATATGGAAACGATAAAAGGGCAATAAATATGTTTGGTGTTCACGGGAATATGACAGCACGTACGAGGAAGTGGGTATTCACCGGGAGAATGCAGTCAAGGCGTCTTCTGGCCACACTTGCTTGGAAGGAAGTGCTGCAAGATACCTGAAGAGGTGAAGCGAGATAAGCCACGGTGGGGTCTGTGAAGGACACGATCGCCCATATTAAGGTGTAAGACAAGAACAGAGGCGTAGCTTCCGTGGGAGTCTTTGGGGTGCCACACTACACCCTAATAAATGCACGAGGTGTATGTGTGGGGCTTCCCTGGGATCAGCAGCACTTTAGGTGCCGATGGCTTTCCCTCTTAACCTTTCGATTGTTCATTTACACCAATCCCTCAACCCCCTCCCACTCACAACAGGTCAGGGGAAAACAAATGGAGTAAGATCTAGTAGCTTGGTAACATAAGCACATAAAAGAAAGGTAGTGGGGAATAAAGTGCGCAAGGTTAAGTGGAACAGTGCTTATCACCAACATCGCCTTCCTACTAAGACAAAGTTCAAAGGAAATTGGACAACGACCACCCAACGGTGTCAGCAGTGTAGAAAGGTCTACACTATTCTAAAAAAACACACAGTCAATTTCCTGAGCTACAGTCACTTCATTTCAACCACAATTAGTCCATGCAGTATTTTTCTTAAAGTATTTCTTCTTTAATTTTTACTCTGTATCCTTTGTGGTACAGTCCGTTTTTCATTTCTTCAACAACAGAGCAGATAGCCACAGGGTTATGTCTCTTTGCTGCTTCTTTGCGAGCTCTGGAGGCTAAGGCAGTTACTGGCCTTATACCATCCATCACGTGAAAGACCCACCCTTAAATCATTTCAGAATTAGTGTGTGCTATGTAATTGTGACACTTCTATTCACACATTTATTCACATAATCAAATTCCTACTCATTTATTGAGTGAGTGTGGGCGCGATAGACTTGGTCAGTGAAAGAGCAGAAGTGTGAGTGAGCGGATGAGTGCATAAACATGAGTCAAACTCAAATAGTAAACACAGATTGTAAAAGCCTTAGAATGTGAGCCTCTTCGGCATATTTCCTGCAAAGTATGAAGGATGTTGATGCTTTCATGCCTGGACCCTTGCTGAAGAGAATATTAACCACATGGGTGCTGCTGACGAGCTCACCTCGTCATGAGGCACAGCGAAGCTGCCCTCATGATGAGCTGAGCTCGTCACGGCCGTTGGAACGTTCGCACACGGGGATACTTTCCCCGCTGTGCTGAACGTTCTAAAAACGGGTGTGGCCGTGACGAGCACGGCGGCGCCGCACGCGGCCCCCCTTCCCCTCTGCAGAGCTGGGGGAAAACACCCCGCAGCGAAGGGGTTAACAAAAAATATAGGAGTGCAACCGTGTCAGCTATCATGATACCCCAGCAAGGTGAAAATATGGGTTGGTCACCAACTTCACAGCCTTTTCTGAAATAAATAGCATTTTAACATTGCGAATGGCAAAGTGTGATTTAAAAGGGGCAAGCTGAACCGAATTGCAATGTTTGAAAATGTTAACTACATAAAGTTTGTGGACTATTCCTTCAATTTGTCCCCTTCTGATCTCATGCAAAATGCCTAAGCTGCTTGCAGTGCACTACCAAACTCTGATTTCTGACTACTTTTATTAACATAAATTGCCAAAACATCTCTGCCATTTTTTAGCAGATTGGTAAATCTGAGTAGAACACAGCAAAAAAGTTCCCCTAATACTCATCTGTTGGAAACCCACCTTTCTGGTATGGTCATGCCTGATTTTTTTTTCCTTTATGTAGAAACCTTTGTTTGCAGACTGCACACCTCTGTGTAAATTGTGGTAAAGTGCCTGTGCTCCTTCTTTCAACATGATGACATTGGCGTACCAACTATTTGCCATCTTTAACTTACCTACAAGTCCTCTAGTATATGGTATGTAGGGTACCCAGGGCCTGTCAATGAAATGTCATTATTGGTTGCACCCAATGTGCCATCCACTACAGTGAAAGTGCAACAATGGCCACAGGCCTACCATTTGTGGCCTGGCTGTTGCAATTTTGAGCTGCTTATTCAACCTGTTAAAATAAACCCTTTGCCAGGTCAAAACCTTCCTTTTAAATATTTATAAGCCACACCTAAGTAGAAATTATTGTTCATAAGGAAGGGGGCGTGATATTTTAAAGTAGGACTTGTAAAGGTTTAATGTTAAACATGTCTGTACATAGAATATATGCCTCAATGCTATTTCAGTTATGAAACAGCTAGAAATATGATTCAAAGACTCTTTTTAATAGTTATTCAAAATCCAATTTAATGGGAAAATCACATTTTTAATACCTATTAAGGAAAAAGTACTTTTCCGAACTTACCTTTTCCTTGCCTAAAGCCTTTGCTTGAGCTCCAACTGTTACCTGGTAGCTGAAAAGCCCTCTTAATGAGATGTGAAAATCGCTCCCACTGTAGGACAAATACCTTAGGTGTGTGGAGGTGTTTCTGTTCCTCTTAGAGGATGAACATCTGGGCAGTGCTCAGGAACTTGATTAACTTCAAAAAGGCCTACCCTGTCACAGGAAAAGGTTAGCTGACACCTGAGCAGGACCCCACTTTGACCACACAGTCAAGTATGCACCAATTCTGGTGGGAGAGGAGATGCTACTAGAACTTGTTTAGAGTGACCACAGAGGAGGGGTTGCTCATTTCCCTGGCCACACCAGCTCTGCATATAGGAAGAAGGGCTCCACCTTCTTGTTTTTTTGGTAAAGAGGGACAAAGTGGGATTGTTTGCAGCAAGGCTCATAGGAAATGCAGCAAAAGTGGGTAGGGTTACCATTGGGATATTTTACCCCATTGGTCAGGGAGGAGTCAGGAATCACTCCCACTCACAGGCTGGTGTCAGGCATAAATATGACACTCACAGAATCCTCCTCAGAATAGTACTGGACCTGTAGAAGATCAGAAGAGGACTAAACTTGCTGTCTGAGACCTGAGAAGAGCCCAGACGGCTGGACCTGCTCTCCATCTTGTACCATGGGTAAGAAATGGACTCCAAAGGGGGATCAAATGCTGGAGGAAACCCTGCTGGAGGACCTCCTCCCTTCGGTACCACTGGACAGCAAGGCTGTCGTCGTGACATACAGAAAGATTATGAACAACTCTCCTGACCTGTTGCCTGTTCTGCTAGAGCCTTGGGAGGGGAATGTGAGGACATTAGATGATAAAGAGTGGATGAAAGCCATTCAAAGCACCAGAGAGGTAGCAATAGGAGCAGGCTATTCTAGGGTTCTACCACACGAAATTAACGGGGATACACCACTCTGTCTAAAAGGCTGTGGACAAGAGGATACCTTTTGCTATATCCTGCAGGAATGCCCGGTATTCGGACCCTTTTGGGTGAATAGCTTGCAGATTATAACTCAGGTTTTGGGCCCGGCAGTGCCAGTTGATGCCAAATTACTCCTTTTGAGTATTTCTGGGTAAGAGGTGAGGTCGCGATATCAGAAGATCTGGCTAGCAACGGTTGCAATAGTGTCCAAGCGCAACATAGCACGTGCCTGGGAAGCAGAGGGCCCACCCTGACTTAATGGCAGACCTAGACTGGTCAACAAAAGTAAAAGGAGGCCCCCTTCTCTGTCGGTTTTGGGACAGGGGAGATATAAAGTAAGAAAAAGATTTTTTGTCCCACAAGTACACCACTAAATTGGTTTGGAGTGGAATAATGGTACCAGGTAAGTATTCAGTGTTTTGCAATACCAATCACACAAACGTATTAAAGGCCAGGGGCTGGATTACATAACATGAGCCAACTGTTCTAATCATTAAACCACCAAGAGTTACAAATTTGAGCCACAATAACACAAATTACATAGTGTCCAAATCAAGAACCAATGAAGAACCAAAGCATAGTTTTCTGGAAAATATATATATATATTTTATATTTATTCAAAAGGTAAACATTTTATCACAGTGATAACTAATCATTTTTTAAAAAAAAATTGTTATACATATAGTGCAAAAAACATTTCATTAAAAACATTAAAAAATCACATAAAGTAACATAGGTGTTCTTTTGAACTTTTAACCTATGTTACTTTATGTGATTTTTTAATGTTTTTAATGAAATGTTTTTTGCACTATATGTATAACAAATTTTTTTTAAAAAAATGATTAGTTATCACTGTGATAAAATGTTTACCTTTTGAATAAATATAAAATATATATATATATTTTTCCAGAAAACTATGCTTTGGTCCTTCATTGTTTCTTGATTTGGACACTATGTAATTTGTGTTATTGTGGCTCAAATTTGTAACTCTTGGTGGTTTAATGATTAGAACAGTTGGCTCATGTTATGTAATCCAGCCCCTGGCCTTTAATACGTTTGTGTGATTGGTATTGCAAAACACCGAATACTTACCTGGTACCATTATTCCACTCCAAACCAATTTAGTGGTGTACTTGTGGGACAAAAAATCTTTTTCAGACCTAGACTGGTGCCAGAGAGCTGGGGCAAATGATGAGCCTACCAAGACAAATGACATGGGATATGTACGAAGGGTGTGGTGTGCGTGTTGGCTTTCATCATCCTGATTGATATGGGTCGTCTGAAGCGGTCTGAAGTATCCTGGTGGTGTTCCATAGACTATGTTTGCCATACCTACTACCTCAATGCGGATTGTAATCTACCTATGCATGTTGGACACTGTTTTAACCGCTATATTCACTGTACTAGGGGCATATGTTGTCTTTGGTTTAGAATAAAAAGACTTTACTTAAAAAAAAGTGTACTCCAAGGATCATATGGCTGACCTCCTGTTCTAGCTATAGGGACACATCAAGCTACAAGAGACCTTTAATGCCACTTCCCAGTTGGCCAGTGCCAAATGTACCTGCGCTGGACTCTGCTGAAAAGAGTCTAGACCCCCAAATGCTGTTCCCGAGGTCCTGGAACCCTGGGCTGCATCTAAGTGTACTCCTCCTAACATCTCCTGAAACCTGGGACCTAGAAACATGTTGGCTCCAAAGACCTGTGGAGAACCGGGACCAACCTGCCAAGCAGACACAATGAAGGTGCTTTGCCGCTGGGCTGAAGATTCAGGATGCTCCTGCTCAGAGCTTTTCCACAGCACATCACAGAGAAGGTATACAGCCTCATGGAGCTCCTTTCAGCTACATCCTTGCCACTCTACAAGAATCTGAGGTCGAAAAAAAGTGGCTAAATCAAAACACAGAAATCTTCAACAGGTAAAGAAGGCAAAAGTATTCGGCTGGTGAGGTACAATCTCTGTGCACGAAATTCAAATTTCTTCCCCTGTGAGCATTTCTCACCAAAAGTTAACGGTTTCACCAAGACCTCATCCAGTGGTTATCTGACAACATGGAGTCCTCCTCGGCCACATCCTGCAGGTTTTCCCCCACTGATGGTTTTCTATTTCTATTTCAGAGAATACGTAAAACTTCGGATCAATTCGAAACTGTTTTTTTTTATCCGACCTGTGTTTAATTGCGTTCAGCCTTAACTTGCGCATAGATACCGGTCAAGCGCATTCAGATGTTTGCATGCTGGTGCATCATGTTTATTGGGGTCATTTCGAGCCTTAAACTTTAAAACTTCATATCCGTAGTTCCCCTATTGGATTTTTGTCATTGTGGTGTCATTTTATTTATTTACATTTTCTCTATTCTAAATTGGTTTGGGATCGATCTTGGGTTATGTTTTGATTTTATTACTGTTTTAGTACTGCATCTTGCCTCCAAGTTAAGCCAGTCTGCTCCTAGCCACAGCTACCAGGGAGGTGAGCTCTGGGTAACTTAGTGACTTTAGTGATTCACCCTAACAAAGATTGTGTTTATTACTGGAAGTGGGTACCTACACCTCTCAACTAATACCCCAATTTCTTACATCATCCAAGAGTACTTTCTATGTCTGTAAATATGTATGTGATATATATGGCACACAGACATAACCAAAAGGCAACAGAGCACTCAACAGAGTAAAACCCAGAGATTCAGTCTACAAATGATTGAAGAGGTAGCTGAGTTCTCGGGGAAGAAATATGGATGAATACATGCATACGGTATTTTCATAGCAGGAACCTAACCAAAAGGTAGCGCAGCACTGTACAATGTCAAAGACAAGCATAAAGTCAATGGGTGTCAAGAGAGGTAGCTGGGCCGTGGATGCTTTGTGCTGTAAAATTCTTTAATAATGTGAATCTTCAGCTCTTCCTTAAGGTGGAGCCACATTAGGGGGACCCTGATGGATAAGGGAATGTTGTTCCAGATTCTGTGTGCATAGATGGAAAAGGCCTGCTGCCTTTTTTTTGCACTTCTTACTCTGCAGTCTGAGCGTATCCTAGCTGTGGGTGTTCCGATAATCACCAGAGATGACGAGTTTGCCTGCAAGATAAGCTGGATTTGAACAGAGTGCAGACTGGCAAGGGAATCCAATGGAGTTCCAGCAGGATAGGGGTGATGTGATCATATTTCTTCAGGCAAGCTGTGGTGGGTTTGATGCCCTTTAAAGGTGCCAGTTTAGAGTTTTGGAAGGTCATGGAGGAGAGTGTTACCACCATCCAGATGTCAGAGTATGAGGACTTGCACCGCAGTCCTAAAGTTGCTTTCTGTCTTTTTCGGTCGAGGACCGGAAATGCTGGCTTGCCAGCTTCCGGGAGGAGATTGTATGTTACTTAGTAGGGATTTGGAACCCGCCTCCCTCGCCCGTCTTTCCTCCATTGGCTGGCTTCCTAAACGGAGGCCAGCCATTGGAGGAGAGATCCGTAACTCCGATGTAGCCCCGTCCTTTTCGGATTTGGGGGCGTCATTTTTGCTGTTCTTTAGACAGTGGCGTCGTCCGTCACTCAGCACAGCAAAACACGCCCCCAAATCCGAAAATGTCATAAGCCTAGTTGCCGCCATTGTTCCCCGACCACCGCCGCCGCAAGAAGTCTCGTCGTGGGGATCCCCCCCCCATCGGGTGCTCACCCCGCTGTATATTTAAATTAAAGAGGGAGCCTACCCCTCATCAGCCCCGCATTACCGCCGCAGCCCAGGACACCCGAAAATCGTAGCCGCGACCCAGAAGTACAGTGTGCTAGGCAAGAAGCAGACGGGAGGTCTCCCCGCGCTCCTGCCCGGCAAGGAGAAGAAGCCCGTCCCCAGCCGCCGCAGACCGGAGAAGCCCAGCAGCCCTGCCCGCGGCAGAGCCGAGCTACATGTGTTGTGCTCCTGGCCCCCACCGAGCAGCCTGGCTCCAGACAACTCACCCAGTGTAGCGGCAGCAGGGGCAGCTTGCGAGGTCCCGGGCTTGATCATCTGTGCCTTCGGTCCCTCGCCAGCCAGGCATGGTGGTGCGGAGGACAGGTCACCAGCGGAGCAGAGGCGGCCGAGCTCGGGCAGCACACAGGCAGGCACGCGGCGGGTCAAACAACACCATGGCAGTCGGCAGCCACTTCCTTTAAGCGCACCCCCCCGCCCGCCCCCCGCTCCTGCAGCTGCCCCCTCCTCTAGAGTCGTGTTTACCTCACTCTTCCTAGTGGCCCCAGTACGGTGCACATGAAGAAAGAGGCCGGACCCTTAAGGCTCTGATGTAGCTGGTTTCTTTAGTGCGAGCCGGGCTGACTTAGACGTCCTTGAGACGCATCAGGCGGCGTTTTCAAAACTTTCTTATTTTGCATTTATAGTTCGTGGCGCTTGGGACAGGTTTGTCACGTACAAAAACAATCGAAAAGCCTAATTCTTTGGAAATTGATTGCGAGTGCCATTCAAACAGAGGGCTACGGGGCACTTTTCTAAGCGCTATCATTTACCCTAATGTGAAATGAAATCTGGCCGGCTCCCCCCTCCCTCCGCCCGCAGCTCTTCTCAGGCCGGCTCCCCCCCCTCCCTCCGCCCGCAGCTCTCCTCTGTCCGTGTTTCCTCCCTCCACCCGCAGCTCTCCTCTGTCCGGGTTTCCTCCCTCCACCCGCAGCTCTCAATTATATTATAACACAACTTAAGCGCATCCGATTGTGCTCAACGCGATAAAGTTTCCATCGTTGGGCCTCACATTAGTAGCTGCTCTGTAACAGCTGGTCTTACCTCTCGGAGATCTTTATAAACCGTTCTTCCTGGAGTGGGTTCTAGTGACGCTGCAGAGTATTAGACCGCCATCCTCTTGTCAACATGGAAGGACCAGCGCTTGCTGTGCGACCTTACCAGCAACCCGTGAACTAATCGACTGCATCTGTCAAGTGTCTCTGAAAGGGACGGCCATAAGCAAATTTCTATGGAAACTAGGTATATGCTTTGAATACAAGCGTCTCGAGCGGGTGTTCGAGCCCGGGCATAGGGGAAGTGAGAAATGGATAGTGGATTCATTAAATGACTGATTGGAAACGCATATAGAGCTTTCCATGTGTATGATGATACTGCAAATAATATGCCAAGTACAAAAAGGGCACCCTGGCACCCAGCCTCCTCCACCTAGCAGTATCTGTGTGCCCAGGAGCACACTTCGAGCCGTCCCGCTCTCTGTGGGCAGAGCAGTATCAGGCAAAACAAAACCACCCAAATCTACAGCATCTTTGCATCTTTATCTAACCAACGGGAATGTTTTCCGTTTACTGCATCGTGTACACGCACAAAACACTAATGTCTGAACTCTGCCGTCTCAGCCACATTAAAATATGCTTTGGGGCACCTTAAAACGCCACGGGCCTCATTTGGCAAGTCTGGATGCAACTGGAGAACCTTGGAGAGTCTCAAATGCCCGGTTGTTACAGGTGTATCTGGAGCTCACAAAGCGGAGTCAATCCCCGGCTTTTAAAAGGGACGAGATTGTCTTTCAGACAGAATGAGACGACATGAGCCTTGCATCCCTGAACTGAGCAGAGTTAAACAATCCAAGCCCTTGTGTCACAGGCAGCCATCGGTCAAAGGCTGACCACGAGAGCTCTTAGAGGTGCCACGAAATCTGCAGCAGAGAACACGGTGCGGACAGACTCACGGGCTGCAAGCGAGCGGAGCAGCCCCAGTGCATAGGCATGTGATGGGCGGAGCCTGGAGCAAGCGGGTCACTTCATGTGGATGTAGAAAACTAATCACTGTCAAGCTAGGCATGCCACAGGGAAAACAAACAGAGGACGAGCACACAGCACCGGCACTTGCGCTGCTGCGAGAATGAAGTGGCTTATTGTACGTTCTAAGGGATGGGGAATAAAGTGCTTAATTTGTGCCGGTGCTTAGCACCGGCACATATTTCTCAGGGCCGGGTCTTGACTGGAGTGTCACTGCTTGCCAAATTATATCAAGAACGACTGCACAACGTGTCACAAAAACATAATTTACTGCGTGCTTGCTTAGCTGATGCCTCCCCTTTAGTTAGTGTTGCTGGTGGTGCGTCTGCAATGCCACAGTGTACGTAATATTGAGTCATGACGCACGCAGCAGAGGCAGTTCAGCTTGACTGCACGGTCGGCGCCATTACTTGAAGCAGCGTGTCATGCAGCCAGTGTGCAGCAGCAGGACGCCATTCAAAAGACTGTAACCGTCACTCAGTAAGTAACCCACACTGCTTTTTTTTCTTCAGCGTGGTTGCAGTGTAAACTTGGAAGGAATGTTATGTGACGACTCTTCCGAGTCCGATTCCGAGGTGCAGGATGATGGGGAAGGGCCTACTAAAAAGGAATGAGACTGACAGAGGTAGGCCTGAACCGGGTGCCCTGTCACTGCAGAGCGCGGGAGGTTCCAGCAGAGGGGGGCTTCCTTCATGCGGTACCCACAGGAAAGGGGCAGCTCTGAAAGTGAGAACCACTAAATCTGTTACTTGCAACGCTTGGAAACAGCGGAAGTGCGGTATGAGGCGCTATATGAACACAATATATTACTATTGATATGTGATTCTGCCTAGTGTTACATCAGCTAGTTAATGTGTCTGCATTTGTAACGACAGCGCATGGGGTCAGTAGTGTGTCAAGGTAATAATCTGAGCATCACATAGCAGCTGCTCAGGTTTTACTGTATATTTCTGGAGGCTCTTGTGTAGATTTCACAACGCTCCTGTCCGAGTCCCAGCAATCCTCAGGGAGCTAGAGTGCGCTATTCCCGTGATCACCACTGCTATGCTATTAATTTATTTGTTTGATTTGCATCACACTAAACAGGCACTTCGCAGCGCTAGAGAGCAACAGACAGGCTCGGTCGTCATCGTCAATCAAAATGTAATAGATACCAATATTAACATTACTTTCTGTGTTTATGGCCATAATTATAAACTGCGTGAAAGGTGCGTGCACCGTTGCTTGGGTGCTCGCGGCGGCTTCTTCCAAAGCAGGTGGGATTGCATCTGCCTCGGAGGCACCAGATCACACTTTGCATCTGCAGCTAGGCTGTGTGCAGTGCATAGCCTAGTCCCACGGACACCTGCAGCAGCACAGGGGGAGCAGGCAATGACCCTGGGACAGACAGCAGGCAGCCCTGACCTCTTGCACCCATGTCCTACCAACACCCACCGCCCCACCTGTCCCCCAGCAAACGCTTTCCACCTCGTGAGACCAAGCAGAAATGTCTGGGGTTTCCTTCCAGCAATGAAGAAAATTGCACTGTAAAGGACTCTGTATTTTTTAATTCGATTCATGCAGCCATGACACATTTTTTGAGCAGAAAACAAGGGTGCCTACATAGGATTACTGGAACCTTGGCTTTGCCTCACTTTATTTGAGGACGTAATTTGCTGGTTGCTATTGGGTAGTTTAAAATCCTGTCTTCTGCTTCTACTTTATGTTAATAGTTTGAACAAATTATGTTGTCAGCTTAAAATATAAACATCACGGCCTGCTATTTTTTCATTATATTGTTGGACTGGTAGTGAGTCAAGAGAAATTGGCACAAGTTATCTTGACCGGTAAGCTTACTGACAATCTCCGAGGTGCAATCCTCATGTCAGATCGTGCCTTCGGATGTTATGTTTAATCATTTATGCATTTTGGGTTTTTTTTCTCGGCATGATGAACCTGCACTGCAGGTGCTGGGCCGGTAGCTCTCCCTGTATCGGGAGCAGCAAGTCCGGTCAGGGCTTTTCGGCGCTTAGGTGGGTTTGCCCAGCAACAAACAAATAGAAGGGGAAAGTACACAGAAAAAGCACGATGCCAACATTTTAAATTCTTCTTAAAATATGGGCTAAACGTGTTTCGGGATAAGAGCATACCTGCCCTGGAATGGCACTGTCAAGCTGAGAGGCTGCTGCAGAAAGGGTTGTTTGGGGAAGAAGCGCAACTGGTTAAACTGGGAAATTTGAAGTCAAAGGGTATCCCTGCTGTGTGGGGGCCCAGACCCCTGCGATCAGCAGCTGAATAGTTAGGACGTGATAGTCTGAGGGGCAAGGTATTTATTATTCCTCTGTTTGGGAGTTTTACAGAGCGCTGCGTGTCTCATTTCTGGGTACGTCAGGGCTCTAAGAATATTAAAGATAACGTCAGCTCTCTCAGTCAGTTGAGGTATAGCTGGACCTAGTGCCCCCCTGGACTTGCGCATCCACTGCAGGGGCCTGATTTGAAACTCATGTTCTCTCTGTGTCCTCTCAGACTTTCATCTTTCTGAGGAGATGGGACCAAAGAGCCTGAGCTGCCTAGACTGGAACTGGGGAACCTGTTGGGTCATTTTGTGAGTCTGGACAAATCACTTAATCTTCCCTGCCTAAAAAACACAGACTTTGTGGAATGTGATCTGGTACTTGTGTAAATAGCTCTAATGGCCTTGAGGTCATTAGACAAGATCACTTCTCACTATATGACAACTGAAAAAGATCAAAATAAAACAATATAATTGAGTTGGTTATCAATAAACATCCAATGCCTGCCAGTAGCGCCAAGAGGCTTTCTCTAGGGCGAACGTGTGCTACAAATGCACATTTTATGGTATGTTAGAATCTGATTGTCGAGGTATAATCTTCTCCAATTTTGTGCTGTTGTAACCCTTTTTCTGCGTAAAACCCAGGTGAAGGTGCATTTGAAGCTCTGTTTAAACTGTGTTCTGACTCTCAATGTAGGTGCCTTGAAGGCTGAGCTGTTGAATCAATGTGCTGCTGGTTCAAGGGTCACCTGTGCAACTAAGAAAAAACGGTTTTGTTTGCACACCTGCGAGAACCAGGGATTACACACATAATACACAAATTGGGTAGTGAGCAGTGTGGGGGGGGCATTAAAGATATTGTTTCATAATCCACCCTGGAAAACCCCAAGAAATGGATGGGGGTATTATTACATCTGGCTTTTAGCAGTGCCATTTGAGGATGTGGGTGGAGTCAATAGAGGGAGTGGGTGGAGCTGGGAAAAGTGGTGTGGCCTCTGACAAACATTTGAGCACCTGGACTTCATATTTTACAAATTAAGCACACTGGGAATAAATGCACCCATTGAGCAATGAAGCACAGAGGCAGCATCAAACTAAGAGGCCCCAGCCATCAGGGGGCAGCTTGGAACTAGCAGCTGCTAATGGCTGTCAGCAAGCTTCCATATTATGCTTTGTTACCCATCCAAGTGTGCAGTCTGTGCGAGTAATTCATGGTTTATCTGCAGTATTTGTTTTATTGTTTTAAATGTTATGTTGTTTTATTGGTATTTGTGTAGTGCATGTATGCCTATGTAACGTGGTCCGGATATATTCAGGGCCCCAAGCCCTGACCTGAAGTCAGCCCCCCATTATCTCCAACCAGCTCTGCTTAGGAACATTTTATTCACAAAAAACAACTGCTGACTGGAATCGACGGTTACTTCTTAACCTGAGTGACGCCACGACATCCGGCAGTAATCGCCCGCTCCTCGGCATTTAAAGATCTTTCAGGGTCGCGCATTGTCTCGAGCCAAGTCCCGGCGTAACCTAGACTTCCAGGATGTGCTGGACAAGCTTGCAGACATGGGGATTGATATCCGTGTGGCTTCTCCGAAGCTGGTGATGGAGGAGGTAAGTGGGGGGCTACTCTCAGATGTTTATTCTCTCTTTTCTAGATTCAACATGGCCCGTGGCGATTCCCTTCAGCGATGTGCACCGCTGTGCACGAAGTTGTTCAGGCAGGTATGTATGTTGATTTTAGTTTGTTAGAGGTAAGGCATATTTTTATTTTTACACTGCACTGTCCTTTTACTGCTGCACTCTCTCCTCAGCCTCTCCCTGCGCCATCGCTTCACTCTCTGCTCAGCCACCCCCATCCAGGCTGCAGCCCTCACTCCTCCACTGCACCATCACTCACTTCTGCACTCTCTCCTCAGCCTCTCACGGTACCATCGCTTCACTGATGCACTCTCCTCAGCCTCTTACTGCACCATCCCTTCACTCTCGCCTCAGCTCCACTATACCGTCTCTTCACTGTTGCACTCTCCTCAGCCTCTCCCTGCACTGTCCCTTCACTGATGCACTCTCTCCTCAGCCTCTCCCTGCACTGTCCCTTCACTGATGCACTCTCTCCTCAGCCTCTCCCTGCACTGCCCCTGCACTGTCCCTTCACTGATGCACTCTCTCCTCAGCCTCCCATTGCATCGTCCCTTCATTGCTGCACTCTCTCCTCAGCCTCTTACGGTACCGTCCCTTCACTGATGCACTCTCCTCAGCCACTCACTGCACCATCCCTTCACTCTCTCCTCAGCTCCACTATACCGTCCCTTCACTGTTGCACTCTGCACCCTCCCTTCACCGCTGCACTCTGCTCAGCCTCTCCCTGCACCGTCCATTCACTGATGCACTCTTTGCTCAGCCCCCCCATTGCATCGTCCTTTCACTGCTGCACTCTCCTCAGCCTCTCCCTGCACCATCCCTTCATTGCTGCACTCTCTGCTCAGCCCCGCCCCCCATCCAGGCTGCAGCCCTCACTCCTCCACTGCACCATCACTCACTGCTGCACTCTCTCTCAGCCTCTCACAGTAATATCCCTTTACTGCTGCACTCTCCTCAGCCTCTCACTGCACCGTCCCTTCACTGATGCACTCTCTCCACAGCCTCTCCCTGCACCATCCATTCACTGATGCACTCTCTGCTCAGCCCCCCATTGCATTGTCCCTTCACTGGTGCACTCTCCTTAGCCTCTTCCTGCACCGTCCCTTCACTGGTGCACTCTCCTCAGTCTCTCACTGCACCATCCCTTCACTGATGCACTCTCTCCTCAGCCTCTCCCTGCACCGGCCCTTCACTGATGCACTCTCTCCTCAGCCTCTCCCTGCACCGTCCCTTTATTGCTGCACTCTCTCCTTAGCCTCTCCTTGCACCGTCCCTTCACTGCTGCACTCTTCTCAGCCTCTCACTGCACCGTCACTTCACTGCTGCACTCACTCCTCATCCCCACTGCACCGTCCCTTCACTGCTGCACTCTCCTCAGCCTCTCACTGCATTATCCCTTCACTGCTACACTCTCTCCTCAGTACCACTGCACCGTCCCTTCACTGCTGCACTCTCTGCTCAGCCCCCCACTGCACCGTCCTTTTACTGCTGAACTTTCTGCTCAGCCCCCACTGCACCGTCCTTTTACTGCTGCACTCTGCTCAGCCTCTCCCTGCATTATCCCTTCACTGCTACACTCTCTCCTCAGTCCCACTGCACTGTCCCTTCACTGCTGCACTCTCTGCTCAGCCCCCCACTGCACCGTCCTTTTACTGCTGCACTTTCTGCTCAGCCCCCCACTGCACCGTCCTTTTACTGCTGCACTCTCCTCAGCCTCTCACTGCATTATCCCTTCACTGCTACACTCTCTCCTCAGTCCCACTGCACCGTCCCTTCACTGCTGCACTCTCTGCTCAGCCCCCCACTGCACCGTCCTTTTACTGCTGCACTTTCTGCTCAGCCCCCCACTGCACCGTCCTTTTACTGCTGCACTCTGCTCAGCCTCTCCCTGCACTGTCCCTTCACTGATGCACTCTCTGCTCAGCCCCCCATTGCATCATCCCTTCACTGCTGCACTATCCTCAGCCTCTCCCTGCACCATCCCTTTACAGACGCACTCTCTGCTCAGCCCCCCATTGCATCGTCCCTTCATTGCTGCACTCTCTGCTCAGCCCCCCCATCCAGGCTGCAGCCCTCACTCCTCCACTGCACCATCACTCACTGCTGCACTCTCCTCTCAGCCTCTTACGGTACCGTCCCTTCACTGATGCACTCTCCTCAGCCACTCACTGCACCATCCCTTCACTCTCTCCTCAGCTCCACTATACCGTCCCTTCACTGTTGCACTCTGCCCCTCCCTTCACTGCTGCACTCTCTGCTCAGCCTCTCCCTGCACCGTCCATTCACTGATGCACTCTCTGCTCAGCCTCCCATTGCATTGTCCCTTCACTGCTGCACTCTCCTCAGCCTCTCCCTGCACCATCCCTTCACTGACGCACTCTCTGCTCAGCCCCCTTTGCATCGTCCCTTCATTGCTGCACTCTCTGCTCAGCCCCCCCATCCAGGCTGCAGCCCTCACTCCTCCACAGCGTCATCACTCACTGCTGCACTCTCTCCTCAGCCTCTTACGGTACTGTCCCTTCACTGATGCACTCTCCTCAGCCACTCACTGCACCATCCCTCCAGTCTCTCCTCAGCTCCACTATACCGTCCCTTCGAACTCTCTCTCTCACTACCTCACTCTCTCTCACTACCTCACTCTCTCTTTCACTAACTCACCATCTCTCTCACTACCTCACACACTACTACACTATCTCTCATTCACTCTCTCTCTACCTCAATCTCTACCTCACTACTCAACTCTCTCTTTCTCACAGCATCACAATATCACTACCACAGTAACTATCTCTCTAACACACTACTTCACAACTTCACCCTCTCTATATCACTACCTCACTCTCTCTACATCACTACCTCACTCTATCTATTACTATCTCACTATCTCACTCTCACTGCCTCACTACATCACGACACGCTCTCTCAAAAATTCACTAAAACACTCTCTCACTACCTCAAAACTTCACTCTCTCTCTCACTACTTCACTCTCTCTCACTACCGCACTCTCTCTCTCTCAAATACACTAACTCACTTTCACTCTCTCATACACTACCCCACTCTCTCTCTAGCTCACTACTTCACATCGCTCTGTTTCTATCTCAATACAGCACAACGACTCTCACCATCACTAGTTCATTCTTTCACTACCTCACTCTTTCTATCTCTCACTACCTCACTCTATATCTACTTCACTCTCACAAAACAAAAATAACATCACTACTCAATTTATATCTATAAAAATATCTCACTCTCTCTCACTAACTCTCTCCATAACATCACTCTATTTCGATATCACTCTGACTACCTAACTATAACACAAGTCACTCACTCAAAAAATAACTACAACACTCTCTCGCTGACTCACTCTCTATCTCACTAGCTCACAAGTTCGCATTCTCTCTCTCCAACTCACTACGTTACTTTCTATCTCAGTAACTCTCTCTCTTTCTATCTCACTAAGTCACTTTCACTCTCTCTTACATTACCTCAATCCTTCTCTATTTCACTACGTCACAACATCACTCATTGTTTCTATCTCCCTACCACCAAAAATCACTCTCCATCACTAACTCACTCTTTCACTACCTCACTCTCTCTGTCTCACTACCTCACTCTATCTACCTCACTCTCTCTCACTACCTCACTCTCTCTCCTTCTATCTCACTAAGTCACTTTCACTCTCTTTCACTACCTCACTCTCTTTCACTACCTCACTCTCTCTCTATCTCACTACCTCACAAACTCACTCACTGTTTCTATCTCACTACCTCAGAACATCCCTCTACCTCACTCTTTCACTACCTCACTTTCTATCTACCTATCTCTCACTACATAACTCTCTACCTCACTACTCCACTCTCTCACTACCTCACTATCTCACAACTTCTCTCTCTCAAAACATCACTACCTCACTCTCTCACTACCTCACTCTCTAGCTCACAACCTCACAACGCCACTCTCTTTCTCGAACTCACTACCTCAATCACTCTCTATCTCACTACCTCACTCTTTCTATCTCACTAACTCACTTTCACTCTCTTTCACTACCTCTTTCTCTATCTCACTACATCACAACATCACTCTATGCTTATATCTCACTACCTCACAACATCCCTCTCCCTCACTACCTCACTCTTTACTACCTCACTCTCTCACTACCTCACTCTCTCTCTATTTCAATACCTCACTCGCTCTCTCAATCTCACTACCTCACTCTCTCTCTGCTAATGCAATAGGTATCACATATGCAAAAAACAAAGCTAATGCCAATACAAATGATAATGCCATTTATTTAGAGATACAAAAAAGATAAAAAAAATAATGAGCAATTCCAATAGCTCTACCTATAATATTGCTGAGACCATTGCAATGTAAATGCTTGTTTTAGGAGGGGTTTTGGCAATGTGCTCCTTCACTAAACTAGGTCTGTACTATTTCTTGTTGGTTGTTCTTGGCAAATAAAAATAATTTTGTCTTGGTTGGGATTGAGCTTCATGTATGCATTGGATATGTAGGTCTGGATGACGTGTAGGCAGTGTTTGAGACACTGGATGTCTGAAGCAGAGGAGTCTTCCAAGCACAGTGGATTGTTACTGCATTATGATGTCATTTTCTTGCAAAGATGCATTTTTGGATCTTTCCTAAACTGAAGCAGGGATGGGGCGGTTTTAGAGGCTACTAGGGTATTGTTCCTGATTCTGGGTGCACCGACTGAGAAGAGCTCTTGGTTTGTCTTTTCTCTTCTACACTTCTTTGCCTCCAGTCTGATTGTGTCCTGGCTGCAGGTGAGCCATCAGTCACCAGAGATGGTGTGCTTGTTAGTCAGATAGGCAGGATTGCTGGTCGCGACAGCTTTGTAAATGATGCCGCTGTTTTTTATTAATATAGTGTAGCCCAGCAAGTGCAGGTAGTGTAGTAATACTTCTTCAGGCCATGGACAAAACATGCTGCAGTGTGTATAATGCCATGTAAGGATGGGGAAGCGTGGATTTTGGAAGCTATGGAATAAGGGGTTGCAACCAACCAGTTGCAAGAGTACGAGGGTTTGAAGAGCTGTTCTGAAATTACTTTCTGGAAGGAATGGTTTCATTTTATTTACAATGTGTTCCATGAGGGTAAAGTTTGTGTCCAAGGTGAATTCAAGTGAAACCTCACCGCCTTTCTGGCCCTCCATAAATCAATCAGAAATTTGTAAAGCGCACTACTTACCCGTGAGGGTCTCAAGGTGCTAGGAGGGAGGGGGAGCTGCACTACTGCATGAAGAGCCAGGTCTTGAGGAGTCTTCTGAAGGTGAGTTGGTCTTTGGTCTGCCGTAGGTTGGTAGGTAAGGTGTTCCAGGTCTTGGCTGTGAGGTAGGAGAAAAATCTACCGCCAGAGGTTGTTCGTTGGATGCGGGGGACAGCGGCGAGGGCGAGGCTGGCGGAGCGGAGCTGGCGGGTGGGGGTGTGGAAGCTGAGTCTCTTGTTGAGGTAGGCTGGTCTGGTGTTGTGGAGTGCTCTGTGTGCGTGGGTGAGGAGTTTGAAGGAGATCCTCTTGTCATCGGGGAGCCAGTGTAGGTTTTTCAGGTGGGGGGTGATGTGGCTGCGGCGAGGGACGTTGAAAATCAGTCGGGTGAAGGCATTTTGGATGCGCTGTAGTAGTCCTAGGTGTTTGGCTGCGATTCCGGCGTAGAGTGCGTTGCCGTAGACCAGTCTGCTGCTGACGAGGGCCTGTGTCACCCATCTTCTTGTTTCGGTCGGAATCCACTTGTAGATTCTTTAGAGCATGCAGAGGGTGTTGTAGCAGGAGGAGGAGACGGCGTTGACCTATTTGGACATGGAGAGGGAGGAGTCGAGGATGAATCCTAGGTTACGTGCGTGGTCGGTGGGTGTCGGTGCTGTTCCCAGAGTGGTTGGGAACCAGGAGTCGTCCCAGGCCGCGAGGTTGGGTCCGAGGATGAGGACCTCCGTCTTGTCCAAGTTCAATTTCAGACGGCTGCTCCTCATCCAGTTGGCGATGGCCTTCATTCCGTCAAGGATGTTGGTTTTGGCGGTGTGTGGGTCCTTGGTGAGGGAGAGGATGAGCTGAGTGTCGTTGGCGTAGGTGATGATGTTGAGGTTGTGGTGGCGGGCCACTTGTGCGAGGGGGGGCCATGTAGATGTTGAACAGCGGCTGAGGGCGGAGCCCTGGGGGGTGCCGCAGATGATGTTGGTGGCTTCGTATCGGAAAGGTGGGAGGCGGAGGCTCTGGGATCTGCCGGAGAGGAAGGATGTGGTCCAGTCGAGGGCCTTCTCTTGGATACCAGCTTGTTGGAGGCGTGTTTTTAGAGTGTGATGGCAGACTGTGTCGAAGGCGGCCGATAGGTCCAGGAGGATGAGGGCTGATGTCTCGCATTTGTCTAGTTGGTGCCTGATGTCGTCTGTGGTGGCGATGAGGGCTGTTTCGGTGCTGTGGTTTTGTCTGAATCCGGATGGGGATGGGTCAGGATGTCGTTGTCTTCGAGGTGGCGGGTCAGTTGTATGTTGACGATTTTCTCGATGACCTTCGCCGGGAACAGGAGTAGGGAGATGGGCCTGAAGTTCTTCAGGTCGTTGGCCTTGAGCTTTTTGAGGAGGGCGCTGATTTTGGCGTGCTTCCATCTTTGCGGGAATGTCCCTGTTTCGAAGAAGATGTTGATGACCTTCCCTTGCATCCAACTCTTTCATGCTTCTCAGTGACCTTAACATCCACCTACAGGACCAGACCAACCCCCAACTCCACCACTCTCCTGGAAGAATTCTGCATCTTAAAACTCACCCAACAGTAGAAACAACCCAACTGACATGGCCGGATTCCTCCTCGGCCCCATCTTCACCAATTTCCCCAACATCACAGTTGACAAGCCCTTCCCGCTCATCTGGACGGACCACTTTCATTTGCTTCGGCATGCACCTGTTTCACCAGCCCAGAACCGCCCACACCTAGAGCGCCCGACACCAATGGAAAAAATCCTAGAGGACATCTGGATCTGCGAGCGCTGGTCTTGGCGCCCCCATACAACATTGAATGCTCCTTCATAAACCTCAAAATGCAAATCACCTCCTGCTCTGGCTCCCTGGCTCCTCTGAGAACCACCTGTACATCTCGATCCAGGCCACAAGCCAGGTGGTACACTGAGGACCTCTGAGAAGAGCTCTTGGTTTGTCTTTTCTCTTCTACACTTCTTTGCCTCCAGTCTGATTGTGTCCTGGCTGCAGGTGAGCCATCAGCCACCAGAGATGGTGTGCTTGTTGGTCAAATAGGCAGGACTGCTGGTCGTGACAGCTTTGTAAATGATGCAGCTGTTTTTTATTAATATAGTGTAGCCCAGCAAGTTCAGGCAGTGTAGTAATACTTCTTTAGGCCATGGACAAAACATGGTTTGAAGAGCTGTTCTAAAGTTACTTTCTGGAAGGAATAGTTTAATTTTCTTTACAAGAGAGAGGTGTTTTCTTGACAATGTGTTCCATGAGGGTAAAGTTTGTGTCCAAGGTGAATTCAAGTGAAACCTCACCGCCTTTCTGGCCCTTGCATCCAACTCTTTCATGCTTCTCAGTGAAATTAACATCCACCTACAGGACCAGACCAACCCCCAACTCCACCACTCTCCTGGAAGAATTCTGCATCTTAAAACTCACCCAAAAGTAGAAACAACCCAACTGACATGACCGGATTCCTTCTCTGCCCCATCTTCACCAATTTCCCCAACATCACAGTTGACAAGCCTATCCCGCTCATCTGGACGGACCACTTTCATTCACTTCGGCATGCACCTGTTTCACCAGCCCTGAACCGCCTACACCCAGACCGCCCGACGCCAATGGAACAAAATCCCAGAGGACATCTGGATCAGCGAGCGCTGGTCTTGGCGCCCCCATACAACATTGAATGCTCCTTCATGAACCTCAAAATGCAAATCACCCCCTGTTCGGGCTCCCTGGCTCCTCTGAGAATCCCCTGTACATCTCGTTCCAGGCCACAAGCCAGGTGGTACACTGAGAACCTCCGGCTCACAAAGCATCACTAAAAGCATTAGAATTAAAGTGGTGTGACTCCCCTGGCAACAGGGACAGAGACTCCTAAAATTGGCCCTCCAGATCCACCACCAGCACCCAGACACGGCCCGTATTAAGCGTGACACCGGGCGGTGACGTGGGGTTTTAAAATGCGGCAAACAGACGATTTCAAGTAAGTAACGAAAATTTTTAAAAAACGTATTTTGTTGCGCTCGCTGCATCGCCAAATACGACGCAGCATGCGCAATGATTTTTTTTCTTCGTTACTTACCTGAAATTGTCCGTTTGCCGCATTTTACAACCCTCTCCCCACCCTGCCCCTCCCCCGCCCCACATCACCACCCGGTGGCACGCCCTATACGGGCCGTGGCTGCCAGCACCTGAAAACCACAAAGCACCTAGCCCTCACTGAACGGATCCAAAGCAGCTCCAACACCATGAAAGAAACCTTCATCATTGTGAAGGAATGAATGTCTCAATCCGCCAGCTTCATGTCAAACACCCCAATCCCAGGAACTCTGCACTCAACTCTTCCACTACATCTACAACAACATTATTCCCCAACCAGACCTCCTCACCCTTGAAGTCCTCCAGTCCAACACCACCACCATAGAAAACTACACTCACCTGCTGGCCACCATGTGCTCCACCCACTCAGGAGCCCTATTGCATTGTCTGTACCATATCTTCACTAAAGGGCTTGACCCTATCTGTACAGCCCTTACACCCATTCTCAATTCACCCTTCTCAATCACCACCTACTCGCACTCCTGGAAACACACCATCGTCCTGCTCTTCCTCAAGAAACTTTTGGCCGACCCTCTGACAATGGCACAAAACAGAGCCATCTCCTTTCCTCTTTACCCAGCCAAAGTCCTGGATATGCTCATCGATGTCCAGTTGGCCAATGTCCTCAACAATAACTACCTCCTGGACCCTTCCCAACTGAGATTCAGACCCAATCACATCACTGAGATGGCCCTCATCGCTGCCACCGACGACATGTGCCTCATCATGGTTAAAGAGAATACAGCACCATTCATTCTACTAGGCCTCTCAGCAACAATTTGACACATCTCCCACCCCACGTTCATACAAAGCCTTCACAAGGCCAGATTCATGGTCCGGCACTACGATGGATCAGCTTCTTCTCAGGTTGCACCCAAATGGCCAGCCTAGACCTTTACTTATCCAATGCCTCCAATCAGATCTGTAGCATTCTAGAAGGCTTTTATCTGACCCCACACTGTTCAAATCTACAGGACACCACTCACCAGCATCATTTGCTCCCATGGATTGAGCAGTATCTCCTACAAAACAACACTCATCCTCTTCCTATTAAAAGATTCTTCCACTACCCAAGTAAACTTCATCTGTTGCATGTTCTCTGTAGCAAACTAGATGAAAAGGAACTGCCTCAGACTCAGGAGTGACAACACAGAAGTGGTTCTTTTCTGAAAAAGGACACCTCACTCTGGTCCCCCGGGCTGACGGACCACCAAGCTAGGTCTGATTCCTACCCATCAAATGTTGCCAGGAATGCTGGCATCATGAGCTGCAGTCAAATATCCATAACCAATCAAGTCAGCACGGTCACTTATTCATGCTTCCACACCCTCAATACACCCAGGAAAGTCTACGAATGGCTGCCGCTGGACACCTGACGATCTTTCACGCAAGCCCTCGTCATTAGCTGGCTCAACTACGGCAACGCTATCTTTGTTGCCATCACTTATCAACTCACAAAAAGACACCGAGTTATACAGAACGCAGCAGCAAAACTCGTACTCAAGCTATCACACTGCACTCAAGCATCCAAACACTTCAAAGGTCTCCACTGGCTTCCTATCCACCTTTACAAACTCCTGACACTTATAAAGCACTGTACAGCCAAAATCCAGCATACCCCCAAGAACCACCCCAGCCATACACCTCCGTTCAGCTAACCTACTCCACACCCACCTTCTGTACATCTGCCGAGCAAGCCAGAGGTCGAGCTTACTCCTACATCACCCCCCTAACCTAAGCCTAGAATTAACTCTCCTACCACCGCCCGCTCAGTTCTTAAACTTAAAACTCAGTCTCTTCCAAATGACCCCAGATAGGCTAGCACTCCCCCTTCACAGGAGCCTGGACACCCTCCCTGGTGCCATGCGTCCTCTGCATATAGAAATGACAGAACATCGAGGGAAAGATGGGGTTCGAAGCCTTCAGGCCATTGATACAGGCTTGGACTAGTTGTTGCTTGCTGCTCTGTCATTTGTGCGCTGTAAAGCTAAAGGCTATCAATGTTTGCTCATTTTTTGCAGTTAACTATGGGGGGTATTTTGTTGCTCGCACATTTGGAAAATGACCGAATTCCTGTTATTCTCCAAATGTGCAAGCTAACAAATACCGCATATAACTGTCAGCAAATAAAGACCGCATTTAGCGTGAAAGCGCACAAATAAATTGCACACGGTTTATGATGTATACACAGGCCCGGTTCTAGCGGGTGGGCCGGGTCGGCCGGGCCCACCCAAATATAAGCCTGGCCCACCCAAACAGTAGCCTTGGCCCTCAGTAGTGAGGGCTGAAGGCAGGCGCACAACGTGCAAGTCGTGTGTGTCAGCCTGGGCCGAGACAGCTTTCCCGGGCGCACACACACAGACAGTTTTAGAGGTTATCGCAGCCCTGCACCCGAGTACTTCACAGGTCTTTGAAGACCATTAACATGTTAACGAGGCTTTGTTTACTTTTTTCACCCCTTCATCTCGGCATGGGGAAAGGTGACGAATCCTTTCTTTGACACTGGTAACCTTTGGTAACCTTTGCCTACTGTCCTGCTGCGCAGCTCAGGCGAAAAGAAATGTGTTTATTCTTAGTCACCTTTCCTAACCCCTGCAGTGGCTTATCACATCAGGCTGTGACACAAAGTTTGAGTAATGGAGTAGGTAAGAGAATGTGTTGCTACATTTTTTTCTTTTTGAAATCTGCACAGGCCCAGCAGGACACATACTTCGTGTGTGCTTCATTTAAACGTTTTTTATCTTGATCATGGCCGTGCAGGACACCAATAACACATTACAAAATGCCCAGATAACGCTGGTGATTAATGAACATTCTGGAGAGCAATCAATTGTCTTTTAGTAGTTTTTAAATGCAGATGAACTGTATTGTATCTGGATAGCTCAGTGGTTTACTGCGTTTGTCACAGAGACCCATGTGTTACTTGCAGTTCAGAAGTTACAATCGTATCATAGGACAGTGACCTATGAACTGTCATCTAAGAGCTGCCTACAAACATGAATGGTATAGTTAGTACTTCGCATTTTTTGTTTTGTGATATAGTTAGAACTTCCCCAGTCTTTCGTTATTCTAATGTTGCTAAAAATGAGTATGTTTGGACAGATATACATTTTTATCAGTAAAGCTGACCCCCATGGAATACTCTTTAAATCCTAAGGTTTTGTTTCCCCAGACCAAACCCTCTTAAAATATCCCACCCACCAGTATGGATGACATGTGATTCATACAACGTGTAATCCTCATTGGTTTATGTGACATTCCCTATAGACTGATTTACATACTTGTATGATTCATTGTCTCTGTATAATATGTGTGTGATGCAAAATACTGACACACACTACACTGATATGAGTAGCACTATACAACAAATGAAATGCAAATGAGAGAGGGGCTACGTAAAGATGAGTGGCACAGTTGGAGGGTGGCAGTGAGGGAATCCGAGGAGGAGGTAGAGGGAGGGGCTATGGAGCGATGAGGGGCACTGTTGGAGGGTAGTGGGAGGGGCTATGGAGCGATAAGGGGCACTGTTGGAGGGTGGGAGTGAGGGAGTACGAGGAGGAGGTCATGAGGGGGAGTTGCTACGGAGAGATGAGGGGCACTTGTGGAGGGTGGCAGTGAGGTAATCCGAGGAAGAGGTCATGGGGTGGAGGGGGAGAGATGAGGGGCACTGGTGGAGGGTGGTAGTGAGGGAGTCAGACGATGAGGTCATGAGTGGGAGGGGCTACAGAGGGGTTACAGAGAGATAAGGGGTACTGGTCTCCAAGGAGGCGGTCATGAGGGGGAGGGGCAATGGGGCTATGAGGGGCATTTGTGGCGTGAGGCAGTGAGGCAATCTGAGGAGGAGGTCAATAGGGGGGTCATGGAGGGAAGAGGGGCACTTTCGGAAGGTGGTAGTAAAGGTATTTAAGGAGAAAGAGGTTATTGGTGTGGCACCAAATAAGACTTTTGCATCAGCGATAAAGGCGGGCCCGTCATGGCCTTTCTGTTTTTGTTTATTTAATTAGCAGTTAAGTCAGAAGGGCTACTGTGGAACATACTTTAAAGAGTGTGCTAATTACATTTACTGCTATATTCAATGTTTTAAGTTTGAAGGTGATTTTTCTAATGTTTTTACCGGGCAAAATGGAAGTGGAGCCCAATGGTGCCTGATATGGGGCTGGGGCCCGAGGTCAGCTGTGACATAATGTGCACTGGAGAGGAGTAGTGGATATTCAAGCCTGTAAGGGAGTGTGTTGCAGAGTCTGGGGTCAGGTGGAGGTAGTAACGAAGAGAGATTCTCCCTGAAGGCTCGCACAGAGGGAGCCCGAGAAGTGTCACTTGCCTGATACTCCCTCCTCAGAAACCTCCTCTTCCCATCAAAGGAACATTACATGGAAAAAACACTTTTTGAGAGTGATAATATTTTGAAAGAGATTTGGAAAAGAGTGCGTTTTACTGGGCCTTGCAAGACTAAGAAGAGACAAAGGAGAACCCTGAAGGAGGCCTGCCCAGAAATATATGCAACAAATCGAGCCCGCAGTGGCCCCCCCAAATGCACTCTTGACCCACCCAAATAAAAATTCCTGGGGCCGGGCCTGTGTATACATACCCGCAGATGACTCCGAATGATGAGATGAGTCACTTTTACTAGTAGGGCTTCACAAACACTAAAGTTTAAAGCTAACAAGGAAGCGCAGTGGGTTGGGGAATTCCGATATCAATGTAAATAACCCTGACCCGCTTAATTTTTTATGACACAAACCAAGGAGTATCGGTCTTTTACGCTACAGTTCAAAGGTTACCATATTCAACTGCAAGTGCAACTGATCTAGAAAAAAAACAAAATTCAACTCAGAAAACCATTCAGTGTACCCACACACATACTTTGATATGGCCGTGATGAAGCATACTATGCACATTTCTTTTGGGTGGGCAACACCGTAAATTATCATTAAGAAATGATCCCTTCCTTCCTTCCTCCTCTCCCCCGCCAGCGACTTCAGGGAGCAATGTTCCACCATACTCCACCCCCCACTCCCCCAAAACAGGTGGTACTAGTTTTGGTTTTACTGTAGTGACACAGTGACACTATCAACAGAGTTGTCTCCCACCTTCGCCTATCGAGGGCGGGCTCACTTAGAACGTCGAGAGTCCTGCAGCAAGTCCCCATTGGACCACAATGCAGCGGAGGCACACCCTGCATATGACGAGTCGCCTGAGCTAAACCGATTTATAAGCTTTACTGCCCCCGGCTCACCCTCTCCCCCCGGCGGCGTCCTGTTGAATTTCTGTCTTGATCGTGGTCATCTTCCTAATGCTTGTTGGTTGTGTTTTTGATCAGAATCAGCTTATACTAAAAGTCGCTTTTCTATTGCATCAGAAATACTGCATTTCTTTTTTACCTGTGTTGTGCATAGTTACAGTTTGTTTTCCTTTTCACCCACACATTAGGCTAGACAAAACCACTGCTGCAGAGAAAATTATAAAGTGATATATTTCATGTGAAATCTGCAGACCTCAACACAATACTACATGTTATAAGTTTAGTATTCTGTAACAATCTATTATTGAATGTAGTGTGATATCTTACATAATTCTGTATCTTCTATTTCTGCTGAGGTTGCCGAAGTATTTTTACTTGTGCTATCATGATAGAAGCAGATCTGCACAAGGAGTTAGTTACCATCTGCCAGGGTCTGGGAATATATATACTGACGCGCACTGCAACTTGTTGAACATTTGTGCCCACTAAGACTTGCGCGGTCCCACCTGCGGTGCCTGCTAAACGTGGAGCTGCATGATGGTCTATGTCCCTATGGCTAAGCCTATACCTCATGTCCGGCTAAAGCTCTGTTGTCCAGTCTAGAGCCTGCTATGACCTTGCCTGCAAAGAAACTCCGTAGCAACCCATTGATTTCAGAGATGCTGACCGAGCAGCTAGAAGACTCCTTTTTGCCCCTTGCCAGACGAGGGTTGCCCAAGAAGCTACAACTCTAAGGCTGCCCGAGGCCACCCAGTGGCCACTCAAGAGGGCAGCCGTCTAGTAACTGAGGGCTTCCCCCCGCCTTTCCTCTGCTCACCACTCCTCCCCTGGACAGGAGGAGTCCGGGAGGGGGCGGTGCGTCATATCCGGGGCGGCAGGCAGGGCGAGGGGTACATAAGTCCCTCTCGCCATTTTCTCTGCCTCTTTGCCGCTCCGGACGCGTCGTGGTGGCCTCGGGTCGCAGTACACACTCTTTCCCTCCCGACCCCTCACCCGGTGTGTTGGCTTGGGGGGAAGACAAGTTGAACTTATTAATGTTTTTATTTTCGTTGCAGGCGGAGTTACAGGGCGATCCGGAAGCTGTGAGGTGCAGCACTGTACCTCAGCGGGCATATAGGGGTGCCAGAGCCTAATACCAGGGGCCTCATGGGAGGTTCGGGGAACCTGTGTCGGCGCCCCAGTAGTCCTTCGTGCGGTTGTGGGCCTGTGCAACCGGGGGCTTGCCTAGCTACCCTCCGCCCGCAAAGGGGCATGAGTATAATCATTACCAAAAGGGGCAGCACATAGGTGGTTCGCCACGGTGCTGCACAGGGGCTCATCAGGCGGGCAGGTGGCTAGAATGCGGCCTGCCCTTGATCGCCCATAAGCTAACCCACTAGGATTACATAATGTTGTATGTAATAAACCTGCACAGCTTTTTCCCAATCTAACATTGGTGTCTAGTCTGTTATTTGTGGGATGCATGCTGATGTGTGGGGTGGGGGGCCTGTTGCCATGAGGTTACTATATACAATTTGAGGGAGAGTTTTAGTATGCAAATAAGCAAGTGTCCACGTGAACATCGACACATAGAACGCTCGACTTATAAACGTCATTCAGTGGTAGACTCTTGCACATAATCTTTTCTAGGCAACCGAATCAATAATTTTACCGATTCGGTATTCGGTAAAATTACCGAATCTGTATTTTGAGATGCCCTACATCTCAGTATCCAAATACCGGTCGGTAACAGCCAAAAATTGGTATTTTCGTCCGTTACCGACCGGTTTTTGGATACCTACATCTAGCCCCAAATGCCTTTCAGTCCAGGCCCTGCTGAGGAAAGCACTAACAACAACTATATCGGCAAATCTCTATCGGCTTTACATGCTTCCAAGCAAGATCTACAGATAGGTGTTT
The DNA here is from genome assembly GCF_964263255.1 of Lissotriton vulgaris. NCBI lineage: Eukaryota > Metazoa > Chordata > Amphibia > Caudata > Salamandridae > Lissotriton > Lissotriton vulgaris. The sequence continues at coordinate 270,178,289 of NC_141689.1, read as the reverse complement.
AAGGGGTGGCCCTCTAATCATGAAAATATTTATTTAATTAACAATCACATATAAAAAAAAAGTAAACTTTAATGGGAAGGTTGGGGCTCTTCTAAATTCAACTGAGGCCACTCATGGTCCATGCAATATTCTGTTTGATACATTTGCACTGCTCTCATGAATCAATCTGAGAACACCAATTTAATTTTTAGCCTCTAATTTCAAATACCCTAATACTTATAGACCTTTTTTTAAAATTTTTAATGTTAAATTTTGCTTCTTTAATTATATTCACTTTATTAACCTATTATGTAAATTTCTAAGCAGTCACGGACCCCTAGAGTATGCATCACAGTCCTCAAGGGTCCCTGACAACAGGTTACGAACGGATGATCTTGCCCACTCACTCCTAACCAACGAGGTGCATGTGCTCCATGACTGCACACTTCGACACCCATCATTACCAGATGCAAGAATGGACTTATATGAAAAAGTATGACTGCCTCTGCTAGGACCACAATGATAGGAATTATTGGGTAAGACTCCCAAAACATAAGTATTCTATCAATCAAAGAGAATCGAAATTTGCCTAGCATAGTAACGGTAAGTTTCAATTCTATTAAGGACACGGAGGCGAGGATTATGCTTTTCCTTCTTCGCTGTTTATTATATACCAAAACACAGCAGCCCAGAAAAGCTCCACAAAAAAATGCTTATATCCCAAACACAGGAAAAGCATTTAAATCCAGGAACAAAAATGATTTCAACATAGTCCAACTACAAATCCCATCATTCCATCGCAATCAGGGTAACAACAGTCCTTCCATAGTGTCCATGATGACTAGATAGGGTGTCCATCTTGTGTCCTCTCCCTCTTTCTTCGCTGCTTCGCAGCCAGTTAAGTCATGCCGACTTCACATCAGTCTTGCTTGGAACCTTCATTCCCTAGCGGAAAAGACAGAATAGAGTAAGCGTTGTAAACAAAACCTTATGCTTAAACAACGAGAAGCAGAGTACTCTGAACATCCCAAAAGCAACAGCAAACCAATCATCATACCAATGCGGAACATAATAGAAACCAAAACCTGGTTACTTACTGAAGTACGGGCAAGAGTCTTGCCCCAAGCAGTCTTGGGTGGGATAATCCTCGCCTCCGTGCCCTTAATAGAATTGAAACTTACCGTTACTATGCTAGGCAAATTTCGATTCTATGTCAGGACCGGAGGCTTCAGATTATGCTAGTTCAAAAATTACTTACGACCAAATGCGCAATATCCACCACGGCTTGAAGTAAAACCTCTTAAATGTGGAATCCGAGGACCAATCTGCCGCACACATCAGGTCCTCCAGGCGAGCACCCAAGGAAAAAGCCTTTGAAGCCATCGCCTCTCTAGCTCAGTGAGCTCCGAAATGCTTCACGTCAATACCTGCCTCTTATAACACCCAACGCACCCACCTAGCAATAGTGGGGGAAGATACAGCCTTGTGTGGCTTTCGCAAAGCAATGAGCAATTGTCTTTCACCCGGAGGGCGGAGTTCTGTTGTCATCCTCCTCATACGCTTTGAGGCATTGCACTACGCACAATTTTGGTGAATCTAAAAAAACAGGATAAGAAATGGTCCGAGAGGCGGACTTAGTACGACGGCCCACCGTAAAGGTCACACTGTCCGGAGCAAAAGCCCTCTCTGAAACGTCGAGGGCCCGCACATCCGAAACTCTCCAACAAGACACCAAGCACAAAAGCATGGCTAGTTTTGCAGACAATTCTTTCAATGAAACTTTCTTGTTAGGTTGCCATGAAAGGAATAGATTGAGAACGACATTGACGTCCCAAAGAACGGAATATCCCGGTTCCGGGGGTAATGAGAGTCGAATCCCGCTCAAGAGTCTACATACAAAAGGGTGTTCCCCAACAGGGGCCCCTTCCACCGGCTCATGTGCCACTGAGATCGCGGAACGCATTGCGTTAATGGTGCCATACGCCAGGCCATCGGAGGCCAAATCTGCCACAAAATTCGTACGACGCCTGCGACCAAGGGATCCAAATCCCGTCGAAAACACCAACGCACCCACTTGGTTCAAGCGGATCATATCTCTTCGTGGTGCTGGGAGCCCATGCCTTTGACAAGAGATCCTTAGCCGATCTCGAAAGGTCTGGGAGCGACCAACGTCGCCTGAAAGCCGCCACACCATGAGGCGGAGAACTCCCTGCGTTAGAAGGTGGTGTGGTACCCCCTCCGGATTTCGGAGGAGATGAGGAACCTGGGGGAGTAGGATTGGAGAATCCCAAGAAAGTTCCAGAAGAACTGGAAACCAAACTTGATATCTCCAAACGGGCGTCACTGCCACCACCTCCGCTCCCTGGCAGCGAAGTTGGGCCACCATCCGGACGATCATCGCAAAAGGCGGGAAAGCATAAGGCTCTCTCCTTACTCCAATCCTGGAGAAAAGCGTCCGTGGCCTACGCTAGAGGTTCCGGCCTCCAGCTGAAGAACCACAGGAGCTGATGATCCAAACGGGACGCGAACAGGTCCACCGAGAACGGTCCCCAAAGATCGTTCAGTCGCTGGAATAACGGAACATCCAATTTCCAGACACTGGAGTCTCGTAGGTGCCTGGAGTACCAGTCGGTCACCTGATTGGCCCAACCCGGCAAGTATTCCGCTGTCACGGATACCTGGTGGGCGAGACAATAGTCCCAAAAATCTTTTGCAAGATTCGCCAATGCTCGCGACCGAGGACCGCCCAAGTGATTGACATATCGGACGGCTGAGACGTTGTCCATCCGCAGGAGAACACATGAGCTTGCCGAGTCCCTGGTCCAGCAATGAACCGCAAAGGACCCCGCCAGGAGCTCCAAACAATTAATGTGTAACTCCTGCTCTTCGGACGGCCAGGCGCCGCCTGTGGAGAATTCCCAGCAGAGGGCGCCCCAGCCCGACTTGCTGGCGTCGGATTCTATCACCAGATCCGGTGCTGACCCGAAGATCGCTCGGCCGTTCCAGGCCTCCATATGAGCGAGCCACCAGGCCATTTCTCCCTTCACTTCCTCCGTAAGGGGAACGAAGTGCCGCACCTGAGATGACGCACCTTGAGGCGTTGAAGGGCCCGGTAATGGAGGGGTCCCGGGAAGATCGCCTGAATGCAAGAGGACAGGAGTACCACAACTCTGGCGATCTGCCGCAGGGAAGTGTGTGATTTCGCTAGAGTTTGGCGCAACACATGCCGGATCTTGGCCACCTTCCTGGACGGAAGATCAAAGATGCTTTGAGCGAATCCACGACGAAACCGAGGAATACCACGCTCTGGGATGGGGAAAGCATCGATTTGTCCTTGTTGATGACGAAACCTAGCCCCTGCAACAAAGACACCGTCTTCTGGAGCTGCATGTTGAGCTTCTCAGGGCACTGAGCCATCAAGAGGATGTCGTCCAAATAGACAATCATCCTGATACCTTGACTCCGCAGGACCTCCACCACCGGGTGCAGGAGCTTGGTAAAGCACCACGGGGCGGAGGAAAGTCCGAACGGAAGGGCGGTGAACTCGAACACCTGACCGTTCCAGACAAACTGAAGAAACCTACGATGCGGTGGATGGATAGGGACCACGAGTTAGGCATCCTTCAGATCCAAACGCACCATCCAATCATTCTGAAGGAGTACATCCCGAAGAAGATGGATCCCCTCCATCTTGAAATGACGATAAGTCAACCAGCCGTTGAATCCCCTGAGGTTGATGACCGGCCGTTTGCCCCCATCCGTTTTCTCCACCAGGAAGATATTGCTGAGGAAACCCGATGGATGACGAGTTGATCGTCAGATGGCCCCCTTACGGAGTAGCTCTGCGACCTCCTCGTCGATCAACTGCGCATCGGCCAGTGAAAACACTATCGGGCGAGGGGGAATCCTTTGATGAGGTTAATCGTAAAACTCTATATGAAAACCGCGCACGGTCTGAAGGACCTATGCGTCGGCCGTAATTGCCGCCCAGGCCTCTGGGAAAGCTGCTAGCCGGCTGCCAATTTGAACCTGGTCCGGTGATATTAGACTTACCGTTGGAATTGTTACTGCCGGCGTTGTTCTTGTAGCCGCCTCGCCCCCTAAAGCGCTGGCCTCTCGTAGGGTAGAAGTTGGTGTAGTTGGCTGAGGTATTATACTGACCTCTTCCAGATCCTTGCCCCCTGCCGGCAGAATTTTGTCCGCCACGGCCGGTCGCGTGGCCCCTCCCGCGACCGGCTCCCCGGGAAAAACGCTGCTGGAACACCCGCTTGATGCTGGATTGGGCTTTATCAAGGGATGTGAAAGTTGAGACAAACTTGCCCAATTCTTTTATGAATGGGTCACCAAACAGGCCCCCCTTGGGCTACTGCCCCTGCCTCAGAGGAGGCCAAATCACCTAACTTCGGGTCCAATTTGATCAAGAGGGAACGTCTACGTTCCGTCGAGAGCGCGCAATTGGCATTTCCCAGAAATATAACAACTCGTTGCACCCAGTTAGACAAAACCTCAGGAGATATGGCTGCTCCAGACACCTTCACCTCTTCCGCCATGTCCAGAATTTTAGTAATAGGACCTATGGCATCCAGCAACTTGTCCTGGCAGCTACACCAGGACCTGTCTATGCCTTTGCGCGGATCCTTAACAAACTTGGCCATAAATGTAGCCATCTTGGCATCTAACTCTGGTGTCAGAGCGAACTTCCCCTTTAACGTTGGGCGCAGGCACTCCCCCCGCAGGCAGCTTCTTGCTTCAGTCCCCAAGGGTTTCCGGAGGCGCCCCGCCACAAACTTAGCCACCTTGTCCCCAGGCACCCAGGCAGCCGACCGCAGGTGAATAATATCCTCCGGGTCCAGCATGGCCGAGCTGTCCTGTGGCAACTCGACGGCGGACCCGGACGGGTGCCAAGACCGCACGGAACCCTCATCGTCGTCGGAATCAGCCGAAGACATTTCCCCCGGGGACGAAGGAGCCGTGCCCAAAGATCCCGACGGAGCTGATGCCGGTGGCGGCGCAGGGGTGGGATTGGTCGCCTTCGCCAGAAAAGCGTCACACAGACACTCAAAGGCATCCTTATCCACACGTTGCGCCCCCCCCGGAACCCCCCTCCTTGCAAGGTCGCTTAGGAGCAGGTGGATCACCCTCAGGAAGGCCCGGGTCCGAACCAGGGGCACCTAAATGCGCCTGCGCGAACTTGGCGCACTCCTCCACTATGCGAGTGGAGAGGCGCTCCTCCATGGGGCCTACAATGTCTGTAACGCAGCGGTAGATAGAACTATCCACTAAGTTATAGAATTCTTCATCATTGAGGTAATGGTAAAATTCCTCTTCCTCCTCATAGTACTCTCCTTCCATGCCTGCAGGAAAACCTAGGACCCGGAGGGAAGATGAGGGGAAAACAGTGCTAGAATCCCAGCACCAGCTTTTCGGCATGCCGGAGACCCGCAGATGTCAGCCTGGCCAAGAGACCAGAAATAGGGCAGCACCAACCCCTGAGCGCACAGACCCTCACCAAGGACCGGGTCCCAGCCGCCCCCCTTCGTGCGCTCCTTCAGGGACCCCCTAAAACTAGTAGGAAAGACAAGTTTGGGCCCACACACGGTAAAACCGCAATTAGGTGCTTGTTTTCGCCCGCAGGCGGCAACGCAGTAATCCCGCAATACAGACTCTTCCGGGCGTAGGATTAGTACGGGGCAATACAGACCCCCACAGCGAAGGCGTACAGGTGAGGCGGAGGGGCAAGGCACTGAAGCGACTTTCTCCTCAGCGCGGCTTCTGAACTGTGAGGAAAGCCGCGTCGAGACCAGAGAGACGGAAGGGCTCCCCCTGGCGGCTGAAAGAAACGCCGCGCTATCACAGGGAGATCGTGAAAGTGACGGAGAACGTCCCCGCGATCAAGAAAGGGCTCTGAAAGAAAAACCGTTACATAAAAAGATGGCAAATATACATCAGAGCCCCCCCCAGAGAGCATAAGTCTCAAGCAGTCATGAATAAATACCATAGAATGTCCAAAATCACAACGTCATGCAGAGTAAAGAAAAACACACTTAACTGGCTGCGAAGCAGCGAAGAAAGAGGAAGAGGACACAAGATGGACACCCTATCTAGTCATCATGGACACTATGGAAGGGCTGTTGTTACCCTGATTGCGATGGAATGATGGGATTTGTAGTTGGACTATGTTGAAATCATTTTGGTTCCTGGATTTAAATGCTTTTCCTGTGTTTGGGATATAAGCATTTTTTTATTTGTGGAGCTTTTCTGGGCTGCTGTGTTTTGGAATATAATAAACAGCGAAGAAGGAAAAGCATAATCTGAAGCCTCCGGTCCTGACATAGAATTGTATCACCATGCAGAAGTTACAAACATAGTCCACATATGTCTCTACAAACAAAAAAGCAAACAATGAAAGCCATTATAATCAAAGAACACAAATAAGATGGCTATAGCTTAAGATCCTCTATTTCAGGAGGTGACCTTCAATCTCAATGATGAAAGAAGAAAATGTTACAGGGAGTTAGGGATTGAAAAGCCTCAAGGTTTTATGAGCAACAAGGAAGAGCAATAGACATGGGGAATTTCTGAATCGATACAAACAATCTTTACAGGCACTGAGGCACACTTTATGTTTTTATGATACTTGAATGGCAGTAATTCCTGCTTAGGTACCTTAGCATATCACTCTTATTATGATAAAGACATAATACAACCTAACATTGTATGCTCCTTGCAAAGTTTACCACAATAAATTTCAGGAGCCGTTTAGAGAAAAACACAAATCCAAATCAGAACCTCATTGTAGAAAAAAAACTCACATATGCTAAGACGGGAGCAACTTGCATGTCATTTTTTAGCAGTGCAATACCTTGTATTCTATTTCACAAAATACCCAAAACCCTATAGAGAATGAGGAAGATACACAGGGTTTACAACAGATTGGCTTGACTGACATTAATGTTGGCATGAAATAGCAGTGTACCACAGGTAATAGGATATCTTTTCATAGATCTTACCACCTACCTCTCAAATAAGGTTATGAACGGAGAACATTTAATCATGACGAGTCATTTGTAGTTTATATGGAAGCTGGACATTGAATCAGCATAGTATGTAAAATCACTGCATATTGAGGAGTTTTAAAATCAGTTATTGTTACTGTTAATAACTATTTTGGAGCCCTTAATCACAGTGCTGACAGCAAATAATGGGTTTTCTAAGGACAAACAATAGGATATTCCCAGATGCAGCTTATCAGTAGGTAAATACAACAGAATACACCACTTGACCTGCCCCAGAGCACCTCAAATGGCACCGTCTCACTACTGTCTGATTTCTGACTATATCTGAGGCTTTACAGGCTGGAAAAACACGGAAGAAACTGGTCTCTGGGGCAGTGTAGGATGGTGTATTTCTTTGCACAACGCCTCAATTTTGTCCTGTCTGGCTAAGTTGACATTATGACATTTGGCACTGGGAAACTAGTAACATTCCCCAGTGCCTGCGCTCTGAACACCAACACATGGTTAACAAATGGCTAACCTCAGTTGCCCTGTCTAACGTTTGGGTGAGGCAATTTACAATGCATAAGTTCAAGAATTTGTATAGCGCACTACTCACCCAGAGGGTCTCAAGGCGCTTGGGGAGGGGGTTCATTATGTATCGAATAGCCAGGTTTTAAGTTCTTTTCTGAAGGAGATATGGTTCTGTGTAAGGCGGAGGTGAGTGGGGAGTGAGTTCCAGGTCTTGGCCGCCAAGTAGGAGAAGGATCTACCTCCCATGGTGGATCTTTGGATAAGCGGCACTGCAGCAAGGGCTTGATTGGAGGATCTAAGTTGGCGGGAGGGTATGTAGAAGGACAGTCGAGTGTTGAGGCATTCGGGTCCTAATTTGTAGATGGCCTTATGTGCGTGGGTGAGGAGACGGAACGTTATTCTCTTGTTGACGGGGAGCCAGTGGAGGTCTTTCAGGTGGCCGGTAATGTGGTCTTGGCGAGGGATGTCCAAGATGAGTCTCGCTGATGCGTTTTGGATGCGTTGGAGTTTGTTCTGTAATTTGGCTGTGATTCCAGCGTAGAGGGTGTTTCCGTAGTCTAGTCGACTTGTGACCAGTGCATGGGTGACAGTCTTTCTTGTCTCGGAGGGGATCCAGCGGAATATTTTTTTGAGCATACGAAGTACGTTGAAGCAGGAGGATGAGACGGCGTTGACTTGTCTGGTCATCGAGAGTGAGGAGTCAAGGATGAAGCCAAGGTTACATGCGTGGTCTGTGGGTATGGGTGCTGTGCCCAGAGCCGAAGGCCACCATGAGTCGTCCCAGGCAAAGGGGGATGATCCTAGGATGAGCACCTCCGTTTTGTCTGAGTTAAGTTTTAGGCGGCTGTTTTTCATCCATTCGGCTACTTCTTTCATGCCTTCGTGAAGATTGGTTTTGGCGGTGTTAGGGTCTTTGGTGAGGGAAAGGATCAGCTGGGTGTCGTCAGCGTAGGAGATGATGTTAAGGTTGTGTTGACGCGCGATGGATGCGAGTGGACTCATGTAAACGTTGAAGAGGGTGGGACTGAGTGATGATCCTTGTGGTACACCACAGATGACTTCGGTGGCCTCTGATTTGAATGGGGGAAGTCGGACTCTCTGAGTTCTCCCAGTAAGGAACAAGATGATCCAGTCCAAGGCTTTCCCTTGTATGCCGATGTTGCTGAGGCGATGTATGAGGGTGCTATGACAGACTGTGTCGAAGACGGCGGAGAGGTCGAGTAAGATGAGGGCCACTGTTTCTCCGTTGTCCAGTAGTGTTCGGATATCGTCTGTAGCTGCGATGAGGGCTGTCTCGGTGCTGTGTTTGGCTCGAAAGCCGGACTGTGAGGGATGGAGGGAGTTGTTGGATTCAAGGAAGGCGGCGAGCTGGCTATTGACGGCCTTCTCAATGACTTTGGCAGGGAATGGGAGGAGGGATATGGGGCGGTAGTTTTTAAGTTCAGAAGGGTCTGCTGTGGGTTTTTTCAGGAGGGCGCTGACTTCGGCGTGTTTCCAGCTTTCAGGGAAGGTAGCAGAGTTGAAGGAGCAGTTGATGACATCACGGAGATGGGGTGCGATGATGGAGTCTGCTTTTTTGAAGATGTGGTGGGGACAGGGGTCAGTTGGCGAGCCAGAGTGGATGGGGTTCATTAGGCGGATGGTGTCATCAATGGTGATTGGGTTCCAGGCGCTGAGGTTGTTAGACGGCGGTTTAGGCTCAGAGGGGGGTGGAGAGGGTTGTTTGTTGGAAATGTTCTTGAAGCTGTTATGTATGTCGGCAATTTTGTTGTAGAAGAAGGAGGATAATGAATCGCAGAGGTCTTGGGAGGGGGTGATGTCGTTTGAGGCTGCGGTGGGGTTGGTGAATTCTTTGACGATGTTGAATAGTTCCTTGCTGTTATGGGCGTTGTTGTTGAGACGATCCTTGAATGCTGATTTCTTGGTGGTTCGAGTCAGTTGGTGGTGTTTGCGGGAGGCTGCCTTGAAGGTGGTCATATTGTCGGTGGTTGGGTTTTTTCTCAATTTTTTCTCGAGAGTACAGCATAGCTTCTTGGATTTCTTAAGGTCATCGTTGAACCAGGGGGCCTTTTTGCTGTCCTGTTTGTTGTGATGGTTTTTCAAGGGAGCTAATACATCAGCGCTGTGAGTGATCCATTGTTTGAGTTTGGTGGCAGCTTGGTTTGGGTCCGATGAAAGGGCGGGTGGGTATTTGTTGAGCGAAGTGAGGAGTTGGTCGGTGGTAATTTTGTTCCAGTTTCTTCGAGGAATAGGTTGTGGGGGGTTGTGGGTCGAGGTGGTTTTGTAGCTGAAGTGAACACAACTGTGGTCCGTCCAATGGAGAGCTGTGGTGCGATCGAAGGAAATGTATTTGCTGGAGGTGAAGATTGGGTCGAGTGTGTGTCCGGCTACATGGGTGGGGGTGTCAACAAGCTGTTTGAGTCCGAGATTGGCCAGGTTGTCAAGAAGGGTGGTGGTGTTGCTGTCGTTTTTCTTTTCCAGGTGAAAGTTGAGATCTCCTAGTAGAATGTAGTTCTCGGAGGCGAGGGCATGTGGGCTGATGAAGTAAGTGATGTCTTCGCTGAATTGTTTACGGGTTCCTGGGGGCCTGTAGATGAGGGTACCTCTAAGTGTGGTCCTGGGGTCGGTGTGGATCTGGAAGTGGAGGTGTTCGGCGGTTGTAAGGTTACCGTCGAAGCTGGTCGTGATTTTGATGTTGTTCTTGTGGACGATGGTGATGCCTCCTCCAGTTTGATTGGTGCGGTCTTTTCGGGTGATCTTGTAAGTGTCCGGGATGGCTATGGCGATGTCGGGTGTTGACGATGCGTTCATCCAGGTTTCTGTAAGGAAGGCGATGTCCGGTGAGGCAGTGTCGAGTAGGTCCCAGAGTTCAGTTGCGTGTCTATGGACCGAGCAGTGTTCAGCAGGATGCACTTCAGATGGTTAGAGTCGGAGCTGGGTTTGGGGGTAATGGGAGTGGTATGGATCTTGATGCTGGTAAATTTGCAGGAGTGGGCGCGGTCCAGGCCCGGACGGGCGTAGACGGGCTTACCTTCGGCGCACCTTCGGCGCGCATGTGGCGCGAAAAGGCATCTGTCATATATGGATAGTGGAGGGGGCGGGGGCGATGGAAGGTCAGCTGGGAGGCGGGAGCGGGGCGGAGCTACGGGCCTGGAGGCACAGTCACAAAATGGCAGCAAAAACAAACGTGGAAACGGGGCGAGTATGTCTGTGCAAGCAGCCAAGGATCTTCACAGCATTCAAAGCGTACTTTATACAGACGCGCTATAGTAATATGCCAGCACGAACAAACAACAATGATACAGGCACGAATTGTAATGTGCGCTAAATATGCAACAGGCGCTACGTTTAAAATGAGGCACAGAGCGCTGATAGAGGAAAATGGCAGATAGCAGCAAAGCAGCTAAGCGCTACGATACCAGCTGGCCAGCAAAGTCTTTCCAAAAAGGAACAGCCTAAGGTCAATAATTTGTGGTTTATTACGCTCTTATCTTTTTGACAAGTTGGAGGCTATGCAGAACAAGTATGTGGCCCTGAAGAGCCCTTTTCAGCTATGGTTTCTGCTTTACCCTGCTAGAGGATTTTGAGTTTCAAAACAGCTGAAGATAAAACCCAGGGAAGTCAAAGTGTACTTAGTTCAGAAAAGACTTTGGTTGCAATACATTTAAATGTTATGTTTTGAGCTTTTAGTATCACAACTCCAATCGTGAGAAGTTCCCTGAACATTGTGCATCCAACTTTAGACGAGGATTCTTGTATACTAATTCTCGTCTTTTCCCACTCAATGCAGGTCACTTCAATGAAATGACAAAGTCAGAAGTTATACCTCTTGCCTAATTAAACTTTCCATGCTTTGCAGACCACTACTTTATCATGGCAGTCTTAAATTGAACCACATCCCGGTCAATTGCAGTTTCTTAGTGCTTCTTGACTTAAAATCTTTATAATTTCATATCTGTGATTCCCTTATTCTGATTGTAACTTCTTGAGTCATTTTCTAAAATATATGTTCTCCTTTTTAATAAAGTGGCTTGGAAATTGCATTTCTCTACTTCTATATCAGTGTGGTGCTACATAAATACTTCACACACATTTCTCTGGACAAAAGACTGCTGCATTGTGTAATTTCTCCCTCAGGTTGAGCCCAGATATTCTCACTGACACAGTGTTTGAGCATCTATCATTCAAGTCATATAAATGTGCATGTTTATTTCCTGAGGAGAGAGTTGGAGGCGGTCCATGGATTTCTTGGAAATTGTATTGGGTAATGAACCGGTTTAGGAAATCTTACTCATTCATGACCTCGGGAATCTTCATATTTTGATATGTAAAAAGCCACAATATAGGGGGTACCTGGTGGATGCTGTGCAAAATCGCATGTGAGGTATCAGAGATTCTGGAATTTTTATTTCATCCATTATGTAATGATTTATGATGCTTGTTACCTCGGTAAAGGAATGTCATTTGTACTGCAAGTCTTTGATTTGACTGTTGTTTCACTTTGATGTAAAGAAACTATAGGAATGAAGATTACCACTTTTAAAACATTTATAAAAACAAATCAAGTAGATCCACAACAAACACTTGCAAGTTTGCTTTTGACACTGAGCAAAGGAAATAACCTCCGGCAAATATATCGGATTCTCAAGGAATCCCTCTATCTAGGAACATTTTGCAACCAAATGAACACTCCATGGAAATAAGATACTTTGTTAAAAAGAAAATACATTGAGTTGAAGTAGGTAGTTACAAAAGCACTGACTTATTACAGTAAGGTTGTAGAAATGTGAATGGACAAATTCCGATGAATGATTATCATGTGAAAGGTTTGGAATGTACAGGACATGCAGATTATTGGACAGGATCTTACAATCAGCATTTAATGCCCTATTTTTAATAGCCAAAAAATAATCAGTGCTATTTATAGCACCTGGCAAATTCTGGACACTAAGGTATGGGATTCCTCTGCAGTGAACAGCACCAAATCTTGCAGAACACTTGGAACTGATGCTTAAGAATTATATTAATAAGGGAATACATTTCTCTTAATAGTTTAGCAGTAGAACAGATTTCACAGAGTGACAATTCCCAGCTGGAAACTGGATATTTCCACTCATTTTACGGGATGCCACTTTCGCAGAGACCAAAAACAAAAAAGACAGAAGAAACCATTATTAACTGGTTCTCATGCAATCAAGGGAGGTTGCTAGACCCCGTTATTGGGGGCACAGATCAGACGAGTGCTACTGGGCCTCAGCCATGGTTGCTGGGGACACTTGTCTCTGAGGTCTCGGTCATGTCATACTACGGCTCTTCAAACTTTACCAAGCACAACCCTTTCAGCACTTGAGTCTTAGTGGGAGCGATGGTGAGCACTCCTACGTTCCTAGTGAAGTATTGTGGGTTTGCACAAACTCAACAATCACTCATTGCTTTAGCTTGGGATAAAAAAGTACTTTAAAATACACCCTTAAAATGTAATACTTTGCAACACATCACGTAGGCACAAATCTAGCACAGGTGCTTGTGGTACTACACCATGTATTCTGCTCTACTTCGCATACCCTCACCTCCTCCCAGGTGCCGGGTGCCCTCCCCTGCCTTGGCAAGTCTAGGTGGGTGCTCCCCTCCGGGGTTGAGTTTCACTCCAGTAAGTATCAAGGTTTAGGTGAAGATTACCCTTCAATTCAGTTCTTAAGGCTCAGCAAGTAAGATTCCGATAGTGGAGGGGGCCTGAAGCACTCGTCTTGCTGCTTCACCCCCCCTGCCAGCTGGAGGCTGGATCCATGAACCCCTGAGCCACATGCAAGTTTCAGTCAGCAGGCCACCGAGATCAGAGGTCACAGCACTGCAAGGGAGCCCACCACGGAGAGAGGCCAATGGTGTAGTGCCACAGCACATCTCAGGTGCAGTGGTGGTACAATCTACTGTGGGCAAACGATTCTTGTTCAAAACACTAATGATGACCCCTCTCCAAGATTCCTTGGGAAATCATTCACACGGGCAGTCACCAACCCATACTCCTTGGGGCATGCAGAGCAGTCTCCTTAGTCTTCCTTCATCAGGTGGACCATACATAACCGGGGGTCAAGATGCTCTGGCATTCAAGGTCAGTCACAGCTCTGCAGAGCTGGCTGTCTCATTTCCTCTATCAGCAGCAGGTTGGCTTCGGGGTGCAGCAGGTCAGAGAGTCAGCTACTTCCAGCAAGTAGAGTCGTCATGTGACTCTGGAAAACGGTCTGTTAAGCAGACATTAGCTCTGGCTGGACAGTCGTCCTCTAGGGAGCACACCCGTCCATGGTTGAAGATACCTTAGAAGTGGAGGAACAAGTACATAGAGGGCTCTCGTTTTATACAGTCAAATTAGACGGGGATGTGAATTCTCTGCCTGCACTTTTAACGCCAGTATGGCGTGTGGTTTTTTTCATCTGTCCTCTTAGGGTGTGCCCCAGATGCAGAACATATGCAAAGCGATGCCCTTAATGTCAGGGTTAGTGTCAAGTCTGGAGTAGCCACAACAGAGGCGCAAATAGATGTGAGCTTTCTGCACTTAGCTTATCGACAGCCACACTGACAGTGATCCAGAAAGAGGCAAAAGATTGTCTTCACCTAAACGACTTATCTCATCCTTAACAGCAACTTTAGTCCCATGCTTTACCCCACCATCCATCATTTGACAGTGCTTGGGAAGACGAATCAGCAGTTCCTCTTAGCAAAAGGGGCTAATCCAATGTTTACAGAAGCCCGGCTTCCTCTTCTCGTTGCCTGGGTCTCCTCCCTCCAACTTTAGGAATGTCAGCAATACATTTACAGTGTCTGGGAAAAGTCTCTCAACTCCATCTTGTGTACAGGAACAGGCCAGGGGCTTTCAAATTGGAACACATACACCTCAATTTCTGTGTTTCACTAATACACACAATGCATTCTCCACAGGGGCCAAATACATGCACAAACACATTATATACTTCTGGGATGTTAACGCTAGGATCAGGTATAGCATAGAAGAACTTACACAATTCGTCCAGTACAAGTGACACACATAAAAAGGCCTGTTCACAACAACTGATTCACAAGACACGGTATGCTGCCACCATTGATCTATATGCTAAACCCATGACAGAGACGGTAAGACCTCTGCAAATTAAATGAGAGCACACTTATTTCACATCTCCAGGTCAGAGAACAGGTCCCGGATCTCATTCATGTCAAGGGATAGGCATAGGACTTTACATGCATGCTAGATTAGCAAGAGGCATGGGCAAAACTCAAAAACCAAGATACCAGATTCCATCAACCTGGCACTCAGGCCAGGGAAAAAATTACTGTACAGCATGCAGGGGACAATCGTGTCTCAATAGATATCCCTCCCAGATTAGATTAACAGGAATTTTACTCCACAGTTGGAGAAGTATGATCATTTGATCAACAAACCCATCAGGAAAGTCCAACTGCATGATCCATTGTGAAATTAAGACCTTCTATTGAGGACTTTAAACAATTTATGATTTTCTCCCTTCATTGCCACCAACCACTTGAGAGGCTTGTGATTTGCGCGATTAAATTAGGCTCACCATCGGATTTGCTTTGCTCACCCCTGAGGCGGAAGCCGGGGGCTCTCTTTACTATCCCTGTAGCCCACGGGCAATTACTCTATTGATTGCAGAACTTATTTAAAAAAACTGTAAAATATTTTAATCTGTCCATTTTTACCTGCTTGCATTATTGACCACTCGGTGTAACATTTACGTTGCTCTGAGGCCCCTCGATGCCATTTCCTGACCGGTGCAGCCGATTCAAGTGCTGACGCCGGCAGGCTAGGAGGGGGGACGCCTTCTTGGGGGAAGGAATAGCGTAGCGGTCCAGTAGTCGGACGCTTCCCGCTCGCCCAGGTATTTAAAACTTGTCCTCTCTGTCAGGGCTCAGATTTGCTTTGCTCACCCATGAGGCGGAAGCCGGGGGCTCTCTTTACTATCCCTGTAGCCCACTGGCACTTACTCTATTGATTGCAGAACTTATTTAAAAAAACTGTAAAATATTTTAATCTGTCCATTTTTACCTGCTTGCATTATTGACCCCTCGGTGTAAGATTTACGTTGCCTCGAGGCCCCTCGATGCCATTTCCTGACCGGTACAGCCAATTCAAGTGCTGACGCCGGCAGGCTAGGAGAGGGGACGCCATCTTGGGGGAAGGAATAGGGTAGCGGTCCAGTAGTCGGACGCTTTCCACCCTCCTCTACACTGGGTAAAAAGATTACGTCTTCCCGTCCGCGCAGCGGGCGGGCGCAGCGGGCGCGCCGGTGGCAAGCCCGTCTGCGCCCGTCCGCGGCCGACCGGGGCTCGGGGCCCGAACCCCTGCCCCTTCTATCTCCATTGCCAGCAATAAAAGAAGACCAATCAGGTATACCACAAGTGACCTACTTGCCCTCCGCCCCGAGGTTGAAGATAGTTGTCGCCATACCCTGTCAGTGGACTTACCATCGCCTCACTGCGCGTCCTGCGCTTCACCACCCGTGGGTGGTGGAATGACGAGATGACGCTGATTAATATGAAACTGATATTATTAAATTGTAGATCTATGAAAAAGCACAAACTGGAGATACATGACCTGGTGTTAGAGGGGGATCTCGATGTGCTCGTCTTAACAGAGACATGGCTAGATGAAGCCTCAACACCCGAAATTCTAGAAGCTGTCCCCGTAGACTACTGCCTGCTCAGAATTGACAGAGAAAGGCAGAAAGGTGGGGGACTGGCAATGATCTACAAAAGCAACCTACAATGTAGCTTAGAGAAGGCCACACTATCCAATAGTGAAGGTGGTTTTTTCACTTTAAAAGCCAATCCTAAAAATATTATCAATGGACTCCTCTTGTACCGGCCTCCAGGCAAGACCTCAAAGTTCAGCAATCAACTTACAGAACTAATAACTCAGCCAGCACTTCGGTATAAGAAATTTCTTATTTTAGGAGACCTTAACCTCCACTTTGAGGATCCCAACTGCTAGGAAGCACAGGCAGTACTAGATGCACTTAAATCCCTGACACTCAAACTTCAATCTACGTCCCCGTCGCATCAACTAGGTCACCTCCTAGACCCTGTTTTTGCTAACTGGGAGGGTATTAAAGTTGCCACACCGATTCAAATAACATGGTCAGATCACTTCATTATTCCATTTGAGGTAGAAGTTGCCCAACAGCATTGCAGAATGACCAAGCCCAGGCCTCAGAAACGTAGAGATTGGAAGAAGTTCACGCAGGAAAATTTTAGATCCGCCCTACTTAAAGATCCTCCTCCTCCTAGCGACACTCTGCTTAAGGCATGGGCTGACTACGAAATATGGATGTCTAGGGCTCTAGACACAGTAGCACCATGGACACTCAAGCCACCCGCCAGAAAAACCAAAACTGCTCCTTGGTTTTCCAAAGAACTTAAAGAAGCCAAAGCCAAATGTAAAAATATAAAACGTGGCTGGAGGAAAAATTACAATCCAGAAGACAAGCTGAACTATAAAAGAGAACTAAAAATATATCACAAACTCATAAGAGCAGCCAAAGGCGCTCATTTTAAAAAACACATTGAATTTGCAAAAAATCCCACCAAAAAACTTTTTTCCATTTATAAAGAACTTACGGTTCCAATTAGACTTGAGGCACAAGACACCTACTCTAATGAGCTATGTGATGATATTGCAGACTTTTTGTAAAGAAAGTGGATGTAATACATGCCACTTTTTTAGATAGCATGCCGACTAAACACTCGGTGGTGAGAAGTGACTCTGCCACCAAACCCCATCTGACCTGTTTTAAATTTAAAGTCCCTGAGAGGCAAGATCTGCTCACCATCGTAAACAGCATCCAGTCCGGCTCTCCCTATGATGTGATCTCTCCAAATCGCTGTAAGGGAGACTTAGAAAGTATGATTGATCAGATTCAACACCTGATCACCTTATCTTTTCGGGAGTGCCATGTGCCGGATGTATGGAAAACGGCACAAGTAATTCCCCTGAAAAAAAAGCTAAAATACATATCTCCCAGTTACAAAATCTCCGCCCTATTTCCCTCCTCGCTTTCTGCGGGAAAGTGGTGGAGAAGGTAGTGAATAACCAACTTATGCAATTTGTTGAGGAGAATTCCTTCTCCATTCCACACAGTCAGGGTTCAGAGCAGGCCATTCAACAGAGTCAGCGGTTCTCTTCTCCACAGAATGTCTGAGACAACTAGCAGACGAGGGGCAGACGGCAGCGTTGGTTTTATTAGACCTTAGTGCAGCTTTCGACACCGTGCTGCACTCGACGCTGCTGTCTCGCCTCTCAGACATGGGAGTAGAGGGATCAGCATTGGAATGGACAAAATCCTTTCTAGAAAACAGGACTGCCCCCCCTCACACATCTTCCCTTCGCAAGCTCAGACATGGGGTTCCACAGGGCTCAAGTTTAAGCCCCACGCTGTTCAAACTCTATATGGAGCCCCTAGCTCATATTGTGGAAGCTTTTGGAGTGGATATCGTCACATATGCTGACGATACCCAACTAATAATTAGACTCACCCACAATCAGGCAGAGGACGCCACTAACTTTTCCAACTGCATGCTTTCTGTGGCAGGGTGGATGAACAACAACTGCCTGCGCCTTAACGGCGACAAAACAGAACTGCTAGTGGTTGGTAAGGCCCCCTCTGCCTGGTCGCAGGCTTGGTGGCCAACAGAACTAGGGACGATCCCCCTCCCGGCGGAGTCCGTCAGAAATTTAGGAATCATGATGGACGCGGAGCTTTCCTTTAAGCATCAGATCAATAAAATCACGGGAAAATGCTTTGGAATACTTAAAACACTCCGAAAAGTTCTCGACCTGCTCCCCATTAGTGCCAGGAAAACCCTTATTCGTGCCCTAGTCACGCCACATCTGGACTACGGCAACGCTCTTCTCCTAGGCCTAAGCAAAAAGGGCATACACCAACTGCAGTGCGTCCAAAATGCTGCCGCTCGACTGGTGCTCAACCTTCCGCGCAGAGCATCAGGAAAAACAGCATTATTTAAACTTCACTGGCTCCCTATTGAGGAACGAATCAAGTTTAAAGCACTCTGTTTCGCCCATCGCATTGCCCAGGGAAAAGGCCCGAGCTACCTGCGAAATCTTCTCACTATCCATCGTCCCACCCGAAACCTAAGATCTGCCGGAGCGCTGTTGTTCCAACTTCCTCGCGTCCGCAAGACTAGGATGGAAGGTGGTTCCTTTAGGTTTCTGGTTAGTAAACATTGGAACAATCTTCCTCTTGATTTACGCATGGAGCCCTCCGAAATGAGATTTAGACTGAAATTAAAAACTCATCTTTTTCCGCGCAAATAATAGCTTCTTTGTATCCTTGGATCCAGGCCAGTCCCGGACCTCGGCCTTTTCGGGGAGCAGTAGCATTTCTAAGCGCGGGGACACACTGTCTTGAGTGTAACCATGCGCTCTAAAAGTGGTTTTATTATTAATATTATTATTTTGACCGCCCCGCCACCCCATAGATTCTTCAGTTAGCGCTGGAAGAGACTGCTAAACACCTATATTTAATTTGACTATTGAATCAGGCACTTTCCTTAGTATTTGGATAAGTGCTAAGTAATTTCACTTAATAAAAAGGCTGCTAATCCGATGGAGCTAACGTTTTATTACCCTTTCCAACAAAAATTATAGAGAAGCCTTTGAATTCTAAATTAACTACAGTGCTGGACAAGTATGAAACATTGAATAAGACGTAATATGGTTTCAGGAGTGGGCACAGCACAGAGTTTAATTGCTGCCACGGATATCAGGTGGAGGGTAGCTAAGAGTGGTTCTGTGGAAAATATACTACTTGATTAGTCAGCAGTGTTTGACACAGTTAACCACTCCTTGCTAGTGTTCCATCTGGCCCAGTTAGGGACTAAGGTAAAGCGCTACAGTTAGTGAAATAAATTCTCACATGTAGATGCCAGACAGCGGACTGGACCCATTTCTGTTCTAAACCCTTATTCATGAAGTCCTACTTTATTCAATCTTTATGTATCTTAGTTAGTCACTTTAATTAGATCCGTTGCTCTATCAGTATATTAATATTAGGATGACGCATAAATAGTTATCACGATCTCAGAGGATGTTCAATCAACAGTTTGTAACTTCCAAGGCTGTATGAGAGGGGTTAGTGAGTGGATGTTGGGAAATTGCCTCAAACTAATTGCAGAGAAGACAGAGGTCATCACCTTAGGTAACCAGCAGAATGGATGGTCATCTGTCTGGTGGCCAGAGGAATTAGGCTTGCCTCCCGTCCCAGTTAAAGCGGCTAGGACCTCGGGATCATTTTTGAGAACTTATAACTATTACTAAGCAAGTGAGTTCGGTTATATCTGCTTGCACCCTCATTTTAAAAATGCTCAGAAAAATCTTCCTTTATATTTCACCGAAGTCCCACAGGTAGTGGTGTTGGGATACATTTGTATCCAGGTTGGATATTTGCAATGCCATCTACTTAGGTATGAACTCTCCAGAGATGAAGAGACTGCAAATAATTCAAAATGCGCCTGGAGCTACAACATGGTGCATGGTTTAAGGACACAGGGAAACCCACTATACATCATCAAAAGATGAAGATTGAAGGAAAGGCGGTCACATATGCCCTGTACAAATTATATTCCATCCTTTACAGTCCCACAACAGAAGCGAGTCGGAGGGTGATGAAAGCAAAACTCATGCCCACTGTTAACTACGGCCAACAAGAATATCTTGCCTATAGGGGACCGAACTTGATAAAATGCAATGTATGGGGTGTAAGTGAATTTTCAAATTACCGTTATACACACAGCTTAGTAACACAAACATTAAAATGCATGGTTGCAGACACTAAATACGTCCGACTAACCAGAGCCCCTCAAAATTCAGTGAACGTGGCTCCATCCTCAACTCTGGGGACAATCTATGGCATAAAAAATTGGAGCAAGGAGGCAATTTCTTTACTGCTGTTAAATCCTCCATAAGAAAGGCAGCTTTATCAGCTATCAAGGGCAACCAACATTGAAGCTCTATTTGAGAATGGCCAAGAGCCCACCAGCCATTTGCAGGTGGGCGTCATTAGTAGCTCCACCATGAAGGGGTGGGGAACCAAGGACGTGGGTCATGAGTTATGAGACAAAGGGAAGGGGGTAGAGTACAGCCCTTTAAAAGTGGGCTACCCCCCAGTGACCCCATCTTTGTTCCCTGATGTGCTGCGGGGGCCGGACTGATTGTTTGTTTGCCACCCAGGTAAGTGAGCAGTACAGGGGGCGTGGTGTAGCAATGAGATTGTGAAGAGTTTCACAAGTGTAATTGTCGAGGTCCGAGAGATGATCTCTCCGTTTTTGGCCTGCAGTAGTGTCACGCTGACTGTGTGGGTTTGATCCCTGGCCGGGGCTATAAACTTAAAAATCTATTTTTATAAACACAAAACAACTTAATTTAAAAAGAAAACGTAGGGGCGTGGCCAAGATGGCGGAGTGAGGAGACGCTTTCGCCCGGAGCTCCCGACCCGATCCGGGCCCTGAGCCTTCTGAATAGCTTGTTCTCCCCCCCCCCCCCATCGGCATAAAACTGATTGGGAACGGTGCTGGAACCGATCAAGCTGTGCTAGACCCGAGGTGCGGCTCTGGAGTGGCCGGGGGCCCGTAGTCCGGACCGCGGCACGGAGCGACGCCATGACCGGAAGCATAGACGGATGGCGGCCTAGCAGGGATCGAGCAGAGCTCTGTCTTCGAAGCTCGTAGAAGTCAGCGGTAGCACAGTGGACGGAAGTAGGGGACACACCTGGGTGCCGCGACGGTGCTGGGAGGCCCTGAGAAGCGCCTGCAGTCCTCCGGAACGGCCCACCCCTGGTGGTCGGTCCCGTCGCAAATCGAGGCCGCGGCTGCGGCCTAGCTGACCGGAGGCCCTGCAGACCGGAAGGATGATGTTGTCGGAAGCGCAGGCGGAATAAGGGCCGCAGCGACGAGGATTGGAACCGGGACCCCCCAAAGATTGCACCGGAGGTGTCAGCTGCTGAGAGACTGCGCCTGGGGCCGAACGGTGAGAAGCCCGGAGGCTGTGCCATCACCGGAAGTGGAGCAACAACCTGCAGAGGCGCGAAGACCCGCCATAGTTGCTTATGGAAGTAGTGACGACACTGGCGGATTTCGGTGGTGCGCTGTGCCCTTGAGAGCCGCTCCGCAGATGGTCGGCTTGCCGTGGACAATAGCAGCGGTCGCCGAAGAAAGAGCCAGGTGCTAGGACTTGGATTGCACAGATCGCGGAAGGGTCCCTGCACTAGCTCGCTGTGCGGCCGAGGGCGGATAGTGGTTCCCGGGCCACAGAGGACATTCCCAGGATCCGGGGGTTCGGGAGGGGCACCCCGCGGCAGAGTCATCATAGTAGGAAGAGCCAGGTGGGACCGAAGCCCGGGTGCCTGGCCGGGGCGGTGCCCGTACTTGGCGGAGCGGCCTTGAGGACAAGATGGCGAGCCAGAAGGGCAATAAACGGAACGACCGCACGCTCCCCGAGATGCTGGGCAGGTCTCAGACTAGGGGAGACAGAAATCAACCGTCGCCGAACGCGGCGAGTGGCTCGCACACAGCAGGAGGCGGCGAACCCCCGGTTACCAGATCTTTCCTGGAGTCACTTTTTGGCACACTAAGAGACGATTTTCAAACGCTGAAACAGGAGGTGGCCGGGGAAGTCCGCGAAATCCGAAGAGAGGTGGATGGCCTAGGTGAGAGGGTGGCCACGGTGGAAAGCCCCACACAGAGACAGGACGTGGAACTCACGCAGCTACAACAAGAAGTGTTGCGATTGAGGGACCAGCAGATGGACCTCCAGGCCCATAATGAAGACCTGGAAAACCGCTCTCGGCGGAATAACATCAGGGTACGGGGAGTGCCGTCGACGGAAGAGGGAACGGATGTGGCGGAATACCTAAGAGAGCTCTTCAGAGATATTTTGGGTGAAGCGGCGGACTTCCCGGTACAGATTGATAGAGCTCACCGAGTAGGCCCTCAGAGGCGCGCAGCAGCCCCACCTCCGGGCATATTGGCCTTTCTTCCTGACTTTCCACTGAAAGAACGGATCATGGCGGAGGCCCGGAAAAAACCCTCGATGACGTTTCGAGGACACCCCGTGGCCTTATATCAGGACCTGTCTGTGATCACCCTCCAAAAGCGGAAAGCGTTCAAAATCGCAACAGACTTCTTGAAACACCTTATTCCTGGGGTCATCCTTTCCGCCTTATCTTCAGGTGGAACGGTGTGTTACATCAATTCAGGTCCCTACAGGACACGTGCGAAGTACTGGGGATCACCGCAGAGGAGGAGGTCTTAGCCACGCCACGCAAGAGACGCGCCACGGAGGACGGGTGACGCAGGGTCTCGAGGCGCAGAACGTCGGCGGCATCCCTGCGTCCGAGCTCGCCTACCATCAGGGCTGATATGGCGAGCGCCATCCAAGAAGCCTCCAGAGACGCCGTGGTGCACGATGGTGTCGCGCTAACAGCGTAAGACTGCTCCGGGGGGAGAACGACTTTGCATTACTGTTCTTGCTAGCTAGGGGCCATGGAGGGTGGGGAAGGAGCAGAGGGGGGAAGGGTGTGGCTGGACGTCCACTACGATACGTTACCACGGACTTGTCCGAACAGGACATGGCTGGGACAATTTTTTTGAGGGTGTTGGGGGTTTGGTTGTTTGGGGGGGGAAAGGGGTGGAGGGGAGATGAGGAACCGAAGGAGGTTTGGGAGAGGGAGAGTTGGGGAGTTGGGGGACAGGGGTGTTGGGAGTTGGGTAGGGGAAAGGGTGGGTACAGTCCGTTCAGTGTTCTTGAGGAAGCTACGATGGCCCGATGGGGAGCTAGTGACAGCTGTGGCCCACGGACCCTCCCTCACTGTAAAGGATCCAATGCTTGTTTCATTCTGCTCTGATTCTCTATGGCGACCCTTAAGGTAGTGACCCTGTCAAGAGGAGGGCAGTCCTGTCCTTGCTAGAGAATACACGGGCTGACATTTGTCTTCTGCAGGAGACCCATTTGCTTGCGCGAGACTGCCACAGATTACGTTCCCGCACATTTCCCACGCAGTTCTTTTCTTCGTCCGTCACCGAGACTGCGGGGGTGGCGATATTGGTGTCTAACTCCTTTAGGGGGGAGGTACTACACAAGTTTGCAGAGCAGAAGGGGAGACTCTTAGCGCATAGATTTAAACTAGGAACCCTGACATTTACCATCGGGACGATTTACTGTCCGAATGAACATCAGGATAGCTTCTTTCAATCAGCATTAGTAGACATAACAGCATCCCCGGACAGGCACAGAATTTTGGGTGGAGATCTGAATATGGTGGTTGACTCGGCTGTGGATAGGTCGGTCCAGCGTTCCCCACAGACAGGTGAAATGTCGCAAGTAGTTAAATCCCAACTGGTGGACTTGGATCTTCATGATCTCTGGCACCACTTACACCCCACGGATCGAGACTACTCCTTCTACTCCCATGCACACAAAACATACGCCAGGCTGGATCACCTCATAGTTACCGGCCCAGTCCGTGATCTAGCTACGACGTCGGAGGTGGGGGTCATCTCTCTATCTGATCACGCGCCGGTCTCGGGGAGTTTCTCTCTGCCGGCGGATCGGACCCCCCGTAGGGTCTAGCGCCTCGAGACGCTCTTTTACATAAGAAACCAGTCGTGCAAAGGGTCACGGCGGCGATTAGGGACTTCCAAACGCATAATGACAATGCAGACACCTCGGTGGCGACGCAGTGGGCCGCACTCAAGGCTGTGGTCAGAGGGGAGTTCATCGCGGTCTCCTCGGCGGAGAACAGGGAACGGAGACAGAAACGGGACGAGCTCACACAATAAGTCAGGGAACTGGAAGAGGTGCACCGCCGTACGGGGGCCCCCAGGATTATGGAAACAGCTGAAGGCAGCGAGGAAGCTCCTGTCATCCCTGGACATGGATAGGGCGGAATATGCAGCACTACGACTGAAACACGCTTATTACACGGGGGGACAGGTTTGGCCGCCTTCTAGCGAACAAACTCAGGGTGGCCCACGAACGCCATGAAGGAGATTACGGCGGGAAATGGCGGGTTGGTCGCGGAAGATGTTCAGATAGCCGAGGCCTTCCGTCAATTTTATGCGGAATTATACACTGGGGAGAGCCTGATGGCGCAGGAGTCGGAGGACTACCTGGACTCAGTCACCCTTCCGTCCTTAGAAACATCTCAAGCGGAATATCTCGAAACGGATATACGGGTCGACGAGGTGATTGCTGCCATCTCCAGGCTTAAGCATGGTAAGGCTCCTGGCCCGGACGGCTACACAGCGCTCTTCTACAGGACATTCAGCGCCACGTTGGCCCCTATACTGACTAAATTGTTCAATTCCTTCTCCGAGCCGGGGGCGATCCCGCCGGATCTCCTGCAGGCCACAGTATCGGTCATACCTAAACCAGGGAAGGACCGATCCCAATGCAGCTCGTACCGCCCGATCTCTCTTTTGAACGTGGATCTAAAACTATATACGGGAATTCTGGCGGCACGCCTAGCGCTCCATCTGCCGGGTCTGGTGGAATCGGACCAAGCGGGCTTTGTCCCCGGGAGACAGACGGTGGATAACACCAAGAGGGTAGTACATATTCTGGAGAAGGCTTCTCGGATTTCCGGAGAAAGAATGCTCCTATCGGTTGATGCTGAAAAGGCGTTCGACCGGGTGCACTGGCCCTATTTGGAACCGGTTATGGCGAAGATGGGCATAGGTGAAAAATTCTGCACCCTGGTTTTTAATTGCTATCGGTTCCCGTCGGCGGTAGTGCTTGTAAATGGCTGTAGCTCTCAAAGGTTTTGCATTGAGCGGGGCACCAGACAGGGTTGGCCCCTGTCCCCACTCCTTTTCGCTATGTACATGGAGCCCTTCGCCCAGAGAATACGGCAGAACTCGGACGCGCTTGGAGTGAGGATGGGGGGATATATTCACACGGTTAGCCTCTATGCGGACGACGTGATTCTGACCTTAGAGGAACCGAGGCGTGCTCTGCCTGCGTGCATTGACGAATTGGAAGCTTTTTCACGGGTGGCTGGATTCAAAATGAATATGGGGAAGTCGATGGCACTGGACATCTCCCTGACTCCTGCAACACGTCGGGAGTTGCAGGACCTCTTCCCCATGCACTGGTCAGCCCACCAGATCCAGTACTTGGGTATCCTGTTGGCACCCACATTGCAGGACATGGTGACAGCCAATTACACGGCTTTGACTGGAAAGATTAAGGAGGAACTGGGGAGATGGAGTAAGGGCTTGATATCGTGGCTCGGGCGAGTGGCAGCGGTTAAAATGACGGTCCTCCCACAGATCTTATATCTATTCCGGGCCCTACCGTTGCAGCCGCTTAAAGGCTGGCTCCAGCAGACACAGTCGATGCTGTCCCGTTTTAATTGGCAAGGCCGTAAGCCTAGGATGAGGAGGGTTCTCTCCACGTTGGCACCGGAATCGGGGGGACTGGGGGTCCCAGATTTGCGCAAATACTTTCAAGCGGCGCAGCTGAGATACCTGGTCGAATGGAGCCAATGGGAGTCGGACAAGCACAGGATCAGGCAGTCGCGGGCCGCCCCTTACAAGAGGTGCCCTTTCTGCGTAGGGCTCATCGCCCCCCGAATCTCTACGCGTCTTTTGTAATGCGGGTTCCGCTGAGGGTGTGGGATGCTACTAACAGTGCACACGAGCTGACCACGTTCCCCTCTCCGTTCACACCTATTACAGACAACCCGGACTTTACGCCGGGGATTACCCAAGGTGCTTTTGCCCACTGGCGTGCTGCCAGTTGTAGGACCCTCTTCCATGTGTACGGGCCGGACGGAGTTCTCCCTTTCCGGACTCTCAAGGAGGAGTATGGTTTGGCTGAGACAGATAGGATGCGCTACTGGCAGGTACGACACTGGGCTTTGCAGCCACAGGTGCGTGAGTCGGCAGACAGGAAATTATTGCCGTATGAGAAATGGTTAGTAACGCGAGCCTCGGATATCAAACTCATCACAGATCTTTATAAAATGTTACAGCCTCCCCCCACACACTTTCATAACCCAGGTAGGGAACGCTGGAACAGGGAGCTGGGAAGAACATTGAGCCATAAAGAGTGGGACCAGATTTCATACCGCGCACGACACTCTGCATACCATATAGGACTAACTGAAACATTCACTAAAGTGTCTACATACTGGTATTACACTCCGGAGCGGTTGCATGAGATGGATAGGCATATTGATAATACCTGTTGGCGGGAGTGTGGGTAACCTGGTACACTGACGCATGTCCTGTGGGAGTGCCCGTTGCTGAACCTGTACTGGAAGGAGGTGCTAGATGAGATCGACACCCACTTTGAGATAGAGTTGCCCCGCTTCCCAGCATACATTCTGTTGGGCCTGCCTAATGGGCTGATGTATCCACTATAAGCGCGCAGGGGTAGACAAATTGCCATAAAATTGGGCTCCGCCGTTCAGAACATTCTAATACACTGGCGGACTACCACTGTTCCATCTATCACGGGTTGGCTACATAGATTATGGCATGTCCTGGGCATGGAGAAATTATCACTGATGATGGCCGGGGAAGTAGATCAATTCGAGGAGTTGTGGCAGCCCTTTCATGCACTACTGGCCACAGAGTTCAGGGAACTAACATGTCCGAGGTACCTGAGGCTCTTGAGACTAACACCACCTCTGGACTTCACCGCTTGATAGCCACAGGCTGGATAGGGCTAGGGGATAGGGGTGTGGGCTGAGCTCAGAAGGTTTAGCTAGACAAGACACTGGACGGGGGCACTGGGAGGGGGCTAGGGGGGCAAAGGGGGGAGGGGGGGTAGGGGGGAGTTGGGGGGGAACTGTTTCTTTAAAAGGGGAAGGTTACAGAGACTTCATTTCTACCTCAGGGTGTTATTTAATGTGATGTGGATGGAAACGGAGCTCACACAGCCTCTACTGCATTTGCGGGACACTTAGCATTATCTTGAGGGTGAGCTCCCGGGGTTACAGCACAAATGTCATTGCTTGAATGTCTTTCTTATCTGTGTACTCTTTCTATAAAATACTTTAAACCTAAAAAGAAAACGTAATTGAGCTTATTTGAGTTTGGGCGCACTTTGTTGCTCCCGATGTGTTGAGGTCTAAAGTAAGGAAAAGTTTCATGAGTACAATGAATTAGGTCAAGGTGATTAGCTCTCCGCGTTCACCTGCAGAAAAGTAAGGTTGACTGTGTGAGTTCGATCTTTGACCTGAGCGGTTCATTTTTAATAACTTCCATGAACCGAAAACAACTTTCTTTTTTAAAAGGATATTAAGCCCATTTGAGTTATTGCGCACATTGTTTGTCACGATATGTTGGGGTCGCTGGGGTATGGCGCAACGCCCGTTCGGAGGAAGCTAGGAGCTCCACTGTGGAGGGGTGCGGGACCAAGGAAGTGGGTCATAACCGGAAGTGGTCATGAGGTATGCGACGGATGGGGTAGAGTAGAGCCCTTTAAAAGTTGGCTACCCCCCAGTGACCCCCTCTTTGTCCCCTGATGTGCTGCGGGAGCCGGACTGAATGCTCGACACCCACCCACCCCAACATATTTACTCGGGTGTGTAATGACACTAATGCTTGAGGGCACTAAGTTGCCCAGTTGGTCGCCTCCTTCGGGAGAAGCCTTTCAGCGGTGAGGCTGGCTGGAAGGAGGGCTGACCTACTGGTGGCCCTACCCTTCTAGCCCTACCTCGGGTAGCCCAGAGATTATGTAGGGCATGATCAAGAGTCATTGGATGCCCCGGGAGGGACCAATGCGCATCAGAAATGTTTGATGTGACAGTTTCTCACCTGATCTTTCTCTACTATGTTTCCCCCAAATGGGATGTAAATAGGATATATGCAATACCGTGTTCAGGGTTGCTGTGTATTTCGCAATATTTTCGATTGTGTAATGTCATTTGTTTACAGTGGTTTATACCATCTTGTTTCATGTGGAGTAAATTTGCTACGTCCTAACCCAGGATGTTGAGTCTGTTGCCTTTGTCGGGGACCGCGGAATTTGTAAGGAGGGTTGACCCCATCTCCATTGCACGAGTGAGCGCACTATAGCACATATGCTTTCCTAATACTGTCTTACACAATACGTAATACACAACCTTACTTCCAACCAATCACTGCGAATGCCGGGCCCCGGGGGAAGCACAGTCGCAGACTAGTCTTCCCCCGGGGTCATTCGCGCACGAGAGGCCAGGTAGGGGAAGGGGAGGAGTTAGGGGGTGGGTATTTAGGCGCAGGGGAGGAAGGGAACTTCCTCTTCCTGCGCCTGGCACCATCGGGAGGGAGCAAAAAAGGGAGGTTAGTTTAGCGAGTAGTTTCTGAGGTTGCAGTGTAGCCTGTGGGTTCCCAGTTCTTCAAATAGCGGCGGGGGGCTGTTTTGCACGACAGCCGTTTCTTTGCTAACGCCGAAAGCGTGACGTTTTGCACGATGTGGGCGTGTCTGCGGAGGAGGTCCGGGAGGCCTTGCTGCTGCTTGCGCGGGCCGGGCGGGAAGATCTTATCCAACCAGAAGTTTTAGGGCAAGCGTGGGTGGGGGCCACCAGGGGCACACGCGCTGCCTCAGCGGGGGTGAAAGCTGCTGTGGTGGCCTGTTTGGACGACGAGGCCGATGCGCAGGGACTTGGCAGCGATCGGAGGGGGGGGCGGAGCACCCAGAGACCCGGCGAGGGGCGGGAAACGCAAGAGCCTGCCCCCGTGAGCCCTTCCTCCGATCGAGTTTCTTCCTGGGGCCTCGGGGGCTGTTTTGAAGGCCGCGCATCCCGCGCCCCAGCCCCCGGGGCCTGCGCACGTGCCGGTCGGTGCTGTGCAGGGGGAGGGGCAGGGGGAAAGTCTTGGCAGGCACTCTTTGGTGTTAGAGGGGGCCTCGGGTGGGCATGTGAGCACCGAGTCGGATGGGCAGCCTTCTCCCACTACCCTTGGCTCGGGCTTGACTAGGGACACGGTGAGGGAGGACGAGGGGCAGGAGGAAGAGGCCCCCATCGACCTGTCCACTAGCTCCAGGGCAGGCACCCCTGCCCCGTCGAGGCAGGCGGCGGTGGGGGAACTGGGGGGCCGGGGTGGGCCATCCACCCTGGTTCCCGCGGGAGGGGGGGGCCCTGGTTGGGTCCCTGGGTTGCCTCAGGGGGGTTTCTTCCCCCCGGGGGCTGAATTCTTTGGCTACTGCCCGCCCCCGCCCCCCCCAGATCTGGGGCACCACTTCCTGGGAGGACAGGGCCCGGGGTGAGAGGATCTTGGTGCAGATACAGGAGGTCAGGTGGGCCGAGCAGACCAGGGCCAGGGTGGGTGCTGTGTGGAGCCATGACGTTGAGGGCCCTCCCACCCCGACCTCTGAGGAGGAAAGGGAAGCGGAGTTGGAGGGAGAGCTAAGAAGAGTCAGGGCCAGGAAGTCAGTGCAGGACCACCCCCCCCAGGGGGGTATGGCAGGAGTAGGGACGGCCAGGACGGCTTCGAGGCCCGATGGTGCTGGGGCCCGCTCAGGTTGGAGCGACCTGAGGGGTGGGAGGGGATCCAAGCCGGCGGCTGTCGGCAGAGCCCAGGGGTGCCTGGCAGGGCGCAAGACGGCTCCCAGATGCAGGACAGAAGCAGTAGGGCAGTCCGCGGCGGCTGTCCCTCCACCAAGGGCTCAGGCTCCTGCGGCACGTGTGGAGACTGGCGTGCGTGTGCGGGGTGGTATACAGAAAGGTGTGAAGAGAGCGGTGAAGGAGGTGGACAATTTGCGTGTGGATCTGGAACCGGTGCTTGAGTTGGATTATGGTGCAGAGAGTGATGAGCTGGAAGACGGGGAGGTGCGGGATGACTTGGAAGGAGTAGGGGGCACTGCGGACAACGGCGACCTTGGTGTTTTACAGGCCACGGCGTCGACGAAGACCAAGGCCGGGACGGCGACGGTCCAGGTGACAGCGTCAAGAGGACGGTCCCGGGAGCTGAGCTCGGCACTCACAGGTGAGGGAGCCTGGTGGTCGGCCTGGGAGGATGCTCCCCGGGGGGGGGCAGGGGGGGGGCGGATGAGGACTTGTAGGTCGGTAGGTGTGGGTGATGGTTCGGTGCGGGAGGCGGAGAAGCCATCGGGCGGTCCACCCGAGGATGGTAAGAAGATGGATGGTAAGTCAGTGACGTTGGGGCTGCAGACGGACAAGGGGGAGGGTAAATAGGAGTAGGGAGTGAAGGTGCCTAAGAAGCTGCCATATATGGGGTTGGCTATGCCATTGGGTTCACATCTCTCGGAGAAACTCAAGAAGCGGATCTGGAAGCATGAGTTTGTGGATGTCTTTAAGTTACTACATAGGGAGGTGCAGGCAAAGGAGGGGTCCAAAGAGGAGGAGTGGGAGCTGATGAGGACCCTAGGGTGCCGGGGACGATGGAGAATTGGACGTCAGCGTTCTTGATTTATGCCAGTGTTTACTGCCAGAAGTATTGGGACAGGGCGATTGCGCTTTTCAAATACATGGACATCATTCGCAAGGCCCAGATGCGGTTCGGGGGTTTTGCTTGGCTGAGCTATGATGAGGAGTTTAGAGCCAGGGTCAGTGCGAATCCCGAGAAGAGTTGGGGGGAGGTGGATCAGGAACTCTGGGTTCAGTGGATGGCGTCTTCGCACTCCACTACGTCCACACACATGGCCAGTGGCCTGCCTGTTGGTTATCGGTCTTTTCCACCGCGTCCCGCCCAGAGCGGGGAGGGTGGAGGAACGGTGCCCAACACCATCGTCTCGGGGCAGCAGTCCAAGCCTGGGGGTTATTCCACTGGGGCCTGTTGGAGCTACAATAAGGGGTATTGTTCCCGGTATCCCTGTAAGTTCAAGCACGAATGTTCGAAGTGCGGCGGAAACATGCCTCACTCAGTGCCTCACGCTCACCATACCCTCGGAGCAATGGAGGAACGCCAGAGGGCGGGGCCACCCTGGACCGAAGGGCGCCTACACCGGTTAGGGTGGAGGCGATGGCCCCGTGGCTCTCGTGCTACCCGGATCAGGAGGCGGCGGCGGCGCGGCTTTTCTGGGGTTTCACTGAGGGATTTAGAGTGGGCTACCAAGGTCCCAGGGAGCGCCGTTGGGCCGACAATTTGAGATCTGCCAAGGAGCTGCCGAGTGTAGTGTCTGCAAAGTTAAAGAAGGAGGTGAAGGAAGGCAGGGTGGCTGGCCCGTTTACTGACTGGCCTTTCAAGGATCTGATCATCTCCCCGTTGGGGGTGGTGCCGAAGAAAGAAGAGGGGGAGTTCAGGATAATACACCATCTGTCATGGCCGGAGGGCCAGTCAGTGAACGACTTTATTTGGAAAGAAGATTCTAGAGTGCTCTATGCGTCGGTGGACGATGCAATCCGTCTGGTGAGGGTATGTGGGAGGGGAGCGGAATTGGCGAAATGTGACATCAAGTCTGCTTTCCGTTTACTGCCCATTCACCCGGCGGATTTTCCGCTCTTAGGCATGCAGTTTGAGGGGGCCATCTACGTGGACAAGGTTTTGCCCATGGGGTGCGCCATCTCATGCGCTCTTTTCGAGCTATTCAGCACTTTTCTGCAGTGGGTCATGGTGTGAGTTAGTGGGTGCCGGGAGGTTACTCACTACTTGGATGATTTCCTCTTCCTGGGGAGGTCGGATACCGGGGATTGCGGCAGGGCCCTGTCGCGATTCCAGGAGATGGCTTTTCAGTTTTGGGTGCCTCTGGCTCCTGAGAAGACGGCTGGTCCCAGCTGTTGCCTCACCTTCCTGGGGATCGAACTGGACTCGGTGAAGTGGCTGGCGCGCCTCCCTGCAGCCAAGGTGGCGGAGATCCTGGCATGTCTGGACTGGGCGGTGGGTGAGAAGCGGATTCCTTTGCGCGCAGTGCAGAAACTTCTGGGTTTCCTTAACTTTGCGTGTAGGGTAGTGCGGGCAGGGTGGACGTTCTGCAGGCGGCTCGGCATAGCCATGTCGGGGGCAGTGCTTCCACATCACAGAGTCAGGATTTCTATGGGAGTGAGGGCGGACTTGAGGACATGGATTACTTTCTTGCAAGACTTCAACGGTGTGTCTCTGGACTTTGACGAGGAGAGGGCGGTCTGGCCATGCCAAATTTACTCTGACGCGGCTGGGTCAGCAGGGTTTGGTGTTTTCTGGGACGGCAGGTGGTGTGCGGAGAGCTGGCCGGCCTCCTGGATCAAACAAGGGAGGAGCATTGCTTTCTTGGAATTCTTCCCTTTACTGGTGGCGCTGGAGGTGTGGGGGGAGGATTTTCATAACAGGTCGGTGCTCTTCCATGTGGACAATATGACGGTTGTGGGGCTGGTGAATCATCAGAGGGCAAGGGACCTGAGAGTGTTGAGACTGTTGCGGAGGTTCATGTTGGCTTGTCTGCGGTTGGATGTGGTGTTTCGGGCTAAGCATGTCCCTGGAGCGAATAATGACATTGCGGATGCTTTGTCTCGTTCGCAGTGGCAGCGGTTTCGACACCTGGCACCGGGAGCGGATACATGCAAGACCGAGCTGCCGGCCGACATCTGGGCCTTGGGGGAGTGAGGATGATTGGACTGGTGGAAGGTTCACTGGCAGAGACCACAAGGAGGACGTATCGTTTGGCATGGTCTGAATTTAGTGCTTTCATAGGCTGGAACTTGAATGGCGTCGGGGGTGCGGAGTTGGCAGTGGAGCAGGGACTGAGAGGTTATGGGTTGGATTGTATGGATCGGGGTTTGACTGCGGCTACAACTTCTGGTAAATTGGCGGGGATATCGTTCTACTGTGTTCTGTTTCTGGGTTTTGACCCAACAAAGGACGTGATCCTGAGCAGGATGTTGCGGGGTTGGGGCAGGGAGCAGGGGAGTGGGGGGGCAGGTTGAGGGAAGCTGTAACTTTTGAGTTGTTGGTCCGGCTGGTTGGGGTGTTGCCGGAATGTTGTTACGACCAGTTTGAGGTTGGCCTTTTCCGCTTGTGTATGGTGTGGATGTTTTTTGGGGCATTTAGGGTATCTGAGCTGTTGGGTACGAGGAGAGGGGCTGGCAGGTTGTTTGAGGAGATTCGAGTGGATGGGGCGTGCTTGGGTATTTGGCTGCGGTGCTCCAAGACTGATCAGTTGGGCAGGGGCAAGTGGGTATGGCTGAATGAGACAGGAGGGGCGGTTTGCCCTGTGTTGGAATGGCATACTTTCCTGGGGTCGGTGAGTATGGCAGGTGGGGAAATTTTTTGTCCTGCGTCTGGAGCGAGAATGACGGCGGGCCAGTTGTTGGCTGTGTTGCGCAAGGCTTTGCGACGGTTGGGCATGGATGCGTCTGGTTTCGGGACCCACTCTTTCCGAATCGGGGCTGCGACAGCGGCGGCCAGGTTGGGTTGGTCCTGGGATAGGATTAGGAGGCTTGGGCGTTGGAAGTCACGCTGTTGCGAGAGGTATGTGAGGAAGTAGGGTGGTCCCAGGCAGGATGTTGGTTGATTCATGTTGTTGCTATTGTTCTAACATCTTTTTCTTCGTAGGTTGCGTGGGTGGACCGGGCGGTAAGATAGTGACATGGATTGTTGGCCACTCCTTCGTGCATTGGGCATCCAAATATGCGGAGCAACAGGTTTACGGCTGTAACCTGGGACTGAAAGGACACTTGCAGGAGGTACAATGGTGGGGCAAAAGTGGCATGCGATGGGGGGCACTACTGCCCTGGCTCGCGAAGATGATCCCACAGAGGGGATGTCCTGATTTGTTGATCATACATCTGGGGGAAAATGACCTGGTGGAGCTGTCCGGATTGGCACTTTTACAACTCATGCAACAGGACCTGGATGTGTTGAAAGCGAGGCTTGCAGGGACCTGCATTGCCTGGACAGAGTTGGTCCCCAGGAAAGTGTGGAGAGGGGCTATGAAGCATGGGGCAATCGAAAAGGCACGAAGGAAGCTCAATAGGGCAATGAGACTTTACTGTGGTAACAAAGACATTAAAGTTATTGCACATGGCGGGATCCGGCTGGAGGAACCTTTCGTTTTCAGGGACGACGGGGTGCACTTGTCCCAGCTGGGCAATGCGTATTACATGATGGAGATGAGAGATGTGGTGAGCAAGTTGTGGAATGAGGCTATCTGGTGTCGCAGGGAGTGAATGCTGGCGTGGGTGTTGCGGACTGGCGGACCTGGAGGGGGGGGTGGGGCAGTGAACCGCCCTACAGGGGGTTCACTGGTTGGCGGGACTTGAAGGGACAGGGGGGTCAAGAGTGGGCACACCCATCCCTTGGGGGGGAGTTCGTAGGGCGGATAGAAGCATGAATGGCAGGACGCAAGGAGTGGGCTGGATGACAAGTGATTGAGGGGCAGGAATAAAGCATGGTATGGAGCTTCTAGGGCTTTGTGATGAAGTGGAACGAGTGAAACGAATGAGAAGGGAGTGTGAGTGGGGGTTTGTTGTTATTATTCTGTTTATGTTACTGTTATGTACAGATTACGCAGTTCTGGTCTAATAAAATGGCCTTTTACGCTGACACTGCGTGGTCTGTTTATTGCGCGATGCCGGGCCCCGGGGGCAGCACAGTCGCAGACTAGTCTTCCCCCGGGGTCATTCGCGCACGATAGGCCAGGTAGGGGAAGGGGAGGAGTTAGGGGGTGGGTATTTAGGCGCAGGGGAGGAAGGGAACTTCCTCTTCCTGCGCCTGGCACCATCGGGAGGGAGCAAAAAAGGCCACCCACCCACCCGGCTGTTGGAGGTGGTTTTTGGGTCGGTCTCTAGCGTGCCAGTTTGGGCCAGAGCTGCTTTAGGCGGGACTTGAAGGGACAGGGGGGTCAAGAGCGGGCACACCCATCCCTTGGGGGGGGGGGTTCATAGGGCGGATAGAAGCATTAATGGCAGGACGCAAGGAGTGGGCTGGATGACAAGTGATTGAGGGGCAGGAATAAAGCATGGTATGAAACTTCTAGGGCTTTGTGATGAAGTGGAACGAGTGAAACGAATGAGAAGGGAGTGTGAGTGGGGGTTTGTTGTTATTATTCTGTTTATGTTACTGTTATGTACAGATTACGCAGTTCTGGTCTAATAAAATGGCCTTTTACGCTGACACTGCGTGGTCTGTTTATTGCGCGAACGCTACCTATAATGTGGGCCAGATTAGTTCCCCTACCTATAAAAGAGCTTAATGTCAGCTGGAAATCCCTCTTTAATGTCACACGTTGCAGACTATGTGATAATAAAGACCACTTTCCTACAACATGTGACACTCGCGGATGTGGTGGTCCTGAATCTACTGGAAACCCCGTCGCCCTTGGCAAAATTCAGCAAATACATGCAACAGATGCAGATGTTGCTAAACAGGCTACCGGAAAAGCAACAAAAGGGCCTGTCTTAGCATATAGTGCTTTTGGAATTCCAGGATGCACCTCACAGCTCAAACGGACAATGGCCCCAGGGAACATAGCCAAAGGCAATGTACTGCTCGAGGTTGGTCACACCATGCTAATAAACACACAATGCAGGCAGTTTGCACAAACAGTAGGACAAGGCTCTTGCACTTTACGTCCATGGCACCATGCTGAAACCTCCAATGTAGAACCTTTAAGCAATTGTAACGGGTTTCTTGAATTTTAGATGATTTTACTCGTTTAGCTGCAGGTTTTTTTTACTCCATATATTCTTCCATTGTCTAAGTAAGGATTTGAAGTAATCATACAATAAGGTCTTCAATCATTCAGCCCATCAGCTAGCTACATAGAAAGTAATGTGCAGCTAAATGAAAAATAAATGTAAAAAGTTGTAACTCAGTGTGAAATGCACTAAACTACATTATGAAACCATAAAAAATAGTGGCGGTAAGGACTAAGTACAAAAGTTTAAGTTAACACAAATAATTCAAAACGTAGCAATCCGCCCAATTTTGGCCATACCTAAACGTCATTGAGCACCCATCGAATTGGATACTTTACACCGATTGCCAGTAAGGAAAAGGGCAATATTCAAATCTTTATGCATAGCACACAAATCTATCGATGGGACAGGTCCCAGATATTTGTAGGAAAAATTCAAAAGGAGTGTCCCAAAAAGGGCATTGAGATTGGCAGCCAGAAAAAAATGTGGTTGTACAGAGACTGAGAAGATTGTTTTGTAAAGCACCCCTTCTCAATGGCTGCTCAGTTCTGCACTTTGGGTAGGACCTATGGCTAAAAAAAGATCACTGGACGATTCCTATGCTTGTCATTAAAAGCTGATAAAGGGCTACTATTAGCTACACGGTTCCTGTAGTGACATGTGAGTCCAAAAACGGCTATTACTTGTGTTTGGGTAGTGACCACCTCCCACTTCAACACAGACTGAATTTTGGCACCCAAAGCGGGAATCTTCCTGTTCCATTCCTAATGAGATATATAACAATGGAATGAGATGAATGGCGTTTGGTTTGCTTGATGGTCACCCCCTGTGCTCTGGTCAACAGAAATGAGGTCTGAGGCTTGTAGGCTTCTAGCCCTGGTAGTAAACCAAGGGCAATCAAATCATTACACAAGAAATATCGAGCACTCTGCTTATCTTGCATCTGTAAATAAACCATCGCCAATTTGCCACTGATTGCACCCTCAACTCGGTCAATAACAGACTCGATGACCTCTCCAATTTCTACAAAGTGAGAAGTTCCTAGGGCACACAAAAACTCTAATATCATCAGGACGGCAACTCTGTAGACTGACAAGTTTTTTAATATTTATTTAATGGGAGCAGCCACATCAGTATGGGCCCTTACAGTATAAACATATTGTTTACAAAGGATGCTTAAACCCTTGGGCGCGGACGCGATTCTGCGCCTGTGCGACCGTTTTAAAGAGTGGGCTGGTTCATGGTGGCCCCCAGCCGTCATCAGCACATGCCCACCATGATGCATGACGGCTGGGGGGCGTCATCAGCATGCAAGGGGTTAATGTCAACATGTGGTATAAGCAAACTTATTTTGTGCCATGTAATTTAGCCTTAAATTAGCCTTCATGTCTCCAAACCCTATTCTAGTTTAAAAACAGGACAAAAAAACATTGGTCTTACTATATATAAACCTCAGGATTTGACCATCGATTAGGAGAGGCCTTTGGACTAGAATTACTGCCAGAGGTCATGCCAGATTGCCGAGCCACTCACTTTCAGTCAGAAAGTTGATTCCAGAAGCCATGATTAAGGTATTCTTTACCGACAGCACATATTTTGCTTCTTCTACAGAACTCTGATAAGGAATTACTAAAGTGGAGAGGGGGCAAGATGGCTTCCACGCTGGACGCGTGAGCAAGCTGCTCCTGCCGGACCCCATGGACATCGTGCTTCCGAGATAGGTGCAGGCGGCAAAAGGCTCGCTGGTTTCAGGAAACGCTCGGAGATATATGCGGCTTATGTTTTAGCTGAAAAAGGAAAGCTGTCCGCGGAGTGCTAATGTGCTCGCCTCTCGTTGTTGCATTGACCGGAGCTCGACCGCGGAGTCTGCAGGGGAGGCTGTGGCGGTCCATACAAGGAGGCTCACCTGGTGCGCCCACGCTCCTACTGGCGTCTTGGCCGTTTATGCGTTTGGAAAGACTGTGTGCTGGCTAGCAATGGCTCCTAAAGGTCGGAGAGGGCGCGGGCAGGGGGCCGCCGGTTCAGAGGCACAAGGTGAATCGGAAGCTGCGTTAACAATGACGGCAGTAACTCTGACAGGATCCGCTTCAGCCCCAGCTTTAAGTGCTACAAAGAATACAACCCTGGGGGGAGTCAAGAGCAAAGGAGCCGGACAGAGCAGGGAAGGTTCTATCTCGAGTGAAGGAGAATGCTGAGCTGGAGACATCAAAGACCGTTAAAGGTATACCAGAGTTATTTTTTACGATGAAAAATAAAGAAGCTGCTAAATCTGCTCTGGCTAAAGACTGTGTTAAAGATCCTGTGTCTATTGAAACTGTGGAGGCATTGATTGAGCGGGTTGAAGACGGGCTGGGGCAGGAAGCTCTTACAGATTGCATGGAAGAAAGGAGACAAGAGGCTGAAAATATGAGTGGATTAGACATTGCAAATGGGTCTGCTGCGGAGACATCAACTGGCCCTCATGAAAAAGAGCCAGAAACAGCAACGACTTTAAATGTGAACCCAATCTCTACCCAGGCCAAGAATATAGAGAGCACAGACTCTGTTGATTTTTACTCCTTGTCAGAACACTCAGCGTCATCAACTGAGGATCTTGTGCAGCAGTATGCCACATATATGAGTATGGAAGGAGGAAGCCTGCATAGCCTTCATAGCAGTTTTGAAGCAGAAGATCAGGGCTCAGATTTTTATGATGCTGGAACAGTCCGCAGACTGCGGTTAACTCAGGATGGAGATAAACTAGAAGGAGTTAAAGGGAAGGGATGGTGATACCACAGGAGTGTCTTTTGCGGGAGAGGAGCAAGCTGAAGAAATCTCACTTGGGTTAATATACAAGACTATGATGCTGCACAGAGATGAGCATAGGCAGGATAGTTTGAGAGTCCAGAACTTGTGTAAAAAGCTGCAAAACTCTGTTAGGCGCCCAACCAAATCACACTCTGAGTTTCTGGAGAGAGCAAACGAAGCTGAAGTCCGCATTTCTACTTTGGAGGATGAGCTTCTGCAGCAGAAGAAAGCTTTGGAGGCACAACTTGCTAATAAGGATGATATCAATTTGAAGCTCATTGATTTAGAAAACCGCTCACGAAGAAACAATTTGAGGTTTTTACAAATTCCGCAGGGCAAGGAGGGGTCAGACCCCAGAGGCTTCATGATAGAGCTTCTGAAGAAGTCATTTTCCGAGTCTCCAAGATGGGACTGGGATCGGGAGGTGGAAAGGGCACACCGGTGTCCTTTTAACATCAGAACAAATCACCAGGATCACCGCGATCAAAAACCAAGAGCTATGTTAGTGGCATTTAATAGTTTTTTGGCGCGAGAGGAAATATTCACCAAAGCACGACCAGATAAGAAAATTACTGCTCTTGACTGAGTTTTTCGTACGCCCTGACCTTTGTAAACAATCCGTGGATTTGAGATGGCAGCTTAGACAATTAATTCCAGACTTCCAATCTAAGGGGGCCCAAGCTTATTTGATGTTCCCAGCTAAAATGAAAGTTGTGTATAGAGAACGTACCCATTACTTTATGACGGCTGTGGCAGCTAAGGCCTTTATGGCTACAATGTAATTGTTAACTGAAGTGTATAAATTGGGCTATGTTTCATTAGGCCAGTAATTCATGTTATTTTTGCTATTTTCTTGTCCTTTTGCACCGCTCCTTCTTGGATGGCAGTGGTTTAAATATTGATTTTCTTTTGGACACTTTGAGTGGATAACATGCCCATGGGTGAAGGCAGGTAGATGGGGGCTAGCTCGCATTAACAGGACCATAAGTCCTAAAGCCTCAATGAAGGGTTGGGGGGGGGAGGGAGGAGGGGGGCATCAGGGTTGGGGGGTTGCAGGGGAGGTGCACATGGGAGGCATGGGGGGAAAAATGTTCTTGAACACAGCAAATTGCGTAAAGAGTACGGTACAGAGGAATCCATAGTTTTATTTAGTTTTAGTATTCCAATGTATTGGGATTGTTTGATTCTATATTTCCGCTTTTTTTGTTTGTTTTTGTTTATAGAGCTATGCGGGAGAAAAAATGTCTGTGATGGTTTTGGATAAGTTCATGTATATTATATATATGACAAATGGCTTCTAAACGATTAAAAATGTGCTCATTAAATGTATCGGGGCTAAACAATATTAAAAAAGACAGAAGGTTGCAGCAGAACTGAGATATATTGCACCACATCTATTATGTTTGCAGGAAACTCACATACCATGGTTAAAAAGAGATGTCTTAAAAGAACTTGGATATTCATTAGTGATTACTATGGGACAGTCTAGTCTGATACGCGGTGTGGCCATTATGTGCAAGGGTAACAATGTAACAACAAGAAGGACACTAGCTGATAAAAAAGGAAGATGGGCAATTGCAGAATTTTGTGTGGATGGTAAAAAGTTGACATTATGCAATATTTATGGTGCAAATTTAGATGACACGGAAGTACTAATTGAAGTGAATTCGGAATTAGCCACCTGGTCTCAGCCTGTAGTGCTTTGCGGAGATATGAATATTAATCTGACTAATAGCTCATTGAGAGATGGGTTTGCTAAGTACAAGGGCCGCAAGCCAAAAGTATATAAAGCACTACTGAATCTAGTGCAGGACCAAGGGCTGGTGGACGTGTGGGGGCATATAAGATCACAGGATAGTGGGTATACATTTTACTCTTACCCCCACAAAAAATTGGTTAGACTTGATTATTTTTTTGCCCCGATCTCTGGAATAGAAGGAGTGACAATTACTGTGTACCCTAGGATCGCATCAGATCATTCTCCTATAGTACCGGAGATAGGTGCAGGTCTATCCAAACCTAGATAGCTTAATTTCACATTTGATAGGAAGCTGGTGGTAAAAAGTGATTTTAGGGATCATATGAGGAAGTGGATTAAGCTATTCTTTCAGGAAATAAGGGCTCTACCACGCAGGCCATTAATTGGGACACTTTCAAAGCGGGGTTTCGGGGAGAATGTATCAGTTTTTCATCCATGAATCAAAGGAAGGTGAGACAGGAGTTGGATAGATTATATCAGCAATTAAGTCAATCTGAAATATTACTGATGCAGGGGGTAGTCAGCGGGTTGAACGATTTAAGTAAATTGGAGGACACAGTTGCAAAGGATAGAGCGAAAGTGTTAGGATTTTGGGGTGTAAATAATGCAAGGAGGTTTTTAACATCCAGGATGGAAAAGCACGAGTATGGCGAGGCAATAGGGAAAAAATTGGCGGTACAATTGCAAATAAAAGAATCAGCCAGAAATATTGTACAAATGACGGACTCTGCGGGGGTGGTTCATTCGGATCCACAAGAAATACTTAAGATCTTTCAGCAGTTTTATTCAGAGCTATATGACCAACAGAAAGGTGTGGATGATGGTGGACTAGATTGGGCGGTAATGTTAGAAGAGGGTTTAAAAAGACTAGACCCAACAGAGGCACAATGGTTGAAAGGTATTATCACAGGGGAAGAGGTGGAAAAAGCTGTGA
This sequence comes from Lissotriton vulgaris, assembly GCF_964263255.1. Classification (NCBI taxonomy): domain Eukaryota; kingdom Metazoa; phylum Chordata; class Amphibia; order Caudata; family Salamandridae; genus Lissotriton; species Lissotriton vulgaris. Next base: position 270,136,718 of record NC_141689.1, on the reverse strand, counting down.
AAAGTCTTGCAAATGGAAAAGCAGCTGGTCCTGATAGGATACCCAGTGAGGTCTATACACAATTTTATGATGATATTAAAGAGGAGTTATTAGAAGTTATGCAGGATGCTCAGTTTGGTTTCCCTCCAAGGTCGTGGGCTGAAGCAACTAAAGCAGTTTTCTGTAAGAAGGGCAAGCGACCAGAGTTAGTAGGCTCTTACCGATATCATTGCTAAATGTGGATAATAAAATGTACTCTAAAATATTAGCTAACCGGTTAACTCACTGCATGACCTCTCTAGTTTCATATCACCAACATGGTTTTATACCAAAAAGAGGGACGGTAGAACATGTTAATAAAGTCATTTCTTTACTTGATATAGCTGCTGTGAAAAGGAACGATCTTGCGCTGATTTTGCTTGACGCGGAAAAAGCGTTTGATGGTGTACAGTGGGGGTATTTGTGGAAATTAATGAATGAGATGGGGTTCGGTCAGAAATTTATTTACGCAATTCAATTTTTATATTTACACCCTGTGGCTAAGATTTCTGTTATGGGCCTACTTTCGGACACTGTTAAAATCACACGTGGTACACGACAAGGATGCCCCCTGCTCCCCTCTTTTGTTTGCCTTTTATATTAATCCTTTTATAGAGCAACTAAGTTGGAATGTTTTCATCCCACCCTATAAAGTTGAAGAATATTATTTTTTGTTTTTTGCCTATGCCGATGATATTGCTGTGACAACTACAAACCCTGGCACTGCAATAAAAGAAATCGAGCGGCTGGCGAAGGTCTTTGGGAAAGTAGCTGGATATAAATTGAATGAGGCAAAAACTCAAATTCTCTGTTCTGAGACTGTAGTATGGCAGGATTGTAGGGTAGTAAAGGAAACAACGTACTTAGGTATTCTATTAAGGGCAAACATGGCTGAATTAGTGGAAGTTAACTGGAATACGCTTATGTCTAAAATTAGGCAATCTTTGGATAGATGGGAGCGCTTATATCTAACCATCATTGGACGGTCAAATGTCTTAAAAACGAATGTGTTGCCAAAAGTCCTATACTTATTCAGGTCTATACCGTTAGAAGTCTCAAAATATAAAATACAGGCATTACAGGCAAGATGTGGGAAATTTATCTGGAGCTCAGGAAGACCCAGAAGGGCAATGAACTTCATGACTTTACCACATTTGAGGGGAGGACTGGGAGTTCCAGATTTGTATTTGTATTATGTAACTTGTTTTCTTTTAAGGATGGGGGTTTTGATCACTGGAGAGACAGGAACTGATGTGGCTAATGCCCCGAATATTTTTGACATTCAGCTAGGAGCATGTGCAAAGCAATCTTTAGTTAAAGAGATTGATGGGAGCTACTACAAACAAACCAGGTTCAAGGTAGCGCTGGGGGCGTTTAAGGTTTGGAAATGGTTTGCGAAAATAATGGGGATAGAGAGAGTATCGTATTATATGCCCTTTAGTGCTCACAGGCTCCTACCAGGTATCTTTTCTGATGCAATGGCTTTAATTTGGCAGCTGAAAGGGATTAGGATCCTGGGAGATATGATTAATGAGGAAGGGATTCATAAATCTTTTGAGGAGATGAAGGATCAGTTTTCGCTGCCCAAGAGTTTCTTCATCAAATACTTACAAATTCATGATTATTTAAATTGGCGAAGAGGGAAGATGGAACAAAATAAAGTCATTGAAGGAATCAGGAGGTCTGTTAAAATTGGAGTGGTATATATATTATTACTGTCTGTTAAGAATGATGATAGGGAAAAAGTAAAGCTAAAATGGAGAGATTCACTAGGAGATCCAGAGATAGAAATGGAAGACCTTCTAATATTATCTAAGGAGGCCTTAATGTCTACAAATTTGAAAGCCCAGTTTTTTAAAACTTTATATGATTTATATCACACTCCTAAAAAATGGCAAAATGGGGAGGAGGAAACGAAGGCAAGTGTTTCCGGTGTGGGGAAAATGATGCTGGGGCGATACATATCTTTTATAGTTGTGTTAAGCTTCAGGGTTTTATTGGAGATCTTGAACAGTTTTTGTCCTTGGTGCTTAGAATATCGGTTGTTATTACTCCAGCAATGTTGTTACTGGGTAAAATTCCAAAGGACAGGATACCGGAATCACTATTTCAGCATCGTCATTTTATATTCTTTGCAATGACCGTTGCACGTCTGTGCATAGCTACGGAGTGGCTACAGGAAAAACCACCGGACTTCCATCAGTGGCGTGCTAGACTGCTCAGTTTATACAATTTGGAGTGGAGTCTCTTCTCTATCAAAGGACGGAGGAAAAAAAGACTGGGCATAAAAATCTGGAGTGCACTTAGGGATTACTATGAGGAATGAACTATCATTTGGATGTAATAGCTTTGCTTTGATTCTTTGATTTTTTTTTTACATTTGTGGAAAATGATGGAATTGTGAATTGAATACTTTGTTTTCTCCACAGTTTTGCTGTGAAAGAATAAAAAAAATTTAAAAAAAGGAATTACTAAAGTCAGCTAATCAAAGATTTGGTGTGCGACCCAGCCTAAAAAACTCAATAGGCAGGCTCACTGTTTAATGCTTAAGCTAAGAAATAGAATAGCACTACTAAATCACTCGCTTTTGTGTCGTAAAATGTCTCAAACGAGCTAAAAATGTTAGAAACATTTCTTATTTTCACTGACCATTACATGTGTGACTGCTTTTATTTTTGCAGTCTGTGTGGTTTCCATTCATATTTAATGCACTAGATGGAGAATTTTGAAATAAACATTTTACATATCCCATTTTCTTAGTGCTACCTTTGAGTGTGTTATCCATAAACAAAATATTGCTACATTTGTCGCTGTCTCCTTGAACGTATGTAAATTGAGTGATAATCTGAAAAGACTATTTATGCAAAACTGCTCAGTAGCCTCGTGTCAGGGTTGCAGTCCAACTGGCTTTGTAATTCAATATTGAACTGAGCACTTGCTTCAGAGATAGCAGACCCTTGCAGCTCTGTGTACACCCTAGATTTCATTTCACTTTCAGGTTCCTTCACCAACAGTCAACACACTCATTAATGTGGGTTCTGATACAGGGTCTTTCACATGACGGTCTCTTTTTGAATGCACCTCTTTGTGACACTTACAAGTAATTATTTTGGACATTGAAGACTGTTCCTGTTCTACCTTTTCCGTGTGCTGTTCCTGACTTGCATTCCAATTCGCCTTTTGTTTTTGACCCCGTTTGAAACATTAAAATTTGCCCTGGTTGGAACCAGTTTGTTTACATTTCTCTCTTCTTCCGCCTTAGGTCCATGCTGCTTAAGCCCTTTGTTAGCCCTTGTTAGAAATGGGGTTTCTAAATGGCAGAGGTATGCATCTTGTCCAAGCAGAAACCACCACTCCAATTCTCCCCCTGGAAACTTGGCACAAAGCAGTTAGGCTTATCTAAAACGGCAATGTGTAAGTATCGGTGTAACACATACATACACACACACACACACACACACACCGCCACACAATGAAAACACAACAAAATTACTCCACACAGGGTTAGAAAAATAGATTGTATTTTAAACAAGACCAAAACGACAAACATCCAATAGGTGGAACCGGAGTTATGAATTTTTAAAGATGAAATTATTATATAGTGCTTAGACTCATAAAGCAGCAATCAGGGACATCTGCTCGCGCTAGATCAGGGTGAAACCAAAGTTCAGGCCGATGACGATGGAGGGCAGGTTGGGTACAGAACTTACGCAGGTCCCGCTGAAAAACTACCTTGGATGGAGGAAGCGTCTGTGACGAGAACTCGATGCGTGAAGCATAGGAGGTGAAGACTTGTCGATCCAATGGATGGAGACAATGCTTTGATTCTGATCTGGGCACTTAGCTTGGCGATGAAGGCAATGCGCTACCGTCAAGCCATGCAGTCTATCGAGCCGCATAGTTCGTTGAACAATGTCGCCGAGCAGCAGCTGGGTCAGCATCAAAGGAAAATGTGTCAGTTTCAATCGGCACAAAGTCGTCGATGTGTGGGTTCTGCTGGATCAGCACAGAAACAAGCACTTCCAAGGGCCTAGGACTGAATTGCCACCTGGCAAGGCAGGACTCACAGATGGCATAGTACAGAAACTGTTGCAGGGTTGTAGGATGTTTTTGATGGCCCTGAGATTTCAGAACAGGGGTAAAGTCATCAAGCCCTTGAAGTCACTGGGTTCAAGGGAGATGGGTCCAGTACTTTTCTTCAGCAGGGCAGAGGGTAGCAAACAGCAGGCGACAGCAGCACATAAGAGCAGAAAAGCATTTCGTGTAGAGAAGCAGTCCAGCAGAGTGGCAGTCCTAGCAGCACAGTAGTCTGTTTTCCTGTAAGACTTCTTCACAGGTCCAGTAATGTACTGTCTTGTTACCCAGTTGTACGTTTGAAGTGGGGGTGACTTCAGAGAAGGGTCTTTGAAGTGCACCCAGGTCCCATTTTTCCAAGCCCTGGCTCCAGACTGTCAGTAGGAGGTAAGCAGCACTTTGTGTGGGAAACTGGACACTGCCTGTACAGGTGTGTCAGCTTCCCCTCCTTTCCTGCTCAGGAAGAGCCATAAGAATGCAGATGAATGTAGATGGGTACTCAGACACAACTAACCTTCCTATGTTTGGGGCTGTCTAGAAGAAATCCACAAAGTGTAGCTGTCACCCACCTCAGACATGTATTGGAGACTGGCTGCAGGCACACAGAGCAGTTTGAGCAGATAAATGCCCACGTTCTAAAAGGTTATAGAAGAAATTGTATCACAAATATTACACTGCTAATAGATCAGTGCCCACAAATTTCTTTCCTCTGAGTAATTGAGATTATTACATTTTTGTCACTAAAATAATACCACAGTACATTATACTACCAAACAAGCAATCTGTGCTCACCATATTACACTAGAACACACACATACAGACAATACAGTGGTCCACATTACAATGGAACCCATCACAACATATGTTTGCTCCCAATTTACCAATGATGCGTCGCCGGCGTTTCAACCCTTACAATGTATTGGGTCATCATCAGGCAGAAAGATTTTGGAGCAAGCAAAAACAAAAAACTGAAAACATAAATAAAAATTACAATGAGGGGCACCATATAACAATTATAAAATAGTAAATAAAGCAGTATATAACAAAAGGATAGGTACTCTGTTGACCACTGAACAAAATACATTAAGCGTCTCAAGGGAATCCTCCCTATGAACTGAAGTCAAGTCACCTAGATCAAATAGGGGCACAGTTACAATATGTACGTCCAATAACCACAGAAATCCAGCTAGCGATAACCAAAGGAAGCTTATCCACAACTGACACCATGAACTCATCACCAAAGTGTAAACAAAACAAAAAAGTCCAACACCATGCGGACAGCAATGAAAACGGGTGTGGTCATGACTGTAATGAGCACAGGAGCACTGTGCTGCATGACGAGCTGAGCTCGTCATGAGCATGGAAGGAGTTAAGAAGTTAAAGAAATGAAAATTGTTGGCCTCCATCCTTCTAATCCACACTTTTGGCCTTAGTACATACCCTCTAATTAGAGCTTCCATCTTCATTCGGTTATAATTCATTTGTTTAGCCAAAGGCATGATTCCAACGGCTACCATATGTTCCATGGGCAAGCACTTCATTCATTAAATTAGCTTTTACCATATCAGTGAAAACCTGAGGGCTTCAATCAATCTTTTAACTCACAAACCATTCCAAAATATCTTTGGCAGGAACTCCTGAAGAGTTGAAAGTGGAATCACTTTTCCATATGTAGCTGCTACCAGAACAGCCCTAAGCTTCTGTAAATGTAAATGTAAATGTGGCGTATTTGTATAGCGCGAACAGTGACCCGGAGGCATCCCGGCGCTTGTACTCCTACCACAAGGGAACCCCTCCTGGCTTTTCCTTGTGGGGTGTCCACTCCTGGGCATCCCATGGTGAAACCAGGCATCCCTTGTGTATCAGGGGGCCTTTGTGGAGACTAAGCAAGCTATTGCCCAGAGTTGCAGCGTGGGACCCATACTTAGAATCGGCACTGAGGCGAGAATATCCGGTCAGAGGAATTTAAGCCCGAAACCCGCCGAGGCGGGAATCGAACCCTGGTCCTTGGCCAGCTTTCTGCATCAAGGTCTGCCGCTCTAAGCATTGAGCCACACTTCTCCACTCCGCTTCTCTTTGTCTAAAGCAATTATCTCTCTCTCCAATACTCTCGCCTTTTCCTACCATTCCTATTTCTCTCCTTATGGGCTTCCGGTCTCTCCCGCCTCCTTTCTTCTAGTTCCTTGCAAGCTAATCTCACTAATGTATTATTCTTTGATAAAATAAACAATGCATGTAAAAAGTTTTCCTAATGGTTCAGCCGCTCTGACACTTCATCCCTTGAATATTCCACAATGTATTGACAGTTTAGAATGTTGTGCTGGAGCTCAGTGACTCCTGAGGAGAGCTTGGAAATTGATTTGAATAAAGATTCTTCACTTCACAAACTGTGAAACTGTGTAAATGTTTCAAGGAGTACTCCTGTAGTCTTACCTGTGTGCCATACTGCAAACAAAACCACTGTTCCTCTCTCTGTCTAAAACCAAGATGGCAGAACCCTTCTTCTCTAATGGCCTTTGTGGCCATCCCAGAGGCGTGGCTAGGAAAATGAACTGTGGTCACTCTAAACCACAGAACCAGACTAGGAGACAGTTCTTCTCCTACTAGGAGTGGTTGCAATCTAACGGGAGAAGTGGAGGATCCTGCCCAGGTGTCAGATGAACAAGTTACTTATCTTTGGTAATGCTGTGTCTGGTAGAGACTGTCTAGACACAGATTCCTTACCTTAGAATATTCCCTATGCATCAGACTGGACCCAGAAGATTTTTGAGCAGTGCCCCTTCATGCCTGTAGGTGGCGTCATTCTGCTTTGCGTCGTTGTCCGCACCAGAAGTGAAATGTGTGGTACCTATGAAGACACCACACCCAGGGACGCTAAAGTCAGTTACTTTATCGATTTTCTACAACAGGAGGGCAAAGTCATAATGAGAACGGACCACTTGTGACAAGCTAAGGCTCTGAGAACAGTGTCCCTTGCCCTGTAATCGATTCGCAGAGCAAGGAGGAGGAGAGGACTGCTAAGGTATCTGTGGCTAGATAAGAGTCTCTCCCAGATAAGGTGTTACTGAAGGTATATGCTAGAGCAGTGATACTCAAAGTATGGCTCGTGGGCCACATGTGGCCCTAAAGACTTTTACATGCAAACCTGGGTTCAACAACAGCACTGGGCTGCTGTTTATTTTACAAACCACTAACATCCATAAAGATATTAAATAAATGGCAAGCATTTATTTACAAACGAACTGAAGTAAAACAAAAAATAGCACAGGTGTTCGGTACCACTCATCTATAAGTACACCTTCATTTTTAATGCTTCCTGAAACAAACATGGAAAAATATGAGTCTTCAAAATTCAAAAAAGTTTATTTTACTAACAAGCAAAAGCATTTCCTCTTAGTACATCAGATGTAAATCACTGCATTGAGAAGTTAAAAAAAGGACAGTTTTCTAACATGAATTTAGAAACAGTCATGCCTCCCCCCAACCTAACAACAATGCCAATACTGAACTACAACGCAAGTCAGTGTTTATGTGAACCCTTTAACTGACCTGGGTAGATATTCTTAATGGACATTTCACTTTATGAAATACAACACAAGAGAAGGTTTTGTACAGGGCACATCCTGAAGACATATATTTCGAAGTCCTCCCACATGTGATATTGAAGAAAAAGGAAGCCAAGTAAAATAAAACAATTGCCTAGGATTACACAGGTTTGTCAAGTGGGGAAGTCAAAGTTGATCCCAGGCACAGTTTAACCACGAGATGTACGTGTAACATACAATGGTCCAGCACACTGATTGTAATTTTAATTCACAGTAAAGATAACAATTTTTCATATATATTTGTAGAGCGTATTTCATACAAATAACAGTATTTCAGTGGAGTTTTTTGAAGTATATTCTTTATTCATACATTTTATTCCAATGGGATAAAAAGACTGTAGCCAACACGTTTCGTCCTTCACGGACCCCTCTCAGGGCAGATGACACATTTTCTTGTGGTCTGTACAATTTCTCTATAGTGTCTCCTTTGTAGGACCCGATATGACTAATTTATCTTAAGAAATGTTTTTCTCATATATTGGTGATGTGGTTCAAGAATTTCTCGCACTAGTGGATCAGTTCAAATCAACCGTCCTCATTCCCTGATAAGTGTGAATACGTAGTTTGTCCGGCACCGCTCTTTACTGTGAATTACAATTACAACCAGTGTGCTGGACCATTGTATGTTAGTTTTGGAAAGGGCGACAATTGTGTCTTAGGAGATTTAGGGGTTTTGAATATCCGGTCCATAGCACCTAAAATGTTTAGATAAAGTATTTACTGAGGATAGGTGCAATTGTGTTTGGCCCCAAACCCTGTTCTCCTTGTATTGCAATACTAGATGTTCCCCTTCCACCTCCCACTGACCACCACTCTGCTTGCATTAATGCGGCCCTTAGTCACACCACTGACCGATGTTTTTGGCCCCTGGGAAAATGCTTGCGTGGACCCATGTGTCTAGCCACAGATTCCTTACAGCAGGCTCAGGACTCTACCCTGTTGCTGCAAAATAATTTCCTCTCAAAGAGGCAGCCTGAATGTAAGGCCAATGGTCTTGCGCAAGAGCTCAGGATACCAAACCCTCCTTGCTCTACCTGGAGACAAAAGAATCATTAATTCCCGGTTGTTCCCAATCTTCTTGAGAACTGTGGGCAGGAGTGGTATTGCCAGAAAGGTATGCAGGAGGTCGGAGCTCCACTCAAGACTAAAAACATTTCCGAGCGAGAGTCACCCGGACACTCCAGAACGCAAAACTGCTGACATGGCGTATTCTCAGCGGTAGCAAATAGAATTAACTAAGGCTCCCCCCACTGCTTAAATAGACCTTGCATCTCCTCTAGGACTGAAACGCCATTTGTGATCTTTTAGGCATTTTCGGCTGAGTTTGTTCACAATGACATTCAGAGAGTCTGCCAGGTGTTGAACCACCAGGGAAATGCCAGACGTTACAGCCATGTTCACGGACGCAGGGCCTATTGACAGAGGGTCCACAACCACACCCCACCCAATCTGTAGTACATGGCGGTGGTGTTGTACATGGCAGTGGTGTTGTCTGTGAACACCTGCACCAGCCTTCCCCTGATCAACAGAACAAAGCTTTTAATGCCAAGGGAACACCCAAGGTGCGCAAGCAAGGAAGAAAGGGAGCATGGCAAACTTTAGGTGTTCTTAGCCGGCCATGAACCACTGGTAATGCCTATAAGCACGCAGGACGGGGATGTGAAAATATGCATCCTGCAAGTCCAATGCTACCATCCACTCACCCGGGTTCAGGGGAGACAAGACTTTGGTGAAAAATGAGCATTTTGAACTTCTCCTTTTTCACGAAAAGATTGAGAAGGTGCAGGTCTAGGAAAGGATGAAGTCCTCCGTCCTTTAGCACTACAAAGTAACAAGAATAACAGCCATGACCTAATTCTGATGCAGGCACCCCATCTATTGCTCTGTTGGTCAAGAAAGCCTGCACTTCCTGACAGAGCACGGAGAGATGGTCCTCCGTCAGTCGATCATAGATGGGTGGCATGTAAAGGGTGGGATAGTCACGAAGGGGAGGAAGCAGCAACTTTAGACGATCTGCAGGACCCAGCGGTGTGATATTACTAACTACCAGTCGGGCAGGTGATGTGTATCCTGCCTCCTACCGCATACCCATGATGGTCAGAGGGTGAACTAAAGACACTTGGAAGCAGAAGCTGCCTTCAGTGGTTGGTGGTCCTGTCCCACATTGCCTATGGGATCCGCGTATCAGCCCCAAAAGCTAGGAAGCCTGTTGGCATTGGTGGCTGGAAAGGAATGAGTGTGGTAGGAAGCCCCTACCGGGACCACGAAAGGGGCGGAAGGAAGAATGGGGTGGGCAAGGGGCCATAGAAAAGCCCAAGGACCTACTGCAGCGCTGTTTTCCTTAAAGCTCTCCTGCACTGAGTGTGCCTTCTCACCAAAAAGGCGAGAGCCATCTATACGTATGTCCACGAGGGAAGCCTCATTCAGGCATGGTGCCAACAAGGCAACAAACGATTAAATAGCTCTGCCCGCTAAGTCAGTTGTGTCAAGCCCACACCTTATGGTGAACTTAGCTGCATCACTCCCATTAGCAACACTATAGGTGAGTATGGCTTGGGCCTCCTCCAAGACAGAAGCACTGTCCCAATTTCCTATGGGAGTAACACCTAATAGGTATGCAGTGTTCACCGAACACAGTGCTAGGCTGCTGGAAGAGAACATTCTCTTGGGAAACATCCTTAACAACGATGTTTTTATAACGACTTACCTGAACAACGAATCCTGAGTCACAACTTTCCTAAACCACGACTTTCCTTAACTACAACTTTCCTTAACCAAGAGTCTCTTCCCCTCCCCTTCGCTCCTTCGGATCAGACATGATCTTCGCCCCCTTAATCCTACCAGCTTTGTATTGTGTGGCACCGCACGTATCTGGAACGGAAAGTCACATGAATCATCCCATGAACTTTGGGCTTCGGGGTCATGTAGTGGCTATGTGTGGTCACAGGCATCGGGAAATAAGTTGAGCCTGAATTGTATTTACACTATTGTAAGATGACCGTAATATGTATTGAGGAGAATACGTGATTTGTAAGTCCATTTTCTGTGTTTACACAAGGAAGACACTGTTCTATGATGCACTTCATCGGAAGGAAAGAGGAGTTTCTGTCAGTCAGTACAGTGGATGTTTCCAGTCGATTTGGGAGTTGTCAAAAGGGACAGGCTCACAGGAACTTATCTAACATATAAAGGATTATGAAGAATCAACAGGTCAGATAAAAAATGAGGTATGCCATTAGTTTTAAAACACTTTGGACACATGAGTAGTAGTACTAGTGGAGAGACCAGGATGTTTCAAACCTATTAAACAATGGTATTGATGCAGGATAAGCTGTTATAGATGCACAATACATTTTTCCACGTTCTTAAGGCAGACTTCACATTGTTTCTCAATCTTCACTGGAGACTTGCATGTCCTTCCCAGAAGATTATAATCAGCTGCCTACTTATGATTAGTTCTTCTCAGTTGGTCATTTTTCTACACACACAGAAGTATTGTATTACAATAGTGCCATCTATTGGCCAGTCATGAGGTGGATTTTTCCGTGGTTTAGGAACTCGTAAAAAATGTAGTGGTTGGGCATTGCTCATTGTTTAGTCTTCGTGGTTGAGTAATTTGTGGTTTAGGCAGTAGTTATTTAATCATATATCCCATTCTCTTACCAATGGTATCAAGCCTCTTGGGATCCCTATCTGGTGGAGTAGCAGGGCACATGCCGGGGTTAATTCTGGATGTGGAGGAGCGGACCACCAAGCACTCAGTGGTGGGGTGCTAGGTAAGGTCCACAGGGGCGTGAGACTGTGTCAGGCAATCATACTACACACAGGAGCCCCTGTGCAGGCTTGGACCACACCTCAAGTAGGACATCTGTATGGGCTTCACTGAGAGGGAGAAGGGCTTTAGATAGGGTGACTCCGGCTGAAGCACAACCAACAAGACGTTCGTCTTGACTGTCACTGTGAGCAACTGAAGGTCCAAGACCTCAATTGCCCTACGCACTACCATTGCAAAAAGGCTCCCTCTTCCGTAGTCTGGGTAGAAGAGGCCAGACCAGTGTCAGGTGAGGTGTCCAACCCACTGCCCTCAACCTTTTCCTTCTACCGGTTTCCCCGTTCCCCATCAGGGAGCTGGTATACCCCTCCCATTTGTCTCCTTCTCCAGGCCTTTCAAACTAATAAGGCACTGGCTTCGCTCTGGAAAGCATAGAATCCGTCAGTGCCGGAGTCAGACAACACCCATCCAGCACCCTGTCAGAATCAGTAATAACAACGTGGACGGTGGCACTGGGGCATTAGCGCTGGAGCAGCCATCGAGGAAGAGCTGGGTCTCGCCGGCGGCTCTGTGTAAAGTATTTGTGCACCACTTCAAACAGTAAAACAGTAAAAGAACACCACAAAATATCCCACCTCAAATTAGAAAAATGGAGCAGAATTTAATAACTAAAACCAGATAAAAACAACAAAAATCCAATCACTAAAACCAAACTTATGAATTCTAAAAGAATAAATGGTAAAATCGCACTTAAAAGCAGAAAGCGCCAGCTGCGACTACCTTGTCGCGCTTGACCGGGTCAAAGTCAAATGTTCAGGATGACTGTGTTGGAGTGCAGGTCAGATACAGTCCCAGATTAGTCCTGCTGAAGTTTTACCATCTAACGTTTTGTGCCAAGAGTCCCGTTCGCGTTAGAGAGGGTCACAAGGCGCAAGGAGAGTGTTGCGGGTGATGGGCCGTGAGGTGCGAAGAGCAAGCTTTGAGTAGCGGACAGGCGGGCTGGAACTTTGTGTTGGCGGTCCCCCGTGGGCTGCCAATGCTGTGTAAAGAGACTAGATGGTCGAGGCTTGCACTAGATTTTGGTGGCTGCGGTAGCATAGGAAAAAACCTTCTCAGCGTCTTGAGTGTGCCAAAGCAGACACCCGTAAGCCTTTTGATGTGCTCTGAGAACCGGAGATCTTCTCCGAACCATACCCCTAAGTTCTTTGCCGGGCAACCCTCAGAGCGTGGGCAAGGAAAATCCGGAGGCCAAAGGGCTTCTCTGAAAAGCGGAGGATATTGGCCATCCAACAGTATCTCGGATTACTCTTCATTGCACTTGAGTTGTGCCCGTGCCAGCCAAGTGAACACAGCTGAGAGGCACCTCTGTGCAACCCCAGTACTCAGGTCGGAGCCTTTCCAGGTGATTAATAGCTGGGTGTCATGGGCGTATGCCATGATTTTAGCACCCAGCTCTTCTTCCAGGAAGATCAGCGGAGTCAAATAGATATTAAAAAGCAGAGGACTCAAAGTAGAGCCCTGAGGGACTCCTGTTGATAGCTTCCTGTCACAGGATGAAAAGGGGGGCATCCAGACCTGCTGGGTGCACTCATCCAAGAAAGATTTTAACCAGGCCCACACTGCACCAGAGATGCCAATGAAGGAGAGCCGGGCAAGAAGGAGCTGGTGAGGCACCGTATCGAAGGCGGCAGAGAGGTCCAACAAAATCAGGGCCGCTCTGCAGCCCCCGTCCAAGCACTCCCTAACCGCCTCTGCCATCTCCACCAGCGCGGTCTCTGTACTGTAGGATGTTCTAAATCCAGACTGGGCTGTGTGAAGAGCCCCGGATGTTTCCACAAAGGTCTCAAGCTGGCGGAAGACCACCTTTTCGCACACTTTGGCCAGCGCCAGCAATAGAGAAAAAGGGTGATAGTTGGTAGGTACAGAGGGGTCTGCAGTCGGTTTTTCAAGAAGAGGAAGAAGTTTGGCCTGTTTCCATTGTGCTGGTACAATAGCAGACTGAAGAGATCGATTAATGATAGCAGCAGATTCTGAATAAACAATCTCTGCTACCCCAGCTAAGGCTCTAGCTGGACATGGGTCCGAGGGGGAACCAGACTTAAGAGATTTAAGAATAGCAAGAATGTCAGAATCCTCTGCCTGCAAAAACGGAGAAAACGAGGGGCTAATGAATTTGCATGGCGGAGGAACTATGGGTGAAGAGACCCTCTGCTCCACCGAAGGCAATCCCAAACTATCTTGAATGGATTGTATTTTATTAATAAAAAAAGCGGACAGCTCCTCACACCATTGGGGAAAACATTGAAAGTCTTTTGTTCCGCACAAGAGGACATAAAACTTCTGACAATAGTAAAGATCTCCTTACTGTTGTTGGCGTTCGTGATTCTCTCAGAATAATAATCGCTTTTAGCTTTCCTAACAGCTGCATAATAATCTCTCTGAGCAGCGCGAAGATTTAGCCGCAGGCCAATACGCTACACGCCCCTGCGTTCCAATTTTTTAAAAAAACTGTGGAAAATTAAGTCCAACATACAGCAAAATAACAGGAGGCAAAGGCAAAAAATTACAGGGGAAACCCACGCAAATGATGCCAGGTCTAACAGTAACCTATGCTCACCGTCTAGTAGCTTGGCACAGAGCAGTCAGGCTTATCTAAAGAGGCAATGTGCAAAGTATCTGTGCAACACACTCACACTGTAACACAATGAATACACCACAAAAAGACTCCACACAGGTTTAGAAAACTAGGGAATATTTATCTGAGTAAAACAAGACCACATTGACAAAAATGCAATCAGTCGAGGTCGAGATATGAATTTTTAAAGATTAAATGCTTAGGAGTCACCACTGGTCAAAAAGTTACTTGAGATCGCGAGGAATCGGTGCAAATACAAAGTTCAGGGCAACCGCGATGGAGCGCCGGCCAGCTATAGGACCCAGCAAGGCCCTGGAAAACAAAGTACCTTTTCTGGTCACAAGCAGTGAGATGCACTGATTTTTTCCATGCAGTAAAGTCGAGGCGTCAGTTCCAAATATGGGTGCTGGAGTCGAGAGGTGTTGAGCGATGTGCCAGATTCTGCCATGCAGTTGATGCGATGCGTCGATCTCACCAAGCTTCAGCGGCGACAATATGCCGTCCGAAGTGTCGATCTCTGGAGGCAAAGCGCTGGTTACAATGAGATGCAATGATTTTACTCCAAGTGGGGCAATGCCCCATTTCTGCTACATGCAGACAGGAGATGAGTGAAAATATATGTAGCAAGTATCTGGGCCACTTCCAGTGACAGAGGCACAGGAGTAGGGGTAGAAACTTTGATATCGCAGAGTCTCAAGCAACAGAAAGCAAGCCAACAAGCCCTTGTTATTCAGCGCCTTGAGACCTTCGGGTGATAAGTGCGCTATACAAAAGTACATGTTATGTTATGTTGGAGATCACTCGTAGTGAAGGCAGAGTCCAGCTCTCCTTCAGTAGAATCAGCGAGCAACAGACAGCAGGGCAACAAACAGAAAAGCAGGCCTTTCAGGTCAACAGTCAAGT
Organism: Lissotriton vulgaris; assembly: GCF_964263255.1. Classification (NCBI taxonomy): domain Eukaryota; kingdom Metazoa; phylum Chordata; class Amphibia; order Caudata; family Salamandridae; genus Lissotriton; species Lissotriton vulgaris. The sequence continues at coordinate 270,121,711 of NC_141689.1, read as the reverse complement.
TGAGTCCTTCATGCAGCAGATCAGTTCTTCTGGCAGACCATCAGTTACATGTCCAGTAGTGTCTGGTTAGATGGGGTCAGAGAACCAGTTCTTATACCCAAAATTGCCTTTGATGAGGGTGGTGAATTCAAAGCAGCTGTCAGGCACACAGTGCAGTCAGAGCAGAGAAATATTCACTTTCTAAAAGTGGTGTTTCTAAAACAGTAAGGTTAAATCGAACTTAACCAGTAAAAAAGATTCATCATTACCATTCCAAACTTATGAAACATGGACATGCTACTCCTATCTGATTAGGAATACCACTTACCTTGGCTACGGAGTCTCGAGGCTGCCCTCCACCTCTTCATCGCGGTCTCTGGGAAAACTGCGCATGTGCAGTTTTCCCAGAGACGCCGATAAAGAGGAGGAGGGCAGCCCGGGGATGCCACAGCCAAGGTAAGTGGTTTTTCTTTACTTTAAAGTCTTTTTATATAAGTTTTAGTCAATTGTTAATGGGTGGGTGGGAGGAGGGTGGCGTGGCAGAGCTCCATGGCGTTTGTTCTCAACCCCGTGGCCCTCCGCATAGCCCACTATGCCCGGGGTTAGATATAATCCACCCCACCTCATCATAACGGTATGTGGTCGTGTTTGGTCTGCACTCACTAGTAGTGTACACCAATCACTGTATACGAGTCACAAATGTAAGACCAAATACTCACCGCTGACCACCAATGTTAGAACTGGGCAATGGTATACACCTTTGACCAAATAGGGACCCCTGCTTCTAAGTCAGGGAAAGGGGATTACACTACTGGATAACCCCTGCTCACCCCCTTGGTAGCTTGGCACGGGCAGACTGGCTTATCTCAGAGGCAGTGTGTTAAGCATTTGTGATCACATACAGCTACACAACAGCTACATTACAGATGGACACAACACAGGTTTTATAAAAATAAGTATTCTTTATATAGACTTATCAATAGACCATAAGCGACAAAAATCCACAATACTGTACTCAAAAATAATTCTTCACGATGGTAGATATAATTAAAAAGTAGATTATTCACTTAAAAGCAGTCTTCAGCAACAGATAACCCCAACTGGAGTTATCACGACGTCAAGGTCAAAGAAATCCCAAAGTACGGCGCCGACCGCGAGGTGTGCGGCGTTGGGCCCGGAGTCAAAACAGACCTACAAGAACAGTACCTTGGAAAAGTGAAAACAAAGACAGCTCACGACGTCAGGGAGGTGCGGCGTCGTTGGTGCGTTGCGGCGACGGTTCCTTGCTTCGGGGGAGATGATGCGTCGGAGTCCTGGATGCTTGCGCAGGCAGGTGAGGCGTCGGTTCCTGACCGGAGAAGAGGTGATGTCACAATGGCGCCAAAACCACGGTTCCGTACGATGTCAATGGATTCTTGACCACCAATGTCGACGATCAGCTTTGCGATGATGTCGGCGTCGGAGTCAATGTGGCACAGTAGTAGGCATCGGGCCTACGTCAAGTCGGAACAGCACTCACAGCTATGGCAGGCTTATGATGTTGTTCGCTGGCGTCAATGTGGCGCAGCGGCCGGCGTCAGGTCTACATTGCAAGACAGAGCAGCGCTCACAGCTTTGTTGCAGATGACGGCGTCGCTTGCCGGCGTTGCAGAATTCCTTCTGTAGCAGCTAGAACAGCAAGTTCCAGATGAAGGCAAACAGAAGGGGGTGAAGTCTGGTATCCCTGAGACTTCGATCAGGAGGCGAGCTAAACTCAAGCCCTTGGAGTAATATTCTGCAAGATGATGAAAGTCTTTTGAAAGTTCCTTCTCCTCCCCTTGGCACTGAAGACACCACTGTAGGCCAACCCAGCAACACAGCACGCTGGCAGGGGGTGGGCAGTCCAACTCTTGCAGCTTCCTTGGTTCTTTTCCTTGGCAGAGGTTTGTCTTGTTGTTCCAGAAGTGATCTGAAATCTTGGGGTCTGGGTCCCCATATTTATACTAGCAAATCCTTTGTCCTCTGAAGGCAGAGGGTGCAGTGCCCAGTCCACACCAGTTCTGTGCAGTCCTGGAGCACTTTGTTGACAAGACTCCTTCTTTCCTTTGACAGTGTGGGCCAGGGACATCAGACGCACCACAGGAGGTGGAGCCAGCATTGTGGATGGCAGGGACAGACCTATTCAGGTCCTAGGTGCAACTCCTCCCACCCATCTACCTGCAGATAGCTCTATTCAGCCTTGTGCTGACTCACCCCGTCTCCTGGAATCCCCCAGCCCCTGTCACTCAAACTCCACACAAGGAATACACAACCTAGCAGAGGCAGGCTTGGATAGTTAGGCAAGAAAATACTGACTTTCTAAAAGTGGCATTTTCAAACACAGATTGTTAAAACCAACTTCACTAAAAGATGTATATTATATTCTGAATTCAGGCACACGCAATTCGAATTTCTACCATGTTCCTTGGGCTAGTTAGGATTATAAGATGTTATAATCAAACTGCCCATTCTGGCCTATAGGTGACCGAAGCCTTGCAATAGTGAAAAAAAAATGGCTGTAATTCGCTATTAGGACATGCCACACAAATCAGGGCATGTCCTACCTTATACTTGCAATGCACTGTCATATAGTTAATGCTTACCTATATACTGTCTTAAGTTAGCATGAGCTTATTAAATGTTTAACCCCTTCCATGCTCATGACAAGGTCAGCTCGTCATGGGTGTTACCTGCGCTGTGCGTTTGACGAGCTGACCTTGTCATGAACAATGGGCATCCTGCAAATGCAGCACAGGAGGGGAAAACCCCATAGCAGCCAAGGTGTTAAACGCCATTTTACCTTTTTGCTGCTTCTGCACACGACACATAATTGTTGCTTTAGCTTTCAGCCTAGAAGAGCGTTGTGATTTATACGATAATAATATGTTATTGCTCTGATAACATTGCTTAGCATAACGGTGTCTGTACAGTGAGTGCTGAAGCCTTGAGGGATGAGTAAACACGGTGTTATTGTAAGGTCTGATCTTCACACTTCCCTAGACATAACATAAATGCAGCTGCTGGCAAATCTGGCTTTAAGCGCGTTTTCTATTGCTCTGCACAAGAACAGATAAACACACTTGATGGTGCTTCACATGCAGAGAGCTGGTGGAAGATGATGTGATCCTCCGCCACTGAGAGATTGAGGTATGGGGTCGCCCTGCTAAAGCCCAAAGAGACCTTCTTAGATATAATATAATATGCTAGTTAGGGAGGGTGAGAATTAGGTGTTGTTAACTCCTATTCATTTCAACATTTTAGCATGTTGTCACCTTTCGCTTTTTATGGACTAATAACTATGCTGATAACTTTGTTTGTTATAATATGTTTGCTTGTATTATCTAAGATACTGCGTTTGAGAACCCTGCATTAGTAAATAAATATTTCAAATATGCACGCGTCCTCATTTACTCCACGTTCTGGTTTGAAATGATTATATAATAAAAGAGTGTCTATGTGTTCCACGTGACCTGAGGTATTCTAAGTTCATGTTCTAGTTTGTCTAAACATTGGGAGTATGTTATTGTGTTTTGGGCCATCCTAATTCACTGCGGTTCCAAATCTCTATGCACAGTTCCATAGGAGAATGGAATCCATGCTACATGGCGCCCAACGTTTCTGGTGGTCTTATATCATGACACTTGAGTAGTTTATCATTCATTCCTTCACCCCTTCGCTGTCGTTTCCGGAAAACGGTGGTGTCGGAAAAACCTACCTATTTATGAAATAGGTCCTTTTCAAGCTTGATTCTTACTAAACGGTTTCCTTGAATTACTACCCAGTTGTGCTACAAAGTTTACTTTGTTCTTCTGTATTTCTGTCCAGTCATGGCTGCCGGCAGTGGACATTCCGCAGCATAGTCGCATTGCGGTGCACAATCATTTGCAGGATTACCAAGTCCCAGTTGATGGCATGGCCGTGATAATGGTGGTGAGTGTGGAGACAGCTTACCCATACGAAATCTTTTATTCGTGGGTGACATTTCCGGCTGTGGACGCGAATTCTGGTGTGTTCCACACTTACACTCCCTCTCCTGTACCGAATGAATATACGCCGTACAGGGCACTGGAAGTACCTATTGATGCTTGGCAGCATAGAGTTTGGTTTGGTGGCGCCCTCCCCCATTCTTTGACCGCTCCGAGGTTAGGTCCTTTGTCCATTCCAGGCACTAGTTGGTCTGTTTTGGCTGGATTTTCGCCTCATCCTCTGCACGGTGCATGTAACGTGGCAGAGTTGAGATGACTGCATGTAGTCTCCATTAGCGTTATTCGAGCTTTGGTGCAGTACATAACCCGCAACCTTCCGGGTGGGCCCCCGGAGGTGCGGAACTTGCGGCAGGACAGGGCAGTATGAAGCTCAGTCCAGTGATGATCAACACCGTAATGGGCAAGCGTCCCCAGGATAAGGATGATTTTCCTTTCTGGCTTGCCGAGAAGTTTGACCAGCTGGAAGCAGTATTTCCTAATACGTCTCCTGGCGAAAAACACAGGATTATGACGATTAGTATGCCCAAAGACTTGACCCCTAAAATCTGTAACTGTGAATCCTGGGGTAAGACATTTGCGGCGGTCTATGCGAGGTGTTACGGCACTCCGTCGATGGTTGTCCTTCCTACGGTCGTTAAACGTGTTCAAGATGACCACGGACCGGAGTCTGCAGTTGAATTGGGTATGCGCCTGTGTGGCTCTTTTGATGTGGTTTGCGATCTCGTTCTTGCTAATGTCAAGGGGGATGCAGTGAACTTTCAGGTTGCCAATGCTTTGGCGGCGCTTCCAGATGCAGAGAAACCCCGTCAGTTAGCGAGGATTATTGTGGCGGCTTATAAAACCGTGGGTCGCAATAGTAGGGGACTAAAACCTTTTTCGACTAAAGAAAAAACGCAACCCCAAGGGCAGAAGTCTGAAACGGACGTCCAGCCCAAGTCCAAAAACAAAATTGGCCTATAAAATAGAAACAGGGAAAGCAACAGCAACAGAAACAGGAATCTCATCTTGCGTCTCCTTTGCCTGCGCCTACAGAAAGTATCTATGACTTGCGCGATCGCGCGACGATTAAAACACCTGATCGTTTTCCGGTTTCTGATCAACGCTCTCCTCATTCCTTTCAGGACTCATCGGCCTCAACAACCGGCGGAGGAGGAGGCGGAAGGGGTCGGTGTGACCAACAAGGACGTGACCAGCCCGCCCGAAAAAAGGTGCAGGAAAGCAGGACGGCTCTACGCCAAAAAGACCGCAGTTTTAAAAGAAGAGAGTCACCGCCTTGACAGCGAAATATGCCACAGATAGTGAGAACGCGGCTTCGGAATCTGACATGGGCTCTGACCTTGCTGGACAGCGCGGCGGAGATTACCATAGTGCGGGAGGCCCTGCGTCCACTACTGAAGGTGACAGCGACTGATCGTTATGTTGTGATCGAAACAGCTGATTCTAGAGTTGCTCCCCCTGACAGACTTTAGAAAATAGTCTTGCTTATTGAAGGTGACATACAACGTACCATAAAAGGGGTATTTTGGGAAAATCTTTCGTCTACGTAGGACATTTGGCTTTCAGAGGTTGACTGGCCCCCACCTTTTGTTCTCGGAGCTCCGCGAGGGGAGGAGGTAATCCTCCACAGTTTCGCGCACACAGTCTCGAAGGAGCATGCACTGAATTTTGCAGAAGAGTGGGCTAAGGCGCTGGCGCCGGCTCTGTACCGTACACATTGTGGTTGGGATAAATTTTCCCCAAACCACGAGATTCCTTTACGGTCTCAGCCACAGCCTCAACCACAATATCCCATTCGACGTGAAGCAAAGGCTTCCGTCGCGGCAATCCTTGAACAATTGGAATATCAAGGTGTAATTTAAACATGTGTGTCACCTATGAATAACCCTCTTTTTACTGTAACCAAGCCAGACGTTTCATATCGTTCGGTATTGGATTACCGGCAGTACAGAATACTCACAGCTCTGCTTTAGTGGATAGTCTTGTGAGTAAGCATTTTAAGACCACGCTTGACATTTCCAACGGTTTTTATGCTCATCGATTGGATGGTCTAAGTTCCCAGTGGACCTCCTTTACTAGCGGCGGTGTCAAAAAACAGTTTCGACGTTTGCCTATGGGCTATAAGAATAGTCCTGGGATTTTCACTGCCTGCATTGTCTCTCTTTTAGAGAGTGGACCCGGATGCATGCTCGTATGTGGATGACATTTATCTCACAGACGACGAACTTTGGGAGCATCTGTGTTGCGTTGATCGCTTAATTTTGCAAAATCGCACATTGCAGAATATACAGTGTTGTTCTTGGGCTACGAGCTCAATGATGAAGGTAGAGGTTTGGCTCCTCACTTTCTGGAGAAATGCGCACAGCTGCGTGCTCCATCAACTCTGAAAAAATTACAGTCTTTACTGGGTTTTCTCAATTTCGGGAGAACATACATTCCGGAATATGCCCAGCGTATCAAACCTTTGTATGCTATGATACAACCAACTTTTTCCAAATCATGCTGGCTGCCTGAGCACTCAGCTATTCTGCAATCTTTGCAGGCTGATCTGCTCGCTTCTAAATTCTTACAGACTCGTGACAACCACACCAACCTGGTGATAAGAATCATCCCTGGGATGGTGGGTTTCACGTACCTTACTTTTAACAAAGGAGACACAGTACCTATTGCTTACAAGTCACACTTATACACTTTGGCTGAAATGCGATTTTCCACTGTGGAGAAAGTTTTGACGGCTGTACAGATGGAGATTCTCAAGGAACGTGCTCTGTCACAGGGAAAGCGCATGTTGGTTGTTACCCCGTGTCCTGCCTTGGAGGCAGTTACGAAAGTCAGTGTACCAAATTCGAAAGGTTTGCACCCTCTGTGGATTCAATGGGCTGCTTCCTTGACGTCCTCGGATGTCACATTTATTTTTGACGCCTCATTACGGTCGCAGGAGTATTTACAGTATGAATTCGTTCATCCGGCTCCATTAGCTATGCGGCCTTTGGAGGATTTCCATTGCATCATTTACACTGATGGTTCGGCGCAGGTTGCGCATGGCTCTAAACATGCCTAGGTTTCCGCATGTGCCACTGTGGTCGGTGCCATGGTGAACGATGAGTTCAAGTCCAGAGTCGTGCATACGCAGACTCTAGGGGACTGCACTGCACAATTGGCAGAACTTCGGGCTCTTTTGCTTGCATTAGAGTACGCGGATCCTAGTGTGACTCTGATTGTGAGTGATTCCAATTACTGTGTCCAGTCTTACAATGAGAACTTGTTCTTTTGGATTCAAAATGACTTTCGCGATTCCAAGGGTAGCACAATAAAACATAAAATGATCTGGGTCCGAGTAGCTGAGCTTAAAGAGCGGTTGCCACTTGTGTTTGTAATTCATACTCTTAACCACCAGCGTGTTGGGGTTCACGCTGTGGGTAACTCGCTTGCTGATGAAGCGGCGAAATCAGCGGTATCTACATATTTAGTTGCAGCAGTTACACGGTCCAAAAGTAAGATAGATGATGATATCTTGGCGGCGGTAGCTGCCACTGAGAAGGGAGGTAAAATCCCTACGGGTTTCCCTTCGAAGTACACATACCACTTAAGTCCCGATAAGGTTCCTTATGTGAAACTTCCTGGAGTCGGGGATCGGTTGATTCCTAACTCGGACCGCAGGAATACCTTGATTACAGCGGCACATGAAGGTGTGGCGTCTGCGCATGCGGGCGTCTCGGCCACTGTTTGGGAGTTTGTTATGGTGTTTTGGGCCATCCTAATTCACTGAGGTTCCAAATCTCTATGCACAGTTCTATAGGAGAATGGAATCCCTGCTAAAGCACCCTGCACTTGGGCCTACCTTAGGGGTGTCTGATATGAAGAAAAGGGAAGGTTTAGGGACTGGCATGCGGGTGCACTTATCAAGTTGACATGACAGTACGAGACTGCACACAGGCTCTGCAATGGCAGGCCTGAGACACACTTTACAAGCTGTTTTTGTGGGTGGCGCAGCCAGTGCTGCAAGCCCAGCAGCATTTGATTTACAAGCCCCGGGCACACATGGTGCACTGTACTAGGGTCTGACAAGTAAACCAAATAACCCAATAATGGAGTCACTAATCAATACATCAATTTAACATAGGGAGCACTTGCACTGTGGCACTGAATAGCAGTGGCACAGTAGCCAAAGCATCTAAACCAGCAAAGCATATCAAAAACAAGAGGAGGTAATCAGTAAAAAATTGAAGGGAGACTCACAACAATGATACCAGGTCTAACAATGGCGTTGCGGTCTTTTATGCCCTTTAGATGCATCTGGGCAAGTAATCACAGGACCTGGAGCTCTGCTCTGACCCCAGACACAAAAGACAGATTTCGTGAGGGTCCATTACAGACATCTGTTTGGGACAGCCCCTATACACAGATTAAACCCTATACATTGGGGGGCAAGGTGGGCTATTCTCCTACATACTTGTAAAATTTGATGAAGAAGCAGCTCCGGATCTGCGTCTAAAGGCTCCCAAGTACCAGGTTATTACCTTGTTGGTGAAATGATGCCGACCCATTATAGTTTAATAGAGCTAAGATGATCAAAAGTCTTGGCTCACCAAAAAGACTGCAGAATGAGATATGACAAAAGTCAGAGTAAAGAGGCAACAGTTGAACGTAGGCAATTGGGTATTAGTTAAGAGATCAGTAAACTGTAAAGGAAAATATGTATTTTCTAAACCCATTTGCATATGCTGTGTCAAACTCAATGTTAATGTCTTGAACAATCTTCAGTCATGAAGCATGGGCAAGTGGTCAAGTGCTCAGTGTTTCCTCAGCTCTCTCAAGCTCAAACTCTCACGTCTGTCTAACAGAAAACCACAACTCATGTGGCCCGTCTATCTAGGTCTTGATAACCTCCAAAATGGCAGGAAGACTATTTTATAGATCAGAGATATTCCAGGTCTAAAAAAAGTGTGTGTGGTGTGTGTATCAAAATGATGATGCCCACACCTTGGTAATTGATGTATTTATATTTTAGAGGAAAACATAATCAACAGAAGACATTTATTAGCGTTCAGCGTATTTCAACAATGATATGCATAGTGAAACAATCAAGTCGAAGCCAACTGTGGAGTGAAGAATCTTTATTCACATCTACCTCCAAGGTCTCAGTGAGATCGAAAACGACATTATGAACTGTCAACATGTTGTGGAATGTACAAATACACATGCAGGGGTGTTAGAATGGGCGGAACAATCACCAAACCTATTTATAGACTGTGGTAATTAGGTTAAAGAATTATTATTATTATTATTAACAGCATTTATAGTGGCCAAAGCTACTGGAAGGAGTGTCTCTGCACATCCCCTACTGAACGGTTCGGCAGGAGAAGGCACAGTTTATTTAAAGAGCCAGGTTTTCAGCTTCTTTCTAAATAGACCCGGATCACTTACGGATATCGGGAGCTGATTCCAGGCCACTGCACCCAACTGGGTCAGTGATCTGCCACCAGCTACCAGCTCTTTGTCTGAGGATTCTGGGTGTACAAACCAGCAACTTATTTGAGGACCGCAGTTTCCTAGACAGAGTGCAAAACTTTAATCTAGATCTCAAATAGGAAGGTTCTTTGCCGTATAAGGTGGAATGTACCAGCACAAGGTTCTTGAGCTTCACTCTTTCTTTTACAGGATATCGGTGGAGATCCCGGAGATGCAGCTTGACACAAACCCTCTTAGGGAGGTTGAGTAACAAGCGGGCTGAGGTATGCTGGTTCACCTGGAGTTTGTTGAGGAGTTAGCCAGGCAAGCTGGCATATAATGCATTGCCATAGTCAATATGTGACGTAACCAAGGCTTGGATGACTGTTTTCCTAACATCCACAGGTAGCAACTGCAGAATTTTCTTTAGAGCTTTCAGAATCCCAAAGCATGTTCCAGTCAGGCTTTTGATTTGAGTCCCAAAGGACAACTTGTCATCAAATCATATCCCTACGTTTTTTACCGGTCGACCCTGAGGCGCCGGAGGGAGAGAGTCGTCTAGCCAAAATGAGAGTCAGAACTGCGGAGGAAAATTCCCAAAGAGAAGAATCGCAGTATTTTCGTCATTACATTTCAATTGGGCCTTAGCTAACAAGTAGGAAACTGCACCGAGGTAGGTTTTCACATGGACGAAATCTGCTTCGCTTGCCTTATTCCAGGAAAAGAGCAGCTGTGTATCACCTGCATACAAGATGACTCTGGCCCCGAATGTGTCTGCTATCTGAATTACGTGGGACATATAAATATTAAAAAGCAAGGGGCTTAATACAGAGCCCTGGGAACCAGTGTACACATGTTGAAGGGCGGCTGAGAAGGGAGTGATCAAAATTTGCACACACCCCTCCCCCGTCCCTAAGCGCCTTGAGACCCTCACGGGTGAGTAGCGCGCTTTATAAATACCCTTATTGATTGATTTGATTCTATCTTACAGATAGGATTTAAACCAATTCCAGGCTAAGCCGCCCACCCGAATCTCCCGCAGACGGTGTCGAATGCTGCCGAAAGATCCAGTGAAACCAGTGCTGCCCTGCCCCCATTATTCAGTGTGCCACTGATGGCTTCAGATACCTTAGCCAGTGCCGTTTCGGTACTGTGTAGGGCCCTAAAACCAGACTGAGCCGGGTGGAGGAGCCCACTATACTGAACAAAACTCAATAGTTGTTTGTTCACCTGCTTCTCTAGGATTTTAGCAAAGGCGATGTAGAGGGATCTGCTGACAGTTTTTTATGCAAGAAGATAATCACAGACTGTTTCCAATCACTGGGCACCTTGTTTGAAGCTAAAGATAAATTAAACTGTCTATTGGCCCCTGGATCAATAACCTCTGCTCCCATCGCTGGCAGTCTGAGGGGAGCGGGGGGGGGGGGGAGGGGGAGGCAAGGATCGATAGGGGAGCCTGATTTTAATGATTTTAGTGCGGCTAGAGAATCTTCCAGGGAGATGGCTCCAAAAGCCTCTAATTTAGGCAGTAAAGCCAAATTCACCACAGCAGAAGAGTCAACCTCAAGCTCCTGCTTACCACTGCTCCCAAGATTAGCCTGAATGGTATGGACTTTACCAGCAAAGAAACCTGCAAATTCTTTACACCAGTCCCATTTTGGACTGAGACCCGGCTTTTGGAGTTAGGAGGCGCTTGACAATCGAAAAAATATCTTTAGAATCGTTAACAGGGCGCAAAATACGCTTCTCATAGTGGAGGTTTGTAGCTCTTAAAATGGAACCATAGTATTCCTTTCACGCCCTTTTAAAAATCTTTGTCCTCTAAACTGCAGTTCTTCCCCCATTTACGTTCTAACTTCTTAATAAATTACCACACCATCATCTACACTCTGCAACAGCTCCTGGAGACTTTTTAACCAAAAATAGCTCTCCTTAATTTCTACCTCAAAGTTCTTAGAAGTTTCACTCCCACAGGGTAGGCAGAACTCAAAGCAAAGTTGCTTTTAACAAAGATAGGTGGAGAGCTGAAAAAAAGCAAAAGCGATGTTGGCATAGGAGAAGATGTGGGGTGGTTGCAAAGAAAGAAGAAGGCTTCTTTCGAGATTTAGGAGGTCTATGTTCGGCTTTGGATAAAGTCAGTACTACAGCCACAAAATCAAAGCTAGCTCAGCTACCTTTGGGTGTGGGCCATGTCTTCACTTTCAAAGAAACAGTGGCTCGACTCCAGCACCGTAAACTGGCTGCCATCCCCGTTTCAAAGGAACCGAATCAAAATAGTCAAGTTAAGGGAGTTCAGAAAAGCAGACTGCTCCAGCATACCATTCTCTAAACTACTACCACTGAAAGCAGACTGGCAGTGGATCAAGGCCAGACAAGGAGCCCTTTGCAACGTTTTTGTACATAATATACCAATTTTTATTTCAAATGACGGCTACTGTGCACCTGTTCTACACATCGGAGGTTGCCAGGTGTACGTTGTGCATCATGGTGGATGTAAGGTGCTGAGGGAGTTGAGGAAGACATTTATGGAATATGAAGCTGTGTGCTTTGGAATTCAGGTAACTTGCTCCAGAGTAAATGTAATAATCTGAAAATGTGAGAAATAATTTTAAAATACTCTCTGGTGTAATTTGAAAGCTTTCATCTAATGACACCTGCTGGTATTATTTGTGTACTGCACGTCTTCGAAAGAGCAGCATTCATTTTCCAACAAAGGGAGGATTGTATTCTTGGAAATATATAAACCTTCACAAGTGAATATATTCCTAGTGGTCAACAACATTTCCTGTTACAGGTGTGGTTAATTAAATCACCATAGCGGCTGTATTGTTAATAAGTAATGCTTTGTTGCCTGTATTTTAAAAGCTTTTTCAAATCTCCTAAAAGATGGTCCTGAATCTGTTTTGCAGAAATATTTTAATTTCATGGCATTACTTTCCTGGATGTCGGCTGGTGAATTTCATGTCATGCACCTCTTGCTGCTTCCCTTTTTCTTTAACTTTCCTTCTTACCTGTATCTCTCCCATCTTCACTGCACATCTTTAATTTTCCATATCCCCTTCCTTGCACCTCTTCCGCCATCTCACCACCTTTACTTCTAGTTCCTCCTGGTAGCACCTATACCATGGATGGGCCTCTCCTGTGCACCTATCACCTATTGAACCCCACAAGTTTCTTCTTCAGGCCCAAATGAGCATTGTTTCAGATATGAAGGTTGGTTTGCCAAATGGAAGGTGCTAAGGCATTACACATTACGCATTTACAACTTCACAAACATGCTGGATACATGTTAACTGCTAAGGATTTGTAACAAAACATTTGGATTTGATACCATAGTAGTCTGTCTGAGGAAAACAATAGGTAACTCAGCTATTCAAAATGAAAAATGGTAAAACATATCAAGGGCATGATCTTTGTAATGTGCGTGTGTGTGTGTGTGTGAATGAAGTGTACAGTGAATTCGAATATGTTTCCAAATATTGCACAGAAAAGGGGTGATAGGCGTATAAAACTGGTGTTCAAGTGTAGTATCACAACTTTGTCCGTATTTTCAAACTAGGACCGGGGGAAGAGGGATGTTATCGGGTCCAAGTTTACTGATGTGGCTTGGCGAGGGCGACAGCTAATGGTATACTAAAGGGCATGTTGGAAATACAGTGCTCAAATGATGGCAGACACTGAGTGGGATTCTAATGACATGATTGATGGTATGAAGTCTCGATACCTAATCATTTTAACACGAGATGCAATCAATCCTTCGTTATGTCAAACTTGGTTAAAATTATATTATATTTTGACCCAATTATATTTTCAGAATTAAATAATTACACAATTCAAGCAGCACAGCTCATCAAAAGTAATTGATGAAAATGAGTCAATACAAAATAGATTCCTTATTGAATCAAAATACATACACACAAAAATGAAAATATCTTTCTGCATATGTGGATTTGGTATAAATTCAATTTTCTTCTTCTAGATTCAGACATTCTTGAGCTTGCTTCACGTTAGACTCCTCAACCAATTCTTTTAATCGTGAAAGATGATGCAATGCCCTTTGGAAGAAAAAGAGAGAAAAAATTATTTCTATTGGATGAGAATATATCTGTTGTCATTGTGCCTTGGGCTATGAAGCACTAATTAATGCATATATCTATGGTTCAAGCATACAAGAAATAAAATAATGTAGCCAGCTCAAGAAACCCCTAACCATGCACAAAACAAACTGAGGGTACACGGAAACTGCCAAGGATGACTCTGTTGTAAACAGAAGCAGTTCATGGACACCAAAATACTTTTAGCAGGGAACCAACTATATACGGTATGAGCATCTGCATATTATTGCAAATCTGACATTATTATGGACTGGTAACCAAGTAGTTTATTTGCAATGTGGAGCTTTGTGATTGACCGAAGGAGCAGGAAACGTAACTTGAAATAACTGCAAAAATGAGCATTGTGATTTGATTTCCTGTTTTGCCAAAAACAACAACAGTGTGGTTTCTAGGCCTGGGCGTAGGACTACGCTAAACTCGCGTAGTTTGCGCAACTACGCGCTACGCGAATTGCAAGTAGCACAGTGCAAAAACGTGCAGCAGGCATTTTTTACTTGCCCTCGGACTTCAACGTCAAGTTGGCGACCGCGAGCGAGCAAAATAACACCCCGGCAAGGCATTTTCCTCGTTCGCGATCAGCCGCATCAAGTTGCCGATCGAGAGCGTGGAAAATAAACCTCCCGGCGAGATTTTTAACGCGGGGAGGTCAGGTTTCTCATTCAGTGTGGTTGCATATGCCCGCGACCGCTCGCGATGAGAAACTACCAATCCGCGTTGAGAAAGCTGCCGCTCAAGTACAAATCCACTCAAGCGTCAGAAAACGACCGCTTGCACTGTGCAAGATGCGGTTTGCACTGATTGCACAGCGCGGGCAAGGATCCAGCACTGTGCAATCACAGACAAAAGTTGGGCAGAGTAGGTAGTCTGTAAACATCACAAAAATCTAAACCCATGGGAATATTCAAATTCTTCCCATGAAGCTCCTAGATAAACTGGGCGAAGTAGTTGTCAGCATATAATTTAACAAGAGCCAAAAGTCGAAGATAGGGACCACTTTGATGGAAGACGATATAGCCAAGTAAATGCTCAATAAAGTATTTATTTGCAGAAGAGCAAGAAGTAACAATACCGTGCGAGACAACAAGCAGCACAAGCTCTTTCACCGCGTTATCTAGAGCTCTGCTTACGAATGTTTCACACTGAATCTTCTTGCACAAAGCAAAACACAACACACCGCCCCATTTCAAGCCAAAAGACTCTTTTAGAAACTATTAAAAATACAACAAGAACATATATTCCAAGGTAAAAATCCAAACATGGAAATATATATAAATTATGATAAATATGAAAACAAAGAAACAATATATATATATATATATATATATATATATATATATATATATATATATATATATATATATATATATATATATATGTATATGTATATATTCACTGAAAAAAAACATAGGTTTGACACCAGTTATAGTTAGCAGGAAATTTTACTGACATAAAACCATTGAAATTCCCACGTTATAGTTAGTTGGACTCACTATAACTTGCGCGCCTGCAATGCACTGCTGATGACGTCACATATTACATCACTCATGACATGGTCAGTGACATCACTCATGACATCACTGATGACACCATCCAGTGAATGTGTGTCTTTCTGAAAAATAAATATGTTTTATATATATATATATATGTAAAGGTCGATGGAAGAATAAATGTTTAAATAAGTGTCTTAATGGATGTTTTTAAAAAAAAATTGATTGGTTAACTGGCTTTTTAAGTGTATCTTAGTGAATACATATATTAGCGAGTATTGTTTAAATATTTAAATGTTTGTATCAGTGTTTCACTTTGTGTATAAGTGGCTGCATGGGTTGGTGAGTAGCTACATGTGTGTGTATATGGGTTATTAGATGTTTTTTTTAGTATCAGTATGAGTGTCTGTATGGTTTGGTGGGGGTGTTACTTAGCACATAGATGCATCAATGACTGACTCACTGTTTGTATGTGTTTTGAAGACAGCATATGTGCAGGACTGTATGGGTGGATGAGTGTGTATATGTGTGTGTTAGTGAGTGAATGACTGTCTCACTAGTGTCTTTATCAGTAACTACATATGTTTTAATCTAGTATATGTGAGTACTGATGTATATAAGTGAGTATATGTGAGAGTGAGTGATTGTAAGAGTTCCTGTTTAAATAAGTATGTGTTTCTATAAGTGATTGTTTAAGAGAGTAAGTATGTGTAAGTTTCCTTAGAAGTAAGGTGGTAGTGTGTGTATAGCTGTATATGCAAATAAATGGATGTTCAATAGTTTATTTGCATGTGTGATTATGTGTGTGAGTAACTTTTGGATGACTGTCGGTGTGTAACAGGATGTATAGGTGTTTCACTACATATGATGAGTGAATATATGTATGAGTGACTATATAGAACTGTTGGTGAATGAGTGGATGTGTATATAGATGGTGGTATTACTGAATTGGTTGTTGTAACTGGTATGGGTATCTCTATTTTTTTGAAAATTTTAGTTTCTATTTTTGAATATGTGTTTCAAGGGTTACATTACACTGAAAGGAGGTCTGTCACTCTGTCACAAGGATGGTGTCATCAGTGATGTCATGAGTGATGTCACCGACCATGTCATGAGTGATGTAATATGTGACGTCATCAGCAGTGCATTGCAGGCGCGCAAGTTATAGTGAGTCCAACTAACTATAACGTGGGAATTTCAATGGTTTTATGTCAGTAAAATTTCCAGCTAACTATAACTGGTGTCAAACCTATGGTTTTTTCAGTGAATTTAATAGGTTTTTAAAATGCTAATTCCTAAATATAACTGGTGTGAAACCTATGGTTTTTTCAGTGAATTTCATAGGTTTTTTAAATGCTAATTCCTAACTATATAAGGCCTGAAACCTATGTTTTTTTCAGTGAATTTCAAAGTTTTTTTAATGCTAATTCCTAACTATATAAGACCTGAAAGCCCACCAGGAATCTCCACTATGCGCCAGGGGACTGCATTGCAGAGAGGTGTAATGAAGCCACGCCCCTTTTTACACCTCTCTGCAACGCAGCCCCTGTGCATGTTTGAAGAGGGGGGACTAATTCCCCTTGCATACTGGGGGCCCCTGGGGGCCAACTAGCCCACCTGGAACCTCCAGTATGTGCCAGGGGGCTGCATTGCAGAGGTGTAATGAGGCTATGCCCCTTGTTACACCTCTCTGGCACGCAGCCCCGCCGCGTTTGCAGAGGGGGAACTAATTCCCCTTGCATACTGGGGGTCCCTGGGGGCCAACTAGCCCACCAGGAGCCTCCAGTATGTGCCAGGGGGCTGCATTGCAGAGAGGTGTAATGAGGCCACACCATTTTTTAAACCTCTCTGCAAAGCAGCCTCCGTGCATGTTTGAAGAGGGGGAACTAATTCCCTTTGCATACTAGGGGTCCCTGGGGGCCAACTAGCCCACCTGGAACCTCCAGTATGCGCTAGGGGGCTGCATTGCACAGAGGTGTAATGAGGTTATGCCCCTTTTTATACCTCTCTGCAATGCAGGCCACTGGCGCATTTGCAGAGGGGGGACTAATTCCCCTTGCATACTGGGGGTCCCCGGGTCATATCTGCCCAAACACCGATATTCCGAACGATTGAAAATGCCTTTTCTTGAGAAACATTTGGATTATCATGTCCTATACTTTGGAATTTTTGAAAGACTGACTTTGAGGATGCTATAAATTACTCAAGTCTGCCCGAATTGTGTGGGTAAAATTGATACCTAGTCACTTTGAATAAGAATGTACTTACGTCTCGTCTAACATTTGGAAGAAATATCTAGTTATATGACAACAGGATACCGACATAACTTGAAGGAAATAAGAACGCCCTGAAGAAGTTCTGTTGTACAGAACGAAACGTTGTGGCTGGCTGTGGTACATAAAGTTAAGGAAAATAAAAGCATTTGAATATACACCAAGATTCAGCGCTTCAATAAGGACTCTAAGTCAGGGGTCTCCAAACCGGTCCTGGAGGGCCGGATCCATGCCAGATTTTTGGGATATCCCCATTGAGATACATGTAGTAATTTTGAAAATCTGGCATGGATCCGGCCCTCCAGGACCGGTTTGGGGACCCCTGCTCTAAGTGATATGATTTGATTGGACTCATTGTGCAAGTGGTGCTGTGCCAAACTTTGGAATATTCTCCACTACTCTCTACTACTTACTCGCTCCTACTCCACTACTCTCAAATACTCACTATCTACTACTCATTCTCTACTACTCTACTACTCTCTCTCCACTACTCACTCCCTACTACCTATCTACTACTCTCTACAACTCACTCTCTACTACTCCCTCTCTACTACTCACTAGTACTATCTACTACTCACTCTCTACTACTCACTCTTTACTACTCTCTACTACTCACTCTCTACTGCTCTCTACTACTTACTCTACTACTTACTCTCTACTACTCTCTACTACTCACTCTCTACTACTCACTCTACTACTCACTCTACTACTCACTCTACTACTCACTCTCTACTAGTCTCTACTACTCACTCTGCTACTCACTCTCTACTATTCTCTCTACTACTCACTCTCTAGTACTCACTCTCTACCACTCTCTACTACTCACTCTACTATTCACTCTACTACTCTCTACTACTCACTCTCTGCTACTCTCTCTACTGCTCTCTACTACTCTCTACTACTCACTCTCTACTCTCTATTACTCACTCTCTACTCTCTACCACTCTACCTCTCTCTACTACTCTCTCTACTATTCTCTACCGCTACCTCTCTACCTCTACCTCTCTACCTCTACACCTCTACCTCTCTACCTCTCTCTACACGCACACATATACACATATATGCATATATATGCAGATGCATTTATATATATGTATGTGTATGTGTATATATATATATAAAAAAAAAACAACAAAAAGATATTTTTTTTTAAAACAGCTACTTTTTTTTTAAAACGGTCATTCTTTTTCCCCATGGTACGCTCCCAGGTATGCTACCCGGTGCGCGTACCGGGCGCTCCCCCGGCAAAAAAAAAAAAAAAAATGTTTGCACCGCGGAGCCCTTTTATGACCCCCACATCAAACCTAGAGGCTCAGGGGGGTCTACTCTGCCCCCTTAGGGTAATTTCCCCCTTTGTTTTTGACACCTCTTGTGTCTCGATTTTACCGAGACACAAGATGGCAGCCGCTCCGGACTGTTTCGAATGTTTACAGACACCCGAGAGCCAATCAGCTTTCCGTGCGCACCTCACGTGGCGCGGCCGGTACGCGCCCCGGTGCGCGTACTGGGGAGCGCCAATAGATATATATATTTTTTTTACCTAAATTACTCAAAATCCCCTGGAGCACATATCTTGAGACATAGCAATGGCACATCGGGCTACCAGTCCCTACAATTTTGCCAAGTTTGGTGGAAATCCATTCAGCCGTTCAGGCTAAAAGTGAGTTTGACCGCCCTATGGAAATTAACATGGGGAAAACACGTTTTGGGACCCCCCTTTTATCTCGGCCCCCGCTTGACGAATCCCCCCCAAACTTTCAAGGAAGGACCGGAGCTTCGCGAGGCAAATTTGAGGAAATTTTCAGGCAGATTCATCAACCGGCGCCAAAGTTATTCACAATAGAGTTTTGAGATTTTGCATTGAAAAAAATCCTAACTATAACTACCTACTGGCGACCGCCAGTAGGTAAAATATATATATATATATATATATATATATATATATAAATTTATAATTGATGTATACCCCTTTAATTTAAACAGGATGTACTACCGATCATGTGATCAACCATGCTATTTAGGTTACTTCCTTCCTTCTTTTCATGACATGTGATCAAGCCTCGGCTGAGGTGAAAAGCGTCATGGCGACTGGTGGGCTGTTATTCATCACGAATAAAAAGCACTGAGAACGAGAGCACGGAGTCTGTGGCTTTACTCAAATTTCCGTTTAGCTGTGTGGCGTGGCGTGGGCTGTGCTGTGCTGTGCTGCTTCGGACCGAACGTAATATTGTGTACCTAACAGCTTCCAAGGTACGAGTAAAGCCCCTCCTCTACAAGTGGCGAGAAGCGGCAGGAAGTAATTGGCTTCGTGACCCGGAGCCGGATTCTGTACTCCGGTGTGGAGGAAGCCGCGAGAAGCCCCTGCGTAAGAAGCACACACCGAACCCTGACTGGAGGAGCCGAGTGTCTAAACGTTACAGGGATACTTCGACAACCGGGTCAAGGTATGGTGGCTTAAGAAAACGCAGTGAGGAGTGTGCACACATTCAGTCTCAGGGAATATCTCTATCTGACTGAATTTGTTTCGTTATCAGGATTGTCATTAACAAGCCGTATTCACCATGTCGGCCGCCGTGTTAAGAAGCAGGGAGCAGGCTGCCGAACTTGTGTTTGTCACCCCGGCTGGGGGGGCAACAGCATCAACATCGGTGGGAAATGCCGCTAGCGCTATTAATCCAACGGCGCGCGATTTGTATCGCAAATTGGAGAAGCTAATGAAAAAAGAGACTTCCAAATGGTGGGAGAATAAGTCCCTGTCAATGTATTTGGAAGTTGGTCGCGTACCACGTGGCCTCCGAATTACCCTGGCCCCCAGCTACGAAACTCCCGATCCCCGCATGCTCGAGGAATGGGCAGTGACTAACTTAGAGTCTTCAGCTAAACTTATGAAGATCCTAATAAAATATGCTGAGAGTGATCGTATGAAAATCCAAAATGAAATTGAGTCAGTGGAAGCGGAATTGGAAAAACTGGGGGAAGATGAGGCCATTTTGAAAAAGATGAGGGAGGAAATGGAATTTCGGCTCCAGAAGGAGGAGGAAATAATTAAAAAGCGCAAGGCGTTTAAGTTTGAAAGAGACAGATTGGACTACTTAAATGGGCACATATTCACCTTCGCACGAAGATTTGAGAAAGAAAAAAATAAGAGCCAGCTGGGAGGTAATAGTCGTGCAAACGCTACAAAGGGAAATACAAGCTCTGCCTCGTCGATCAGCTTGAGCCGCCTGTGCGAGGCCAGACGCGAAACTTTAAGGCCAAGGGTGAACTTTGCCCAAGCAGAAAAAGTGCAAACTGCAAACGGTCAGAGCGACGCAAACGCCACAAAGAAAAGTGGAACAACCAAAAAGAGAAACCAACGGAAATGGTCGAACAAAACAAAAAACGGGGCAATCAACAGGGAGCCCCTCAATAATTAACCTGACCAATATAATCTTAAGTCCTAAGGAAACGAAAATTCTTGGTTTAGGACTTTCCTATTGTCCACCACAAACCTTCGACAATGCTGGCACACGCATGGATGCATATAGGTTTGTGAGAAAACTCAAACTTACTAAATTCCATCGTCTTCGACCTAAAAACAATAAGGACACAGAGAAAATACCTTTGAGCCCTAATCTTTTAACAGTTGAAGACGCCCCCTCCTTTGAAGAGATCTGGGAATTACAAACTGAACAATACACAGCGGACTCAGGCACACTGCCTGTTGCTACTAATGCCACCACTGATAAAGACATGGCAAGTACACCTTTTAAGCCTAAGTCCACTTTCAACCCTATTTCGGCCCATGACAATCTGGATATTTACCAGGATTTGATGGTAGAGGACCTTAAAAAACTGTATACTAATACCAACAAGAAAAGCCAAGCTATTGCACGACAAAATCAAAGTTATAATCTCCTGATTAAGAAACTGAAATCAGATGACAATCTAGTAGTGAAGCAGGCAGATAAGGGGGGCAACATTGTCCTATGGGCACGTGATAAATATATGCCTGAAGCCGAGAAACAACTCAGTGACACTGCCTGTTATCGAAAAACAAATATCACCACTATCAAAATGGCTTAGAATGACCTCAATGCCAAACTCATGGGATGGCGTAGCTGTGGATTGATCACTTTGGATGAATTTAAATTCCTCAAAAAGGAATTCCCTGTAATTCCTACATTTTATCTTTTGCTGAAGATCCACAAGGATCCACTAGTTCCACCTGGGAGACCGATAATATCGGCAATTAACAGCGCGACCGAAAATTTGTCCAGGTACATTGATTTCTTTTTACAGGAATGGGTTAAAGGATTGAACTCTTACATAAGAGATACAACTGACTTCTTGTGTAAATTATCTCAGCAGAGTTGGAATGAAGATTATTTACTTATGACATTGGACATTTGTTCTCTGTACACGTCTATCAGGCACATAGACGGCTTGAAGGCAACACAATTCTTTCTGGATAAACGCCCCATACATAACACACAGCACAACAAGATGCTTATGGGGATGCTGAATATATGTCTAAAACAGAACTTCTTTACGTTTGGGGGCCAGGCCTATCAACAATTAAGAGGGGTGGCCATGGGGTCTTGCTTCTCCCCCAGCTTCGTGTGTTTACACATGGGGCTGTGGGAGGAGCAGACTTTAATGGGACAGCACAGAACAACAATGGAACAACATGCAATATTGTACCTCAGGTATATTGATGATTTGTTTTTTATCTGGAGGGGTTCAATGAGAAGTGCTGCCGATTTTGTTGATAGGTTAAATGTAAACGATTTAAACCTTCAATTCACCTCAACGATTAGCAATGTCTCAGTTAATTTTCTGGATGTATAAGTATATGTTAAGAACAGCAAAATAGAAACCAAATTACACAGAAAGGTTACCGCTGGTAACACAGTGTTACACGCCTCTAGCAGCCACCCTCGCCACCTTATTCACAGCATCCCCTACGGGGAGATGTTACAAATAAAGCGTATTTGTAGCACTGAGGAAGAATGTAAAACAGCTCAACTTCAGTGTAAAATGCGTTTTCTGGAAAGAGGTTACAGCCACAAAATGATAGATGAGGCCATTAACAAAACAGCAAAACTGAGAAGAGAACAGTTACTAGGAGTTTGTCCTGTCCCTACTACTACAATTGAAATCACAACTACACCAAAAGATAAAAAACAGTGTAGGGCCATTGTCACATATAGTCAACAACATGCTGAGATTCGCAGGATTTTTTCTAAAAACTGGAATCTTGTACAAGGAGATCCAGTTATTGGTGATCTAGTGAAAAACAGACCAGAGATCACATTTAGGAAATCTTCCTCGTTAGGCAGTGCTATTGTGAGTAACACCTTAGACGTTCCCAAGAAGTGGTGGGAACGAATCACAGGTTTCAAAAAATGTCAAGTCTGTAAAGCCTGTAAGCACGCCATCAACAAAACCCATTATACAAGTCCTTTCCATGATAAACCTATTGCCATTAGACAGAAGCTGGGGTGCAAGACGGAATTTGTGGTATATATATTAGTGTGCTCATGTGGCCTACAATATGTAGGGAGTACACGTCTTCCCGCCCACAAACGCATCCTACAGCACCTAAGAGCGATCTCTGGGAAGGACCAAGCCTATCCAGTAGCGAGGCATTTCGAGAAATGCCATCAAAGCAACCCAGACTTGCTACAATATTATCTGGTGGACTCCGTTCTACCTTTGAGGAGGGGGGAGACAGAGACAGCATTGCGTCTACTGGAAACCCGTTACATCCTCGAATTAAACAGCAAACAACCTGGGGGGCTGAATAGCACTGAGGATCTGTATACATGTTTATGATCATGTGATAAGATCCATGGTGTCTCTTACTGGCACTCACACAGTTGATGAAATGTTTTAAGATCTATATGATTATGTTCGGCAGCCTGCACTTTAAATAAGAATTTTATAACATTAATTTTAATTTTAGTTGCACAGTCACTTTAATTTTAGTTTGCATTAACGACCCTCAGGGAAGTAACTAGCAAGATATATATACATTATATATTTCGGATAGTTAACACTAGGTATCATCTTTACCCACTTGGGTCATAAGTCACTCATCTCCCGTAATATCACACCACATATGATGTAATACTTGGAGTCCTATCTAATGCAAATAGCATAAACAAAATAATAGATCTTGTCTAGGACTCATGAGGCTTAAAATAATGGATTTTTTTTATCATGATAACCATTGGAAATAACTGTATATTTATTGTACATTATGTAAATATATGAATTCAGAAATTATTTTTTTGAAAACAAATGTTTTTAGAATTTTTCTAAACTGACATTTATGAATTTTTGCCTCTTTTTGCACATTAATTCCACAATGATGGTATTGATTGTTTACACATAATGTGAATGTAGAATGATTTCATTGACTTCCTTTGGGATGTGACTGTGGTGTAACTAGGGCACTGCGCCCTTGATGGCAATTTGATGTATACCCCTTTAATTTAAACAGGATGTACTACCGATCATGTGATCAACCATGCTATTTAGGTTACTTCCTTCCTTCTTTTCATGACATGTGATCAAGCCTCGGCTGAGGTGAAACGCGTCATGGCGACTGGTGGGCTGTATTTCATCACGAATAAAAAGCACTGAGAACGAGAGCACGGAGTCTGTGGCTTTACTCAAATTTCCGTTTAGCTGCGTGGCGTGGCGTGGGCTGTGCTGTGCTGCTTCGCACCGAACGTAATATATATATATATATATATTATATATATATATTTTACAGTCCATAATTAAGATGCAAAAAATGATACAAGGTAACAACACTACATGTATATGATTTAACACATCATAGTTTTGAAATTTTGCTGGTACAGACTCAACTCTGTACAGCTTACATTGATTTGTCGAACCAGTTGAACCATCACCTGCACTAGAAGAAGATTTATTAACAAGATGCTTCTAAGTGCCTACAGATTCATGAAAATCAGAATCTAAACAACACCCTCGCACAATCACCAATACCTTCCCAATATTACTACTGATATCACTATTTACCATTTTCAGAGCACTAGAGTTTTCACTTTTTTCTTGCTCTTTATGAGGTTGACTAAATCTCACTCCCCCTATTTTCCCCATTGCATTTTGGTAGCTTCACACGCATCCAATCACCTTTGCAGACATGCAATTTCTTTGTACCTATAATGGAATTAAATCTGATCTTACTCTGACTACATCTAGAAACAACATATTCCTGAAACACTCTTCCCCCAGAATTCCTGATGATGCATCATTCACCAAAATACAAAAAATAGACAACCTTGGTGGCAAAGAAAATCAAAAGATTTTCTTCCTCTTAAAGCACAAAAAGAGATGACACCTGTCTCGGTTGGATGTGGTACGATGTGCCTGAAGCAGATCTCTAATAGCTCTAATAACATGCTCAATGTACACATTCTACAACCATCCTATTCATTCTTTCTACAAGACCATTCGCTTGTAAGTGATACAAACTTCACCATTTTTGTTTTATACCAGCCCCATTCAAAACCTCAATTTATTTTGAAGTAAGCTGTACCATTATCAGACATTAATGAGACAGGAAAACCCTCCATGGCAAAAATATAAGTCAAAAACCTCCAATCACTTTAGAACAGTCTACCAAAACAATGGCATACTTGTGTTGTTCTGGAAGATAACAGAAAGGCCCCAAAAATCAATGGCAACCCTTTCCCACACATTTGTAGGTGAAACAACAACAGTCAAGGGCGATACCCTTGTTGTAAGACTTTGTAATTTTGCTGACAATTAATACACTAAGAAACACATTCCTCACCATCTCTGTTCATTCCTCACCACTAACACAGAATCCTTAATCTTTTCTTGTTGGAAGTCATGCCTAAATGCACTTCATGACTGAGAGTAAGTTACTGGTTTCTAATATTAAAAGGTGGAATTCATTTATCACTTCGAAAAAGAAAATCACCCTCCATCAACAATTCATCTTAAATTTTCCAAAAACTCTGTAATACCAAAGATAGGTTCTTTTCTCTTGGCCGACCAGCAGTCACATAACTCTTCACTTCTTTCAAAATACTGTCTTCCTTCAAAGCTTCTTTCCCTTTTTATTCAGACACACATCCTACATACGATCAACAAATATTAGCCACCAAATATTTCACATCCTCTTTAATCACATCAGGTTCCGATGAAACTGGAAGACGTGAAAGACAATCCGTCTTCTTATTTTCCCCTATTCAAAATGATGACCCAAGTATTCAATTTCTTTTACTCCAAATACACATTTGTCTTTTCTCAATTTCAAACCTTATTCTGACATGGCTTTTAACACTACATTCAAAGTGCTGTTGTGCTCAACTTCATCCTCACCATGGAGTAACACATAATCTTGAAAAATTAAATCTTGAACAAAGAAGAGGTGTGGGGCATAGGCCAGGGCAACTGACTCCGGAACCCGGGGGCTCACAGTTCGATCCGTCCAGCACCATCTGACTCTGGGCAATAGCTCGCTTAATCTTTTTGATGGCCCCCAGTGCCTTAACACCTTGGGGTAATTGTTTACGCTTTACAAATACTAGACGAACACCAGAAATGGCACTCAACAAATCCTCAATCACTCTCTGAAAAGTAGCAGCCACTGAAACCAATCCAAATGGTCCCTACAAAACTAAAAAACACCCTCTGAAGCGACAAAGGCAGTCAAATGCTTGGACTCCTTACTGAGAACAAGTTGATGATATGCGGAACGCATGTCCAATTTAGAAATATCGATGCCCCAGATAAAGACACAATTAAATCATCAATTTTTGGAAGAGGTGCCCATCAGCCTCAGGGGTGTGGAATTTAATAAAATATCTACTTGTGTACCTTGTGCATCTGAAAGAGACACATTAGTGATAGATTCCTTACCTTAGAATAGATACCCAGGTATACCAACCCCTGTGGAGGGTCTGTGAACAAAGATCACACCAGAAAGTCACGGAGAAAAGAATGGCCTAAGAAACCTTCTCTCCGGACTTGACTGTCAAGGCAACAATGCTTAGTAAAAGCGTGCAGTGAGGCCCACGTGGTTGCCTGACAGATGTCTTGCATGGGGACACCATGTCCCAATGCAGTAGTAGCTGCTGTCGCCCTGTTAGAACGGGCGCACAACCCCACCGGAGGTTCCTTCTTAGCCAGAGAATAACAGGCTTTGATTCACAAGACGACCCAGCGGGAGATAGTCCTCTTGTGTACAGCCCGGCCTTTCTTGGCGCCCAAGTAGCCAACAAAGAGCAGGTCATCCACCCGGAACTGTTGTGTGCGATTCAGATAAAAGGAAAGCGCACGTTTTGGGTCCAGACGGTGGAGCCTCTCTTTCTGTCTGGAAGGGTGCGTAGGTGGAAATAAAGTGGGCAAGGTGATAGTCTGTCCTATGTGAAAAGCAGTGACCACTTTTGGCAAGAAGGAAGGACGTGTGAGAAGCACAACCTGTCCGGATGGATGACAGAAAAGGTGGCTTAGAAGAAAGAGCCTGGAGCTCACTCACACGCTTAGCGGAGGTGATAGCAACCAGGAAAGCAGTCTTCAAAGTCAACAAACGAAGAGGACAGTTGTGGAGCGGCTCAAAGGGAGCGCACATCAAAAAAGTAAGTACCAGATTCCCGTTCCACTGTGGCATCACAAACGGAATCGGAGGGAAAAGGTGAGTAATGCCTTTGAGAAATCTATTAACTACAGGGGACTTGAAAAGAGAGGGCTGATCAGGGAGCCTGAGAAAGGCCGAGATTGCAGAAAGTTAGCCCTCGAAAGTGCCCATAGCAGAGCCCTGCCAGGCCAAAGAAAGAAGGAACAAAAGGACCTCTGAAAGAGGGACAGAAAGGGGATCCACAGTCTTTGCTGTGCACCATGCCACAAATGTGTCCACTTGCAGGCGTATACCGATTTAGTGGAGGGACGCCTGGCTGCCAGAATGACATCACATACTTCAGGAGGTAAGTCAAATGGAATCAACTGTCGCTGCTCAATCTCCACGCATGTAGGTGGAGGCTGGACAGGTTCGGGTGGAGGACTGTCCTCTGCTGCTGTGACGGAAGATCCTCCCGAAGAGGCAGTCGGATCCATGCTCATACTGAGTAGCTCGGGATACCAAACTCTTCGAGCCCAGTCCGGTGCCACATGAATGACTTGGGCCCGGTCGTGTCGAATCTTCTTCAGCACTCTGGGTAGAAGTGGTATAGAGGAAAGGAGTACAATAGACAGCAGCTCCACTCATGACGAAAAGCGTCACCGAGCGAGTACAGCCTTGGAAATTCCAAAAAGCAGAACAGCTGACATTGCGCGTTCTCTTCGGTGGCAAATAGATCTAACCTAGGCTCTCCCCACTGTCAAAAGAGACCTTGCACCACCTCAGAGTGAAGAAGCCATTTGTGATCCATAATGCACTGGCGGCTGAGTTAGTCTGCCCTGGCGTTCAAAGAACCTGCCAGTTGTTGAACCGTCAAAGAAATGCCTTGACTTTCCAGCCATGTCCAGAGGCGCAGGGCCTCCTGACACAGGGTCCACGACCCCACCCGCCCTGTTTGTTGCAATACCACATGGTGGTGGTGTTATCTGTGAACACTTGCACCACCTTCCTCTTGACAGAGGGAAGGAACGCCTTCAGTGCAAGAAAGATCGCCCAAAGCTCCAGAATGTTTATATGGAGATTGGACTCCACCGGAGACCAGAGGCCTCTGCTCTCTGCCTCTGCTCTCTGCCTCTCCCATGTGGCCGCCCCATCCCAGGAGGGACGCATCCGTCACCACTGTGTGCTCCGGTTGGGGACGGGAGAGGGATCTGTTGCTGACCCAATGCCGATTCGTGAGCCACCACTGCAATTGTTGTGCAGTGCCCTCCGAGATCTGGACGTAATCGGACAGGTTCCCCTGATGCTACGCCCACTGGAACTTCAGTTCCCACTGCAGAGCCCGCATATGCCATCCTGCATGGTTGGTGAGCAGGATGCAGGAGGCCATGAGGCCCAGCAGCCTCAAGGTCGTCTTGACCGAAACCCGGGACAAGGGCTGAAAGATCGGACTCATAGCCCGAATGTCCTGGACTCGCTGTGCGGGAGGATAGACCCGAAACTGCGCCGTGTCCAGAACCGCTCCGATGAAGAGGAGCTTCTGAGAGGGGACCAGGTGTGACTTCGGCACGTTGATGGAGAACCCTAGCAAATAAAGGAGGACGGTCGTAGTCTGGAGATGGGAGACAACTGAATCGGGCAAGCCCGCCTTCAACAACCAGTCGTCGAGATAGGGGGAAGACTGAAACCCCTGATCAGCGCAGATGAGCTGCGACCTCCGCCATCACTTTCGTGAACACCCGAGGGGTGCTTGTAAGGCAAAAAGGGAGCACTGTGAACTGAAAATGCTCCTGCCCTACCATGAATCGTAGGTAACGCCAGTGGGCCGGCAGGACGGGGATATGAAAATAGGCGTTCTGCAGGTCAAACGCTACCAACCAGTCTTGCGGGTCGAGGGTAGACAAGACCTGAGCAAGTGTGAGCATCTTGAACTTCTCCTTCCGGAGAAAGCGATTGACATTCCGAAGGTTCAAGATAGGCCGCAGGCCTTTGTCCTTCTTTGGAACCAAGAAGTAGCGGGAGTAACAACCATGACCTACTTCTGGCGTCAGAACGCGCTCGATGGCCCCCTTGGCCAAGAGGGCAGTAACTTTCTGCTGGAGAAGTGTCAAGTGATCCCTTGACATGCGGAGGTATTGTGGTGGCATGGCTGGAGGGGTAGCAGAACCCACCTGTCTGATGTGATGGTGCCACTACTCACAAATAAGGGGAGAGGGTCAAAAAGTACAACTTCACCACCCCGCACCCCCTGAGGCAATGTATAAACACAAGAAGGGGTGGGGAGATTAGAATACACATGCAACAACACAAGACAGACAAAACAAATCTGTTTTCAAAACTGCCCTCACTCAAACACAAGAGTGCAGTTGACATGCTCTGGGCTGCTTACAATGGACTAAGAAGGTAAAATGCCATCCAATGTCAAAAGGGCGTATATTGAGGTGCCCCACAGTCCGAGGAAATCTGAGAAGGTTGAAACTGAAGGATGCTCTTGCGAAAGAAAGGAAAAAGCCTAAAAAAATACGATTTGTGGGTTACCAGATGTTGCGAAAAACTGATAAAGCGTCTAAAACGAGCAATTGACACAGACAAAAGGGGACTGAACAAAATAGAAAACTGGAGAAAAAAAGCTACAAACTTAAAAAAAAAAAATTAGCAGTTACCATAACACCAGCTACTAGGTAGCAGGAAAATGAATGACTGGAAAATTACTTACTACAAAAGATCTAAATGTCTAAGACAGACAATTATTGTCGTTCACGAATCTACTTACTTTTGTAGGGAATTGTTAACTGGCATCATCTCCTGATCAAACAGTTTGAATTCAGAGGCAGTTTCGGTTGAGATCTAGTGAAAAAAGAAAGACTGTCAGAAACATAAATCAAACCTACACAGATATTACCAAAAATAAAGTTCACCAGATTTATCTGAAGAACAGGTCAGTTAGAGAGAAGAGGGTAGCTGCTCTGTATATTTTGTACAAAACACAATGGGGACTCTCTAAAGACAACAGCTAGGTTACTGTGAGGCAACATTATTCTATTCAGAATATCAAGTGCAAAAATATTATGGTCAGAATATGGACTACCAAAGTATCTTAGAAATAAGTATATATGGAAAATGCTACTTTCCAGTATGCATCTGTTCTTGGCATGTAGAGCTGCAGAGTTACACACTATGCATAGATGGCCACCTAGTGTTGGGCCCTGATAGTTGCAGTTTGTTTTGTTGTAGAAAAGTCTTTGGAAGTCACGGGATAGGTGACTCCTCCTTTGGATGATACTGCGCATGGGCATCGGCTCCATCCCCAGATTGTTTTTCGCCATTAGGGAAATGATGGAGCTGTACAAGAGGTAGTGATGTCCATATGATTTGCATCTAATTAAGATAATACTGGAACAGATAAAGGTAGCCGGAGAGGCGGGTGGGCGTGTGCAACTCTGCCGCTCTATATGCCAAGAACAGATGCATACTGGTAAGTAACATTTTCCGTTCGAGGCAGATGAGCTGCAGATTACACACTATGCATAGATTGTATAGCAGTACCCACACCTAGCGGCGACCACCAGTATCTGTTGCTGTTGTTTGAAACAGTGTTTTTAGTACAGCCTGGCCCACAGTGGCTTGTTGTTTAGTTTGCACATCTACACAGTAATGCTTTGTGAATGTGTGTGGTGTAAGCCATGTAGCTGCTCTGCATATGTCATCTAGGGGAATGTTTCCCAAGAATGCCATTGAAGCCCCTATCTTTCTTGTTGAATGGGCTTTTGGAGGAATTGTTAACATACGTTTGGCTTTCTGGTAACATATTTGTATGCATTTAACAATCCATCTGGCGATCCCGGATTTTGGTATGGGGTTGCCTTTATGTGGCGTTGAAAAAGACACAAAAAGTTGTTTTGTTTTTTTACGAAAAGTTTGGGTCCTTTCGATATAGTACAGTAATGCTCTTTTGACCTCTAAGGTGTGTAGAGCTCTTTCTGCGACTGTTTGAGGCTGTGAGAAAAATACGGGCAGCTCAACGGATTGATTTAGATGGAATGGTGAAATGAGACTTTAGGAAGGAATTTAGGATTAGTACGAAGAACCACTTTGTTATGATGCATTTGCAAAAAAGGTTTTTGAATGGTAAATGCTTGTAGTTCACTAACTCTTCTGAAAGAAGTAATTGCTACTAGGAAAGCTACTTTCCAGGTTAGGAATTGCAATTAACATTTATATAATGGTTCAAAGGGAGGACCCTTTAATCTTGTAAGAACAATGTTCAAGTTCCACACTGGTGCCAGTGGCGTTCTGGGAGGAATTATTCTTTTGAGTCTTTCCATGAAAGCTTTTATAGCTGTTCCTCCCAAAAGAGATAGATGTTGTCTATTTTGTAAGTATGCTACAATGGCAGCAAGGTGTAGTCTGATAGACGTATAGGCTAAATTACACTTTTGAAGGAGTAATAGATATCCTATG
This sequence comes from Lissotriton vulgaris, assembly GCF_964263255.1. Taxonomy (NCBI): domain Eukaryota; kingdom Metazoa; phylum Chordata; class Amphibia; order Caudata; family Salamandridae; genus Lissotriton; species Lissotriton vulgaris. The sequence continues at coordinate 270,090,340 of NC_141689.1, read as the reverse complement.
ATGTGTTGGATAGACACGTCTAAGGGATTTATCTGGTTGTTTTGGGAGTATATGACAAAGCGTTTCCACTTAGCAGCATAACATGCTCGAGTAGTGGGACGTCTAGCTTCTTTAATGATGTTCATGCATTCTGGAGGAAGGTTGAGGTAACCAAACTCTATGACCTCAGGAGCCAGATCGCTAGGTTGAGCTGAGCTGGGTCCGGGGGGCTGATCTCTCCATGGTTCTCTGTTAATAGGCGTTTAGTTTTTGGTGTGGTACTAAAGACATCTGCAACAGCGTGGTGTACCACTGTTGTCTGGCCCAAGTTGGAGCGACTAGAATGAGCGTCAGGGAATGTTGTTGTAGTTTGCGTACCACTAACGGAAGTAGTGGGAGAGGAGGAAAAGCGTATGCAAATAGCTTTGACCAGTTCATCCATATTGCATTTCCTTTGGACAATGGGTGTGGGTATCTGGCGGTAAAGCTTGGGCATTTTGCATTTTTGTGGGTGGCAAAGAGGTCTATCTGAGGTTGTCCCCACATTTGAAAGAACGGATGAAGAACTTGCGGATGAAGTTCCCACTCGTGGATCTGCTGTGTTTGTCAACTTAGCAGATCTGCCATAGGGTTTTGTACTCCTGGGACGTGTTGGGCTAAGAAGAAGATCTTCAGCGGTATAGCCCATCTCCATATCTGCTAAGCTAACCGGGAGAGCTGCAGAGAGTGTGTTCTCCCTTGTTTGTTTATGTAGTGCATCACTGTCATATTGTCTGTGCGGACAAAGACAGCTTTGCCTGACACTTGCATTTGAAATGATTCTGTTGTATGTGCGAGGGTTGCAGATGCGATTTGGTGTGATTTACTGTGAATCCCAAGTGGTGAAGCAGTTGAATAGTAGCATGAGTGTGTTGTACACACTGGCTGTATGAACTGGCTTTTATGAGCCAGTTGTCTAGATATGGGAAGACATGAATATGTTGTCTTCTTAGGTGTGCTGCTACTACTGCTACAAAAGGGGGTGGTGATGGACGGAGCATCTGAACCAATCAAACACTCACACCCAGTCAACAGGTCTGGGTTTAATCCATCACCGTTCTTTAGCCAACTCTGCCACCCCAGTTCAGACATGGCCATATGCAAATCAGTCTGACCCTGTGCCTCATGGGAACAGTCCAGCCCGAACTGCCAAGCCATGTCTTCCCTGGACCGGAATCAAGCATCCTAGGACCGCTACTACTGCTAAGCATTTGGAGCTGTTGTGACTCCGAATGGAAGCACTTTGGTAGTGCTGCCTGTCTAGCACAAATCTGAGATATTTTCTGTGCGCTGTGTGGATGGGAATATGGAAGTAGGTGTCCTTGAGATCTAGGGTGACCAAGAAGTCGTTTAGTTCCAGAAGTGGAAGGACTTGTTGGAGTGTGACCATGTGAAAATGGTCCGACTGTATGTAAATGTTTAGAGGTCTGAGGTCTAGGATGGGTCTTAAAGAGCGGTCCTTCTTTGGTATTAGGAAATATAGTGAGTATACTCGTTTTTCTGATGCTCTGGAACTATTTCTATTGCATTTTTCTGCAGGAGGGATATTACCTCCTGTCTGAGTAGTGTTAAATGTTCTTGTGACATTGGACGTTGCTCGAGTGGTATGTTTGGGGAGGGGGGTGGATGTTAGTTCTAGACAGTAACCTGACTGAATTATTTGGAGCACCCACCTGTCTGATGTGATATTTTCCCAAGCTGGCAGGTATTGTTGAAGTCTTCCCCCGACAGGAGTGGAATGGGATGGGGGAAGGGGAAGGGAGTCATTGGGCAGGGATAGAGGCAGAGCGGGAGTTGTTATTTTTACCTCTTCCTTTGTTATTGTTACCCCTGTGACCACCCCTTTGGTAGCCCTTGCTGTAAGTGGACCGTGTGCGGGCTTTGTACGAGGTAGAAGCTGTGTCCGAAGAGTATCCCCTGGTGGCACTTAGATAGGATGAGCAACAAAATGAACGTCTAGGAGCCTGCGACTGCAGGGCTCCCATAAATTTGGCGGTATCTGTATCTTTTTTCATTTTTTCAAGTGATACATCTACGTTAGTTCCGAATAGGTGTTGCTCATCAAAGGGTTGATTAAGAATGGCAGTTTGTACTTCAAGTTTGAACCCTGATATGTGTAGCCAGGCATGTCTACGCTATAGGACGCTGGTGTTAACTGCCCTAGAGGCAGTACCTGCTGCATCTAGTGCACACCGAATAGAGGAGTTTGTGATGTTTTTCCCCTCCTGGATAAGTTAATTTGCTCTATCTTTGTACTTATCAGGAAGGTGCCTCATTAATGATTCTAATTCGTCATAATGTGCCCTGTCGTATCTGGCTAATAATGCCTGTGTATTGGCGATACGCCACATGTTTGCTGCTTGAGACGCTGTTCTTTTCCCTGATGTGTCAAGTAACCTAGACTCTTTATCTGGTGGTGGAGCTTCATCTGATGTTTGTGAGTTTGCTCTCTTGCATGCATTGGAAACGACAAGTGAGTCTAGTGGTACAGGACCTTTAATATATGCTGGGTCTAAGGGTGCAGCTTTATATTTTTTCTCTATGCGAGGGTTAATGACCCGAGTTCTGAATGGGTCTTTGAAGACTTTAGAAGCATGCTTAATCACTCCTTTAAGCATTGGTAAAATGGATGAGGACCTTTGTGCACTATCAAAGGTATCCATTAAGAAGTCTTTATCTACAGGGTCTGTATGCATGTCTACCCCATGATATTGCACAGCCCTGTGAATTAATTGCTTGAAACCCATAGTGTCTTCTGGTGGGGAAGACCTTGAGTGGTATATGTCATCCTGAGGGACATTTGGGACATCTGGGGTGTTATAATCATCCCACGGGTCAGGTGATCCTGTAGGAGTAGCTGGATCAGGCATGTTACCCCCCATGTCATCAGAGCTTTCATCCCTGTTGTCATCGTCTGGGATGATAGAGGATGCTGGGGAATGTTGTGGTATGGGAAGATGTGGTGATGGTACAGGTGAAAGAGAAGGGGAAGGCAGTCTTAAGGGAGAGGTAGCCATGTCCTTTTTCTTTGAATGCAGCGCTGGAGCTGGTGTGTCCAGTGGTCGCTTTTTTTAAGCCAAAATCAGCTGTCCAGTGATTGGATCTTTAGCAAGAGTCTTTTGAGCAGGGTCTGGATAAAGTAAGTCCTCTGCAGGAGGCCGATCTTTTGGTGCGGAGGAAGGTTTTGGCACCGAAGCGGTTTGTTTTGACTTTTTTAGCAATGTCTTTAACCGGAGAAGCAGGAGTCTCTTTCGGCTCCGAAACTTTTTTCGGTTCCGAGGGTTTTTTCAGTCCCGGTATGTTTTTTGGATCCAATGGTTTTTTCCGTTCCGGTGGTTTTTTCGAATCTGAAGAGGGTTTGCTTGGTTCCGTCCTGGGTTTCGGTGCCGAAGGAGTAGTGGTATGTTTCGGCGCCGATTGTTTGGATGTTGGCGTGGCCGGTGAAGTTGTCTTTTTCGGTGCCGGTAAGTGTGCGCCGGCACCGTGCGAAGGCAGACTCGAGCCAGAGTCGCCTGAAGGCTTCATTAGCTTCTTAGCTGGGCCCGAAGGTGGGGCAGTAGAAGCAGTGTGTCGGTGTGCACCCGAGAGCGAGGGTGTGACCGGGGCATTCTTTGGGTGTGTCGAGGAAGGGTCGGGGTCGACGGTCTTACTTACGACCCGCTGTGCTGGAGTGATGTCCTCGACTTCAAAGTCTTCTGCCTCGGAATTGCTGTCCACGTCGTGTTGTTCTGGAACGTTGACGCCTTCCTCGAAGATGTCGCCTCGCTCTTCGGTCCCGGATAGTCTTCTTGGAGTGGAAAGAGGCACAAGTGGAACAGTCTCTGGCCTCGTGCTCCGGGGAGAGGCAAAGGTTACACACTTCATGAAGGTCGGTGTGGGGAAACTTCGACCCACATTAAGGACACTTTTTAAATGGCGTCCTTTCCATGAGCTGGAGTCGAGGCCTAGTTAGGCCCGAAGGCCGTCCACGACGACCGGAATCAAAGTTTTCGGTGTTGAAGAGTAGCGTTGAAAGAAATCGGTGCCAACACGGATCGCTGGAAACACATCCGAGCCCGGTGGCAGAAAAAAACAATCTGGGGGTGGAGCCGATGCTCATGCGCAGTATCATCCAAAGGAGGAGTCACCTATCCCGTGACTTTCAAAGACTTTTCTACAACAAAACAAACTGCAAACATCAGGGCCCAACACTAGGTGGCCATCTATGCATAGTGTGTAATCTGCAGCTCATATGCCTCGAACATATAGTTAAGAATAGATTTCCTATCCTCAAATCCACATCTACATACTCCATCACCTTTGTGTCCATTCGGATTTTAATGTACTACATGTTCATTGTCTGGATCACCATTTGTCTTCAAAGGCTGGCAAGAACAAATATTGCTATGATCAGCAATGGGAAGATCAAAGCCAATTCTGTCTTTCCCACCATTACAGAATTTAGACCCCAAACCGTCAACTTTAGCTGCTTAGATCTATTTCCAAAACATATACAGTACCAGGCAGACCCACCAAACATGAATAGGGACGCTCTGTCTCTAGTACCTCTCCCACACGTATCTTGGATCAACGGAAACCACTTGTTCAGCTAATCTGGTGTGCAATACCAAAATATTATTATTATATGCCTAGATTTGATCAATTTGTTAACCCTCATCGTACCTCTTTAGTAATCCTGAAGCAAAAGTTACTACTTGTGTAACGATGTATCTGTAACAGACATTAGTTAGTGATAGATTCCTTAACTTAGAATATCCCCAGGCGTCAGACTGGATCCGGAAACTTTTTCGTAGCAATACCCCTGCGCGTCGGTAGGTGTCGCCCGCGGCTCCGCGTCCGTGGTCGGCGTCGGCAGCGCCGGAATGACATCAACGGAGTACGTAGACGCCGCCCTCACGCGCTGACATCAGTTCTTATACACAGCTTTTCCGCGCCAGATACGCAGAGCCATGATAGAACTAACACTGGTGCCATGAAACTAGCGCCCTGAAAGGGGGTGACCTTAACCCTAGATATCGGTTCGCAGAACGGGGTGGATGGGTGGGTCGGTAAGGAATCTATCACTAACTAATGTCCCTTTCAGATATATCGTTACACAAGTAGTAACTTGTGCATCTGAAAGAGACACGTTAGTTATAGATTCCTTACCTTAAAATAGATACCCCAGCAATACCAACACCGGTGGTGGGTCTGCGAACCAATAATCACACCAGAAAGTCCTGGAGGACGGAACGGCCAAAGAAGCCATCCCTCCGGACTTGGCTGTCCAGGCAGTAGTGTCTTGCGAACATGTGCAGAGAGGCCCACGTAGCTGCCTGACAAATGTCCTGCAAGGGGACTCCTCGGCCCAGGGCAGTAGTAGTCGCCGTGGCCCGAGTGGAGTGGGCCCTCAGCCCAATAGGAGGTTCCTTCTTAGCCAAAGAGTAACACGCTTGGATGCACAACACGATCCACCGAGAGATGGTCCGTTTGTGCACCGCCCGTCCCTTCTTAGCGCCCACGTAACCAACAAAGAGTTGGTCATCCCTGGTATGTGAGATCCAAATAGAAAGAGAACGCACGTTTTGGGTCCAGACGGTGGAGCCGCTCTTCCTCTTTAGAGGGGTGCGGAGGCGGAAAGAAGGTGGCAAGGTGATGGACTGCCCGATGTGGAAGGCTGTGACTACCTTGGGCAGGAAAGAGGGTCTTGTCCGCAACACAACCTTGTCCGGATGGACAGAAAGGAAAGGAGGCTTGGATGAAAGAGCCTGGAGTTCACTCACTCTCCTGACAGAGGTGATGGCAACCAGGAAAGCAGTCTTAAGGGTAAGAAGATGGAGAGGACAGTTATGAAGTGGCTCGAAGGGAGCGCACATCAGATAAGTTAGTACAAGGTTCAAGTCCCACTGAGGCATCACAAAAGGAACAGGGGGGAACATATGAGTGATGCCCTTCAAGAACCTATTTACAATCGGAGACTTGAACAAAGAAGGCTTATCAGGTAGCCTTAAAAAGGTAGAAAGGGCAGAAAGGTAGCCCTTGATAGTGCCCAGAGCAGAGCCCTGCTGGGCAAGAGAAAAAAGGAAGAGAAGAACCTCAGAAAGGGGGGCAGAGAGTGGGTCCACAGCCTTTGCTGTGCACCAGGCCACAAATCTGTTCCACCTGCAGGCGTATACCGACTTTGTGGAGCGACGCCTGGCTGCCAGAATCACATTACAAACTTCAGGAGGCAAGTCAAATGGCCTCAACTGTCGCCGCTCAATCTCCAAGCATGGAGGTGGAGACTGGACAGGTTCGGGTGGAGGACCGTCCCCTGCTGCTACGACAGAAGGTCCTCCTGAAGAGGCAGACGAATCAGGGGATCGACTGACATGCTGAGTAGCTCGGGATACAGTACCTTCGTGCCCAGTCCGGAGCCACAAATATTGACTTGGGCCCGGTCGCGCTTGATCTTCTTCAGCACTCTGGGCAGAAGTGGTATAGGCGGAAAGGCGTACAACAGACCGCAACTCCACTCGCGACGAAAAGCGTCTCCGAGCGAGTGCCGCCTTGGAAATTCCAACACGCAGAACTGATGAAATTGCGCGTTCTCTTCAGTGTCGAATAGATCTAACCAAGGCTCTCCCCACTGCAGAAAGAGGCCGTGCGCCACGTCCGAGTTCAGACGCCATTCGTGATCCATCATGCACAGACGGCTGAGTTCGTCCGCCCTGGCGTTCAGAGAACCTGTCAGGTGTTGAACCACCAGGGTCACGTCCTGATGTTCCAGCCACTGCCAGGGGCGCAGAGCCTCCTGGCAGAGGGTCCACGAACCCACCCCGCCCTGTTTGTTGGAGTACCACATGGCAGTGGTGTTGTCTGTGAACACCTGCACTGCACTCCCCCGGACAGAGGGGAGGAATGCCTTCAGTGCAAGACGAATCGCCCGCATCTCCAGAAGATTGATGTGGAGACGGGACTCTGCCGGAGACCAGAGGCCTCTGATCTCCACCTCGCTCATGTGGCCCCCCCCAACCTTGGAGGGAGCGTGCGTCACAACTACGGGCTCCGGTTGGGGTAGGGAGAGGGACCTGCCGCTGACCCAATCGCGGTCCGTGAGCCACCACTGCAGCTGTTCCACAGTGCCCTCCGAGATCAGGACATGGTCGGATAGGTTGCCCTGATGCTGGGCCCACTGAAACTTCAGGTCCCACTGCAGAGACTGCATCCGCCACCGGGCGTGATGCACCAGAAGGATGCAGGAGGCCATCAGGCCCAGAAGCAGCAGCGTCAACCTGACCGAGACCCGGGATAAAGGCTGAAAGATCAGAATCAGAGCCTGAATATCCCGAACCCGCTGTTCGGGAGGATAAACCCAAAACTGCGGCGAGTCGAGAACCGCTCCGATGAAGAGGAGCTTCTGAGAGGGACACAGGTGTGACTTTGGCACACTGATGGATAACCCCAGCTGGTGCCAGAGGTCGGCCGTAGTCTAGAGGTGACTGACGACTGAGGTAGGGGAAGACTGAAACCCCTAACCTGCGCAAATGAGCTGCGACTACCGCCAGTGCTCGTGGCCAAACGTGAACCGCAGGTAGCGCCGGTGGGCCGGCAGGACGGTGATGTGGAAATAAGCGTCCTGCAAGTCCAACGCTACCATCCAGTCTGCCGGGTCCAGGGCAGCTAAGACCTGAGCCAGTGTCAGCATCTTGAACTTCTCTTTCCGGAGGAAGCCGTTGACGCTCCGCAGGTCCAAGATAGGGCATAGGCCCCCTTTGCCCTTCTTGGGTACCAGAAAGCAGTGGGAGTAACAACCACACCCTACTTCTTGCCCAGGAACGCGCTCGATGGCCCCCTTGGCCAAGAGGGCTGTAACTTCCTCTTGTATACGTTTCAAGTGATACCCCGACACACGGTGGTACTGCGGTGGCATGGCTGGAGGGGTCGCCTCGAAGGGGAGGGAGTAGCCCCTTCGGACGATTTGCAGCACCCATCTGTCCGATGTGACAGTGCGCCAGTGGAGGAGGTGATGGCGAACACTGCCCCCCGCTGGCGTCCCATGGGCCTGAAAGCTCGGGCTAGGAGGCTTTTGAGGCGGATGCTGCTGGGGCAGGTGTGGACTGGCCTTGCCGTTGTCCCCGACGCCGCCACGGTGGTTTCCACGTCCGCCACCGCCCTGGATGGTAGTCTGTGGCCCGTGGCTGGCATGACGTGTGGGGGCACCCCTTCCTTGGCCACGAAAGGAGCGAAAGGCAGCCGTTTGCTGGCACGGGCCGAGGCCCAAGGACTTGGCTGTAGCCCTGGAGTCCTTAAAGCGCTCAAGCACATGGTCTGCCTTGTCGCCAAAGAGGCGACGGCCATCAAACTGCATGTCCATAAGGGTGTTTTGGACATCAGCTGAAAAGTTGGCGGACCTCAACCAGGCATGGCGACGAATCGCCACCGTCGTTGTCATCGCTCTGCCCAGGGAGTCCGTGGTATCCAGCCCACACCAGATGGAATACTGTGCTGCATCTCGACCCTCCGCAAGGGCTTGGGCGAGTTTAGTCCGGGCCTCCTCCGGACATTGTGGCAGCACGTCCGCGACCGTGTCCCACAGAGAGTGGGTGTAACAGTCCAAGAGGCACACGGTGTTGACGGACCACAGCCCCAACTCAGGGATGAGAATACCTTTTTTCCGTATTGCTCATACCTCTTGGATTCCCGATCGGGGGAAGCCGTCGGGAATGCGGTCTGGGAGTTAGAGGCCTGAATGACCAGGCTCTAAGGGTGGGGTGGGTGGACAGGAAGCAAGGGTCGCCCGGAGCCGGAGCCGGGCGGTGGCGTCTGGCCACGTTCCTATCTTCAGGCCGACCTGTAGCGGGCTTGGACCAAGTGCCCAGAAGAACGTTAGACAAGGCCTCATTAAACGGCAGCAGAGGCTCAGCCGAGCTTGCCTGCGGTTAAAGTCCTCACGGTGCGATGGGGAGCTCCAGGCCCAAGGCCTTGGCCGCCCGCGTCAGCACCACAGTATAGGCAGCCCCCTCCTCCGTAGCCACAGTAGGAGGGGAGACAAAACCAGTGTCTGGCGAGGTGTTCAGAACACTGGCCTCCCCAAGCTCACCTGTCCAGTCCTGATAAGACTGGCACTCCTGTGCCAGAGGGTCATCAGAACCCTCCCAATCCCCCTCGCCACCCATCTCCTGAAACTTAGGGCCAAAGGATGGGGCCAGGTCATAGAAGTAGAAATCTCCCATCGGCGTCGAGAGCGGCGCCGGTCTGGCGCCGGACCCGAATCGAGGTTGGGATCAGGGATGGCGCCGCCCTGGGGGTCGGCGTCGGCGAGGTCGTAAGGTCGACCGGCGATGACCCGGATCTGGAACCGGATCCAGCGGGGACCTGCGGCGCCAGGACCGAAGTCGCCGGCGACGGCGGGACCGAAGCACCCGACCCGCTGGGGCCCCCAGTCGGGGCCACTGGGCCCGAACGCGCCGCGGAACCTGACGGACGAGCGAGCAACCTCATGGCCATGAGGAAGGCCTTGATCTCCTACGGTGTTGCATTCTGCCCAGGGACCGATGGGTATGAAGCAGGCCACGACGCCTGCGGCTCTGGCGGAGCCGTGTGGGCGGTGTCGCCTGAACCCCCGGCCGCGTCGCGCGAGCGTCGGGGAAGGGGGAGTTGGAAGAGCGAGGACGCCTCTTCGACTTCTTGTGCACCTTAACTGAGGACTTCGAGCCCGAAGACCGGTGACGACTCCCGGAGCTATGATGACTCCGACCGCGCGACTGGTCCCTCGACCTCCTTCCAGGCCGGGACCTCGAGCAGCGCAGGGCAGACTGCCGGAGCTCGAACCGCTTAAGGGACTGCTCCCGTCTTGCTTTGGACGTCAGGGCCCGGCAGTCGGAGCAGGCCTTGTCGTCGTGGTCGAGGCCCAGACAGTGAAGGCACCGGCGATGGGGGTCGGTAACCGGGCATCCCTACCGGCACCGTTGGAGTCGATAGACTTCGAAAAAGGATCAAAAATGATCGAAAAAGTTTAGTCAAAAATTGACTAAGGGTACCACTTTTTCCGGATCAGCGCTTGCTGGCGTGGAAAAAAGAAGAACTGACGTCAGCGCGCGAGGGCGGCGTCTAAGTACTCCGGCGACGTCATCCTGGCGACAACGGCGGCGAACGCGAAGCCGCAGACGACGCCTACTGACGCGCAAGGACACTGCTACGCAAAAGTTTCCAGATCCAGTCTGACGCCTGGGGATAGTCTAAGGTAAGGAATCTAATACTACTGTTTCTTCTAGATTTGTGTGTTATAAACTTTTAGGCTACTGTGCATGGTGCTTTCAGCATTCGATTATTTATTAGCCCTAACAGTTGCCACTTTAATTAGAAGGCATGTGTAATTTCTTGAAGAGCTCGCGGATTCCTCAGCTGAGTAACTCCTATGCGCCACAGGAAAGCCTTCGTCCAGACAGCCGCCCGCCTTTCAGTGCCTTCTTTCTTTTTTATACTCTGTGTGGCCTCCTAACACATTAAACTGCTGTGGTAGTGAGGTACGGGGGCAGGACAAAAAACTCTAGGGAACGGGACCCATCTGGCCTCCCTCTAGATTCAAGCCCCAATGTAATCGATGTTTGTGCTGCTTTAAGGCTGATTTTAAGCAGCCTGTCTGGAAGATCCTCTTTGTGAAGAAGGGATTGTATTTGTTTTGGTTCCCTTCCCTCGAACAGCAGCAAGAAACAAACAATGGTATATGCTCTGAGGATTTATGTAAACACGTTTCCGTATGCTGTGCTCGCTTATCGTGTGTCATAGGTTGTTGAACGGTTGCCAAACCAGGTATTTTCAGTATTCAACAACTTGGAAATAAAAGTGTTAGCAGAGAAATTAAACGGGGTCAGGGGGCGAGGGCTTGTTTACGTTTATGCTCAGTTCATTTTACGCCATGCTGCTGCTGGCTGTCCTGTCGCAAGCTGTCGCTGAAGGGAACTGCACCCCTTTAGACTATGAGCAGCCCAGGGGAAAGACACACGGACCCTTTCTCGAACACTAGGGCGCATTCACCCTGACCTTTGTACAAAAACTTGGGCACAGATACACTGACCCTTTCACGAACACTGAGGCGCATGCACACTGACTCTTGCACGAACACGGAGGCGCATGCACACTGACCCTAGCAGGAACACTGAGGTGAATGCACTCTGATCCTTAGACGAACCCTGAGGCGCAGGCACACTGACCATGGCACTAAGCAACGGTGCCCTCCCCAACACAGAAGGGTTCCGAAACAGCTCTCTGCACGCGGAGCTATCAGGGCCCTTGGACCCGAACCACGGGGCTTGTTTTATAGACATCAGAGCGATTAAACCCTGCATCGACCATGGAGGAGTATGCATACCGACGGCTGCAACAAGCACATTTTCCCATTGAGCAGGCCCAACTCATTCTGAACCAGTGGCCAATAGGTTGCATGGCCGGCTGCAGCAGGCACATGAATCCCCTGTGATGCTTCCCTAGCAGGCATTTTGCCAGTCGCTTAACACATTCAGAGCAGTGCTTCGCCTGCCGTGCACAGAGCTCACCCAGGCGCCCCCACCGGCCCCCGCCGGGCCCTTCATCTTTCTGCCGGATTTACATGAAAAGACTGGATCTCTCTCGGCGTCGGATTAACCATAAAAAACAGAATTGAAGACACTGGTAATCCGAGGCACATGTTGAGCCTCAAGGGTTCACCGGATTGAGGGAGCCAATAGGGAGGGGGGGCTCCGTGGGTCGCAGGACCTGGCAGGGTGGGCAGAGGGCACAGTGCCAGCAGAGGTTAGGGCGCCAACCGAGTTGCTGGCTCAAGAAATCATTTCATTTCATTTTCAATCTTTATTTCGATCAATTTTAGATCATAAAAGATGCAAAAAAAACATTCATTTTAAAATCACAATGGTATCCAAGTGACATTAAGCATTTAAAAGTAGTATAAAAAAGCATTAACAAATATGTCAGTTACATTTAATAAAAACATTTCATTTAAAGCAGGTCTTACTCATTTTTTTTTAAAATGGTTACGAATGTGCCACATTGCAGTCAAGAATTTTGCTACCCCAAATACAATAATAGATGACAGGTCCGTTTTTAGGATCCTGTAAGCTGAAAGGTAGCGAGCGAAGCCCAATTTTTTAAGGAGGGGGACGAGCCAATATTTCCTGGGTCTTCGATAAGCCCTACAGAAGAATATAATGTGAAGATAATCTTCCAGATGGTGTGAGCATGACAGGCAATGCTCACTTAGTGAGGGCTGGTCCCAGTGTTTAGTAAAAGCCCTTAAGGGAAGTGTACCATATCGCCATTGCAGAAAGGTTTCCTTGTGAATGCCGGGGAAATGTCATCTAGCACACGTTCAAATGAGTACACTTCTTTAAACCTTAGAAACAATTCTGTAAGGGAACCCTCCCGTAATTTCCCCACTGTGGCTGTTAGCTTCATCTCGTGAAAATCTCTCACTAAGAGTTTTTGTGGAGTCCTAATGCATGTATTAGCTGGGTCTAGCCATAATTCTGGTCTACCTAATTTCTCACATGTTAGTTTAATGTAACTTAGCCATGGAATTTGTCTTGACTTAGGTAGAGAGAGAATCTCTTGGAGCTCATCCCTGTAGCTCATAAGTTCTGGCATACTCCAGATTCGGCGCCAGAAGGTAAATGGTCTTAATCCCAACTCCTCCTCTATGGGTCTTAAACCTAAGTCAAGTCTCAATGGAAGGAGCGGGGTACTTGCAGGTAATGCCGCCATCTGCCTGATAAAATTATTTTCGGTGACCTGTACGTTTTGGGCAGGACAATAGCCCCATAGTTCACTTCCGTATAAGACTGCCCCTCTGGCCTGCATTTTGTAGATTTCTAGGGCTGCACTAAAAGGTTTGTGGGTCGACTGATTTAACATCCTGGAAATCCCACCCGTTCGTTGGACCAATTTCATGTTGGCCTTTGCCACGTGTGTCCCAGGTCATATCCTGGTTGATCATTACGCCCAGATATTCAAAAGTAAAAACCCTTTCTAGTTTTGTTCCACCTAAGATAGGGTTTGGGCGTGTTGTGGGGGAGGGAGGGGGGGTTGAGAATCATGAATTTGGTTTTTAACACATTAGTCTCAAGCCCCCGCTCCACACAGAATGCTGAGAACCCATCCAGGACTCTTTGTATTCCCATTGGGGATTTGGACAGCAGCAGGGTGTCATCCGCAAACATGATTGCGGGCACCCTGCTGCCGTTCAACTTGGGAGCATCAATGTCATTGATCCTAATCAGGTGGGCAATCACCCCGTTGACAAAGAGGCAGAACAGGGTTGGTGCAAGCACACAACCCTGTCTCACCCCCCTATCAACGGAGAAATTATCGGATAGTGCCCAGTTTCTCCCGCACCTGACACGTGCGAAATTTCCCTGGTGCAGCCTTATCAAGATATCCAAGATAGCCCCTGGGATGTCCAACTCCAGCAATACAGACCAAAGTCTGTCTCTAGGTACTAATTCGAAGGCGGCACGCAAGTCAACGAATTGCGTGTTCAAGCTGCCACCCTCAAGTACCGCAGTCTTCCAGTAGAGGAGGTTCAGGCGGAAATCAGGATAGCTCGAGGGTTTTGTGCCCGCTGTAGGGGTCTGAGGATCACCTGTGAGCATGGCCTCTGTAATTATGTGAATGGGCGGCGCATCATTTTAATTATGTATCTAGCCCATTTGCCACATAATACATAATTCGCTGCAAAATCTGCAGCTTTTTGCACAAAAATATGCTGTTTCTAGCTCAATCGGTTCAAACGTTCGTAAATAGGAACAACATGTGCCAGTGAAAGGGCCTTCGCAAAGGTTGACTGGTCACTTTTCTGTTGCTTGTTGCTATGTCCAGGTGTTAAACTGAAGTGCTACCTATGCCCAGACAGACAGTGTTATCAAGTGCAATAATTATAAAATAATGAAGTAATACTAACGGAAAACCGGCTGCATTACGCCGTATCATTTGCTTTTTTTGAAGCATAATTTAGTCAATCCTGACTCATAAATTCAGCCCTGTCCTGCCACATAATTCTGGTGGCCCCGCCTGCAGGTTACATTTTTATATCTCAGGATAACAAACTGAGCGTTTCGTTTATTCGAGATCGATTAACGGAGAGACATTAACTTGGTTATCAGTAGCGCCTGCTGATAAAGCGCCAAGAGGCGCTTTAGTCTGTGCGCTGATGGTAAATATAGCCCTATGCTGTTTCTCGCGCACTCTCTTATTTTGCTTTTCTCATTCCCGTCTTTCTAATCCATTCTCTCTTCATCTTCCTTTCTGTCCCCACACTCTTCCTCCTCGCTCTCTCCAGCTGCCTTTGTCTCCGCCTTGTCTCTCGCCTTCTGTTCTCTCTCTCTCTCCCTTCACACTTTCTCTCTCTTTTTTGCCTCTCTCCCACTCCCTCTCTCTAGTTAGAAGAGACACCTGGTCATTCACTGGTTCATTATCGTTCATTAATGGCCTGAGAGCTAGGTTATTTGTAACCTAACAAACCACAATGCCAAAGATCACCAGAACATGGCAATGCCTTTATTGGACCATAAGACATGCGTTACTCAGGTTTTTTTATATGTCATGGTTTATTTGGAACGGCATGAAACATCTTTTTTTCTGCAAAATAAGAAATATTTATTGACATAGCAAATTGAATACTGCAATGAACTGTTTGTATCATTACCCCAAAAAACCTTGGGCGTTTTAATAATTTTTTTTTTTTTTTAAGAGAGTTTCTTGCAGGAGTGAGGGCTTTTACTCTTTCTATGGTCAGCTAACAAGATTCGCTGATTGTTCTCTTTTCATTGTTCAAAGACCTTGTCAAATGACTGAGAAGCATATCACACTGAGAACCTCATAGGCAGGGCCACTGGAATTATGCTGCAGAAGTGGGCCAAATTATGCAGCAGGGTTGAGTACATTATTTGGCAAGAAAAGGAAAATTATGCGACATAATGCAGCATATTCTGTGATAGTATTACTTTATTATCTTGCCATTTGCCAGGTGAAAACTAGAACACATTCTTTGTGTTAATTCTGTTTTTATTAGGGTAGTTCAGTTGTATATAATGTTTTCTTGGTTATAAATAGGGTGACAAAAAGGTTATAACACTTTTTTTATTATAACTTTTCAACATGCTGCACAACATTCACAACGATCTACAACACAGCTTAAATAAATTAACAAAGCAATAGCTCTGTCTAAACACTTATAAGGCCCCAAAGGCAAGACCTATTGGCTATACCAATGCTTCTGTTCTATTATCTCACATAGGGTGAGATTTGATATAAAAGACGATATTCTGGTAGAATACATATCCAAATCAAATGGTTTTTCTAAGGTAAAGTCAAACACTAATATACACAAAACAATGTTACAATGAAACAGAAATTCTTAGTCCAAAGTAATCAGACATTTTGTATCCTCAACTCTGCTAATTGCACCAAAAAATCAATATTTGCTATTTTTAAGAGAATGGTTTCCCAAAACTTATGAAGGTTAAGCGTTTTAGGTCTCATTTTCCAGATTGCAGGCTGTTTGTTTGAGAAAAGACCTTTTGAAAGCATGCATTGTGCTTCGAGCCCGTGCCATTACTTACCATAGATTGGCTTATTGTCACTCTTATTTGCTTTCTTCTTATTCGTTAGCTTGATTGGGCTTTTCTTTCGGTTATGTTTTTCCCAACCCCAGAGCATGGCCTGATTACTTTTACCCTTCCACTGCTCAATTTTAAGGCCTTCATTTTTCATTTTGGTTCAGCACTCCTTGCTTTCTTGCCAGTCTGATTCTCCCCGCTGCTCCATATTATTTTCTTGCCTGTGTGCTTTTCCTTCTTCCGCGCCCGACATTGCTGTCTCGCCCATGTTGTGTACTTCTCGCTCGCCCTCTATGTTGTTTCCTCTCACCTGCTTATTACACAACCAAAAGCCTTTACACTGTCTTTTTTTTATTTACAGACTCTTCTTGGATCAGTAAGTAAATAAGAAAAAAAACTCCTGTGTCTTTATGCATGCATATGTGACAACAAAATGACGTGGTATGTCACGTTATAGGCTTTTTTCACCTCTCTTCTTTAGCTTTGCTGTAAGCATTGCTCAAAAACTGAAGCCGAGATGGATTGGTTTTGCCAACGTTGACTATTTCTATTGGTAATTCTTATCCACCAGTTGTAGTTTGATTAAGCACCAGGTATTTTCTACTATTATAGTGAATTTAAGATGCTTATGCCACAGCAGAGCACCCTAGACCTCTAGCCTGACAACTTTTATTTTTCCCTTAGTTTCAGAATCATCCCAAAGTTTTCTCTGCTAAATTCTTACATGGATCCTGTGTATTTGTGCCCAAGATAACAGTGATCAAAGTATTTTCAGAAATGTAATCTGGCCAGAGTAATTTAAGTGCGACCACACCAATAATTTATAGTTGTATTTTTCTGCAAATCATGGTTATGCCACTCTGAGAAATTGACATCATAGGATGAGAGGGCTCCTACAAGCCCTTACCTTGCTCATGAATTACAATCCCTTTCTTCTATTCACTGCTACTCCCAGGTAATTTGCTGGGTTAATAAATAATAATGTGTGGTTTCACTGCAACCTAAATGCCACATGTGGCAGTGGTGTGGCTCTGTAATGGCGGGCTCCGCTCGCGTTGCCGTCTTCTCGTGGTTTTGGCTCGTGGGTTCGATCCCTGTCCACCTCGCGAGCCAAAGCCCGAGCCTAGTGTGTTTACTTTTAAGTATATGTATACACGTGCTACGGCCCGTGTATACCCTGTTGTGTTTTGAATTACTTCCCTCGCGCATGGACGGCTGAGTCCTTCCGTTTGCCATTGTAACCACCGGCTTCACGGAGACCAGACGTCCATGACGGGTGGAGTCATCTTTGAGAAGAATAAATTCACTTACCTGAATCTACTGCCTCATCCATTCTTATTACATATTTTGGCGACGATCGGGAGACTCCACCCCACCCACGCTGACCTTTCTTTCGGATTCAGCACTTCGTCAATTTCGTATGATGTCATTGGTCGGATGAAACTACCAATCAACGGAGTCGCCTTTCCTAATTTCGTCTATAAGCGACTCCTATTGGATTACAATCACCTTCTTCTCGATCAGCCTCATTGGATGTTCCTTAAACAACAACTTTATTGAGGTATCGGTGAAGACTGAAGACACAACAAGGTACTGTGTTGGCTGAAAGTATTTATTTAATGAGCGCAACCTTAACGATACGCTCGTTGTCATCGAAAACATTGCGTGTCACTACAGCGACACGCACGCTTTCGACATACAACGATTTTGACATTTATTTAAACAGTTACCCTTCGCATATCTCACTCAACGACACGCACGTTATTGCTTGATTTAAATATTTTCTTTGCGTGTCATCTTCAACGATACGCACGTTGTTTTATAGTCATTTAACTATTGTGTGTTACGACAGCGACACACACGCTTTCAGCATTTAATCACAGAATTGTGCACCGCGTACCACAGCGATACGCACGCTTTTCATCTCAGAAATTGCATATTTACAACAAAACGTTCGTACCACAGCGATACGCACGCTTTTCATCTCAGAAATTGCATATTTAGAACAAAACGTTCGTGTTTAAAGTTTTAATCTTCTTTGTTAAACTTTAGTAATACTTAAAAACCTATATTTCTTTCAAAGTTGTTAACCTTTTTACTTCAACATAGACAACCAACATGGCTAACAATCAGTGGCACCAGATTACTCAACCTCCACCGTTCTTAGACAAACCTGGCACTCCAGACATAATTTGGTCTGAGTGGTTTGGGTTATTTGAGAACCATTTAGTGGCTATAGATGCTGCTGATTATTCTGATAAAAGAAAGTTCGCTATTCTTTTTGGTTGTCTAGGGCAAGCTGGTCAACGAATATTTAAAAGTATTGTTCCTATTGCTCCACCCATTTCCCAAGATGAAAGTGGGGATAATCTTTGGAACGTTTACATTGAAGCCATTGCAAGGTTAAAAAAACAATTTTGTGATGAACCTAACATTATGTTAGAGAGACACAACTTCTATGCCAGGAAACAAAAGGATGACGAGAAGGTCGAAGAGTACATCGCTGCACTCAGAGTTTTAGCAATTACTTGCAATTTCGAACCTTCTCCTGATAAATTTATTAGAGACCAGTTCGTATTTAATTGCGCATCAAGGAAAATTAAACAAAGAATTTTGGGGTGCAAGAATCCTTCTTTAAGTGAAGTCATAGACCTGGCCCTTAGCATTGAACGGTCAACATTAACCAGCAAAGTTGTTATGGACCAACCTAAACAAGGCGTTAATGCTATAGACTGCTATGACTCTGATGAAGGAGAAACTCTCTGTGCCATTGCTAATAAAGGCAGAGTTCAACCCAATAAATTTAACCAAAGAAAAAAAACTTACTTTTGTTATAGGTGCGGTTCAAAGGATCACATTGGGAACGCCCCAAATTGCCCTGCTCTCAAGAAGCGGTGTTCTATTTGTAAAAAAATTGGACATTTTCAGGGGGTTTGCAGATTCGCGAAGAAACCTCCCAATGTTAATATGGTAGACTTCGATACATGTACTGAATCTTTTAAAAACATTATTGTAACTCTTGATGCTAATGGTGACATTGATTCTATTAAGGGTCCACTATGTGCAGCTATTATTGATAATGTACACCTTCAAGTCATGGCGGATTCAGGCTCCCCATACACTATCCTTAGAGATTCAACTTTTTACGAAAAATGGGACAAAAGAGTCGAACTGATTGAATCTGATGTTAATCCACTAGCATTTGGGGAGAAGAATATTAACATGCTAGGATATTTTGAAGGATTAGTCCAATGCTTGGGGAGGGAAACCGTCACTAAAATTTATGTAGCAGAAAAAGGCAAAGACATCGTGGGCTGGAAAGACTTAGCTTTGATGGGTCTTTATTTAGTTCCAGGTGATGAGAACCCCATTAAAGTTGGGAAGTTACCTACTTTTAAAACTAATTTACCTGTTGCTGTAATTGATGATCATAACGCAAAGGTTCAAGAAATTTTGGCAGAATTTAAACCAGTATTCATGGAAATGGTAGGGAGTGTCAAAGGATTTGAGCATAAGATCAGACTAGTACCCGGGGCACAACCAGTTAGTCATAAAGTTAGAGCTGTCCCACTGAGTGTCAGATCTGAATTAAAAATAATGTTGGATGATTTGTGTAAACAAGGTATCATTTCCCCCATCAATTCTTCACAATGGGTCGCACCAATTGTAGTCGCACGCAAAAAGACTGGGGAAATTAGATTATGTGCGGACTTACGCTCATTAAATAAGAACATTATTGTGGACTGTCACCCGCTACCAAGAATCCACGAGCTTCTGGCTAACATAGGCGACGCTAAATGGTTCTCTTTGATCGATCTGAGGTCAGCGTACCATCAGGTGTCTTTAGCGAAGGAATCCCAAGAACTTACTTCTTTTATTACTCCTTTCGGAGCTTTTAAATTCCTTCGCCTCCCTTTTGGGTTAGCGTCTGCTGGAAGCGTTTTCCAGAAGCTGATGGATGTGATGTTTCAAGGCATAGCGGGTGTGCAGGCATACCTTGATGACATCCTGATTTTTGCCAAATCATTAAACGAACACGACGTTATTCTTAGAAATGTGCTTTCAATTTTAATGTCTAGAAACATGACTGTTCGCGCAGACAAATGTAAGTTTGCAGTTAACAAGATTGATTATCTAGGGCATACAGTATCGGACCAAGGTATCACCCCCAAGTTTTCAGTCGTTAGAGCCATTGAAGACGCAAAACCTCCTCCTGATAAGGATGCTTTACGATCCTTCCTAGGACTTGCAGAATATTATGCAAGGTTTGTCCAATCGTATTCCCAAATAGTGGAACCTTTGAGAAAACTTTTGAGGAAAGGGTCTAGTTTCGTTTGGACGCAAGAGTTAGATAAGGTTTTTTGTGAGATCAAGAAGATGATTGTTTCTGCTAAAGCCATACATGCCTTCAGAGAAGACGCCACCTCAGTTATCACTGTAGATGCGAGTATCTCTGGTCTAGGGGCAGTTCTTACACAAAAGGTGAATGGTCAGGAACAAACTGTGGCGTTTGCGTCTAGAGCACTTAAAGAGTTCGAACAGAGGTACAGCACTATCGAAAGGGAAGCCTTAGCTTGTGCTTGGGCGGTCCACAAGTTTAAAATGTACATTTGGGGTAGGAGATTTGAATTGGTCACTGATCACAAGCCGCTAATTTACATCTTTGATAAATCCAGTTCAGCGTCCATGTCAGCTCGACTGATGAGATTAGTCTCAAAATTACAAGAGTTCAATTTTTCTGTTAAGCATATAGTTGGTGGCAAGAATTTTCGGGCTGATTGCCTATCTAGAATGGCTATGGAGAAGGACGATGAGGAGGATTTTCTTGTAGAGGACGTCGAATGTGTTACCTTTGTGGATGCAGTAGATGAGATTAGTGACGTGATTTCTGAAGGCGATTGGAAGGAAGCCACTGCTTTAGACAATGTGTTGTTAAAGGTGATAGAATTTACCACACGGTGTTGGCCTGAACCAAGAAATCTGAATGGCGATCTACGCAGTTTTGCTCAAATTTCTGAGGAACTGTCTGTTGAGAACGGTGTAGTACGAAGAGGTGAGAAATTTGTCCCTCCTTTTAAACTGAGGGAGTCTATTATTAATAAGGCCCATCAAGGACATCTGGGGACAACTAAAACCTCTATGCGCATTAAGCAACACTATTGGTGGCCTTCAATTGATGTCCAAGTTAAAAATTTGATTGACTCGTGCCCGGAGTGTTTATTATCCGATAAACATTGGCGCACACTGAAAGTTCCCCTGCATCCCACGGATTTCCCTAACTCTCCCTGGGAGAAAGTTGGGGTAGACTTTTCGGGACCTTATTCCATTCTTCAGCAGGAGAATAAGTACATTATTCTTTTGGTGGACTATTTTTCAAAGTGGATGTACTTTGATTTTGTTAAGACTCCTGATACAGATTCCACAATAACCTTCCTCAAGAGGGTGTTTGATTTGGAAGGTTCCCCCAAGTTCGTTGTCACAGATAACGGAACTCATTTTGTTTCGGATAAAATGTCCAAGTTTTTGAAACAATTAGACATCAAACAACTCAAAGTATCCCTTTATTCACCTGCTTCGAATGGTCTTGTCGAGAGGGGGAATAAAGTGATCAAAGAGGGTGTTCAGACAGCGATTTCTTGTGGTTACAATGTGGTTGAATTTGTAAAGCAAAAAGTATGGCACTATAATACTTCCCCTCATTGCGTGACTGGGGTCTCCCCGTTTTCCTTACTGAGAGGTAGAGAGAATCGTTCAGTCCTATTTCCTTCCTGGCTGCATCAGGACTCCGCTGGTAAAACTATTGATTTGGATTCTGTTAGGAAATCTGTTCTGGAAAAACAGAGCCAAATGAAATTACAATTTGATGGTACCTCAGATGGTAAATTGGTGGACCTGCTAGTTGGTGATTGGGTTTTAATCAAGAATCCAGGTAGGGTAGTTAAAGGACGCTCGAAATTTTTTGCACCCATCCAAGTAATTAAAGTGAGTAAGGGGGCAGCCTTTTTGGGGAAAAAGGGTTGGTGGAACAAACGCCAGCTTGTGAAAGTCTCTGATCACCAAGCAGAGATTATCAAAGGAAAGAAACATGATGGTAACTCCGGTAATTTGGATTGGAGTTTTTGGATGAGTACTCCTTCTGTTTCTGGTGTTCCTAGCCATTCCTTCCCACAAGCCCCTCAGTCTTCAGAGCAGTCTTCAGGGGAGGTTTCTCTGGATCCTCCAAACGTTGTTGTTACCCAGGATGTCCCTACTCACACAAAAGTTTCTTCTTTCGGCAGACACATCAGGGCTCCTGAGAGATATAACGAGTTCATTAAATTTTAGGCATTTGTATTACCTGTGTTTAGATCCATTTTATTGCATATGTTTCCTCTTTCCATTTTTATTGACTGTTGTAAGGGGGAAGGTGGTGTAATGGCGGGCTCCGCTCGCGTTGCCGTCTTCTCGTGGTTTTGGCTCGTGGGTTCGATCCCTGTCCACCTCGCGAGCCAAAGCCCGAGCCTAGTGTGTTTACTTTTAAGTATATGTATACACGTGCTACGGCCCGTGTATACCCTGTTGTGTTTTGAATTACTTCCCTCGCGCATGGACGGCTGAGTCCTTCCGTTTGCCATTGTAACCACCGGCTTCACGGAGACCAGACGTCTATGACGGGTGGAGTCATCTTTGAGAAGAATAAATTCACTTACCTGAATCTACTGCCTCATCCATTCTTATTACAGGCTCACTGGTTAGAGGCGGCAGACCCGTAAGCAGAGAACGGCCCGGGACCAGGGTTCAATTCCCGACGCGGCAGGGTCGTGGACCAGGGTCGAAACGGACTCGATAATTCTCGCCTCGGTGTCTACTCTAACCAGGGAACACACTCGGCAACTCTGGGCATTAAGCTTGCCTCATCTCTACAACGGCCCCCCACAGACGCCAGGGATGCCTGGTTTCACCTTGGAGATACCCAGAAAGGGACCATCTCACAGGGAAAACCAGGACGGGTTCCCCAGCGGTCTTCAGCGCCAGGATACTCCTTGGAGTCACAGTGCGCTTTACAAGTACACCCACATTTACATTTACACATGAGGCTACTCTTCATACATTCTTGTATCTCTCCTCTTGTTTCCGCCATCTCCTTTTTCACATTTTATCGTCATTTACAAAGACTCTTCACTGTATCTGCAATATTATTGATCTTTGCATTGAAAAATATAGAACTTATTGTTTACTATTTGGCACTACATTGGCCATAGATGTGAAATAGATATGGCCCACTGTTCATCCAGCACTTCACTAACCACCCCTCAATAGAAATGTTCTACAGTGAGGCAACATTATGTTTCTACCGGTAAGATGTTCACTCATCAGAAATGCCTCCACTAAACTAACAAAGACCACTATCTTGACCTCACCAAACTCTGAGATTGTTTCAGGCAAATAAATCTCACACATGGGTCATTTTGAACCCTAAACGAAATCGAGAGTTTTGCTTGAGAGTACATGCTCTGTCAGTCTTTGTTCTCCTTTGTCCTTTTAAGGTTAAGCTGGAAGTGAGTCAAGCTGAAGAGGAGTCAGAAAACAGAGGGTAACTTACAAAAAAAGGACTAGAGACTGCAGGGCCACCCTTTCTGTAATAAAGTTGTCTGATTAAAG
Organism: Lissotriton vulgaris; assembly: GCF_964263255.1. Taxonomy (NCBI): domain Eukaryota; kingdom Metazoa; phylum Chordata; class Amphibia; order Caudata; family Salamandridae; genus Lissotriton; species Lissotriton vulgaris. The sequence goes on along the minus strand of NC_141689.1, from coordinate 270,067,112 downwards.
GAATAGGCTAATCCTCTATTCAAGATAACATTTATATTAGAAAATTACAAGCTTAAAACATAGTTAAAAGGTGTACAATTAAAAATGCAAATTTTTTACACCCTGAATGAATAAAGGGCTCTCAAAGCGTATAATTTCCAGAAGCTGGGGTAAATGTTACTTATCAGTCTTACTCTCAAAGGATTAACCCGCTGTGGCTAGAAGCCACAGGGTACTTTGTGGCTTCAGTGTAAAACACTACCTCGGCTGGCAGTACAAGTTACAAGCTACTGATTAAACTACCTGCCACAGAGATGCAAGTTTGTACTCGGGCAGTAGTGCCATGCACCCCTTCCATCGTCTTACAGAAAAGAGAAAAATGGCAGAAAATAATCCACCAAATAAAATCAATGTGGTAACCAGAAAGAAATGGCCAGCCTCACTAGTTGCCAAGAACAGAATTGTATAGCAAATGGGCACAGAAGAAGTAAGGGCAAGCTCATTCAATAGGTAATGGAGACATGGACAGATAGTGGCGCAGATGGGAACAAAGGGCAGAACACTAAGTTCATAGGTCAAGTTCTTGGTTTTAAATAGCAACATAAAGTGGATTCCAGCAAATGTTGGTGGAAATGTCTCTAGACGGAGAACAAGACCGAAGTAACGCTTTAACTTTCACACTTTATTAGAAATCTTTCTTTTATCTGTGCAATTAACCTACACCTAAGGAAAGGTCGGCCTACTAACATTACATTCTGTACAATCCATTCTTGTAGTCGTTTACTAACTGGTACTGTGCTCGATTCTTCAACTTTATTGCCTCCTAACCCTTCTTCCTCTATTACGAAGAGTCTACAATCTATGACACAACCTTGATGATAAAAACAGCAAGATGGAGAAGAGACAGCAGTCACCAAATTGAGTTCAGGATGGCCTCACTGAACATCATGTATCACTTGCGTGTTTGCAATAAATTTCTTCACTGTTCTGGGCGAAGGAGAAAAGTTCTAGAGGTTTCACTTGAAGGGAAAGTGTAAAATATAGGTGGTAAATCGATTGCGTTTTGTAATAACATCTAGATATGGTATAAAATAATATATGTTTGTCTCCCCCCATAAAAACAGAAAATGAAACTGCTATGAGGTCAACTGCTTCCTAAACCTACTGGTTGACAAAAACCAATCAGTCACTATCAGGGAAGACATCCTTACTTTTTTAATCTCTACATTTTCTTCCGCTGATTGGTCACGGGCAAAGTTCTGCTGCACCGTCTGCAGATTAAATAACATCTGTTTCAGAGCTTCAACAGGGCCATGATGGTTCCCCCCTGAAAGAGTACTCTCCTAAAAAATTGTACGAAACAGTAATTAATTTAAACGAAAAAGCTTGCATCGTAACAATTGCACATGAGTTTAAGGCATCTGCTTTAAAATGTTTTTGCAAATTTAAAAGAGCTTTATAACTAGAGTTCAGCGATAAACAACAAATTATTTTTTCTGCCGCAACTTGACTGGAGTATGAGAAAGCTATAAAAAAGGATTAGAAGGTGCACTCATCACTTATGTGGACCATTAAAGAAGCCTAATCCAAAAATCATTAAACATGACAACAAATTTTACTACATATGTAAAAAATACATTACATTTTTATTTATTGCTGTCAGGTGTAGAACATATTCCCTTCCTTTTTTTTTGTAATTCTTCTAAATAATAACACAAATTCTCCACATTTAATACACAATCCACACCCCTTATTGTCTCACTAAAATATATTTTTTCTGTATCTCAGTGTAAACACCACACTATTAGAATTCATGTATCGTAAAAACATGTTAAAAACACTCATTAAAAAAAAAAAAATTCTGTCAACGCTGCGTTTCGGTAGTACATAGAATGATTCACCCCACCTTCTTCAGGACATATTAATAAATATTATATAATATCTAAAAGATAAAATACACCAAATTCAATATTCTTGGCCTCATATTCCACGTTTGGTGATCTAACTTTATATATATATATATATATATATATATATTATTCCCACCACCGCTGGTTGGAAGAAATGCTGGCGCGGGCAGTCCTGTTGCAGCCACCAGCTGGCTGTATGAATTCGTTCCGCTACACATCAAAGTTATGATGAAAACAGGACACCCAGAGCTCCAATTTCACAGGAGTTTATTTGGCAGATGACAAAAGTTCCACGACGCGTTTCGCCATTACGGCTTGGTCACGCTCATCTCGTGGCGTTGGTTGCCATTATTTAAACACAACACCCTAGTGCATAGATTAACATCACGTTAGCATATGGCGGCCATCTTGTAACATGTCAATATACTTGCAATTATATATCTAATGGTCCACTAATCCACATTTTGCCTCTCATATTTGTTAAATTGGGTCAGAAAACATAAAGAAATAAAATTCAAATAATTGTCTGCAAAAACTGTCATGATTGAGTTTTATAAGCCATTGAAATTGCTCCTATATAGTTAGTTGTACTAACTATATTTCGCGCACCCGCAATCCACTGCTGATGATGTCACATATTACATCATTCATGACATGGTCAGTGACATCACTGATGACATCACTGATGACATCTCAAATGACATCACTGATGACATCTCATTTGACATCACTGATCACATCACTGATGATATCATTCATGTGATACTACGATGCACCTCCTCACACTCTAATATAACCTTTGATACACCCAGTGTTAAATACAGACTACCATTCTTGAAACCATTGACACGCCAATACCAGTTACTACATACACACTCACTGATTACTAGGTATACACACACATTCACTCATTCACCCATAGAATCACTCATACATACAGTCACTCATCAATACAACACTATCATATGCACTCATACACCTATACAGACACTCACACACTGCCACTCATCCATGGAGTTACTCACACACCTAGTCAGTCATGCAAAGAATCAATCACACTTCCATTTCCTCAACTATACAGTTATACACACAACACCTTACTTATTCAAACATATACTAACACATACTTACTCTCTTATAAAATCACTGATACAAGTACACAATGATCCATATAGCCACTCGCACATTCACTGGCTCTCATGTATAGTCATTTATATATGCCAACTCTCACATGCACTGTGTTTTACATATGTTCTTACTTGGACATGTAGCACTGAGATATCCATTCACTCACCAACACACCCATGCACACAGTCAACCGCCCATATAGCTGTTTCCACACACACTCTTGAACTCATACACCTAGTGAATCAATTGCTCACACATCTATGCACAGAGTCACACACCTCCCAGACACCCACACACACACTCAGTCTCCCATTCAAATACTTGGGCAACCAATCAATAACCCATATAGCCACTCATATAGCTACTGATCAACACATGCAGCAGCTTACACAACAACAGACATACTGATGCACACATTCAGACAGTTTAGTCACTAACCCATGCATTTAGTAAGACACATTTAATCACTCACTCATACAGTCAGTCACGCACCTACTAAATCCTTCATCCAGACTCTTATACATCAACTCATTCTTCAATATGTAAAACATAATTAAACTTTACAGAAACACACAGTCACTGGATGATGTCACCAGTGATGTCAAATGAGATGTCATCAGTGATGTCATCAGTGATGTTATTTGAGATGTCATCAGTGATGTCACTGATCATGTCATGAATGATGTAATATGGGACATCATCAGCAGTGGATTGCGGGTGCGCGAAATATAGTTAGTACAACTAACTATATAGGAGCAATTTCAATGGTTTTTTAAATGCTAATTCCTAACTATATAAGGCCTGAAACCTATGGTTTTTTTAAGTGAATTTGCAAGGTATTTAAAATGCTAATTCCTAACTATATTAGGCCTGAATCCTATGGTCTTTTAAGTGAATTTGCAAGGTTTTTTAAATGCTAATTCCTAACTATATAAGGCCTGAAACCTATGGTTTTTTAAGTGAATTTGCAAGGTTTTTTAAATGCTAATTCCTAACTATGTAAGGCTTGAAACCTATGGTTATTTCAGTGAATTTGCAAGGTTTTTTAAATGCTAATTCCTAACTATATCAGGCGTGAAACCTATATTTTTTCAATAAATTTCAAAGGTTTTGTAAATGCTAATTCTTTTAGCGGATAAAGTTTATATATGTTATTATCCTTCTGGGACCACCTGAGCAGCCATCTTGTTTCTCAGGAGAAGTGAAGCACAAGAGAGCACAAAACAAGAGTGGAAAACGCGAAAACGGGGCAGGGTTGAGACCCCCTGACCCCCCAGCCCTTCTCAGGGGATCCCAGAAGGACCACCAAGTGGCAAACAATATTTATTTATTTTTAGATTTGCGGGGTACGAGCACGTTACGCGTACCGTGCGCGTACCCCGCGATTTATTTTTTTTGCCTTTGGGGGTCCTTTTGGGACCCCCTGAGAAGGGCTAGAGGGTTGGGGGGTCTCTACCCTGCCCCCTTTTCGTGTTTTCCACTCTTGTGCCTCAGTTCTCCTGAAAAACAAGATGGTGGCCAACACTTACTGGTTTGGACAGTTTGGAATCTTGACAGTCGACTGCCAGCCAATCATAAACTCCCTCGCGCACGTAAGGGTACGCGCACGTACGTGTACCGTACGCGTACGGTGCGCGTACGGTGAGCGCATATAGATATATAATTTGCTCAAATTCAATTTTCTCAACAACTACTGTAGGGATTTTCACCACATATAGAAAAGGCACTACTGCATACCTGTCCCTACCATTTTGCCAAGTTTGGTTTAATTCCGTTCAGCCGTTCGGGCTGTAGCCGTGTCTGAAGGTCCCATAGAAAATGCCATTTGAAAAATTTCAAATTCAATTTTCTCAAGAACTACTGGAGGGATTTTCACCAAACGAAGCAAAGGCACATCTGCATACCAGGCCCTACCATTTTGCCAAGTTTGGTGTAATTCCATTCATCCGTTCGGGCTGTAGCCGTGTCTAAAGGTCCCTATGGAAATTAACATGTGGAAAACACGTTTTGTGACCCCCCCCTTTCGGCCCCCGCTTGACGAACCCCCCCCCCGAAACTTTCAGGGAAGGAGCGGAGCAGAGCTGGCCAAAATTCTGGAAAATTACACACAGATTCCTCAATCGGCGCCAAAGTTATTCCCAATAGAATGTTGAGCGCATATAGATATATAATTTGCTCAAATTCAATTTCTCAACACCTACTGGAGTGATTTTCACCAAATATAGAATAGGCACTACTGCATACCTGTCCCTACCATTTTGCCAAGTTTGCTGTAATTCTGTTCAGCCGTTCGGGCTGTAGCCGTGTCTAAAGGTCTCATAGAAAATGCCATTTGAAAATTTTCAAATTCAATTTTCTCAAGAACTACTGGAGGGATTTTCACCAAACATACAAAAGGCACTGCTGCATACCTGTCGCTACCATTTTGCCAAATCTGGTGTAATTCCGTTCAGCCGTTCGAGCTGTAGCCTTGTCAGAATGTCCCTATGGAAATTACGGATTACGGATTTTGGAAAACACGTTTTGGGACCCCCCATTTTTCTCGGCCCCCGCTTGACGAATCCCCCCGAAACTTTCAGGGAAGGAGCGGAGCGCAGCGAGGCATATTTAAGGAAAATTACAGGCAGATCCCTCAATCGGCGCCAAAGTTATTCCCAATAGAATGTTCGGAATTTCCTATGGTAACTAGGTCCTAACTATATGGCGTTCTCTCACGACACTGAACAACCAGGAACGGACTTCACTTGTAATAGTGCAATTTTTAAAATTTTTGTTTCATGTCTCCGCCATGGCGCGTTTCGGCCTTCGCAGGCCTTGATTACATAAAGCGGCTACAGAACCCTCCTCATTTTAAAGTGACATGTGCAAAATAAATACTGAAAACAGACTTTCGTCCTGTTATAGCGTATTGTTAAAGTAGCAGAATATATATATATATATATATATATATATATATATATATATATATATATATATATAGGGTTTCAAATGGTCCATCAGGAAACTGACAAACTCTTGTTGGGTGGGTTCTTCGTTCATGAGGATGGACACACTGGATGCACAAAACAAGTCTCACTGGGGCAGGAAAATAATACGGGAACGCGCAGGTGCATTTCTCAATCCTAAATCCATTATTAATTTTTAGCAAGACGCATTTCAGCTCCAATGCTTTTATCAATTTCTTTAAAATAAATTAAACATACATGGATGGATAATGCATTTAAAATATCCAAAGAACACTCCTATGGGCGGGTGGCAGGGAGAGAGAGAACTACGCTGTCTAGGTCAAATACCATATTTTGTCCGTCATCTTTGGTTTAATGTCTCAATGTTTAGTATATCACCATACTGGTTTCATTGATGTATGCATATTGACAATTTGCCATAAAATCAATGTAAAACCCTTAATGGGTGGTAACACAGAAAGCAAGTACTGTACCATAATTCCACCATTCGACTGGCTTTAAACAGATGTTTTCTCAAAAACAGTCACACTCTGTATGAGCTGCTTCCCCATCATTCTCAGGAGCAGATATTCAACATAGTCTCTTGCTTTTCCTCAGGCACTAAGTAAGTAAGTAACTTATAAAGCGCACAAATGGCGAGGCGTCTTGGCGTTGGAGCAAGGAATGAGTTAGAGATGGGTGCGAGCCTCTTTACTGTAAGGGGAATACCCAGGCCTTCAGCATTTTCCTAAACAGGGGTCTGGTAGGTTGTAGCCTAATGATGTCTGGTAATTCATTCCAGTGCTTGGATGCTCGATAGGACAGGCTTCTGCCTCCCCATTTCGCCATTTGTAATTTGGGTACCTGGACTATGCCGAGGGGAGTACCAGTGAAAAAGTTGCTGTAGGTCTGCTGCTCCACCACCATACAGAGCTTTATGCACAAGGCATAGAGCCTTGAATTCAATGCACTACTGAACCGGAAGCCAATGAAGCTTCCTAATACGGCTGGAAATATGGTGGTATTTTGGAATGGTGAACAGCATTCTAGCTGTAGCATTTTGGAGGGATTGCAGTTTAAGCAGTTGGCGTTTGTTTACACCTAAGAAAAGGGCGTTGCAGTAGTCAATTTGTGAAAGACTTAATGCGACTACAACAGATTTCCTGAGGTCTAAGGGAATAAAAGGCAACATTTTGTGCAAGGTTTTTAGTAGGAAAAAGCATGAAGATGTCAGCTGGTTGATCTGACCTCCGTAGTTTAATTGGTCATCTAACAAGAATCCAAGATTCCTGAACTTTGCTGCGTGTAGCGGAGATGGACCTGCTTGTGCCGGCAACCAAAATTGATTCCAGAGTGGTGTCCCGTTCCCAAACTCCATGGCCTCCATTTTACCCGTTTTTAGTTTAAGGTAATTCTGGTGCATCCATTCCGCAATATGCTTCAGATAGCTGCGAAATCTCTCAGCCATGAGTTTCCCACTCGAAGAGATAAAAATGACAATCTGAGTGTCATCGGCGTATGATACCAGCGGGAAACCATGACCCCTAGTCAGCTCGGCCAGAGGTGGAACATAGATAATAAATAAAGTAGGCGACAATGCTGAACCTTTGGGAACTCCACAGAGGAGGGAAAAACCTCTCTGATTTAAAATTATCACTAAGTGCTCAATCCCGCTAGTCCCAATCAGCTATAACTATGCAGACTCAAATAGTTCCACATTGTGAAAAGTGCCCCTCACCTCAGCCGCAAATCAAATTCTAATCCATGACCCCCATAGATCCTTCATCCAAATATGGAGGTTCTGGCACCCTGCCAGACACACCCGCTCATCTGAAATCAAATCTACTACTCCAATGCATCATTCCTTCAAAGTGTGGTGGTTCTGGTAGAAGTCCCCTTGTAATTCGTTTCAAAAGGTCCATCATGAAACTGCCGAACTCTTGTTGGGTGAGTTCTCTGTTGGCTTGGATGGAATCATGCTGTATGCAAAAAACAAGTCTCCCTGGGGCAAGGAAATAATACGGGAAATTTAAATTACCTATACTTAATTTATGCGGTAAAGTTCAATAAGAATAACTCAGTCAGAAATAAGAGGCAGAATCCGTGGTATTTGAGGTTTTAAAAGGGGTTTTATTCCTTAAAAAGGAATTGGTTATATGGTTCGAACCATGGCAAATCGCATTCCGTCACCACGAAGGTTCGGGAAGGGACAGACAATACTTTATTGACAAGTTATCATATATATAGTCAATGCATTACAGTAAAGACAGATGCAGGAGGCGTAACAGCTGAAAGGAGAGATAAGAATACACATACGTAATGAAAAAGGCGTTACAATAGGCGTGCATGAGGGCATGTACTAGAAACGTCATTATGAGATGTCACATGTGGGTGTATCCATAAGAGAATCCTGCAGTGTCAGCAGAAATATATGGCAGAGATGCGCGCGCAGCAGCATGACGTGTAATTGACGTGGAACTGGAGGGTGAAGGGGACTTGACATTTAGCCTTACATGAGGAGACAGAAGTCTGGGGTGTCAGAACAACCTAATCCCAAATTGTATCTAATATCTTGTGTTTAAGGAACTGTATTATCTGGAAGGAAAGGTCTCTCGGGCAAAAGGCTATTCTATACTGACTGCTAGTGCGTGCATATGCGTCTACGTGTCTACATGAGATGCGAGGGGGCATGGGCCTACCATGGTAACAGGAGCTATGAATTACTTGCATGGAGACAGTGAGGCCGGGCCCTTTGCTCTGCAGCTGGAAGGATGTTTTCCTAAACTACTAGACAGGAATGTATTTTCGAGGAGCGGAGTAGATAACTTGAAGGCAAAATACCGTTTTGGCAGGCAACAGGCCGAGCCAGGCACCGTTAGCCGTGCAGGAAGTAAGACAAAGGTCATGGATACAGATGCTCATCCAGGCTGGAGCATTCAGAGGCAGAAAGCAGGAAAGGACTCGATGACAGAAATCAGGGCCTAACTCGCCTGAGCCAGGGAAAACGTGAAAAGTGCACCATGAAAAGACGTTGGCAAGGCACACTTAGGAACGGAATATCCGACCCATTCATGGTGGATCTGAAAGAGGACATGTTAACGTTGGACGCAAATGTATTTGCGTCTTCATAGCTGGTACAGAAGGGAAGTTACATGCACTTTAAGCTCGTACATGGAGACGGTGGGGTACACGATAGGGAACATTTCTGACCATAAAAATTTATATTTCCTCATTCCCTCCTTGTTCCCTACGAACCCTTCATGATATATCGATACTCATAAATCTATCAATCTGTTCACGAAGTATCATTTGCTCTTCTTTCTTTTTATGTCGTTTTGAATGAGAACTTGAATGAGGAATACATGATGTGGCGCACAAGCCGCAAATCGCTGGCCCACATTGTAGACATAGGCAACAACTGAATACTATGAGAAGGGCAATACCTAGGAAGGATAGGACCTTCCATCCCCAGGCTGACAACGTGGTCCAGAACCAACCGGACCAAGTCCAGGTGCCTGGATTCGGGTGTATCTGACTTGCAATTTTGTGAAGACGAGTAATGGCTCTATATACTGATGGCGCGGTTTCTGGAATGAAAACACAGCAACTCGATCCGATGACTCTACAGGCTCCGCCCCTATCGGCCAGGATGACGTCAAGGACGAGACGATTTTGAAGAACAACAATCCGCATCGCAGACTGCTCCTCTGTTAAGTTGCCTAGGGCAGAAGTAGTCTCATTCACTACTGCTTCGAGGGTTCTAGTTAACTTGCGTATCAGTTTACTATTAAACATAGCACCTAAGTAGGGAAAGAAACCTTTATTGAAATCTGTGTATTGCTCCCATGCCGTTTCAGTATAGTCGACAATCGGGAGATCTCTCTGGGGTCTATTGTGTACTAGATGGGTATTCCTATGATAATCAGGAGGGGCTAGGAAAACAGGTGGCAGAAGGAATGCAATGTAACAGGTACCATCCCAATCTAGAGGTAAACGTATATATGCGGTATGACCACAAATGAAGTAGGAATGTCGTGAAGCTTTAAACGCAGACTTGCCCTTATCACTGAATTCGATCACAGTAGCACATTTACTATGACCCAGGTGTACTGAACCATTCTTTCTAACACATAATTCACCTTTGACTGGTAATACTGACATAGCAGGCAAGACTGGCTCGGATTCGGATTCAACATTCAGAATCATGAGATTAAGTGTAAAATTACCTAATCCATATACTTCATTTTCTAGATCAGTCCCTGTCCTTTTAGGAAGTCCCTCCTTGTCAGGGAAACATACTTTATGCAGAACTGTGTTCAGGTTTTCCCATACCCAGTTGCCCTGGTAAACTACGGTATTTGAATCTAAAGAATTAATCAAACTAAACCATGCCCCACAGGAACCATTATGTGTGAACGGGTACGGGAAAAGGGGCAGAACTCCCTTGTATTTCTGGTAGGGAGGGAGTCGGCCACATATCCAACAATTTGTAGCGTTGCTGGTCTGATGGGAGTGATGTAACATACTAATGAAGGTGTTGTTGCGCAGCGCAAGTCTGTAGGACAACTCATGCGGGGGTAATTCACTAAAAGAATGTTCGGTAGTGACGTTGAAAGCAGAATGTGCATTCTTGAAAATAGGGTAATAGATGTGCAATAGTATACTTGCAGCAATAATCAAAAGACTTAGAAAAAACATAATCAATAGTGTCACTATACAGTGACTACGAAATGATTTACAATATTCATGTTTCTTGAGCTGTTTCTGTCTATCTCTCTCTCTATTTCGGTCTAGGGGATACATGTCAGAGACTAATTTAACCGATTCACCTAGGGGAGGACTTAAACAATTAAACTGTCTGACTTGCTAGACCTTAGTTTCAGTTTGTATTCTTGGGAAGCGGTTTTCTCAACCAGGGGGAGTTTTGAGTCAGTCTGTGGAGGAGGGCAGGGCTGAGAATTCAAATCAGAAGGCAGTCCGTGAAATTTCTTGATGTGGCTCGAGTGCAGCCACCCCTTGCGGCCCTCAATCTTCACTGCTGTCCTCGTCGTCAAAGTACCAATTTCGGCGTTTGCCAGCGGGGCTCCAACGGGCTCCGTCGGTCGAAGTTTCTTATAAACACATAATCCCCAGGAACCACTTCATGGGGCTTCACGTCGGTGTTGTCGGGGAAAGCTGCAGCTACCTGTGAACGACAAGATTGTAGTGCAGACATCAAGGAGGCAAGGTAATCTGTCAGCATATTACAATCCACATCTGTTATTTTACGAGGTATAGGCGTCCCCCACATATTTGGTGGCCTACCGAAGACCACCTCATACGGGGATAGCCCTGATCGAGAATGCGCTATCATTCTCATGTAGAAGAGCGCAACTGGCAAAGCTACTATCCAGTCAACGCCTTTCTCTCTGCCGATTTTAGCAAGTCGAATTTTCAGAGTCTGATTGTGGCGCTCCACGAGACCTGCTGCCTCGGGATGCCGGACACAGTGGAATCTCCACTGATAGCCTAACAGGAGTGTAACTTGTTTTACAAGCTCGGATGAGAATGGCTGGCCGTTATCTGAGTATACGATACGGGGCAAACCATACCGTGGGAAGAATTCGCGAACCAGCTGCTTGGCAGTGGTCGGAGCAGTGTAATCTGGGACTGGATATGCTTCTGTCCATCGGGAGAGTGCACATACAACTACGAGGACATATTTGAATCCTCGACAACGTTCCATCTGGATATAATCCATCTGGAGGACTTCAAAAGGGTGATCGGGAGGATGAAATCCACCTTGATCTACAGGAATGCTTTTACCTGGATTGAACTGACAACAAATCAAGCAAGTACGCACTTTCTGTTTGGCTGCTGCTCGTAAGTGTTTATTGAACCAGATGTTTTGAATACTGTCTAGCATAGCTTTTTCTCCTAGATGTGCAGGACTGTGTACTGTGTTAATGATGACTTGAACCATAGAGTCGGGGAGAAACCATGTAGATTTTCCCTTCGTCATCCATCCCTGATCAGTTTGGATCCCTCCTAGTTCAGTCCATTTCTTTATTTCATCTGGTGTAGCATGTGTCTGTATGTCAATTACATCATGGGTGGGATCCCTAACTGTCATGCAGTGTGTCGGTGTCGGAACTATTGTCTTTGTCAGGTCAGTTGCGTGAGTCTGAGCTGTATGCTTGGCTGTTCGGTCTGCCAGGTCATTACCCTGGGAAACGATATCAGTGATTTTTGTATGTGCCTTGCACTTCATGATGGATATAGCAGTAGGCAGATGTATTGCGTCTAACAGAGCTTGAATGAGGGGACCGTGTTGAATGTTGGCACCGTGAGAAGTTAAGTAACCTCTCTCGCCATAATACGCCGAAGTCGTGCACAACTCCGAATGCATAACGGGAATCTGTGTATATGTTAACTCTCTTGTTCTTGGCTTGGATACAGGCTTGTGTCAGAGCGATGAGCTCTGCAGCTTGAGCTGACAGGGTGTCAATACAATTTGTTTCTATGACTTCAGTGTCTGTCGTGACTGCGTAGGCGGCCACTAACTCTCCTGTACTTGTTCTCATACATGAACCATCCACATAAAGTGTCAGGTCTGGATCTGGTAATGGAGTGTCTGCCAAGTCTTGTCTAGGCTTCGTCGTAATAGTAATGACTTCAATACAATCATGTGCCAATGGGTCTGTTCCACTTAACGGCAAAGGTGTGGCGGGATTTAATGTACTACAGCGTCTGATTTCTATGTGTGGCTGAAACAATGTCAATTCATAACCTGTCAGTCGTGCTATAGTCAAGTGCTGGGTCTGTGTTCGGTTTAAAAGAACTTCCACGGAGTGTGGAACTTGTACTGTCAACTGATGTCCTAACACTATAGAATCACTTTGTCTGATTGCTAGAGCTGTCGCTGCAACTGATTTCAAGCACGCAGGCAGAGCCTGGGCTACTGGATCTAATGTGCTAGAAAAGTAAGCACACGGTTTGTGTGAACCTGCTTGTTCCTGTGTGAGTACTGACAAGGCAGTACCTTCGCGTTCTGTAACAAAAAGTGTGAAAGGCTTACTTTAACATGGTGTTGCTAAAACGGGTGCTTGACATAAGGCTTTCTTTAAGTCTTCAAAAGCTTGTGTATGTTCCTGAGTCCAAGGGAGGACAGTCGAAGACGCTGCCTCCTGGGTTGTCAACTGAATGAGTGGCTTTGCTAGAAATGCATATTGAGGAATCCATTGTCTGCAGTAAGAAGTGAGGCCTATGAAGGCCCGTACCTCCTTTTGTGTCTTGGGTCGTGACATATTTACAATTAACTGGATGCGATCAGGTGTGAGCTGTCTCCCCCCTTTGGACAGCAAGTGCCCAAGGTAAACAACTTGCTGAACACAGAATTGCAGCTTCGAAGGGGACACCTTGTGCCCCTTGTCGGCCAGAAAATGTAAAACCGTCAGTGATGCTTTTTCACATTCAGGTTCGCTTCGGGCGGTGATCAGCAGATCATCGACATACTGAAGCAGAGCAGTGTTATCAGGCATATGAATACTGTCAAGTTGTCTTTTCAGTGCTTGGCTATAGATGCTGGGGCTTTCTGTGAATCCTTGAGGTGCGCGTGCAAATTTGAAGCTTCGTCCATTTAAACAGAATCCGAACAAGTATTGGCTTTCTGGGTCAATTGGAACACTAAAGAAAGCGTTCTTCAGATCAATTACGGTAAAGAACGTTGCTTCTGGATCGATAGCTGTCAACAATGAAGAGATATCTGGGACCACGGGGTACTGTGGTACAATACATTTATTCAATTTGCGCAGATCAATAACTAATCGATAAACTGGTGGTGCATTGGGATCGGTGCGTTTAAGAATTGGAATGATAGGGGAATTACATACATTGGAGTCAGTTTCCACAACCACTCCTTGTGCAATGAGCTCGTCAATGATTTGCAGTAAAGCCACTACAGCATCTGGGGGTAACTTGTATTGTCGCATTCGGGGTAATACCACTCCTTGCTTGAGTGTAACTCGATATGGTGTGATGTGCATACAACCTACATCAGTGGGGCCTTGCGCCCATAAATGTGCAGGGACATCCTGTAACCTGGGATCAACATCTCTCAATACATAGTGACCTTTAAAGTCGCGCAGAAATAGTCGTACTCCTTCCGGAGAACAACATATTACAGCTCCTAGAGCTTTCAGTGTCTTTATACCTAGCAAGTTTTCTGGGCATGATTTTGTAAGTAGTAAGTCTGTAGTACGTGTCAAAGGACCAACTGCAAGGGGAAGTGGTTGCGATACTTCGTTAATAATAGGCTTTCCTGAAAATCCAAGGGAAACATTCTGTGAGCCTGAGAGGGGTGCCCCTGGAACCTCGTCGTGACTGATAGTTGTCCTGCTTGCCCCTGTATCAATTAAAAACTTTCTGTCTTTTCCTAATACTTGACTATGTACATAAGGACCCTCTTGATCTACAGGGACCTCAATAAGAGGCAAGCCAACCTCCCTCTCTAGGCTGTTTCATGTGTATCGCTGATAGTCAGGATAATCATTTTGCGCATACTGGTACATCTGTTGTGTCGTGTTTTGTGTTGCAGTGATGGGCTGTGACTGTGGCACTGCTACGGTCTGTACTGTCTGTTGTGAGGCTTGCAAAGGCTGGATATTCTGTGGTACTTGTTGTTGGACCTGGTCTTGTCTAGGTGGACGTGGTCTCTCTTTGGTTTTACCCGTAGAGATATTATGTTTCAAAACTGTACAATCGTTTATATAGTGACCTGGCTGCTTACAGTAGTTACATGTCCCTTTAACAGGACTTGCTGAATTATTGGACTGTGTTGTACCCTTTTTCTGACCGTCAGCTGGAACTGACTGAGCAACTAGCATTTTCATTTTTGTGTCTTTCATACGTCTTTGTTCATGTTCATGTTCCTCTCTAATTCTATTCTGGTGGTACTGTAACATTTGTAACATTTGTGAAGGGGTATTAGCTTGCCAGGTGCTTTCGACTTTCAATACTCGGTTCTTAACCTGGGGCAGGGAATTCTCGACTAATTTGGATACAAAAAGATGTGGATATGACTCGCTACTTGCTTTCAGGCCACTATTAATACCAAAACATTTCTCAAATCGGGAATAAAAATCACTAGTGTCTTCATCAGGTTTCTGTTTACAGGCTGATATTGCATCCCAGTCTTCCTTTTTCGTTGACAATAAACGTGGTAATACTTGTACTAACAATCCTGGTAATGCTTTAGTTTTGTCCCCAAGCCATAGGCCTGGAGTACGAGTGTTTTCTTCGTTTTCTAATGCAGCCCACTCAATCTTTTGCTCTCCCACCTCCCATTCTTTTTCCTTGAGTTTCTCGTAAATACCGGCAGGCAATAATACTTTCAATATTTTCATGATATCAGGATAGGTGTAATCACCCATGAGTAACATGTCTTTTATTTCGTGGTGGAACCCTGCTGGATCTTTGTCATGACTAGGCACTAGTTTCTTCATTTCTAACAATTCCATTTTTGTTAAGGGCGTGTACACAAACACACGTCTAAGGGTATTATCATCATTCATAACTGGATGCACTTCTCGTAAGGGATTCTGTCTGTCTATGTAATATGTTTTTCTTTCCATGAAGGGAGCTGGATCAAGCTGTGGACACAAGAAGGCACTGTACCTGTGCCGATGTTCTAGAATTACTTTAATTAAGTCAGTACCTAGACCTCTCCATTTCCTCATGAATAGTTCTATCAATATATCGGGTAGGGGACCTGGATCAGAGTGTTGGCTTTTATACAATATAAGAAGATGTTGTATCATGTACATACCAGCTAAACGCTGTTCGTCTGGTGAAAGATTCAAAAACGTGTGTGCTAGCGCATCATCACTATATTTATCAGATCTGTCAGCCCATTGTACTGCTGACCTGGCTAATTCTTGTTCATCCATAGAATCGAGTACACAGTACCCCATTCGTTCTCGAAGTATTTTATCAGTAGCCTGAAATAAGTGTTCAGGCGTCCTTGGATTTGACATGGCAGCTTGAAAAAGTCTCTTACTTTCTGGACGTACTGGACGCATTGAATTACTTAAGGGTCTTCCCTTACCTACATAAGCTATCATTTCTTTATCTGATTGTTGTGAAGTTTCTGCTGAATCCTCTGTTTCCTCTTCCCCTTGGGAGGAAGTTGCATCATCTAATTCAAGATCTTCGTCGGGTGCTCGCTGAGCATGTATTTCTATTATTTCCTTTCGGAGCTTTCTAACCATATGATGTACTTGCTTTTCCTTATCGTGTCTGCCCTCCGACATATTCTGGCTCCATCTAATCAATCTATCCATCTCACTTTGCGGAAAACCTGCCTGATCGTGTTCTCTTATTAAGCAATTAACCAAAAATTGCATGATCAAACCTTTAGTCTCAACCTTTTGACGTGACATGGCTTCAGCAACAGACTCCGGCCCTTCTCCTGTTCTAATAAAATCGTACAGGTTGTCTAGATGTTCTGGCATTCCTGGTAGTAATATTAAATAGTCTGTAACACGTCTCAAACGTAGGGACGCTAGTAACATGGGGCCTGACGTACCAGGCACTGGGTCATATCTGCAGTCTGTGAGCTCTCGTCTAAGTATTTCGGCCGGAACGCCTTTCGGTGTCCGCGCCTTTGCTAGATCTCTCATCGTAATTCGGTGTATCTGTGGGGGTGTTCGATAACCTCCCGTGGCACCTCCTGAACCTCCTGAACCGGAGGCCTGGGCATAACCTGACTGTACTTGTTGGAGCGGGGTTGGGTCCTGGGCCACGCCAGTCCCAAAAGGATTTAATGGATGTAGTTGATGAATACCGGGGGTAACAAGGGGAGCAGGTGCGGGCAGTGGACCTGGAGGAATCTGCAGTTGCGGACCTGGGGGCTGATGCTGTAGCTGTTGGGAGACGTCAGCTGGAGCAGGTGGTACGGATGCACGAGCAGGTGCAGAAGTATATGAGGGAGCTACATCGTCTAGATAGGAAGAAAGGAATATATCCTTTGCTGTCTTGTGGTGTAATTTAGTCGGAAGCAATGGAGGTGGCAGATCTTTTGGTACTTCCGGGGTGGCCTTAGGTAAACCCTCGGCCATAAGAGGATACATACCATTCATAAGAGTGTTTCGTTGTCTGTCTACTTGTTCTGCTTTTACTCGTATACCTTCCTCAACTAATACGTTTTCTCGGGCTTTGTCAGACTCCTCTCTACTCTTCTCTTCTTTTCTGAGCGCTTTCTCTGTGCGTCTATGCGATTCTTTACGCCATAATTCAATGGCATCCTTCTGTGACTGTCTGGCTTTCTTTTTCCATAATGCTTCTTCTACTCTCATGATGCAATCAGCATCCCATGTCCCAGCAGCTGGCCATCTCTGATTCTCTGTTAAGTCTTTAGTATAATCTACCCATAAATCGAGATATAATACGGCATCCAAGCCATGTTTGTGGTACATAAAGTACCCTGGAGTGTCCCTAGGTGGAATAGGAACAGCTTCCTCGAGTACCCCTTTTCTGGTTTTTATCTGTCTTAATTTGGAGAACAGTGGCATCTTGAACCCTGCTATTTGATACTGACGTGAACCTGAACACAATTTTATACAATAAACACAGTAATGAAAATCGAACAATCACTCATACCACGACATTTAAAACCACATTAAAACATTTTCAAAACGAACAATAATAATTAGAATAAAACTAGCTAACTGCATGATACAGGATGTACTGCTAAACAGTACAGATACACCGCTAAAACAGTGCAGACCGGATATACTGCTAAACAGTACAGATACACCGCTAAAAACAGTGCATACCGGCTCTGTGTACCCAAACCCGTCTTGACCGGCACAAATTAATGCGCACGTCTAGATGCGTCCCCAGCAACGGTACTCACCGGGAAGCACGGAACAGAAGGCCTCGGAAACTCGACACTGGACTGGACTGGACTCGACTCGTGACGTAGATACTTCGGAACCTGGTGGGCCTCCGTATACCTCGGATCTTGCTCTCTCAGCTAGGCTCTGGTCGGGATCCTCCGCACTCCTCACCGCCTCGTCTGGGTGTTGATCGCAGCCTCAGTCACCTCCGTTGGCCTGAGGGAGATACAGGAAATCCTGCGGGTACGCGTAGTTGTCCGTCCGGCTGTGGCAGGGGACCGGGCCTGCAACGCACCTCCGGTGCGTAAGGTGGGGGAGGGGTCCCTATTCGGGTGCCAATTATGTGGTAAATTTAAATTACCTATACTTAATTTATGCGGTAAAGTTCAATAAGAATAACTCAGTCAGAAATAAGAGGCAGAATCCGTGGTATTTGAGGTTTTAAAAGGGGTTTTATTCCTTAAAAAGGAATTGGTTATATGGTTCGAACCATGGCAAATCGCATTCCGTCACCACGAAGGTTCGGGAAGGGACAGACAATACTTTATTGACAAGTTATCATATATATAGTCAATGCATTACAGTAAAGACAGATGCAGGAGGCGTAACAGCTGAAAGGAGAGATGAGAATACACATACGTAATGAAAAAGGCGTTACAATAGGCGTGCATGAGGGCATGTACTAGAAACGTCATTATGAGATGTCACATGTGGGTGTATCCATAAGAGAATCCTGCAGTGTCAGCAGAAATATATGGCAGAGATGCGCGCGCAGCAGCATGACGTGTAATTGACGTGGAACTGGAGGGTGAAGGGGACTTGACATTTAGCCTTACATGAGGAGACAGAAGTCTGGGGTGTCAGAACAACCTAATCCCAAATTGTATCTAATATCTTGTGTTTAAGGAACTGTATTATCTGGAAGGAAAGGTCTCTCGGGCAAAAGGCTATTCTATACTGACTGCTAGTGCATGCATATGCGTCTACGTGTCTACATGAGATGCGAGGGGGCATGGGCCTACCATGGTAACAGGAGCTATGAATTACTTGCATGGAGACCGTGAGGCCGGGCCCTTTGCTCTGCAGCTGGAAGGATGTTTTCCTAAACTACTAGACAGGAATGTATTTTCGAGGAGCGGAGTAGATAACTTGAAGGCAAAATACCGTTTTGGCAGGCAACAGGCCGAGCCAGGCACCGTTAGCCGTGCAGGAAGTAAGACAAAGGTCATGGATACAGATGCTCATCCAGGCTGGAGCATTCAGAGGCAGAAAGCAGGAAAGGACTCGATGACAGAAATCAGGGCCTAACTCGCCTGAGCCAGGGAAAACGTGAAAAGTGCACCATGAAAAGACGTTGGCAAGGCACACTTAGGAACGGAATATCCGACCCATTCATGGTGGATCTGAAAGAGGACATGTTAACGTTGGACGCAAATGTATTTGCGTCTTCATAGCTGGTACAGAAGGGAAGTTACATGCACTTTAAGCTCGTACATGGAGACGGTGGGGTACACGATAGGGAACATTTCTGACCATAAAAATTTATATTTCCTCAACAAGTGGGTGCATTTCTCAATCCAAAAGCCATCATTTATTTTTTAGCAAGAGGCGTTTTAGCTCCAAAGCTTTTATCAATTTCTGCAAAATAAATGAAACATACATAGTTGGATAATGCATTTAAAATAGCCAAAGTCATCTGTGACCCGTTAGAAATTGTCTCGGAGAGTGGTTCCCGGTAAAGGGGCGGTACTGTCATGGGGAGTTGTGGGAGGGGGTCATGTTTATGGGTTTATTTGTACAATCTGTGGATATGATACGATGAGCGTTGCCTTACTGATCTAATGTGAATGCAGCCCGTAATGGATATTTGATGAATGTAACTTTGCCCTGATTTCAAATCAATAAAAATATTATAAAAAAAATAAAATAGCCAAAGAATGCTCCTATTGGCGGGTGGCAGGAAGGCAGAGAGAAAACTACGCCGTATAGGTCCAATACCATATTTTGGCCGCCATCTTGGGTGTAGTGTCGTAATGTTTACTATATCACCGTACCGGCTTTTACTTATAGGGATTAGGAGATTCTGCAGTAATAGTTAATATAGGATCCATCTTGGCTGCGGAATTAGGATCTGAAACCTGTGGCGATACGTCTGGAAAACAAGAGTATCAACATATTCCTACGACAGATGAGGAAGATATGTTATTTCAACTACGAATGGAGAGATTTTAGGAGTTGGTTTGTAATGAATATAAACTGGATATCTGAGTAATTAAAAACATTACGTTTCTGGTTCGAATAATCCTAGCACTTGGAGTCATGAATAGGGAAGCTCCTCACTCCCTCGACATATGGAGTGTTAGTAATAACTAAGGGAATTAGGGGCATGAGTTGCTATGGGGAAACATTTGCTAATATATTTATATTTAAAGTTTTATCTACAAAGATGTGGAATATGGGACCAAAAATATTTACATTGTTTTTTGTGTGTCTTAGATATTAAATAATATTTATTAATATGTCCTGAAGATGGTGGGGTTAACCATTCTATGTCCCTCGAAACCCTGCTTTGACCGAAATACATTTTTTGTATAAATATTTTTTATGATACATGAACTCTAATAGTGTGTCGTTTAAATTGAGATACAGAAAGAAAATATTTTACTGAGACAATAAGGGATGTGGATTTTGTATTAAAAGAAGAGAATTTGTGTTAAGATGTAGATTTTTTTTTAAAGAATATGTTCTTCCCCCTGCACTTGTCCAGAGACTGTTTTGATTGGCGGTTCACTATTCCTATCCGCCGGCAGACATTCAAATACCTGGGGATATGGGTTGCTCTGCTGTCGGACATGGCCTGGGCTCTTAAGATCACCCTTTTAGTCACTAAAACTAAGCAGGACCTGTTGAAATGGGGACGCTTACCTCTTAATCCACTGGGGCGAATAGCCCTCTTTAAAATGATGACTCTCCCTCAGTCTCTCAACATTCTCCAGAATATTCTGCTTGACGTTCCCCGCTTCTGGTTTTGAGGCCTGAGTAGTCTTGTCACTAAATTCCTATGGAATGGTCAAGCCCCAGAATGGCCCTCCGCCAGTGTCAAATCCCTCCCTTTGACGGCGGCATGGGACTCACAAATCTCTACCTGTACTATTTGCAACCCGCCTTCTGGTGGTCCATGATTGGTTCAAGGGGGTTGGTCCGACCCGGCCTATAGACTTGAACTCAACGATCTGGACCTCTCCCACATCCAAGCCATGCTATATGGCTACCCTATCCCTAGGGATCTCTCTACGGTGACCTGTGCTGTTTGAACGGCCTGGCGTGCTTCCCTGAAACACACTCACTGGCATAATAAGCTATCCTAACCAACACCGCTTTGGCATGGTACATGGCAGCAAGAGGTGGGGCGTTTAGCGGGCTTTCGATGCTAGGACCTTATTGGTATCTCACAATTGGGGGAGATATGGACTGGCAACCATATTAGCTCCTTTTCCGCACTCCATCCCTCTCAATTCTACCGATATCTGCAGGTCTGCCACGCCCTAGACACACACATCAAGCCTGGCACTTCACTACCAGAACACAGTCCCCTTGAGGCTCAGGTCATGATGGGCAACCTCCGAAAAGGTGGAGTCTCCCGTATTTGTCGCTCCCTAACTAATAATGGTCCCGCATCTCTCGGGCATGTGAGGCTCAGGTAGGAGGCATGGCTGAGCCCGCTGGAGGACGAGGATTGGAGAGATGCGATGATGGCACCCTGTACTTTTACTGCTTACGCCAGGCTCTGCTTGGTCCAGCTCTCCTAACTGCATGCCTCCTACCTCGTCCCAGTCGCCTCCACAGAGCCGGCCTACCCCCCGCCCCCACCCCGCCCTGGCTTGTCCGAGGTGTGGCTCGGATACCGCAGATTTCTTCCACATGGTTTGGTCATGCTCCCATATTGCCCCCTACTATACTGCCTTAGAATGGAACTTGCGGAAGTATTGGGATGGGAGGTGCCACACAACCCCTTGTACATCATTCTTGGCGTTAGTGACGGGTTGGATGGGTCCAGGGCGAACAAGGTATTCCTGGGTACAGTGCTAGTGGTGGCCAAGCGCAAAATAGCAGCTACATTGAAGGAACCCCAACCCGCCCTCTTGGCTATATGGCGCCGGGGGGTGGATTGGTGTCCCGCCCAGGAGCGGCCGTTGTTTGAGGCCAGGGGTTGCCCAGTCAAACACCGGAAAATCTGGGGCAAATGGCTGGGCGTGCTGGACTAATGGCGAGCTTCGCCCTTGTGGTGTTCCAATGTTTAACCGTAGGGAAATAGATCATTTCAAACATACTTGTTGTACTTGTACTCTGTGATGGACTTCATATGTTGCACCAATGCCTGACAAGCATTATTGTTTGTTTGTATTTTTCTTTACTTCCTTCAAAACCAATAAAATTGGTTATTAAAAAAAAATGTAAAAATAATATGTTCTATACCTCACAGCATTAAACAAAAATGTAATGTATTTTTTACATATGTAGTTACAGATATTGTAAATTTTAAAAATTTCGAGATAAGGACTCTTTCCATATACGTGATTGGTGCATCTTCTGATCCTTTTCTATAACATTCTCATACTCCAGTCAAGTTGCAGCACAGAAGGGAATTTGTTGTTAATAGCAGTATATTTACCCTGCCCCTTATAACATTTAAGGGTGTTTCTCCCTGTTTTGTGTGGTGTGTGTATAACTAGAGTTCACACAAGACCCCCTAGGATATTGCCGCATGTATTACCAAATCTTGCAACTTTGGCCTTCGGAATCTATTCCATCAGGGTATTTCATTTCGACATAGGGATGATTAAAGTAATTTGGTGTGAATCTGTGCTAAACATTCCTTTGTGAGAAAAACATAAAACATAGATCAAGCCTAGCACAACAGTACATGCCTCAAGCACACCCCACCTACCCCCCCCACACACACAGATATATATCCCTTCAAAGTGTGGGTCGTGACAAGAAAACTACTGCATGCTTGCCCATCAGAAAGTGAAAAGGGACTGACGGTGGGATTCTGGCTGGGGGGTGGAGGGGGGCGAGCGGCACCCTCGGAAAGTTGGGCAGCTGACATTCAAACAAGTACATGAAGAGTAGGGTACAAAGAGACTGCTCTTCTGCCCATTTATATTTATTGATACTAATTTCCGCAATGAGATGCAAAACGCATATTGCTTGCTGATACGGAGGAATATGTGTCTAAAGACACTATGGACACAACTCACAAAGGTATTTTTAGTTGTAAAAGTACATTTACAGCCAAAAATATCTTCATTTACCCTGATGCGAAATTCAACAAAGGATCCCTGGCAGGTGTAAATGGATTTCTCCAGCATGTGTGGAAAGTCCGAAATAGGAAATCCCATGCGAGTGGTGGGAAGTAGGCAGAACTGGTCATGGTTAACCTGGTAAGTTTGATAATGCCCAGAAACATGTATGTTGGTGGACTTTCCCAAATGCTGAATCAAACTTTTCTCACTTAGGAAATTCCAATTACAGGATGGAAAGGGCAACAGATCATCAACCCATTTAGTGGTGGTATATAGGAAGGGCTGTCTCCATGGGGTAAAATGTTTTCCTCGCGGAGAAAAATACGGACACAAAAATGTGCATTTAGATAGTGGGCTCTATTACCCGCTCATGTAATTCTAAACTTTGGTCGGAATAAAGTGTACTGAGATAAAAATCACATTCCATGACATTTCAGCAGTTCAGTATGTGCAGTAAGATCTGCATATTATTGTCGAATATCAGGGAATAACTTGTAATCGGGTAGTATTTATTGCACCCAATAAATTCAAACTCGACAGAAACAGATTTAATGAGGTGTGACTATTAGGCTAATTAGCGGCCCGCTCATAATGCGGCTAATCGAAATGGGGTTTCTGGTTTGCACACTGCCCAAGCAGGGACCCACACTCTACTCGGGGTGAGTTACACACCTAATATAACCACTGCTCACCCCTTGGTAGCTTGGCATGAGAAGTGAGGCTTATCCCAGAGGCAATGTGTAAAGTATTTGTGTGTACATGTACGCCCACACACAAACACACACACACATACACAGTAACACAGTGACACAGTGAAAACACTAGAAAAGGAGTCCATACCAGTTTAGAAACATAGCCAATATGTATCTGAATAAAACAAGACCCAAACGACAAAAACCTAACATACACAAGTCAAAATATAACTCTTTTAAAGTTGAGCAAGTTTACTCTATAGAAATAAACTGATGCACTCGTTTTAGGGCAAAGTACCTGAGATGCAGCAAAAATCAAAGACGAGGCACAGGGGAGGTGAGGTGCCGAAAAGCAGACAATGCATCAGTTCCTTACTGCACAGAGGAGGTGATGTGTCAGTTCCTTATGGCTAGGCAGGGGAGGTGATGCGTCGGTTCCTTACTGTCCCAGGGGAGGTTATGTATCATTTTCAAACATGTGGCCTCGGTTGGCCTCGGTTCCTTATTATGGTATAGTGTTGATGAAGAAATCGAAGCCCAGGGATGATGAGTCGAAAATCCAGCCGCACAGCATCGGTCCACAGGGAGGAAGAAGGCGGTGAATCACAGACTTGGGTGATGCTCGGCACAAAACTCACGCAGCCGCAGTTCTTCTGATGCGCTGACACAGAAAGCTGGATGAAGTAGAGACCATCGCGTCGTCGCCTTCCCCCGCATCGCGGAATAACTACCAGGGCTTCTCCCCACTGAGGGACTCCTACCAACGGGATTCATGAGCGCGCAGACTGGAACCCCATCGCGGCTCTCTCTCCTCCTTTTTAACACTTGGATCACCCCAAGCTAAAAGCGACCCAGTACGGCTGTACTGGAACTTCAAGCCCTCAGGTCCTTTTACCTGACTCGGCGCGACCCACCTTACAGTGGAAACCCTATTTCCAAACGACCATCATACCGCGTGGCTACCACCGCCACCACCCCCTCTCTTACACACCCGGGAGGGAAACAAACCAGGCAATTAATATCATTAGTCCTGATGATGATCCCGGTTTATTAGGAGCCAGGGGATCGAAACGTCGCCTTTTAAAATACAGTTCTACAAAAGTAACCACTGTGTTCATCTAATTGTAGTTACTGTAATTGTGAGCTTGCTATGATATGTAACTACGTGCAAGCCACAAAATTGTCTCCTTCGCTTTTGCCTGTTATTTCTTTCCTCAACTCTTACTACCTTTCCTATTTTTCTTTGTTTGCCTTCCGAATGATAGGTACAGGACTGTGCCCTATCACTTGTGTGTATTTATACTGTGGTTTTGATTGCCATACCAATTGTATAATAAATATCCTTTGCTCGGCTGGGTATAAGGATTTAATTTATAGCACTGTCTCTAGTCTATAAATGTTTCTTGTTAAGCTAACCTTCCTCACTACTAGGACCTCTGTTCTTTATAGTACGTGACAGAAAGCTGGGACCTGCGTTGTTAGCCGCAGTCGTTGCGTCATGTGGGGACCACACTCCGGTGCTGGTATCGGTGATGCGTCAAGGTTGCACTGATGCGTCGGTTAGGATTGACGCTGGAGTCGATGCATGGATTTCCCCCTTGAAATCACCAGAATTCACTTCCCCCCAGAAACTGGATTTAGCACCACCTGGCAAGTTAGGACTCTCAGTAAAAGAGCCCAAGTTCTAGGAGGTAAAGTATTTGATGGCCCTGAGACCTCTTAACAGGATGCAAGCACACTCAACTCTTGGAGAACCTTGGAAGCAGGATGTAGAACCTTGGAAGCAGGATCTAGAAAGCAAAATCCAGTCCTTTCACTCCCAGGACAGACGCTACAGCAGTAGGCCAGCACCGCAAAGCAAACAGGCAGTCTCTCCTGACAGCAATCCAGCTCTTCTTCCTGGCAGAATGTCCTCAACCCAGAAGTGCTCTGAGTATATGGTGTCAAAGGTCCAGTACTTATATCTATTTCAGCCTTAGGGGGAGAGCAAACTTCAAAGGAAAGTCTTTCTAGTGCACAAGACCCTGCCTTTCCCTGCCCTGGCTCCAGACACAATACAGGCAGGGCAGGACTGGCCATAGAGGGCACTAGGCAATCCCCCAGTGCGCCGCACGGGTGGGGGCCGGTTTTGGGCCCCTGAGGGCCGTTTTTGTTACAGGGCCGTTTTTGCAGCATAGCTGCAAATTCGGCCATGTAACATAATCGGCCGAAAACCGGCCCGGCAAAGAGCTTGGCGGCACCTCCAACCCCCTCGAGTGGGGAGGGGGGGCCGGCCGAGCACTTTGCCAGGGCCGGTTGTGGTTCCCAGTCCGGCCCTGACTACAGGGGGGTGGAGACTGCTTTGTGAGGGGACAGGCACATTCCCATTCAGGTGTAAGTGTCAACTCCTCCCACCACTCTAGCTCTGGAAGGCTCATCAGCCGAATGATCTGCCCTCTTTCTCTTAAGTGCCCATGTGGACTACCATATATTTGTAAAACCACTCCATCAATACGCAAACGGATACTGCAACACCAATACAGAATCTGTTGCAAGATAGAACATGCACCATATGGTTGAATTTTACGAACAAAAGCTCCATTCTGAAAAATATATGCTATGGTGGGTCAAAAAGTTCATCTAATTGTCAACCACATGTTGACCATCAAAGAAAACCGTTGAATTTGTAATACAGATAGTGTACAGAATTGTTGGATGTGGCCCATTTTGCAGGGTTATTCCCAAACTTTTTGCTTCTTCCTCCTATTTTTCCTGACCTGTGGGTGTTGGTTTTAGGACTCTGGGCCCTTTACCACTACTGATCAGTGATAAAGTGCATATGCTCTCTGTAAAAATTGTAATTATGATTGGCTCTCCCTAATTGGCATATTTGATTTACTGGTCAGTCCCTAGTAAAATGCACTGAGTGTGCCGGGGCTGGTAAATCAAATACTACTAGTGGGCCTGCAGCACTGATTGTGCCACCCACATGAGTAGTTCTGAAACGGTAACTCAGACCTGCCACTGCAGTGTCTGTGCGCAGTTGTTTACTGCCATGTCGACTTGGCAAGTGCACCCACTTGCCAGGCCCTAACCATCCCTTTTTTTAAAATGTATTTCTTTATTTATATTTTAAAAGTTTTATATAGCGCTGGCTAGACCCGGAGGTATCTGAGCGCTTTACATGAGCATCAGATCATAGTTACAGGTTACATCGTTACAAAGGTTACACAGTTCTTAGAGCATTGCAACATAGTTACTTGTAAGGTCGAGATAAACAATAAGCACAAATACGTAAGGGGAAAAGAAGGCAAGGTGAGAGATTCAGGGGGGTTGAGTAGGGGAAATAGACAGATAATGAAGGTGGGAAAGATGAGGGGAGGGGAGGGTGAGAGTCACAGCAAGGGGAGAAGAGGGGAAGGGTGACGGGGACACAAACCGGTAGACGAGTCAAGGCAACGTCCAAAGTCCAGTCAGCTGGGATCCCAGGGGAAGTGGTATCCCTTCCCTATCTCTATTGCGAGAGGCTCCCTTTACGCAGTGGACTCTCTCAGAGAGGTCTCTGAGACTCCAAGGCCTACATACTGGATCCTTCCCGAAAAAGGGGAGAGGGAGTGCCATACCAAGTGTGAGTGGCTCCCTTGGCGCAGTGGACTCACTCAGCGGGTTCGCTGAGACTCCAGAGTATAAATATTGGATCCTTCCCCAACAAGGGGAGAAGGAGTGCTTATTCAAAGGACACAAAGGACAGGGGGTAGGCAGAGTAGCAGGCAAGGGGAGAGATTCAGGGGAGAGAGGATAGGTGTGTGTGACATGTCCTGATAGTGAAATACAGCCAATTTTGTTTTTCACTATTGAAAGGCTATCTTGCCCCATAGGAAATAATGGGGAATGCTCACCCCCAGTCAACTGATTCGGCAGTTCGGGCTGGACTGTTCCCATGAGGCACAGGGTCCGACTGATGTGCATATGACCATGTCTGAACTGGGGTGGCAGATTGAGCTAAAGAATGATTATGGATTAAACCCAGGTCAGTTGACTCGGGGTGAGTGCTTGCAATGTTCAACACTCCGTACATCATTCCGTTTGGTTTTACTTTTAGAAAATAGACATTTTCTTGTTTAACCATTCGGTGTGCCTTTGCTTGTTTGTGTATTGACTGTCTCGTCTTGGAGTGACAGGGGCTAGGGAGGTGCATTCTCTCAGACAGCCACCGGGTGGTTGATGTGTGTCCTGCCTTTCCTGAATGAGTCAGGGCTGGGCTGAATAGACCTGGGCAGCATTCAGAGTTGGAGGAGGAGTTCTCACCAGCACCTAAATAGGCCGGGTCTGCATTTAGAGTGGTGGGAGGAGATTACGTTGCACCTGAATAGGGCCTGTCTGCCTTACACAATGCTGTCCCCACCTCTTGCCGGGCAGCTGCACAGGAGAGGACAGAACTGGTTTGGACTGGGCTCAGAGATCCTTGCACGAAGAGAACAAAGGCATTTTGGGGTATGAGTATTAGAACTAAAACCCCTGAACTTTAGACTACTTCTGGAATCAAGAGGGACCTTTGCCAAGGAGAAGAGCTGGAGATACTGAGGAGAAGTACTGCCCTTGCTTTCTTTCTGGGGTTGGCCTGTGGCTGTGTGTGGCCTCTGAGGTTGTTTCTGCTACTGGGAGCTGGAAAGCAATGCAACAACAAGAAAATCGAAGCATCACTCTTCTTGCGACACTTTTTTCCGACGCAACTCCTTGGTGCGAGAAGAATCTCCCTGCACTGCTGCTGAAACCGACGCAGCGCCTGTCGCAGCTGCAAGAATCGACGCATCGAGGGATCGTGGCTGAAGAAATCGACGCAGAGCCGCTCGCCGCCACTGCATCGTTTGCTGATGCATCCCGGATTTCCACGCATTGTCCCTGTGCGGCAGGTTTTCTCCGATGTATCCCTCGCGGATCAGAGTGGTCTCAGAATCGATGCATCGCTTCCCCTACAGACCAGATCCGAAGCACGACTCCCCTGTGCCAGCGGAACATCGCATCCTCGAAGGTCTCAGGAATCAAGGCATCTCTGTTTTTCGACGCTTCCCATCGCTGCGGCAGTTTGGCTTGGTGAATTTTGTCGCAACGACAGGCACTCTGCAAGAAATAATGCATCCATAGTTTTCTATGGACTTACTTGCTAAAACCTTTTGAAAGTAATTTTTTGTAGTTTCGGTCTTGTTAAAGTTTAGATAAAGATACTTTATTTTTCTAAACCGGTGTGGTGTCCATTTGTGGCGTTACTGTGAGTGTTGGTACAAATACTTTACACATTGCATTTGGGATAAGCTTGTCTGCTAATGGCAAGCTACCAAGGGGGAGAGCAGGGGTTATCTAAAGTGTGTATCCCCCTTACCCTGACTAGAAACAAGGGTCACTATTTGGACAAAGGTGCCTACCTCTGCCAACCAGAGACCCCCATTTCTAAGAAGAATGTGTTAAATGTGACAGTTGAATGGCAAACTCTTGTATATCTCTGTTGACCTTATGTATTTATTTAGCATGGATAGTCTGATATCCTCTTTAATTGACCATTATACACTTTGTATAACATCTATGCATTCTGGAATCAATCTTCGTGGATACTAGAGCCAAGATGTCCATTTGTAATATCATAAGATCCAGGAAGTTATATGTAATTACTAAAATATGTCTCGTCCTTTGACAGAATGTATGTTATTCAAGCTATACATACTTACTTTTCTTCCACTACTAATCATATTATTCATCAACTTTTTGCACTCTCTCTTCTGGCAAGTCACTTTATATCTTTTGAATCTGATACGCCCACCTAAAGACTTTTCTGAATTATCTTTTTCCAATTTATTTATCACTTGTTAAGGCAAGATTGGTTTTACCCTCAGAAGGTCTAGACAATCGTAAGTGCAGTTAATAATGGACTTGACACATCGTTGCTTTTTAAAATTTGATGTAGCTCTACAGGGAAAATAAGATCTTAGTCATGGCAATCACTTCAACTCGGAGCTCCATATTCCAAACGTGATAGAGTAATACATTCCACGCTCTATGTAACACATTCCAATATGGCAGATCTGAAGAGACTCATCTTCCAAGAAGATGGGTAATTCTTGATTAGGTCTCCTGGGATTCCGTCAGGACCCGCTGCTTTGTTCGAGACAATACATTGGATTGCTCTCTCTACCTCTAGGCTGGTGAATAGGCCATCATAGCACGGGAGGTTGATTGTAAAATTAGGCAAAAAACCCGTGGGTGGGCAAGCTAGCTGGGGGGGGCCTGGAGGAGCGGAGTACAGTTGTGAAAAATGGTCAAACCATACGCCCCCTGTAATGTTACAAGTTAGCTGCTGGTCAATGGGCTTTTCCCTAGATCTTAATAGGTCCCAGAACCTCTTGGCGTCCTTCCTAGTGCTAGCCTCTACTAGATCTCCCCAAAAGTTAAATTCATAAACCTGTTTAGCTTCAAATATGGTTTTTTTGTAAAATTTTCTAGCAGCCCTAATAGCAACTGCATCTTTGGACTTTAATGCCGCAACAAGTTCCTTCTTAGTTTCACGACATTTTGCAGTATACCACTTGTCTGACTGTTTAGGCAAGGTTTTCGAGGGACCCCTACGAGTGGTTTGAGGAACAATAAATAAGTCACTCAGTGCCAGTACAGTCTCAGTGAATAGAGGTAGGATCTTGTTATCGGTTAGACTTAAAGTGTTCATCCGGGGCTCCACCTCTTCCAAAATAGTCCCGGCTTGGGCCATCCTTGTGTCATCGGCTAAGACTTTTGCCCACTTTAAGCGCCTGCTACAGTTTGTGGGGACTAATTCATGGGAGGATTTCCACTTATGACCGGTTAGGCCTTGACTTCCAGCCTGCCAAGGAGATGAAATAGATAGCGATAAGGGGTTGTGGTCGCTATCACCCGACACTATAACCTCCATATCTAGGTGATGTTGCCAGAGATTGTAGTTAAGCATGATATAATCAATCCTAGACGTATGGTCTTGTCTGTTATAAGTGTGAGCACCCATATGGTCAGATTTGGATCGGCCATTTGTCGGTCGCAAATTATGCTCCATACAGAGGGCATTGATCTCTATTGCGTTTTGCGACCATTTGGGAATCGGGTCAAGATTCAAAATAGGAATACCTCTCCTGGTGTCCTCCTCGAAAGTGTCCAAGATATCTTCGCTGGCCAAGGGCTCAAAACAGCAGTTGAAATCGCCTGCAAGCATTATATGGGAGTCCGCATTGCAGGCAGCCAAGTTGCGGTTTAGGCCTGTGGAAGGTAGATGGGATACGCCGCCTTTGGCACCCCTCAGGTAGATGTTGAAGACTTCCATACTTCTTCCCCCTTTGTGTGTTAACGTTAGCCACTGGAGATCCGATGATTGGGTGTTTCTTTCTTTTACCCTGAAGCCCAGAGCGATACTAATCCATATAATAAGACCGCCTGACGGGCGACCTTTGGATCCTTGTTCCTGGACTGCGGGGATAAAAAAGGTGGAGAATCCCACTCGGTGTCTTGGCTCCAAACACCAGGTTTCCTGAAAGAGGCAGATGTGAAAGGGTTCCAGAAAGTCGTTCCATTTGGGGATGTCAAAGTTACGACCAAGACCAGCCACATTCCAAGATAGAATTTTTAAGACAGAGTCAGCTGGTGGAGAGACCTTGATGGGGTCAATAGGCATGGGCATAGGAGAAGCAGTCGCACCCACAGGTTTTGGAGACCTCACAAGTGGCTCGATTTGCTGGAGATTGGAGGTCGCATAGGGGACAAGGCAGGTAGGATCCGACTGTTCAAGAGGAGTAGATGCAGGGGGGGTCATGCAGAGCAAGTTTGACCAATCTTCCCAATCTTCCCTGCTACAATTTACTGTTATGTCCAATGACAATGTCACCCCATCAACCCTTGCGTTGTTGGATCGTCCTACTTGGCTTATTACAGGCTCAGGGGCAGGACAATCAATGGAATGATGCCTTTGCAAAGTTAAGAATTCCCTTCGGGGTTGTTTGGCTGATTGCACAGGGAGTCAATCCACCTCCTCTAAGCCACCAAATCTATTATAAGTAGAGAGACCATTCCAATACAGGAGGGTGTCCCGGTGGGCCCGGGACCTATTCGGCCGTTGGTGGTGTTGGACCAATGACCAATTATCATCCTGGTTACAGTTAGGTCGGGGAGGATAAAAAAAGGATAGAGGTTTGGGTTTGACTAAGGAGTCATCATTACTGGGCCAACTACAGATGTGGTGCGCCGTGTGTGGATCTTCGAAGGTCACTACTATGCAGTCCCCCGGACTGGATTTCAGCGTTGGCCCTACCCAGGGAGTTCTGCGAACCATCAGTACGCGACTTCTTCTACCATTGGGGATTGGTCTGTTAACATTTAACCAGTGCATTATTTTATTTTTCAGCGACCAGTGATTTTCAAATTGGCCATTACCTATCATGGGAACACCCGTCAAAACAACCACATAGTCGTTTGCCTCTGGGGGAAGGTCAATATAGCCACCTCTAAAATTATCTTTGACTGGGGGAACCTGGGTTTCACTGGGAATCGGTCTATTTAGTGTTTCGTGTTTAGGATATTGCAGGTTACGTGTGGGGCCTCGTGGAGGAGCCTTTGGTTTAACGCGAGCTTGCTCCACCGTAACTGTCCTTGGTTTAGGGACAGGTTTTGTTGTGGGTGGTACTGAAGAGGAAGCTAGATTGGTTTGGGGTGCGGTAGGTTGTGGCGTTGAGTCAGCTGCAATAATGCCCTGGTTTTCCAGACTTTTCAACCCAAGAGTGGCCAGAGCAATAATGCTCTTCTCCATTTCTAACAAGTTATTTTCTATCCTTGATAGTCTTAGGTCTAGAGGTGACAAAAGTTTTTTAAGTGTATCCCAAACCACCTCTATAAATTCTTTATTATTATTGGTTAACCCGTCTACTTCAGGGTCCTCACCTGCTGGGGTATTAAGGAGGGGAATAGATGGATTTTTTCCCTGCCCCTCACTACATGACTGGGTATTAGGGGTATACTCTACTCCAGCATTGGATACTATGTTGTTGGTCATTGGCAGATCTTTTGGAACAGCAATTTTCGCTTTCTTGCGGAAATAAGCTGAGCGAGAATTGCGTTTCCTCTTCGGTTGTTTACCACTGGGGATATTATTAGACAGGTTCGGGAGAGATACAATGGGGACAGGGATGTGCACACTAAGAGGTGTCGATGGAGTATCCTCATCCTTACTTCCTGAGGCAAGTTGGGGAATAGCCGGGGTCAGTGAGTGGTGAACATTTACCTGAGTGACTATACAATGTGGGCGGGCTGGGCGCTCAGGGGTGACAGAAGTGGCTATGTGGCCTAAGGAGGATTTCTTGGAAAGTGCAATTACTTGGGACACTCTTCTGGCGGCATCTAGTTCTAGCGAGACCCGGGTTTGGAGCTTAGATATCTCTTCGTCTATGGCTATGTTGGTGCGGGTTATAAAGTCATCCATGGGGCCACTGATTTGTGACCCACGTTTAGAAGTCTTGCTACGGGTTACCCTTGGATCCATAGCGCTGAAGCACTGTGACGAAGGTAGGTCTATTTCACCTCAGTTATTGATTTAGCTTCCAAAAATAGCGAGCCAAAAGGGGTGGGCCAGTCCAGTCCTCTCAGTCCTCGAACGGCCTCAAACGGCCCGCTCTTTGCCCGGTCTTAGCCCCGGACGCTCCCGCGCAGCGTCACTCTCCGATATTTATGGGCCAAAGACCAATGGGGCGTGTTGTAAGAAGGTGGGGGCGGGGCGTTCAGGGAGAGCGGTGCCAGGTGACTCAGCCTCCGGGACCGGGACTCCTGGGAAGGTGAGTCCCGGTTCGCGCTCGCAGCCCTGAAGCCTCACACGCCCCCACAGAGCAGCCAGGCAGGAGACCACAAGGAGGCGGTGAAGGTGAAGAGATTCCGCAGCGGGACCCGTGGAGCGGGTTCCGCAAGTCGTGGGTTTAGGCAGCCCTTACACACAAGCAGCGCCGGCCAGGTCCAACAAACAGCGTCCCACGAGGAAAGGGTCCAGGTGCCTTTTAAGTTGTTAGAAGGTGGGGGCGGGGCGTTCAGGGAGAGCGGGCCAGGTGACTCAGCCTCCGGGACCGGGACTCCTGGGAAGGTGAGTCCCGGTTCGCGCTCGCAGCCCTGAAGCCTCACACGCCCCCACAGAGCAGCCAGGCAGGAGACCACAAGGAGGCGGTGAAGGTGAGGAGATTCCGCAGCGGGACCCGCGGAGCGGGTTCCGCAAGTCGTGGGTTTAGGCAGCCCTTACACACAAGCAGCGCCGGCCAGGTCCAACAAACAGCGTCCCACGAGGAAAGGGTCCAGGTGCCTTTTAAGTTGTTAGAAGGTGGGGGCGGGGCGTTCAGGGAGAGCGGGCCAGGTGACTCAGCCTCCGGGACCGGGACTCCTGGGAAGGTGAGTCCCGGTTCGCGCTCGCAGCCCTGAAGCCTCACACGCCCCCACAGAGCAGCCAGGCAGGAGACCACAAGGAGGCGGTGAAGGTGAGGAGATTCCGCAGCGGGACCCGCGGAGCGGGTTCCGCAAGTCGTGGGTTTCGGCAGCCCTTACACACAAGCAGCGCCGGCCAGGTCCAACAAACAGCGTCCCCTCAAAAAAGTAGCAGGGAAGGTGGTATTGGGCAGGATCAACGAGTGGGCAGATGGAAATCACATCCTGTCAGATCTTCAAGCGGGCTTCAGAACAGGAACAGGCACAATCGAGCAGACGTTCCGCCTTCTAATGATCTATTGGAAAGTGGTGGTGCTGGGAGGGGGCAGTCTGTATTTAGTCTTCATTGACTTGCGGACTGCCTTCGACCTGGTACCACGCGCGCTTTTATGGAACGTCCTCGATGGGTTAGGCCTCCCTCCCTATTTGCTGTCGCTGCTCGTAAAATTTCACGATAGGAATTTCGCCCAAATTAGATGGGGTGCACAGGGAGAGAAAACATCTCGTATCCCCGTGGACAGAGGCGTTCGCCAGGGGTGTGTGCTTGCCCCACTCTGTTTTCTCTTTACATTAACGGAGTGGTGGAGCCTCTTCTACAACAACCATCTGATGCACCCACCCTGGCTGGAAGGAAAATCCCAACGCTTTTGTTCGCGGACGATACCCTCCTAATTTCAAAATCACCAATGGGCATCCAATCGTTGCTTTCCAGCTTTCAAACCTTCTGTGATGGAAGGGGTTTGGCCATAAACATAGGCAAAACTAAGTTTTTAGTCCTCAACCCGCCCAAAAAATCCGTCTATCCCCCGGTCCTAGATTCTGTCCCACTTGATCGCGTCAAAGAATTTGACTACCTGGGTATACGCATCAGTGACACCATGAGCTGGAAGGCACACCACCAAAAAGT
Organism: Lissotriton vulgaris; assembly: GCF_964263255.1. NCBI lineage: Eukaryota > Metazoa > Chordata > Amphibia > Caudata > Salamandridae > Lissotriton > Lissotriton vulgaris. Next base: position 270,031,926 of record NC_141689.1, on the reverse strand, counting down.
CTTCCTTACCCACAAAAGGGTGGCAGGTGCGTTGCTCAAGGAACAGCGAGCCTCATCATCAAAACCTATTGGGGCTCCCCTAGATATCTATAGGGCAAGGGTTGTAAGCGCGGCACTTTACGGTGCTGAGCTGTGGGGCACTCATAGAGTTGACACTCTGGCCCACCTTGAGAACAACTTCCATAAAGACCTAATGGGTTTGCCCCACAGCACGCCAACAATCCCATTGCTGCTAGATGCAGGTACCCGGGCAATCTGCGACCAGGCGAAGCTACGCCCACTTCTGTTATGGTCCAGAATCTGGAATGTGCAGGAATTAAGAAGCTACGCAGAAGCTTTGAATGACATTCTGTCATTACCGGGTTCACATAAGATCATCTGGCTTAGGGAGGTAAAAAGCTGCTCTACAATTTAGGCCTAGGAGAGGCTTGGGCCAATAAATCTGCACCTCCGAAACAACAGCTAAAGAAGGTTTATTGGGCATGGGTAGACAATGAGAGGGCCCGAAGTACAAATCATTGTAAATCTGTAGTTCTGTTTCTGTCGGTCAAAGAGTCACCGTTAAGGGAACCTTATCTAGACACCATTCAGAGCTCATGGGACAGAGCACTGTACATTAAGTTTAGGGTGGGGGTGCTTCCATTATGTGAGTTCACGTCCACTTGGAAACCGCCCGCTCAAACTGTACCCTATTGCCCCTTTTGTGACCTAAGGGTAGAGTCTGTGTCCCACATGTTGTTCGAATGTAGTGTCTATGTAGCCCCGAGACGTAGGTGGTTCAAGCCCCTCTGCAGGTGTCTAGGAACTCGTTCTCACTTGGAAGCCTTGCGTATTTTACGTACAGATGCTAGACCCTTCTTTTCCACTTGTATGGCTAAATTTTTGGGTTGGGCTTGGCGTCTAAGAACTGCAAGAAAACTGTTAATCCAGTGAACGACCCCCCCTACCCAACATGCTGTCCCGGATATGAAATGTTTTTATGTCGATGATTGTTGTTAAAAATGTTTTTTTTTTAAAATATGTGAAAAATGCTTTTATGATATGTTTTTATCGAATAAAGCTACTTACTACTACTACTTGCTGGCTTTCGTGGTTCGTTATTTAATCCATGTTTTCTATACCACAACAGTTCTAGAGGCATCATGACGTTAAATATCAGTAAATATTTACCGCGTCGCCCTTGCACCGACAAATTGTACTCTTCACCGTTTAATATCTGTCACCTTTGATGTACCACTCACTCCTAATGATGTAATAGAACTCATTAGTTCCTTATTTTTGCTTTTTAAGTTAGACAACCTTAGTCAGACTACTGAACACACTCGTTCAATACGACTAGTTTTTAAAAGTTAGATAACCTTTACAATTTTTATAACTTTTAGTTGATTATGGCATTCGCTATATAGTATCAAAGAAACGTCACCCAGTCCAATATAGCAAACACTTTGACACGCCTTCATGGCATTCAAATATGCCCGACGTCGACACCACCTCTGGCTTGCAAATTTGTTTAGACCGACCACCACAACCGTATCATGGATGCCACGTGTTTTCAAAATAAGTAAGTTCTGTCTTTCAATCTCAGTTGCTTATTCTGAGACTTCAAGGCACAACACTTGAATGACAAGCTGCACATTTATTTGCTGCTGTAATTGTTTTACAAAATTGCCCTTAGCGGTCGGACGACTACTGTTGATGTTACAGTTGCCTTGTGGGTGAAACTATCATTACCTGTGATAGACACCACGGAGTTTGATTATACACATCTATATATTAAGAAACGGTGTTAGATTCTTGACTAAAGCTGATATTTTGAACATTTGTATGGCGTTACACGTTATGTTGTGCTACTGTTGACACCACCACTAACGTTTCTATATCCATTTAAAACATCTATTGGAGATATATTTACTTAACACCTTGACTGCTACAGCAATTCCCGCTTGGTGCTGAACTTTTCAGATTTCCATGGTTCATGACGAGCTCAGCTCGTCATAAGCACACGACCAGTGTACTGCATGACGAGCTGAGCTCGTCATGAGCATGGAAGGGGTTAAGGATAAATGGAGTCTTTCCCGTTCGTGCATTATCCAGCCCAATGATCAAGGCTTTGTAATATAATATAACTTATTGAGAATTCACACACAAATAATTTTGTGTGCTATAACGTAAAACACCTATACGGTTTCTTTTTGGAGGATTTTAAATCATATTTGTTTCCATATATTTCTTTTAGGATACTCATTCTTTCTCTCTGCATCGAGAGGCCAATTGATCTACATCTATTGTAAGCACTACGAATGTATTAGTTACATTTCTTTTGTTAAATAACGAGACCTCTGATAGATGATATGTAACCATAATTTACTTGATATAGGCTCAAATTTGTGAACTGAAGACTTTTCTCTTGAGAATTTTAGTTTCCTCCTAAACTATTCAACTAGTGAGTAATTTATCAATCCCTTCACATTGGGGCTTAGTGGTGTACTTTTTTTGTACAGGTACAGCTACAGGTTTAATTCTTTCACTCCTTTTGAAATCTTGGTTGCTAAGTCTATACCTCTGCACGTTTATTGAAATAAAAATTCCTCCACCGAGTATTTTATGAAGTAAGTATTAAAACAAGAAACTAAGAAGTCACGTATAATGTTAATGTTTTAGAAGGGTCAAGAAATTTCAAATGATCCACCTTTGTCCTGAAGATGGTCTCAATGATTTGATGCAACAGAGACTGGAACGTTGACGTCAAACCCATTCTTCTTCTTTCACTAGTTTTTGTTAATTGATTTAGTTTGAGTTCTGAATCCTATATCAGACTCACTGTTTTGATCCAATGAAGATAGGTTTTCATACACTGAGAATCAGCATATTTATGTATGTTTTATTTATATGTTTTCTGTTTTGAATGTATTTTTTCTTTTGGTTGTGGTTATTTCTGATCCCCCCCCTTTAATGTTGTTGGAATATGGGGCGCTAAAGAGCCCACTGCAAGTTGGCCGCACCATAGTTCAGCTCCGCCGGCCCAAAAAATTAAATCCCCATCTATCCTCAATAATAACTGCCATCCAGATGAATAACGCAGTGCATGCGCTCCCTACGTGAGCCGGGGGCCAAATCAGTTGCTTACCCCCCACTTGCTATCGACAGATAATGGAAAAAACCAACACGGGTGGCGACCGCAAACAGGCAGGTTGCCAAACAAAATTGAGACAAACTATCATCGGTGCCCAAACTGAATCAGAGAGATGGATGCCTGACTGGATGGTGCTGCACTGCATCAGCACAAAGTGTCCTGAACCCCTAAAGTAAGTGTTGGGGGTGGGGACGGCAAGGCGGGAGGGCTCTGAGGTTCTTTGATTTCTGACTTCGTCCCGTATTTAACCGCCATTTTGTGTCTCGTCGCCATTTTGTGTTGCCCTCACTCAGGCAGCACGGCGAACGGAGTGTTTTTCCTTTTCTCAGCTGCTACGTTTCTCTTCTGTTAAAAAGTAACTCCCTGCCCTTGTTTATGAAACCGATGTCAGGGTCTGGCCGAGTTCGTTAATCCATGTCTGGGTTGAATGATCCCTGTCTCGACTGACTATTTGCCTTCTCCTATTCTTTCCTTACATTATCTTATCCGACTGGCCTTCGCTATTCTCTCCTTGTATTCTCTTGTTACACAACTATCCTTTGAGGCACACAAATACGCCCTGCCACCTGCAAATTGGATTGTCGGTACTAGCACTGATTAATTTGTTGGGAGGGGTAACACAGCGGTCTGAGAGAGGGGCGTATTTGGGACACCTGATAGTTTGTTTTCCAACTTTTCCTATTGGCTTGCTTTGTATGTGTAGGGAGTAAACTTTGTAAATATGTTTTCTATAAAAGACTGTGCGCCACGGATTGAAGTGGCAGTCTCATCAGAACCTACCTTGTATGTAACTTCTGGGATAACTGTGCTTGGCTGCAGCTAATAAACCTGGTTCCCTACACCCAACAGAGTGTCTCGTGTCTCTGTTCGACAAGGCAGATGAACTCGGGGATTTAAGGCGTGCCCTGCGCCGCCAGGCCCATAAGGCCCGGTTCTCCAACTGGCGCCCAATGTGGGGCGGCTTCAGAGGTAGCGATTCAGCCCGAGGGTCGTGAGAAGCCTCGCAAGAAAATTCCGGAGGATTCGCGAGCCACGTCAAGCGACCCCTGTATGTCGAAGTGGACCGAAGGTCTTTTGCAGCGTGGCTACACCTTTCCAACGGCTGCTGACGACTGCTGCCCTGCCTTGGACCCTCTGGTGATGACTGGTATTGCGAGACGTTAGACGGACCTCTGTTGGCGTGAGAAGACCATTTAGTTAAGTATTCGTGGGTAGCGCACACTTCTTTGTTTTTTTTTTGCATTTTGTTATTCGACCATTGCAAGAGCCGAAACCAAGGGGTGAGTACATTTGTACTGTGTTCTTTGCTTTCACTCCTTGAAGTTGGTAAATGGACCAGTGAACTTAAGATGCCTGGTTTTAGCGGATTTAGGAAGTTTTGATGTTTTGGTTGTAGTAGGGATTCCCGGCTCGAGGACTCATGTCCGATTCCTCCGGTTGGAACTCCCACTTATGAGCTCTATTCTAAACATGGTGTTGGCCCCAATGCCTTTAATGAGGCATGGATCCGATACACGAAGAAAGACGGTGTTTTACGGTGGCCATAAATGGTAGTTTTGAGCCTGATATATTAGATAATTTGGAAACAATTTTGTTTAAGAGAAAAGCCCGGCGTAATTTCTCTCTGTTTGGCGTAAAGAAGCCAAACAGAGAGAAATTAAGCAGGCAAAAAGAGATAGAAAAGTGAAAGATATGACAATCTTACAGGCTGCCCAGCAGTTTAAGGACAATTAGACTGATCGAGCGATTGAAGTCTCAGACAGACAACATCCTTTGGCAATAGATAGATGTTACCCTGTGTTGCCTACTTCTCCACAGAGTAAGGATCTTGACGAAGATCCCTTAATGCCCCATTTGGTGATATTGCCTCCGCCTTTTGTACCAGGAGCTAATGCACCTGTATTGTTGCCACCTGTTCAGCAACCTGTTATTCAGCCAGCTGGTCCGGTTCTTCCGCAATTGCCCCTTCCTGCATTGCTACCTGCTCCGCCTTTGCCACCAACTTCTGTACTTCAGTCCCCTTCACTTTCGGTCCCTCTTGTGACGGCTAGTCCTCTCTTCCCTTACTTAATACCGCGTCTCCAGTTTTACTGTCTGCTTCTTCCCCGACTCGTAATCGGTTGGTTGATACTGTTTCTGGTCTTTTCTCCCCTCTTTTTGGGTCTTTTATTAGGACTCCTGCTTTTTCTCGAAGGCAATCCCATAGTCAAATTCCAGATTCTGCCGAACGGGTTGCATTGGACTCTCTTGCTCATAAATGGATCATGAGTGGTCCACAGTATAGTGTACCTGATATTCGGAGTACCTTTCTCCAGTGGAATGCACCCACGCAGAGATATGTTTTTAATGTCATGTGTGACGCTCTTGTCAAAGGATGGGAGAGTATGGAGTTGGATTTAGCCCCTCAGGCTCTGTTAGGTATACAGGAGAAGTTTGATAAAGGATTTATTGTGGGTTCCGAAGTTGAGGACGCTGTAAAGACACTTGTCACTTTCAGGTCTTTATTTTCTTCTCAGACTATTCTTGAACCTGATCCTGCAGTTAGACAAAAAATGAAACAGTATCCTATGAGAGAAGTTCCTCCAGTCTGGAGAGAAGAGGTTCCGCAAGCAGGTGCTGTTCAGGCTATGTCTGCTCATTTCCAGCGTATGTGGGTACATGTCCCCTAGAAACGATCTGAAGTTCTGGCACTCAAACAGTCTCTACCGGACCCTCGTAAAAGTCCTGCTGGGTATTATAAGGAGCTATCCCAGACTGTTGATGCATGTATTATGAATTTGGCTGATATTGACATGCTGATGGGGAATGTAGTTCCAATAAACAACAAAGGTACCAGAGGGTCTCAGGTAAATGTGTGGTAAGTGAAAAAAGTTACACCCTAGAAGACTAACTTTTTTCACTTGGTGTAGTAGCATTTATCTTTAGTTTTGGTCCTGAAGAAAGCAATGACAAAATCAGTCCTTTAATTGCTGAAACTAGTCGACCATATTGACCTGAGGCTGTCTACATAATCAGACAGTCAGCGGGCGCACTGTTTTTAACATTGGTATGGTAAGCACAACTGAAATAAATCCTTGCCTGGTGCTTATTCTTAACCAATTTTAAACCCACTTCTCTTGGTTTTTTTCCCTCACACCTTGTTTTGCACTGCACACCCCAGTCCCATTTTTTCTACCACTCACCTACATCGAGTGGTATACCACACTGTCGTCTCTTTACTCTAGTGAGGATACCCCCTACCACCGGGTTGACCTCCTAGGAGAGTACCAATAATCTCTGACGGGTGGTACGGATAAAATCCCAAATGATGAAGGGCGGATCCGAATGGTGACTGATGGGTATTTTTCCTCATCCATGGAGATCTCTCTGTGACATAACCTGGGGGTAAGGGTGAGTTCTTGTTTGGTTTTCTGTGTTTATGGGCACATTTACCTGAGACCCTCTGGTACCTTTGTTGTTTATTGGTTCTGTCGGGGATAGTACCCAGAGCTCGGTCTTTAAATTTCCCCTAGGTCCCCCTCCACCGTATTGTGTTTGTTGGGGAATGTAGTTCCACAAGCGTTGTGGGCTCGGATTCGTAGGGAAGACCATGATCAAGCCTTAGGTGGTAATTGGGCAGCTATAGCGGCCGCAGATGCAGCACAAGTGGGTGGTGCTAAGCCAGATGATTTGATTACACAATTGCCTGGTAGAATCATCGCTTTAATGAAGACGAGGATGCCTGCCTTACGCGTTAACTTGGATAAGTTAGCTGCGTGTAAGCAGAAGAAAGATTAGTGTCTCCGATTTCTTTACTCGCTTTGAGGAGACGTTTATCGATCACAGGGGTCAGGATATGAGTACTGAAGGTGGACAGCGACTATTTGTGGATACATTTGTATTTAATTTACTTCCTGAATTATCGCATAAATTGAAAGACTCCGAAAGTTCATGGGCTGTTTCTTCGTCTGCACAGATATTAGCCACTGCTCAGTATTATGAGAATAGGGAGAATAGGGAGAAAGATAAGATCGAGAAGAAGACTAAAGAATTAAAAACAAAGGTTCTTTAGCAACAGGTTTATCCTCCTCGTTCTGCTCAGCGCCAGTTTCAGCAGCCTCCCCAGCTTCAGAGGTTGTTACAAAAACCTGAACCTTTTGTTCCGCGACCTTTTACTTGGTCCTAATCAATGTGCCTATTGTAAAGAGGAAGGCCATTTTAAGAATAGCTGTCCGGTTTTATTGCAGCGTAATGGTGGATTCCTAGGGCCGCGAGGCCGTGGTGGTTTTCAATCAGCACCTAGAGGTAGAGGGCGAGGTGCGTTGCCTCAAGGACAGCGTTCCTTTTCCCCTCAGAATTCTTTAAATTATTTTGATCAGCAGAATACTCATTCTGCGCAATAATATAATGAAAATTATTGTGTTGAGGGTGAGGTTCAGGATTTTCATTCTAGTTAGGACAGCCATGGACAAAGTAGGGGAGTCGTATCAGTTCCAGTGGATCAGAATGGGCCTTATGTTGAAGTTGTTGCATTGGGTGTTGCAGAGCCATTTCTTTTGGATACTGGTGCAATGAGAAGTTCTATCATTCATTCCAAACTCCCTGGGGCACCTTTGTCTGGCTTAACAAACATTTCTGTAGGATTTTCTGGCGCCCCAGTTGCTAACCCGGTTTCTTGTCCTTTGCCTCTTTCGATTGGTCCTTACGATCTGGAAGCTCCGCTTATTTAACGACTGGTTGCGGAGAGAACTTGTTGGGTTTGGACTTGTTGAAACGTATTCATGCAACGTTGTATTGTTCCCCTTCTGGTGTGCATCTTACCTTGGGTGAGAAATTGGTTTCTCCTATGTATTTATCTAAAGATTGATTCCCGCCTGAATTGCAGTCTCTTCCTGCTACGCTTTGGGCTACGGGTCCGAATGATGTTGGTCTGCTCCAGATTCCACCTTACGTGGTTACCATTAAGCCTAATGTTAAATTACCATGCATTCCCCAGCATAAGATTTCCAATGATGGTGAACAAGCTTTGTTGGCTATCATTTATGATTTGGTTCAGAAGGGTGTGGTTGAAGAGACGAGAGGTAATGTTTGCAACAGTCCTGTTCTACCTGTTCTTAAACGCACTGATCCTTCTCAGCCTCCTGTAGATCGTTTTGTGATTGATCTTCGGGAGGTCAGCAAGATTGTTGTCCCCCAGTTTCCTGTTCCAGATATCACTGCCTTGCTTACTATGATACCTGCTTCAGCGGCATGGTTCTCGGTTATTGACCTCAAAAATGCTTTCTTTAGCTTTTTGGCTTCTCTCTTGGAGGCCGAAGTTTCCGGTTCAAACGTGCACCTCAAGGTTATTGTGAGAGTCCCTCCATTTATAGTCAGGCTTTGAAATCCCTGCTTGACGCTTTCATTTTACCCCCAGGTGCCACTCTTATTCAGTATGTGGACGATTTGTTAGTTGCTGCTGATTCAGAGGATGTTTGTAAGGATGTGACTGTTTCGCTGTTACGTCACTGGTCTGACCTGCACCACAAGGTGTCCCCCTCTAAGTTGCAATATTGCCGCTAAGAGGGTACCTATTTAGGTCATCTCTTGTCGAAGGAGGGAAGACGATTGACCCGAGAACGAATTCAAGCAATTGCGCAAATGTATGTGCCATCCACACAAAGGGAGGTGCGTGCCTTTCTGGGCATTACCTCTTATTGTAGACAGTGGATTCCAAATTTTTCTTTGTTGGCTAAACCTCTGTTGGCACTCACGTTGAAAGATACACCCAAACCTCTTCCTTGGACTGATGAATGTCAGAAGAGTTTTTCTGACTTACGTATTGCTTTGTGTTCTGCCCCTGTGTTAGGTACTCCAGATTAGAGTAAGCCTTTCACACTCTAAGTTCACGAAAGAGAAGGTTGTGCGTTGTCAGTTTTAACGCAACAATTTGGAGACAAACAACGGCCATGTGCCTATTTTTCGGCTACGTTGGATCCAGTAGCCAAGGCATTGCCTAGTTGTCTCAGAGCTACAGCAGCAGCAGCGATCTCTATTCATCAATCTGCTGTATTGGTATTAGATAACACTCTTGTTGTTATGGTACCAAATGCAGTGGATACTCTTTTAAACAGAACGAAAACACAACACCTCACGAGTGCTCGCTTGTCTGGATATGAGCTGACGCTCTTGGCTAGCCATATACACATCAATCGGTGTGATACTTTGAATCCAGCAACATTGTTGCCCATTTCGGACGAGAAAGGCATTCAAGAACAGCATGATTGTTTTCGTCGAACAGAGGAGGAAACAAAAGGCAGAATAGACTTAAAAGACACACCACTTGTGGACCCGGATGGGATCATATGCGTGGATGGTTCTTGTTTCAAACTTCCAAATGGCGAGACGACTGCAGCTTATGCTGTTAGCACCTTGTATACGGTAGTGGAGACAGCACGCATTGCACAGAATTCAGCCCAAGCAGCTGAATTGCTCTTACGAGAGCGTGTGTGTTGGCTAAGGGAAAGAGAGTGAATGTTTACACTGATAGCCAATACGCCCTTGGGGTGGCTCATAGCTTCGATCGTTTGTGGAAGGAAAGAGGATTCTTTACTTCCCATGGGACTAAGATACAGCATGTTGGTGACTGACCTTCTCGAATCACTTGCTTTGCCTACCCAAATAGCAATAGTGAAGTGTAGTGCTCATAAGAAGATTACTGATGATGTGGGTCGCGGGAATGCTTTTGCAGATGAGGTAGCGAAAGAAACGGCGAAAGATGCTACGAGTCGCATGTGTGTTGCGGGCCCTGCAAGATGGGTCAGAGAGGGAGGAATGTGTGAGGACACAATAGAAAGTGTGAGAACAATTCAAGAAGAGGCTACTGAGAAGGAATTGAGTAAGTGGAAAGAAAGTACAGGAATGTTGGACGCGACAGGGTGTTGGACGGAATTGTCAGAACATCAGCGTTGGCTGTTACCAGATGCCTACTTTCTACCTGTAGTTACTATGGCGCATGGTCCAGCCCACATTAGTGCAAAAGGCATATGTAAACTTCTGGCTCCAGTATGGCAGAATGAAGGAATTCCTAAATGTGCGGAGAATGTGGTGAAGCATTGCATTGTTTGTTTAATGCATAATCCAGGAAAAATAAAACAACTCCAGCCGGTCATTTTGCTCCCCCTACTTATCCTTTCGAGGTATTACAAATTGATTACATTCATATGGATCGTTGTAACAACCTCAAGTATGTTCTGGTGGTGGTGTGTGCCTTTTCCAGATGGATAGAGGCCTACCCCCTAAAGGACAATACTGCTTTGTCTACTGTCAAAGTCCTTTTGAAGGAGTTTTTCCCCAGGTTTGGTTCGCCGCGCATTGTCTGGAGTGACAATGGGAGTGAATTTGTAGGCCAAATTATGCAGAAAGTTTGTACAGGTCTTGGTATTAGGCAAAAATTCCATGCGGCAAACCACCCTCAGTCAGCAGGTTTGGTAGAGTGCTATAATGGCACTCTCAAGCTTAAATTGGCAAAGATTCAGGCCAGCACGGGTCTTGCTTGGCCTGACGCCTTACCTTTGGCACTTTTATCTACGAGAACTACTGTACATTCTCGTTTAGGACTCAGCCCATATGAGGGGGAGTCCCTCGACCTAAAAAGTATTCCGACATCCCACACCCAATGTTGATTGATTATTTGCATGATCTTACCACTAAATTGAGTGTTCTTCATCAACAGGTTCAAAACGCTTTGCCGGAGGCCTCTGCGGATCCTGTGGATCCAGGTCACTCCATCCAACCTGGTGACTGGGTCTGTCTGAAGAATTTCCAGCAGAAAAAGAATCTGGAACCTCGTTGGGGCCCGCCTCGGCAAGTCTTGTTAGCAACACGTACAGCAGTAAAGGTTGTCGGAAAAAAGAACTGGGTCCATGGCGTGCACTGTAAGAGGGTACCTTTGCCTCTACCTTTTGATCAGTGGGTTCGCAAGGGTATAAACGACAGTGAAGGCGAAAGGGCCCCTCGATTTGTACCTTGGATCAAACGAACTCTGAGAAAGAAGACGATGACGTGTTGCAAGAATCTGTACCATCACATCTGCGATTGAACACAGTGAATCCAGACACTTTGTTTAAGGAGCAAACAATCCCTAATAAGACTCGGTACAATTTAAGAACAAGACTAACGAAAGACAATTGAATTTTTCTTTTTCCTTTTTCTGATTACGTTTTTTATGAGAGACATTTTCTTTTCTACTGTCCATCAAGTTGCAGGGTCACAGTAGGAGTCTTAAGCTGTGACCTGAGGAGTGACAGTAGGTCTGCAGGACTTGCAGTGTCATAGGACGGCTAATAATCACAGCTAAGTGATCTGGGAAGATTGCCATATGCAGCAAGCACCTGTTCCAACTTCTGTTTCCTTGTTTTTCCCTACCACTGCCTCCCCACATCAGTTTCATACACTCCCAGAACATGAGCAGATTAGGAGAACAGAATACTTTAATAATTCATTTATTCAGTTATTGCATCAGTATCAACTGGTCATGAACACCACTGATTGTTGGGTCTGTGGGCTCATGCCCCATAATACAGAGAGAGGGATGCCATATTTAGTCCTTCCATTTTCCTACGAAGGCTCTGCTTGGGCCTATTTGGCTATGTTTTCTAATGTTTATCAGAACCAACTACGGTATCCTCCTGGTAGTCCATATGGTGGTGGAGCAGATTTTAGTCCCAGTTCTTTGATAAAGGGAATAGTGGCCATGGCAAGAATTGCTGAGATTAGTAAGAGTCCTGTGGATGAGAAAAGAGCATATGATGGCTGGAATGTAACCGGTTATGTTACTAGCCTTACAGATAAGGCTAGGCAAAGGCGATCCCCACCAATTTGGACTGTACCTCATCGAGGTAATTTCTGTCTACAGATCAATGGCCAGAATGTTAAAAATCAACAGGAGAAGAGTGTCTGTTCCCATACTTATGTCTATTCACCTCAGATTTCTTCGCCGTTAGTGCCATAACAAGGCACATATTTTATCTGCCATGATAGAGCCTATACGTGCCTTCCTACATACTTTTCAGGAACTTGCTATGTGGCTTTTCTTCTTCCTCCAACATATACTGCTCCTTCAGGTCATCATAGAAAGAGATATGGCAGAGGGTTATTGATTCGAGAGACACAGCAGGACAAGAAGGAGGTGACTTTATTAAAGGGTTACTTCCTTTCTGGGGCCCAATGGACAACAGCAGAGACATCAGAAAACTAGTTTGTGTTGTTGAGGCTACCATAAATGTAACTTCTGGAGCCTTGAGTAATCTGACAGCCGAACTTCAGGCAGATCGCCTCATGACTTTGCAGAACCGAATGGTTCTAGACATTGTCCTTGCAGATCGTGGAGGAGTCTGTAAATTGATCGGGTCTAGTTGCTGAATTTACATTCCTGATAATGCCCTACGGTATACCAAGCCATCTCTAAGTTGCATATCATCTCCGAGTCTATGCACCAGGACACATGAGATTGGTCTGTGATGGGATGGCTTTGGGGACTACTGTCTACATGGGGTTGGAAGATACTAACTTTCCTTGGAATGGTCTTGGCCATCATTTTCTCTTGTTGTCTCTGTGTACAGTGTGGCCCTGCCATCTATGGTCTTTGTGCCACTATGTGTGTCCCAAAGCCTGTGTCACAGAAAACTGAGAATATTAGAATGATGTTGCAGCAACAGCTCGATGACCTCATGGCCATTGACATTGACTCAGACTAACTTGAGTCCTTTGTGTCTTGCCTGAGTAATGGCAAAAGGAGTGTTTGAGGTTCTTTGATTTCTGACTTCGTCCCATGTTTAGCCGCCATTTTGTGTCTCGTCGCCATTTTGTGTTGCCCTCACTCAGGCGGCACGGAGAACAGAGTGTTTTTGCTTTTCTCAGCTGCTACGTGTCTCTTCTGTTAAAAAGTAACTCCCTGCCCTTGTTCACGAAACCGATGTCAGGATCTGGCCGAGTTCGTTAATCCATGTCTGGGTTGATTGATCCCTATCTCGACTGACTATTTGCCTCTCCTATTCTTTCCTTACATTATCTTATCCGACTGGCCTTCGCTATTCTCTCCTTGTATTCTCTTGTTACACAACTATCCTTTGAGGCACACAAATACGTCCTGCCACCTGCAAATTGGATTGTCGGTACTAGCACTGAATAATTTGTTGGGAGGGGTAACACACGGGCTCTGAGTGAGGGGCGTATTTGGGACACTTGAATATATTTGCTATAAAAGACTGTGCGCCACGGATTGAAGTGGCAGTCTCCTCAGAACCAACCTTGTATGTAACTTCTGGGATAACTGTGCTTGGCTGCAGCTAATAAACCTGGTTCTAAACACCCAACAGAGTGTCTCGTGTCTCTGTTCGACAAGGCAGGTGAACTCGGGATTTAAGGCGTGCCCTGCGCCGCCAGGCCCATAAGGCCCGGTTCTCCAAGGGCAGCGCTGCTCGGGAAAAGAGCAGCGAGTCGTCGGAGATGAGCCGGCGGCCCGTGATTAAAAGGTGTAGGCCGCATCCACCGGATTTAAAAAGAGGTGAGAGGCCGGGGCACGTTTGGGGGCCGGCCTAAAGAACAGCAGTGCGCCAACTGAGGCGCAATGAGCACTATAAACTCGGAGGCCACAGCAGAGAAAACAAGGTGAACGTACTATCCGGCACTTGGTCTATAAATAGTTGCAGGGTATGCGTCACACAATAGGGATCTACAGCAGGAAAATAAACCTGACCCTGAGTGGTGACTCAACACAGCAAGACGCTGGAGAGCGAGAAAACACAAGAGCACAAGAGCCTTAGACTAAGCACTACGTGGGCGTGGATTACCTGCAAATAGAACAAAAAGTTGTCTCTAGGGCCAGAAGCACGCAACCTTCAACACCAGCCTGAAGTGAGGAGCACCAAAGAAACATGGAGGGACGCGGCAACTAGATCCATAGCAAAATAAAGGACGGGGGCACAACTACCTAACTTAAGGGCAAATTGTGCCCTGAAGGCCACCCCTTTACACCCCTGCGAGGAGACGGTACATGACAGGGAGGCCAGGGTACTACTGTGTACTAACCTTCAGACATAAAAGCCTGATGTGCCCGTACACTGAAGCATGCCCGTGCCACACAGCTAGTACCCAGAGAGTAAACAAACGCTAAAATGTGTTGCAACGTGCAGTAGGGGAAATGGGGAAAACGAAGAAACAGCAATTGCGGCTCACGTTTGAGTAAAAAAAAAACTGCAAAAATGCACCAGCACGCATGGTCGGACTTGGAGCAGGAGGCCCCTGCTAAGGGAACCACATCGCTAGAAACAACGTTCCTAGTAATGCAGCAAAGTCTGAAATCAATTGAGTGGAAAATCGATGCATTAAATAAACACATGGACAATATGGCGGCTAAACTAGACAAACCGGGTGCTAGAATTGGGGAGGCAGTGCAGCGCTTGTCAGTGACGGAAGACGGCCTACAAACGGTGACCACAAAATACCTAAACATTCAAAAAATGCTAGCTGTAATACAGGCCAAAAATGAAGATTTAGAGGCGCACTCGCCCGGTAATAACCTGTGCATCACTGAAATATCCGGAATCAACAAATACTGGCAGGATCCAGCAGTATGTCGAACAAATGCTGCAATACATTTTTGGAGCTGAGCAGGCTGTCCACTGTCAGGACTGTCAAAAGGGCACATAGAACCCTAATGGCACGCCTGCCCCCGGGTGCGCAGCCGCCCCACATTGTGGCCAACTTGCTAAACTACAGAGACTGTGACTCCATTTTAAGGCTGGCAAGAGAGAAGCAAACTATTCAATATCAAGGAAATAGCTTTGCATTCTTTTCAGATTTCACAGCGACAGTCCAAGCCGCACACAAAGAATTCATGGAGGTGAAGAAGAAGCTACAGGCAGAGAAAACACCCTATGCTATACCCGGGGCACCTCTGAACAGAGTTTGGGGACAACAAAAACTCTTTACAACTACCAAAGCTGGGATGGTTTACATGAAATCGCAAGCAAGCAAACGAAGCACACGGACAGAGCCGGGAAATGTGGATGAAATAAGCAGTATATAAGGACATGGTCACAACAAACATGGATTTTTGAGAAGGGGTACACGGACCAGATACTGACCCCCGATCTGTGAAGGAGACTGTTTGATAGAATATCACATGCAACACAACGACGAAAGGACTCAAGCGCTTCAGCCCAGAGAAGACAGTTATGTACCTAAGGAAGTAAAGTATGTCCTTTTGTATGTCGGAATGAATAAAGAGTGCAAGCGGAAAGGGATTAAAAAGGCCCCTATAGATGCCCCTTGGTATATTGTACAGTGCAGATACTGGAACTCGGCCACCTCCAGCCACCAGGAGGGGAGCATGGCCTCTAGTCGCCCCCAGAGGGTTCACCCCGTCTGTTAATGAGAAATTGTTGGTTTGTTTGAGATAAGTGGGATGACTTTAGCATGATTGGGGTGCTGAAGTGGGTGGAGGGAGGGTTTGTAGTTGTTTGTTGCAGGGGCAATACAACATAACATCATGTTGTGATGCGTCGCCTTCTTCACTGGCCGATGCACCTGCCCAAACCCAAAGAATAACAAGCATTTACAATGCAATGGTCTCGGCATTATTAAAGGTAGAGCTATTGGCATTGCTCATGACTTTTTTTTTAAATCATAAATAAATGGCACTGTCATTTACATTGCCAATAGCTTAATCGTTAAATAAATGGCATTGTCATTTACAATGCCAATAGCTTAATCGCTTGCAAATGCATGACATATTGCATTTACACCCACACAGAGCCACCCACACAGAGCCACACACAAAGCCACCCACACACAAAGCCACCCACACATACATACAGAGCCACCCACACACACAGAGCCACACACACACAGAGCCACCCACACACACACACACAGAGACACACACACACACAGAGAGACACACACACAGACACACAGAGAGACACACACACACACAGTGACACACACACAGAGCCCCAAACGCACACGCAGAGCCACACACAGCTACACACACACAGAGCCACGCACAAACACACACACACAGAGCCACGCACAAACACACACACAGAGCCACGCACACACACACACACACACACACACAGACAGAGCCACACACACAGAGCCACGCACACACAGACAGAGCCACGCCCCCACACACAGACAGAGCCACGCCCCCGACACAGAGCCACGCCCACACACACCGACAGAGCCACGCCCACACACACAGACAGAGCCATGCACACACACAGACAGAGCCACGCACACACACACACAGACAGGGCCACGAATTCAGAACTCACGCCTACAACAGCAATCGCTGTGATTCCATGTAACAAAATACTTGTCTACAGGCTTTAAAACAGTGTCATAACATCCCGCTGTAACGGTCTATTGTCATCAACATTTTCTCTTCATAGCAAGTAAGTCAGGCCTACTACCATTGCCATATCTTTTTACAATAAACAAGTAAGATCTATAGTGTTGCACATACATTTTATGAATAAACCTAGTAGTCTTATAGTGTTTGTCACAATGGCCAACTCAGGCCTTCTGTAATGAGTATAAACTTTTTCACAAGCAACCATCATGCATAAAGTCATCAAATTACAATTATGTACAAAATTACAGTTGGCAAAACAATAAACAACTCATCCTGAAAGGCCTAACACGAATTATCATAGTGCAAATACCCAACCGCATCCCTACCTCCAGCATTTGTCCAGTGAGGAAAGATCGGAGATGGGGGAGGTGAGGGGGGGGTGGAACCAACAACAAAACCCTGTCTACTATGTCAATGTGTGAAATTCCATGCAACAAAATACCTGTCTAGCAATTTAACACAATGTAACGAAGCGTAATATTACCAATCGAACCTTAAGGGTGTTTTGGTTTTAAGATGTGCTTTTCACAAAACATATGCCAAACTGTTGACTACGTCTTATCTTTCTACAATAAGCAGATTAGACCTATGGC
Source organism: Lissotriton vulgaris (assembly GCF_964263255.1). Taxonomy (NCBI): domain Eukaryota; kingdom Metazoa; phylum Chordata; class Amphibia; order Caudata; family Salamandridae; genus Lissotriton; species Lissotriton vulgaris. The sequence goes on along the minus strand of NC_141689.1, from coordinate 270,014,819 downwards.
TTCTGGTGTGACTTTTCCCAATGCACCAAGCAGGCCTACAACCTAGATCACTGGTGTGTAATTATAAACAACTCAGGCCTACTGAATTGATTGTAATCTGTGTAATAAAAGCAGTTTTAACAGCATAAGTGCCTAACTTCTGTCCAACCAAATCTTGTAAAAAGGAATCTCGCCATATCCTTGGAGCGCAGCTCTGTAGATAAGATGAGGCCAGGTGTAGGTGGTATAAAAAGAGTGTTTTGTATGATGGTTTTCTCGATGTGTCCTTGTTCTTCTTAATGCCATTTTTGCCCAGTCTGCGAGTGCCGAGTGCAACTGACGTCAGGGAGAGCCTGCCCCCTGACAGAAACTGAACCGGGCAGCTCCTCTAAGATTACCCCTCGTGGGCCCCTTTACATGGACTTAAATTAAATCAGCTCTCAAGCTCGACTTCAACGTGTCAGTGTATTTTCTCCACTGTAGGTTCGACACGAGATGGAGGCAGGACAGACGGGCAGGGCGCAGAAACCAATCACCTCTTCATGTCTAGTCACAGCCCGTCCTTGGCTTAAAATCAAGAGAGCTGCTCTTCCTGAACAAAAATCACATTGGGAGGCACAGAGCCAATAGGTGAAAAAAAGTATTCGCAGGGATTGAGACGGCGGTGAGACCACCAGGGCAGAGATTTCACTATGAGACAGTCAGCAGCAGTGCTTAATTTGGGGACAAACACGTATTTTTCCTCAATACGCTTTGACCCTAAGCAAGAGAGAGAAAAACATAAAAGAGTGAAAGAAGGAATAGAAAGATGGGAAAAGAGTGACAAAAGCAGAGCACTGGGATTAAAAAGACCTTAAAGTGTGAGTTGTAGAGGAAAGAGCTCCCCAACCTGCGTTATCGTGGTCGGCAGGCTTCTGAGCAAAACCTTGGGCTGGGGGCCCCAATACTTATTCTTACACAAATTAAGCACTAGGTAGAGCGTGAGTAGATGGCTTTCTGGTAAGTGAAAAGTCCTAGAACCTGCGAGATGGGAGGCTGGTTTGTAGGGTTCTTCTTGCAATAAGCATGGAACAGTGCTCCGTGAAACGCAGATCATTTTACATGGGGTGTGTTTAGGCAGCGCTGACGTAGAATGGCCCCTGCAGGCGTTAAGTTTAAATGTGAGCCCGCCTTACAGTGTGGCAGGCACCGCACACGTGGCTGAGCAGAGAGGCACATCACGTGCAGCACGCACCGGCGTTGCTGGAACTGGCCTCTCCAGAAGGATGAGGGTTCAACCTCCCCTCCGGTGACGCACATCTGGCATTCCTCCCGGCGTCCAAGAGAGGGTGCTCTTGGCAGGGGCCCGTGGAGCCCCTGCAGTGCAGGCCCCCAACACCTAATCAACCTGAGTTAATGAATATCTGTGAGTTTGGAAGTTCCTGGAGCCCAGGATGCAGAGGGGGTGCCTATCGTCTTGCCGTACGCCACTGACTCTTGGCAGTGATTATCGCCGGATTTATGAGGACTTTGCAGCTGTTCATTTCGAGCTTAATGGCGAATGATCTCCTTTTCTGGCACATTGATCACTCACTCCACAGTTAGTTAATTTTTGGTACGCCTTGCTGCATCGATACGCGACCGCCGCTGGGAGCCAAAGAGCCCGGCGTCTGCACATCCAGCTTCCTGCCTCATCCCGGCGCCTGCCTTACATCTGGAGAGCAGAGGACGGGTCGGGAGCAGGGGTTAATACAATGTTAATATTTTTAATTCCGCGTCAGTGCTGTGTATTTGGGAGAGTCCGGTCGATGCAGCCTGATCCGGAGCAGGAGGTGGGGGGGGCATCAAAAAGTACCAGGTTTGCCCTCCAGAAGAGCAGATGGATGGAAGGCTACCTGCCTACCGCGGCGGGCGATCCAACTCTTTAACACCCCTAGAGACCCAGCGGGAAGGAGAGACACGAGCAGCGCCGAATACTTAGAAAAGCCATTTCCAAAATCCTCGGAACGCTAAGGAATCCATATACCACAACGCGCTTTGCATGTTAACCTTTTTCATGAAACTGACGTCCATCTTGTACGCTATAACTTAGCTGAAAGCTCCAACCCGGTCTGTTAGAGGTGGTGAATCTCTGTGAGAGCCGCAGGAAACCAAGCAGCATGACCATGTTTCACTGAGGCAAGGAAGAAATGCCTCAGAGAAAGCACGGTCATTTTCCGATTCGGGTGCGTGGTTTTCGTTCTCTCCTCTTCCCATTGGCTGGAAGGTAAAATTCTAGCCAATGGGAAGAGGAGAGAAAAAACAAGAAAGAAGCTTAAAAAAACGCCTCCGAATCCGAAAAAGACGGGGCTTGGACCGAGTGACGCCCCTCTCCTCCAATGGCTGGCCAGCATTTTCTTGGCCAGCCAATGGAGAAGAGGGGCTGGTTCCAAGCCCCCTCTAAGAATCATTAAATATTCTGGCTCCGCCCACTGCTACGCAGTGAGACGGCCCCTCGACCTAAAAAACTAGGTATGGAAACGTGATAATCGAGTCTGGTTAGACTCTTAACTTGGAATGTGCAAGGCATTAACAACCCAAAGAAGATCAGAAATGTCCTGGCATACCTAGATAGTAACAAGATACAAATAGCGCTACTGCAGGAGACGCACCTGGAGAGATTGGCAGAGCTCAAAATAGGGGCTAGATGGGCAGCAGAGAGAGTTGCTTTATCCTACTCCACTTACTCCAGTGGCGTGCTCATACTTATAAAGAGAGGCACTCTCTTTGCAATCACGCACTCATGAACAGATGATCAAGGGAGGTTTGCTATAATTCAGTGATGCCTGGGAGGCACTAGAGTGACGATCGTCAATACATATGGCCCCAATGTTGATGAGCTAGAATTTTATGCAAAAATGTGGGCACGCCTAAACACCCTAAATGTGGAAGTGCTGATGTGGGGAGGAGATTTTAACTTGTAAATTGATCCTGAACTAGACAGATAGGCAACCACAGGCTGGCAGGGAAAGCAGGCAGCCATGGTAATGCGGGATAACATGGCTGACTTTGGTATAGTGGATGTGTGGAGGACAAGTAACCCAGGCACTAAAGAAGGGACATACATGGTCCCCCCTAGATTATTGGCTAGTGTCGCCGGATGTGTGCACATTGGCCGCGGAGGTGACTCACATGGCTAGAACATGGTCGGACAACACCCCAGTTTTACCAGAACTTCAAATTCCCACACACAGGAGTCCACCATTCCAGTGGCGGCTGCAGGCCTCGTCCTTGCTTGGCATGGTGTTCAGAGACAGCATAGGAGAGGCGATTGTGCGATACTTCCAGGAAAATTAGAAATACGTGAGAGAGGCAGGGACATTGTTGGAGGCTTTCAAAACTACTATACGGGGTGAATGATTATAGAGCCTATTATCGACTCTCTCAGATCTACTGACCCGCGTTAAATCCGGATCCCCTAATGATTGTTGTCCTCCTTATATCATGAGAGACATTCTTTCCTACCTTCCTCACAGTGTGCTACCCTTCCTTAATGAGTCACTCACGCAGGGTAAATGTAAATGTAGTGTTGCTTGTATAGCGCACGTATCACCCCAGACGTGGCATCATGGCGCTGTAAGCATACCGCTGAGGAACCCTTCCTGACCTCTCCCTGTGAATTGCCCACTCCTGGGTACCCCCAGGGTGAAAGCCAGGCATCCTAGCGCTGTTGGGGCCGTTGTGGAGATTAAGCAAGCTATTGCCCAGAGTTGCAGCGTGGGACCCATGATTAAATTAGGCACCGAGGCAAGAATGATCAGGTCCGAGGAAATTGAGCCCAAGACCCCCCCGAGGCGGGAATTGAACCCTGGTCCCGGGCCAGGCCTCTGCATCAGGGTCTGCCGCTCTAACCATTGAGCCACACTTAGGGTCCCTTCTGCCTTCAAGAATGCTATAGTCATTCCCCTACTCAAAAAACCGGGGGCTGACCCTGTGACCCTCTCCCATTATCGGCCCATTTCTCTTCTCCTTTTCTTGGCTAAGATCTTAGAGGCTCATGTGACCAGGAGTATTTCCAATTTCATAGAACAGACAGAATACTTAGAGCCGCATCAGGCAGGATTTAGGCCTGCCCATTCTACAGAGGCCGTAATTCTGGCTATGCTGGATACTATGAGAGCCAATGCCGATAAAGGCAGCGCCCAGGCGTTATTGTTATTACATTTTTTTGGCCGCATTTGACACATTGCTGTACCGTGTCAAACAGGCCGGCATCTTTGGTGTTGCCTACAGATGGGTCAAATCCTTCCTCGAGGGTAGAACCCAGGCTGTCCGTCTCACCTCTTTCACTGCTCCCAAACTTGCTACTTCATGCGGAGTTCCTCAGGGCTCATCCCTTTCTCCTTTCCTTTTTAATCTGTATCTCCGGCCTCTGAGTCACTCTTTAAAAAATATGAAGGTTACTATGTTTAACTATGCAGATGATCTCCAGCTGGTCTTTACCCTGAATAGTTCCTCTGACTCCATTCTGCAATTCCAAACTACAATGCTTCACATTCAGAGCTGGATGAACCTAAATCACCTGAAACTTAACCTGGGCAAGACTGAATTAATCCTGCCTGGGAAGAGTGAACTTTCCTGGGGCCCTCACTATTGGCCGGTGGAATTGGGTCCCTCTCCCGTCCCCTCCTCATTGGTAAAAAGTCTTGGGGTCATCATTAATGCCGATCTCTCTCTTAGAGGTCAAGTGGAACAGTGGTTTCGTCCTGCCTATTTCAGCTACGCAGGATTAGGAAGATTGCCCACTTGCTCACCCACTATGCTCTGATACAGGTTGTGATTGCCCTGGTCCTGTCTCGGTTAGACTTTTCCAATTCTATTTATCTTGGCCTCCCTTTGGGCCTACTTAAGCGCCTCCAACTGGTACAAAACCAGGCCGCCAGGCTAATTCACAAGCATCCCAGATGGCTATCCGCTAGACCTCTGTTGGACAAACTTCACTGGCTTCCTATTTCCCAACGTATCGCCTTCAAGTCAGGGTGTAAAATTGTAAAGCCCTGCATGGCAGTAGCCCCAAATTTATTAGCTGCAGACTAGTTAGGCATGTACCTCTTCGCAACCTACGGTCCGCCCATCTCCAGTTCTTGTCTATCCCTACCTTCAAACTCAGACGCCAGGGAGGGTGCAGGTTCTCTTACCTCGCCCCAAAATTCTGGAATTCCCTGCCACTAGCAATCCAGATGAGCACCAATCTCCTGGCATTCAGAAGAATGCTTAAAACCTGGCTGTATGAGCCAAGCTCTTGGGTAACCTCCCTTTGATGTGACTTCTGCCTGATCAGCGCCATGAAACCTTCGGGTGACTGTGCGCTTTATACATTTCTATTAAGATAAGATATAGGAATATATGTATATACACACACACACACATATATATATATATATATATATATATATATATATATATATATACATACACACACACACATATACACACACATTTGGAAGTGTATTGAAATACACTGTCTGGAAAGAATAATAGTTTCTACAGGAATCAAGCATGATAAGATTTTCAGGGGATACTACATTTGTGGAGCACAAACTACAAGAGTAATAACGTATGATTGAAAACCACTAGGAAATAATCAGTAAGTTAAAAATCAGATCATCAGTTCAGGGACAAGATAGGCTTTGGTGGCTGGATCTAGAACTGGTTTTCCGCTGACTTTCTTTCCAATACATTTCGGATTTAAACTGTTGTGCTAACCATGTGGCTTCTCACAAAGATCCGACCAATTCATCTATGTCACTTAACACGTACATGGAGCCTGGGAGGTCCTTATCAACTAGGTATGCTCTCGCCACCAGTTTACAGGAGACATCCGACTGGATGCAAGTATCTCCACCTTAGAAATTAAGTTGGAGGTACAAGGTACTAAGTGGTTCAGTGGTTTTAAGTAAAGTCAAGACGAGTTCTGTTTTTTTTCTTTAGACCTTTGCTTCATATTTTGGTTTCAACCTTACCCATGCCTATCTCCCCTAATGAAAATCGGTAAATTTGTCATCTCTCTATATGACATTAGGACAGTGTTTCAATCTCTGCTGTTATGCAGGGTTAATAAAAAGGGATACAGCACTGTATTTACTGATTTCACTATGTCTTAGCTTGCACTCCTACTTGGTGCATAGTTCACCTCGATTCGTTATCATGAACTGCATGAATAAATTGCCCTAACCATCAAGGAGCATCAGTGCCTTATATTGGTGTGCCTACTGTAATGCCGTTGGATATCTACAATACATTTTAGAAGGTCTCGAATGCGGAGGTGTAAGAACATTCAGCTGCACGAGGACCTACAATTGACAACCTTGAACCAAATCTTATCTCTTTTCTAGCATGTCGCCCTACAATATCAACTATTTGCTTTTTCTTTTCAGTCCTCTTCTACATGTATTAAATTTAAGCAAAAATTTGGAAATGTTTGGCTACTATCTATGACTCTCTAACACTGGTGGATTAGTCTTCGATTTCTGGATCTTATTTTTAGAAACGTACACTTCATTTACCGCTTTGTAATATGAAGCTGTGAAGCAAATCTTAGAAAGTATTGCATTACCGAACTTATAAGCAGCTTCCAACGCATTACAAATCTACAACACGTAGTGGCATAAAATATACACTTGCTGATACCTTAAGAAACTCAACCAACTTCTAATAAACATATTAACTTTCCATACCTGTTCTTGACATTCATTCTTTAGACCATCCCTATGCAATTCATTTACGGGTTTGAATTGCTTTGCTCCTTCAATATCTGCATCTTCTTCACAAAAAACCGGTACAGGTGACTTGCTGAAATAAATGTAAAGCACATCATTAATTAACTGCACTTGAGAAGTAGTACTTATGCAGTGTTACATTTCTTCATTCCTGCTGATTATTTGAAATAGAGGTGCAATAATGTAATGTCAACAAAAACGGTGCAAGAATGTAATGTTGGCAGCAATTATGCTGAATGAAAATTGTTATGTGTTTTATTATTATTATTATTTTACAAACCATGGTGCACATATCATTTACCTTTGCAGAGCTACTGTCTTTAAACTAAGTCAAGTTTGATAGGAAAAAAACATTCCTTTGTGTATCAGGATTATTAAGCAATCCTCAAGATCTGTACCCACATGAAGGACATTTATATAGCACAGCTATGTAAACAAGGTCATCTCTAGGTTCTGCTTATCGCAGTTACAGAAGAGGCAGGACTTAAACTGATGGGTACTGAGTTGATCTTCCCTTTGAGCAATGAAGATAGGGGCCACATTTCAGGGGAAAGAGAACTGCAACATTGGAGGCAAATACAGGGCAGTCTAGTGCCACCCTCAGCACAGAATCAACTGGAAATAAGTGCACTGGCACCATTTTATATCATGGGACCATAAAGACCACTATGTGGAATAGGGTAAACATAAAGCCGAAAAGGCGATCCTTTATTTGTATTCTTGCCTCCACTGGAAGGCAGTGTAATGCTCTGTATGCTTTGGATGCATGGTCTTTGCATCATAAGAGCCGAGTCGAAAACCTGCAACATGTTCAAATATTGCTTATTGATGCCTACGATGGAGAGCATTCGCACAGTCAATCATAGAACTGGTAACAGACAAGCTAATCAGAGCAATGAGAACTGTAAGAAAGCACATTACTGCTGAAACCCAAAATGAAAACAATATGTAGAAACCATATGTAAGTGGAATTACCAGCAGCTTTTTAATGTGCTACATGTGAGTAGCAGGTGACAAGATTCAAATGAACAAATCCTCAAGAAAGATCAGACTCAGTGTAAATACATTTTGAGTAGCTTTCAAGAGCATGGTAGCATGTAGCATGTAGATATAGAGCATGTAGCATGTAGATATAGAGCATCAAGTTATATAGCTTGTGTCCATTTTGTAACATTTAAAGAGTTTCCAGTCTTGTGAAAAAAAACGGGAAACATAAAAAGACATAGAAAATAACAGCAGAAAATGAGGACCCAAATAAATGGCCGTCAAGAATGTCATCAATACTTTTCATTCTGCTTACAAAGTAACCGGAATCCTCTCCCAAGATCGATCTGCTTCCAAGATGTCTTCGGTCCGGGGGCTGCAGTGTTTTTGCGTTGGTGTCAAAAAGCCTCTATTTGAAGATTCCAATGTTCTCTCCGCTTTGAGTAGCAGAAGTTCAATCTGGTCATCTGTAAAGATAAAAACCCATCTTGTGAGCAGTCTGTGTCAATTAAGGGCATTCCTCGGATAACAGAACGTTTTAGTATTCGAGTCTCATTTGGTTAATAAACAAACCATTTCGCCACTTGCAATAGAACGTTTTTCTAATACCTTCGATCAGAACAGTAACAACTAGATAAAACCCTTCAGCTATACAAAGAGAACAATCTAAAGTGGGTGGGATAGAGCACTGACGCAAATATCAGTAATTAATCATAAGTAGGAAGTAGTGGAGAAGTTAGCACTGGGACTGGCTAGGTTTCAACAGTTTATTGAAAAAAACTTGCATGGTTCTGGAAATAGAATAGGACATTCGCAGTAATAATATGGACAGTAATGCCTTTGAAAAACGATTCTATAAAGATAGAACAGAGAGCCCACGAAGTATGTCGTTCTAGATGGAAAAGGTTGGAAATAATAAGGCTATGTAGGACAAATTTCATTATTACAAATAGATCAGAGGCATAGTTCATCCTACCCATCTTTGTGGCATAACAAAATTAATTAGATCAGTCAGACAACGATGTGTAAGAAAGCAATGATTATATCACAACCTGAATTTGAACTCTTTATTTATAATACACCCGGCATCACAATAAAATATTTCTTAATTTTGTTTTTGAAATGTTACGCTAAGATACAATTCTCACTTGAATCAACAATTGATGTATTTTCTGTCATATTACAGATGCATTCTTGAGATGGCAAACCAAATGGTACATTTGTTTAAAACAAAGGCGACATTTTAACATATGAATACATATGGAAACGACAGATAGATGATGGTAATATTGAAAGAAAAAACAGTGCAAGAGGAAAGATTTTGTTCAGCATATTTGATTTTATGGTACGAGACGGTGTGGGAAGGCTCAGCACCAGCATCAATTCTAGTTTTTATTACTGAAAGCAAAAAACAACCATCCCGAGAAGGGACATTGTCAAAACTAGTAATATTATAGATTTCAAAAATAACACAGAGCAGATATACTGAATAGTAACAAAAAGGAAAGGGTAACCCGGTTTACCATAAAGTGTCTCTATGGTAACAGACTAAATTAGCCTAGAAGTCCTTACCTTCCGTCAAATATGCAGCAACATGGTCTGAGCTGATAAGGAGTAGAAAATCAATAACTGTTTAAAATATTGACCATAGAAACCCATGACAACAGAGCAAACATAATGCCGTTTTACGCATTTATTGATTCTTTCAAAAGGGTGTTCTGATATAGCTGTCTGTAGAAATAAAATGGAAATGAATCAATGCAGTTACCTTTGAATGGTTCTTTGGAATGTCTTGGTAAGTTTGACCCTTTGAAAGGCAACCGTTGAGGGTCACAGGTTCTAGCATGTTGGTCTACTCTGAATAAATCTTTGTCTTCACTTTGTGAATACATATTAATATTTTGAGGGATGCTGTTAAATGACTCGTACTGGCCCAGAAACCTCTCATCAAAAGATTGTTTGTGCTGCGCATATATACCTTTCTCAGTTGTTTTATCAGTGTGTGGAAAATTGTGACTGCCAGAATCCGACAGAAGGTCATAGTTTTTCAACCAGACTGGGTACTTGATGTCAGAAAGGCTGGTTATGCCAGAAACATTCAAATCAGATTTCTGGCTGGTCAGCCATCTTGGATATTCTTTGAAGGATGATGTTGGAACTAGTTCATGTTTCCAGTCCTCTGAACTTAATGTAAAAGGATTAGAATGTAGCTTATGATCAAGTGTAGCATCTTCCATTTCAAACGTATGCTTTTTCTTTGCATCCTTGCACTTCAGTTTCTCTTCAGAAATGCTTATATTGTAAAAATTTGCTTTTGCATTACGATCTAAAGAAGATGATCTCCGAGTGGATTTCATGAGTTTTTTTGAAGGTGGTCGACCTTTCCCATTGATTTGTTTCCTGCTGTTAAGCTTAGACATGTATGCTTGGTCAACTGGTAACGATCCATCAGATGCAAAGCCTAGAAGATCATCAGTTGTAAGGCTGGCCAGTTCTGGATCACTCGTAAATCTTCGTCTTGAGGTTGAGGAAAAAGAGCTGGGTTTTCCCATCCACTCTCTGGAAGCTGAACATATGAAAAAAGAGAATTTAGTAAATCTAGAAGTACACAGTTTAGAAAACCACATACCTGGTTATATTTACAAATCAATATTCAACATGCAACTCAACTCAACAATGTAAATTTTTCACCAAATCCCGAAATTTAAAACATCTCACGCTCTTAAACCGGCCTTGCACCCAATTGATGGAACTTCCTTCCTCCCGCTATCAAAACACAACCTGATCTCCTTTGTGTTAGAAAGTGATTGAAAACACGCCTTTTTTGATTTCACTTCAACTAATGTGCAATTCATTCAACATAATGGTCAACATTTTCCTGTCTACTATTTCGACTTTTGTACAGTAATTTTCAATCAGATCTCATGCTTATACTGTTGCTTTATAAATTTCTATTGTTATTTGTAAAGTGTCTTTCTACTAAGGGGCCGAACCTGATCTCGTTGGGAAAGCCCGCCGTCTAAGTCGGATCCAGAGTGCTTTCCGACGGACTCGCACTCCGGGGCTCTGAACGCCAGAGTACGATACAAACAAGCACTTATGGACACGGGTCGCTCTGAACCCCATTGAAGTCAATGGGAACCTGTTGTACGACGCGTACATAGGTTCCCATTGACAAAAAAGGTATGTTGCGCAAAAGGGCGCCCAATGTAGTGGGGACGCGTCTGTGCCACCTGCACCATACATGCACGTGTTGGGGGGACCCTTGGGTCCCCCCCTGTGACCGACTCATAAGGCTAAGGGGTGAAGTGTGGTCCGGCGCGGATCACCGAAGTTTGCTTCCCAGAGCTTTTACGAGTCAGAAACTCTGTCTCAATCGGCTGTCAAAATCGTGCATCGTACTGGCTCGGTCAGAAATCGCCTCTATTGCACGGAACGGTTCGCTTACGGCAGACACGTACGGAGTAATCCGGTAAAACGGTCGACGATTTCACGTTTCCCGCATCATACTTGCTCACTTGAACAGTTGTACGAGTCGGTCGGGAAACAAGCGTCCCGCTGGTACTTTTCCCGGCAGGATCGAGTTCTTAGCCATTCCAAGCGAGATCGGAATCGGCCCCTAAGTAGTGATATAGCACACATTGGCAAAGCGAAAAGTCTTGCCAATGCAAGCGCTATTGGCTTACCCAATATGTTTTAGCGATTTTGTACACTAGCGTGGCTGCTGTCCAGCATGGTCAAAAGTTAGTGGCATAGAGGAAAGTAAGTGGAGCGGTATAGAGTGGAGTGGCGTAGAGTGGAGTGAAGCGCCTTACAGTGAAGTGTCAGAGTGAAGTAGAGTGCAGTGCAGTAGTGAGCAGTGGGGTAGTGTGCAGTGAGGTGGAGTAAAGTGACGTTGAGTAGGGCAGAGCAGAGTGGCACAGAGTGGAGCGGGTTGAGTGGAGAGGCTTTACTTTTCTTTCTCTGGCTGCAAACAGGAGTTTGTGAACACCAATTTAAATGCATTTTTATTTATTGCTTGGACTTTCACGGCCCACCAAAAATCGTTCACGACCTGCCAAGCGGGGCCCACAACATACAGTTTGGGAAACACTGAGGGAGGTATTGTAAGAAGCTCAGAAAGCTATGCCTTAAAGAACTTTAACCAAAATAGGTTTCACTGATTGCATGATTTGTACAGGGTGCAAACACTCAGGTTCCGCATGTACTGCTTCTCACCTCCCTCCTGGCTCCTTCCTACATCCTGATTAAATTCTTATGAACACTGCCATGGCAATTGTGAAATAAATAAAAACCAAGACAGTAGGGTAAATTTGACCAAGATTATAGTAGAGTGCAACATATAGCCGATAATAAAATATCTGCAGAACGTTAAAATAATTTGACATTTTATACAGGCAACACCTCAAAATAAGTAATGGTCATTCATATGACCTTTGTTTCTGATAATTGAGACCTATACGCTTCAATTACCTCCTTCGCCCCTGCTCCTTGTGGGTCACCAATGCTCTCATGTAGATGGTGCCGTATCATACTATAAACAAATTGCTACTTTGATAACTGAAATAAACAAGCCATTTGAGGTTGCCTAAGAGGGCGAATGTTGTAGCTATAAACCTCAGAAAATGTACTTTTTAATTAAACGTTCCAGGAGAGGGTGAGGCAAGAAGTGAGGGAGTGGGATTTCCTTTTTAATGAGGTCTGTCTTTCCATGTAGTACTACAATTTTACGCATTTGTACAACAGCTTTCGTTTGCTGGGTACTCACCTGCTTTTTGTTTAGAAGAAAGACTTGATATTGTGTTGCTTCTAGCAGAAACAGTGCGTATGCAGATCTGTCCGGTACTTGCTACCGGGGACTGTAGACTTTCCTCAAAGTCTTGGATATAGGCTTCCAAGGCTCTGCTGGCGGAGTCATACAGCTTGTCCTTGTACTGAATGGAGCTCCGGAGAGAACTTGAATATGTGCTGGAGCTGCCAAGACTGCAGCTGGCAAGAAGGGAAGAAATTGAGATGGTAGATGGAGATGTGTGGCCATCACCTTTTCCAGTAAAGCTGGCCATGACGTTCTCAGAAAAGGTACTTGATGAAACAGGCAAACATTATGCTACACCAAGCTGCAAATAAAAACACATAGTGTTAAATTGGAAATTCATAAGAGAAGTGAAATTATCACTATACACTGTACTGTCAATAAGTTCAGAGGAGCGACTGAATTAGACTAACCAATGGTAGATGGCATGTGTCCTGCGGCAAGTAAAACATCCAATCCTAATGACGGTCACAAAAGGAGACAGCGCAGTAACAAGGAGGGACTAAGAAGCCTCATTATCAATCGGAAGCCAGCATTTAACCTGGACGATGATGCCAGCCAATGAAAAATATGGGCGGGCTTCTGCGCCACTTCTAAAACATAACCTACTACGCCATGCCTCGCAAAGCGAGCAGCGCATGCGCTGCAACGCTAGCCTTGACCTAAAAATGACTTACACCAGGCCCAAAACGATAAACAAAACAATGGGACAGAAAAGATATAGCAGCCAGGCAGGGGAAAAAGGAAATTTTTGAAAGAGGCTGCCAAGTAGCCCATGAGAGGTGTGATCATTTCAGTCAGTTTTAACTTTTTGGTAAAGCGTAGGTTTTTAAATTGCAAATTATGGGCTGAAAAATCAAAGTGTATCCAAGGTGACAATCTAGAGCGCCGAGTTGTCGTCTATGAATATCTTATAAGGGATGCTCTGTAAGATTTGTAGAGCGAACCCTCTAAGGAGCCTTTCCCTCTGCTGTACAGCAACAGTGTGGTGTTTGTTAGCTTTAGTATATATGCCACAGGATACAAGAGACTACACTCCACATGTTCTTGGGTGCTTTATGACTGCAGCTTAACCAATCAGGTGCAGACTTGTGGTGCAACTAATTCCTTAAACGATCCGGACGCATTCTGTACTAACGGCAGTCAGAATCTATTCTTTTATTTTACTACATCATGTTGTAACTTATCTTATTTCTTAGCGCTACTAATTTATGAAAATGGAGAAGAGTCCTGAGGCACAAAAAATGGAAGTCATTCTACAAGGGTCACGTGACGGTGTAAAATGATTGAACCAGATTAAACTACATGTCACACAGTTCCGCGGATAAAAACTTATTGCTTCATTAAATAGAACTTTTAAACTGGACATAGAGGGTGAACAGAATAGTCCATTTTTGCTACATATGTGATATGAAATGGGGCATTCTGGATTTGCTTCAGAGTAAAAATGGTGCCTAATGATTTTGAACTATTTTTGCTGTATTTACTTCGTAAGAAGTGGAGGTAATGTGTCACTTGTTTCCGTTTTGAATTAGGTAAGCAGATAAGATAAGACAAAACATTTTGAAACATTTTTAACAAAGGATTCCCTTTTCTTGTATTAAAAAGATATATTATTATACATGTAAACTGCTTACGGGCACTGAATGCATCATTTCTTCTTTTAGCAGTAGTTTCCCCATCTGAGCCTGCGTGTGAACATTGTGATTAGGTCTTGATTTCAGCTATCTATCTAAAAAATATCATGAGGTAGAGATATGCTTCACAAAACAGACAACAGCAGGGAAACGCCAACTATGCTCATTTTCGTCCAAATCCAGCATAGCAAAACAAATAAGGGCATAAAGAGGTCTCCCTCTCCGCTGACCAAGGCGTGACTGGCTGTAGCGATCACCGGGCATTTCCCGGTGGGCCACCAGGTAGGGGACCTGTTTTGGCCCCCTGGGTGGCTGTTTTTGTTATAGGGGGCTGGCAATATCGCCCCCTGTAACAAATTCGGCCGAAACCAGCCCTAGAAAACAGCTCAGCCACACCCCTCTGCCCCCTAGGGAGGCCAGTCAAGCGGTTTTGGTTCCCTGTCGCTGACCCAAAGGATGAGCATTACACAAAATTAAAAGCTCTGATAAAAATGCTTGTTTTCTGCAGACACTCAATAGTAATGAAAACACAAAGACAAAAAATAATCTTAACATTTGCTTGAAAGCAGAAACCTACAAAAAATACTTTTTAGAAACTTTAAAAAGATTGTGTCGTTGCTTAACTCATCGAGAGAAAGAGGTCATTTCAAGAGTTGATTTCCAGCTGGCCCTTTTGGTACTAGAGCTAAACGCATGATCAGGTGTAGACTTCCTATCAGGACCGCTCACACACCGTTACACGGAAGCCACAAACTAAATCAGTGTAGACGCGGCGAACTCGAACGCTATACATCTTAGAACGCTGAAGATTAGAAGAGACACCCGCGTCTCATATGCAAGTACTGACACCTGATGAGAGAAGGCCAGCACAATGATTTTCTTGTGAAAATAACCGCTGACCCGAGTATGTTAATATTTTTTTGCTTACAGTTCTACAGCTCCTATTGAATGCCTAAGAACTACGAGTCTGGCATGTAAGTTACATCCTGATATCCACTTTTTTCGCGTTCGCGCTGGCACAAGCATGCAAGAAAACAACAAAGAGGGACCTAAAAAGGACAATATTTATGGGGGTCCAGTGTACGTGTCCTATAAACCTGTAACCAAGTGATGTACAAAGTTCCCCAAGGAATAATGTTTGTATGGCTGAGTAGTCTCTCTCTCTCTGAATGGATGTGTGAAAAATTGTCAGGGAATCAAGGGGATCCCTTGTCGGAACTTAGGATGCCTCACACAACTAATTAGCTTGATGACTAATGTCATCCTGCCAGATGTCCCTTCAGAGCCAGCAGAGTGCTTGAGAAGCTCGTGACACAAAAATCAAAAATGATTTTATTTCAAAAAACGGGTGAATGTTCACAACCAAAGCTTTCCAGTTTGAAAGTAACACCAAAAATAAGCACTGAAAGCTCTGCAGTGTTACTGCCCATGTCATTCACATCAGCTCATGTCAGACGTTTTTCAATACACGTGCACCACAAAAATAACACTTAGCACCGAACATTTGTAGCTTGTCCGTTACATTAATAACACCCATAGCTCGGTGCCTGGAAGAGAGAGAAATAAACAGCAGGGCGGGGTGGCGGGAGAGGGAGATGTCGAAAGAAACAAAATCAGGGACAGAAATTAGGAATTCCAGATATGGACAGAGAGAGATAATGAAAGACAGGCAGAGCAGGACAAAAGTCAAAGATAGGGAGAAGAGAGAAAGTCAGACACAATGATACACAAAGATACAGAGAGAGGGAGAAAGAAGACAGACAGGAAGTGGCAGAGAAAGACAGATGGAGAGACAGGGAGAGAGCGTCAGAGTGACAGATGGCTAGAGAAAGATGAGGAAATAAAAAGGGAGGCAGAGAGGCATAAAAGAGAGAAAGCAAAAGAAAGGCAGAGACTAAGAAAAACAGAGCCAGGACGTTACAGAAAGAAAAAAAAGAGGAAGAAAGAATGTGAAGTCAGAGTGGGGCGGGGGAGAGGAGGCAGGGGAGAGCTCTTTGAAATGTGAAGCTCTCGGCGAGGGGGGAGGAGAAGTGAGTGGATCCCTTTGAAGCACGCACGGCCTCGCGGCCGTGAAAGAAGTGTGAACAAGCAACAAATGGCTTTCATGTGGTGATGCGAGGCAGGCGGATAGAAGCGCGTTCACGAGACCACATGCACTTCTGGAAATCCACATTTTTCAGAGCTTAGTTTAGCTCTTAGTTTAGTCCCAATAGTCTCGTCCTATTCATTCATTGCGGAATGGAATAGGACGAGACCTAAGAATATTTTCTGTGGAGTTCTTGGAACCATACCCAAGAACAAGAAGGTGTGCACAAAGGGATGGGACCAACAACCTGTTGGAAACACATGTGAAGTATATTATGAGACGCCCTGGACACAAGGCGTTACCTTTGCAGCACCCATAAGAACAGGCTAAAAATCCTAATATTATTTTTCTAAACTGAAAGATAAAACAAGGCTGTGCACGTATCATTCATTTTTATAAATTGGGTGTGTTTGTGACATTCACATGCTTTACGAGTGACACTTTAGCACAAGTAGATACAAATAGTAATGCTCATGTAATGAGATACATTTCAGAAATTATTGGGTAAAATTAACAGAACACAAATTGCTTCACACACGTTTCTTGTCTGCTCAGATCCATGTATATATAAAAACAAGCTTCCAGCGCTGCAGTATTATTTAAAAGAACAGCCAGATGCGATGATGTAACGGAATCTAATAAAAACAGGATATATTCGAACTTCAGGTAGATTGAAAAATTACACATGGAAACATAGTCAGAAATAGGTGCGTTTTTGAAAGCTGAGCACCGGAACCTATGTAGGTACACTGCAGGGTGAGATCTCCAATTCAAGACCACCCTCATGTTGTCCGGTCCTGTGTGAAGCAAGCCGACTTCCCTAATTGGACGCAGCCTGGCAGTTTACACAGACAGCACACTCTGTACTTGAGGAGCAGCTACTCTGCCCTCACTATATTGTTAGGATAGGGAACCCCATCCTTCCTTACCCCACATAGGGAGCTGCTTTTGCCCTGAAGAAAGTCCCGGACCTTCACGGCCACCGAGGACTGAAACATGTTGGCACTAGGGTCATAGGACCATAATACTCTGAAGAGACCCACTTGTATAAATAATTTCTATACAGTATTTTAACCTCCCAGATAGACCCCATAATAAAGGAATACCAGTGATCTATCTAGGTGATTTTATTCTATTTTATGTAAAACCCCCTCCTTGAATATATCAGAAGAGCTTCCCAATACTGTGGTCGAGCCCACCCCGACTTGTATGGGTCGGGGTGACCCGATGATGAAGCATGACACCACTAGGGTGTGTAAGGGTAATATAAACAAGTTCGTTTTTTTCCCCAACACACATGGTTGCACTAGACACAACCTAATAGTTAAACTACCAGAGTAGCTCCTACTTTTCTATTTTTGAGACAGCAGGTACAGTTTTTTTCACTTTACTCAAGTGACCAACCCGTGGTCTACTGGAGTATTTTTTCGTGTTATGCGTTTTTGAAAGGGACAAGAAAAAAATCACAGCGTTGAACACACAATCCTCTCATTATTTAAATGCAGCAGTAAAAGGCACGGGACACTGCCTCCAGCAAAAAAACACGGAGATCGCTGCTCTCTCCTCCACCTCAGACAGAGCACCTCTCGCTGGCTGGCACACTGCCATGCCGAGAGCACCCGGAGCAACTTGCCAGCAACTTGCCAGCAGAAAAGAGCTATAACAAGCATTGGCATAGCCAATAAGTCTCGCATTTGGGACCTTATAAGTGTTTAGTCATGCAACAAGTGGTGTTGTTGCACCAAGGATATTCTGCTGCATAACGAGACCTATTGGCTATGCCAATGCTTGTTTGTTTTTTGTTGCTGTTTTGTTTAAGTTGCCAGTTCTACAATAGCTGGACATGGTTTTTGTTAACAGTTCTTTGCATCAAATTAACTTTTTTTCATTGCTCTGAATGTTGTTTCCATTCTGGTTGTAGGAAGCAGTCATTCCCGGAGGTGTGGGGCTGCCTAGCTGTGCGCATGCGCCGAACTTTGCAAATGAGAAAAAGCCTGGTGCAGGCGCAATTTACAAGTGTGGAGTGAGTGAGCTCTTGGGCTTCAAATAAGGAAACAGTTTTGAAGAGTGGTAAGTGTGTTCTCCACATAAATTCACATCAATTGCTCAGGATTAATATCCATTCTTTCCAAGTCGTAGTATGGAGAACAGAGACATTTTAGTTGCAGTGGAATGTCTTTATTCAATCCGCTGGGATTCAACCCAGGAACCACGATGTCGAAGGGAGACTAAAAGCAGGGGCATCAGCCTAACAAAAATATGTTTTTACTTCTGAAGAATCATACTTTTGCATCTGGGACACTATAACAACTATTTGAAACTATAACCATTTACGTCATAAAGCTAAACTAGCCTTGAGAAAGCCCCGGCGCAAATCGCCAAGAGGGGGCGAAACACGTGTCGGCTGTCCTTGTCCTATTGATATTGATATTGAGATGTATTTGTAAAGCGCTCGTTCGCCCGGGGGCTTCATGGCGCTGTAGACAGGGACACAACGCATCAGTCACAGGAAGCAAAGAGGAACTCATCAAAACGCTTGAGAAAAGAGCCATGTTTTGAGGGAGTGTCTGAAACTAAGGATGTTTCCGCACATTTTAAGGTGAAGGGGAAGGGAGTTCCAGAAGGCAGCTGCAAGGTGGTCAAAGCAGCTGCCTCCAAGACGCTTCCTTTTATAAGTAGGGACAGTCAGAAGATGTTTATGCATGGAGCGAAGATTCCTAGGGGGGTCATATTTTTTAAACAGATCTCTGATGAATAGGGGGCCTGATTGTTGTAAGGACTTAAATAAAATACAACCAGTCTTAAAAGCCACCCGTTGCTCAAAAACAAAGACATTCCACTGCAACTAAAATGTCTCTGTTCTCCATACTACGACTTGGAAAGAATGGATATTAATCCTGAACAATTGATGTGAATTTATGTGGAGAACACACTTACCACTCTTCAAAACGGCTTGTGGTGTGTGCCTTGTAAATGAGTGCTCTGACGGCTGGTGGTGTGTCTGCCTGGTGAAAGTGTACATGGACGATGGTGGAAGCGTGCAATGACGGCTGGTGGTGTGTGCGCCTGGTGGAAACGTGCACCGATGGCTGGTGGTGTGTGTGCCTGGTGGAAGATTGCACCGACAGCTGGTGGTGTGTGTGTGCCTTGTGAAAGCATGCACCGAGGGCTGGTGGTGTGTGTGTGCCTGGTGAAAGCATGCACCGACGGCTGGTAGTGTGTGACGGCTGGTAGTGTGTGTGCCTCGTGAAAGTGTGCACTGACGGCTGGTGGTGTGTGTGTGCCTGGTGGAAGCGTGCACTGACAGCTGGTGGTGTGTGTGCCTGGTGGAAGCGTGCACCGATGGCTGGTGGTGTGTGCCTGGTGGAAGAGTGCACTGGCGGCTGGTGGTGTGTGCCTGGTGGAAGCATGCACTGGGGGCTGGTGGTGTGTGTGCCTGGTGGAAGCGTGCACTGATGGCTGGTGGTGTGTGTGCCTGGTGGAAGCGTGCACTGACGGCTGGTGGTGTGTGTGCCCGGTGAAAGAGTGCACTGACGGCTGGTGGTGTGTGTGCCTGGTAGAAGCGTGCACTGACGGCTGGTGGTGTGTGTGCCTGGTGGAAGCATGCACTGATGGCTGGTGGTGTGTGTGCCTGGTGGAAGCGTGCACTGATGGCTGGTGGTGTGTGTGCCTGGTGGAAGCGTGCACTGACGGCTGGTGGTGTGTGTGCCCGGTGAAAGAGTGCACTGACGGCTGGTGGTGTGTGTGCCTGGTGGAAGCGTGCACTGACGGCTGGTGGTGTGTGTGCCTGGTGAAAGTGTGCACTGACGGCTGGTATAGTGTGTGCCTGGTGGAAGTGTACGCTGACGGCTGGTGGTGTGTGTGCCTGGTTGAAGCGTGCACTGACGGCTGGTGGTGTGCGTGCCTGGCGGAAGTGTGCACTGACGGCTGGTGGTGTGTGTGTTTGGTGAAAGCGTGCACTGACGGCTGGTGGTGTGTGTGCCTGGTGGAAGCATGCACTGATGGCTGGTGGTGTGTGAGCCTGGTGGAACCGTGCACTGATGGCTGGTGGTGTGTGTGCCTGGTGGAAGCGTGCACTGACGGCTGGTGGTGTGTGTGCCTTGTGAAAGTGTGCACTGACGGCTGGTGGTGCGTGCGCCCGGTGAAGGCGTGCACCGACGGCTGGTGGTGTGTGTGTGCCTGGTGAAAGCGTGCGCTGATGGCTGGTGGTGTGTGCCTGGTGGAAGTGTGCACTGACGGCTGGTAGTGTGTGATGGCTGGTAGTGTGTGTGCCTGGTGAAAGTGTGCACTGACGGCTGGTGGTGTGTGCCTGGTGGAAGCGTGCACTGACGGCTGGTTGTGTGTGTGCACCTGGTGGAAGCATGCACTGACAGCTGGTGGGGTGTGTGCGCCTGGTGGAAAGTGCACTGAAGGCTGGTGGTGTGTGTGCCTGGTGGAAGCCTGCACTGACGGCTTGTAGTGTGTGTGGCTGGTGGAAACGTGCACTGACGGATGGTGGTGTGTGCATGGTGGAAGCGTGCACTGACAGCTGGTGGTGTGTGCATGGTGAAGAGGGTACAGTCGGCTGGTGGTTAGTATGCCTGGCGGAAGCGTGCACTGACGGCTGGTGGTGTGTGTGTGCACTGATGGCTGGTGGTGGTGTGTGTGCCTGGTGGAAGCTGGTGCTGAAAGCGTGCACTGACGGCTGGTGGTGTGTGTGCCTGGTGGAAGCGTTCACTGACGGCTGGTGGTGTTAGTGCCTGGTGAAAGCGTGCACTGACAACTGATGGTGTGTGTGCCTGGTGGAAGCAGGAGCATTCACAGTGATAGAAGACACAAATGAAGCTGACCAGGAGGGAGGGGGAAAAGGGAGGGGGTAGTGCTTGCAGAGGAGGCTGATTACAGCAATAAAAACACAGATGGCAGCTGTGCACATGCACGAGCTGGTGAACGCAAGCTGTAGGCCAGCAAAAGTCTCTGGTGGCACTTTTAAAAGACACTTACAAAATGTCTTGAAAAGACAGCGCATGCGCGTCTCAGGAGAGACCTAAAAACGGAGAGACATGGCATTTCAGTGCAGTGATGTGGAGATACGCACTGAAATGCACTTGTCTAAAACGTGATGGGTGACACTTTTGCAGTGTTGGCGCAGCGCCAAGTGCAGTGAAAGTGTGATCATGTGATCTACATACAGCACAGAGCGCACTGTGGGCTCAGGAGTCAACTGTGATGTCGTCATCAGTGGTCCATGTATATAGAGGCGAGTATGGTGAAAGTATAATGATGTAGTCAGTTACCTGTGTACAGCGCAAGCGCAACGAGCGTTGTACAGTGAAAGTATTATGATTGGTGTGAGCCGTTATCCAGGCTGACTTTGAAGCTGAATCTGGCTGGAGGTTCAAGCATCCTGCGATTCTTGACAAATCACTAGGGCACTGTGATATCTACGGGTCTAGTTTGCGCTATATAGTATTGTAGGGACAGCAAGGGGTGAGATGAAAGAGGGAAGACTCACCTTGCAATTTTCGGTGCCCAGTGCCTGTACAGCCTGCAACTTGGAAAACAAGTACCATGTGAGGGAGTAGAGAACCCGAACCGGAGGAGCAGGAAGGGATGCTGGACCTGAGCACAATTACAGCATTAAACAAGCATTGGCATTGCCAATAGGTCTAACCTTTGAGACCTTGTAAGTATTTAATCATGCAACTGTTAATGTTGTTGCACCAAGGATATTGTGCTGCATATCTAAATACTTATACGGTCCCAAAGTCGAGACCTATTAGCTATGCCAATGCTTGTTTAAATTGAAACATTCTCAATTAACGTAAAAAAGCAACTTATGGCATTACGCTTTGGGACACTACCATCTTTGGCGGACCAGCCTGTTTGGGTGCATACAGGCCCTAAATCATGTCGGCTGTGCAACTTTTATAAAGAAGATTTTATCCACGTAATTTTCACATGCAAGAAACTGCATAATGAACGAGTTATCCTCCTAAAATCAAGCTTTATTAAATAGGCATCAGGTCCTGTAGAGCTGCAATAATGGTGTCCCTAAACGCTTCAGACCCTCCATTGAATGGCAGACTGATTAAATTTCTCAAAGCATTTACAAAGCTTTGTTAAAAGGGTCGGAAAGTTGGCAAAGGAGGAAAAAGGACAAACCCATTGCACTGAATTTTAATAAAGAATTTTAGAAGCATTAAGAAGAGATTAAATGAATGTATTGTTTAATTCTTTTTTAACTTGCTTTGTATAACATTGGTCTTTCTTTCTTTTCCTACTTTCTTGTTTTGAATTGTTATGGTTTTAATTAACTAAATAATAAACATTTACTTTACTTGCTTGTTTAAATTGACGCCAGGAGGATGCGATGGGACGCATGTCTGAGGAAGGGAGGGCATGCAATTCGGAGGGTGCAAATACCCACCAACAATTTTTTTAAAGTGCTATCATGCAGCAGGCACTGGCCTGATCATATTGTTTTTATTCTAAACTATGAACCATGCTGCACAGCAGCTACTCTGCTGTGCAACTTGGCTAAAAATATGGACAAACCCCCAATAGGTCATGTAAGTGAGACCTATTTACTTTGTCAATGCTGGTTTCAAACTGTGTATATGTTACAAAGTTAGATGTTTTTCTTGAGATGTAGACCTTAAACATAGGATGGTGACAGATGGAGGGGAAGACAACAGACTGGAGAGGGGTGGGAGTGAGGAGCAACAGCACAGACTGGAATGGAAGAGTAGGAGGGGGCAAACAACAAGACAAAGAGGGTGGAAGGGTGATGAGGGCAAGCAACAACATAGGCAGGAGGGACAATGCATGCAACAATGCAGGGGGGTAGAAGGGCCAGAGCAACCAACAAAAGGGGAGACAGCCTGCAAACATGCATGTCTATGGGATGCTTCAACTAAAAGAAAAAAGTAGCTCAGGAGCAGTGGACCGTCACTAGGTAAGTAGACATTAGCTTGGCAATGCTCCAGGGGAAAGACAACCCGTGAAACCAGCACACGCTGACCAAAGAGAAGCAAGGAAATGAGAGTGCCGATGAAGCCAGCCAATGGTAAGCAATGGACGGGCCCTAAACACTGTGAGTAAACAAAATGTCTTGCAAGTGACAGCGCATGTGCTGACCCAGTGCTTGAAATGGGAAAATAGAAGTTCAGGTGCTCCATAGTAGAGTACCTGCTTGTTTCTGGGAAATGCCGGTAATCTCCAATTAAGTATTACGCCTCACTTGAGAAGTGGAGGTACTCTTCCTCTCAAAATAAACAAGCATTGGCATAGTCAATAAGGTCGCTTTTGGGACCTTATAAGTATTTACTTATGCAGCACAATATCCTTGGTGCAACAACATTAACTGTTGCATGGTTAAACACTTATAAAGGTCCCAAAGGCGAGACCTATTGGCTATGCCAATGCTCGTTTTGAAGATGTTAATACATTTCCACATATAAGGACATCTATGCAATAGGCTGGGCTGTTACCTATGGATTTGCTTCTCAATATTGCATACTTTTGACTAGCTGTGTTCATTTATACTACAATGTACATACCTTTTTTTTATTGACTTAAACATGAGTTTAATTATCTGTGTGGAACGTGTGTTTAATTTTTGGGAAATTAAAATACAAATACAATTTTTAAAAAAACATTGATGCCCCTAGTGACAGTCACGTACGTGCTCCCCCCGCCACCGGTCAGGATTTGCAAGGGATTTTTTATCGCGACTACCTGTATTTTTTTTACTTCACAAAAATACATGTCTGTCAGGACGTTTGTAAGCTTTCGAAAAATAGCAGAAGAAAAGGTTTCGCTAAAACTAGGCCCGCACAGTGAAATTGAACCAAGGTGCTTAGGTGGTCGGTTCTGTTGCCAAAAGTTATTTCAGAAATTTCTCTTGTAAAACTTCCTTTGTGTGGACAAGTTATTTTCCGTAAAAGAAGTTGGGCGAAGTTGGAAAATGAAATTTTTCACGGTCGATTAGTTGTTCGCTTTTTTGTGCGTTAGGAATGAATTGAACCCCAAGTGGTCCCGTCCAAGTCTCACGGCTCCTTCCCTGCATCTATTTATTGAGGGTTTTTCAGCTCAGAATCCCCACACGGGTGCATGCACAGCTTGGCTCATTGTCACTAGTGACAGTATATATTTAGATATTCTATACCTTTATAATAAATACTACATATTTTCACTCTATAAAATGTCCTTACTATGGCACAGCACTTCTTATAGTCCCAAAATGAAGCACTCATCATGGGCTTAAAATTATGCTGCACTATTCGGCTTATTGCTTCGGGCCAGGGACACAGCACCTCCAGAAGGGGAATCAAGACAGCGGTGCTGCAGCGCCATCTAGAGCGGTCAGTAACAGCAAAACAACTTTAAAAGGCCGTCTATTCTGGCCTCGGGAGCACTTCATAGGCAACATCAAATTTTGCATGGTGTTGTGAACTTGCCCCATTCCTGAGGCGAGTTTTTTATGTGATTGAGCTGGCATGCTTTAAGAGTTATGAAGGGTGGGGCTGGCAAATGCCAAATTACTTCAGCTTCTTTTGAAAGTAAAATAAATCACTGTTGTGTAGAGAAGATAAGGGTTATCATTCGCTCCTGCCTCTAGCCAAGGCGTTCCACCCCAGGAGGGGGCAGAGGCAGCGACTTTGTGCAGACTTCTTAACACAGTACAGTTGTCCTTCTTAGAATGTGCTTGTATTGGTTACATTTAAAGTATCATAAACTTGGGTTTCACGTAATGAGGCGCTTCAGCGCTGGATGCTGCCAAGACCTGTGAGAAGTTGGTGTTCTGTAAAAGGGCACACCCGCCTCCCATGGGGCTTTAAAAATGTAAAAGTGAAAAGTGGCCTGACGCTGTCTGCAGATTCAGACACAGTTCTTTGGGAAAATCGCAGCTTTCAGCCTGTGTCTTGAAGCTCCGTTCCGCTCTTCTGCGTTTTGTGAAGACCTTTTCACCATAATTAAATGTAACCAGCTGTGGCATAGTCCTTAAGTGAAAGGAGATGAGGATGACACCGGAGAAAGGCAGAGAGGTGTGCCAACAGTGAAAGTGAGTTGGAGTGAAAGGAAGATGGAGAAGCAGTGAGAGGGGAAAGATGAGGGGAGACGGTGAGAGGTGAGCAGTGGGAGAAGCAGGAAAGTAATGAAGAGGGACAACACTAGACGGGGTGGGGCTAGGAAACAACAATTAAAAGGTAGAAAAGTGTGGCAGAAAAAAAATAAGAAAAAAAGAAAGTATCAAATGTAGAGGGCGAGGCAGGATCAGCAGTGAATGAATGAGGGAGCAGAGTAGAGGCTCTGAGGGAGAGCGACGGCTAAAGGCCGAGAGGAAAGCCAGATGGCACGGCGTGCGACGTGGCTGGTGTGAAGGAGCAAAAACAACAAGTGATGGACCGAATGTGAATCAATGTCACACATTCCCGCAGTCAAAAGATCTGGGCCCAAATCCATCGTTTTTTTGCACTCCACACCACCCTGGGTTAGACAATGGCGATATGCAAATCAGCTCTGACCCTGTTGCCCCATGGGAACAGTCCAGTCCGAACTACAAAAGCCATGTCCTTCCCAGAACGGAATCAAGCATCCGAGGACCGGACCGGTTTCGAGGTAACACCTCTCATCAGCCCGGCTAGCTTGACTCCAGTGGTGTGGAGTGCCTGGGACCCACGTCTGGGCATCCCCAGCGCACTTAGGGCGGCAATTGCAAAAACAACAAGTGATGGACCGAATGTGAATCAATGTCACACATTCCCCCAGTCAAAAGATCTGGGCCCAAATCCATCGTTTGTTTGCACTCCACACCACCCTGGGTTAGACAATGGCGATATGCAAATCAGCTCTGAGCTCTGTGAAGGAGCAGCAGGCAGGGAAGGGGGGGGAGGAGGCTCTGAGGGAGAGAGACGGCTAAAGGCCAAGAGGAAAGCCAGATGGCGCCTGCACTCGTAACCGCAAGCTTGAGGCCAGCAAAAGCGTGTGGTGGCACATTGAAAACCCACTAACTAAATGTCTCGCCTTAGCTCGCGCCTGCGCTGGCTCAGGCGAGACCTAATAAGTGCAGGTACTCAGTACCAGGTAGTTCCGGCCCATTTAAAGCAGTGTGCAGACCTAAAAAATAAAGTAACTCTGAGAAAAATTAGTCATTTGGTGGTGACCCAATTAAATTAGTATTGAGGGCAGCATGAAAACGTTTGAAAGTCACTGTATTAGTGGTATAAAAACGCTGTTAAGAAATATTGGTATGATTCAAATAAAAGTACAGCAGCCAACAGGAGAAACAACAGAACCATTCTACCAGTGCACGCATAGCATCGGCTCTGATGTTCAATGCTCAGCTGGCACCATTTCGTTGAAAGTATAGGCCCACCCATTATGAGAAGTGCTAACACAGGCACATTAAAGGGCCCGAGGTCCAGCAGGGAAATGCTGACACTGTGTCATTAAAGCACATCAGCACTAGTGAACGGTGCTAGACTGCCAGTATTGTCCAATTAGTAGCCTTTTTGTCTTGCTCAGAAGTGTTTTTTGCCACATATACACATAAAATAAGTCTGCGATACAGCTGTGCTGCATTTACAGCTACGTACGACTAGATGGCGCTGTAGCATAACAATTGCAGGGTGAAAACAAGCACGAAAGTGAAAGCTCATAAAAAGCACCCATTCTTGTGCTTGCATGGCGGGAGCGAGCAGCGGCATGCAGGCCATCTTTTCAAATAGCTTGGGCGACGTTGCTCGCTCCCGCAAGGTGGATGCCACCACAAGCACGAGTGTGCTGAAAAGGAGAAGACAAATTGCTAAAGGTCTTCTCCTAGAGAAGTGCATGCACACTGCCTAGGCGAGACCGAAATACACAGAACACGGCTGAAAAAACAGAAGCAGGCTATAAACCTGTATCCTCTCTCAGCTCCTCCCTTTTCACACGGCACTGGCTCATCACAGAAAGCTCTCGCTTTGCCCCATCCCGTCTCGGAGAGCAACTTCGAGACTGCGATTCAGCGTGTGCAAGCTTTTTAAGTGCAAGGAATGAATTATACCTCAAAGCATGACACAACTCAAAACGTCTGCATAGTGATGCAGGTGGCTCCTATGAGGTTGCAGCTGTTGCCTTCTTTATGCTGAAAGGAACCATCTGAATAGAATGGGACGAAGAACAAGGAGGAGTGGGAAGGGGTGCATGCCTTTTCACAAACAAGAATTCAACAAGCCCAATTCCCTTTAAAAAGAAGCCCAAAACGAAACAAATATCCCACCCTAAGAAAAGCCCAACTGCCATACACATAAAAAGTGCAAATAGGCTCAATAAATACAATCTACAGAGCGGAAGGAACAGAGAGGGAGGCAGTACTGACAATTGTGGCATTAAGAGGAGATGGGAGGGAGGAATGATATATTAACATGTAAGCAGTATTGCCTCAGAAGCTGAACACAGGCAAACAGTAACAGACCAGAAAACCATGAAAAAAATAGTCCCTCAAAGATCACATAAAGAGCCATAGCGAAATGAGACAGTACTTATTCCCAGCTGCTTTGGAGGAACTGAAGGAAAAAAGGAGGAAGAGGCAGGGCTGACCGCTAGCAGGCAAGGATTTTTAAAGGACACTGAAACAAACAAATGAAAAGCAGGGGATGGCTTTAAGCCAACAAGACAAATTACAACAGATCTTGAATGATCGACCTAAAAAGAACAGACTAAGAAGACAGATTAAACACATGGAAGAAAGCCTTTTCAAAGGACATGCAAAGTAAAGACATGAAAGTAACGGGCGGGCTCTGAGCACACAGAGTGGGTACAGCAAGTCTCAAAGAGACAGTACGTGGACTGCCAAGGCGAGATCTAAATAACACAAGCTTTTTTTTCTTAGCAGGTGAGGGAAGCAGTATGAGAAAAAAAGTAACACGGGGAAGCGATAAAGGGGAGGCGTAACAAGGGTGGACTAGACAACACTGCAATAGGACAAATGTCATGTCAGGTGAGTAATTCAGATTAAAACCAATGTTTAGCATCAAGGACTGACAAAGGTGAGAGCCAACATCTTCATTACTGAAGCTAGTGATGGAGCAAGGATTCGCACGTTACGCGGCTTGCTTGTATTCATGAACCTCGAATAACGTTAACGTCATAATCAACATGTTTGTTTTATAAATATTGCACTTTTACACTATACGGGGGTGTCCCAGTGATGCTTGCCTATGTGTTTACTAATCCTAACTACGCTTGCATATAAAATGGTCGCTGCTTTGCGGGATTCTAGTCTGCGCATGCGTCGGTCATACCCATGTGATGTGACGCAATCGCAGTTCTGGAGGGAACTTGTCGCTCATGCGCAGTACTGCTAAAGATGGCTGCTTTGTTTCTCACATGCTCTTCGCTTGCACTGCTGCTTTAGCTCAGCTGTTTCGTTCTGCTTAACTCTTAATGCTATAGTTATTATAAAGTAAGGGATGTAGTATAGCCAATCATGGTATACAGTGTATTCAATTTTTTCCGCGTTTCTAAATTGTTTTTGCTTACTTTTCAAGTAACATTCTTCGGGGGCCTGGGAGAGAGGTGCTACTCCATCTTGGAAGCCTGAGCGGTACCAATCACGTGATGGGGGACAAGAGAGTCATGCAGCAGTGGAACCCAGCCAGCTGACTGCCGAAGCTAAGATGCTCATGGGAACCTGAACTGCGCCCCAGCGCGAAGATACTAACCCGTACCTGCATCTGTTACATTGTAATGTTTTCCTGTATACACCATTGTTTTCTTGAACTCACATGCCATGGGAACTGAAATGTAGAGGGTGGGTTCAATATTGAATATTAATTATGACAATGTCTTAGAATCAGGAGGTACAATGACCTAACCACCTCCCGTGTCCAATCAGAAGTTGGGGATCCTTACACTTGCAACATTGGTGGGTGGTACACTGACCCGAAAACAGTATAACTAGCCTAGGTTTAGCTAGAGAAATTGTCCGAATAGCTGACCTGTCACTGACCCAACGAACTCTATAGGTGATTGATACAGAGAGCTGCGGAGCACTCTGTCCGTAATTTCCACAAACTCAGTCGGAGTTTGGAAACCTTAAGTGCTGGTGAAGCACTTTGCCGGGTGATTCGAGAAACCCAATCTGGGTTATTGGCAAATTCCTTGCAGAGAGGGAGTAGCGCAGGCGTTGCACCCGAAGCTGCAGGTGTTGGTCATACCCTTTGGTGAGCCCAGTCCTGATCCAAATCTTGGGGTTATCCTGTCCTGACTGTCCATGAGCTGTACCTGCTCGCCTACTGGCATCCTAAATCTTCGAGGGTCCATTCCCGCCTTTCCCAACTGACCCGTGGCCAGGGTTAGTCTCCATCCTGTTCTAGGTAAATATATTCCGTGTGGGTGTTTGTCCATCTAAATCTCTCTCTCTTCCGTCTTAAATAAAGCAAACTTGCCTATGTCAATTTTCTCTGTCATTTGACTCTCACGTAAAGTATTTTACTAGCATGTTCCATTTCTTCTCCCTACCTATAGTCAAATACTGAATTGTTTATATATATATAGTATGTTTCCATTCTTACCCTCCCTATAGAAAATAAGCACTTGTTGGTATAGAGATTTTCATGAGTTTCGTTTTCCTCTTAACTGTCAGAATATTTGAAAAGCTTACTTTGATTAGTATGTTCCCTTTCTTTACCCGCCTTTAGTAACGTTGTGAAAGTCTGATAAACTAAATTAGCGTGTTCCTTATTTTCCCCTCCTTTTATTTTATGCGATTTATAGATGATTCTTACTTTGATTCATAGCTACACTATATTTCTGATCTTAGTTATTGATAGTCTGATCTGGGTAAATTTCATTCTCATGGCATTTGATGACTAAAATGTAATTAGATAAAGGTGTTGAAAATCTCTTGCGTTTGTGGTTATTACAAGAAAACAAACAAATTCAAAAGTACATGGTATTTTGTGTTTTCTACTTAATCCCACAGCTAGCTCCTGATCCATTGTGATCTTAGGTACTAGTTTTCGAGGATTGGTAAGTCAGGCACACGGAAATAAATAGAAAGGAATAAGGATTACTGATAGTGGTGTGTAGGTTACCTGATTAATGAAAATATAGTGATAAATACGGTATGGGCCCAGGTGTGCATATCTGATAAAATAAGAGTTGGGTGACCTGCGCGCTCTATCAGTAATTTTCTGGTAGCAGAATGATGGTTAGGACTAGTTAAGATAGGTAGATAAATTACTTGCTCATAAACTGTGAAAAATTAAAAGTGCTGCTAAAAATAATCGCTGGTAATATTTTTTCCCCAAAACCGATCGGATGTATAAATACTGCTTTGAAATGTTATAAAATGTTTTTTTTTAAGGTATGAAATGCTGCTATATTAAGTGTGTATTAACAAATTGTTAGTGATTGTTATATATTGACTGGAAATTCCCCGGGGATAGAATAGAGGGTGGTGAGTAGAATCCATCTTGCGGTGAGGTCAGTGGCTCGAGGAAAATTAGTGCATGGTTAGGCAGAACTGGAAGCGCTAATTAGGGTTTTCTGAATGAGTAGTGTAATAAATGATAGCAACGGGTTCGCTAATGAAACTTCAGTTGTGATATAACCTAGTAAGGGTCACACGAGGAAGGAGTAGTAAGTTCATCGAAGCTTGAGTGATTGCAAAGGAGTTCGCTGATGAAACTTTAGACTTAGTATATATCCCGGAAAGAGTGGATGAGTCAAAGAAGTAACAGGTTCTCTAATGCTTGTGTAAAGGGTAGGCAGAAGGGTCTATCCGTAGTGCATGAAAAGTTGACAGAAGAGGTTTACTTGCAGTGAACCAAAACGTTCTTTATAGACACTCGAGTACAGTGGCGAATGTTATACGTTGTAAACTAAACTGAGCACTTGCACTTTAAGAAAATTTCAAAAGTTTCCGTTACCTTGTGAAGGAGGGAGTCGGTCGCGGAGCTGCGCTGACGTCACTCTGTGCCGCGCTGGTATTGGTCGAAACAGCGGGTGTGTAACGAAGCTGGTATTGTAAAGGAGGGGTGAGTGACGAAGCGTGAGACCGCGTCTCGCGAAAAAGGCAGCGCACCCATTGGCCGAAAACAATTGTTATCACAGTGTTGATTGGTTGTTGAAAAATTGAAAGACGCGCTAGCATTGGAAAAAGGATTGTAAACAAAATACTTAGTTTCACACGCAAACTAAGGTTACGAAGTATATGTGGTATCCCGAATTTTTACCTGATCCGCAACACTTAGGTTTTTGTAAGGATCAGATGCTAAGAGGCAGACCTTACAATATGTACGGAAGCAAGAGAAACATGTCTTTCGCAGACAAGGTCAGAAATTATTTCAAGATAGGTAAGTCCATTAAAATTAGAGACGGTGTAATCACTCCACCACCTAATACTCCTGCATCATTTATGATGTTTGACAAAGGATATCATACATGTGTATGGTTGAAAAATTGGGTAAAATATACCAAGGACGACGGAATCCTAGCATTTCCCCTAGATGGTACCTTTAATAGTAGAATTCTGTTTAATTCGAGGACCCGAATGAATGACTTACACCCCAGACCAAGATTGACGCAATATGAGGCTTTAGAGGAATGGGAAATTGAGGCCTTGGAGCGAGACAGACCCAGAATGGATAAGGGAATAAGTAAATGGTACCCGAAAATGCAGAGAGAAACTAAAGAGAAAAAGATGAAACAATGGAGACAGAATATGATGGTTGAGGGATTATTTCCAGTGTTTGGTCTAGACGAACACGTAGGAGGAAAAAGCACAGAAAAAACCTGACACCAAATGGTTGCGGGTGATTCAGAAGACGAATACTTGGAGGATTTATTTATGAAAAATCCACCACCATATGATGAGGAGTCTAGGTCTCCGAGTTCGAAAAACCCATTTTTCAGACATCCTAGGGATAGAAGGGCCAGTACCACTGAAGCGACAGGACTAGGCTGCAGACCTAGTGGCAATGAGGGATCAAGCATGTCTGATCCAACTATTCCTAGTTATAAACCGATCTGTGGTGAGGGACCAAGTAGGACAGTTCACACTGCCCCGAGTCTTTACCCTCCTTTAGTTCCGCACGTGATACCTGAAACCTCTATGGAAAAGATTTTACAGGAACGAGAAAAGGAAGCCTTAGAGAAACAGAGAATTGAACTCATTCAGAAAATAACCCAGCTAAATACCAGTCCTGAAGCTCTGACCATTCCAGTAACTATTGGCCCAGTTGTTCTCCTCTATGGGGATAGACAGGCTAGTCCAAAAACTCCAGTTATTACTCCAGCTGTAGTACCGCCCAGAAAAGATCCTTTAATAGTTGATGACCAGACAAGTGAATGCAAGTCTGTAATTTCCCTAATGGATTTGCCCATAAGAGAACCAGAAGGCAGTGCACAGAGAACCAGAACCTAGACTAGTGCAAGAGAAGTCCTGATAGAGTCATCTGCAGGTACTCGGAGTGCCACGGTAGTGACTCCGGAAGAGATAGATCGATGGACCCGAGAATTAGAAAAAGTAAATCCTCAGCCAAAACCATTAGACATTTACAAATTAAGAATAGAACTGGAAGAACTAATGGCTGGAAACGTGGGACTAGACAGGTTGAACACCCTTAGTGAGGAAGAGTTATTATTCATCTGTAAAAGCATTACCAGAAACACCAGAGTGCTCCATGAGAAATTAATGGACACAGCAGCTAATATGGGAATAGATGTTAGCAGATCCAAAGTATTGCAAAAGCCCTACAGAGCAGAATTTTCTGATAGGGATTTAGAAAACATGAATGTGTCAGGGAAAAGGGTACAGATAAGAGAATTGCTGAATCTATTACAGAAATGGGGAGATTTAGAAAAATGGAAAACCAGATGGGCAAAGAAAAAGGAAGACAGTAAGTCCAGACAAATGACTTCTGAATATGTCCTAAAAGAAGTTAACAAGGCAGAGACTTTGTATCCTATGAGAGAAGTGCCCGGTGGGAAATATGTACGTGTTCCATGGTCTTGACAAGATATTGTGTCAATTACGAATGATTTCCAGAAATTACGAGAAGTAGAGTGGTATAGACAGGTTGAGAGATTTGTAAAGGTTAAAAAATGTCTTCTGAAGGACCTAGATGGGTTCTTCGACATTGTAGTTCCTGTAGATTTATGGACAGAATGTAAAATTGCAGTTGATTGGCCCAGTGAGGAGTATGACAGGGACCCAAGAACCGGAGCCCCCTCCACGGAGGTGATGAGACAGTATGACAAAGTCATACTGTATTTAAAAGGAAAGGTGCCAGCCAAAGAAACTGATTGGACCCGCATAGATAGAACTACCCAAAATCGTGATGAAACTGTTCACTCATATTATGAACGACTGTTACAAGTGTTCAAAATTTACAGTGGAATAGATAACATTGAAATGAAGGATATGACCCATTTTATTTATCGATTTGTGTTAGGGCTAAGACCTGAGATCTCACAGTGGATTAGAGATAATAAAATCTGTTGGCAAGGAAAACCTATAGAGGAGGCCCTGAAATACGCCAAGTATTGTGAAGATGAGATGGAAAATAAACGGAAGGCATTAAAAGAAAAGGTCATGTGGGCATAAGTGAAATTAGCAGACCAACAAGAAAAGCAGTTAGGTAAAATGAATAAAAATACCCCGATTCCAGGCCCTGGGGGTGGAGGGAAACCCCGAGTAAAAATGAGCCGAGAGGAAGCCCGGAAGAAATTCCCCTGTCACAGGTGCAGTCAGATAGGGCACTGGAGAGACGAGTGTCCCATGCTACAGAATGGTAATGTGCCCAATAATGATTTAAATCCACAGGTGCAGAAAGAGGAGCCACGAAAGACACAGCAGCAGGTAAAGCAGACACAGTTGCCTCGCGCACCTAGGCCAAACTATAATAATAGAGCACAGCAGAATGAGGAAATTGAGGTATGGGAGGATAGAAATGCAGCAACTTCGCAATTCCTATTGAATGATACGTTTCTCTGTGATGAACCTTACTGACGGGGCCTGAGGGGGCAGGACGAGGAGTGCGTGCTTGGTGCCTCCTTACCGGTAGACCAGACAGGGCCATACATTGAAGGAAAGGTTGAAGGAAATGACGTCACCTTTCTGTTGGACACTGGTGCTACCCGTTCTACTGTAAGAACAGCAGACGTTCCAAACGTACCCCTCTCGGGAGAATCAATCCAAGTAGTGGGTGTCTCTAATCAGATAATTAGTACCCCAGTAACTGAGCCCATGGAAATCTCAATAGGGAATTTCAAAGAGATGCACAGATTTGTCGTCTGTGATTCCAGTCCTGTGAACTTACTGGGACGTGATTTGCTGTGCAAAATGAACTGTACCATCTTTTGCACATCAAAAGGCGTTGAAATTCAGACCCCAGATGAAGATGGACTTAACAAATTAATGTCAATAAGGCCTGACTCAGAAATTAAGAAACTGAGAATACAAGACTTACCTGAAGAGCTGCAACAGACAGTAAATCTAGAGGTGTGGGATTTCACTGGAAAAGATGTAGGATTGATGGCAACTGTAGACCCGATTCAAATAGCCATAATAGCAAATGCAGTTTACCCGAATACCAAGCAGTATAAAATGAGTGCAGAAGTGAAAGCAGGGGTTGCCATTGAAATAAAAAGATTTCTAGAAGCAAACATCATACAAGAAGTGATGAGCAGTCCTTGCCCATAATTGGAATCAAAAAGCCTAGTGGGAAGTACAGGGTAGTGCAAGACCTGTGCAAGGTAAACAAAATTGTTGTCCCTTGCTGTCCTATTGTGCCAAACCCTGCAGTGATTTTGTACCAAATTCCATGGAATGCTGGATGGTTTACCGTCATTGACTTATGTCACGCATTCTTTTCGATCCCATTGCATCCAGACAGCAAATTTCTTTTCTCCTTTGAATTTGACAGTCATATCTATGTCTGGAATCGTGTTCCTCAAGGGTACACAGAGAGTCCTTCGATTTTCAATCAGATTTTGGAAAGATGCCTTGAATCATTAGTCCTACCTGGAGAATCAGTTTTGGTCCAATACATAGACAACCTCTTGGTGGCGTCTAAAAGTCGGAAAGACTGTGTTACTGATACCATTGCTTTATTGAATCATTTAGGTAAAGGTGGACATAAAGTATCACCAGATAAATTACAGTTCTGTACAAATTCAGTGAAATATCTGGGGCACCAGATAGAAAAAGGTATCCGGAAAGTTACTTCCGAACGAATTAGGATAATTTGAAACATGGAATTACCAAATACTCAGAAAGAAATCAGAATGTTTCTTGGAGTGGTAGGATACTGTAGACCGTGGATTGTGGAATTTGCAGTCCTAGCCAAGCCATTAATAAAAATGACAAATAAAGGAGCAAAAGATCCAGTGGAATGGGATGATGAAAGCATGACATCTTTTGTGAAATTGCGAGACTGTCTATGCACAGCTCCCGCATTGGGAATGCCTGACTATTCAAAAGATTTTGCCCTGTTTTGTGATACACGAGACAATTGTGCACTCTCAGTCCGAACTCAAATTCATGGTCTGACTAGACGTCTAGTGGCATATTTTTCTGCTACCTTGGATCCAGTGGCTGCTGGATTGCCTGGATGTCTGAAAGCAGTAGCTGCAACTTGCATGAGTCTTGAACAAAGTTAATCCATTGTCATGGGACATCCTGTAACTGTGTATGTCCCACATGCAGTTGTAATCCTACTGACCCGAACCAAGACTCAGTACCTCACAACTAGTCGGCTGACTAGGTATGAAAGAATCCTGGTGGGTGCAGAAAGTGTAACCATCACTAGATGTAATATACTGAATCCAGCAACTCTATTACCAGATACACTGGTTGCAGAAGTCAAAGAAGAGGTCGAGCATAACTGCATTGACCTGACTGAATTTAGCACCAAACCACGCCCAGATATCAAGGAAACGCCCCTGACTATAGAAGATTTTGATTTTTTTGTAGATGGCTCATGTGTAAGACATAGAGTTGGAGGTCTAAGTGCTGCCTATGCCGTGTGCACTCTAGAAAAAACAGTAGAAGCATCCTACCTATTTGGAGTAAAGTCTGCACAGGTAGCCGAATTGGTTGCATTGGCAAGAGCCTGTAAAAATGGGAAAAACAAAAGAGTAACCATATACACTGATAGCCAGTATGGTTACGGGGTTGTGCATGTCTTCGGCCAATTGTGGCTGCAAAGAGAATTTATGACTTCCTCGGATACTCCTATCAGAAATGGGAAAGTGGTGCAGAACCTACTGGAAGAAATCCAGTTACCAAAAGAATTGGCAGTGGTCAAGTGTGTTGCTCACAAATCTGGCAATGACGATGTGACAGCCGGAAATAGATATGCTGACCAAGTAGCCCAACATTGTGCAAGACATAGAATGTCAGTCAATATCAAATTGGGGGGGAAATCGGAAACAGCTGCCAACTTATGGTGTTTGAGGATGTATCAACTTGGGAGCAACTGAAAGAGTTGCAATGGGCAGCAGAACTAGAGGAAAAGGAAAGATGGAAAAAATCTGGTTGTCGGCCAAGGAATGAAGATGGTGTCATTGTCTGTATTGATGGTATGCCTGTGTTGTCAGACAGCTTGCTTGCTCCTGTGGCCAGACTGATACATGGAGATACACACATAGGGAGAGACGCCATGGTCCGTGTTTTCAAACAGGAATGGTACAATTCGAAGTTCAGGAACATTGCAGAGGCACTCTGCCAGAGGTGCTTAACTTGTCGGCAGTTTAATCCTGGGAAGAAAACAGTGGTGTTGCCAAGTACAATTGGAAAATCAGAGGGCCCTTTTGTCAGACTATAAATTGACTTTATACAGTTACCCCGCTGTAAAGGAATGAAGTACGTCCTTGTCATAGTCTGCCTATTCTCAAAATGGGTGGAAGCTTACCCAGCTAAGAAAAATTATGTTGCCAAATTGTTACTAAGGGAACTGATACCTAGGTTCGGTTTTCCAGGCACAATTGAATCAGACAGAGGTGGGCATTTTTCAAATGATGTAATAGGTCAGCTCTGTGAAGCATTCAAAATTACACAAAAACTGCACTGCATATCATCCAGAGGCTTCTGGAGTAGTAGAACAGCTGAATGACACTATAAAGTCAGGATTGGGGAAAATGTGTGACTCTACTGGAATGAATTGGATAGATGCTTTACTCCTTGTCCTGATGGGACTAAGAAGTATTCCAGACCGAAAAACAGGCCTGAGTCCCCATGAGATACTGATGGGAAGAGTGATGCGGCAAGCATGGGTACCAGGACACAAACTGCTAAGTATTTCTGATGATTTGGTTCTAGAGTACTGCAAGCAACTGGGTGACCAAGTGCGTTCTATCTCTCACCAGATTGGGGACGATGCCGTCGCCAGGCCAACAACTCCAGTCCATAATCTGAACCCAGGTGATTGGGTTGTACTAAAGAAACACACCCGGTCGAGTTGCCTTGCACCGAAGTGGGGAAAACCAAGACAAGTGATTCTTGTCACCACAACTGCGGTGAAGTGTGCAGGTGTGCCAAAGTGGATCCATGTCAGTCATACCAAGAGGGTGACAGAAGAAGAAGCAACTGAGGCTGAAGGTTGTGCAGATGAAGGGTCTCCAGACGTTGGTCCTGAAATAGCTGATGACGAACAACTGAGCACCAGTCAAGACGAGTAGGTCCCAGTAATCGATCTGACTCTCGATCCAATAAGAACCCGGAGATACACCTAATTAGATAGAGAGTGGGAGAGTGAGGACAAGACAGGACTAGAGGGAGATAATCAGATCATCGAAATCCATGTCAAATCTGAGGAGGAGGAGGAAGGTCAGATAGGGACAGGGCAGGTTATTGACACACCTCCAAGAACTCCAGAGACTGAAAAGGGACAGTTAGAAATTAGGGCTGAAGTTCATGCGGAAGAAAACCAAGGGTTCGAAGTGCATGAACAGGATCAGATAGAAATAGACGAATGTGTTCAGGAAACAGAATTTGAAACAAACAAAAGTCAAAATCAGCTTACACCTGAACAAGGCCAGCTTAGTAACCAGGCAGGAGAGACTGAAATAAGACCTGGAACTAGTCAGACAGGAAGGGAAGAAGACAGCGTTGAAATACATGTGCCACAACAGAATGAAAATAAACGACCGTTAGAAGAAAGCAAAACAACAGTGCCAGTTAAAAGACTAAAAAAGAAGAAAAGTGAACCAAGATTCATAAAAAGCCTGAGACTAAGATTGAAAACTGTAGAGGAAAAGCTAGAGGACAGAAAAAAGGCTTCCAGTGAAAAGGAGAAAGCTGGAGCCAAGCCTAAAAGAAGAAGTAACAGAATAAAAAGACAAAACGAAAAGTATCAGAGTCCGGAGTGGACTTACCTAGTGTTAGAGGAATTTGAAGACCTCGAGATAAGTGACGAGAGTGATGAAGAACTGATTGCTGACCAAATTTTCGAAGTAGAAGATCCTACCTGAAAGTTACCCTGCGTAAGCAACCTGTGTAAAGTTACAAAGAGGGGTTGGAAAACTTCTTTTGAGCCACAATGTCTGATTCCAATGTGAATGGAAGACCTAGACGAAATTGTTGTAAAACATGCTGTAAAGTATGTTTGTGTTGTGTAGCAATAGTACTGATGTTATGGATAGGACTAACAATTACTATTCCGTTCATGATGAGTAAAGACACTAACCTGTATCCTACTAAACAAGTGACAAAAGACACAGAAGTTCTACCGACAGAAGAGACACCACGAAGTGTAGAAAGACATGGGAAAACAACTAGTCTTAGACAGACTAAGAAGGACTTAGATGCATCAGATGAGGGAGGACTACATTATCACAGAATCAAAAACAGAACACATTTAAATGTATTTGCAAACCTTTAAGTACACTATGTAGAAGCCATGGAAATAGAAGACTGCTATGTTTGTATGAAGCTACCCACTTCTGTAGCTGAAGGTGTAACGTATCACCATTTACCCCCTAACTTATGGAATTTCCTGTAGTATTTTAGCTAGCTTATTTTATAGAGGAACATTACAGTATTATTATTCTAACTCTGACGTAATCTTTTCTGAACTTCCTATACGTGGAAATCTGAATATTGTACATACTAAAAGTGATGTGACACGTTATATGGGAGAATACTTTCTGACAATAGGTACTATAGATTTAGGTGAAGCACACAGAGATAACTTGACCTGTTCATTACATGAACAAGAGAAAATGTTTCTAAACATGGCCGAGAAAAGAAGGGAAAATTTCCAAAGAAAGGCAAATGATGAAAGACAGAAAACTCTTAAATGGGCAGAAAACATGGAAAGCACCTCAAATGGTGAAGCTAACCCTGCTCTGTTGCTGGATTTCGAAAGAAAAGGGAAACTTTGTCTTCATAGAGAAAAGACTAGTTATTATAATAATATATTCATCGGTTCCAGTGAATGCGAACACAATTACAAGGTAATTGGAGGTTTGGGTTTCAAAAATGGGTCAGAACCTGTGTTTCGCGGAATTTATTATATATGTGGAAACAAGGCTTATTTCAAATTGCCGGATCACTGGTATGGAAGCTGCTATTTTGGAATTGTTTTACCGAAAATATACCATGTGAATGACGCCGCTGGAAGCAATGAAAATACTAATGGTTTAGTGCGTAGTAAAAGAGAAAGTGTAGGAGAAATTTTAGGTGATATATTTAGTGCATTGATACCTGAAGTGGGAGTGGTTCTGAATACACACCGAATTTGCTAATTGTCTACAGTGGTGGATCAGTTATCAACTGACACTGCTGCTGGTCTCCTGCTGGTCAATACTGAAATGGTTGCGATCAGATCAATGGTTTTACAAAATAGACTTGCTCTTGATACCTTATTGGCAAAAGAGGGCGGAGTCTGTAGAATGTTGAAAGCGCAACATTGTTGCACTTACATTCCTGACAAAAGTGTTGAAATTAAGAAATATGTGCGAAACATAACTAATTTGGAAAAAGAGCTCAAACCACTGGAGGTTGACAGTGCCTGGAAGAAACTAACTGATGGTCTCTCCTCTGTAGGTAGTTGGTTTTTTAACATAGGTAAAAGTCTTGTGAGTAAAATACTGATGCCAATAGCAGGAAGAAGTTTAATTGTGCTAATAATAATGATTTGCTGTAAATGTCAAAAATGCAAAAAGAA
The DNA here is from genome assembly GCF_964263255.1 of Lissotriton vulgaris. NCBI lineage: Eukaryota > Metazoa > Chordata > Amphibia > Caudata > Salamandridae > Lissotriton > Lissotriton vulgaris. Next base: position 269,974,440 of record NC_141689.1, on the reverse strand, counting down.
GTATGCTGTGAATAAGAGAGGAGTGAAACGGAATGTTGATGAGCTTGAATTGGAAGAACTGAATAATCAAATTTATAAGAGAATGAAGAATTTCCATCCTAATAAGGATGCAGAGAGAAGGCTAAGAAATTGAAATGGGTGAGCTGTGAAAGGGAAAAGTTGGCATCTGGTTCCATTAATAGTGATGATAGTAAATATCATCAAAGAGGGGATTGATGGAGCAAGGATTCGCACGTTACGCGACTTGCTTGTATTCATGAACCTCGAATAACGTTAACGTCATAATCAACATGTTTGTCTTATTAATATTGCACTTTTACACTATACGGGGTGTCCCAGTGATGCTTGCCTATGTGTTTACTAATCCTAACTACGCTTGCATATAAAATGGTCGCTGCTTTGCGGGATTCTAGTCTGCGCATGCGTCGGTCATACCCATGTGATGTGACGCACTCGCAGTTCTGGAGGGAACTTGTCGCTCATGCGCAGTACTGCTAAAGATAGCTGCTTTGTTTCTCACATGCTCTTCGCTTGCACTGCTGCTTTAGCTCAGCTGTTTCGTTCTACTTAGCTCCTAATGCTATAGTTATTATAAAGTAAGGGATGTAGTATAGCCAATCATGGTATACAGTGTATTCAATTTTTCCCATGTTTCTAAATTGTTTTCGCTTACTTTTCATGTAACATTCTTCGGGGGCTGGGAGAGAGGTGCAACTCCATCTTGGAAGCCCGTGCGGTACCAATCCCGTGATGGGGGACAAGAGAGTCATACAGCAGTGGAACCCAGCCAGCTGGCTGCCGAAGCTAAGATGCTCATGGGAACCTGAACTGCGCCCCAGCGCGAAGATACTAACCCGTACCTGCATATGTTACATTGTAAAAGTTTTCCTGTAAACACCATTGTTTTCTTAAACTCACATGCCATGGGAACTGGAATGTAGAGGGTGGGTTCAAATATTGAATATTAATTATGAGAATGTCTTAGAATCAGGAGGTACAATGACCTAACCACCTCCCGTGTCCAATCAGAAGTTGGGGATCCTTACACTTGCAACATTGGTGGGTGGTACACTGACCCGAAAACAGTATAACTAGCCTAGGTTTAGCTAGAGAAATTGTCCGACTTGTCCGAATAGCTGACCTGTCACTGACCCAACAAACTCTATAGGTGATTTATACAGAGAGCTGCGGAGCACTCTGTCCGTAATTTCCACAAACTCAGTCAGAGTTTGGAAACCTTAAGTGCTGGCGAAGCACTTTGCCGGGTGATTCGAGAAACCCAATCTGGGTTATTGGCAGATTCCTTGCAGAGAGGGAGTAGCGCAGGCGTTGCATCCGAAGCTGCAGGTGTTGGTCGTACCCTTTGGTGAGCCCAGTCCTGATCCAAATCTTGGGGTTATCCTGTCCTGACTGTCCATGAGCTGTACCTGCTCGCCTACTGGCATCCTAAATCTTCGAGGGTCCATTCCCGCCTTTCCCAACTGACCCGTGGCCAGGGTTAGTCTCCATCCTGTTATAGGTAAAAATATTCTGTGTGGGTGTTTGTCCATCTAAATCTCTAAATTAGCGTGTTCCTTATTTTCCCCTCCTTTTATTTTATGCGATTTATAATGATTCTTACTTTGATTCATAGCTACACTATATTTCTGATCTTAGTTATTGATAGTCTGATCTGTGTAAATTTCATTCTCATGGCATTTGATGACTAAAATTTAATTAGATAAAGGTGTTGAAAATCTCTTGCGTTTGTGGTTATTACAAGAAAACAAACAAATTCAAAAGTACATGGTATTTTGTGTTTTCTACTTAATCCCACAGCTAGCTCCTGATCCATTGTGATCTTAGGTACTAGTTTTCGAGGATTGGTAAGTCAGGCACACGGAAATAAATAGAAAGGAATAAGGATTACTGATAGTGGTGTGTAGGTTACCTGATTAATGAAAATATAGTGATAAATACGTTATGGGCCCAGGTGTGCATATCTGATAAAATAAGAGTCGGGTGACCTGCGCGCTCTATCACTAGAACTAGCCTGTCCCTCCACTATTGCAAAGCCAAAGCGTTGCAACAGTCCTGCCCATATCAGGCGTTAGACTAACGCATTTCAGTGTGATGCTCGACATCACCGCACTAAAATGCATTGTCACACATAATTCTGATCATGGAAGGGAAGAGGAATTTACGTCCATTCAGTTCCCCTGAATAGGTACCTCAATAATCACAGATGGGAATGGACACTTGTATCTACAATAACCATTGGTTATATGTTGACAACCCTCATAGACGCTGAGATGTTAAACGTGCGGTTTATCTTTTATCCGCCCCTTCTCTGGCGTCATGGCATATTCATCGGGTTGACAAACGACGTGCTATATGCCAGCCTCACCCGAGGCAACCTCTGGAAAGAGTAGAAGTGTCCAGAGATAATGAGAGTTGGAGTGCAGTGCCACCAAGCAAAAACATTTTAGCACAAATGTTTTTTAAAAACAGTGTTGCACCAAAACCAAAACCATATTTATTATAAAGAAGATGCACACTGCAAATTAAAAAGGGGAAATAGTGATATATTGGGTAATCGAGTTACAGGATTACCATATAACTCTATCAATAGGTCGACATGTTTCAGCTCTATTGGGCCCAGCGGGTCTGTAGAGCTTTCGTCAGGACAAAACAAACAAACAAAATTGAATACTCACACTATTTGTGTAGTGTTCAAATGGAAGTATGAAATTTTCACACTCAGATTCCTTAAATTACAGGAAATCTCTCCGCATCAGGCGGGCCCAAGAGTCGCCACACACAAGGCGTTTGCCTCGTGTTAGTTGCAATTCCTGCTTGTGCTGACTCTGCCCCTGGAAAGTCCTATTGATAGAGTTATATGGTAATCCTGAAACTCGATTACCCAATATATCACTATTTCCCCTTTTTAATTTGCAGTGTGCATCTTCTTTATAATAAATATGGTTTTGGTGCAACACTGTTTTTAAAAAAAAATTTTGCTAAAATGTTTTTGCTTGGTGGCACTGCACTCCAACTCTCATTATCTCTGGACACTTCTACTCTTTCCAGAGGTTGCCTCGGGTGAGGCTGGCATATAGCACGTCGTTTGTCAACCCGATGAATATGCCATGACGCCAGAGAAGGGGCGGATAAAAGATAAACTGCACGTTTAACATCTCAGCGTCTATGAGGGTTGTCAACATATAACCAATGGTTATTTTTTTTATTTATTTATTTAAGTAGCTTATACAGCGCGCAGCTACCCCCGGAGGGGTGTCCCGGCGCTAGAAACAAAACCTCAGGGAGGGAGGGGTGGGACCAGCTGTAGATACAAGTGTCCATTCCCATCTGTGATTATTGTTGTCACACATAATGCCTAGTGTCCGGAAGCCGTTAGCGCTGCCTAAATTAAACTATTACTAGAGGATAGCTGGCAGAGCACTGTGGCTTACATGTGCTTCTCCCGCATCTTGCCTAGCAGCTGAGGCTGCTGGCAGGCTGCTATAATGTATCAGAACTAATTGATTACCACCACACGGCTCTCAGCCTGATGTCACCTAGAGGTAGTACCCAATGGCTACTACCAAGAGATGACATAGCCCAGTCAGCCAGGTGTGTGATACAACAGTCTCTGACACAACAGGACGTCACATCATGCTGCCGGAGTAAGTTTATTTAGGAAGGGGCGGCTCCAGGTTTGTGCAGTCATTGTGCTCGCAGCACTGCCTGAGTGCTCTCACCTGCCGCTGGTCTGTTTCATAGAACCAATGTCTTAAGATACTGTGCAATGCATTCAAAAGGTAAATGTAGCCTTGTTTGGTATATCTCATTCTCTAAAGATGATCGACAGGAACAAAAAAATAAAAAAGTATATGCAATAAAGATATGGTACATATCTTCTTGATTACGATATATATGAAAAATAGTTATTTGCATTAACTTTTAATTTAGATATGCAGAGTGATACACTGGGAACTCTCCAATGCCCTCATTCTCCCCCTCCTCCCTTCCCCAGTACATATTACTTCATGTTAATGTGGTGGAGACATTTTTTTGGAGGGTTTTTTTTTTGCTCAAGGGAGACTAGACTTCAAAACCGTGAGTAAAGACAATAGTCTTGTGTCAGAACAGATGCTTGGTTCTGGCTCTGCACCTGTCCCTATGGCACAGCTTTGCCCGACTGAGGCCTCTCTCAGTCACTGAGGTCCCGGGCAGGCTGGCCTGCATAGGTTGGTATAAAACGGGCTCCAGTTACCCGAATGCCAATAGGAATCATCCAAGGGACACGGACCAGGCCGCATAACCTCTCAGTGAAATGGTAGAACAGTTTAGTGTGTACCTGACATTTTTCTAATACTTGCAACAGGGAGAGCAGTGCTTCAATGGGAATTGTGGGTGCACACAAAGGAGAGAGAAGTTGTGAGTGCTGCTTTCTTTGCCTGAGGTTGCCAAATGGATATCCTCTTGTGTCTACTTTTGTAGTGTGAACCCGAGTAGAGAACAGCACTCTGAGCACGAATGACTAATAACATGACCATGTATCACAAAAAGTTTACTTAACTTTGATAACTTAAATACAAACAATAATCCAATGACAGTTAACATCGTACGAGAGACGCTCGCTTTATTAGCTGTGTGTAGCACGAGAGGTTTTGCTTCAGGGATGACCTTAGGACCTACCTACTGAACTCTGGTCCCAGGCACTCTGAGTAAATGAAGACAGCCTGGAAATGCAGCAAATAAACATCGCTGCAGTTCCAGGCGTCTTCATTTACATGTGCTTGGAGAGGCCTTTGCGCCCCTCTGGGAACCCATCCATGCCTGCCACTGCGTCATTAGCGCACCAGTAAACTGGCCAAATGTCCTCTGCAACAGTCATGGCTCCGCTCACAATCGGGCCACTCAGAGCCTGGAACAGTTGTTGTGCTACGATTGGGGCTGCTACCGGCCATGTCACTCTTGCAGTGACTTAGCACTTCTTTGCAGTGGGGTGCATAGCCACAAGGCACAGAGAAAGATGGCACACAGATTTCTCAATAAAAGTAGTAAGTAGTGAGACAGTGTGGAGTGTACTAAGCCTCCCATGGCCGAGCATGTGTGTCAATTAAATTCCTTGGCGGAGCGCGATCAGGCAACTGCCTGCAATCAGTAAGTGCAAGTTGTACAGTGTGCGTCAGATTAAAACAGTTACTCTAAGGTGACATTTTTTCTTTGCTCAAATGGGTGTAATGTGTTAATATGTATGATTCCTTCGCCTTCATTGCTTGATTTTGCTCACGAGAAAGTGTCAGTCATAATTACACTTAAATTATGGAAATGTCACACATAGCAATCTGAAAACTTGGTTGCTATTTTGCAAGTGTGTGCCTCCATTTGCTATATATAGCATGGAGTCGTGTATCCTACTTAGCAGGACACAAATAATGCAAATAAAACCTGCATGCAGCTTAATAATGTAAATGTAAAGGATATTTTTATAGCGCTTACTATCCCGGACGAGGCACTGAAGCCCTTAAAATACAACAACGCTACCTAAACCGGATTCCACAAGTCCATGCTTATCTACCTATATAACCACTAACACCAGATTGTTCAAGTTTAAACAGTATTGTGGAGTATAAATAACCACATGTAATGTTACAGGAAGGGATGTCCCTCATTTCACAGCAATGGTGTCATGGCAGTGAAAGTATAAATAATTATTGGAGCCGAGGGCAAAATCTGGTTTTCCCAATAAAATGTGAAATTCGGCACGGTGCTAATGAGGACTCAACCTAACCTACAAAAGAGGGAGCTTCACTTGTAGTGTTAGGCTACATTAAGAATACTGATGACTCCATGTCACCAAGGACGCTTGTACTCTGATCCAGGGTTTTCGTTTAACAGCTGTCGCAAACTAGAGTCCTCGTCCTATGTGACGTCAGTGTATTCAATTGAAAGCAACGACTACTAAAAGAAAAGTTTAGGACTTAAGTAGTATGTACTTGGATACAGATTAAAAGATCAATCTAACAAAAAAAATACTTTTGCCGCTCAGCCACTCAAATTAATCAGTTTTTTTCTAATCATTTCTTAGGTGGCTTCCTTTTATAGCACCATCAACAAATAACTACGAAATCTCTAACCCTTCCGAATCGGGCAAGTTTATATCTTACCTCCCGCCGTGGGACTTAAAATTCCCACTTCCGTTTCCCAACCGGTAACAATTCATGTTAAGACAGTAACAGAATTCAGTGAGTGAAAGGCAGCAAGCAGAGTCAATCAAAAGCCAGTATAAAGAGATTGACAGACGCAATAGCTATACTGGGCGGACCTTAAGGGTTCTGAAGCAAACGATTGGTTACAAAAATTAAGTAGCAACGGAAACGCCGGCCCACTCAAACTGCGACAATCCTCCACCGTCCAAATACCCGGAAGTAATTAACAGTCGCCAGTATCCAATATTGTAATCTTCATTTCTGTCTATAATCGCGTGGCAAGACTTTTCCTTGGGAGTAAGGTGCGTGCGGCAGAGCGCCGCCGCCGCCACAGAGTGGAGAAAACCCGAACTACCTTACTTCTAAACACTGACGCCGCCAGGGAAGCGTGTCACGCCTCAGAATAGGCAGGCGGGCGGCCTTTTGCCCCGTTTTTCGATAAAAAAAAGTAACAACTACATACATGCCAATAGATCCGATTCAGGAGGAAGACTGCCGTTTTTTAAAAAATAACATATTGTATTGGCATACTTTCCGACACACAGGTAATCATTTCGTTACATCGTTGCTTTGGGAATATATACATATATTGCCAAATCATATATTTGATATAAACATAACTAAAAACACACCAACGCTATGATAATGATAGATCATAAAATCCAACATTTTGTCCGAGGCACACATAGCTGCCAAGGTTTCAGATTGCCATGTGTAACATTTTTATAATTTCTGTGGTATGAGTGACATTTCAACGAGTATGAGTGACCCTTTCTCGCAAGCAAAACAAAGCAATGAAGACGAGAGAAACATATACATATTGCATATTACAACATTTACTCAATGACAAAACGATGTACTAGTTCCTCAGTGCACCCCTGCTTTCTTTGTTGCAGGAGTGAAATGTCTGGCAGGCATTAGTGCACTGTGTGAAATGGACATCAGTGAAGTTTGAATGGAATCATTAGAAGGCTGTGAAAGGCCCCTATGCAGTGGTACTGTGCACACTCCAACTGAGAGACGAGGAGGCAGAATGAGATGGATTAACTGACAATGGTACACATATACAGAGAGATGGACACAGGGGCATAAAGACATGGGCAGACTGCCACTACAACTTAATGCAGAAACAGGGTAAAAAGGCAGAGGGAACTCGCACGTAGAGACACATAAATGGGGCAGCTTAGCAGCACTCCAGGCTAGGCCTCTCTCCTGCGTCTGGGACCACAGGATGTGTGAGGCCCCAACAACTGCAACAACACACTGGTACCTAGTGTTGCCAAGTGGGTACAGAAAAACAAAATACAGTTTGCAAGCCAATGTCCCCCGACCCCCCTTCCGCTGCCGGCAAAATCAACCTCAAGTCAGGACTTGGGCTGGCACCTCTGTGATGCGAGTGACAGGCGTGACCCAGCCGGTGGCCCAACAGCACCGGAGTCCCAACCATCTTGTCGGCGCGGATCTACCAATGTGCCTGAGAGCACACTCAAAATGATCTAATTAACACACACTGATCAGACACTCGGGTGGCAAGTCAGTGGTAACCACTTACTAACTGTTCTGGACCTTCAGCCAGGCAGCGCCGATGCATGACTGACATCGGCGACTCTATGCAGCAAACTGCCAGGCTCAGGCGGACCTCCAGGATCCCTCGCGGCACTCACTTCGGTTTGCCGCAGGCGCCCGCATTATTCCATGCTGCGGCCTGTTCATTTGAGTCCTGTCTATAACTATCCTGGCGGCGGGCGAGCAATGGCCGTAAAATAAGCCCCACTGTGCGGCGGCCCGACCGGTGCAAGGCACTATAGTCAGCAGAAGTGCTGCAAACGGAGCGCCAAGAGCGGCAGGCATGATGACGCACTGTAATCACCAATTGCTCAGCAAGCGGTGCGAGTAATGGCTGCCGCTCAAATTAAAGTAAGAAATTCCGTAACAATGCCACATGCTCCCACGCGGCCCCTCCCACCTCAGGAGAAACTTGACTTCAAGCTGTCTCCCCTCTAACAGGCCTCCAGCCGCGATGACTCCCCAGGTAGTGTGTGCAGTCCAGGACTTGACTTGCACGGCAAAGAGGCGGCAGGCCCCTGTTCAGTTCAGGGTGCTGAGACACCACTCTGGCGTCGGCCGAGGTCCCGGGTCAGCCAGGTCAGAGGCCTGTCAGTCAGTGACGGAGAGCCGCGCCGCGCCGCAGGTATTCAAAATGCAGTGGCAGCAGGGCGGTTGATTTGAAACATTGTAGCACTACAGAGCTGAGCACACAAAGATCAGTTAACAGTTTATTAACTGAGCCAGAGCTGCTGGCGAGTCTGCGAGGAGCTGCAGGGCCGACGCACAAGTACAAAGGGGCACCAGCAGCGCGCGCTACACCCTGGCATAGCCAATTTCAGAGTGGCATTAAATGCGTGACAATGCATTTCAGTGCGATGTTCCGCATCACCGCACTGAAATGCGTTAGAGTCACACGATGCGCGATACTTGGCAGGACTGGGCTGTTAAGATTGCAAGTTGCTCTTTCCCTTTAAGAGCAACTTGTCACTTGCGTGTTAATCTCTGTACTTATCTCGAGCGTGTCTTCGCGCTCTGTTATTGTTTAAAATGCCCTCTCGCTGTCATGTCTTCGTCGTTTTTGCCTTTAACTGTTTTCTAGGCAGTTACAACGAGGACACTGCAGCTGTCGGTTGTGGGCTTCTTTATCTGAACCTGACTTCATGAATAAACACTTTATTCTTAAGTGCAACGTTTCCTGTACCATTATTACATCTTTAAATTGGCACATCTTATTGACCCGGAACGGGCCAGTAGGGAAGAGGGGGGCGCCCTAGCACGCCGTCAGTGCTTTAAAAAATAAGTGCAGGTACTCACATAATTGAGATGTGGGATAGGGGGCGGGGTTAGGGGCGGGTAGGGCTATGGGGGTGGAGCTATGGGGGCGGGGATACAGATAGTGCTAAGGGACCGGGCCAGAGGCACACGTTTAATTTAATTGAGATTTAATTGGTGTGCAGATGTGCACACTGCAGACAACACTCACTCATACAAGAACACACACAGGGACATAGAAGCACTCGTATAGGGTATTTAGTTCATATGCACCCACAATAAACTGTGCTAAAAGCAACAATTACCTGGAACAAGCAGATGAACGTGGAGGGCTGGCCATTAATTCAAATCATTAATAAAACCTCATGACTGAATGCACCTCTTCATTTTGTTTCATTGGCGCTTTATGTTTGAAATTGTTTCAAAGCCACTTGGAAAAAAGTTCACTAACATTTATTTTCTAATGTTATAAATATTTTACTTCTAATTGAATGTAAACCCCTTCTTTAATTGTGTCCAGTGTAATAGCGCCTTGGGCCTCACAAGCATTGGGAAAGTGCTATAGAAATCAAACATACATAACGCAATATCACTAAAGTTCTTGTTCAATTACATTATGAAGGAAAGGTATTTATATTATTTCTCCTTTTTATAAGTTAAGCTCTGACAATGTATCAGTAGAGAGAGGGGCGAGATGCAAATTTGTCTTTCGTCTGTCCATCAACAAGTCTTTTACGCCTTGCAAATCGGTTGAAGAGACTTCGACTGCATGGGGCACAATTAATGTAAAAATAAAAACAGAGCTTCTTCCACTTTTCCAAGGTGTTTGATGGCCAACAAAGCGCAATAGCCCAGCGTGCAGGTCAGCTGAAAGAATCCTGTGTGTCCAGGAGGCTGCAGCAGCCCCAGTTAGAAAGCACGACGGGGAGGGGGGCGTAGCTCAATTAGCAGATGGTAAAGGGAGATTAGCACTCGAGTGCTTCACAGAAACGGACTGACTCGTCGGCTGTGTGTCACGCTTCTTTTTTTTAATTGCCAAATTGCACTAAGTTGGCTTGCTGCCCCATCAGTACCGGTACTCTCTTTCCACAAGAAGAAGTTCCTGTACTCAAGCGCAGAAAATATAGAAGTGCTGGTACTCAGTACCGGTGAGTACCGGCCCATTTAAAGCACTGTACGCCGTCAATTAATATTGGCAAAGCAAACACACAGGGGCGGCTGGTGACATTTGAAAGTGGCGAGGCGTAAACTAATTTGCATATTGCACTGCAGCGAGTGCAGCGAGCGTGCCCGAACCACCTTAAGGGGGGTTCAGGGGGATCTCCCACCGAGAAAATTTTGAAAAAAGAGAAGAAAAATCGTGCATTTCCGAGCAAATTGGAGAAAGCAGGAAGGTTAATAAAGCAATTGTGAAAGTGCAGTTATTACATTAATAGTTGTCCTAACATAGGAACCTGCTTATTCAGTATAACCACAGAGCTTCATACATTCTGTCCTATTACGCTGCTGAATTCAAACTATAAGACTTTCATGGAAATCTCAGCTCTAAGAGTAGAAGAAGTTGCACAGCAGTTGGGAAACAGCCTTTACAAAGCATTGGGAACCACGCATTACCTTTACCACGTTTCCATTAGAACGCATGTGACTTTATCACGCATGTCTTTCCACACAGTTTTTGTTTATGACTAGACAGAGCTGGGACTTTGTATGGAGAGGAGAGAAAAAAAAACAACTGATAAAGAAAAGTGTATAGGTAAAGTGGAGACAGAGCTGATAAGGGCTGAAGAATAGACAGACACGAGCTATGGTGGAGGGGAGAGGGAGAAGGGCAGGGTTAGAAGGGGCCAGGAACGGACAGAATGCTTAATAGGGACAAAGCAAATTAGAAATAGTGGTAGGGAGGTGACAGACCTGGGAGCACAAAGGAAAGAGACCTGTCATAGAGGAGTGAGGATATAGACAGTAGATACATGATAAAGTAGAGCTGCATTGGTGGCATCTGTGGCCACTAGGTGCCTTCCTTTCGGTGAATTAATGATAAATGGTCACATCAGCAGACAATGCCCATGTGTCATCTACAGACACTGAGAAGCATGGCACTTGTATCGCCAAACATGGCATGCATTGAAGTTATCAGTGGAAAATAGTTAGGATGAATAGCACAGTACAACAAGACAGAGTACAACACATGGGTATAGTCAGCAGCAGGAAGGCACCTCTATCGCTAGATGTTTGCTTAGTATGAGGGAAACTCGTATGTTTGCTTTTGGCCTGGTACTCTTTTGAGCAAAGAAAGGGTTGAAACTGGCAACAGTACTTTAAAGAGCAACTGCTGGCAAAACGTATTGTTCACCAATAATACATTTTTTTTCTGAGACCTTAATTGTTCAAAGCATTCTATACTTGCATTTCTGTGGGGTTAAGTCTAGGTGGAAATACTGCACACACACTGTGCTGTTGCTGTATGCGTTACACTGAAATGCAGAGATTTCCGTGATTCACAGTATGCTGCTGTAAAATTCACCTTTGTAATCAGTTTTGCCCCCAACATATTTTTGACGCACAGGGCTGCGGGCATCAGTAGACTCAGCCTCCATTTTGTAAAGACCACACAATCACACATACAGAAGAATGATGCACATTGCTGCTGTGTAAGCTTACGGCCACGTGAAGAACTTCCCATACAAGTTAACATAACAATCCATTGATGAACCTCCAACTGCTGCGCAGTCAGAAGTAATGCAAACTGCGGAAGATCGAAATAAAAAACTAAAAGGAAACAAACAAAAATAATAATAACGGAATGACCAAGGGGGTCCGATATCGAAGCTGCAGAGAGTGGCAATACGAAGGGGCACCAGCGCACCACGATAACACACGGTGAGTAAAAAACAAAGTAGAGGGTTACATATTTTCCTAGCTTGCTTTAGGCCTTTCTACACCACCTTGGACAATCAAACTGAAAATGACCTGTGGTAGTTGTTCCATGCCTTCATGGGCTTCACCAATAGCAAAGTAGATTGTTAAAAAATAATGTTGGACGTCGTGAAAAGGCCTTCAAGTTCAACTGAGAAGAAGTCGTGCTCTCGCACACAGAGAGCCCAACACACACACACACACAGAGCCCAACACACACACACAGAGAGCCCAACACACACACACACAGAGCCCAACACACACAAACACAGAGCCCAACACACACAGAGCCCCACACACACACAAAGTCCCCCCCCACACACACACACACACACACACACCCACACACAGAGCCCCCCCACACACACAGAGGCCCCCCACACACACACACAGAGCCCCCCCACACACACACGGAACAGAGGGCAAGGAAATCGGGAGAACAGAGGGCAAGGCAAACGGAAGAACAGGCGGCAAGGAAAACGGAAGAACAGAGGGCAAGAAAAACGAAAGAAAAGAGGGCAAGGAAAACAGGAGAACAGAGGGCAAGGAAATCAGGAGAACAGTGGGCAAGGAAAACGGAAGAACAGAGGTCAAGAAAAACGAAAGAAAAGAGGTCAAGAAAAACAAAAGAAAAGAGGGCAAGGAAAACGGAAGAACAGAGGTAAAAAAAAACAAATGAAAAGAGGGCAAGTAAAACGTAAGAACAGAGGGCAAGAAAAACGAAAGAAAAGAGGGCAAGGAAAACGGATGAACTGAGGTCAAGAAAAACGAAAGAACAGAGGGCAAGGAAAACGGAGAACAGAGGGCAAGAAAAAAAAGAATGAAAAGAGGGCAATGAAAACGGGAAACATTGCCTTACATAATGCATATGATGCACTGTGGCCTTACCTGTACTGTGACGGTGAGGCGGGAGTCACACACGGTCTGCTACCTGCGCACGAACCGAGTTCCAGACTAGAGATTAATTTAAGAGTCGAAGTCGCAACGTCACAGTGGCGGGCGTCCCGAAGTCACACAGTGATTGGCCTGCACATGGACCACTGGACCAGCCAATCCTGGTGCTGCATGCAGCGCCAGGATTGGCTAGGGGGGCACCATGACTGCTCGCCCAGTCGTCCTTTGCAACCCCGGGAGCTGCGGCCTGCCCCCTGGTCCTCTGTCTAAGCAGAACTTCAGCAGGGAAACTATCTGCGCATGCTCGGGCTAGTTTCTGCCCAAAAATTCACTTGCGCAGTACTGCTGGAGCTGAGTGGACTGTCACTCAAGCTGCAGCAGGCCCAGCCCCTCCCCACCCCCTGCGCACTCCGGAAAAGTCGGGTGTCTCCCGGATTCCCGGCCGGCGGGTAGCGCGATCATTCAATATTTTATTTTTATTTTAGTGACGACGCAACGACGCGGTGGGTCCATGGGGCTTAGTGTGGCTAACCTCCTACGTCCCAATGGAAGCACAGCGCCTGCAAACACATGATGATTGATGAGGCCCGTCTGGCTCGGCTGGCGTCCCGTAATAGGATTTATCAATGGGGGGACAAGTCTAGCAAACTACTCCATCGCTTGTGCCAGGGCATTATGCTTTCCCTGGTACTCCCTTGTATTTCTGGGCCTGATGGGAGGACACTCGGTGATCCCTCAGCGATCGCCGAGAGCTTAGCACATTATTATGCCACACTCTATACTCCTCTGGAAATACTGTCGGAGGAGCAGATACATCGGTTTCTAGCGGACCTCCCACCTCAGACCCTCTAGGATGCAGTTCAGGCGGACTTGGAGCTTCCGTTCACGGAGGAGGAGCTGGGGGTGGCTCTGGGAGACCTGGGCTCCGGGATGGCCCCAGGCCCTAATGGGTACCCATGTGAGTTTTATAAGAAATATTTTACGAAATTAGGACCCCATTTCCTCTGAATTGTGGAGGAGGCTAGAGAGCGTGGTTGCCTACCGCAAGTTCGGAGACACGCAGGGGTGGTAGCATTTCACAAGCCGGGCGACCCCCGGACCTGCATGCACTCTATCACCCCATTTCTTTGCTGAATATAGAGGCTAAGATCTTGGCCAAGGCCTTGGTAAATCGCCTTCAGCCACATATCGCCTCAATAGTCCAGCCGGACGGGCAGTTTTTATGCCCCAACGGGCAACTAGGCATAATATCCGTTGTGCCCATATTGCCATAGACACTATTCAGGGGCTAGATGTACCGGGTACACTCATTCTTGCAGACATGAACAGGGCGTTCAACTCCCTTAGTTGAACTTATTTATTTGCTCTTCTGGACGGGCTAAATTAGGGTCCACAGTTCTTAGCCTATTTGAAATTGTTATACAATGACATCACGGCTTTGGTCGATTCGCGGGGTTGCCACCTTCACCTTTCCGGTAGGTAGGAGAACTCTGCAGGGGTGTCTACTATCGCCATTTCTCTTCGCCTTGGCCATGGAGCCCTTGGCAGCATGGGTGCGAATAGATGCACAGATTGCTGAATTTGAGTGGGCACCGGGGTTGTTGGACCGCTTCAGCTTATATGCCGACGATGTCCTGTTTTTCTGATGGATATCAATCAGACGGGACCTAGGTTGCTCCAGATTATGGAGATCTTTGTGGAATCATGTGGCCTGTTTATGAATCCACGCAAGTCTACCTTGTGGACCTTGGGGCAAAGAATGGAGCTCGGTCCGTGGGCCTCAGCAGTGCAGACAACTACAATAGGGGTGAAATCATGGGGGTCTTCCTGTCGGATGCCTTGGAGGTCTCATGGGAGCGTAATATTCTACTGATATGGGCGCCGGAGCGCGAAGAGCTGAAGACCTGGTTGCATATGCCCTTATCTCTCCCTGTACGATCAGCCATCTTCAAGATGGTGTCACTACCACGATTGCTGTATCAGCTGCAGAATTATCCCTTCCCTGTCCCCCCGTCGTGGTTTCGCCGGGTCAATTCAGCCTTGGTGCAGTTTCTATGGGCAGGAAGGGCTTCTAGAGTGGCACTGCGATCGTGCTTCCAGTCGACCTACTGTTGCAGCCTGGCCACTTCGGATGTCCAGTCATTTTAGATGGCCTCTCATCTTTTAAAATTGAATGACTGGTGGTATGGGGACTGGTCCGACCCTGCCTATCTGGTGGAATAGAGATGTATGGGGACCAATACTATACATACTTTCGTATACACAGTAATGATGCGTGGGGCTCGGCCCTCCGCCACTAGAGTGGTCTTTCAGGTGTGGAATCAGCGTTGCGAAAGATAGGGTGGTGGGGTAGGTTGATGAAGGACGCTCCACTTTGGTCCAAAGGAAGGTTGCCCCAGCTGGCTGACCTGGCAGGCTTCCGTGATTGGGATAATATAGGGATCTCCACCCTCGGGGATGTGATGCGAGGTACGGTTCTTAAGTCCTTCACAGCTCCAGCAAGGTTTCCAGATGTCTAAGACCGAGTTTTCTAAATATCTTCAGTTCAGACATGCCATTCTTCCCAGGGTCACTGGTTTGGAGTCTCTTCTGGACTTTAGCCCTGACGAGGCCAAATAGTTTATGGGGGACTTACTTGACCATAAAATATCCCAGATTTACCAGTCATTTGTAACGAATTGCCCCACCTCGCTGGATAGACTCAGAGAGGCATGGGAGTTACACCTTGGCCCTTTGGAGAGATAGCATAAGATGTAGTGCTACAACAGAGTATGGGGGGGGGGTGTTGTATTTTTTCTATGTTCCTTTGTAAGTCACATATCGTTGTTTGGAAAAAGTCGACACACTTACTATACTGTAAAATGTGTCAGTTGGGTCCTGGGTTACAGAGCTCTGCATAATATTTGATGACTGACGCAATAAAAATTGTTTTAAAAAAAGAATTCAACATTTTCCCATCATGGTATTTGGTTATTCTGTGTACCATATGATCTGATTTCAGAGTCTATAATATAAAAGTCTATAATTTAAAAGTCTATAATATAAAAGTCTACAATATCCCTCATCGCTGTCTTTTTTATTATTATTAAGGGAGATTTGTAGAGTGCATGGTTACGCTAAAAGCGTGTCCCCGCGCTAACTTAAGCACTCAGGAGTAGCAGTAGGGGATGGAGCCCAGCTATTTTGAAAATAGGTGTGTTTTCAATTTCCCCCTGAAACTGGATTCAGAAGGATCCAGACGGAGATTAAGAGGTAGAGCATTCCAGCTCTTAGCCACCAGGTAGCGGAAGGATCTTCCTCCAGTGCGAGCCCTTTTCACCCTCGGGACCTTAAGTAGGCCTCCCTGCGAGGAACGCAGAGCGCGAGATGGAACATACCTGGTGACTAGGTTCTGGAGTGGTGCTGGCGCCTTCTTAGCAAGGATACGATGGCAGGTGCAGAGGGATTTAAATTCAACTCTGCTCCTTACTGGTAACCAGTGGAGGGACTGAAGGGCAGCTTTAGAGTCCGATCTTTTAGGGAGTTTTAATATGAGGCGAGCTGCAGCATTCTGTAGCACCTGAAGTCGATTTATTGCCTTACAGGTAGCTCCCAGATAGAGTAGGTTGCCAAAGTCCAGGCGTGATGTGCTGTCTGTGCTGGCAAGACCAGCCCTCGATAGTCTGCCCATCTTTGCCAGATTTTGGGATGTTTCTGTGGGCATTTACAAGCTTGAAAGACAGGTATCTCTAACCCCATACAGAAATCCACCCCATTTTTCCAAGCCCCGATCGTAGGAGGTATATCTGATTTTCATGTTCTGGCAGTATCCCGTTTAGCGCTAGTAAGGTCTAACCACAGTAGGTGACCTTTATATTTATTGCCGCCTAGGGTATCTATTATATGTAGCAACGCCAATCTAGGGGATCTAGGTAACTCCGATACGACAACTTCGGCCAGGCATGTCAGTACCCCACTACAAAATCTATCTAACGCTGAACATGTCCAGACGGTATGTAGGAAGGGCCCTTTGTCGTGTTGACATCGCAGACACATGGGGGACTCCATTAAGTTTGCTCGCCATAGTCTGCATAATGTATAATATGCCCTATGTAGATTTTTAAACTGGGTAAATCGCAGTCGGGAGGAATTGGCACCGTTTACGGCGATTCAAGGGCTTCGGTCCAGTCGTCGGTGTCTAGTGGACGTTTGTCTGCTTGCCATGTTTCTTTAAGTCTCTCGAGGGTAGTGGTACTGTGCCTAATGAGTGATTGGTATATTTTGGAAATCTTGTTGTCTCCTAGGTCACTCATAAGAAGCTTACACTCCAATAGAATGAATTCCGGAAATGATTTGACTTTATCAATGTGTGGTGTGAGAGCATGGCGCAACTGCAAGTATTTATAGAACTGGGAATAATGAAGTGAGACTTCTTCTTTAAGGACCTGAAACGATTTGAGAGCAATTCCTTGTATGACATTGTCAATGGTTGAGATGCCGATATGGTTCCAGTCGTGAAATCCCTGTAGCCCAACCAAGTGTGAAAGTAGTTGGTTGCGCCACAGCGGTGTTTCCCGGGTAAGGCGGCCCCACTATCCCATTCGCCACAGGGACTGTGCCAGCAAAGAATTACTACTCTGGTAGCAGATAGCAAAGAGTGGCGGTTTAAGTTACTATATAAATGAGATGTAAGGGTCGGCTGGTTAAATAATCCACAGCTCAGTTGCATATTCTGGATCATCGTGGGAAACATAACACCGACGCTTATTGTGGCCGTCAGATCTGTGTAAGGGAGTTTAATGTATTTTATGAACTGTGGGCTGAAATAATAACGTGGTAGCAGTGTAAACTGGTATAGCAATTTAACAGAGTCAAAGGCTATGTCCATATATGCAGGTAGTAATGCTGCAGGTCTGTTTAGTCGATCCACGTCAGCAATTGCATTCTTTGCACTCCGGATATTATGACGGGTGGATCGGTGAGGCATGAAGCGAGCTTGATCTAAATGGATAATCTCAGTCAAATGTGGTAGCAGTCTGTTTGCTAATATTTTTGCGAGTATTTTCAATTCAATGTTTAGGAGGGATATTGGACGATATGAAGAGTCGTGTTCAGGCGGTCTATCTGGCTTGGGGAAGACTACAATTTCGGCATGGCGCCAATCAGATGGGAGTCGTGTCGTTTCTACTGATTCATAAATTATATTGAGGATATGCTGGCCCAACTGCGCTATGAAAGCTTTATAGAATTGGCAAGGATATTGCTTAAGACCTGGAGCTTTGCCCGTCCGTAATTCGGATACAGCAGCTGTGACTTCTTCTAGTGTAATAGGTGCATCCAGGGCATCCTGCATGTCTTCTAAGACAGTGCAGGGTGGTATATCTATGAGAAATTGCTCAATCAATGAGACCTGTATCACCTATTTAGGTTGGTACAGGTCTTTGTAGAACTGCATGAATCTGTTGGCGATGTCAGTTGGGTTTGTGAGCGTTGCCCCCTGTATGTCCTGAATAGGGGAAAGGGGTGTAGAAATTGTCGCCTGCTTACATAAGTGATAGAGTAGTATGCTAGATTTGTTACCCCACTGATAAATGCAACTCTGAGTTCCCAACCATGTTCGTCTGGCTTCACCCATTAACATTCTTTGATAATGTTGTTGCGCAACCCAAAGGTTCCTATGCATTACAGAAGATTCTTGCTCATGACATCGTCTTTCTAGTGTCATGATTTGGACTTCTAGCTGTGAGAGATCGTGTGTCTAGCGTTGTTGCTCTGCAGCAGTGTAACATAAGTCAGTGACTCCTATAGTAGGTTTCTTGGCTTCCCACAATATCGCCAACGAGGAGATCGTGTTCTCATTAAGATGAAAATACTATGCCACCGCTTCATTGATCTGAGCTTCATATTTTTAGTTTTGCAAATGCCATGTGGAAAGTTTCCATCGGAATGGAAGCTTATGAGAGCCAGTTGCAAGTGTTAACGTGATAGGGAAATGGTCAGAAAGTCCTCAGAGGAGGATGGACGCCTCAGCCACCCTCTGGATGTATGTATAAATAGATAATATAATCAGGAGGATGTGTTGTGTACTGAGGAGTAATATGTGAAGCATTTATCATGAGAATGGAGCATCTTTCATGTGTCTACCCAGCCGAGCATATTTACTAGGGCAAGTAGCTAAGAGTCTCGTAGGTTCGCCCTAGACCCTTGGGGACGACTCCTATCTATTAACATATGCATTACGTAATTCCAGTCACCCTCCCATAATTATGAGGCTGTCGGAAAGGGAAGCCCATGTATCCATGAAGCCATCTATGAAGGTTTGAGATAGCGGAGGGGGAGCATATATTCTACCCATAACCTCTCCATTGACAGATCCATGGACGATAATGTACCTCCCATGTGCATCTGTCCAATGAGCGATATGTGTAATTGCTACTCTACTATGTATTAACAGGGCCACTCCCCTAAAACCACAAGTAAATCCTGCATAGAACACATGATAGTAGCCATAGCGAAAGAGGCATGGTGTTTTAGTGCCCATCAGGTGTGTCTCCTGCAGCATTACTGTGTCTGCTCAAGATCTCTTGGCTTGTCGAAGTATTGCGCCCCGTTTGACTTTATCAAGTACACCCCGAACGTTCCAGCTCATAACACATAGCTGACCCTGTGGGGTTTCAGAAGTCAACGACGACATTGGTATACGCTGAGTAGTGTAGGATACTGGTTTGCACAGAAGAATATCTAACAGGACATCATCTAAGCATTGGATATAACAAGCATAACATAATTCAACCCCTAACCTCTCCGTATCCCACCCACCACCCCAATATCTCATAAAGTTTGAAGCATCTGTCGCTGATTAGACATCATGGCGGCCCCAACCGGGGACCAGCGTTGTGTTTCTCCAAAGGATCCCCAAATACCCATTAGCCATAAAGGCAACTTCTTAAAAACACGGGGGTGTTTAAACGGCCAGCCACGATTAATTAACCGGTGGCTGATTGATCACAATAAAAACATCCTGGCATAGTATTCTTTGAATTAAGGATATATATATGCAGTTATTTATGTTGTGGCGCTCACGGTAGACTCGTCATTCTAGTTATCTTCTTGTGTCTTGGAGCGCCATGTGGATCTGGACCAATGCTGCTGTGTGCCCTTCTGCTGTGTACCTCGGCCATGTGAGTCCTGGCTAGGGGGTGAATGGGGCATAGGCCGCACCTGCTTGTCTGTCCAACTGAAAATGGCCTCCGGTGTGTCGAAGAAGAGCGTTCTAGAATTATAAACCACACACAGTCGGGCATGGAATTGTAGTGAATATACAAGTTTAAGCTCTTGCAGGTGTGGCTTGGAACGATTAGCGCTGCTGTAGGACTATTCTCGTGTAGTCCAAGAATATCATAATCATTTGAGAATCGGAAAAGAGATCGCCTTTTATACTGGCATGTTTAAGGATTGAGTCTCTGTCATGATAATTAAGAATACGTGCTATCATGGGTCGCAGCCATGCCCCAGGAAGCGGGCGCTGCAACAGGGCCCTTTGTGCGCGTTCTATGATGCAGCATGGGGACAGGGCTTCCTTCTGGAGCCACGAGGCCAACCATTCAGACAGAAATTTCCCGATATCCTTGCCTTCACAGCCCTCCGGGAAGCCCACAAAGTGGAGGTTGTTTCTGCAGGCTCTCCCTGCCGCATCCTCCACCCGTGTAGCGAGACCCTTTGTGACCTTCTCCAGAGAAGCGACCCGTGTCTGTAGAGTTGAAACAGCATCTTCAACTCCTGAAACCCTCGACTCAGCCTCCGTGAGGTGCTCAACGGCCCCCCTGAGATCCTGTCGTAGCATCGACACCTCTGAACCCATTGAACCTATTTGGGCCTCCAACCCCGTCTGTGTTTGAGTGATGGCTGCCAGGAGCACAGAGTTATCTGGTGGGGCAGCAAAAGCGTCCTCAGCTCCCATCGATTTACCACCAGCCCCAGTAAACGTGTCCATGGTGCTTTGCTTGGCGACTGCACCTGTTGTTTTATCTTTCGTTATGGCGGTTGGAAACGGTAGTGCCTTGGTATCTCAGTGTGGGGATGGAAAGGTCAATAACTGTATTGTTCTGACCGGGCCCTGTGCAAGACTATCACAGTGGGCCTGGACTAATTTCTGCACAAGACTGAGGGCAATCATATGGAACCAACACACCCGGCACAGCAGGGGGCGACACAGCCCAAGCGCACACTAGAGTATACACTGCAAATGTTGTGCAGTCTTTACACAGTATCAGGGGTTACGCCGTTCTCAGTGTTCAATTGAGATGTCCCATATCCAGCAGCCTTTCCACATCAGAGTGCTGCAGGCCTACATTAGGGGGTCCTTTGCTGTGTTTCACCCAGGCTCCGTTGGCTATCAGTGCTCACCAGTGGTGCAGGGCAGCGCTCCTCAGTGTTTCAAAGAACAGTTGCAGCTACCCCCAGCAAGCACCCGCCAAGATCAGGGGTATGAGGTGAGCTCCTCCGTGGTACCCGGCAGTTAATCTAGCCTGGGCAGAGCCGTCGTGTCTGCGGGAAAATACAGGGACTGGAGAGCCGGCAAAGTCGCGGGACACGCCCGGCCCGGCTCTCCTCACTCAACGACAATCCTGGTCCCAGGGCCACAAGCATGTCCCCAGCTGCCGCACGTGGCCACTCCAGTGTTGGGATTTGTCACTGCAATTCATCCGCAACTCGAGGAGCACCGCCTACAATGCGGCAGGTTGACGGTGTCGAGCCGTGGCCTGAATTGGATCACCTTCAGCCTGGACAGGCTCCGTGGCCACCGCCTGATCATCGTTCACCCCTCCACCGCTCCGCCAGGCTGCTAGACACAGCAAGCAGGCTCCAAACGCCACGCCACCGTATTCACTGCTGCAGCCCCCGCCCGGGGGTCTACACAGGGGTAAGGAACAGCCAACTGTCACAGGTTATGTCAGATTTTGTTTGTGGGCTGGCGGCGCTGATCTAAATTGCGTCTGCCATGCCGCTGTGGTGTTTTAACCCTAGGCCCTCATACTATTCAAATGAGGTGACACAGACACCGGTATGGTAGTTACTTAACTGGCCCTGAGCACATGCGCTCAGCCCTTTTTATTGAGCAAGGTCATCTGACTGATGACGCCTGTGGTGGGTGGGTGTCCAATGTGTGTGACAACATACTGCAACACTAGAACGTATCTCTCTGATACTACATCCCTCCCAAACATTAATGAAGGTCCAAACAAAATGAAGTCCGAACCTGTGGGAGAGAATACAAAATTGCAAACCAAACACAACTCAATGCAGATGACTTCCACATAGTCTCTGCGCTGCTGGTCATCTGCCGGCGAGGGTATCTTTGGAGCCGGGACCATTAGTTCTCCTTGGCACAATGTTCAGGTGCCCTGTGGATGCGCTCCTTTTGTACTTGTACTGTGGAAGTGCGCTTAACAGTTCCTTTCTTCCGACACCGCAGTCAGTGAAAAGTGTAGATGGAATGATGGTGGATCATTGGTGTGCTGCTGTCCACTGTATAATCCTGGTTGAGGTGTTTTTTCCAATTGGTGGCTGTCTCCAACAGGATCTGCAGTTGCAGGATATCCCTCTCATGATACCCCTCTCTCGTGGGTGTCCCCTCTCACTGGTCGTCCCGGAGGCCCTTTGCTGCCAGACTTCCACTGGACCGGTGGGCTGCGGCCTTGTCGCTCCAAGCGCGTTGGAGGAGTCGCTACTGGTCCCTTCTCCGTGTCCGAAGCTCCACCTGAAAAGGGTGTTGTTGGCACTTGTTCTGTCGCATGCTACTGTTGTTTCTCCCTGGATCTCCAGACCAAGCTTCAACGGCCCATCTCTCGTTTCGGGATCTGCTGCCACCTGTGTCCCTGAGGCCTCTGCCCCTTGGATAGCCACGGTTCTGTGTTCGTTCCATCCCAGAGGTGGTTGTTACCAATGGACCGGCCTGCTCACCTCTGTCTTTTCAGGGTGATCTTCGGGTTTGCACTTACATGTGTACTCCCAGTGGTGTTGATGCTTTCCAGGTACTGTGTTCGGATGTCTATGCATCTTTTCACTTTCCCCCATCGGGTGTTCTCCTTCTGGTGTGTGTTGTGGTGTTCCGTCACGCACACTTCTTTGCTCTTCTCTTTTCCTCTTCGGGTGTTCGCCTTCTAGTGTGTGTGTTGTGTTGGTCTGTCATGCACACCTCTCTGCTCTTCTCCTTTCCTCTCTTCTTCCTTCATCGTGGCGTTGTGCCACTCAGGATTGGTTATCTCTTCCTTCCTTTGCGACTCGGTCTGGTGTTCTATCTGGTTGTTCGCTCTAACCATGCTTCTATGTGTAGTGTGCACTCCACACTTTTCCCTCTGGTCTTGTCCAAGCGTTAGGACACTGTCTTCACTTCCATCGTGACTGGACCTGTTGTCGCGACCTTCTACCGCTTGATTACTTATGACGTTTAGTTGGTGTCGTTAGACTTCGCTTCAGTTTCTTCCTGGTCCTCTTTGTGGACATCTCCTCCGTTGTTCTCTTCACAGATGTCTTCTCCGTTCTTCTTGTCAGATGTTTTTGTCAGATCTCTTCGCTTGCTGATTTCTTGCAGGTCAGCTTCATCCTTGCGACTGAACAGGCAGGTCGGCTTCTTCCTCCTTGCGACCAACTGGGTGATCGGCTTCTTCTTCTTTGCGACCAACTGGGTAGTCAGCTTCTTCTTTCTTGCGACCAACGGGGTGGTCGGCATCTTCCTCCTTGCGACCAACTGGGTGATCGGCTTCTTCTTCTTTGTGACCAACTGGGTGGTTGGCTTCTTCATCTTTGCGACCAACTAGGTGGTTGGCTTCTTCTTCCTTGTGAGTCAACATGCCTCTAGAGGTCTGCGCAACCACTCCTCCTTCTCGTCACAGATACATTGCTTTGGCGCGCTTCTGGTTGCGCTCTTTGTTTGCTTCTTTGGGCGCACTTGCTGCGCGCTCTGTTGAGTCTTTTATTCCTGGAGAGTTGCTGCTGTTCCTCTGCTGCTGCGCACTTGCTTGGTGCTTGGTTCCTGAATCACTCTTGTGTTTCTGGTGGTGCTCCTGCCTTTAACTGCTGCTGCAGCGACGACCTGTGGCCACCAGGTACCGCTGCACCTTCTGTCTCACTGTGTTCAGGGTTCCTTTGCGTTGTTGGTGAGTTCTGCAGCTCCTGTTCCTGCGCTGACTTTCACCTTAGACGCTCTTCAGGATTTGCTACATGTGCTGTGCTCACTGTAAAGGTGCCACTGATCCTTTGTGTGTGCACAGACGCTTTGAAACTGCCTTTTTCGTGTATGTCCCTGTTTGGGCATTGTCTGTGTGCACTATGCAGTCTTGGCTGTGGGTTGAGTAGCTGTCCTTGTTGTGCCATTACGTGCTCCTGTCACTTTGCTGCTCTTTCCTCTGGCATATCCTTGTTTTATTGTAGCACCTCCTTGCTATTCGGGCAGCTCTTTGTGCCCTGGCTGATATCTGTTGGTCACAGCAGCCTGAAACTGTCTCTGAGCACTCTCAGTGCTCACCAGTCTCTCTGTCCCGGTTCTGTTGCACATTCTTTGGGCAGTGGGTGTGTTATTTCTAAACGGCCACTTGGTGGCGCTATTGCTTTGTCCTTTAACGGCTGCAGCAGCTCCCCAAACGCGGCAAGCCTCGTGCTCTCACCCTGACCATGCGCCGGTCCCTTGCAGGCATGCCATGGGCCTCCCGATCCCCTGAGCTTGGCTTGGATGCCGGGGAAGATCAGGGCAGCCGCCAGCCCGCGCTCAGCTGCAGCCGATCCGTGGGACTCGTATATAAAGCCCACCGGCTGTCTCGAAATCAGCCTTACTGGACTCCTGCCCTGAAGCAGGACTATTCTTCCACGGTGAGTCAGTCTTTATTTTCGTTGCCCCAGGATGTGCAGGGGGCTCGATGCACATTCAGTGCTCAGTGCTTGGGTGTTGTTGGGAGAGGGGGGGTTCTTAAGCATGCTTCTTGTCGGCGCTGGCCGTATATAGATATTGGCTGTGTTCCGCCTCTCGCAATAGGCTCACTTAACTCTCGAGCTGTACGGAGGATGGGGCTGCTGCCTGAAAGACCTCCACTTCGGCATCAGGAATGGCCGCCTCCACACACCTCTCCCGCTGCTACACAGGCCCATCCTCTGATACCTCCATAGTAGTCTCAGTAGTTGCTCACGCTGCGTGGGGACGAGGGGCCGGAGTTGCTTCACAGAAACTCCGGAATCTCGCTACTTTGCCGTGGTCTTCATGGGGGTGGAAGGGAGCGGGTCGCCGCTCTACTGTCGTCCTCCTTGCCGCTCGGGGTGGAAACATACCTTGCTGGCATGCCCGTCTTGAGGCACGGAGTCCCCTCACCCATGCTCTGTGAATGGCATGCCAGTAGTATTGCTTTCGCCCCTTTCAGCAAGCCTTTTCCTCCACGGGCCGCGCATGGGTGCTGGCGCTGCTCCAGTCAGCCGCGGGCGGCATGCTTTCAACTTTCTGCTCTGACCCCCACGGCAGCAGCCTCTTACAGTTCAATGTTGCGAGGGGTGGGGGTTTGCAGGAGGTGTCGCCGGGCACTGTGCAACGTGACTACGGGACGCTGTCCACCTTTATTGCGGGTAGGCTCAGCTTCAGTCTTCCACTCCCCCGATGCTCTTCACACGCTCTCGAACTGACGAGGCGTACAGCGCTTCATCGCAGGAGGGATAACCAAAGGCACTTGAAGAGCGGGGTGGGCTACAGCTGGCCTCCTCTCATGCGAGGTCACTTCTCTTTCACCACAGCCTCACGCTCACTCACCGGGCTCGCCAGCGGGTCATCGCGGCTAATGCGGGTGGGCTTATGAGGTGCGGGGTGGGCTTATGAGGTGCGGGGTAGGCTCCCGGTCACCTCCTTATCTGCATACAGGCCCGGGGCTCAACTCACACCCCGCCGGCCTTTCTGCGGCCGGCGCAGTTTGCACGGGGGGCGATACCACCCGGCAGCTCTCTCTCCCTTTTCCTCTGCTGAGCTGCTGCACGCACGGGCACAGCCCCCTCGTCGCCCCTGTGGTGTTTGGGCCCTCGGCCCGCATGCTATCCAAATGAGGTGACACGGACACCGGTATGGTAGTTACTTAACTGGCCCTGAGCACTTGTGCTCAGCCCTTTTTATTTAGCAGGGTCATCTGACTGATGATGCCTGTGGTGGGTGGGTGTTCAGTGTGTGTGACAACATACTGCAACACTAGAAAGTATCTCTCCGATACTACAGCCCCTGAGACTGCAGATTTTAAGATCAAAAATGGTGTCATATTGGCCATCTCCCACCTGCTATTCATTCCGGTGCTTCAATAGACGTCAAAGAGGGAAGTTCTACCCAGGGCTTTAAGTGGAATGAAAAACTGGGGGGGTCTCTCAAAGGGGCATGGCCAATGTAATTAAGGGCGTGGCTTTAAAACACGTAAACTAAAAATCTGTGCATAGCATAGTGTGCCACCGGGCTAGTATTTTGCCGTTTCTGTCATTGCATCCAGATATATGATACAAGTAACATCATACCTATAAAAAGTCACAACTATTGGCTTTGTCAATGACTGTTAAATGCATAAGATAAATAAGCAGCAACTATCGCTTCTATCTAATATTGAAAAAGCTTAGACTTAAAGCCTTGATGACACCACGACAATGTTGATGCTCCTGAATTTTAAAAAGAAAAGGGAAATCCAGAGACAAAATGACTCTTTAAAAGGTTTCCATTGCTCTACAACTTTCACCTGGCATGACGTCATGCCATAACTTCTCCGACAGTGAGAAGTGAGCAGTGTGAGCACGCGCACATCGATGTGCCTGCTGTCACTGCAGTCAGGAAAAAAACGGACCGCGCGTGCCAGGGCACAAAACAGAGCCTGATAGATACCTGGTTTGATGTCCCCTTAAAAAGCTGCCGTTGCTCAGCACCAGTTAGACCCGACCCACTTAAAGCCCGGGTTCTACCGTTTATAACTTTTTGTTCTAAGTTTCCCATTTTCTT
Organism: Lissotriton vulgaris; assembly: GCF_964263255.1. Lineage (NCBI taxonomy): Eukaryota > Metazoa > Chordata > Amphibia > Caudata > Salamandridae > Lissotriton > Lissotriton vulgaris. The sequence continues at coordinate 269,947,632 of NC_141689.1, read as the reverse complement.
CTTCTAAAATGTTGATATTTATGTAACTATTTTGTTCAAATGAAACATATCTTCTTTAAATTTAGTTTTATCGTTAGTGTCATAAATTAAAGTAGCTATTTAACTTCAACAATCTTACCGCCAGCACACCATATCTTGGTAATCGTGTGCACTATACAATCACAATCGGTACAAAAGGGGGTGGTGATGGACGGGGCATCTGAATCAATCAAACACTCACACCCAGTCAAAAGATCTGGGTTTAATCCATCACCGTTCTTTAGATGTTGGCAGAGTGGGCTAAAGAACGGTGATGGATTAAACCCAAATCTTTTGACTGGGTGTGAGTGTTTGATTGATTCAGATGCTACGTCCATCACCCCCCCCTTTTGTACCGCTTTTGGCCGCCGTAAGTGTGGCAGGATATGCTCCGATGTGAGTCCCTTGCTCACTTTGCCACTGGATTCAAGCAAGCCGGGCTGAAGAAGGCTGGAATGCCAGAAACCGGTTCTCGGAAGCTTGTTTCCGGTCCAGGGAAGACATGGCTTGGCAGTTCGGGCTGGACTGTTCCCATGAGGCACAGGGTCAGACTGATTTGCATATAACCATGTCTGAACTGGGGTGGCAGAGTGGGCTAAAGAACGGTGATGGATTAAACCCAGATCTTTTGACTGGGTGTGAGTGTTTGATTTATTCAGATGCTCCGTCCATTACCACCCCCTTTTGGTACCGCTATACAATCAAAATAGCATAACACCTCAATATGCTTTCCAGGACGACCGACCTCTATCCACGGCTCGGCAAATACTTGTTTGTTTTACTTAATTCTTTATTTCACATTGACATTCTCAGGCAGTGCTTTGCATAGGCAGGTACTGAGTGCATAATTATAGCTGATTAAACTTTAGGAGTGACTAGCATACGTGCCAACATTCTGTGGCCAAAAAGAGGCGAGAGTTTTCAGCTTTCAAATTTACTAAATAAGCGCAATGATGATGTCACCAAAAACGAAGTCATATCACCTTTAAAGCTGTGATATAATGATGGAAAATTAAATTACACTACAGGATACAGTACAAAAAGAAACAAGTATTTGCAATGCATTCGGTCTCGCCTTTGGGTCCTTACATGTATTTAGCTATGCAGCACATTAGCCTGGGCGCTGAAACACCTACTGTTCTTTAACATGGAGGGAAAGTAAGCACCAAACTGCGTCACACCAGGTACGGAAACACATGGAGAGAAAGATTACCTTTCAGTGGGAAATCGTATTGTCCAAAGCTCTGTTTTTAATATAAAAGCAGGGCCTTCGGTGGTCATATCACTGAAATTACAAGATTTGAAAAAAATATTATTGCCCACGGGTGCTCGTGGAAGACAATTTCTATGGACTGGAATCTAGAGAATGCTAAAGTGATTCTGGTATTTTACTAACCTCTTCTGATCGTTTTCTATCAAGAAAGTTAAATAGAGGCAGTTGCCAGAAAAAGAAAAAAAAGAAAGTCCCTCAGCAGAAAGCAATTCTGGTATTTTACTGACCTCTGCTGTTCATTTTCTATCAAGACAATTAAATAGAGGCAGATAAATAAAGTCCCTAAGCAGCAGCAGACAAGTCCTAGTGTTGATCACCAGAGACCATAAAGTACATACACATATAAGTATGTTCTAAAGTATATATACTAAAGTATATATCCCAAAGAGTGTACTGTGCACAAAGACGCACTCCACTGCAGGTAATTCAACTGAATTATTGATTCAGGGGAACTGTCAAGTTTCATCTAGATTCTTTTTGTCCTTACGTTTTTCAGAGCCCCTTGGCCCCTTAATCATAGGCAGCTGATAACAAATGCAGCTCACTTCCAAAGAGCACTTTAATGTACAATTTACGCCCTCTGTTGTGTTAAACACGGGCATTTTAATTTAATCAAAAGGATTATGGTGGGTAATTGCGAAGTTACAGTTATTTATTTTCATTCTTCCAGCCCTCCAGTGGTCCTCAGGACAGAACTTGCACAGTTTAATTTCCAACACAGCAGTCTCGCATATAAAGCTAGCGAGAATTCTCGGTCCTTGCGATCCCCTGGTTTTCCTTGAATGGATGGTGCAGTCATCAATGGCCGACTGCGGTGATGTAACATATCCCAAACAGTGTCCTGTGCACAAAGATGCACTCCACTGCAGGTAATTCAACTGAATTATTGATTCGGGGGAATTGTCAAGTTTCATCTAGATTCCTTTTGGCCTTAGGAGTTTCAGAGATCCTGGCCCCTTAATCATAGGCAGCTGATAACAAACGCAGTTCACTTCCAAAGAGCACTTTTATTTACAATTTACGCCCTCTGGTGGGTTAAACAAGTGCATTTTAATTTAATCAAAAGGATTCTGGCATCTGTAGTGGACTTTGGATCTAGATGAAACTTGACAGTTCCCCTGATTCAATAATTCAGTTGAATTACCTGCGGTGGAGTGCGTCTTTGTGCACAGGACTCTCTTTGGGATATACTAAAGTATATACAAGAGGTCTCGAATGCTTGACCTAAAAACACAGCAAAACACAGGAATGAACCCATTCACTCCCCTTCACACTCTGCCTCCCTGCACCCTGGTTGGCCATCCGGCAAAACCACTTTTTCAGATGGGTCAGTTTCAAGTAGTGTACAGCCAAATCAACGTAGTTCTTTTAGGAGTGGCATGAAGGATTCAAGCGAGCTAAGATTTCCTCTCAAAGTTTTTGGACATGTTAGTTCTCTGAATTCTGCTGGCAATGGAACTCATTCATCTCTTCTGATGGAGCATATTACTTGTTCCGTGCTTTGAATGGTCCGTAGTCCGTGATTCCATGTGTGGAGGTGTAGCAGTAGTGGCTTGTCCCACTTCGTTAGTATGGTCTGTTTTGCAGTCAAAAGCATAATATTGAGGCAGGTACTCAGCAGTGAAACAACAGTCACAATGAACCACTGGCCATTGAAGTGTTCATCGTTTGCAAAATAAAGTAATTTAATAGCTCAGCAAAAAAATACTACACAGTTAAATGGGAGTACAGATAAAGGATATACAATCTCACCTAAGTGTTCTTAGTCAAGCAATTCATCCTATATGGTGCCCTATATGGCTCTTGCGTGCAGCCCTAAATATCTATAGCAAGTTGTCTGAGCTAGGGACATAGGTAAAGTTTTGACACAGTTGCAAATAACTAAGCAGTCACCTTATTCATAGGTTAATTTAAATAGTTCTTGAGCCAAAGAGTTCACAGTGGCAAAAAGTTAACTTATTAACATTCGTGTACTCAAGACAACGTCTTACAACCTTGTTTTCTGTGTTACCTGCATGCTCAGAGGAGACAGGCTGTAGCAGAGCTGGATGGTGCACTTAGCAGGATCATACTGGCAGAATCTTCTTCAGTGTTGTACGTCTATGGGCTGCAGACTTGCTCCTCACTCAGTCCACCAAGGTGATCGGCACAGTAGGTAGATCTGCAAGTGTTCGTCTTTGGCAATTGTAGCCTCTTGCCCTTGCAGTTCTTCTTTGATGGTGGCGACAACAGCTGTTGGAGTGCAGGTGGCAGCCTTCCTTGGGCCACAGTGGTGATCAGCACATGAAGCTTGATCAGTGAGTGCTTATCTTTGGCGTTTGTGGCCTTCATGCCATGGGGCATTTCTGCAGTGATGATGGCTTCTTGCAGGAGACACCACATGTTGGTCAGTAACTGCATCAGTCAGTCAGGCAAACTGATGTTCTGGCTATAGTTTCTTCACTAAGTGTGACACATAATCCACATTATGGAAGACTTAATGACCCCCTAATGACTCAGGTCAGCACCTGCTTAAGTCCTGAAGGCAGCCAGCTTACTCTGGGTGTTCCAAAAGGTGGGAACATGGCTGGGCATTGTTTTTGTACAGTCTCCTCCTGCATGGTCAGGCACATTTCTTTCACTCTCTTAGCAAGGAGGCAGGCTTCTAGGCAGACCACAGCTTCACCATTAAGTTGCACAGACTTGAGGTGATGTCTTCTCCCCTTAGGCAGACCAGCTGTCATACAGATACCAGCCCTGGTCGCACAGCAGCTCTTTGAAGATTCTGGAGAGCACTCACTTTCTTAGTGTGAGGAAAGTGGTTTATTATATTGTGTGATTGTACAACCTCACAGTGGAATAAACTCACAACCCTGTATTCGGTCCTGTCATTTTCTTGAAAACACTCAATTTTCGGTAGCTGTGACTCTGACCAGTCCGGCTTAAACAAAGGAGCAAGTGTAAAGCTTTAAGAAGTACCAAAATAGTTGAATAAAAAGAAAATGCAACACAATAAAAATCTAACTCCAATTTTTAAAAATGGGTTGCATTTATATCTTTAAAAAGATACCTTCATGACGCAAATTCACAGAAGGGTTCCAGAAATATGGATTTTTAACGGAACAGTAAATCACAGCTTTTCACTGAGTGCAATAAATCATTGTAATGGAGAACAATAAAGGTAAACTTTCCAAATCTTTATAAAGTTGAAAACAACTCTTGGATATACCTGCGAGTGTATGCAGTTTGGTAATTGAATGCTGCACATGATTATTCAATCGCGCAGATAACTGCATTACTGGGGTGGGGGGATTTCCACAGTTGACTTCACCCTGGCGAAAGCCCTAGACCTTGTTAGCCTCACAGAGTAGGGCTGAAACATATTCTCTTTTTAGAATTCACGGATTTAATGCAGGTTTGAAGTGCGCTAGAGAGAAACGTCATCTTATTTGGTCCGGTCATAATATCTTTATTTCTCAGGACCTTTCAAATGCTACCAATGCCAGACGTAAAGACTTTCTGTCATTTTGTCCTCAAATAGGATTCCTGAATATTCGCTATGGCATTCTCCACCCTTGTCTCTGCAAGATTACTCATGAAGGTGTTTCCTGCTCATTTGATGATCCGGCAAAGTTAAGACTGTTCTTACAATCCATTACTAGACCGCCTATGGACTCAAATACATACTCTTCTCAAAGCCATTATTTTTACTGTTTTTTGTAATATGGACTTTTGTTTTTAATATTCTTTTCCCCAGTTTCACTGTTCAAGTTTGGGCTATGTGGCCAAATTATCTCTACCTATAATTGTTTCTTTTCTCTCCGCTGTTATTCTTGTTTTTGGTACCGACATGCCCATTTCTCATCTCTCTCTCATTTTGCTTCAGATCCAGCTTTGTGTCCTTGATCTGTCTCTTGTTCCCTTTATTTGTCCCATTTTTCTAGTGTACCCTTTCTCATTAACCTTCTTTTTCCCTTTATCACTTTCTTCCTTTTCTTCTTCTTTTTTATTAACTTCATATGGGTCTTCTTTCTTCATCCTATCATAAATTCTATAATTCTTTTGTGGTTTTTTGTTATTGATATATGGTGTCTTTTTATTCCCATTGTTGTTTCTGCAGTGTGTCATCATTGTTCCTGTACCCTTGTCTTTAAAGTGGTTCATTCTTAATGATGTGTCGTGGAACGTTCGTGGTCTGCGTCACCCTGTCAAGCGTCCGAAGGCACTCTCTCATTTATCAATATTAAATTGTAATATTGCTTTTTTACAGGAAACCCACTGTAATGATATTGAATCTCTCAAACTTAAACGCCAATGGGTGGGTCAGTTTGTTTTTTCACCTGCAGTTAATCGTAAGGGCGGGGTTGCAATCCTTTGTCACAAATCTCTAAAACTTCAAATTTTGTCTGCTGAATGTGACACAAATGGATGATGGGCAATACTTCAGGCCAAGGTTCATAATAAAACGATCACTTTCTTAAATATTTATGGACCAGTTAAACCTGACCGGATTTCTGGAATATGATTACATTAAAATTATCCTCCATTACCAATCCCAATATTATTGTTGTTGGAGACTTTAACATTTGGCTTGATCCTTTTTCTGATAGAAAATAAAAATGCAAATTCAAAACTGATAGGACCCACAAAACATTTCAGTCTGCTATTGCCTCTCGTCTAGTTTTTGACGTATGGAAGACCTGCAATCCTTATAAATATGAATTTACATTTTTCTCAAATGTTCATCATACTATGTCGCATATTGATTATATTTCGGTTTCAAAGTCCCTGCTACCCTCTGTTCAATCTTCAGAAATTGGATCCATTTTTATTTCTGACCATGCCCGTGTCTCTTCATCATTTGACCTATCCCTTACCAATTCCAAACATGCTCGGTGGAGATTTAACAATTCACTCCTGTCTGACCAATCCTATATATCTGAGGCTACTTCTTTTATACATGAGTTTTTTCGGTTCAATAATGCTAGCAACACTTCTACCCACATCAATAGGGATGCCTTTAAGGCATCCTTTAGGGCCTTCACGGTTGCATACACAGCCAAAAAGAAGAAATTATTGAACTCCCAATATCTTTCTACCCTTAAACATATCAAATCTCTCAAACACTCTTTCTTCACATCTAATTCTCCCACTCACCTCCGAGACCTCACTAAGACAAAATCAGACTTAAATAAATTAGCTACCATCTATGCTTGTAATATTTTACTCAAAATAAAATCCAAATATCACAGGGGTCAAAATAAAGCAGGTAAAATGCTGGCCAATTATTTAAAAATCAAAACGGAAAATAAATTAATTGGCCCTATTCTGAATACTGCCACTAATAACTTACTCCATTCTGATTCAGATATTGTTAATGCTATCCAATCCTATTATCATTCTCTATATATGGATTTATTTTAATTTTATTTTATATGCTTATAAAGCGCCAGACTAGACCCCCGAAGGGGTATCTCCGCGCTATAACTGCAGATGGAAGTGAGAGTAAAAGTGTGTCCAGGGATAAAGTGACATTAGTAGCTGGGAAACAGGTAGGTTTTTAGATTTTTTCTAAACATCATATGGTTGGTAATTGACCTCAGTTCAAGCGGCAGTGAGTTCCATAGTGTGGGTCCGGTGTAGGCCAGTGCACGGCCACCTTGTCTGGTTTTCTTAATTCTGGGAATTTTAAGTAGTTGCTGGTTACTGGAACGCAAAGAGCGTCCTGGGATGTAGGGCTGAAAGATGTCAATGAAATACTTAGGGCCCATCCCCGTTAGGCTCTTGTGTATGGTACACAGGGTCTTGAACTGAACTCGCTTCTTCACTGGAAGCCAGTGAAGCTGAGACAGTAGGGGGCAGGATGGTGTCCTAGGTGGAACATTCATAACGATCCTTGCGGCAGTGTTTTGAATAACCTGCAATTTCTTGAGTTGCTCCTCGTTGGCTCCATGGAGCAATCCATTGCAGTAGTCAACCCTACTGATAACAAGAGCCTGCACCAGAGTTTTTCTGTGGTGATCCGGAAGATAGGGGAAGACACGTCTTAGCATCCCCATAGCCTGGAAACAGGTGCCGGCTACTTGATTGACGTGGTCCTTGAAAGTGAGTTGTTGGTCAAATAATACTCCCAGGTTTCTGACCTTACTTTTGGGGGTGGGGACAGGACCCAGTTCTTGAGGCCACCAGTCTGATGACCAGTGTGTCATCGCTTGACCGAACAACATAACTTCGGTTTTCCCGACATTACACTGCAGACAGTTTGATGACATCCAGTCTGCAATGGCTCTCATGCCATCTGCAAAAGATCTTTTTATTGCAGGTGTAAGATTTTTAAAGGGAAAAAGGAGTTGGGTGTCGTCAGCGTACGACACGGGGGTGAACCCGAAAGATCTTGCTAGGTTGGCAAGGGGGGCCACATATATGTTGAAAAGTTTGGGGCTCAAACAGGAGCTCTGTGGCACCCCCTTATTGAGCTCCCTGTGGGTGGATATATGGGAGCCCAGCCTAACCTCTTGGGAACGCCCGGACAGGAAACTCTCCAACCATGCCAAAGCCTCTCCCTCTATTCCCACCTCCTTTAGGCGATGGAGAAGCACCTTGTGAGACACCGTATCAAAAGCGGCGGAGAGATCCAGCAGCACCAGAATCATAGAGCAACCATCATCCAGTGCCATTTTGATGTTATTGGTCACTGTTTGAAGTGCTGATTCTGTGCTGTGGTTCGGCCTGAACCCAGATTGAGAATGGTCCAGGCCTTCCGTCGCTTCAAGATGTTGGGAAAGATAGGTGTTCACGTGCTTCTCCGTGATCTTGCCCAAGTAGGGTAGGAGAGAGATGGGACGTAGGTTGGATAGGTCTGTCCAGGGAGATGATGCCTTTTTTCTTATCGGGTTCACCACTGCCTTTTTCCAATCTACCGGGACCTGGCCTGTCCTAAGGGAGATGTTGACCATTTCAAGTATATGGGGACCTAATAAAGGGATCAAAGGACCAACCATTTTAGCTGGAACGAGGTCATTGGGGGATCCTGTTTTTATATGGTTACAGAGAGTAAGAAGCTCTGTGTGAGTAATGAAAGGGAAAGACGTCAAAGAGGGTTTATTGTCTATGGTGGGAATTGTGGTGGGGCAGATTTTAGTTTTATTTTTGCTGATATTGTTAGCAGCTACTATTTTTTCATAGATGATGTTGATTTTATCCTCAAAAAAACAACGAGACTTTGTCGCACAAATCCTGCGAGAAGTCATCTGAGCTTTCACAAGCCGTAGGCTTTATAAAGTTTTGCAGAATATTAAAGAGTTCCTTAGGGCTGTTGCCTGCTTCTGCTATTTGTTGTGTTAATTGTTGTTTTCTCGCCAACTTTATATTTTTGTAGTATTCTGATTGAGCCTTTAGAAAGATCAATCGGCTGTTTTCGGTTTTAGTTTTTCTCCAGGCTTTCTCAGTACGTCTGCATTTTTGTTTCTCTGCTCTCAATTCCTTTGTATACCATTTTTCTTGTTTTGACACTGGATGTTGTTTATGTCTTTTTAGGGGAGCAATAGTGTCGATGGCTTTTTTAATAGATTCATTCAGCTTGGCTAAAGCTATGTCTGCTGTATCAGATTCCAAAAAGTTGGGATCTGTCCATGCTTCTTGAGCTGTATTGGCATTAACTTTATGCCATTGACGTCTCCAGGAGGGGGGGGGAAGGGGCATTCTTTGTGGGTCTCGCAGGGGTTGGTAGCGTGAATTCCAACAAAGAGTGATCTGTCCACGATATACTTGTAACCAGGGAACAGTTTATTTTGGTGGAATTGGAGAAAATGAGATCAAGCATGTGTCCTCCTATATGAGTAGGTCCATGATTTTTTAATTCCAAGCCCAGATTCGATAGATCTGTGATTAGAGCCGTGGATTCGGTCAACATTGGCTGATCTACGTGTATATTAAAATCACCTAGAAGCAAAAAATCTTCTTTAGATTTTATATATGGGGCTAAAATTTCTTGAAGAGTGAGTGCAAAATTAGGATCTGCTCCCGGGGGTCGATAAACCAAGGCACCTTTCCAGGTGAAGTGATTAGTTAAGTGAATTTTAAAAAGCAGAGTTTCTAGTTGTGAGTTTGAGTGTTGTTCAATGATAGTGCATTGTATATGGTCCCTATATATAATTGCCAATCCGCCTCCGGTTTTAATATCTCTGTCTAGGTGTTTAATCTTATACCCAGAGGGAATCCCCATTGCAATGGCTGTGATTGTGTGGGGTTTTAGCCAGGTTTCCACAAGGAAACATATGTCTGGTTGGATGGAGTGTATTAAGTCCCAGACCTGATGTTGGTGTTTAGGTAAGGAACGTACATTTAGGAGAAAGCTTTTCAAACCCCTGATAGAAGTATTGGAATCTGGGGGGGCGCACTGTTGTTAGATAGGTGTCGACACAGAGGACAGGAGTAGGCACCCTCAATGCGATGCCAGGGTATGACTGTACTACAGCATGTAGATGGTCTAAGACTGCGTAAAGTGAGGGCTGAGTAAGAGAGGGATTGGGTACCCTTACCGGATGATACAGATCCCTCTGATTGTGACACTCAGTCATTCTTTGATGATATTCCCTCTCCCCCCTCTGTGCCAGATGCTATGTCTCTCCTTGAAAAAGATATATCTCTTCAAGAGATTCCTGATGCCATTAAATCTTTGAGGAGGGCCAGGGCTCCCGGTCTAGACGGATTTACTATTGAACTAATTTCTTCTTTCTCCTCTTATCTTTGTTCCTCGTCTACTTAAACCTTTTAATTCCTTCATATCTAACTCTAAACCTGAAGGATTTTTTTTAGATGCTCTTATCGTAATCACCCTAAACCAGATAAAGATCATACCCTATGCCAAAATTATCGCCTAACCTCAATAATTAATTATGATTGTAACATTTTTGCGAAAATTCTTGCCTCTAGATTGGATGATGTTATTCCCCTTCTAATCAAAACTGACCAATCCAGTTTAATTAAAGGTCGGCTTACCTCTGATAACGGTAGGATGTTCTCTAATATCCTTTCGATTGGGGAAAAGGTATCCTGATCCTCTAGCTGCATTATCCCTCGATGCAGAAAAAGCATTTGATCGTATAAATTGGTCATTCATGTTCAAAACTCTTCATTGGTTTAGTTTTGGTCCCAAATGTATTTCATTTATTCATTTATTATACTCTGGACCCGAGTATCTGTATGTGTCAATGGTCTGTTGCCCCCTTATTTTAATTTACATAGAGGCACCAGACAAGGTTGTCTACTTTCCCCTCTTTTATATCTTTTGTGCCTTGAACCTTTCCTTGAATGCATTCGGCATAACCCCCTTAATAACTAGTTTTCAACATAAATCCCACAAAATCAAATTATCTGCTTATGCAGATGACATCTTGATCTATCTATCTAAACCTCCTTCCTCTCTGCCACCTTTTTTTTACAGGACATTGATTTATACTCTAAAGTTTCTGGTTACAAACTACATTTTTCTAAAACTGAGAGGTCCTACCTTTAAACTCTACCTGTTATCAGTATATGTTTTCTGGCACCAATTTCAAATGGTGTCCCTCTAAAATTAAATATCTGGGTCTATGGTTCTCCCCTACTATTCCTCACACTCTTTTATACAATTTGACCGCACTAAAAGGGAAGATTCAAAATTCATTTAGTTCTTGGTCCCCTCGTTTTCTATCTTGGTGGGGTAGATTGGATACTATCAAAATGATGATTATTCCTCTCATTCTTTTCTTACTTTCTATGTTACCATTTAAAATTCCCAATTACTATTTTAAACAACTTGATTCTCTTTGTATTAAATTCTTGTTTAAGAAATAAACCATCTCGGATCGCCTTATCTCAATTAATTAAACCAAAAAGATTCCCTAATTTTAAATTATACCATACTGCTTTTTTACTTCGACAATTTTATGCTTTAAATAAGCTGGAGAACGAAAGAACGACTCACCAATACCTAGATGGATTACTTTTGAGCGCTCTTTACTATATGAATTCACCCTTTTCAACATCTGCTCTAAGTTCAATTGTACCTTCATTTCTCAATACCCCATTTTTAAATATTGCCAACACTTGATACATGCATTGTTTACAGATGGTGCTACCTTTCAGCAAGCATTTCTTATTTCTGCCATTTGGTATAATAAATTCATTAAGTTTCGATATAAATCATTATATTTCAAACACTGGAAGGAAAATTGTATTTTTTATGTTCTTCAGCTAATATCCCATAGCTCTGTCATACCCTTTACTATATTACAAGAACGTTATAATTTACCTCTATCCTACTTTCCACAATACTCACAAATATCAAATGCTCTACAGCCATGCTTGTTATCCCAAAACTTTTCTGATGACCTCATTTTATTTACATCCTTGTCCCATTTGAAAACAATTCCCCCTGACTCCACTCCCAAAGCTTCTGTTATATACAAGCTTTTGTCTACTCCCATATCTGATAGACCAAAATCCACCACTGAATTAGCTTGGGAACAAGACCTCTCTATATCTCTTTCCACTAGCAAATGGAACAAACTATTGCATAACATTTTCACTACCTCAAGAGCTGCTAACATTACTCAATCTTTATATTTCCTCTAGAACAGAGCGGGTTGCACCCCTGTCCATATTCATAAGATTAATCCCTCTTCCTCTCACCTTTGTCGGTCTTGTCTCTCCTTGGATGGCACATTGTTACACTTAATATATTACTGTCCCAATGTTTTTAAATTCTGGAAATCCATTTGTCTACGTCCTCTAAGATATTCCATTATAATACCCATTATCAATTCATCTTGGCGATTTCCTTTCGGGAGCACGCAGCGCCATGTGGTGGCGGCATATGGTCGCACGCTCCCGAAAGGAAATTGCCCCTGCCCCCTCCCCCAGCTTCCACTTTCACTGCCGCACGGCTTTACTGCCACGCAGCGAATGCTTCTTAATTATTCTCCCAGTACTTCTTTTAACAATTGCCGTACATAACTTGTTAGATCATCTGTTAACTATCACTTCAACTTTGTGGCTCGTTAAATAGTTATAATGAATTTTCTCATTGTATAGGACAATTTCAAGTAATTAAATATGTTTCTTGCTGAGTGTATTTTGTGGTTTTCCTGCTGTTCTTCCGATTCATTCAGAAACGGGGAGAATAGAAATGCATCTTGAGGGACCAAATTCTCTTACTGGCGATATATTATTTACCTGTAAAGGACAGCATTGTTCTTTTCATATTCATTTCCATCTTTTTTTTTTTTTTCAACGTAGCCCTTCCTTACGAGTGATCCGATTAATTGTGATATGTGCTGAATCTAATACTTCACATATTGTAATAAAAAGTTTGGCAGAAAACACCATACAGTCGCAGTTTTGCATAAATTCAAGCCTGCCGCTTCAGGTGCTTCCGGATTCTATGACTAAGCAAAAGTGGAACATGAAAAAGCATTCTAGCTGGAAATTATTAGTATATATAAGAACAGAAAGTGATGCATCTTTTGTAACATTGGTTCTTAAGGCTTCTATGGCTACTGTGGTTGCTGTTCAGGTTCTTTAACTTAGAAATGTCCCTCGTTCCGTTCTGTAGCCTCTGAATTGTATTGATATTGACACAGTACATTCTGAGCCAAGGTCCTGTGGACAGTAGCACTGGGAAGTGAACATGGCCACAGTCAATGTCGCAATCAAAATGATGTTGCTTTCCGTCATTAATTTTGATTTGTCCATGTTACCAGTACGACTTCCCTTAAAAAAATGTAAAACCCTTAATAGGGTTTTGAGTAAATGTCTCTGGAATGATCGGAAGGCCCGAATTTCTTAAGCCCTCCTATCTGCCCCTAAAGATCGGGCTAGTGTTCACTTCCCCAATTTTCGACAATATCATTCTTCCTTTTTAATTCTTCAAGTGTTACCATATTTATCTTCCTCTGAAGGATTTCCAGTTCAGATTGGAGGAATCTCTGATTCATCCTGTTCCTTTTTCCTTGTTGGCCAGTTTTTTATAAAGAATTCTCTTTTTCTCACCCCCCAGGAGGTACAATCTAAATTCGATCTACCGGTTTCCTCACTACTTAGATATGAGTCTTTGAGAGTGATCTTAATCAATCGGTTCTCTCTCCTTTCTGGATCTCCTCCATCCTCTTCGGACTCCTTGTTTGAACCTTTATCTACTTCTCCCTCAACTCGGGCCTCTCACATTTATAAGTATCTTAATTTTTCCTCTCTTGATCGTCCCAAGACAAAAGTTGAACTTCTATGGGAATCTGATTTGCAGCGTACCCTCTCCATTCACACATGGAACTCTGTATGGGCAAGCATACACCAAACATCCTGCAATGCTAGCACCACTCAGATCCTTTATTATTTTTATCAAAGATTGTTTTTTACTCCATTATCCCTTTCCAAGTATAATGTAGAATTATCCCCGAATTGTTGGTCATGTCAACACAACCCTGGCTTGTTAATGCACTCCTTTTTTCTCTGTCCCAACATTTCCCGCTTTTGGATTAAAGTATGTGAATCTATTTCCTCCATTTGTTCTACAAATTTTCCTTTTACTATATATTCCATATTCCTTGGAAGTAACTCTTTAATATGGATTGGTTCACGCAAGGTTGGTATCTTTGTGGATTTGTTAATTGCTATTGCCTTCCAGTTAATAACCTCTAATTGGAAAGATGCCTCTAAGGTCTCCTTTTCTGCCTGGTGGAACCTTCTTTGTTAGCATCACAGACTGGATAGAGCTTCTGTCAGCACGTCTCAGCAAATGATTCGAAAGGAAGCCTTTTTGCCTCCACTCACTAACAATCCTCTTCTGCACTCCGCAATAAGGACTTTTCTTTTGTTTATCAACCACCATGAATATCTTCTTTCTTTCTTTTGTTTCTGTAGCTTTTATTAGTCAAGGGTCGGTATTTCTCAGACAAATGATATAATGTATTTTGGTAATCTTAAGTATGGTATTAGATAAGGATATCTCGCAGTTTCTTTTCCTTCCTTCTTCTTTTCCCTATTTCTCCCCTCTCTTTTCATTTTTCCTTTTCTTTCTTTTCTTTCATTCCTTCTCTTGTTTCTCCCTCTTTTGAAAAATGTAAAATGCTATTGCGTTTCAAGGTACGACTTTTCATTATTAATTTCATATTTTGGGTTATTGTGTATCATTGGTAGCTATCTTGTAATGCTTATTTCTTTATAATTTATATTCTGTTTCGTTACCTTTTAGCTCTTTTGTCATGCTAATTTTGTATAATGCTGTACCTACGTTTCTATTTGCTTCAATAAAGCTCTTTAAACAAAAAAAAAAGAAGAAACAATAAATCGTCATTACCAATGTCCCCGCTCCCAAAAATAAAAGAAATTTCTGAGAATTTCTAGGTATGCTGGGGTACTATATATGCTTCATTCCCTGCTTTTCACAGATAGCAGCAACCTTGATGGATTTACCAAAGAAAACCACAAAAACACAGGTAGAGCAACAACAACCCTGCCCAGATGTCCCAAAGGTCTTACAAGCTTTAAAGCAAATCCTTCACCTCCGAGCCAGTCCTAATCAGCCCTGATTACACCTAGCCCTTCATCTTACAAACTGATGCATCTGAAAGGAGTCTGGGGGCAGTCTTATTGCAAACAGTAAAGGAGAGGAACACCCCATTGTTTAAATCTGCTGCAAATTGTTTCCCAGAGACAAGACCTAAGAGGTGGTAGAAAAAGAAACCCTGGCCATTAAGTGAGCCATAGAGTCCTTGCGTTACTATTGAGAAGGTCGTGAGATTACGCTCTTCACGGACCATGCCCCACTTGAATGGATGACTCGCATCAAGGGAAATAACAAACTGAAACTACGTTGGTTCCTTGTCGAACAACCATTTCGTTTCCAGACATTGCAGAGAAAAGGAATAGAATAGGAAAATACTGATGTTTTTATCTAGATAGCCCCAGAACATGTTTCTTACAAGCAAAAAAGTTAGGAAACCTACTTACCCTATACTTGACCAGCGGTCGACACAGCTGAGTCCCGAAGTCAACATAATATATGTAAAGGAAAAAGAGAAAGGACTACCATCAAAAGAAATCCAACAACATATTTTGAACAGAAAGGCAGTGTCACCACGATTGAGAGGCAATTATGGGACAAAGGAGGAGGAGACAAAGACGCCGACTCAGGAAGGAAGGGAATCGAGGAGAGAACAAGAATCGGGAGCGGAGAAGCTCGTGAGGATTGGAGGAATCTCTGATTCATCCTGTTCCTTTTTCCTTGTTGGCCAGTTTTTTATAAAGAATTCTCTTTTTCTCACCCCCCAGGAGGTACAATCTAAATTCGATCTACCGGTTTCCTCACTACTTAGATATGAGTCTTTGAGAGTGATCTTAATCAATCGGTTCTCTCTCCTTTCTGGATCTCCTCCATCCTCTTCGGACTCCTTGTTTGAACCTTTATCTACTTCTCCCTCAACTCGGGCCTCTCACATTTATAAGTATCTTAATTTTTCCTCTCTTGATCGTCCCAAGACAAAAGTTGAACTTCTATGGGAATCTGAATTGCAGCGTACCCTCTCCATTCACACATGGAACTCTGTATGGGCAAGCATACACCA
This sequence comes from Lissotriton vulgaris, assembly GCF_964263255.1. Classification (NCBI taxonomy): domain Eukaryota; kingdom Metazoa; phylum Chordata; class Amphibia; order Caudata; family Salamandridae; genus Lissotriton; species Lissotriton vulgaris. Next base: position 269,931,759 of record NC_141689.1, on the reverse strand, counting down.
AACATCCTGCAATGCTAGCACCACTCAGATCCTTTATTATTTTTATCAAAGATTGTTTTTTACTCCATTATCCCTTTCCAAGTATAATGTAGAATTATCCCCGAATTGTTGGTCATGTCAACACAACCCTGGCTTGTTAATGCACTCCTTTTTTCTCTGTCCCAACATTTCCCGCTTTTGGATTAAAGTATGTGAATCTATTTCCTCCATTTGTTCTACAAATTTTCCTTTTACTATATATTCCATATTCCTTGGAAGTAACTCTTTAATATGGATTGGTTCACGCAAGGTTGGTATCTTTGTGGATTTGTTAATTGCTATTGTCTTCCAGTTAATAACCTCTAATTGGAAAGATGCCTCTAAGGTCTCCTTTTCTGCCTGGTGGAACCTTCTTTGTTAGCATCACAGACTGGATAGAGCTTCTGTCAGCACGTCTCAGCAAATGATTCGAAAGGAAGCCTTTTTGCCTCCACTCACTAACAATCCTCTTCTGCACTCCGCAATAAGGACTTTTCTTTTGTTTATCAACCACCATGAATATCTTCTTTCTTTCTTTTGTTTCTGTAGCTTTTATTAGTCAAGGGTCGGTATTTCTCAGACAAATGATATAATGTATTTTGGTAATCTTACGTATGGTATTAGATAAGGATATCTCGCAGTTTCTTTTCCTTCCTTCTTCTTTTCCCTATTTCTCCCCTCTCTTTTCATTTTTCCTTTTCTTTCTTTTCTTTCATTCCTTCTCTTGTTTCTCCCTCTTTTGAAAAATGTAAAATGCTATTGCGTTTCAAGGTACGACTTTTCATTATTAATTTCATATTTTGGGTTATTGTGTATCATTGGTAGCTATCTTGTAATGCTTATTTCTTTATAATTTATATTCTGTTTCGTTACCTTTTAGCTCTTTTGTCATGCTAATTTTGTATAATGCTGTACCTACGTTTCTATTTGCTTCAATAAAGCTCTTTAAACAAAAAAAAAAGAAGAAACAATAAATCGTCATTACCAATGTCCCCGCTCCCAAAAATAAAAGAAATTTCTGAGAATTTCTAGGTATGCTGGGGTACTATATATGCTTCATTCCCTGCTTTTCACAGATAGCAGCAACCTTGATGGATTTACCAAAGAAAACCACAAAAACACAGGTAGAGCAACAACAACCCTGCCCAGATGTCCCAAAGGTCTTACAAGCTTTAAAGCAAATCCTTCACCTCCGAGCCAGTCCTAATCAGCCCTGATTACAATTAGCCCTTCATCTTACAAACTGATGCATCTGAAAGGAGTCTGGGGGCAGTCTTATTGCAAACAGTAAAGGAGAGGAACACCCCATTGTTTAAATCTGCTGCAAATTGTTTCCCAGAGACAAGACCTAAGAGGTGGTAGAAAAAGAAACCCTGGCCATTAAGTGAGCCATAGAGTCCTTGCGTTACTATTGAGAAGGTCGTGAGATTACGCTCTTCACGGACCATGCCCCACTTGAATGGATGACTCGCATCAAGGGAAATAACAAACTGAAACTACGTTGGTTCCTTGTCGAACAACCATTTCGTTTCCAGACATTGCAGAGAAAAGGAATAGAATAGGAAAATACTGATGTTTTTATCTAGATAGCCCCAGAACATGTTTCTTACAAGCAAAAAAGTTAGGAAACCTACTTACCCTATACTTGACCAGCGGTCGACACAGCTGAGTCCCGAAGTCAACATAATATATGTAAAGGAAAAATAGAAAGGACTACCATCAAAAGAAATCCAACAACATATTTTGAACAGAAAGGCAGTGTCACCACGATTGAGAGGCAATTATGGGACAAAGGAGGAGGAGACAAAGACGCCGACTCAGGAAGGAAGGGAATCGAGGAGAGAACAAGAATCGGGAGCGGAGAAGCTGAGGAGCAGAGTAGCAAGACTGCATCCAGAGCTGTTGACGAATTGGAGGGCGACGCTCATCAGAACGAGGCGCCTGACTCCAGGAGTGAGAAGGGGTGGACCCCATCAGAGGATGCTGGAGAGGAGCCACAACTCAGTAGAGTTGCAGCGTAGTGGGTAAGGGAGGGAAATGGGTCACGGTGAGGGGAGGGCACAGTGTAATCTTTTTACAACCGCCCTAACAGGGGAGTTGAAAGGAAATCTCTAGGCAATGAGACCACTGGTAGATTACAGAATCAGGTTACGAGCCAAGTAACCAGTAATATTACTGTATCTAATCCCAAGGAGGGGAACAAGACCATAAAGACCAGGTGAGGTTAACCTGGTTTTATACCCCACATCCTGTAAGGAAGGGAATTGATAAGGGTTCTGTGACTAGGGATAAATTACTAATAGACCAGTTGGCCAGAAAGATGCATCGTGTGTTACCACAGCATGATACTCCACTCCCCCAAATAAAACCACTCTCTCTCACGAGAAATCACAAAAAGGCTGTGGTGAGGGGTAAGGAATGAAGTATTTCCTGAACTCCTAATTACTGCTACTATTTCCTATTTGTTTTCAGCCTCTGGGTGGCGGCATCGTGGAAGAAGAATCCTATGGAAGACAGAAGGAAAACCCACAAGTATTAATACAGAAATGATCCATATTGTATAAGTTTCACAATACTTTATTCTTTATCAAGTTACAAATAAAAAGCAACATTAAGAAATATATATTCAGGTTCTGCGCCTATATTTCTGCCCAGCCCTCCCACAGGCTTCTATATTGGAGGGGTCTGGGTGCTACTGGTAGCTCCCAATCAACAGTTTGGAGACCCCTGATCTAGGCTGAGTGATTTGAGGGACGATGCAGATGGCAAACATCATTTTCATTTGGCTTGTACAGAAATTATACATATGTACAGTTGTGAAGACACGATCATGCTTTTTCTAATATACATGATGTAATATTTCTACATTTAACATGTAATTCAAACACGTACATAGAGATATCCCTACATACACACAAAGTTGAATATAGGGCTTTAAACACACAACTTTTACTAATGATGTTTTTATCATAGAAATCTGCAACATCATTGTCCTATGAAAGGAACAAAATATATGACACTTCACATCACTCACTACACTCCATTCAAGAACTCAAAGGGACATTGTAGCTTGTGCTAATGGGGAAAAACAGTTAGACAGATCAACATATACATCTCAGACATGTACCTGTCCCTGTAGTGAGCTATAGAGCTGGCCATACAAGAAAAGGACCTCCTGAGCCGGCAACTCCAGGTCCTCTGGCGAGAAGGCAGGGGCCTTCTCACTTTTTCGACTTGCCATTGTTGCTCCCAGCAGTCAATACCAGCAGCAAAAGTGGAGGAGGTCCTGATGGCTCCAGTATTAGGAGGCAAGTGAGATTTTTTCGAACCACCGCATACATGTACTTGACATAGGCGATCATTAATGGACACAACCATTGGCCTTCGTACGTTGCTTTCACACACATTAGCCTATGGTTGCGTTCGTCACGGGGTTGAACACCCACTAAGTGGTCAACGTCCGCCGCGGACGTCTGATTGCAAATGTATTGACGTCAAGATCAGGCGGCCGCTATTTTAGATGGGCAAATGGGCGTTTGTGACTGTTACGAGTGTTACCACCACTCAAAACAGTGACTACTGTATTCACAAATTCAAACTTAGAAAGACACTCATGTAGTGATAAATATTTTTATGTAATGCTTTACTGTGGTCAAATGAGATGTATGTGCGCAAAATGCACATTTTGTGTTAAGTGTATGAATATGTTGATGTGGCTCACCATTGTAGAGAGAATTTCTTGTAGCACACCACTTAAAGTTGGTTGCAACATTCTCCCAGATACTGCAACAGTGTATAGGACTGATCCTGTGGCCACAAAATTGAGTAGCGTCAGGATTCAGAACCATTGGTGTTATTGTTGTGCAATTCCTATTGTGGGGCAGAATATCTGGCTCCAGCTGATGACATGAATCAATAATATATTGATGCTTTAATCTGATTCTTTTCATTATATCCCCTTCTTCCATGGTGTGAAGGTGTGGAACTGGAAATGTAAAATGCACACAGTAATTGTGTTCTGTATGGTTTGTTATGTTTAATACAACTTTGACAGAACACTCTGTCTCAAATGAAATGAAATAGTAGTTGATAAGGTTTCAATATTTGTATTTTGTTGTTATGGTAAAAATTATATAGGAACATTACCTACTTGCAATTCACTTATGAATAATTAGTCCCCTGGCTTTTTACATTTTTAAAAGTATGATTGAAGAAAAAAACATTTGAATGAATACAGAAAATAACTACGACAGCAGTCTTTGACTTTGTTTTGCTTTTATTAAACAAAAGCAAATAAAGTAAAATTGGATGTAAACCAAAAAACCAACAAAATAAGAAAAAGCCAGGCATGGTGAGTGAAACCATAATTGTTGAGCCAAAATAGTTTGAAGTCACAGGCTCAAAATACAGGTGGCCTCAGAAAGGTCAATATGTCTTCAAAATAGTCCACAGAGTGAATAGTAGTCACACACTGGAGGAAATTAGATTTGGCGTCTTGGTGGTCTTGCAATCCTCTCCTGGTGGTCCGAATGAACGTGTGCTTCTGCAGGGGACTGGTTTATCCACAGCTGCAGGGACTCAGTTGGGTGCAGGTGTTTCCTGTTGTGGCAAGGCCTCCCTTTCTGTGGCAGAGGCATATGTAGTAGGACCAGATGTAGTTGGCCACAGAAAGAAAAGGATGGTGCAGAAAAAGTCATGCACATATGGGTGTAAATGTCTTGCAGCACTCCAGTCAGGGAGCCCAAATTGAAGTTCAGATTCTCCATCTGAACACTGTGCTCCCTCTGCAACTGATTCATGTCCTGGAGATCTGTAAGGACCTGGCCCATCATGTCTTGGGACTGATGGAGGGCACACAAGACTTGGTTGATGATGATGGGGGTCTGGGTGACAGTTACCCCAGTGGCCTCACTATGGTGGCCCTCAAGATTGCTTCCACGATCCCTACCTCCACTAACTTGTGGCCATGAGCCTGTGTGCACCTTCCCACTGGTGGTATTGTCTCACCACCAGCCAGGACTGGAGGCACAAGATGGATGCTATGTTGCCTTGGACTCAGGAATTGGAGGTAATAAAAAAAAGAATCTAGTATTTGCAAAGCGTGAACTAATCACCCTTAAGGGTCTCAAGGCGCGGGGGGCCGTCGGTGAGTTTAAGTGATCTATTGCCCAGAGTCGCATGAAGACTGGGGTGGCACCACTTGGCAGGGTACAGTTACAAAGTCCTAATGCTTGTTACAAGAGACTAGTGGTATATTCCCAGGGTATGCCCATGTAGCAAAGCAAAGCAGCCTATTTCTTACATTGTCCTAAAAAGAACGTTTCAGCTGTGACCTTTTACACATATTTGCATGCACAACAATATTGGATTTGTTTCCCTGAAATTACACTTGTTTACACATCTAGCTACACACAACATTATTGCAATGCCGCCCTGAAAATCATGTACAAGGTCTCTTTTCGCACTATGTACAAATGTCATCTCTATCTTTCATCCAAGGGGCGACAGAGCAAACTACATATCCATAACATCATTAATATATACGCACATCGCAAGGTTGCTTTCTAATATAAAAGATGAGCATCCCGATATATTAGTAGAGGAGGCACTTTAGCTGATACCAAGGTCCCTGCATGCTGAGACTTCACCACGCAGAGGTCTGACATTGCATGAGGGGTGTCCAGTTCGTGACCAAGACGGGGTCCTTCATTCTCTCCCATCAGATAATGGGGTTGGATCGTCCCTTGGGGGGATTCTTGGCTTTACACCAACACACACTCTCGGTTCGCATCTTAGGAGTATGCCCGATTACTTCTGTGTTTTATATGCCTGCATATATACACTGTTTTAGCACCATGGTAGAACTATATCTACCATTTACACATTTGTGCTTGCAGTTTATCTGCTTCTGTCTATTAATCATTGCAGCACACCTATTTTATACAAGAACAACGTTGGTTCAATAAACTTATTTAAAACGTCCCACTGTGAATTCTCTATGTACGTCTCTGAGAGTAAGTAAACATGAGTGACTAAGCAAAAGGTTCTGTCCTGTTTCCACAATCTCTGGGGGTCAGGGTTGTCATGTTCAGTGGTTGCCAGAAACCATACGCTCCGTGGTAGTTTGGAGGGGCTTACAGTGGCACTGTGATCTAGCTGGTCTATTGGCCAATATTTCCTGTGGTCGTGTCAGGAATCAGTCTCGGCACCAAGGCCCTAGTTTATGTTGTCCAAACAAATGAACAGATCCTGTGGATTAGTAGGAACTAGATGACATGGTGCTGCCAAAGTTGGTTAGGCTCTTATTTAACGGTCAATTTGAGTAGTTCAGTTGTGCTTTCTCATAGAACCCTACTCACATTTAAACCGGAGACGTCCAAAGTAGGAATCCGCCTCAGCTGAGTAGGTATACCCTATGTATTGGCTGAAGGATATTCAAGCTTGGAGGATTAAAAGTTCCCACATTGTGCACACAATAGCTCTATAAATATGTGTACTAAATATTCCTTCTCTGACAATGACCGAACAAGCGGAGGACATTGGGAAGCAGGTAGAGGCTCTAAATATTACAGAAAGTTAAAGACAGGCAGGTACTATGAAATTATCACAACATTGCTTCCCGGCAACAGGTGGAGATGTTACCTTTGTGGTTGGGACACATGAGGCACTCAGAACAGAGGTATTCTACTCATGAGTTAAGTTCCCGCATGCAGATACATGCACACAGTCGTTCCAAACTTGCACTGCAGATGAACAACCTGAGGAGTATTTCCCATACGTGGACATAGAAGTCCAATTAACCTACCAAATAATTGGCTTAAAGGTGCTCTACCCCATACCACAGAAAACATGATATTTGGTCCGCTCAGCAAAGAAAGGGCGACCTGGCTGCTCTTAAATTCATATACACTACATTCAGACATTGCTACTTTAACAGGAGCAGGAATGTGTGCACTTTATAGAGATTTAGGAAAAAATGTACAGAAATCTTACACCATACACAATGAAAACATTGACAGTCCAACCTGCTCAGGCTTACCACCTCAAACTTCTACTACAGATATTAGCCCCTGTTAGAAATGGGCCAGCGTGATGCGGAGCGGGTAGGCTAAACTCCAGGGCATTGTGTAAAGCATCTGCGCAGCACACCCACAGGCGACACACTGGACACACTACAAAAGAGACTCCACACCAGGGGATGTGAAAATAACTTGTGTATCGTGAAATAAACATGTCAGAATGTAATTTAAGTTGCATATACACTGTACTAACCGGCACTGGGAAGCAATTTACATGGGGACTATTTACAAGGCAGGGCCAATCGGGCCGCTGCCAGAACCATCACAAGGTATAATCAGTAATAACAGTGTGAGGGCCAGTAGCTACCGGCACAATCATGCACTGAGCAACATTGCATTTGCATAAATCCCTTTAGCATGGGACATAAACACATTAGGTCATGCATTACAACACATTCACATAACCACATGAGATCAGGCGTGAATCTAAAATATCTGAGCACCACATTAGGCATAAAACATATTATGTGTCCTCATTAGACCTAAACATATGCATATGGCATCTCAATAGGCATAAAAGCACCTCAGGCACAACAATAGGCATAAACCTCATCAGCAGCCTGGGGCATAGCACATTATGCGGAACACCAACCTGGTAAGTGTTAGGGGAAAAGAAACCATTAGCATTATAAACACATGCATGATAGAGTTCATAAATCGTTATTTTGCTGATTGTGTTGTGCCCAGGTCGTTTTTTATTCATGTACCCGCATACTCGCACTTTAAAAACAATCATCGGAGTACTTTGCTCCTTTTGCACATTGCCGGATACTTTTGTTTTATAACTTTTCTACAGTTTTAATAGTGTTTTTAACGTCATTACTGCTATTTTACTTACTTGCACTCTGCGTCTAGGTGTTACGGGTGGCCCGCGCTTCACCGGTAGTCCCTCTTCCCTTTTGGGGGCTCCGGGCGAGCGCCATCTTTGTTCTTGCGCTAGTTGTTCTGTCCTGCTATTTAAGCATGCAGATGCTAGCGCACAGCCTCATAGAGTTCATAAATCGTTATTTTGCTGATTGTGTTGTGCCCATGTCGTTTTTTATTCATGTACCCGCATACTCGCACTTTAAAAACAATTATCGGAGTACTTTGCTCCTTTTGCCAGATACTTTTGTTTTAGAACTTTTTTACCATTTTAATAGTGTTTTTAACTTCATTACTGCTATTTTACTTACTTGCACTCTGCCTCTAGGTGTTTCGGGTGGCCCGCGCTTCACCGGTAGTCCCTCTTCACTTTTGGGGGCTCCGGGCGAGCGCCATCTTTGTTCTTGCGCTAGTTGTTCTGCCCTGCTATTTAATAGGCAGATGCTAGCGCGCAGCGCGCGCGCCCGTCCGCGCCCTGCCGCGTCCAGCAGCCAGAGATTCTACCCAAAACTCTGTAAGTAACATCAAACTGATAAGTTACACTGCTAATGATTTAATGTCACTTAGACACAGACCTTCTTGTAAGTGTAATATATGTGTCCTTCCCATGCATGGTTATAAATGCTCTTATTGCGGATTCTCACTAGGCAGGATGCTTAAAAGCAAGACAATATTGGGAGCAGGTTCCCAGGATGTAATGAGTCGTAAAACATTGACTCCTGCCCATCATTGCTTCCGTTTCTGGAGCATTAATTGTAGGTCCCTCCCCGAACATAAAGACAATATCTTTGATTTTCTTAACTCGGAGAAACCCGACGCTCTGTTTCTTACTGAAACTTGGCTGCATGTCAGTTCAGGACCCGACGTTGCTGTTGCTCTTCCTCCTGACTATGTTATTGTCAGGAAGGATAGAGACACAGGAAAAGGTGGAGGCGTTGCGGTAATTTTCAAAGCTATATATAGCTGCAAATTTGAAACCCTGCCTCTTCAGGGCTGTGAAGCTGCCCAGTTTAAACTTGCAGTGAATCCGCAGCTGGCCTCCTGATATATCGTCCTCCGGAAAACCCAGGTGCATGGGCAGCTTCCTTCTCTGACGCTATTGCTCCCATTTCGCTGAAAGCTGCCAATTTTACCATTCTTGGGGATCTTAATCTACATCTAGAAAATCCTCAATGTAATGTCAGCAATGTTTTTCTGTCTGACTTGGAGGCCCTTAATATCACTTTACGTAATTCAGGACCCATTCATATGGCAGGTCATTTGCTTGATCCTATTCTTTCGAATCTCTCTTTTGATTGCAGCTCTCCTGCTCTCCCTTTGGAATGGTCGGACCATTTTGCGGTTCAATCCCACCTGACGATTTCTGGGGTTGAGAACAGGGTTTCCTCCGATTCGCATGAGAGTTTCAGACGTTGGGGCAAATTAAATGTCGAGGCTTTTAACACTCTATTATCTAAAAACTTGCCTGACACTACTCTATCACTGCCCTTACTTGATCTTGCCGTATCAAATTGGCTTACTGTAGCCGATAACATATCTTTGTCTCTTGTGTCCACACACACCATGCCTCATCGTCCTCCTGCTCCGTGGTTCACGGAGAACCTTAAGGTTATGAAATCTAAATGCAAAGTCCTTGAGAGAAAATGGAGGCGATCTTACTCTCCTGCGTGCAAAGCAGAGTATAAAACGACCCTTAAAGAGTATCACAAGTCATGTAAATTGGCCAGAGCCACCTACATTGCCAACACTGTCATACAGGCCCAAAATTGTTTGTGTACTCTTTTTTCGGTTGTAAAAAAGTTGACAGGCTCTGACACTACTCCTCCCCCACTGACCCTCGATGAGGCCCAATGAGACAAAATTGCTGATTTCTTCATTGAGAAGGTTGAGCTTATTTATGGTGTCTTAGGCTCCTCTCCCCTTTCTGTTGAATCTGTGTTGACTTTCAGCCCCACTCACCTCAGTGAGCCTGGCGCTGCAGTTAAACTCCGCAGCTGGTTACTTTTCGATGAAAAAACTTTGGTTCTCCTCGCGACCCCTTGCCAATTAAAATACTATGTCAATTCTGCCCGGACTCCCTTAATGTTTTAAAAGAGCTTCTTAACTCTTCATTGAGAGATGCCTTTGTTCCACCTGAATGGAAACACGCAATGATTATTCCACTCTTGAAAAAGGCTGGAGCTGACCTTTCGATATTGTCTAATTACAGGCCTATCTCTCTACTTCCTGTACTTTTCGAGATTTTGGAAAGGCATATTAACAATCAGTTAACTCATTATGTGGAGAGTCTGGGTTTTTTGCATCCATCCCAATCCGGCTTCAGGGCCAATCACTCCACAGAAACGACTCTTCTTGGAGTCACTGAGAGGCTGTGTCACTGCATGGCTCGCGGAGAGTCATTTGCACTCATATTACTTGATCTGCGTGCGGCTTTTGACACCGTGTCGCATTCCATTCTCCTTGCCTCTCTTCGGTCTTTGGGAGTGGAGGGTCCCGCTTTGGCCTGGCTTGCCTCCTTCCTTAATGGCCGCACTTTTCAGGTTTTCTCCTCGAAAGCTTCTTCTAAAATCTGTTCTTCAGCGTACGGAGTGCCCCAGGGGTCTATTTTGAGTCCTTTACTCTTTAATATCTACGTTAGACCCCTGGCCACCATTGTGGAGGAGGCTGGTCTCTCTTTATTCTCGTACACTGTTGACACACAAATCATCTTTTCTCTTTCCGCTGTGGAAGAGAGTAACATCTCAGTCCTTAAACAGGGACTGTATAAAGTCTCAGAATGGATGCGTAATAACTTTCTGAAACTGAATGGAGACAAGACTGCGGTTGTCATCTTGGGCAAATGTAAGGACCTATGGGGCCCCCGACATTGGCCTTAAGAAATGGGTCCTCTTCCTCAACCTGTTGCCCATGTTCGGAACCTTGGTTTTCTTATCGATGAGAACCTTTCTTTGCGGCAGCAAGTGGTGAAGGTAGCCTCCACATGTTTCACCATCTTGAGATGGCTTCATAAAATTCTTTGGATGCTCCCTGTCTCCACACAAAGGACGGTTGTCCAGGCATTAGTTATCTCGCGCCATGACTATGGCAATGTTCTTTATCTAGGGTTGGGTAAGGAAGCTCTTAGAAAGCTTCAGGTTGTGCAAAATGCGGCTGCACGACTTCTATGTCATATTCCGCGTAGAGCCCCTATTTCCCAGTCGCTGCTGGACCTTCATTGGCTCAGGATTGCTAGCAGAATCAAGTTCAAGACTCACTGTTATATATTTAAGATCAAACAGGGCACTGCTCCTTTATATTTACAGGAACTCATTCATACATATCATCCTACCCGTTCCCTCAGGTCCTCTTACAAAGGCGATTTTGTGATAACTAGATATAAGTTGGTGAGAATGGGCGGTCGCTCATTCTCCCACTTAGGCCCGAAGATCTGGAATTCCCTGCCGACTTCATTGAAAACTGAAACCATCTATCTTAACTTTCGCAAAGACCTCAAGACATGGCTTTTCCGGCAATAATTTGCTTTTTTTTTGTTCTCTATTCAGTCTTTTAAGCTATTCCTTGGCACTGGGAAACCCTGTGTGGATAGCTGTGTGCGCCTTAAAAGTCAAATAAATAATAAATAAATTAGGCATAACACACAAGGCATGTCGATAGGGCCTGAGCATGAAGAATAAACCATCTTATGCATAATCTCAGCATCACATTGACCGGGAAACACATTATGCACGACAGTGGGCATTACAACCTCATTAGCATAAGTGCAGTGTAATTAGGCATAACTCATGAGGCATCATAACCTGACATTAAGCTTAGGCCCAAAAACGGAAACAGGCATGAGACATGAGCAAAGAGCATAATCACTAGGCAGAACACCAACAGTATAAGCATTGGGGGAAAAAGAACATCAGGCATCAGCCTTAGGTTTTGAAACAAATTACACATATCATCAGCCTGCAGCCACCTATGCAGTAAAACAGATGAGGCATAAATGCAATATCATTAGGGTAAAGACACGTTAGGCATACATCATGGCATTAGGCATCATCAAATACAATAGGCACCAATCCTAGGGTATTAACACCTTAAACATGAATCTTTTCAGGTACACCAGGCATCATAAGGGCATTTCTCATTAGCATAGGAGCATGAACATCATGGCAGGATTACACTGCGTGAAGAAATGCATTAGGCCTCAAGTCAGAAGGGCGGACCCTTATACATGCACACACGTTGCAAAGATTGTCACCACTCCCTGGAAGTAGCTGTCTCTCAGGTGGGCAGTATAGATAAAGTGCTCTCCTCATGCAGGAATAAAGTTGCAGCGCTAAGTCCAGGAATGCAGGACTAAGAGTCCTGGAGGCTGGAAAACAGTTGTAGCACTTCACGAGGCGCTAGACAGCAAGCAGAGCACAGTCAATGTGAATATAGCACTCTGGCAGCACAGCGCTGTAGGACCCACGCACCTTCTTCTCCTGGGCAGGGGCTGAGGCGGCGCTCACGAGGCGCTAGATGGCTCACAGTCCCAGGGTGCCCCAGAATAAAGTAGCGCTCTGGCAGCACAGTGATGCAGGCATCAGCTCCTCACCTCCTTGAAGTACAGGCCACCAAATAAAAAGCTTTGACTGCACAGCGCTACAGGCGTCACTCCTCCTCTGGCAACCAATAAAATAGTTCCTTCAAGGCGCTAGGGAGCTGGTGAGGATCCCAAGTCCCACACAAGACAGTAGTGCCCACGAGGCACTAGGTCCCAGGAATGCCGCCAGGGTCCCACAGAATCAAGCTACAACAAAAATGCGGGGAATTGCATATATATTGCTTTGACAGCACAGCGCTTTATTGACAATAACCATCTCTCCCTGGCAGCATGCGCAGCAGGTCTCACCAAATAAAGCTGCAGCCCTCAAAAGGCGCTAGGGGGCTGGCGAGGATCCGAAGTCCCACACACGGAAGTAGTGCCCACACTCCTCACATCCTTGAAATATAGGCAGTCAAAGTATAGCACTCAGAAGGCACTAGGGCAGCAGAGCAGGCAGGCAAGGCTGGGCAAGATCAGCAAACAGTGGGCACTCATCAGTACAGGAAAGCAGCTCCTAGAAGCAGTCATCTTCCATAAAGTGGTACTCCTCCTGACATAGCAGTCTTCACTCCAGCAAAGGCTCTCACTGGCCCTGTGGACAGCAGAGGGGTACAGATGGGCTCAGAGCCAGCACAAAGTCCCTTGTGGCGGTACCTCCTAGCAGAGTGTCCCCTCTCAATCCAGTCCATGTTCAGTCTTAGCACATGGCATCTCTACTGCTCTACACATATAAAACCCTCCTCCCACCTACCTGAAAGGGCCGGAAGCTTCTAGAAGGTCCCTGGCAGTTCCAGCCTCAACTGTCACTGTGGGTGAAGTGTAGAGCACCTTGTCACTTCAAACACTAGACCGCCAACCCAGCTCAGGCAGGCGGCACAAGCAGACAGAAATGGTGTCCGTTTTAAAAGTGACATTTTACAAAGGTGCATTTCTGCAATGGTGGAAATAAAGGTGCGTACACCATTGCACAACATGTATTATTTTCAGTTCAGACACACCATGTAAGTAAAAAGGCTAGGGGGGGAAAGCAAAAAATGTTAGGACAATAAGGGCCAAATCCAACACACCCCCAAACACTGAATGTAGTTAGGGGAAAGATTCCCACCAGTCAGGAGCAAATCCACTTCTGGATAGCGCAAAAGAGTTCAGCTTGAAGCAGTTTTTCCCCATATGGGCCAGCTGGAAAAACATAAAATATTAACAAATTGCTTGCCCCGGTAGAAGAGTGTATCACTTGGGGTAAAATCTTTGCTGCCGTATATACCAGAACTCATGGTACCCCTTCAATAGCAGTTATAACAGATGTACTGCAACAGATAAAAAATGAATACTGGACAGAGCCTGCCCAAGATCTGGGGATGAAACTGATGGGCAATTTTGCCTAGGTATCTGCCATTATGTTAAGTAAAATAAAAGGGAGGGCAACATCAGTGGCTATACGCCAACGCCGGATGGAATTCACTCCTGCACAACAGAAGCGAGAATTGCCTAAAAATAATCACGGAGCCAGACCTGGGAAACTAATAGTTAAGAGCAATTCTGAAAAGGATAACTCCAAGCAAGCACCCAATTCTGCAAGAAGAAATGAGGTAGTAAACACAAAAAATACAACAACAAAAAACGTCACAGGTTGGGTCTCCGCAACAGGAACACACCGAGAGAAAATACAATTTGAGAAACTGTACAATATTAGGAAGCCTCACAGGTATCAGGATACTGATACAGGTTCCTCTCGTTCCTTCCAGGAGGATCAGAAAAACGTTCAGAGAGAGACGGTCAGAAGACAGATCGGAAGCACGTCAAAAAGAGAGACACATAGCACTTAGGACTACATCATTAAACAGGAAGACAAACAAAAAACCTCTATTAAAAAAAGAAGTTAGCCAGGATTAAACTTAGAAATGCCCAGGCTACTGAGGACTCTGCTTCTGAAAGGGGAATGGGCAGTGCAGAAGTCACAATAGCTCGCAGGAACCGGATGGACTATCTGGCGGCAGTATAACCGAGTGAGCATATCACGGTCCCACATCGTTTGTATGAAATAACGTTCCAAATGGAGGGGGATATACCCAGGCGAGTGACTCTTTTGAGAAAACAAGACATATGGCTCTGACATTCTTTTGCCTCAAAAAGTTTGGCCACCTGATTTTGTAGTGGATTGCCCAATGGGGGAAGAAGTTATTTTACCTGCTTTCTCCGAACTCGTCCTTGAATCAGTTAAAAATTGATGTGCGCAGGAGTGGGTGTTAGCGCTAGCTCCTGCACTTTACTGCAATCATGTTGGGTGGGATTATGAGTCACCTCATCACGTAATCCCAATAAAATTGATTCCTCAACCACAGAGACAATACCCAATAAAGCATGAAGCAAAGAAACAAGTGAGGGAGATCCTAAATCAAATTGAATACCAGGGTGTGATAGAGAATGGCACCTCACCTATGAAACCAGATAAGTCATATTGTCCTGTCTTAGATTGCAGACATTTGAACGCATACACACGTACATTTTCAGTACAAATGCACATAGTGCTGCACTGATGAATAACATTGTGCAGAAAAAATACAAAATAACACTATATATCTCAAGTGGATTTTTATGCCCAAATATAGAGACTGGGAGCAGCTATTTGATAGCATTCTCAACGCTAGGTTCTTAACGTCAATTCTGTCAATTACCACAGGGGTATCATAACCAGGGGCTGTTTTCAACCAGAGTAACAGAGTTATTTCAATGTTGATGAGAGGCTTTGTTCGATGTAGATGACATCTATCTGACGGACAATGAATTAATGGAACACTTGTCTAGGGTGAACCATATAATTCTTAGGTTCACTCATTTGGGATACAATTTAATTTAAAAAAACTCAAAATATGCCCACCTCAGTGTCTTATTTCTAAGGTACAAGTTGTCAAGTGAAGGCAAAAGCCTGGCAGCATAGTTTTTAGAAAAATGTGTATTGTTTTTTTTTTTTATATGTTCTTATATAGCGCTCGAATCACCGGGGAGGTATATGGGCGCTTGCCTTGGGAACCCGTCCTGGCTTTTCCCTGTGAGATAGCCCCTATAGGGCATCCCCAAGGTGAAAGCCAGGCATCCCGCCCCAGGGGGGCCGTTGTGGAGATTAAGCAAGCTTAATGCCCAGAGTTGCAGAGTGTGAACCCATGATTAGGTCAGGCACCGAAGCGAGATATTATCGAGTCCGTGGACATTTGAGCTCAAGACCCTGCCGCGTCGGGAATTGAACCCTGGTCCCGGGTCTGACCTCTGCTTCAGGGTCTGCCTGCTCTAACCAGTGAGCCACACTTCTCCACCTGGTCCAGCCTCCGACGACACGGAGAAGACTACAATCTATTTTAGGATTTTTTTATTTTGGCAGGACGTACATTTTGGATTACACAGAAAGGGTGAAACCTTTCTACGACCTAATTATACCTGCTTTTTCAGTACATCATTGGACACAGGAATATACAGATATTCTATGTTCCATACAAGCTGACATGATAGCTTCTAAACATTTACATACTCGTGTTAGCACAACTAACCTGGTGATCCGTGTAGTTGCTGGACCAACTGGGTACACATATATCAGTTTCAATGAAGGCGATACAGTCCCTATTGCATACAAATAACATTTGTGCACGAACGCTGAAATGCGTTTGCAACAACTGAGAAAATACTGACAACTGTACAGACTGCTGTAGTGAGAGAGAGAGTACTTGCGCAGGGGAAACGAATAATGGTTGTGACCCCAGTGCCGAGCCAAGCATCCCAAATGCTAAAGTATTGCATCCACGATGGATTCAATGGGCTCACTCTCTAACTGCAACAGATGTAGATTAGACACTACATTACAAACACAAGCATTCTTGCAGAACGAGCAAGAATATCCTCTGCTGAATGAAATTATGCCTCTGCTTTGATATAAATGCATCATACCGATAGTTCTGCCCAGCCGGAAGTAGGAATGAAACAGCAATATTCCGCGGCATGAGCAACTGTAAAAGGGTGCCTGCAGGACGGAGAGTTCTGTCCTGGGAAAACACACACTCAGTCCCTAGGGGACTGTACAGCACAGCTGGTGAAACTAAAGGCTCTGGTACTGGTACTATAAAATACAGATCCTGAATTCCCCACACTAATTGTGTGTGATTAATTTTACTGTGTCCAGTCTTATAATGAATATTTACACTATTGGGCCAGAATGGATTCAGAGACTCTAAATGCTGCACTGTAAAGCACAATTTGCTTTGGGAACAAGTGGCAAAGCTGAAAGAAGTCCCGCCACGGGCTCATGTCATTCATACCTTGAGTCATCAATGTGTTAACTTTGAAGGGAATTCGATAATGGGGAAAGCAGCTAAGGCAACAGTTTGCACTGCTACCGTTGCTGCAATAACTCGCTCAAGTCAAGATAGATGGAACAAATATTGTGGTAGTTAATGCCACGTGCAACGGAACAGCCTTGCCAAAAGTCTTTCCACTAAAGTACTCCTATAAGTTAGACGCACAAAACATTCTGTACGCTCAGATTCCAGGAGTGGGGGATAGAGGTATACCAAACACCGATTGCAGATTAGGACTAATACTAGCTGCACATAAGGGATTGGGTACTGCTCACACAGGGATTACTGCTACAGTTTCATTACTGAAGCACCGCTATTGGTGGCCAGGCCTATCAAATCAGACCAAGGACTTTGTCCTTAAATGCGACATCTGCCACTAGATGAATGGCTCCACTGTAGCACGTCCAGCACAGACAGCTCAATTGATCTCAGACAAGCCTTTGGCTTGTGTTTATTCGGACCACTGTGGCCCCTTACAATCAGATGGGACTTACAAGTTTCTTTGTGGCAGTGGATTCATGCTCCAGATTCCTGAGGGTTTGGCCACAGTGCTCGGTTGATGCTCAAACTGTCAAAGGATTGGCGAGTCTTTATCGTGGCATACGCAATTGGCTCCATATATTCTGACCAGGGTACGGCGTTTAGCTCTTGGGCTTACAAAGAGGCCATGGTTAGTTTGGGTGTGGGCTTGCGGCCCTCCGCCCCATAACCTCCTGACGGAAATTCGGTCATTGAGTGGAAAAAACATGACTTAAAGCAATCCTTAACAGAAAGGGTATTAGGGCAGTTGGGTCAATCACCTATATGGCGTCCAGAGGGCACTTAACAACAAGCCCAAAAAATCCTGAGGGAGTCGTACGCCCTATGAATTCCTGTTTGGTGTGAGAATGTGGGTACCAGACATCGATAGTGTCAGCACAGTGGTGGCTGAAACAACATTTGACAGAACGTTTGGCTGTTTTACAGGAACTCAATGAATTCCGGGCTTTACAAAACAACTTCCAAGTAAAATGCACCGCCACTGGGGTAAAGAAGGTAGTCCCGGCAAGACCTGCCTGGGTCCCGAAGATTTGGAGACCTGCTCGGAGAAAAGATAGAAGACAAGAAATAATTTGGGCCATCTTACCGGTCCTGGCTGTTGAAGGTACCAGAGCTGTACTTCTTACGCCCCTTGCCTGCCGCCAACACAAAAGGTTGGTCTCAATTTATGTGAAGAAAAACCACACTATGTGGCAGATTCTCAACAGTATGCCATGTGGGCTCGTGGGTAGCCACTGCGCTCCTCTCGCTACCGTGTAGGCAGTTCAGATGGAACCGTTAATAATGACTGATGACTCCACTCTCCAGAGAAGCTGTAAACAACAATGAAATTATACTTTTCCCTGCTAAAATAACTACAACTGTACAAACAAGTACAGAAATCTCAATTCGAAAAATGTATGACATCTATGTAAACATGTCACAGATCATGTCATCTACCAGTTCTACAAAACCTGCTGAGCTGCCAAACACAGACCAGATGGCGTCTGGCTACTATGTGCATTATGACTATTTTTCTTCAGATCCAAGTGTACCTTAACTGCCAACACTGCCTCTCTCAGGCTACGAATGTATGCTCTATGTCGTTGGCTGAAAAAGACATACCTTGATGTTCCCTGGATACATCTCTGAATTACAATTGGATTACTTTTCCTGGTTCTATGGATTGGTTTAGTGATTGTATTTTTCCTACTTCCTACTTCTGAATGGACATGCAGTGCATCTTGTGAACTTGGTTCTTAAACCACATGCATCATCACACTGTGAATTGTATGGGACAGGGTATCATATGATGTGTATGGTCCTACTAAATTATTGTGAATTCCTTACTTGTTTAACATTTCTTTAAATTATAAACCACCTCTAGTACTTTCTCTGATGATTGGTACATTAAAACTACATAATTTGCTTACAGATCTAGAGCAATCAGCTGCATTTCCTTTCAATGAATTGTATGATGGTACAAGTAATTCTGGAGACATGCCCTGTTACCAACATCATGGCCACTATTTTTACACAAAGTTAGCATCCCACGTGCTGTTTTAATCACACACAATGGGAACACTGCCCAACATTGCCGAAAGGTAGTTCAAAGACATTTACACAGAAGTTTACCTATTTTTCAGGTTTTGAAACATCATACTCAGCCTGGTATTATTATAGGCTTGCACCTACACCTGCAAAGAAAAATGAGCTAACAAACACCAAGCTGATATACTCCTAAATTTCCCAGCTGTTTATACAGGGTTTCGACTTTGAGAAAGACACAAAATATGTCTGTGGAAGAAAAGATTGGCAGGTTCAGAGAACAGAGGCCTTATTTAGAGCATGACTCGTACCATATCAAAGTGCAACAAACTTCATGTCTTGGTATAGCAAAAATGAAGTATTTGAACACACTGCGTATTCCCGGATTCTCATGCTTTGAGAATTGGCAGCATTTAACGCACTTCAGTGAGGGTACACTAGATACCATGATACGTAATGGTTCTTTTAATTCATCAGATCCCAATTGGAAGGATTGCACACCTGGTAAGAGCGCTGGTTGATGTGTGCTCCCACTCCTCCCTGAGTGTGTCTCCACTCAGGCTGGAGTGTTGTGTGTTGTTAACTGTACTATCTTGCACTTTTAAAAAAAAATACTTAATTTCCTTGTAAGCACTTATTGCTGGGAGGTGCCTGGCACCCTCATTAGACCTCCTCCTTTATTAGTTTCACTTTTGCTTTCCCTGTAGCACTTCGGTGCCGGAGTTGCCTGGCTCCACACCCCTTACTTACCGCTGCATCACACTCTTACACAGAGTGCAGGGCGTGGCGAGTCGTCTAGCTCCACGCCTTGCTGCCTTGATTGGCCTGCTCTGGCCATGCCCCCGGAGGCAGTCTTCTTCTCAATGCCCGCAGCGCGGACGTGCCACTGGTGCCCCAAAGGCAAGTCTGTCTGCTTACGTTTGCGACCGGCCGGGGCCAGAACCCCTTCCTGTTTCATGAATGGTCACCCTTTGAGGTACTCGACTGAACGCTTAAAAGAATTAGCAGCTCCGACTCTGGAATCATGCCGCCACACCTAATCTACTGCATCAGACCAACTGTGCTGTACGCAGTGCCCGTTCAAATCGACCTTGTTAAATGTAGTGATGGAGCAAGGATTCGCACGTAAAGCGACTTGCTTGAATTCATGACCCTCGAAATAATATTAATTAACTAATCACCTGTTTTGTCTTATTAATCTGCCCCTTGTCCGACATTTGGTTGTCCGAGAGATGCTTGCTTATGTGTCTATTAACATTAATACACTTGCAAACCTAAAATGGCCGCTGCTACGTGGGAATTTAGACTGTGCATGCGTCAGTCATACCGATGTGAAGTGACGTATTCAATGTCTTGGTGGGAAACTAGTTGCACATGCGCAATAGAACTAAAATGGCTGCTCTGTGTTCTCACATGCTTGAAGCTTGCCATTGCCGCTTTCGCTAAGCTGTTCGTTCTGCTTAAAACTTAATGCTTTAGTTATTATAAAGTAATGGGAGTAGTATAGAAGTTCATGGTATACAGTGAAATCATTTATTCTGTGTTCTAAAACTGTTTCTTTGCCATTTCATGTACACTTCGAAACTTGGCCTATTATATCACGCTGTACTCCATCTTAAATGAAACTGCGTCTGCGCGAAATCCGGGAACCTGAACTTCAACCCAGCTAGAAGAAGCTGAACTGTATTACAATTGAAACAAATGTATACGATGTTATATTCACCATTGTTAACCGAAAAGCATATGTCATGAGAACTTGGAATTTAAGGGGCGGGTACGGAAATCGGGTACGGAAATTGAATAAAGAGCCTGAGAAAGTCTAGAAAATAGGTGGTGTGATGACCTGTCCTCCTCCTTTGTCCAATCAAAATTGGGGATCCTTGCACTTGCCACATTGGGGGATGGTACACTGACCCGAAAAACAGTATAACTAGCGTAGGGTTAGGTAGAAAAATTGTCCGACTTGTCCGAATAGCTGACCTGTCACTGACCCAACGCACTCAATATGTGACTGAAAGCAGAGAGCTGCAAAGCACTTTGCTGAGAGGTTCGAGAAAACCCAATCGGGGTTTTGGGTAGTGAAATTGCTGGCGAAGCACTTTGCTGGGAGGTTCGAGAAAACCCAATCGGGGTTTTGGGTAGTGAAAGTGCTGGCGAAGCACTTTGCTGGGAGGTTCGAGAACCCAATCGGGGTTTTGGCAGATTCCTTGCAGAGAGGGAGTAGCGCAGGCGTTGCAACCGAAGCTGCAGGTGTTGGTCGTAACCTTTGATGAACCGGGTCCTGATCCAAATTCTGGGGTTATCCTGTTCTGACTGTCCATGAGTTGCACCTGCTCGCCTACTGGCACCTAAGTCCTTGGGGTTCTTCCCGTCTTTCCAACTGACCCATGGCCAGGGTTGGTCTTCACTCTATCCTAGGTAAATATAAAGTCTGTGTGGGTGATTGCATTTCTAAATTTGCATTTCTAAATTCTCAAATATTGCAAAGTTTAATTGCATATGTTCCTTTTCTTTCCCGTCCTTTGATAAATGAGATTTTCATTCATTACTGTGTTCCTATTTTTCCCCACCTATAGTCAATGCTAAATCGTTTTCCTATTTAGTATATGTTCCTTTTCTCACCCTCCCTTTTCGGAGATAAGCTGAATTAATAGTATGTTCCAAATCTTACCTTCCCTATAGTATTGAGCTAATTTAACTCTCAAATTGCAATAAGTTCTTCTTTAAACTGCCATCTGAACTGCGAAAGTCTTTGGGTTTAGTATGTTCCCTTTCTTTACCCTCCTTTAATCAAAGTTGCGAAAGATTGTTATCTAAATTTAGCATGTTCCTTGTTTCTACCTTCCCTTTATTTTAAGTTCCTGAATGATTTGCATACTCTCTTGCATAGCTATATGCTGTTTATGATTTTGATTATAGATAGTCTAATTTGCTTTAACTTTATGCTCATGACATATGATGATGAAGATGATTAGATACAATTTTGAACCTACCCAGAGTCTGTGGTTATTTCATTTTTCAAATGTTATAAATGTTCTTAAGTACCTAGCTTAAAACTCAACTCCCTGATCCAATGTGTTTTGATTCCTAGTATCTACATTGCTAGGTTAACAGATATAGGAATTAGAAGTATAGAATCACAAATTATACTGATAGTAGAGCGTGAGTTACCTAAGTAATGTTAAGGTGTGCGGTTTATGAAATTATGGGCTCAGGTGAGTATTAGTAACATTTCCTAGCTGGGTGTCCTGCGCGCTCTATCAGTATACTTTTCTGGTAGCAGAGCTATGGTTAGGGATTAGTTAAAGTTAGGTAGTTAGTTAGTTAGTTAGTAGGTTAAAATTCATAGTTTATTGATCGATCAAATGTGCTATGTTTGAAATGTTTATTTGATGCTGCTATATTGAAGTTTATGTATTAACCAAACTTGTTCGTACCTGTTATATGTTTTGTCTGGAATCCCCGGGGGCAGAATAGCGGGTGGTAATAGAAGCCACATCGCAGTGAGGTCACTTACTAGAGGAAAGTGAGTGCATGGTTAGGCAGAACTGGAAGCACTAATTAGGGTTTTCTGTGCGAATGATTGAATAAATGATAGCAAGGAGTTCGCTAGCAAAACGTCTATTGTGATATAACCTAGTAAGGGTCACACGGAAGGAGTAGCAGGTTCGTCGTAGCTTGATTGATAGCAAAAGGGTTCGCTGGTGAAACTTTAGACTTAGTATATATCCCAGAGTGGATGAGACGAGGGAGTAGCAGGTTCTCTAATGCTTGTGTGAAGGATAGGCAGAAGGGATCTATCCGCAGTACATGAAAAGTAGACAGAAAAGGTTTACTTGCAGTGAAATAAATCTTTCCTTTCTAGACACTCGAGTACAGTGGAGAATGTTTTACGTTGTAAATTAAATAAAGCACTTACACTTTAAAGAAAGAAATTGAATTTCAGTTACCTTGTGAAGGAGGGTCACTCAGTGCCGCGCTGGTATTGGTCGAAACAGCGGGCGTGTAGCTGAGATAGTATTTTAAAGGAGGGGTGAGCGCAGGAACGTGAGAACTTGATTCACAGGGGAAAAGCCGCGCATCCATTGGTTGAAAATTATTTGCAACCACATTGTTGATTGGTTGTCAAGAAAAATAAGACGCGCTAGTATTGGAAGAGATTTTGTAAACAAAGGAAACTTGTAGAAAGTATATGTGGTATCCAACTTTTCCAGAGATTAAACCTGATCCCACATACCAGGGGTTTGCAAGAGAACAGACAATACGAGATAGACCTCGCAAAATGTACGGAAGCAAGAGCAAATGACTTTCGTAGACAAAGTTAAAAATTATTTCAAGAAAGACAAGCCCATTAAAACTAGAGAAGGAGTTATTATTCCTCCACCAAACACTCCCGCATCCTTCATGATGTTTGATAAAGGTTACCATTCTTGTGTATGTTTAGAAAACTGGGTGGAATATACCAAAGATGATGGAATTTTAGCATTCCCTTTAGACGGTACCTTTAATGGAAGAATTTTGTTCAACTTGAGAACCCGAATGAATGACTTGCATCCCAGACCTAGATTGAAACAATATGAGGCGTTGGAGGAATGGGAAATATAAGCTTTTGAGCGGGACAGACCAAGAATTGATAAAGGGTTAAGTAAGTTTTTCCCAAAAGTTATAAGAGAAAGCAAAGAAAAAAGAATGAAAGAATGGACACAGAATATGCTAGTGGAAGGACTGTGCCCAGTCCTAACTGTAGAGGAGCCTGTGGGAGGTAAAAGAACTGAGAAAACTAGACATTTAATGACTAGTGTTGATTCCGATGATGATTACATGGAGGATTTATTAATGAAAAATCCACCACCCTATAATGAAGAAACGAGAATAGTAAATCCAAATAATCCATTCTTTAGGCCTCCTTGTAATGAGAAATCAATAACATCAAACCCGACTGCCCCGTTTTTTAAGCCACCTTTAATTCCGCAAGTGATACATGAGACCTCCATCGAAAGGGTATTACAAGAAAGAGAAAAGGAAGCTTTAAATAAACAGAGAAGTGAATTAATTCAGACGATTTCCCAATTAAATACAAGTCCTGAGGCTTTGACAATTCTAGTAACTATTGGCCCAGTTGTTCCATTGTACGGAGATAAACAAGCTAGTCCAAAAGCTCCAATTATAACTACATTGGTAGTACAGCCAAGAAAAGAACCCCTGATAATAGATGATCAGGCAAGTGAATGTGAATCAGTAATTTCCTTAATGGATTTACCAATACGAGAGCCTGAAAGTGGGTCCATGAGGAAAACAACTCCTGTACCCGCAAAGGAAGTACAGATAGAAACTTCATCAGGTACGAGAAGTGCCACTGTAGTAACTCCTGCTTAGTGAAGTCGAATTGCTGTTTGTAAAAGCATCACTAGAAATACAAAGGTGTTTCACGAAAAATTATTGGATATGGCAGCTAGCATGGGAATTGACATTGGTAAATCTAAAGTGTTGCAGAAACCCTATCGAGTAGAATTCTCTGACAAAGATTTGGAAAACATGAATGTGTCAGGGAAAAAGGTCCAGATCAGAGAGCTGATGAATTTAATGCAGAAATGGGGTGAACTAGAGAAATGGAAAGCAAGATGGGCAAAGAAAAAGGAGGAAGTGCGGTCAAGACAATTGGCTTCAGAATATGTCTTAAAAGAGGCAGAAAAGGTAGAAAAATGATGTCCCATGCGAGAAGTACCAGGTGGAGGATATGTATATGTGCCATGGTCCAGACAAGATATTGTATCATTTACAAATGACTTCCCAAAATAACAAGAAAAACCTGTAGAGTGGTATAGACAGGTCGAGAGATTTGTGAAAGTTTCAAAATGTCGCCTGAAAGATTTAGATGGTTTCTTTGACATTGTAGTTCCTGTAGATCTGTGGGCAAATGTAAAATTGCTGTTGATTGGCCAAATGAGGAATACCCTAGAGACCCAAAGACAGGGGCTCCTTCCGAAGATGTCATGAGAAAGTACAATCAGGTGATGTTGTACCTGAAAGGAAAGGTGCATGCAAAAGAGACAGACTGGACCCGAATAGATAGAACTACTCAGAATCGGGATGAAACTATACATTCATATTATGAGCGTCTGTTACAAGTGTTCAAGACATATAGTGGCCTGTACAATATTGAAATGAAAGATATGACCCACTTCATTTATCGATTTGTGTTAGGGTTAAGGCCTGAGATTTCACAGTGGATCAAAGACAATAAAATCTGCTGGCAGGTTAAACCAATTGATGAAGTCCTTAAATATGCTAAATACTGTGAAGATGAGCTAGAAAATAAGCAAAAAGAATTAAATGAAAAAGTCATGTGGGCACAGGTAAAATTAGCAGAGCACCAAGAACAGCAGTTAAGCAAATTGACAAATACTCAGAATCAGGGCCCTGGAAATGGGGGAAAGCCGAGGGTAAAAATGAGCGGAGAAGAGGCCCGGAAAAAGTTTTCTGCCAAGGGTGCGGAAAGATGGGGCACTGGAGGGACGAGTGTAAGGCTGTGCAGAATGATAATGTACACATTAATGATTTAAATCCACAGGCGCAGAATGAGGTACCGCGGAAGACCCAGCAACAGGTAAAACAGAATCAGTTGCCTTGTGCACCTAGGCCAAATTATAGGAGCAAAGCACAACAGGGTGAAGACACCGAAGTTTGGGAAGGAAAGGAGGATAGAAATGCAGCAACTTCGCAATTTCTGCTACATGATACATTCCTTTGTGACGAACCGTATTGACGGTGCCTGAGGGGGGAGGACGAGGAGTGCGTGCTTGGCGCCTCCTTGCCGGTGGACCAGTCAGGGCCATACATTGAAGGAAAGGTTGAAGGAAATGAGGTCACCTTTCTGTTGGACACTGGTGCTACCCGTTCTACTGTGAGAACAGTAGAGGTTCCAAACCTACCCCTCTCGGGAGAAGCGATCCAAGTAGTGGGCGTTTCTAATAAATTAATTAGTAGCCCAGTTACAGAACCTATGGAAATTAAAATAGGGAATTTCAAAGAGATGCATAGATTTGTTGTCTGTGATTCAAGTCCTGTGAACTTACTAGGACGAGATTTGCTGTGCAAAATGAACTGTACCATCTTTTGCACTCCAAATGGCGTCGAAATTCAGACCCCAGATGAAGACGGAATATATACATTAATGCTGATAAGACCAGACTCAGAAATTAAAAGACTGACAATACAAGACTAACCTGAAGAACTCCAACAGACAGTGAAACCAGAGGTATGGGATTTTACTGGAAAAGATGTAGGATTAATGGCAAACGTTGACCCAATTAAAATAGCCATAAAAGAAGATGCAGTTTACCCGAATACTCGACAGTATAAAATGAGTGCAGAAGTAAAAGCAGGGGTTGCTATTGAAATAAAAAGGTTGTTGGAAGCAGGCATTGTGCAAGAGGTGTTGAGCAGTCCTTGTAATTCGCCCATAATTGGCATAAAGAAACCAAGTACAGGGTTGTACAGGACCTGCGCAAGGTTAATAAAATCGTTGTTCCTTGCTGTCCTATTGTGCCAAACCCTGCAGTGATCTTGTACCAAATACCATGGAATGCTGGATGGTTTACTGTCATTGATTTATGCCATGCATTCTTTTCAATTCCATTGCATCCAGACAGCAAATTTCTTTTCTCATTTGAATTTGACAGTCATGTTTACGTTTGGAATCGTGTTCCTCAGGGGTACACAGAGAGTCCTTCGATTTTTAATCAAATTCTGAAAAAATGCCTTGAATCCCTGATATTGCCTGGAGAATCAGTCCTAGTGCAATATATAGACGACCTCTTGGTGGCGACTAAAAGTAGGAGAGACTGTGTCGTTGACACCATTGCCTTACTGAACCATTTAGGTGAAGGAGGACAAAGTGTCGCCAGACAAACTACAGTTCTGTACCTCTTCAGTGAAATATCTGGGGCACCAGATAGAGAGAGGTGTCAAGAAGGTTACCACAGAAAGGATTAGAATAATTCGAAACATGGAACTACCCAATACCCAGAAAGAAATCAGAATGTTTCTTGGAGTTGTAGGATACTGTAGGCAGTGGATTGTGGGATTTGCAGTCCTAGCAAGACCATTAAAAAAATGACAAAGAAAGGAGCTAAGGACCCAGTGAAGTGGGATGACGAAAGCATGTCAGCATTTGTGAAATTACGAGAATGTCTGTGTACAGCTCCTGCATTAGGAATGCCTTATTATTCGAAGGAATTTGCACTGTTTTGTGACACACGAGACAATTGTGCACTTTCAGTCCTGACCCAAATTCATGGTTTAACTAGACGTCCTGTAGCATATTTTTCCTCTACTTTGGATCCAGTGGCTGCTGGATTCCCTGGATGCCTGAAAGCAGTAGCTGCAACTTGCATGAGTCTTGAACAGAGTGAGTCCATTATTATGGGACATCTTGTAACTGTGTATGTTCCACATGCAGTTGTAATTTTATTGACCAGAACCAAAACTCAGTATCTCACACCTAGTCGGCTGACTAAGTACGAGAGAATCCTTGTAGGTGCAGGAAATGTAACCATTGTCCGATGTAATATTTTGAATCCAGCTACCCTACTACCAAATTCACTCACAAGTGAAGGGAGAAGTTGAGGATGACTGCCTAGATCTGACTGAGTATAGCACAAAACCACGACCAGACATAAAGGAAGAGCCTTTAACTGACGAAGATTACAAGCGATTTGTAGATGGCTCATGCATGAGACATGAAGACGGAGGCTTGAGCGCTGCTTATTCAGTATGTACTTTGGGAGGTCAAGTGGAAGCATCCTATTTGCATGGAGTCAAGTCTGCACAAATAGCTGAATTGGTTGCATTGGCAAAAGCCTGTAAATTTGGAAGGAACATGAAAATAAACATATACACTGATAGCCAGTATGGTTATGGTGTTGTGCATGACTTTGGCCAATTATGGTTGCAAAGGGAGTTTCTGACTTCTTCAGGTACTCGTATCAGAAATGGAAATTATGTGCAAGATTTACTGGAAGCAATCCAGTTACCAAAAGAATTGGCCCTGGTCAAGTGTGCTGCTCACAAATCTGGCAATGACAAAGTGACAGCAGGTAATCGATATGCTGACCAATTGGCCCAACAACGTGGAAAATACAAATTGGCTATTAATAAAAAGATGGGAGTAAACGGAAACAGCTGCCAACGTCTGATGCTTGAAGGAATAAAAACATGGGAAGAAGTGAGAGATCTACAGAATGCAGCAGAACCAAAGGAAAGGGAAAGTTGGAGAAAATGTGGTTGTCAGAGAAGGAATGAAGATGGTGTCATTGTTTACCTTCATGGTATGCCTGTGTTGCCAGACTGTCTGCTTGCTCCTATGGCTAGATTGATACATGGAGACACACATTTGGGAAGTGATGCTATGATACGCATCTTTAGGCAGACATGGTTCAATTCGAAGTTCAGAAACATAGCAGAGGCACTCTGCCAAAGGTGCCTGGTTTGTCAACAATTCAATCCCGGAAAGAAAACTATAGTTTTGCCAGGAAAGATTGGAAAGGCAGAAGGCCCTTTCATACGATTACAACTTGACTTTATTCAGTTACCCCCTTGTCGAGGAATGAAGTACGTCCTTGTCATTGTCTGCCTATTTTCAAAGTGGGTGGAAGCTTACCCTGCTCGCAGAAATGATAGCATCACTGTAGCCAAACTGTTACTTAGGGAACTGATACCACGGTACGGATTTCCAGTCACAATTGAATCAGACAGAGGTGGGCATTTCCATAGCGAAATAATAAGACAAATTTGTGAAGCATTCAAAATTATGCAAAAACTGCACTGTGCATATCGCCCAGAGGCTTCTGGAGTGGTAGAACAACTGAATGGCACTATCAAATCAAGATTGGGAAAAATGTGTGAATCTACTCAAATGGAATGGCCAGATGCTTTGCCACTTGCTTTGATGGGACTCAGAAGTATTCCAGGCCGGAACACAGGCTTGAGTCCACTGATGGGAAGAGCAATGCACCAAGCATTGGTGCCAGGATACAAACAGATAAGTATATCTGATGATTTGGTACTAGAATACTGCAAGCAAGTGGCTGACCAAGTGCATTCTGTCTCTCACCAGATTGGGGAAGACGCTGTCACCAGACTAACAACTCCAGCACATGACTTGAACCCAGGTGATTGGATCATGATAAAGAAACGTACTCGGAAGAGTTGCCTTGCACCGAAGTGGGGAAAACCAAGACAAGTAATTCTGATTACCACCACAGCTGTGAAGTGTGAAGGTGTGCCACAGTGGATCCATGCCAGCCATACGAAGAAAGTGACCGAACCTGAAGAAACTGAGGTTGAAGGTTGTGCAGCTGAGGAGTCTCAAGAGATTGGTCCTGGAGTAGCTGAAGAAGAACAACCGAGCTCAAGTCAAGATGATTGGGTCCCAATAATCAACCTGACTCTAGATCCAATAAGAACAAGAAGACAAACCTACTTAGATAGAGAGTGGGATAGAGAGGACGAGACAGGAATAGAAGAAGATAATCAGATCATTGAAATCCAAATAAAATCTGATGATGAGGAAGACCAGATAGGGAAAGAACAAATTATTGACACTCCTCCAAGAACTCCAGAGCCTGAAAAGGGACAGACAGAAATTAGAGCGGAAGTACAAGCGGAAGAAAATCAAAAGTTTGAAGTGCTTGAACAGGATCAGATAGGACTAGATAAATGTGTTCAGGAAGAAGAAATTGAAACAAAACAAAGCCAAATCCAGCATACACCTTAACAAGGCCAGTTTAGCAACCAGGCAGAAGAAGCTGAAATAAGACCTGGAACTAGTCAGACAGGAAGGGAAAAAGAAGACAATGAAGTAGACGTGCCACAACTGAGCGAGAATAAAAGAGCATTTGAAGAAGGCCAAAGCGCAGTGCCAGTTAAAAGATTCAGAAAAGGAGATAAAGTACCTAGATTTGTCAAAAGACTGAGACTAAGACTAAAGACTATCGACGAAGAACTTGAGCAAGAACTGAAGCAACTGAGCAAGAAAATCAAGTCTGTGATAAAACCTAACAGAAGATGTGCCCGAATAAAGAGACTGAATAACAAGTATCAGAGTCCTGCATGGACTTACCTGGTGTTGGAGGACTTTGAAAACCTTGAAATAAGTGACGAAAATGGTGAAGAATTGATTACTGATCAGACTGACGAAGAAGTGAAACCAACCTGAAAGTTGCCCAGAGTAAGCAACCTGTGCAAAGTTACAAAGAGGGGTTGAAGCTTCTTTTAAGCCAAAATGTCTGATTCCTCTGTGAATGGAAGACCGAGACGAAATTGTTGTAAAACATGCTGCAAAGTAGGTTTATGTAGTGTAGCATTCGTACTTATACTATGGATAGGACTAACAATAACTATTCCTTACATGATGAGTAAAGATACTAATTTGTACTCTACTAAATCAGTGACAAAGGACATAGAAGAGCTGCAAACGAAAGATACACCACAAACAGAAGACATACAAGAGAAAGCACTTAGCCTTAGACAAACTAGAATGGACTTAGATGCATCAGATGAGGAAGGACTGCAATATAATAGAATCAAGAATAGAACTCATTTAAATGTATTTGCAAACCTTTTAGTACATTACGTAAAAGCCATGGAGATAGAAGACTGTTACGTCTGTATGAAGCTACCTACTTCAGTAGCTGAGGGTGTGACATACCATCACTTGCCACTAACATATGGAATTTCCTGTAGTATTTTAGCTAGTTTATTCTATAAGAGAGGACCTTTACAGTATTATTACTCTAATTCAGATGTGATATTTTGTGAACTTCCTATACGTAGTAACCTAAATCCTGTACATACTAAGAGTGATGTAACACGTTATATGGGTGAATACTTTCTAACTATAGGTACAATAGATATAGTTGAAGCACACAGAGATAACTTGACATGTTCCTTACACGAACAAGAGAAAATGTTTCTAAATATGGCAGAGAAAAGAAGAGAACGTTTCCAAAGAAAGGCGAATGACAAAAAGCAGAACACCCCTAAATGGGCTGAAAATATAGGTAGCACCTCAAATGGTGGAGCTAATGCTGCTATGTTGCTGGATTTCGAAAAGAAGGGGAAACTTTGTCTTCACAGAGAAAAGCCTAGTTATTATAATAACATATTCATTAATTCTAGTGAATGCGAACACAATTACAAGGTAATTGGAGGTTGGGGTTTCAAAAATGGGTCAGAACCTGTGTTTCCCAGAATTTATTACGTATGTGGAAACAAGGCTTATTTCAAATTACCAGACCATTGTTATGGAAGCTGTTATTTTGGTATTGTCTTCCCAAAGATATACCATGTAAATGAAGTCACTGGAAGCAATGAAGGAACTAATGGATTAATACGAAGTAAAAGAGAAAGTGTTGGAGAAATAATAGGTGATCTATTTAGTGCATTGATACCTACAGTGGGAGTGGCTCTGAATACACACAGAATCTGCAAATTATCAACAGTAGTAGATCGGTTATCAACTGACACTGCTGGAGGTTTCCTGATGGTCAATACCGAATTGGTTGCGATCAGATCTATGGTTTTACAAAATCGACTTGCTCTTGACACCTTATTGGCAAATGAGGGCGGAGCCTGTAGAATGTTGAATGCGCAACATTGTTGCAAGTATATTCCAGACAAAAGTGTTGAAATTAAGAAGTATGTGAAAAACATAACTAATTTGGAAAGAGCTTAAACCACTGGAGGTTGATAGTGCCTGGATGAGACTAACTGATGGTCTCTCCTCTGTAGGTAGTTGGTTTTCTAATCTAGGTAAAAGTCTTGTGAGTAAAAAACTGATGCCAATAGCGGGAATAGGTTTATTAGTGTTCATTATAATAATTTGCTGCAAATGTCGAAGGCACAAAAAAAAATATACTGTCAATAGGCGAGGAATAAAAAGAAATGTCAAAGAGCTCGAATTAGAAGAAATGAATAATAAAATATATAAAAAGATGAAAAATTCTCATCCTAATAAAGGCACTGAGAAAAAGCTAAATAGAAAGTTTGAAGAGATTGAAATGGGTGAAATATGAAAAGTTGGCATCTAGTTCCATTAATAGTGATGATAGTAAATATCATCAAAGAGGGGATTGATTGAGCAAGGATTCGCACGTAAAGCGACTTGCTTGAATTCATGAACCTCGAAATAATATTAATTAACTAATCAACCTGTTTTGTCTTATTAATCTACCCCTTGTCCGACATTTGGGTGTCCGAGAGATGCTTGCTTATGTGTCTATTAACATTAACACGCTTGCAAACCTAAAATGGCCGCTGCTACGCGGGAATTTAGACTGCGCATGCGTTGGTCATACCCATGTGATGTGACGTAATCAATGTCTTGGTGGGAAACTAGTTGCACATGCGCAATAGAACTAAAATGGCTGCTCTGTGTTCTCACATGCTTGAAGCTTGCCATTGCCGCTTTCGCTAAGCTGTTCGTTCTGCTTAAAACTTAATGCTTTAGTTATTATAAAGAAATAGGGGTAGTATAGAAGTTCATGGTATACAGTGAAATCATTTATTCTATGTTCTAAAACTGTTTCTTTTCCATTTCATGTACACTTCGAAACTTGGCCTATTATATCACGCTATACTCCATCTTGAATGAAACTGCGTCTGCGCGAGATCCGCGAGTCTCCAGAGCAGTGACCTTTGAATCCCCGCCAAGGAGCTGACGGATTGGGAAGATGCCCCTGGGAACCTGAACTTCAACCCAGCTAGAAGAAGCTGAACTGTATTACAATTAAAACAAATGTATACGATGCTATATTCACCATTGTTAACCGAAAAGCATATGTCATGAGAACTTGGAATTTAAGGGGCGGGTACGGAAATTGAATAAAGAGCCTGAGAAAGTCTAGAAAATAGGTGGTGTGATGACCTGTCCTCCTCCTTTGTCCAATCAAAATTGGGGATCCTTGCACTTGCAACATTGGGGGGTGGTACACTGACCCGAAAAACAGTATAACTAGCGTAGGTTTAGCTAGAGAAATTGTCCGACTTGTCTGAATAGCTGACCTGTCACTGACCCAACGCACTCAATAGGTGACTAAAAGCAGAGAGCTGCGAAGCACTTTGCTGAGAGGTTCGAGAACCCAATCGGGGTTTTGGCAGATTCCTTGCAGAGAGGGAGTAGCGCAGGCGTTGCAACCGAAGCTGCAGGTGTTGGTCGTAACCTTTGATGAACCCGGTCCAGATCCATATTCTGGGGTTATCCTGTTCTGATTGTCCATGAGCTGCACCTGCTTGCCTACTGGCACCTAAGTCCTTGGGGTTCTTCCCGTCTTTCCAACTGACCCGTGGCCATGGTTGGTCTTCATTCTATCCTAGGTAAATATTAAGTCTGTGTGGGTTATTGCATTTCTAAATTTGCAGTTCTAAATTCTCGAATATTGCAAAGTTTAATTGCATATGCTCCTTTTCTTTCCCGTCCTTTGATAAATGAGATTTTCATGCATTACTGTCTATTAGTGTGTTCCTATTTTTCCCCACCTATAGTCAATGCTAAATCGTTTTCCTATTTAGTATATGTTCCTTTTCTCACCCTCCCTTTTCGGCGATAAGCAGAATTAATAGTATGTTCCAAATCTTACCTTCCCTATAGTATTGAGCTAATTTAACTCTCGAATTGCAATAAGTTCTTCTTTAAACTGCCATCTGAACTGCGAAAGTCTTTGGGTTTAGTATGTTCCCTTTCTTTACCCTCCTTTAATCAAAGTTGCGAAAGATTGTTATCTAAATATAGCATGTTCCTTGTTTCTACCTTCCCTTTATTTTAAGTTCCTGAATGATTTGCATACTCTACCTCTTGCATAGCTATACGCTGTTTATGATTTTGATTATAGTCTAATTTGCTTTAACTTTATGCTCATGACATATGATGATGAAGATGATTAGATAAAATTTTGAACCTACCCATAGTCTGTGGTTATTTCATTTTATAAATGTTCTTGAGTACCTAGCTTAAAACTCAACTCCCTGATCCAATGTGTTTTGATTCCTAGTATCTACATTGCTAGGTTAACAGATATAGGAATTAGAATTATAGAATCACAAATTATACTGATAGTAGAGCGTGCGTTACCTAAGTAATGTTAAGGTGTGCGGTTTATGAAATTAAGGGCCCAGGTGAGTATTAGTAAAATTTCCTAGCTGGGTGACCTGCGCGCTCTATCAGTAGGTCCCATGATGATAGAATATAAATTTAAGTTTTTACTTAATAATTGCAGGTCAATCAGTAAGCATAAGCTTGAAATCTATGATTGTCCTACTGACAATCAACCTGACGCCATGTTCCTTAGGGAAACATGGCTGAATGAGGCCTCTGCCCCGAGATATTACAAGCCCTTCCCTCTGTCTATGGTATCCTTAGACAGGATCGCCCCTTTAGGCGTGGACTCTCTTTAAAATGCACCTTGAAAGTGCTTAGCATAGACAACTGTGAAGCTGCCTTTTTTACCATAGCAGCAGTGGATGACTTTGCGCTTAATGGCTTCCTGATTTCTCGGCCCCCTGGCCAGGCAACTCATTTTATCTCGAGTCTGGTGGAGATGGTGGTCCAATCAGTGTTGCGACATAGTAATCTGATTATTCTGGGAGATCTTAATATACATCTTGACTCCCAAACGGACACGGAAGCGCAATCCCTCTGTCAGGAATTTGCTGCTCTCAAGCTAATCTCAAAGCCACATGACCTACCCATCAGTTAGGTCATATATTAGATCCCATCTTTTCTAACTGCTTGGAGATTGAGGTTGAAGCCCTGTTGGCGGTACCCTGGTCTGAGCATCATCTGGAGGTGTTTTCCACTCCATTGGCTAAACCCCCTCCCCATGCCACTTGAACACTGCATGCAGGAAATGGACCTGATTCAATACAGGGAGCTTCACCCAAGGTATTCAGCAGAGTCATCCCTATTTGGGAGAGGATATTAACGCTGCCTACATTGCAGTGGACAAGTGGATCTTTGGAGCACTGGATATAGTGGCTCCATGGACCACTAATACCCCTCAGAGACGAACCAAATCAGCACCTTGGTTCAATGAAGATTTGAAGGTAACCCAAAAATCTTGCAAGAACTTAGAGCGCCAATGGAGTTACAATTTCTCCAAAAGCAATAAAGCCGCCTATAAAGCGGAACTAAAAAGCTATCATGCTCTCATTAGGAAAACCAATTTTGTGTATTATAGCGACAGAATAGAGCAAGTGGACACTTCCTCTAAAGAATTGTTCTCCATCCTTAAAGATCTATCCTCATTAGAGAGAACAGTGGCTTCCGTTCCCAAGCTCTCTCTCGTCATGTAACCAGTTTGCCGAATTCTTTGCTACGAAAGTAGCTAAAATATATGATTTTTATTTATGAGGCTCGTAATGGGTCTCTCCTCCACCCTGACAGAAATCTTACGTTCGAGGGTAGCGCCCTCTCAGAGTTTTCCCCTCCTGTGCTGAATTAGTTAAAAAGTGTATCATTAAGTATTAAATCTGGCTCCCCAGTAGACTCAGCCTCCTCGTAGGTCATCAGGGAAGGACTCAACGCAGAACTGCCTTATGTTTCAGCAGCTTCTGGAGCTTTCCTTTCACCATGGTGTGCTCCAGTGTCAATGGAAACAGGCGAATGTCTTATCCTTAAAGAAAAAAACATCAGCTGACCTGGGTCTACTGAATAACCTACACCCCATTTCACTCCTGCCTTATTTCACTAAAATAACAGAGAAAATGGTGATCTCTCAATTGTTTGTCCACATCTATCGGAACAACCGATTCCATCCCATGCAATCAGGTTTTAGAGCCGAGCACTCTACTGAGTCAGCGCTGCTTCTTGCTACTGAGACACTATGTAGGCAGGCGGACTGGGTCAGACTGCAGCTCTGGTCTTACTTACTTATTTATTTATTTATTTATTTTTAGAGTTTTCTATAGCGCGAACTTGAACCGATTAGGTTATCAGAGCGCTTTACATAGCACCAGTTCCGTTACATGTTATCACAGCAGTTTACATAGAATCAGTTACGTTGCACATTTCAGGATCTTGAACCGATTAGGTTATCAGTGCGCTTTACATAAGACAGCATTCGATGTCCAGTGCCCTCCTCCGCCGTGTAGCGGGGGACCTCTTCCAACCCTCCGAAGTCGTCGAGCTGTCGGGACTAGGCTCCTGGAATGTCAGCTGCCCCTTTACAAGGCACTTTACATAGAATCAGTTACGTTACACATTTCAGGAACACAAAAAAAAAAAAAGAAGTTGGAAGCCAACCAGCCCTGAGCAGCAAACAGGTCATCCCTGAGGATTAGGGTGATAACAGAAAGTGGATTATCACACTTCAAAAGAAGCTGTATATCATCTGCATACAATACACCTGAAAGTCACTCACTCTGATCAACTCCTCAAGGGGCTGTATGTAAAACAGGATGAGTAAGTGGGCAGGATGCTAAGGCACAAAACAACAACCTACAGCAAGAACTAGAATCAATCATCATTCCAAAGTTTTTAAGGCATCATTTATAGACATAGGTTTGGGATTTTGCAGATTTGAAGTAAAGCTACTTCTGAGAGCGATAAATGTATAGGTAAGTCATGTTATGTTATTGGCATTTATAACCCGCACAGCTACGCAAAGAGTGTCCCGGCAGGACAGCAAACGGGACGGAGATCAGTGGATCATTAGATAAAAAGCTGAGTTTTCAACCGTTTCCTGATGAGCTTTGAGTCCTGGATACCGCAAATGTCCAAAGGAGGTAAATTCCAGGCCACCACTGCCTTGTAAGCCAGAGAACTGCCTCCAAGAGCAGCATTTGACATGGTATCCCACAAACTACCCCTACAGCGACTTGCGCTGTGCTGGTTAGAGGGAGTAGCCCTAAAATGGATGACATCCTTCATTCAAGATCGCAGTTTTCAAGTTGTGCAGCGTCCACATATCTCTAAAAGCATTCCGCTCTCACAATGGGTTCCGCAGGGCTCAATTCTAAGCCCAACTCTTCTTAATCTTTATATAGAACTCTTGGCAGATTGTGGAAAAACACAATGTCACTATTGTGTCATACGCGGATGACACGCAACTGTCACTATTTCTCAAAACTCAGAGGGAGCAGCCACCCAGTTTTCCTCCTGCCTGAGTGACCTCGCCTCATGGATGTCGAGTTACTATCTTAAATTGAAAGGCAGCAAAACAGAAGTTCTAATCGTAGGGAAGCCCCCCTCCATTTGGTCCTCAGCTTGGTGGCCCCAGATTCTGGGCCCCACGCTTATCCCAAAGGAGGAAGCAAAAAACTTTGATGTCTGGCTGGACCCCAAACTCTCTTTTGAGACTCACATTAGGATGGTCACAGGGAAATGTTTCAGAATTCTCAAAATGTTGAGAAAAACCCTGGACATTCTCTCTGTATTGGCCAGTAAACCCTGATTCATGCTCTTGTAACTTTGCAGATAGGCTACAGAAACATTCTTTACCTTGAAGCAGCAAAATAATGTTTCTACAAGCCGCAACGCATCCAGAATGGGGAGGCACGTCTGGTCCTGAACCATCCTAGAAGAGCATATACAAAGATCGGTAGTGGTGTTTCCAAAGAATTGGAAAAAACCGCACATACGCTAATAGTAGTGAGATAAGAAACAGTACTGGACAGTCAATAGGATCTTTCTAAATGTCAAAGACGGAGTGCTACATGGACCAATATCCCCCACTACCAGGAAGGAACACAACTCATCAAGCCAAAGGATTGACAAATATACTTATAGGCAAAAATGGTCAGGAGAGCACAATCCTACAATGTGAATATGTACAAGACTAATACAGTATAAAGTCTAGGCAACAGCAAATCCAAGTAAAGTCAGCAACTTCTCAGATGGTACAGGACAAATGGATGAATAAAGTTCATTTTTTGTGTAATCTTTTTCTTTATTGATTCTTAAAAGTGATTTTCCAATGGATAAAACGACAGCCGACACGTGTTTCGTCCGTACTATGAATTAGTACGAGGACTTTTTCAAGGCTAATGAAGTAGACCAATGCGGCACATGTGTTGTCAATTCATGTAGAAGATACAGTAAACTTGAGGCTCCAAAAAAACAATCACAGTCCAAGTTGCCCGATTGGGTGGATCGCAAAATGTACAGCTGGATGAGTATCAAATGGGGTTTCTCACCATGGGTTCGCACGCGTCCTGGTCAAATCATCTCAATGAAAGTAACGGTATCCCAATCATGGGTCGCAATATATCTTTAAGGTGTATTGTAACACCAACGTACTATAAGATCACCTCGATATTACATGAGGCGCACTGGAAGGTCTGGCACCACTTGATACTGGCGTGCCACGCTCATTCGACTACTTAGCAGCTAAAAACTGGAGCACATTACCTCTCTCTCTCTCTTTGGGCTGAGCCCTCGGAAAACATTTTCCGAAAATAACTAAAAACTTTGTTTTTTCAGTTGTTACAACTGTATATTCTCTAGTCTGTTTAGCATTCCTGGCTCTTTCCAGCCTCTCTGGAGAGTGGTTTCTCCAGCGCAGGGACACACCAGTTGGTGTAAACAGGCGCTACATAGGTGGATTATTATTATTAAGGGATTGTTGGTTTGGACGATGGACACATATAGTTGTCAATCTGGATTCCTGGGTAACACTGAAGGGTTTAAGGCCTGATCAGTGATAAGCACAAACAGAACATTCAGGGGTGGATACGTCAAATGGTGCTGGGAAGTTATGCCTAGATTGGCTAACAACCTCAAAACTTTCCCAGGTGAAGCAACACTACGTTAATGTTCTGCCATGCTATGGTGTTACATCATCAGTACAAGTTGGTTTTGGGCATACGATCTAACGGAAAGACAGGTAGCAATGGCATGCAGAGATGTGAAATATACCAGATTGCACAATAAAAACTTAGACGAATTACCTTTCACTGTGGCTTCGGCATCATCAACTGACTGGATAATCCATAGTTACATCACCCAACCGGTCACGACTTTCCAATTCCAATGTCTCCAATACCAATAGGTAGGCAGATATGAAGCGCTAGGGGAAGGGTATGTGCACGAGTATTAGGAATTACTGTTCAGGTTTAGAGGCAGGAACTGAGAAACAGAGGTTTTTCCTAGTGGCTCAGACTGTGAAGATGCTTTACGCGGATCCTTAGTTTGCAAGAACATTTCTCTCCATGGGGCATGCAACGTTTCTGTAGCGAACTTGTCTTGTTATATGAAAGGTTCTCCCGCTGCCATGATTCATCCTGTGTTCAGGCTGCTCTCGAATGGGAGCTACTTGAAGATGAATGATCAAGGGTGCTCCGGAATGGCATCGATTATCTAGTGCCGGTTACATCCATAGTGACTGGTTGTACACAAGTACTGTTTCCACCTGCCCACAGAGTTAGGGAGGCAGCAATATAGCCTTAGATAGATGTTTCCAACATATAGTTTGATTCTCTGAGTAAACTGAAAGCCATGCTTTTTTCAAAAGGCTGTGGCCTTAACTTCAGCCAGAGGCGTTTGATCTCCAGGTAGCAAGGTTCTCTTCTGAGATAGGGCCACTACTCCACACTAACTAACAGCTGCATTTTGGGTAGCTGGTCCATCGTATCTTTAACATGTCTAATACGAAAGGAATAGTGCACTTTTTTTAATGTATCGGCTCTGAACTGGTTCATACCTTTCAGACGATTTTCAGAGTTATACCATCTTTCATTCACTCCGTGTTGAGAAGCGTTTTTGGAGGGCTCTGGCTTGTCTTGCTATTGTAGCGGGAATTCTGATTTAATTTTATCTGCTTGGCAATGAAAGTCCTAGTTCAACTCGGAATGCAATTAACACTGTTAGTGCTGCATTGCTGTGAAAGCATGGTACACTGCTTTCGCACACCTTGGCTTCAAGAACTGAACGGGCATGTCAGGAGCCAGAAAACCTTCACGGGAGCAGAATGATGATATTTCCCAATGCCCCTCTCAATCCGCGCCACCAAACGATAACGCAAGTTGGCAGGAGGGCACCCATGGAGGGGGGATTGGGATAGGAAGAGACTGCCTGGTCCAACCTAGTCTTCTTCTTCTGGTTGTTGCTCCCACTCTTCTGATTGGCTATGCTGTCTGTATGCTCTATTTGATTGTTGCGGTTAGTAGACTTAAAGGGAAATTAATCATATATATTCAGCTTTTTCTTCTAGCTATTAATAACTTAACTCTAGCTTTAGCATATCTGTATGCTTACAAACCCACAGTGGATCAGGAAAGTGTCAGGTTCTGCCTCAACTGCGCCTGCGTTGCGCTAAAACACTGTTCAGACTACATTGCCCATGATCCTTTGCGGTGCTGCCAGGAAGTTACTTTAGTGTATGGAACACGCTTCCTGGTGCGTGTTATTCTGGTTCCTGTTCCTTCCTCCGGACGTGAGAGCGGCTGCTCTGCACGTAGATTCCTGGTTTCCAAGCAAGTTCGGGGCTATCGTCTATTCCTGTACTCGAGGTAGGATATCCCTGGACACACCACCTCGTGTTTTTTCCTTGTTCTGCAGTTCCGGGATTCCTCCGGTATTTGCAGGAACTGTACCTTCACGGAGCCCGTTCGCAAAAGGCAGCGGGTGTCTGTGGTGTTGTAAACATTGATTACCGCTTCTAATTCAAGAGGCGGCTTGACTGTTTCTTTTGCGTTTTACTTGTAGGAGTTTTTCTGGCTATCTATGCTTTCTCTCGTTGGTAATTCAGCGGATTCAAGGATATGTTTATGTTTGGCAAAAGCGGAGCGCTGTGGTGAAAGGAACTACGCGCTGCCGTGTTTTGGGGAATATAATCTCCAGTGGATTACAAATAGCAAAAGCGGAGCGCTGTGGTGAAATGAAATACGTGCTGCCGTATTTTGCATAACTGTTGCGTATTGGGTGAAGAGTGCAGAACGCAGTAGTGGACGCAACTACGCGTTGCTGTAGCGTCCCATATTTTGGAGACTAATTCTGCATCTGATAAGAAGTAAATATATCTGGACTAAGAGGAGCGGAGTGTTGTGGTTTTTGCCTCCTACACACTACCGTGTCCTGATCTTACAAGTCAGACTATTGGCTTTGTTCTATCCTGAGTTCATTCCTTTTCGTTTCTACAGAATCCCTTATTTCTCTTGCCTCCATGCTGCCCAGTGGTAGGTCCTAAACAATGATAGACTCACTCATGTGTTCTTGCTTAGATGTTCCACATAAATGCCTGTGACGATATATCTATATGCTTCTCATTTATGTTTCCCCTAGGAGTTACTAAGGCAGTAGTTGAGAGTGAAGATTGTTACTCCATTGAAGGGTCTGGTTCTCTTTCTTTAAGCAGGTATACATGGCTCCTATTAGCGAGAATATATGAGTGTAGCATTACATTTATCAGTGGTGTTTATGAAGGTGTCCTTTTGTCGTTTCAGATTTCCCTTCCCTGCTGACCCCTTCCTTTCCCCTTCCCGTTCTTTTTTTTAACTTATTTTTTCCCTCACCTAATGGCTCGAACACCTTGTATGTACTGTCAGGGTGTTGGTGACATTTGGAGGTGGAACCATTGAATCAACAGCTGGATCCTGTGGAGGAAATATGACAGAATAACACGCCCACGAAATTTACTCTACCCGATCCAGTTGTTCGATTATGGCTACCATGGAGGATGTACTGCAGGCATTGGTTTTGGTACAACAGGAGTTAGCCTCCTCTAAAACCGAAGCCGCGGCCTTAAGGGACAAGGTAGACAGATTATCTAGGAATCCCCTCACCACAGATACAGGTCACTGTCCCTCCTCCTATCCCTCTGGCTAGTCCGGAGTGGTATGCAGGAGACCCCGCAAAGACGCAAGTGATGGAGCAAGGATTCGCACGTAAAGCGCCTTGCTCACATTCATGAGCCTTGTTAACTGTAATAGTATTAACCAATCCCGTTTGTCATTAATATCGCACCTTTTCACTACACGCGGGTGTCCCTAGGAGGCCTGCCTATGTGTCTATTAATCCTAATGAGGCTTGCATACTACAGAATGGCTGCTTCGCAGAAATCCAGTCTGCGCATGCGTCAGTCATACCCATGTGATGTGACGCACTCGCAGTTCTGGAGGGATATTTCGCTCATGCGCATTGTAGCTAACAATGGCCGCTTGTCTTTAAACATGCTCTCTGCTGCCTCATGCTGCTTTTGCATATCTGTCATTTCTGCATTTAACAATAATGCTATAGTTATTATGAAGTAAGGGGTGCAGTGTAGATTATCATGGTGTACAGTTTATTAATTTTTTCTGTGTTTCTAATTTGTTTTTGCTTACTTTTCATGTACCGCGTACTTGGGGCCTGGGAGTGGGGAGCAGCACCATCTTTGAAACCCATCACGACCCCGTCATGTGATGAGGGAGAAGTCAAACTGCGCAGAAGCAATACCCCGCCAGCTGGCTGCTGAGGCTGGGATGCTCATGAGAAAGTGAACTGTGACCTGACCAGGGGAGCCAAGCTGTTCCTGAAAACGAAACATTTTGATACATTACTGTGTGCGCTATTGTCCTCTTCTACACGTATGCCTGGGAACAGGAATGTAAGGGGTGGGTACTGAACAATAAATATTAATCATGAGAACTCAGAATTTTAGGTGGTGACAATGACATAACCACCTCTTCTGACCAATCGTAAGTTGGGGACCCTGTCACTTGCAACATTTGTGGGTGGTCTAGGTCCCGAATAGGGTATAACTAGCCTAGTTTTAGCTAGAGAAATTGTCCGACTTGTCCGAGTAGCTGATCTGTCACTGACCCTACGAACTCTATAGGCGATTGATACAGAGCGCTGCGGAGCACTCTGTCCGTACTTTCCACAAACTCCAAGGGGTGGAAATAGTCCTAAGTGCTGGCGAAGCACTTTGCTGGGAGATTCGAAAACCCAATCGGGGTTACTGGCGGATTCCATGCAGAGAGGGAGTAGCGCAGGCGTTGCATCCGAAGCTGCAGGTGTTGGTCGTGCCCTTTGGTGAGCCCAGTCCTGACCCAAATCCTGAGGGGTATCCTGTCCTGACTGTCCGTGAGCTGTACCTGCTCGCCTACTGGCATCCTGAATCCTTGAGGGTCCTTGTCCCCGATCTTTCCCAAACTGACCCGTGGCCAGGGTTAGTCCTCATTCCGTCCTAGGTAAATATATCTGTGGATGTCTGTCCATCTATCCTAATCTCTTTTTCTTTAATAAAGCACTCTTGCCCGTACTATTTACCTTGTTTTCATCTCACGTTACATGCCAATGATTATTAGTTATGTTCCATTTTTTCCCTTACCTGTAGGACATTATTAAAACTGTATTGCTTAATGAGAGTGATCTAAATTCACTGATGTTTAGTATCTAGGTTTGAAAGTAGCAGTTAGATTATAGATCAGTGAAAGCCCCTTGTAAGACTTTAGTAAATTCACTGATTAAAGGTTATTAG
Source organism: Lissotriton vulgaris (assembly GCF_964263255.1). Taxonomy (NCBI): domain Eukaryota; kingdom Metazoa; phylum Chordata; class Amphibia; order Caudata; family Salamandridae; genus Lissotriton; species Lissotriton vulgaris. The sequence goes on along the minus strand of NC_141689.1, from coordinate 269,888,357 downwards.
TTCACTTACCTTAGTATAACCCCGAAACTGAATAGCATGTTCCCTGTTGCCCTTACCCTGTAGTGTTCCTTAGCACTCAATGGTGCTTGCTATCATTCACAGTCATATTATAGTTCTGATTCTGATTATTGATTTGCATTAATCTCATTCTTTTGGGATACTCATTTTAAACTTTACTTACATAAAGCTTCGAAAACCCTTCAGGTGTCTGTGGTAATTATATTTGCATAAAACTGTCATTACAATGTACTAGAGGTTCTTTTTGGTTTAGGCATTTTAGGTTGTCTTATCTCCTACCCCTGCTAGCTCCTGATCTGTCCTGATCAGAGGTATCGGTTGTAGGGATTGGTAAGGTGGTACCTGAAATATTCAGGAAGAAAACTCAATTATTGAATAGCGGTGTGTAGGTTACCTGATTCAGTTGAATTAAATTAGTCGATATGGGCCCAGGAGTTTATCTTTATTAATTGGTGACTCGGGTGACCTGCGCGCGCTATCAGTAATTTTCTGGTAGCAGAGGAAATGGTTAGGACTAGTTAAGATAGGTAGATAAGACAGTTTGTGAATAAACCGTGAAAATAAAAATGTGCTGCTAAGATTTTATCGCTGCTATTTTTTGCTTTAAAATTTTATAAATGTTTTGAAAATACACATGTTCGAAATGCTGCTATATTAACAAATTGTCTGTAAGTGTTCTGTGTAGTCTGGAAATCCCCGGGGAATAGTATAGCGGGTGGTGAGCAGAATCCACCTCGCTAAGAGGTCACTTGTCAGAAGAAAATTAGTGCATGGTTAGGTAGAACTGGAAGCACTAATTAGGATTCTTTCTTTGAAAATTGAATAAATGAAAGCAACAAGGCTGCTAGTAGAAACTTTAGTCTGATATCACCTAGAAAGGGTCACACTAAAGGAGTAATAGAGTCATCGGAGCCTGAATGTTAGCAAAGGAGGGCGCTGGTGAAACTTTGGACTCAGTATATATCCCGGAAAGAAGTGGATGAGTCAAAGAAGTAGCAGGTTCTCTAATGCTTGTGTGAAAGGGTAGGTAGAAGGATCTATCCGAAGTGAATGAAAAGTAGACAGAAGTGGTTTACTTGTAGTGAAAGGAAAACTTTCTTTCTTTTTAGGACACTCCGACACAGTGGCAAATGTTTTACGTTGTTAATTAAAATAAACACTCGCACTTTAAGAAAAATTCAAAGTTTCCGTTACCTTGTGCGGGAGGGAGTCGGTCGCAGGACTGCGCTGACGTCACTCCGCGCCGCGCTGGGATTGGTAGAACCAGCGGGTGTGTAGCGAAGCTAGGAATTGTAAGGGAGGGGTGAGCGCCAAAGAGTGAGACCGCGTCTCACGAAGGGGCCGCGCACCCATTGGTCGAGAGTCTTTTTGCAACCCCTGTGTGGATTGGTTGCCATGAACTGAAAGACGCGCTAGCATTGGAAGCACAAAAGTAAACAAAATTAATCAACAAGAGCTTGAAGAGAGTTTGGAGAGGTATATGTGGTATCCCGAATTCATACCTAATCCACAAAATCTAGGGTTTCATAAGGAGCAGATGCTAAGAGGTAGACCTTATAGTATGTACGGAGTTAAGAGAAGAATGTCCCTTGCCGACAAAATTAAGAATTATTTCAAGAAAGACAAGCCCATTAGAACTAGGGAGGGCGTAATCATTCCTCCTCCTAATACTCCTGCATCATTTATGATGTTCGACAAAGGGTATCACACCTGTGTCTGGTTAGAGAACTGGGTTAAGTACACTGAAGATGACGGAGTCCTAGCATTTCCCCTCGATGGTACTTTTAATGGGAGAATCCTGTTTAACTTAAGGACCCGAATGAATGAATTACACCCGAGACCCAGATTGACGCAATATGAAGCATTAGAGGAGTGGGAGATTGAAACTCTAGAGAGAGACAGACCCCGAATGGACAAGGGAGTGAGCAAATGGTATCCAAAATTGCAGAAAGAGACCAAAGAGAAAAAGATGAAACAGTGGAGACAGAATATGATGGTAGAAGGATTATTTCCTATGTTTGGGGAAAGCGAAATGGTGGGAGGGAAAAAGTGCGCAGAGAAAACCCGACACCAAATGGCGATGGGTGAGTCGGAAGATGAATACTTGGATGATTTGTTTATGAATAGTCCCCCGCCATATGATGAGGAATCCCGATCTTTAAGTTCAAAAAATCCATTTAAAATCCCAAGAAGGAGAAGTGCTAGTGAAGCGGATACTACAGGAATGGACAATAAGAGAGTGGGAGGAGAAGGATTTTGTAGACCCGACCCTACGGTCCCGAATTACAAACCATCCGGTGAAACCAGACCAAGTCTGACAATCCCAACTGCCCCGAGTATGTGTCCTCCCCTAGTACCCCAAGTAATGCATGATCCCCCAGTGAATAGAATTTTACGTGAACAAGAAAGGGAAGCATTGATCAAGCAACGAAATGAACTCATTCAGACTATTGCCCAGATAAATCCAAGTCCTGATGCCCTGACAATTCCAGTAACTATTGGTCCGGTTGTTCCTCTTTATGGGGACAGACTGGGTAGTCCCAAAACTCCAGTCATAACCCCAATTACAGCCCCGCCCAGAAAAGAGCCACTCATAGTTGATGATCAAACAAGTGAATGCGAATCTGTGATCTCCCTGATGGATCTGCCCATAAGCGGACCAGGAACCAGTATTCCCCGACCAGGAAATCAGAGTAGGGTTAAAGAAGTCCTGATTGAGACATCTTCAGGAACACGAAGTGCCACGGTAGTAACTCCGGAGGAGATAGACCGATGGACCCGAGAATTGGAAAAAGGAACCCCACATCCCAAACCATTAGATATTTATAAATTAAGAATAGAACTAGAAGAACTGACTCTGGGGAATGTGGGACTAGACCGATTAAATACCTTTGAGGAAGAGGAGTTGTTATTCCTATGCAAAAGTTTTACCAGAAATACCAAGGTGGCCCATGAGAGGTTAGTGGACACTGCAGCTACCATGGGAATAGATATCAGTAAGTCCAAAGTATTGCAGAAACCCTACCGAGCAGAATTTTCTGACAAGGATCTAGAAAACATGAACACGTCAGGGAAAAAGACACAGATAAAAGAATTGCTGAATCTGTTACAGAAATGGGGAGATTTAGAAAAATGGAAGACCAGATGGGCAAAGAAAAAGGAAGACAATAGGCCCAGACCTAGTACTGCTGAATATGTCTTACAAACAGTTGACAAGGCAGAAAAAGTGTGTCCCATGAGAGAGGTGCCAGGTGGGAAATATGTACATGTCTTATGGTCCCGACAAGATATCGTGTCCTTTACCAATGATTTTCCAAAGTTGAGGGAAAAAACCAGTGGAGAGGTATAGGCAGGTTGAGCGATTCATGAAAGTCCAAAAATGTCTTCTGAAGGACCTAGATGGGTTCTTTGACATTGTGGTACCTGTAGACTTGTGGACTGAATGCAAAATTGCAATTGATTGGCCCAGTGAAGAATACGAGAGAGATTCCAGAACCGGAGCTCCCTCGTCAGATGTAATGAGGAAGTATGATCAAGTCATACAATACCTAAAGGAAAAGGTGCCAGCCAAAGAAACTGATTGGACCCGAATAGATAGAACTAGTCAAGATCGTGATGAAACAGTTCACTCTTACTATGAAAGACTACTACAGGTGTTCAAAACCTACAGTGGGATCGATAATATTGAAATGAAGGATATGACCCATTTCATTTATCGGTTCGTGTTAGGGTTAAGGCCTGAAATATCCCAGTGGATCAGAGATAATAAGATATGTTGGCAGGGAAAACCCATAGATGATGTCCTCAAGTATGCCAAGTACTGCGAAGACGAGATGGAAAATAAAAAGAAAGCCCTGAAGGAGAAGGTCATGTGGGCACAAGTGAAATTTGCTGAACAGCAAGAAAAACAGTTAGGTAAAATGAATAATAATACTCAAAACTCATCTTCGGGGGGAGGAGGAAAGCCCCGAGTAAAAATGAGTCGAGAAGAGGCCATGAAAAAGTTCTCCTGTCACGGGTGCAGTCAGATAGGGCACTGGAGAGACGAGTGTCCACATTTGCAGGCTGGTAATGCCCCCGTAAATGGTTTAAATCCACAGGTGCAGAAAGAGGGGCCACGAAAGAATCAGCAACAGGTAAAGCAGCCTCCATTGCCTCGAGCTCCTAGACCAAATGATAAGAATCAGACTCGGCAGAATGAGGGGGTCGAGGTATGGGAAGGAGGGAATGAGAGAAATGCGGCAACTTCACAATTCCTGTTAAATGATACATTCCTCTGTGATGAACAATACTGACGGGGCCTGAGGGGGGAGGACGAGGAGTGCGTGCTTGGCGCCTCCTTACCGGTAGACCAGACAGGGCCATACATTGAAGGAAAGGTTGAAGGAAATGACGTCACCTTTCTGTTGGACACTGGTGCTACCAGTTCTACTGTGAGAACAGTGGACGTTCCAAACCTACCCCTCTCGGGAGAAGCTATCCAAGTAGTGGGTGTTTCCAATCAGATAATCAGTACCCCAGTAACTGAACCAATGGAGATTTCCATAGGAAATTTCAAAGAAATGCACAGATTTGTGGTCTGTGACTCTAGTCCAGTGAATCTGCTAGGACGTGATTTGTTGTGCAAAATGAACTGTACCATCTTTTGCACACCAAAGGGTGTCGAGATTCAGACCCCAGATGAAGATGGCCTGTACAAATTGATGTTACTAAGGCCTGACACAGAAGTTAAGCCCCTGACCATAAAAGACTTACCTGAGGAGCTTCAATTGAAAGTGACGCCTGAAGTGTGGGATTTCACTGGAAAGGATGTAGGATTAATGGCAAATGTAGACCCAGTTAAAATAGCTATAAAAACAAATGCTGTTTACCCGAAAACCAGGCAGTATAAAATGAGTGCAGAAGTGAAAGCTGGAGTTGCAATTGAAGTAAACAGGTAGCTTGAGGCAAATATAATACAAGAAGTAATGAGCAGTCCTTGTAATTCTCCCATAATTGGAATTAAAAAGCCTAGTGGAAGATACAGGGTAGTGCAGGACCTGTGAAAGGTAAACCAAATTGTTGTACCTTGCTGCCCTATTGTGCCAAACCCTGCAGTGATACTGTACAAGATTCCCTGGAATGCGGAATGGTTCACTGTTATTGACTTGTGTCATGCATTCTTTTCCATCCCATTGCATCCAGAAAGCAAATTTCTTTTTAGTTTTGAATTCGACAGTCATGTCTACGTCTGGAATCGTGTCCCCCAGGGGTACACCGAAAGTCCATCGATTTTCAACCAGATCTTAAAAAGATGCCTTGAATCTTTAGTCTTGCCAAAGGAATCTGTTTTGGTACAGTACATAGAGGACCTTCTGGTGGCGTCTAAAAGTCAAACCGACTGTGTCATTGATACCATTGCTTTATTGAATCATCTAGGCAAAGGAGGACACAAAGTTTCACCTGACAAATTGCAGTTCTGCAAAAACTCAGTGAAATATCTGGGGCACCAGATAGAGAAAGGTATCCGGAAAGTCACTACAGAGAGGATCAGAATAATTCGGGACATGGAACTACCCAGAACCCAGAAAGAAGTGAGAATGTTCCTAGGAGTTTTAGGGTACTGCAGGCAATGGATTGTGGGATTTGCAGTTCTAGCCAAACCCTTGATAAAAATGACCAAGAAGGGAGTAGAAGATCCAGTTAGTTGGGATGACGAAAGTATGACAGCCTGGATAAAATTGCGAAACTGTCTGTGCTCAGCTCCTGCATTAGGAATGCCAGACTATTCCAAGAACTTTGAATTATTCTGTGATACAAGAGACAATTGTGCACTCTCAGTCCTAACTCAAGAACATGGTCTGACCAGACGTCCGGTGGCCTATTTTTCGGCCACACTAGATCCAGTGGCTGCTGGATTGCCCGGATGTCTGAAAGCAGTAGCTGCTACTTGCACTAGCCTAGAACAGAGTGAAAACATTGTTATGGGACATCCAGTAACTGTATATGTTCCACACTCAGTCGTGATCCTACTGACCCGAACAAAGACCCAGTATCTCACACCCAGTCAGATGACTAAATATGAGAGAATTCTTATAGGTGCAGAAAATGTGATAATTACCCGTTGTAACATTCTGAACCCTGCAACCTTGTTGCCCATTACCCAAAATGCAGGAGAAGAGGGGGAAGTGGAGCATAACTGTATAGACCTAACCGAATTTAGCACCAAACCTCGTCCTGATATATAAGAAACAGCCTTGCCCGTAGAAGACCTCGTGATGTTCGTGGATGGCTCATGTTTAAGACATTAGGATGGAGGCTTGAGTGCTGCCTATGCTGTAGTCACACTGGAAACGACTCTAGAGGCATCCTATTTAAGTGAAATAAAATCTGCCCAGGTGGCCGAGTTGATTGCATTGGCCAGAGCTTGCAAGCAGGGGAAAAATAAAAGAGTAACCGTATATACTGACAGTCAATACGGTTACAGGGTTGTTCATGACGTCGGCCAGCTATGGTTGCAAAGAGAATTCATGACCTCCTCAGGTACCCCTATCAGGAATGGAAAGGTGGTACAGAACCTACTGGAAGCTATCCAATTACCCAAAGAATTGGCTGTGGTCAAGTGTGCTACTCACAAATCTGGTAATGACGATGTGACAGCCGGAAACCGCTATGCTGACCAAATTGCCCAGTATTGCGCCCGATACAAAATGTCCCTCCAAATTAAATTATGGGGAGGTGGAAGCAGCTGCCAACTTATGGTGTTTGAGAATGTATCTACTTGGAGAGAATTGAAAGAGTTGCAGCAGGCAGCAGACAGGGAAGAAAAGGAGAAATGGGAATTGGATGAATGTCAACCCAGGGACAGGGATGGTGTTATGGTTAACAAGGATGGTGTGCCTGTGTTGCCAGACAGCATGGTTGCCCCAATGGCCCGAATGATCCACGGAGACACACATATTGGGAGAGATGCCATGTGTCGTATGTTTCATGATGTATTCTATAACTCAAAGTTCAGGAACATAGCGGATATGCTTTGCCAGAGGTGCTTGGTGTGTCAACAGTTTAACGCAGGGAAGAGGACTGTAGTAGAGCAAAGTACAATTGGAAAAGCAGAAGGTCCCTTTGTCAGAGTACAGGCTGACTTTATTCAGTTGCCCATGTGTAAAGGATACAAATATGTCTTGGTAATAGTTTGCCTATTTTCAAGGTGGGTGGAGGCATACCCAGCCAAGAAAAATGATGCCCTTACTGTAGCCAAATTGTTACTCAGGGAGCTAATACCTAGGTATGGTTTTCCAGAAACAATTGAAACAGACAGAGGTGGGCACTTTGCCAACGAAATCCTAAAAGAGCTCTATACAGCATTCAAGATTGAGCCTAAGCTACACTGTGCATATCGTCCAGAGGCTTCTGGAATAGTTGAACAAGTGAATGGCACTATAAAGTCCAGACTGGCGAAAATGTGTAACTCTACCAAATTGAACTGGATAGAAGCTTTGCCCCTTGTGCTGATGAGTTTGAGAAGTATTCCGAACCGAAAAACAGGCCTGAGTACCCATGAAGTACTAATGGGAAGAGTGATGCGACAGGCATGGGTACCTGGACACAAACTGCTAAGTATTTCTGATGATTTGGTGCTAGAATACTGCAGGCAGCTGGGTGACCAAGTGCATTCTATCTCTCACCAGATTGGGGAGACTGCTGTCGAATGGCCTACAACTCCAGCACATAAGCTGAAACCAGGTGATTAGGTGGTGTTAAAGAAACACACCCGGAAGAGTTGCCTTGCACCTAAGTGGGGAAAGCCAAGGCAAGTGATCCTTGTCACCACAACTGCTGTGAAGTGTGCCGGCGTGCCAAAGTGGATCCATGCCAGCCATACGAAGCGGGTAACCGGAGAAGACGCGACTGAGGTTGAAGGTGGTGCAGCTGAGGAGACTCCAGAAGAGGGTCCGGATCTCGCTGATATCGAACTACCGAGCACCAGTCAAGACGTCGAATGGTTCCCAGCCGGCGATCAGGTTCTTGATCCAATAAGAACCAGAAAATACACCTACCTAGATAGAGAGTGGGACAGTGAGGATGAGACAGGACTAGAAGTAGAAGGTCAGGTTATCAAGAATCACGTCAGACCTGATCAGGAAATAGGCCAAGTAGGGACAGATCAAGTCATCGACACTCCTCCAAAGACTCCCGAGACTGAAAAGGGACAGATAGTAATTAAAGCTGAAGTTCATGCAGAAGCAAATAAAGAGATCGAAGTGCATGAATAGGAACAGATAGAAATAGAAGAACGTGTTCAGAAGAAAGAAACTAAAACTGTTGAGAGTCAAAGTGAAAACCAAAGTATATCTGAACAAGGCCAGCTTAGAAACCAGGCAGAAGAAGCTTAAGAAAGACCTGGAACTAGTCAGACAGGAAAGGTACAAAACGTTGTCGAAGAAACAGTGCCACAACTGAGTGAAAATAAAAGGGCTCATGACGAGAGCCAAGCCACAGTAAAAGCTAAAAGACTCAAGAAGAAGAGTGAACCCAGATACATAAAAAGACTGAGACTAAGGTTAAAGACAGTAGAAGAGAAATTAGAAGATCGAAAAAGGGCTGCCAGTGAAAGACAGAGTGCAGGAACTCCGCCAAACAGACGCAGTACCAGAGTAAAAAGACTAAATTAAAACTATCGGAGTCCTGAATGGACCTATTTGGTGTTGGAAGAGATTGATGATCCTGAGGTGAGTGACCGAAGCGATCAAGATTCGGTCGAGGATCTGAGTTCTGAGGAAGAAGACCCCCCCTTGAAAGTGAAACTGCGTAAGCCTCTTGTGTTGTGAAACAAAGAGGGGTTGGAAAGCCACCTGTAAGCTAAAATGTCTGATTCAAATGTGAATGGAAAACCTAGAGGGAATTGCTGTAAAACGTGCTGTAGAATATGCTTATGTAGTGTAGCCATAGTGATAGTAATATGGATAGGATTAACCGTCTTTATCCCTTTCATGACAAGTAAAGACTCTAACCTGTACCCTACTAAAACAGTGATGCCAGAGACGGAAGCTGTACAAACAGAAGAAACACCACGAAGTGTAGAAAGACGCGACAATGCAGTTAGCCTGAGACAAACTCGACCTGACTTAGAAGCATCAGATGAGGGAGGACTACATTATCACAGAATTAAAAACCGAACACACTTAAATGTCTTTGCAAATCTTTTAGTGCACTATGTAGAAGCTATGGAAATAGAAGATTGTTATGTCTGCATGAAGCTACCTACTTCTTTAGCTGAAGGTGTGACATATCACCATCTACCCCTGACCTATGGAATTTCCTGTAGTATACTAGCAAGCTTATTCTATAGAAGCACTTTACAGTACTACTATTCAAACACTGATGTAATCTTTTCTGAACTTCCCATTCGGGGAAACCTGAACATTGTACATGTTAGAAGCGAAGTGACTCGTTATATGGGAGAATACTTTCTGACTATAGGTGACATAGATTTGAATGAAGCCCGCAAAGATAATTTGACCTGTTCGTTACATGAACAGGAGAAAATGTTCTTAAAAATGGCAGAAAGGAGAAGGGAAAAATTTCAGAAAAAGGCAGAGGATGAGAAGGAGAAAACCCCTAGATGGGCTGAAAACATGGAAAGCACCTCACAGGGTAAAGCTAGTCCTGCACTGCTGCTGGACTTTGAGCGGAAAGGGAAACTCTGTCTTCATAGAGAAAAGACTAGTTATTATAACAATATATTCATCTATTCCAGCGAATGCGAACATAATTACAAGGTAATTGGAGGTTGGGGTTTCAAAAATGGGTCAGAACCTGTGTTTCCCGGAATTTATTATATATGTGGAAAAAGGCTTATTTCAAATTGCCGGATCACTGGTATGGAAGCTGCTATTTTGGCATTGTCTTCCCGAAAATATACCATGTGAACAACGTTGCTGGAAGCAATGAAAATACTAATGGTTTAGCGCGTAGTAGACAAGAAAGTGTAGGAGAAATTATAGGCGATATATTTAGTGCACTGATACCTGGAATGGGAGTGGTTCTGAATACTCATCGTATTTGCAAATTGTCTACAGTAGTGGATCGGTTATCGACTGACACTGCTGCTGGATTCCTGCTGGTCAATACTGAAATGGTTGCGATCAGGTCCATGGTTTTACAGAATCGCCTTGCTCTTGATACCTTATTGGCAAAAGAGGGCGGAGTCTGCAGGATGCTGAAGGCACAACATTGTTGCACTTACATTCCTGATAAAAGTGTAGAAATTAAGAAATATGTACGAAACATAACTAATTTGGAAAAAGAACTCAAACCATTGGAGGTTGATAGTGCCTGGAAGAGACTAACTGATGGTCTCTCCTCTGTCGGTGGTTGGTTTTCTAACATAGGTAGAAGCATTGTAGGGAAAATACTGATGCCAATAGCTGGAATAAGTTTGGTTGTGCTGATCATAATCATCTGCTGCAAATGTCAAAAGGGGAGTGAAACGAAATGTTGATGAGCTGGAATTGGAAGAATTGAGAAACCAAATTTATAAGAAAGCTAAAAGCTTTCACCCTAATAAAGATGCTGAAAAAAGGCTCAACAACAAGTTCGTAGAGATCGAAATGAGTGATATGTAAGAATGAAAGTTGGCATCTGTTTCCATTAATAGTGATGATAGTAAATATCATCAAAGAGGGGATTGATGGAGCAAGGATTCGCACGTAAAGCGCCTTGCTCACATTCATGAGCCTCGTTAACTGTAATAGTATTAACCAATCCCGTTTGTCATTAATATCGCACCTTTTCAGTACACGCGGGTGTCCCTAGGAGGCTTGCCTATGTGTCTATTAATCCTAATGAGGCTTGCATACTACAGAATGGCTGCTTCGCAGAAATCCAGTCTGCGCATGCATCGGTCATGCCCATGTGATGTGACGCACTCGCAGTTCTGGAGGGATATTTCGCTCATGCGCATTGTAGCTAACAATGGCCGCTTGTCTTTAAACATGCTCTCTGCTGGCTCATGCTGCTTCTGCATATCTGTCATTTCTGCATTTAACAATAATGCTATAGTTATTATGAAGTAAGGGGTGCAGTGTAGATTATCATGGTGTACAGTGTATTAATTTTTTCTGTGTTTCTAATTTGTTTTTGCTTACTTTTCATGTACCGCGTACTTGGGGCCTGGGAGTGGGGAGCAGCACCATCTTTGAAACCCATCACGACCCCGTCATGTGATGAGGGAGAAGTCAAACTGCGCAGAAGCAATACCCCGCCAGCTGGCTGCTGAGGCTGGGATGCCCATGAGAAAGTGAACTGTGACCTGACCAGGGGAGCCGAGCTGTACCTGAAAACGAAACCTTTTGATACGTTACTGTGTGCGCTATTGTCCTCTTCTACACGTATGCCTGGGAACAGGAATGTAAGGGGTGGGTACTGAAAAATAAATATTAATCATGAGAACTCAGAATTTTAGGTGGTGACAATGACATAACCACCTCTTCTGACCAATCATAAGTTGGGGACCCTGTCACTTGCAACATTTGTGGGTGGTCTAGGTCCCGAATAGGGTATAACTAGCCTAGTTTTAGCTAGAGAAATTGTCCGACTTGTCCGAGTAGCTGACCTGTCACTGACCCTACGAACTCTATAGGCGATTGATACAGAGCGCTGCGGAGCACTCTGTTCGTACTTTCCACAAACTCCAAGGGGTGGAAATAGTCCTAAGTGCTGGCGAAGCACTTTGCTGGGAGATTCGAAAACCCAATCGGGGTTACTGGCGGATTCCATGCAGAGAGGGAGTAGCGCAGGCGTTGCATCCGAAGCTGCAGGTGTTGGTCGTGCCCTTTGGTGAGACCAGTCCTGACCCAAATCCTGAGGGGTATCCTGTCCTGACTGTCCGTGAGCTGTACCTGCTCGCCTACTGGCATCCTGAATCCTTGAGGGTCCTTGTCCCCGATCTTTCCCAAACTGACCCGTGGCCAGGGTTAGTCCTCATTCCGTCCTAGGTAAATATACCTGTGGGTGTCTGTCCATCTATCCTAATCTCTTTTTCTTTAATAAAGCACTCTTGCCCGTACTATTTACCTTGTTTTCATCTCACGTTACGTTAGTTATGTTCCATTTTTTCCCTTACCTGTAGGACATTATTAAAACTGTATTGCTTAATGAGAGTGATCTAAATTCACTGATGTTTAGTATCTAGGTTTGAAAGTAGCAGTTAGATTATAGATCAGTCAAAGCCCCTTGTAGGACTTTAGTAAATTCACTGATTAAAGGTTATTAGTTCACGTACCTTAGTATAACCCCGAAACTGAATAGCATGTTCCCTGTTGCCCTTACCCTGTAGTGTTCCTTAGCACTCAATGGTGCTTGCTATCATTCACAGTCATATTATAGTTCTGATTCTGATTATTGATGTATTGATTTGCATTAATCTCATTCTTTTGGCATACTCATTTTAAACTTTACTTACATAAAGCTTCGAAAACCCTTCAGGTGTCTGTGGTCATTATATTTGCATAAAACTGTCATTACAATGTACTAGAGGTTCTTTTTGGTTTATGCATTTTAGGTTGTCTTATCTCCTACCCCTGCTAGCTCCTGATCTGTCGTGATCAGAGGTATCGGTTGTAGGGATTGGTAAGTTGGTACCTGAAATATTCAGGAAGAAAACTCAATTATTGAATAGCGGTGTGTAGGTTACCTGATTCAGTTGAATTAAATTAGTCAAGTTCAAAACAACTTTATTTCGATTCATAACGAATCATAAAAAGCACATAGACACAAAATGCATAATTAAGCGGTGCAGTTACAAAAAATTGATGTCACAGTTAAGATAGAACAATTAAAATATTTACAAATTTTAAAAAGTGCAGCAATTTTTCAATAGTTCCATAAGGTGTCGCCAATACTGTTATATTATCAATTTCCAGAACGTTTTTTGAGGCGAAAAGCAGCTACCAAAAAGTTTGCGACACTGAACATTGTTACTGGTGAATCTAACTTTTTAAAATAAAATAGAGCATGCTTGGCTTGGACGAACCCCTTGTCTTTAAGCAACGGAACAATGTACTTTTTCCTGGGCACGGCATATGTACTGCAAAAGAACATAAAATGGATGGTGTCCTGCAGAGAAAAACTATCACATTTGCAGACCGCTAAATCCTCGGGCTTAGCCCACACCTTAGAGTCATTCAACAGGAAGTGAATCGGGTTAAGTCTTAGTTTGGTTCAGTTGAATTAAATTAGTCGATATGGGCCCAGGAGTTTATCTTTATTAATTGGTGACTCGGGTGACCTGCGCGCGCTATCACAAGTATTCCTGACTCAAATCTTGCTTCACTTTTCATATTTCCTAATAACCACTCTCGTGTGGCATTTGCCATTTCTTATCTGACAGGTGATGCCGCCAACTGGGCGGTACCCTTGGTAAGAAATGACGATCCTGTGCTTTCAGACTGGTCGGCTTTCCACACAGAATTCGAAAGGGTGTTTGATAGACGGGCCACTACCCTCAGCGCAGATAGGGAACTGTTAGAATTGAGGCAGGGCAGAAGCGATTTAATTACATACCTAACCAAGTTTAATAGATTAGTGACCGAGACCTCCTGGCCTGAAGAGAAAAGGATGTCTCTTTTTTACCAGGGATTAAGAGATGGTCTAAAAGACGTGATTGCCCAGATTGATCCCCAACCATCCAATTGTATTGATATGGTTAATCTGACACTGAGATTGGATGGAAGAATGGCTGACCGAGGGGGAGATAGGAGAAGATGGCATAGGGGTCCTTCTAGAACTGATTGGACTCCCCGCAGGGCCTTGCCTTACACTGAGAATATATCAGAGACCATGGAGATAGATGCGGTTAGGGCTCCCCTCACCAGAGAATAAAAAAAAAGCCGTAGGGTGGCCGGGTTGTGCATGTACTGCGGCAAGAAGGGTCACTACGTCAGAGAATACCCCCTCCAAACCTAAAACTTCGAGGGGATGGAATAAAAACAAAAGAGTAGCCACCACAGTGGTGGGGTACAAAATAAGGGTTAACCCACTAGTATTGGGACCTGGGTATTTAAATGTTATATATAGAGTGGTCCCAGTTGGAACAGCATACTAGACACACATAATAAACAGTATCATAAATCAATTATATAAACAAATTAGTCTGAGAGATGTTCTTTAATATACATCCTCAAATGCAAATCGATTGTCTGTATAATCAATACATATAAATAGATGATCTCAGTATCAAAAGGAGAAGGTGACAGGTGAAGGAGGGGACCGTGATTAGGATAGTGTGAAGAATAGAAGACAAATTGTAAGGACAATCACAAGTGGTCTTATGTACATTCAAGGTTCAGTACCACATTGACACATATACATCGTCAAAAAATAAATCAATCATTAGATAATCCTATCCGAAATGGATAACACAGTCACTGAATATTCTGTTGTTTCGGAGGTAGGATGAAGGAGGTATGTCGACGTTTCGACCCCATAAATTGTAGGCTAAATCCTGCCCTACTGTGGGGTCTTCTTCAGGACAAGTGAGGGAGGTGGGAGGGTGAAGGAAGGCACCTGAGAACAATAATTAAAGTTCTGTTTTAGGAAAAAGGAACGGTATAATGCTACTATTAAGTGCTAAAGCAGTCACAGGATAATTACCTAAAAACCACAGCGAAAGGCGTGTGGTATCATCTGGAGTGCAGGGTGGGCCAGAAAGGCTCCAAGGAAAAGGAGAGAGCGTATGAACCTAAAACAGAAATTAGGTGACATTTAGAAAAGTGGGCTAATAGTCAGAGTGTCCCACATCAGAATGGAGTCATATCACACCATCGTGCTCAAATTAGTTTAGCATCTAAATATACCCAGCCGGGTTAAAAGTAATAATTGAGCCGGTCATACACAAGAGGAGTGACCAACACATGGCTCATCCAGATAAGACCGTCACAATTCGGTACATCATTGAGATTACAGAGGTGATAAAATCGCCACATATTAGACCAAAGGTTAGATTACATCTGCCCTTGTACAGCTATTGAGAATATGCAGGCAACCTCACAGGGGAAAAGAAACATATAATTACCCAAAATTCGTTCACTCTACACGGGCTTCTTGAACGTTGTTTTAAAAAGAGGGTGGGTCTCGGTTAACGACTTCTGCAGTGTTCGTTTGGCCGCCTGTTAAAATGTAAGGGAGGGAGACCGTCATGCTATCATAAAGACGGGATGAAAACATTGCGCGTTTAAGCTAATGTGAAGCCGAGCGTTGAAAAACTCCACTCGTCATGTAAGGGTAGCAACCAGCTTACCGAATTGAAGTCAGCGCCGATTGCAGTAAATGCATTCACGAAGGGACCGGAGCATTAGTCTTCGGACCATAGGTTGGAAGCTCTGGCAGTCTCAGGTTTTAAAAACTCGAACGAGGCTGAAGCGACGTGTCATACGTGCGCGTGTGTGCAGCAGCTGGATTGCTGCATTCCGTTAGGCCAATCACACGTTTCTGGTAGTTTAAAGAAGAGAGACTACCGGTTTGTAGTTCTATGGGGCCGGTTCAAATTAAGTACAACGATGTGTATGAGGCAATTGCATACCATCAGTCTGGTTGATGGTTTGGAATTTAATATGGAGGAGCAACTCTTGGTGACATGTGATATAGTATCACTTTATACAAGCATACCACAGGTTGAGGCATTGGAAGTCATGCGGGTAGCATTGGATGAACGAACAGCACCTATGCCAGTACCAACGGAGTTCATTATCTCGCTTTTGACGATTGCCACGAGGAAGAACTACTTCATGTTCCAAGGAGATTTCTACATCCAAACCAAGGGCGTCGCAATGGGGGCAGCTTTTGCGCCGGACTTGGCCATTATTTACATGGCCGACTATGAACAGAAATATGTGCTCAATCAGAACAACCCTTTTAAAGACAATGTCACGATGTGGTATCGCTATATCGACGATGTCGTGATGCTCTGGACCGGCTCCGAACTGACCTTGAACCAATTCCACCAATGGCTAAATGAGCAAAGCAGAGATATCCAATTCACCATACAATGGAATAAGGAGAAAATAGACTTCCTCGACATCACAATCTTTTGTAACGGGGATAATTTGGCAACAACCTTATACCGCAAACCGACTGAACGGAACTCCCTATTACTCTACAATAGCCATCATCCGAGGAGTTTAAGAGACAATTTACCAGTTGGTCAATTCTTCCGTATACGGCGCAACTGCACCAGGAAAGAAGACTACTTCACGGAATCAGAAGACCTGCAAGAAAGAGGATACCCACGGAGACTAGTGAAGAGAGCACAGAAACGGGCCTGGTATAGCCCTAGGGAAGAACTTCTTCAACCACAGCCCAGACATGAGGACGGAACAGAGAGGATGATTTGTGTAACCACATTCTGCACACAAAGTAACAATTTAAAGAAAACTGTTAACAAATATTGGCCACTAGTATCTGATGAAATTGGACAAACTCAATTACCCATGCACTCTTTTAAAAAAGCCAGGAATATCAGGGATCATGTAGTTTGTTCTTTACTTGATACCCCTGAACCCCCCTCTTTACAAACAATGTGGAACTTACCTACTATTACTGGGAATCACAGATGCGGACACTGCAAAGCCTGTCCCATGGGGATACAAACAAAACAATTCACCTACAGAAATTTCATCTTAGACCTCAAGACTTTCACGAATTGTAATACAAATAACGTGATTTACTGTATCCTATGTCCATGCGACTTAGCCTATATAGGTCAGACACAACAAAAAGTCAAGGCACGCATCCTTCAACATCAGAGTAGGATCAGATGTGAGGTTGTTGGGGCACCATTAGTGGACCACTACAGAAGGTCAGGCCACACTGTTGACGAGATACGATGGGTGGTTTTAGAAAAAGTGTCCCTTGGGCCCAGGGGTGGTGACATCACTTCCTTATTGGATTTAAGAGAAAGTAAATGGATCAATCGTTTGGACACCGTAAAAAATGGGTTGAATGAACTGGATACTAGTTATGCACAGCTAGCATGTTTACATTAATTCTGTTCTATGTTGTCATTAATTCTGCTCTATTTAAACATGTTGTGTGCCTCTATTAATTTTTATAGATTCATTGATATGTCTGCCCACCAATTCAATGCTGGCTGATTTATGCTATTGAATATTAGATCTAATTTCCATTTGGCCTAGTGGCATATACTGATGGTTTGTGGGTGAATTCAACTATGTACTGAATCATTTTCTACAACTATGCTGAACAATCATAATGATGTAATGTTTCCTACTTTGTAATCTATACCATCACTTTAAGGATTACAGATTCATTTATTGTTTCCTTTGATGTACTAGTTTATTGGCACCCGCACAGTAACATCCATTGTGTGTTTAAAAAGCAATTGCCTCATACACATCGTTGTACTTAATTTGAACCGGCCCCATAGAACTACAAACCGGTAGTCTCTCTTCTTTAAACTACCAGAAACGTGTGATTGGCCTAACGGAATGCAGCAATCCAGCTGCTGCACACACGCGCACGTATGACACGTCGCTTCAGCCTCGTTTGAGTTTTTAAAACCCGAGACTGCCAGAGCTTCCAACCTATGGTCCGAAGACTAATGCTCCGGTCCCTTCGTGAATGCATTTACTGCAATAGGCGCTGACTTCAATGCGGTAAGCTGGTTGCTACCCTTACATGACGAGTGGAGTTTTTCAACGCTCGGCTTCACATTAGCTTAAACGCGTAATGTTTTCATCCCGTCTTTATGATAGCAAGACGGTCTCCCTCCCTTACATTTTAACAGGTGGCCAAACGAACACTGCAGAAGTCGTTAACCGAGACCCACCCTCTTTTTAAAACAACGTCCAAGAAGCCCGTGTAGAGTGAACAAATTTTGGGTAATTATATGTTTCTTTTCCCCTGTGAGGTTGCCTGCATATTCTCAATAGCTGTACAAGGGCAGATGCAATCTAACCTTTGGTCTAATATGTGGCGATTTTATCACCTCTGTAATCTCAATGATGTACCGAATTGTGACGGTCTTATCTGGATGAGCCATGTGTTGGTCACTCCTCTTGTGTATGACCGGCTCAATTATTACTTTTAACCCGGCTGGGTATATTTAGATGCTAAACTAATTTGAGCACGATGGTGTGATATGACTCCATTCTGATGTGGGACGCTCTGACTATTAGCCCACTTTTCTAAATGTCACCTAATTTCTGTTTTAGGTTCATACGCTCTCTCCTTTTCCTTGGAGCCTTTCTGGCCCACCCTGCACTCCAGATGATACCACACGCCTTTCGCTGTGGTTTTTAGGTAATTATCCTGTGACTGCTTTAGCACTTAATAGTAGCATTATACCGTTCCTTTTTCCTAAAACAGAACTTTAATTATTGTTCTCAGGTGCCTTCCTTCACCCTCCCACCTCCCTCACTTGTCCTGAAGAAGACCCCACAGTAGGGCAGGATTTAGCCTACAATTTATGGGGTCGAAACGTCGACATACCTCCTTCATCCTACCTCCGAAACAACAGAACATTCAGTGACTGTGTTATCCATTTCGGATAGGATTATCTAATGATTGATTTATTTTTTGACGATGTATATGTGTCAATGTGGTACTGAACCTTGAATGTACATAAGACCACTTGTGATTGTCCTTACAATTTGTCTTCTATTCTTCACACTATCCTAATCACGGTCCCCTCCTTCACCTGTCACCTTCTCCTTTTGATACTGAGATCATCTATTTATATGTATTGATTATACAGACAATCGATTTGCATTTGAGGATGTATATTAAAGAACATCTCTCAGACTAATTTGTTTGTATAATTGATTTATGATACTGTTTATTATGTGTGTCTAGTATCCATCTGGGACCACTCTATATATAACACCACAGTGGTGGGGGCACAGGGCGAGGTGAGTGGGACGTCTAAGATCAATCAGAGTGAAGTTCAACCCTGGTAAGTCCCTTCTCTCACTATCCTCGCATTATTGGAATCAGTCACATATCTTGTTGCCCATGAGGTTAGAGTGTCAACTTCAGGTTCATCCAGTGATGGTCATGATAGGTTCCGGGGCCACAGGCAACTTTATTGACAGTGGGTTGGTGTCTTCTCTATCCTTGGACAGAGTTCCCCGTGACATTCCGGAAGAGGTCCTAGCAGTCGATGGGAAACCTTTAACTTCAGGTCTTATTACTGAGCAAACCAAAATCGTAACGTTGTCTGTGGAGGTAAAAGAAGGCAGACACAGGGAAGAATTGTCTTTGAATATTATTGAAGCCCCCCAGTATGAGGTGATCCTAGGGATGCCTTGGCTTAGTCATCACAATCCTACGATAAACTGGAAGGAAAAAGAAGTACAGTTTTTGTCCACGGAATGTACGACACATATGGAGGGGCATAAGAATGCTCTGTCATCACCTATGCTGATTCCTTTGTTGGTGTCCACAGCAGCTGAGAAAACCGTGTGTTTACCTGTTGAGTATCACAGTTAAAGGGATGTCTTCAGCTAGAGTAAGGCTGAGCAGCTCCCCCCGCACAGGCTATATCACTGCCGAATAGACTTAGTAGAGGGGGCCACCATTCCGTCATGCAGAGTATATGCATTGTCAGTTCCAGAGACAACCCACCTGAAAGAGTATTTAGACCATTACGTGGACATAGGATTCATCAGGCCATCCAGATCTCCTGCCGCTTCCCCACTGTTTTTCATCAAAAAAGCTAATGGGGATCTGAGAGCCTGTGTGGATTATCGCATGCTAAATAGAAACACGATTAGAAACAGATACCCTCTACCCCTTATCGCTATTTTATTTGATCAAGTAAGGTATGCCAAGGTTTTCACCAGGCTGGATATGAGAGGCGCGTACCATTTGGTTCGCGTACGAGAGGGGGACGAATGGAAGACGCCTTTAAGACCAGATACGGTTTGTTCGAGTATACTGTAATGCCGTTCGGACTGTGTAATGCTCCGGCGACATTTCAGTATTTCTTGAAAGACGTTCTGAAGGAGTATGTGGACATCAGTGCAGTGGTGTACATAGACGATATTCTGATATATTCTGAGGACTCCTCCTTGCATCAACAACATGTGGTGGCGGTACTGCAGAAGTTAAGAGAACACAAATTGTTTTGCAAAATCAGCAAATGTGAATTCAGCGTGTCCACTGTTGAGTTCTTGGGTGTTATGCTAAATCAGGAGGGATTGCAAATGTCTGAAAGAAAGATAAAGGCGGTTCAGGAATGGTCTACCCCCACCTGTGTGAATGAAGTACAGAGCTTCTTAGGCTTTGCCAATTGTTACCGCAGATTTATTCTGCGGTTCTCACAGGTGGCTGTGCCCCTGACAAGGTTGCTCGGGAAAGGGGTTAAATTCCAGTGGTCGACAGAAGCAGCTGAAGCCTTTGAGTATCTGAAGAAAGCTTTTACCACCGCTCCTATACTTACCCACCCAAAACCAGAACATCCATATATTGTAGAAGCAGATGCATCGGATGAGGCCATCGGGGCCATCCTGTCCCAGAGGGATAAAGACACAGGACAACTCCACCCTGTAGCTTACCTCTCTAAAAAGTTGAGTCAGCCAGAGAAGAATTATACCATAGCTGAGAAGGAGCTGTTAGCAGTAAAAAGGGCGTTCCAAGAATGGTGTCAGTATCTATGGGGGGCTAGATTCCCAGTCACAGTCTTCACAGACCATATAAATCTTCAGTTCATGAAGACAGCCCGTCATCTTACGCAGAGACAAATGAGATGGATGCTATTCTTCTCAGAGTATGATTTCACCATCACTTACCGGCCAGGGGTGGATAACCTGAAAGCAGACTCCCTCTCCCGACGAGATCAGGTTGAGAAAAAGGAGAAGAACGATGCCATGGTGGCCATCGTCGACCCAGGAATGGTGGTTTGCGTGATTCAGGCAGAATCTTTTCTGGAGAACGTTCGCAAGACAAAGGGTCAGAATGCTTGGGTTCTTTGGGCTACAAAGGGTAACAATCGCTCGTTGAAACAAGGATTGCCTTTTCAGGACAACCGGCTGTATCTCCCAACTACAGCGTTGCAAAAGACGGCATTCGCTTGGTGCCATGACTCCCCGTTGGCAGGTCACCAAGGCGTACAAAAGACCTTACAACTCATGAAACGTAATTTCTGGTCGGAAAATGAAAATACAGATGTAGCCAAATGGATAGAGCAGTGCGAGGCCTGTGCACGAGCCAAAAATGTAACTGGAAAAAAGAAAGGCCTATTCACCAAGAAGACCGTGGCAGAATATCAGTCTGGATTTTGTTACCGGACTACCACCTGATCAGGGTAAGTCAGCCATCCTTGTGGTCATAGACAGTCTCACTAAATTGGGTCCTTTTATCCCCTGTGTGAATCTCCCTACAGCAAGCCAGACGGCTCAATTAATATTGACCAATGTTATCCGACTACATGGAGTACCTGAGGTTATTGTTTCGGACAGGAGCCCACAATTTGTTGCCAGATTTTGGAAGATATGGTGCCAGGCTTTGCGGATCCAATCCTCACTCTCCACTAGCTTCCATCCGCAGACTGATGGGCAGACAGAGCGTTTGAACCAGACGCTAAAAAAGTATCTCCGTTGTTACGCTACAGACGCCCAGGATTCATGGGTGTCTATGTTATGGATGGCCGAAGTCGCTTATAACAACGCGTGGCATAGTTCTGTGGGGGTTTCTCCTTTCCTTGCTACCTATGGTTTTGATGCACGAATCCTTCCGGTTCGTATCCCTGAGGAGGTGTCTAGACAACCCACAGTTTTGGGTCAGATGACAAAGCTTCACGACATACACAGGAAGATCAGGGTTCATCTGACACAGGCGAAGAAGGAATACAAGAAGTGGGAGGATAGACACCGGATTAAGGGTCCAGTCTATCAAGTGGGAGACAGAGTGTGGTTATCGACTCGCAACATCAGGTTCAAGTTACGCAGTGTATTTCATCCCAGGTACATAGGGCCCTACACCATAGTGAAGCAGATCAACCCGGTGGCTTACAAACTGAAGTTGCCTGGTACGCTCAGAATACATCCTGTGTTTCATTGCAACCTTTTGAAGCCTGCTCACTCTGCTAGAAGGTGTGCACCCCCGCCTGTGGTCTGTGATGCTGGGTCTGAGTACGAGAACCGGAGTATAAAGGACTCGAAGGTAAAAAGGGGCGTTTTGTGGTACCTGGTCTCTTGGAAGGGCTACTCCGCTGAGGACGATTCATGGGAGCCTGTGGGGAATGTGCATGCTCCTGCTGCAGTTCGCTCTTACCATCGTTTTCCTTTGCGGCCTGGGCCTAGTAGGCGCTAGGAAGGGGGACATACTGTCAGGTTCTGCCTCAACTGCGCCTGCGTTGGCTAAAACACTGTTCAGACTACATTGCCCATGATCCTTTGCGGTGCTGCCAGGAAGTTACTTTAGTGTATGGAACACACTTCCTGGTGCGTGTTATTCTGGTTGCTGTTCATTCCTCCGGACGTGAGAGCGGCTGCTCTGCACGTCGATTCCTGGTTTCCAAGCAAGTTCGGGGCTATTGTCTATTCCTGTACTCGAGGTAGGATATCCCTGGACACACCGCCTCGTGTTTTTTCCTTGTTCTGCAGTTCCAGAATTCCTCTGGTATTTGCAGGAACTGTACCTTCACGGAGCCCGTTCGCAAGAGGCAGCGGGTGTCTGTGGTGTTGTAAACATTGATTACCGCTTCTAATTCAAGAGGCGGCTTGACTGTTTCTTTTGCGTTTAGCTCGTAGGAGTTTTTCTGGCTAACTGTGCTTTCTCTCGTTGGTAATTCAGCGGATTCAAGGCTATGTTTATGTTTGGCAAAAGCGGAGCGCTGTGGTGAAAGGAACTACGCGTTGCCGTATTTTGGGGCATATAATCTCTATTGGATTACAAATAGCAAAAGCGGAGCGCTGTGGTGAAAGGAAATACGTGCTGCCGTATTTTGCATAACTGTTGCGTATTGGGTGAAGAGTGCAGAACGCAGTAGTGGACGCAACTACGCGTTGCTGTAGCGTCCCATATTTTGGAGACTAATTCTGCATCTGATAAGAAGTAAATATATCTGGACATAGAGGGGCAAAGTGTTGTGGTTTTTGCCTCCTACACACTACCGTGTCCTGATCTTACAAGTCAGACTATTGGCTTTGTTCTATCCTGAGTTCATTCCTTTTCGTTTCTACAGAATCCCTTATTTCTCTTGCCTCCATACTGCCCAGTGGTAGGTCCTAAACAATGATAGACTCACTCATGTGTTCTTGCTTAGATGTTCCACATAAATGCCCGTGACGATATATCTATATGCTTCTCGTTTATGTTTCCCCTAGGAGTTACTAAGGCAGTAGTTGAGAGTGAAGATTGTTACTCCATTGAAGGGTCTGGTTCTCTTCATTTAAGCAGGTATACATGGCTCCTATTAGCGAGAATATATGAGTGTAGCATTACATTTATCAGTGGTGTTTATGAAGGTGTCCTTTAGTCGTTTCAGATTTCCCTTCCCTGCTGACCCCTTCCTTTCCCCTTCCTGTTCTTTTTTTTAACTTATTTTTTCCCTCACCTAATGGCTTGAACACCTTGTATGTACTGTCAGGGTGTTGGTGACATTTGGAGGTGGAACCATTGAGTCAACAGCTGGATCCTGTGGAGGAAATCTGACAGAAAGTGCCCTTCTTCTGTGATAGTATATGTATTTCTTAGATTTGTGTAAGCTTAGTAGATACACCTTCTTTTTCTATTTAATTTCATGAATTTGAACAAACTCCAGGAGAACTTTTTATCTAGAAAAAGGTAAGTAATTTTCTATTGCTATTTTGTTCTTTGAAATGACTCAAACAATCTGTACTGTATTTTTCTGCTAAAGATACACTTAGCTTGTAGTAAGGAGCTGTCGAAACGATGCAGCAGTAAGGAGTTTTGAAGACTACTGGAAACAATGCTCTTTTTGATTTCACAAAGAGCTCGGCATGCACTGGAACACCTTTTCTCATTTACAGCTGCGAAACGGAGACAATATCCGTTCAGCAAACCTGCTTTCTTCTTTTTTGACAGGCGCAATGTGGAGAGACTAATTTCCATTTAAGCTACTTCGTGAATTTCTTAAACTAAACACTTCAGTGAACTTGGAACTAAATTACTGTAAAAATAATTTTTAAACATAGGTCAGAGCCTTTTAGAAACAGAAACTTAACTCAAGATTACCAACCAGTTTTTATTTACTTTTTAACTCGACATTTCTCTGAGGAAGGAGAGCTATTAGAGTTTGGCAGCTGCTGCGTGTGATACTAATCTCGATTCAGACACTGCCTAGTTACTTCAAGGAAATCCAGAAAATAGATGGGAAACTAGGAACCACCCACAACCAAACAAGGAGACTTCCTAAAAGCACACTAGTCTCCTGCAGCACAACATACATAATCTCAGTACACAGAGGAAACTAAATGACGCCCACACACGATGTTTCTACCCTCACTAAACTAATACGGTGGAACTTAAAAGAAGAATTCCTACCAGGTAAATTGCCTCAGTGAAGTGCAGAGCGGGATTCTTGCATCACGATCATTCCACTCTGAACTTCAGTGGGGAAACCCTAGAAACACTAGACCGGGGCTCTTCAATGTGCATTTTGGAAGCCATGTTGGAGTTCTCTAACTCTACTTTTTTTTCCAGATATTTGATTTAAAACCTTTTTGTAGTGTAAGAAGTTTTTTAAAAAAGGGTTGCATTACCAGTTTTAGTCCTGAGTTTTAGTGTCTTGGGAACAGTCCTGAGGGCATTGGTTCTTATCCTTTGCAGCCACGAATGCGTCCTAGATATATGTCTCAGATCGGAATTGGTTGTGCCACCAGACATTGAAGTACTAAAGTACCCATTAATGGCCCATGCGTATTGCTTTCCGCAGCGTATTCCATTTGATGATGAATGCATTCTTAGAGCCACCCTGGGATGCTTCGGCTCCTAGTGATGAGAACAGAGGCTCTGCGGAAGTTTATGGGATACAACACCTCTCTCAGCGGCTGCTGTGGGAACTGGGTGGAATCACCTTTACCCCATAAACATGCTATAAGGTGGGCCTCTGGGAACGTCGTCTGCAGTTGTTGAGTCTACCACTAGGAACACAGAAACAATTGGCTTTTTCCATGTGGGAACAATTTGGCCTATTTTTTTTTTTTTAAACAAAAAGAACCAAAACCGCTTCTGCTTTTTTCTTTTAGGCACCATGGCTTTCTGAGTGCTTGGGATCAAAAATGATATAATGACTTAAAGATTATAAATAAATATTTTAAAGGGAAGCCCGTTTTTTTATGCTTTTAAGAGTAGTTTTTTAATGTTTTTAAATGATCTGCTGGCTTTTTAGATAGCAACCCATCGTTTGAGGAGTGGGTGTTATATTCCCAAGGTAGGCTCATGTAGCGAAGCAGCTTATTTCTTACATTGTCCTAAAATAACATTTCTGCTGTGACCTTTCGAACATGTTTGCGTGTAGGATTTGTTTCCCTGAAACTTAACTTGATTACACATCTACCTTTGCACATTATCACAATGCCCTGAAACTCATGTACAAGGTCTCTTTTCGCACTATGTATAAAATACCATATGTATCTTCACCCACGGGGCGACAGGGCTTATCCATAATATCATTAATCTATAGCACATTGCAAGGCTGCTTTCTATTGTAAGGGATGAACAGCCCAATAGATTAGAATAGGAGGCACTTCAGCTGACACTGAGGGTCCCTCATATGCTGAGACTTCACCATGCAGTGGTCTGACATCTTGCGAGTGGTGTCTAGCTCGTGACCAGGACGGGGTCTTTCATTCTCTCCCATCAGGTAATGGCGTTGGATGGTCCCTTGGGGGGATTCGTGGTTTTACACATACACACACTCTAGGTACACGTCGAGTAGGGTTTGCCTCATGGGAGTATGCTGGATTACTTCCTTGTTTTGTATGCCAGCATATATACACTGTTTTAGCACTGTGGTAGAACTAGATCTACTATTTATTCCTTTGGTGTTTCTAAACAAGTTCATCTGCTTCTGTCTATTAGTCATTTCAGCACACGTATTTTAAACAAGAATAACGTTGGTTCAATAAACTTACTGAAAACGTCCCACTGTATACTTCTCTGAGAGCAAGTATGCACAAGTGACTTAGAAAAGGTACTGTTTCCACGATCACTGAGAGGTCAGAGTTGCAGTGTTCAGTGGCTGCCAGAAGCCATTCACTCCCCGATATGTTAGGAGTGACTTACGGTGGCACCCCTAGTTTATGCTGTCCAAACAAATGCGTAGGTACTACGGATTAGTAGAACTACACAACACTAGCTTTTGGAATCATTCTGGTTGTCCTGAGTTCAGGTTATAGGTCCAGATCATCTCACCCAGGCAAGAGGGCAGCAGGTAGCATGTCAGAACAACAGGTAGCAGTCCTTCAGGGTAGCAGTCCAGTAAAGTAGTGGTGCTTTCAGCAGCACAGCAGTCCTCCTTCCTAGCAGAGTCTTTCACAGGTTCAGAAGTGTACTGAATAGTTGGTGTAGAAGGTCCAATATTTATAACAGGTGCAGAGGTTTCCTGGCTCCAGACTAGCTATAGGGGATATGCAGTCCTTTGTGTGGCTACAGGACACAGCCTATTCAAGTTTAAGTCGGGTGTGCCCATCTTTACCCTTCCATCCTGCCAGTGATGGCCCATCCAGGCACACCTAAGCTTTCTATTCTGTGTGGCTGTCTAGGAGGGATACGTAAAGCTCAACTGTCAGCTACACCCACCCATGTGACCCAGCGACAGATTGCAGGCACTAGGGGTCAGAAGTGTTCCACCCCCACTCACCTGA
The DNA here is from genome assembly GCF_964263255.1 of Lissotriton vulgaris. NCBI lineage: Eukaryota > Metazoa > Chordata > Amphibia > Caudata > Salamandridae > Lissotriton > Lissotriton vulgaris. The sequence continues at coordinate 269,861,508 of NC_141689.1, read as the reverse complement.
AGTACAGGTACTGTGGAAAAAAAATATTCCCATCCACCCCTGCACAGCGCCTTGACCCTCCGTGCTAAACTGAACCAGCACGAGGGGCCAACAGACCGGGGGGAAGGTAGGAAGGAAAAGAAAACAGGGAAGGACAGATGAGAATGCTAGGCTTCTCTCTGGGTCTCACTGGGAGTGCAGGCACTCCACAAGCATCTACAGGGACATGCAATAGAAAAAAGATACAGACATTAATAAACAAAACACCCCAAAGTTAACTAAATCATAATATCACAATTCCCTGGTTCACCCCTTGCTTGTTGAGTAATCGCCTCCATAAGCATTGGAATTTAAGCATTCATTCAGTCATGCATGGAAGAAATAATTCAGCGTACCCCAAGACGGCCACAATTGTGCCCAGAAGAAAGTTCTGAAATGGCCAATATAGCAGGAAAAACACGAAAGTGAAAAAACCCGCTGTTAAGCCTCTCCGCTATTTACCAACCAGGATGGGAGAGCACATAAAGGAAAAACAACCAGTGCACTGGAAAAAGGGGAAAAAAAAGAAAGGCAATCCAGAACGATGAAATGAGGATAAACAACTCCTCGCCAACCTGACCGGAGCGCTAGCGTTCCAAAGTCCAGAATCCAAGAAGTTGTCAGTTTGTTCCAGCCGGAAACAAACCGAATTCTCCAAGGATCCAACACAGGCAAGGACTCCTCCAGGTAAAAAGCACTTCATACTTCACGTGAAGTAGCGTGGCTCACTGGTTAGAGGCGGCAGACCCGAGAGCAGAGGACGGCCCGGGACCAGGGTTCGATTCCCGGCGCAGCAGGTTTCTGGACCAGGGTCAGCGGACTCAATAATTCTCTCGCCTCGGTGCCCACTCTGATCAGCGATCACACTCGGCAACTCTGGGCATTAGCTTGCCTCATCTTCACTAACGGCCCCACCAGACCGCCGGGGATGCCTGGTCTCACCCTGGAGATACCCATTAAGGGACCATCTCTCAGGGAAGCCAGGAAGGGTTTCGCAGCGGTCGAAGCGCCTTGGGACCCTACGGGTAAGTAGTGCGCTATATAAATGCCTATACATTTACATTTACATACATACACTTCAGCCGGACGCAAAAACGCCAAGGCCAACTCCTTCCTGGGCAAGGAACTGGAAACAAACCCAAGCGATGAGGAAGAAGGGAGGGGGCTTTAAATACACCCCACCCGCCTCCTATGCCCAACGCAGCTGCGCAGGAAAAGGTAGGTCAACACCACCCCTGTGCAGGGGAGAAGGGAAAAGGAAAACCTGCCCACTCCCACAAAACAGACCAACAAGGAGAAAACGGCACACCAGCACCGCACAAGCAGGAGCACCACACAAACAAGGATACAGTAAGGGCTATCAGACCGCAATAGAACCTCCCCTCTAAAGACCTCCCACCGGACGGGGCTTAAGGGGATGACGAATATGGAACAAGCTAACCAACCGGGGGGCTTGGACATGACTAGCGGGCTCCCAAGTGCGATCCTCAGGGGGGTAACCCTCCCAATCCACCAAATAAAACAAACAACCCCTCTGCCTCCTAGAGTCGAGAATGGCATGCACCTCAAACTCCTCACATCCATCAGTCAAAAAGGGAGGAGGCAGGGGCAGGAGCAAAGGCAAAGAGGTAGCAGTGTAAGGTTTCAAAAGGGAGGTATGAAACACAGGGTGAATGTGGTAATCATCAGGCAACACAAGTTCCATAGCAACAGGATTAACTACCCTATGGACTCGAAAAGGACCCACAAAGCGGGGCTGCAACTTCCAGGGCCCACCCAAACGTAAATTCTTGGTTGACAACCACACAAGGTCCCCAGTGTCGTAAGAAGGGTCTGGGAGATGGTGCCTATCAGCCCTAGACTTCATCTACGCCTTTGCAGCCACTAAATGATCATGGGCCGTATCCCAAACCTCAGACAGGTCACGACTCAATATGTCCACAGCCGGAACCCTACCTGAGGGATGGATAGAAATGGCCCTAGGATGAAACCACATGAAACAGAAAAAAGAAGTAACACCCAAAGCAGAGTGAAAGCCAAGCTGTTGTTATAAGCAAATTCGGCAATGGGTAAAGCGGTCACCCGACCGCTCGTAAGGGAAGTAAGAAGGCAGCGGAGGTATTGCTCCATCGTCTGATTAGTATGCTCTGTGTGTCCATCACTCTGACAGCCGGAGCTCCATCTTCAATGAGGAACACAACCCCCTCCAACAGTGTGACACAAACTGCGCCCCCCTGTCAATAACAATGGCAGTCGGAATACCATGCAACCTAAGCACATGCGTAATGAATACCCCAGCCAATTCCTGAGCGGTAGGCACCTTGGTTAAGGGAATAAAATGAGCTGTTTTGGTAAACAAATCCACAACAACTAATATAGCCGTACACCTCTGATCCAAAGGCAAATCCATAACAAAATCCATGCTTATCATATGCCAGAGGGCAGGGGAAACAGGCAAGGGTTGCAAAAGGCCCACAGAAAGGGTATGAGATGCTTTATTGATGGCACACACTGGACAAGAGGACACAAACACCTGGATATAATGACACATCTTAGTCCACCAGACCCAATGGAGACAGAACTCCAGTGTTTTAGTAATCCCAGGATGACCCATTAAACAGACCCTCCAGGATTTCACGATTTGCCGCGATTTTTACAAAAGTGCCCGCAAAAGAAACGCGTTACTTACCTGTAACAGCAGTTATCCAGTATTGGTGTCTTTCATAGATTAACATGCCTGAATCATTCCCCGTCGCCGAGACGGGAGCCTCCGGTACATAGAAAAGTAATGTCCTATAGACATACATAGAGAAAAAATAGGCCTAAGGGCCTCACCTTAGTAGCCTATCCTTGTCCTTATGTAAAAAGGACCAAACTCTTAGAGCCAGCCAATCAGCTATCACCTTCCTCTAGAACCTTCCTGACAGGAGCCTCAGTCTCTCAGATTTTCGTACGCACCAAGCTAGGTAGGCGTAATACAGTTAGAGAGAAACGTGAGTCCTTCCAGGGGAGGCGGGAGGGTTGCATGTGAATCTATGAAAGACACCAATACTGGATAACTGCTGTTACAGGTAAGTAACGCGTTTCTTATCCAGTATTAGGGGTGTCTTTCATAGATTCACATGCCTGAATCAGAGTAGTTAGCAATACATTATGCACATTTCTGATGTAATCATGCTATTTAGTCATTTCAGATAACACACATATTAGCATACATCAATATAGCAAGAGATGTGCATACCAGGATGGCGGGATGTTGGAAGGCTCACCTCACTGGAATAGATGGCGAAGCACCGCCTGGCCCACTGCTGCATCCTTCATAAGTTCAGCATCCAGGCAGTAGTGTCTGGAGAAGGTGTGCGGTGACTTCCACGTCGCCGCTCTACATATGTCCAAAATCGGCACTCCAGCGAACAGCGCTGCTGATGTGGACATTGCTCTGGTGGAATGCGCTTTAACATTAGCACTCAAAGGCCGTCCGGCCCTGTCATGGCAGAATGCTATCGCTGAGGAGGTCCACCTTGAGATGCTCTGTTTCGTTAGAGGCATACCCATCCTTGGCCTACTGTAGGCCACAAATAGCTGTGATGACTTCCTGAAGCTCTTTGTTTTGTCTATGTAAACCTTTAGACACCTTTTGAGGTCCAAGGAGTGTAGCGTCCTTTCTGCTGCGGTGGTAGGGTGTGCAAAGAAGGAACGTAGAATCATCAGTTCATTAAGGTGAACGTCTGAAGGCACTTTCGGTATGAACTTGGGATTTGTCCTCAGCACCACCCTGTCCTGTTTGAACTGCCTGAAGGGTTCCTGAATAGATAGAGCCTGTAGCTTGCTGACTCTCCTGGCAGATGTTAGAGCGAGCAGCAGAGCCGTCTTCCATGAGATGTACTTGATGGATGCTCGATGAACGGGCTCAAAAGGGTGCTTCATGAGTTGGTTGAGGACTAAATTGAGGTGCCATGCCGGTGGGACCCTTCTAGGTCTTGGGAAGGATCTGTATAGTCCCTTTAGGAACTGCTTGATGAGTCTATTGGACCAAAGGGACGGTCCCTTGTAGGACCTGGTGAATCGTGAAATGGCCGCCAAATGCACCTTTATGGATGCGTGCGCCAATCCTGACTGTGCCAAGTGCAGTAGATATGGCAATATCTGTTCGGTGTGATATGGAGTGGTCTCAGGTCTTTCTCTAAACACCATATGCAGAATAGTTTCCATTTTAGAGAGTACGTTTTGTTGGTACTGTCCGCTCTTGCTTTTGCCAGCACGTCCCTGCATTCCTGCGGGATGTTTAGATGACAGAACTCTCTGTGCTCAGGAGCCAGGCCGGTAACCTGAGCGATTGCAGGTTCGGGTGTTGCACCTGCCCGTTGGACATTGTCAGCAGGTTCGGGTGCCGCTTCAGACGAATCGGTGTCCTGATGGAGAGGCGATGAAGATCCGAGAACCAGTGCTGCCTCGGCCAGAACGGGGCAATTAGGATCAGGGTACAAGGCTCCGCCTTCATCTTCCTGAGAACCCTGGGAATCATCAGAAATGGTGGAAAAGCGTAAGCAAATACGCTGAACCAACCGATGGAAAAAGCATTTCCGAGTGACCTTGGTTGGGGACGCCAGCTTGCGTAGTTTGGGCATTTGGCGTTCTCCTTGGTGGCAAACAGGTCGATTCCTGGGGCTCCCCATTCTGAGAATATGTGATCCAGCGTACTCTTGTCGAGCTCCCATTAGTGGGAGAGGGATTTCTGTCTGCTTAGGGCGTCGGCAATGGTGTTGTCCTTGCCCGGGACATAGTCCGCCCTGAGCGTGATCCCATGGAGTACAAGCCAGTTCCAGATCTTTTGCGACTCGCGTGATAGAGTGAGCGAACGCGTTCCTCCCTGTTTGTTGAGATAGTGCATCGTCGTGGTGTTGTCCGTTCTGACGAGCACCTGGGAGTTCTGGATGCGTGGTAAAAAGGCATGTAGTGCTAGATACACAGCCCTTAGGTCCCGAAGATTGATATGGAGTTGCTTCTCCTGAATTGTCCATTTGCCGCTTATTTGGAGATCCTAGAGGACAGCTCCCCAGCCTTCCAGGGGTGCATCCGTGGTGATCACCAGAGGTGCTGCTGGAAGTAGGAATGGCAGTCCTATAGACAAATTCCTGTGATTTCTCCACCATTCCAGGCTCTTGGATATTTGCGGTGTTATCTTCACAATGTCCTCGAAAGAACCTGTACTCTGTGTCCATTGGTTCGTGAGGGCTTCTTGCAATGGGCGCATCCTGAGTCTGCAGTGAGGGATGAGGAGTGTACAAGAAGACATCATTCCTAGGATTGATTTGTAGGTTCGAACTCTTAGGGACTTCCTTGATGCCACAGCCGTGGCCAGAGATATTATCCTGTTTTTCCTGTCCTTTGAAGGAAATGCCCTTGCGCATTCCGTGTTCAAGGTCGCCCCGAGGAAGGTGATGTTTCTTGTTGGGGTCATGCAGGATTTCTCGTGATTGAGAGTCAATCCTAGCTGCTGAAAGAGATTGGTGCAGGCGTTGGAGGATTTGGTTGCACCTGCAGCTGAAGGTGCCTTTACCAGCCAGTCGTCGAGGTAGGGGAAGACTTGGTGACCCATTTGGCGCAGGAAAGCTGCCATAGGTGAAAGGCACTTGGTGAAAATCTGCTGTGCCGATTTGAGGCCCAACGGTAGGACTTTGAATTGGTAGTGCTGCCCTGCCACCTCGAATCTCAGGAATTTTCTGTGCCCCTTGAGAATCGGGATGTGGTAGTAGGCATCCTGGAGATCCAAAGATGTCATACAATCTCCTGTTTCCAGTATGCCTAGTATTTCTTGGATCGTCACCATCCTGAACGACTGACTCTTCAGGAAAGAGTTTAGTGCCCTGAGGTCCAGTATGGGCCTCCACTCTTTCTCCTTCTCGCGTATAAGAAAGAAGTGGGAATAGAATCCTTTCCCTCTTTGAGACGAATGAACTCGCTCGATCGCTCCTTTCTTCAACATCGCAGATATTTCCTGGAGCAGCAGGCGTAGATGTTTGTGCGGAAGCCTGCGGGGAGGGGTTGCTCCAGCCAACTGGCGGAACCTTGTCATTGCGATATCCATCGCGCAGTCTATAGTTTCTGAAGCCGATTCTTCACCATCTAGCAGAATCCTCTTTGGATGAATCTGGCAATTCCGACAGGTATGGGGCTATGTGTGCCCACAATTGTCTATGATAGCGTCCCAAGAGCGCTAGGGCGTTCGCGGCCTTTACCATCATTGCCGACATTGAGGAAAACCTGTTCCCAATGTTGTCCACTCTTTTCCCCCCCTTATCAGGAGGAAGCGACAAAGGGGCCGAAGGATTCCTGGAGATCTTCTGGGTCGCCTATGTCACTACGGAGTCCGGCTTAGGATATCCTGTTAAACACGCCGGTGCTGTATCTGGCGCCCTATACCCCTTCTGACTATAGGTAATCGATAATCGTTAATGACCTTAATGCTTTCTTGAGAGGTTCTATGAAGTCATACAAGAAGCAGTCCTGTTCTTGAGAGGCCATTGAGATCTTAAAACGTTGAGCAGCCTTCTCTACCACCTTATAAGAGATTCCAGAATTGTCGGAATTTCCCTCGTCGACGAGCCAGTCGACGAGATCGCAGTCATAGACTATGCCGTCGTAGACGACGCCATAGACTATCCATCGTAGACGAGCCATCTTAGATGAGGCCGTCGTAGACGAGGCCATCATAGACGAGGCCATCATAGACGAGGCCATCATAGACTAGGCCATCATAGACTAGGCCATCATAGACTAGGCCATCATAGACTAGGCCATCATAGACTAGGCCATCATAGACTAGGCCATCATAGACTAGGCCATCATAGACTAGGCCACCATAGACTAAACCACCATAGACTAGGCCACCATAAACTAGGCCACCATAGACTAGGCCACCATAGACCAGGCCATCATAGACCAGGCCATCATAGACCAGGCCATCATAGACCAGGCCATCATAGACCAGGCCATCATAGACCAGGCCATCATAGACCAGGCCATCATAGACCAGGCCATCATAGACCAGGCCATCATAGACGAGGCCATCATAGACAAGGCCATCATAGACGAGGCCATCATAGACGAGGTCATCATAGACAAGGCCATTGTAGACTAGGGCCTCGTCGACGCCGTAGACAGGCCGTCGTAGCCGAGCAGTCATAGACGAGGTCGACGATGGCGATGCCGTCGTAGACGAGCCATTGAAGACAAGCCCTCGTAGATGAATCCATCGTAGACGAGGCCATCGTAGACAAGGCCATCGTAGACGAGGCCATTGTCAACGCCGTAGACAGGCCGTCGTAGACGAGCAGTCATAGACGAGCCATCGTAGACGAGCCATCGTAGATAAGCCATCGTAGATGAGGCCATCGTAGACAAGCTATCGTAGATGAGGCCATAGTAGACAAGCCATCGTAGATGAGGCCATCATAGATGAGGCCATCATAGATGAGGCCCTCATAGACGAGCAGTCATAGACGAGGCCGTCGTCGACGCTCTCATCGTCGACGAGCCATCGTCGACGAGCTGTCGTAGACGAGCCATCGTAGACGAGGCCATCGTAGACGAGGCCATCGTAGACGAGGCCATCGAAGACGAGGCCATCATAGATGAGGCCATCGTCGACGCCATAGACGAGGCCGTCGTCTACGAGCCGTCGTAGACGAGCCGTCGTAGACGAGCCATCGTAGACGAGCCATTGTAGACGAGCCGTCGTAGATGAGCCGTCGTAGACGAGCCATCGTAGACGAGCCATTGTAGATGAGCCATCGTAGACACGACCATCGTAGAAGAGGCCATCGTAGACAAGGTTGGCTTCTTAGTCTTTACCTCAGACGGTATAGAAGACGCCCTTCTGAAGGGTCCTATGACCAGAGGAGGTGATTTTGACGGCACAGAAGTCGTCTTTTTTACATGATTTTTCTCCAAAAGCCAGTCCTTTACTCTCCTTTTCCACAGAGTGAGGAGATTTTGAAGGACTGTGCCCAGAAGACCCATGAGTGGTCTTTTTGAGGGCCTTCTCAGGACGTTCCCCTGAGGAATGAGTCTGAGGAGATTCTCTTCTCTTTTGAGGTCTCCTAGACGTTGAGGACAACGCCTCATCTCGGTCACTGGAGAAAATAAAAAACCTCCTTTCTGGTCTTAGTGTCTCAAAAACTTACTTGAGAAAGTGCGACAGACTTTCAGTCCTTGGCCTGCGGTATAGACAGTAACTGCAGTCGGTGTGAGGATCAGAGCAGAGCAACCTCTTCCTTACCAGACCTTCTTTAAAGAATGTATTTGAAGATAATCCATAGTAGAAAAGAATCCTTGACAACAAAGTCATTTAATGAAGTGAAAAAACACAGAATCTGAGCAGAGCTCAGAGGAGACTCCCTTAGCACAACGTGCGGTAGAAAATCTGAGAGACTGAGGCTCCTCTCAGGAAGGTTCTAGAGGGAGGTGATAGCTGATTGGCTGGCTCTAAGAGTTTGGTCCTTTTTACATAAGGACAAGGATAGGCTACTAAGGTGACGGGGAATGATTCAGGCATGTGAATCTATGAAAGACACCCCTAATACTGGATAATCGGCACTTTTGTAAAAAATTGCTGCATTTTTACATAAGTGCCCGTGAAAATGAAGCAAAGGCTTATTTGTTAGAAATAAAGTTGTATTTATTTATCTAATGTATTTTAAGCGGGGCTTTTCCTTGGTTTTCCAGATTACATAGGTTGGAGAAGTGCTGTGCACAGAACACGATAAAAGGGAAGCAAGGGCTGTTCTGGTGGCTGACATGAGGGCGTGCACACGAGTGCTACTAGAAAATAGAAACCAGTGAAGTTACTGATCAGGGTCTATACTGTATTACAGAAAAACAATATAAACCCTAGGTATCCAAAGGACCTGGAGTAAACACTATTACAGAACAGAAGCGGTCCCTACGGAGGTGAGAATAACAACAAGTATCAGACAATCCAATTAAATCAAAACAATATTTTTAATATGTAGTGATCCATTAATAAATAAAAGTGCAAAAAAAGTACTGTAGTGGGATGTGAGTTTTGAAAGGTGGGATCATCGCAAAAAGTTTAATGTAAGCCTGAGTAACTGTCACTCAAAAGAGTGATGTCTATCAATAAATAAATCAAACACATGAAGTAGGCCCCCACTGTAGTCTGGAATGGTTCTCGAGAGGCAGAGATATAAACAGCGCAGAATATTGCTAAATACTGGAAGGGTTATAAGTAAAAGTACGCCTGTCAGGATAATATCCAAAATCCCGGGACAAAGTCAGGCGGCTGGGGCTACCACACTGGCCAATCTGAAAGATCTCTGTATTGATAACCTATACAGATGAGAACCGGATCTCGAATGTACTCAACTTTAGCCTGCAAATTTACAATTTAGAGACCGGGTGGGAAGGCAGGTGGTCCCAGAAGAGTAAATCACGCCTTAAATATACCAAATTATTAGCAGATTTGTTTACTTGCTTTCACTAAAGTGTCTAGACACTGCCCTGATCAGTGGCCGCACACTGTGGAAGATGGTCAATGTATTAGCAGTGATTCGCTATTAAAAAAGATGAAAATGGATAATTATGAGTAAAATCGAGTGTCGCAAAAATGCAGCTAAATTTCCTTATTTGTGCCGCTAAATTTCCATATTTGTGCCGCTAAATGTACTAATCCATGCCGCTATATCCTGGGGGGTGTGATTAAAGAGGAAGAATGACCCCAATCCATAACTTTGCTCCTCAAGGCAGGAAGAACAAATAACTGTGCACCACGATATAACAAAACATCCCTCAACTGCAAGGAGGCGTCCAACAACCAGGGGCTTGTGTCGACGGCAGACAACAGCACCTTCACGTCTGCCTCAAAATCCTCAAAGGAGACACAACCAATAATTCTCTCAGCTGGTATAATACACCCCTCACTAGAAGGAACCTCCATACACAACAGCGACATATGAATGCGAGACAATGCATCAGACTTCACCTGCTGAGCAGCAGGTCGATAAGTGATGGTAAAATCTAATTCATTAAAGAACAACACCCATCGCATCTGCCGACGTCCCAAGGGGGAATTGTGAATGAGTTACCACTACTTTTAAAATGGTGGTAAAGTATTACAGTTTTGCGACCAAAATTTAGTTGCAAAACAGTAATACATACCATACCGATTCAGTATATGGAAGGGATGTCCAAAACATACCACTGCCAAATACCGAATCGCAAACTGCAATTAACAAGTTACTGAATCCTATTCTGCATTTTGTACATCTAAAAAAAACATTTTTCCAGTCGTAAATGGACCATTTGCGATAAGAAAAATGCTTTGTACATCTGGCCCCAAATGGCTAATGCAGGAAAGTGGCATTTTCAAAATTGTATTTTAAAATAAGAGGATTTTTCATTATAATTCCAAAGACACTAAACATGAACTGGTAATCTGTTCCCATCTGGAAGTTATAGCTTATTAAATGTAATAAGGTAACTCCAAGTTTATCCTAAGGGGGAAATAGGCCTTGCAGTAGTGAAAAACAAATGTAAGAGTTTTGTTTACTACCACGACATGTACAACTGAAAAGTATATGTCCAACTTTTTTAATAGATTGCACCCTGCCTATGGGTGGTTCAAGGCCTAACCTAGGGGGTTACATTCGTATTAAAGGAAGATTTGGGCCTGGCAAAACGGAAGTTTTAAACTTCACAAATGTTGCAATAGCAGGCCTGAGACAGGTTTAAAGGGCTACTTAAGTAGATGCACAATAAGTGCTGCAGCCCCACTAGTGGCATTTCATTTACAGACCCTGGGTACATGTAGCACCTCTTTACTAATGACTTATAAGCAAACTACATATGCCAACCGGGGATAAGTCAATGTTACCCTGTTTTAAGGAGTAGGCACATGCATTTTAGCACTGGTTAGCAGTGTTAAAGTGCATAAAGCCCTAAAGGCATCAAAAATTGAGGAGGAAGGCAAAATGTTTTGGGGGGAGACCACCCTAAGCGGGACTGGTCTAAAAGTAGTATTTGTGGACCATGATGAATGCCTGATACCTGAAGCAAAAGTTGACTGTTATTTCTGGTTTCAATGCCTATGTTGGCCTGAACTAGACTTAAGGGCAGAAGAAGCCATCCCAACAACATATTAGGAATACTCTTTCCGCTGCTCTGAGATAGAGTAAAGATCATTCATGGCCATGCTACCTGGTTTTTTGTGAGATTTGAAGGTCAACACAGAATGCAGTAGACATACCTGTAAACTTGAGGACATGGTGTCCTCATCACAGTACCTAGCTGTGTACCGTAGCACTAAAAGAAACTTAAGTGACATGCCCAGAACTCAAGGTGTAGTAGCACACAGTCAATTAATGAGTAGTATTAAATACCCCTATGTGGTAATTTTGCCAGTGTGCAGACGATTTACTAAAGGCAGGAATGACTGCATTCTTTTGCTTTGGTTAGGAAAACCAACAGTGTTTTTGCTGTTCTAAACTGGTATTTATGTCCAATTTACTAAATGATCCAATTTACTAAATGATCAGCATAATGCACCCAATTAATGATGGAGTTAACTAATCCATATAGAGGCAAATTAGCATAGCAACTAAAAGACACACTTTCTACCTTCTGAATAAACAAAATATATTTATTACATGAAAATAATTTTTGCTCTACTGGCTGTATTTATAGTACTAATACATTTAAATAAATATGTTTTATTCATGTGAGCACAGCGCCCAGACATAGCCTTAAATGCACAAGAAAGCTACTGACAAAAGGATAGCTGAAGACCTTTGCTTCATGTGAAAATTGTAAATGGCTCTTGGCCAAGTATTTCCCATCAAACTCTATGAACAGAAGTGCCCTCGTACCTTGAACGGAGAGCCTCAATTATGTGATTAACATATGTTATATTTTGATCAACATGCATACTTCTGTTCAGCAACTATATGATTTGGGGAATAAACGATGTTATTTATAAATACAACGGCTTCTTACTAGAAAGCTCTGACTAACCAATATTGCAGATCTTTGAATGCATGTGTTTTTTCCTGGTCTTCAAAATAATTAGTTTGGTTTAAAATACTTCATTAAGTTGTTAGGCTGTGGTGATCTGTCTGAGGTTTTTTTCCTTTTGGGTGTCTTTATGGGTTGGTTTCGTTTATTATGATGCATTTTGGAAACAGTGTTCTTTTGACTCCATTCCGCTATGAGTTCTTGTTGTACAGAATGAGGGAGTTCTGAAAAGACCATAGGGTTCACACCAGAAGGAAGAGATGCATCAGTCTCACCAGGATTCACATGCTGTTCATCGTGACAATATATGTCCATAAACGATACAGGGTCGCTTGAAGACTGGGGCTGTTGAAAAATGTTTTTTATTTCAGAGTCTGGGGAAAGGTCCACTGAATGGTCACTGGGAGGCGAGAAGGCAGGTGGTTCTGTGGCCCCTTGCTTTGAGCTCTGACCTTGAACCGCATTTTCATGCCTTCTAACTGAATTAAGTGCATCGGCAACAAAAGTAGCAATCTGTTTCTCTGATGTGGACAACACTGATGCATTGGGCAATGTACTTTGATTGTGTTCAGCAACTTGCAGGGAATTGATGCTGCAATTGTCTGTCTTGATAGTTGTTGGGCTGACAACCTTTTTGGGTGCAAAAAATGAGATAATTCCTTTAGAGCTTGATGAAGGACGACTCAACACATTACTTGTAGAAGCCACTCTCCCACGAGTGCTGGAAAGGATTTCCTTCTTGATGTCTTCTGGCAACTGACTGAAAACATCATGGTCAACTCCCTCAGGAAGCGACTGCTGTGGAAGTGCCTCTATACCTTCCACTTTATTGGTACTTGAAGGGTATATTTGGCTTTCCATGGAAGGTCTGCTAATGTTGTGCTTCACATCTTCCACCTCAGCAGGATGCATTTTCTAGGAAATCAAGATGCAAATTAAAATGTATTAGGTAACAAATACAAAAAAAACTGCATACATGGTAACTGGAAATATGAAAGATAAATTTATGGTTGAGAACGTAAAATATTTATTGTCAACAACTTGTATTAAACTTAAGACAATATCAAAATGATTCGTAGCAGTTAATACAACTCAAACAAAGCTTCTAGTACGATGGTCAGGGATTTATTTTAGACAATGGCAACTTTTCAATAGCAACGCATTTAGAAAACCAAGCCCAAAATAAACTAGAGTTTTGCAATGTGACTGTGGTTTGACATTGTAAGAAATGGGATTTCTGGTTGGTTAAGGTTTGCACCGAAGCCAGGCACGAACTACTACTCTAGTCAGGATAAGGGAGTTACACTCCTAAAATAACCTCTGCTCACCCCCTGGGTAGCTTGGCACGAGCAGTCAGGCTGAACTTAGAGGCAGGGTGTAAAGCATTTGCACATAACCAACAGTAATACAGTGTAAGCACTACAAAAGGACACCACACCAGTTTAGAAAAATATCCAATATTTTTATATACTTAAACAAGACCAATTACAATAAAAATCCACAATACAGTACTTTAAAAATAGTTGCTTTACCAGATGTCTCTTAAATGGCACAATTACGTTGAAAACACAGTTTGTATGAGTCGGTAACTCGGTCGCAGTCTACTGCGATGCTGAAAACAACAGAGTCTCACAGTTCTAGCTGACCGCGTCAGTACGGGCCAGCAACAGCGGGACAGACTCGTTTACAGTACCTTTCTTGGTGGGGCCCACACAGAGGTGCGAGTCGGTCTTGGCATCCATTGAGGTTTCAATACAAAGTGGCAGCGTGCACGGTGCAGTGTCCCTCGATGTGGGCGAGCAGCGGCTCGGTTGCGATCGTCCAGACGGCATCGGTGAGATCATGGCAGGCGGTGCAAGGCGAGACGGTGCTTGATGCAGTGCTGACCAGTTGCGATGCAGGTGACAGAGCCGGTCGTGGCGTCCGTCGTGGTTATGGTGCAAAGTGGAAGTGGTGCAGGGTGCGGTGTCCCTCGAGCAATGGCTCAGTGACGATCGTCCAGACGGCGTCGGTGAGACCAAAGTGGGCAGTGCAGGTCGAGCCGGTGCTCAATGCGGTGTTGGCAAGTTGCGATGCAGCGACAGAGCCTTCTGGCGGGAATCGGTGCTGGCCGAGCCGGATAGCTGTATGTGACGAGGCGGTCATGGGCATCGAGCCAGCGTTGACCGAGTTGGTGAGACCAGGCCAGCGAAGTGAAGCGAGACGGTGCTGGTTGCGGTGCCTCTCGATGCGGTGCAGGCAACGGCTCGGTGACGATCGTGCAGACGGCGTCGGTGAGACAAAGGCGTACGGTGCAGGGCGAGTCGGTTCAGCCTGCGGTGCCTTCAGGACACAAGGCCAGCGGCGGAGTCGGCAGACTGAGTCGGTCGTGGTTCCCTCTTCTCTGTGGCAACTGAAACAGCGGTTCCAAGAGCGGTACCCAAAGGTTGGTGAAGTCTTTGCAGTCTCCGAGACTTCTTAACAGGAGGCCAGCTCGGGTCCAGGCCCTTGGAAATGCTCAGCACAAGTAGGGAAAGTTCAGTCCAGCCTTCCCCTGCACCAGGCAGAAGCAGCAGCTGCAGGCCAAACCAACAAAGCAACAACACAGCAAAGGGGCAGTACTCCTCCTGGCAGCTCTTCCAGCTCTTCTTTTTGGCAGGTTTCTTGATTCCAGCGAGATCTCTGAAGTCTTTTATATCCCTGAGACTTCCAACAGGAGATAAGCTCTACTTCAAGCCCTTGGAGAAAATTCTAACAGGACGATGATGAAAGCACAGTCCAGTCCTTTCCCTACTCAAGAAAGAAGCAACCACTGCAGGCCAACCCCTCAACATGCAGCATAGGGGCAGTACTCCTCCTCCAGCTTCCCAGTCCTTCTTCCTGGCAGGTTCCTTAGTTCAGAAATAATCTAAATCTCTGTGGTCTGGGCCCCAGTATTTAAAGCAGCAAATCCTTTGTCCTCTGAGGCAGAGGGTCCTGTACCTAGTTCACACCAGTTCTGGGTGCATTCTGCCAGTGTGCACCAGGGAAGGCCAGGGTCATCAGACGCACCACAGGAGGTGGAGCCAGCATTGTATAAGGCAGGCACAGTCCTATTCAGACCCAGGTGCGACTCCTCCCACCCATCTATGTGTAGATGTGCGTATTCAGCCCTACTGACTCATCCTGTCTCCCCCACCCCTGTCACTCACAAACCAGACAGACAATACACAAGCTAGCAGAGGCAGGCTGGATGGTTAGGTAAGAAAATACCTACTTTCTAAAAGTGGTATTTTCAAACACAGAATGTTAAAACCAACTTCACTAAAAGATGTATTTTATCATTATGAGTTCCGGCATATTAAACTCGAATTTCTACCATGTTCCCTGAGTCAGTTAGGATCATAGGATGTAATGATCAAACTGCCCATTCTGGCTTATGGAGAACAGGTAGCCTTGCAATAGTGAAAAATTAAGTAGGCTGTAATTCACTATCAGGACATGCCAGACACACCAGCGCATGTCCTACCTTTTACGTACAATGCACCCTGCCCATGGGGGTACCTTGGGCCTACCTTAGGGGTGACTAACATGTAGAAAATGGAAGGTTTAGGGACTTGCAAGTGTGTGCACTTGCCAAGTCGACATGGAAGTCCCAGGCTGCGCACAGGCTCTGCGATGGCAGGCCAGAATTACACTTTACGGGCTGTTTGCGTGGGTGGCACAATCCAGTGCTGCAGTCCACCAACAGCATTTGATTTAAAGGCCCTAGCACTCGCAGTGCACTTTACTAGGGACTGACACAAAAATCAAATAAGCCAATCATGGAAATACCAATCCATAACGCAGTTTACAAAGAGAGCACATGCACTTTAGCACTGATTAGCAGTGGTAAAGTGCCTAAAACCAACACACACAGGTCAGGAAAAAATAGAAGGAAAAAGCATAAAGTTTAGGGATAACCCTGCAAAAAGGGCCATTTCCAACAGACATCTATTAATTTGTTTTGTGACCAGTGCTGAAAGCCATGTCAATAACCTACATTTAACCGCTGCATGAAATTGTGCATACAGTCCTCTGCACCAAATTGAACCTAAGTTTATTTATATCCACTACAACGTACAACTGACTTGCAAAGGGTCCGATGTGCAAGGCAGACTACGCAGTGCACAACTGACATAGAAGGCATTGATAATTTTTGGTTGTGGATTTTTACAAGACATGCCCTAAATCAAGTATACAATGGTAACATAGTAGATATTAACATGTTTTGGCAAAGACAATAGGTTGTGCATTAGGGACCAATTGGCTTTGCCAATGGCTGTACAGCATCCCTAAAGCTGTTCTGCATTGCTAGAGAGAAAGGAAAAAAGGTACTATGACATAGCTACGTTATTTTGTAAGTGCGGCTGTAAAATGGAACGCGTCCATTTCTTTTTATTTACTGTTCTGAAATGGATCCGTAAAAAAAAAAAAAAAAGAAAAGGCACAAAAGTGTATTTTTTCCTTAAAA
Source organism: Lissotriton vulgaris (assembly GCF_964263255.1). Taxonomy (NCBI): domain Eukaryota; kingdom Metazoa; phylum Chordata; class Amphibia; order Caudata; family Salamandridae; genus Lissotriton; species Lissotriton vulgaris. Next base: position 269,844,989 of record NC_141689.1, on the reverse strand, counting down.
GCGGGTGGGGGAAAGCAACACGGACAGCATGTGGAGCGAAGCAACATGGAGGGCGCAGGTGGGGGAAGCAACACAAGGGTATGGGGGCGGACGCAACAAAGAGGGTGGAGAGTAGCACCCAGGGAGGAGAAAGCAACTTAGAGCATAAGATGACAAAAGCACACAAGTCCAAGAGCAACCGGGAGCTGAGGGGGGATAGAAACACATGATGGGGACAGCTGGAAAGCACATATACTCTTGTTGAGTGCTTAAGTGAAAAGAAAAACGTAGTTCCCTAAATGTGAGCAGTGGAAGATAACAGATATAAAATGCTATGTTCTAGGGAAGGGACGGACACAACATAGACCGGGCAAGCCAGTAGATGAGAAGCAAGCAAATAATAGCAAAAAATGGTAAGCTGTGGGAAGGTTCTAAAGGTAACTGTAAGATCTGATAAAGTGGTAAGCAACCTATGCTTAACCTAAGAATTAAATACCACTGAGGGAACAGTAATACAAATGTACTATCTCGTGGTGCTTCAAAACATGTAGATACTGCTTCAGTGGAAAAAGGTGAAAAATATCTGTCAAGACAAAAGTATCAGAGACATCAAAACTGCAAACAAAAGTTAAACACCATAAATGTGTAATTATATAAAAATATCTTAAAATGAATATACATTATAACCAAAGTCATTCAATTCTGAAATTGAAATGCTCAAGAAAAAACAAGTTACTTACCTGTACACTGTGGTTCTCCAGCATTGATATCTTTCATAGATTCACATGCTTGAATCTTCCCCGTCGTCATGGTGGGTGTCTCACGGTTTTAGATAATATAGCAGTTTAAAAGAAAAACTCCATGAAAACCTTGAAAAGACCCTTCATGAACTCTTTCATCACTCTATGAGACCAAAGAGAAGGTTTACGAAAGACGGCGACCGGGAAACTACAGAGGAGGGATACCGCACTAATGCACACCGCTATTGAGAAAAACGCACCCGTTTTCATAAGCGTCTCAGCATTTGGATCCCCTCCCGGTACAGCCTAATACATACCCGTAGTAAGCGCTATTTCTGGAAATTTTGACCTTACCTATTGGGCGGAGCATAGCAGCAAGATTGTCTCTTGCACCTAATACAACTGGATGTACCATTCCAATTAACCATTATATTTGAGGACACAAACACTCAGTGAATGCTACTACGAATACCAGACTGTTCTCAACTCACTCTATCTGAGTCGAGTCTAAAGCCCTGAAGAGTCGTGTTGTCTCACCTGTACACGACGAAACACGTGTCAGCTAACTGTGATTGTTCTTCAAGTCTGGATACATTAAATCGTCATCTTGCTGTGACAAGAAAAACACTGAAGAATCTGCTTCTGTCTATTTAATTACATTTGTCATTGTATTATTGTGTTGAAACCCTATTGTAGTTGCGAGAGCACAGCTGTTGTACTGTTGTTAAGTCATTGACTTTTTTAGACGGTTAAGGGTGTTTTCCGTCTGCTCTTCACGCACTACCCATCGACTAACTTAAATTACACACTGTAACGTAGAATTTGAGGCAGAGCGCCCCTGGTATCCGAATTCTCTAAAAACCCCTGAACAGCTGTTTCCAAAGAGAAGGTTGCCCCGGCTTCTGCGATATCTTGAGATTGCCGCAAGATGCACCTTTAAAGATGAATGTGATAATCCTGCTTTGGCTAAATGCAGTAAATATGGAAGAATTTGTTCTGTAGTTGAAAGCAAAGGGTGTAGAGAGCGATCCAAACACCACTGGCAAAACCTTTTCCACTTTGCCGCATATGTCTTATTGGTGGAAATTGCTCTTGAGTGAGTCTGAATATCCTGACATTCCTGAGGGATATTCAAGGATTGGAATGTGCGGTCATGAGGTTCCAAACTGGTAAATTCAGTGAGCTTATTTGTGGATGTACCACTTGTCCTCTGTTAATCGATATCAGATTGTGCACCGGCGGAAACTGCTCCAGAGGACCAATTAACATTTGTAGAAGCTCCGTGAACCAGAATTGTCTTGGCCAATCCGGCGCTATTAGTATCAGGGGGACGGTTCCAATGTCATTTTCCTCAACACCTTCTGAATCAGAGGGAATGGAGTTAATGCATAAGCAAACATTCCCATCCATCGAATTTGAAGGGCATTCCCCCATGATCCTCTTTGAGGGAATCTGCTTGTGAACTGTTTGCTTTTCTTGTTGTTTCGAGTGGCAAACAGATCCAAGCCTGGAGTGCCCCATAGGTGGAATATCTCTAGAAGTTGATGTCAATCCATTTCCCATTAGTAGCAAATGTGAGAAAGTGCCATCTTTCTTGTATGGTCTTTCTTGTATGGTATGCCCCCACTTTTTGCTCAATTGCTGATGTACTTTGACTGAGTGTGCCCTGGGTTCCTTGACAATCAGGTACCCAGGGCCTCTGTTACTTCCCTAAAACTGTATTGAAGCCTAAACCCAATTGGCATCTCTGGCCACACGTCAGCCCATGGTAAATGGTACCCAGGGCACTGTGACCAGAGAAGACCCCAAGGGCTGCAGCACTTATTGTGCCACCCTTAGGGGCCCAGTACCCTGACACACCCACAATGCCTTTGCAGGCTGAGTGTCTCGGAGCAGAACTAAGCAGAGAGTCGACATGGCACACATCTTTGTGTGCCATGCCCACAAACACACTGCCCTGGCATACATCAGTCACCCCTCTAGATGGGTACTCTATGCCAGTGTTGTAGGCACAGGTGCATGAGCCCTTTGCCCCAACAGTACGCAGGGCCATTCCTGGGCACTGTAAGTGGTGTGATGCCATTAAGAGTATATGGTGCTGGGAGGTTGTCATTACGAACTCCACAGCACCATAATGGCTACACTAAAGACTGAGAAGTTTGGTATCAAACTTCTCAGCACATTAAACCCACACTGATGCCAGTGTGGGATTTAATGTAAAATGCACTACAGAGGGCACCTTAGAGATGCCCCCTGAAACCTAACCAACTACCAGTGTCCTGACTGCGTGGCTCCCGAGGCTGCCACCACCAGACATGTTTCTGGACCCCCGAGTCGAGAGCCTGCCGCCCTCGGGGGCCTGAAACAATGCACATCCTGGGACGAGGTGCCAAGCCTCCTCCCCCAGGATGAGCAGGGGAAGCTTCGAAGGCATGCCGCCTTTTGTGAGCTTCCCCAGGCCAATTGCTGTACTCAGAAACTGGCCTCCACCGGTTCTGACCCCCACTCTGGCGGGAAGACAGGCGGGAAACGCCAAGTGAGGAAAGGGGGTGTGCCATCCTCTACCAACCCCACCCCTCAGGTGGGAGAGATGAGGAGAAGCATAACTCCGGGCTCCGGCCATCTTGAAGATGGGGAGCCCTACTCAATCAGAGATAGTTGTAAAGATCAAATCCAGGCAATTTGAAGAAATAAGTTGTTTAATGAAGATTAGTCACAGGGACCTCCAGCTCCATCTTCCACCAGCTTCACAGCACAGTTCATCAGTCTTTCTAATCATCACATTCTAAGCTGCCTAGAAATATGTCAACATTCATTTAAGACACCTCTACACATCTTCCCCTTTATACATTTCTTAATCAAATACAATAAAAATAATAATGCTAATATAGAAAACTAACATAAGAACATTTTTTTTCCTTTTGAGCTGACAGAAAGTTACATTACATTTTTTGATAGAAGAGTGTAGATAAAACTATAATGGAAGTTAATCACTCAGCAATTGCTGAGGAGCACAACATTTAGAAATGTTTCCATAACCACCAGAGGGACTCAAAGTATACAGACTTCCAGAGTCAATTAACATTTTCACTCCATTGGAATCTAGGTTGATGACATAATGGGGCTTTTCTAATTTATCATACTTTCTTGGACAATGGTCCAATTATCCATGTTACCATTTGACACGACGTTACGAGCGCCTGCTTGAGAAGCAACTACATCATCAACACATGTAATAAACTCATGAATGTCTTCACAGGAATTATCAATTTAATGTACAGAACTCATTTTTATTCTACAAGCTTTAGCAAGATGACCTCTTTTCCCACATGTTCTACAAATTGCATTCCTCCCCATACATTTAATACTGGAAGCAATATGACCTGGTGCACCACAACGATGGCATTTGATGGGTCGTGTTCCAAAATTTGGTACAAACTTGTTATTTTGGGACAACTCACTACTTTTGTCTTAGTGAGTCTTTTAGCCTTATTGGAAGGTTTTGTTTGCAGTCTACTCAGTGGTTTAACTACCTTAGTTTCATAAACGTCAGCATGTATTTCTGAATCTTTGGATAGTGTAGTTTTAGATCCAGAATCCTTGTAGGTCATTGAATTAGAACATTTATCCATCTCCTTTATCCAAATGTCCGTGCTTTCTAAGCCTTTTTCTATTTGTATGGCTTCTTCTAAAGTGGAATCTTTTATGAGTAACTTTTCACGTACTCTTTTATTATTCGCACATCTGACTATTTGATCGCGTATAAGTGAGTCTGCCAACTTTTCAAATTGACAAGTCAAGGATAGGCCTCTTAGAGCAGCAATATATGACACAATATCTTCATCTATTTTCTGAACCCTACAGAAAAACGTATGCCTTTCAAGAACCACATTTAATTTTAGTTATATATCTCTGATCTAACATATGCATAGTCATGTCATATACATTTGTGGCTTGACCATCACCATTTCCAAGCGACACTTCAGGAAGATTCTCGTACAACCGTCGTCCCTCTACACCTAGGTTGTGGAACAATATAGCTTGCTTGCGCACTGGCCCATATTTATCCGCACCTGTGGCAAGAATGTATGTTAAAAATAGTTTTTTCCATTCTTTCCAGGGAATGCTTGGTTCTCCCGGGGTTGGAAAAAAAGTAGGCGGTGCATATAATCCTTGATCCTCCATTGAAATGGTGACCTGCAAAGTAAATGTTAGTAGCTAAACAACAAGCTAACATAAATCAAAATAAGAAAAAGAAAACCTTGTGGAAAGTCCAACTCATGGTGTCCTTTGAACCGCAGATCTCTAAACTTGCTTTCTTCGATTCAGTCTAACAGCCGTTTTCCCGATTTTCACATGCACAAAGTTCGCAGTGCGCTCAACGTTGTAGAATGCGAGTTATCCCAAAATGACAAAATAGCTGCCATGTTACGCTGTTTACGGCAAATTTCTATAGGAATTAGACACCAAAGAGACGCGATGACGTATGCCAGACGTTCCAAGTAGAAACAATTCTGAAGTGGAACATGAAGACGGCCGCGTTCTCCCAGGTCCGGTGAGTAGATGTTTACTTTTGATTGAGGAGTCAGTGGGCACAAGATAACCGTTTTTCACACGTTTAAGTCAAAACAACAATGGTGCCAAAAACGACAAGATGCTTAGGCAATAGATTTCCAAGCACAGCACTGCATGAAAGTATACCGAAGGGCCACCATGCCAAAAACGGAGTTGTTGACAATCCAGTTGTAAGATGCAACGATTAATTAAGTTGTTTAGCACAGTTGTACGGCTGAGTAGTTTTCATTCTTTTTTTTTCAATATTAAGCAAGAGTGAGTGCTTCTAAAATCATGCAACTATAATTGGTTGCCAGTTCCTCATGTATTCAATAAAGAAATCAAATTGAATCACTTTCCATGCAGCCAGTTATCCTTATATTCAATAAAATAGTAAAATTGAATCACTTTCCATGCAGTTTTTAAAGGAGATTAATAATCCTAATGATGCAGGTCATATTTAAATAAATCAAACAAATTAAATCTGTTTACTCACAAAGTGGAAGATGGTAATTTATCAAATATGAATTAGTCCAAGGGTGGAGGTACCAATATCTGCCCCTTGCGCAGAAAGTCCATGGGTTTCCCATGTCACCAGTGTAAAGATCAAATCCAGGCAATTTGAAGAAATAAGTTGTTTATTAAAGATTAGTCACAGGGACCTCCAGCTCCATCTTCCACCAGCTTCACAGCACAGTTCATCAGTCTTTCTAATCATCACATTCTAATCTGCCTAGCAACATGTCTACATTCCATTTAAGACAACTCTACAATAGGCTCCTGCCCCCCTCCCACAAGAAAAGAGCAGGATAGGGGGTGTACTCACCCCAGGACAGGGACCCATTGGTCCCTGCCCTTACCCTACCTGTAACACCCTATATTTTGTATCTAGGGGCACCCTGAAACTTCCTTCCTCAGATCCCGATTTGAAAACAAGAAAGAAGAAAAAGAAGAAGGAAGACCTGCAGTGCAGCTGTCAACAAGAGGACGACACCAACTGACTTGACCCCAGCCCTACTGGCCTGTCGATCCTTAAACCTGCTCCTGCTAAACCCCAGCGTCTCCTGCGGACAGCAACTTTGAAAACCCCAGAGGATCTGCCTGCCTTGCTCATCTAAAAGACTGGGACTCCCATGAGCAGTAGTTCTGCTCAAACAGCAACACCCCTGGTGCCAGCCAGGAACCGTGAATCCAGCACACTGACCACTCGCCGAGCCCGGCCTGTGCCCGAGTCGACAAAGACCACCAGGACATCCCTTGGCGATTGCGACCACGAATCCAGTGCCCAAGGACCCCCCTCGATGACCAAGACGACGCCTGCAGCCTCACAACCAGGGACCCCTCCAAACCCGACCAGCTGAGGGTAAGATTTCCCAACGTTAAAAGACACCCTGCACCCGGCACCCCACGGCCCCATGTGCCCAACTCCTGGGTGCCTACCTATCCTCCAAGATCCCAACTTACCTCTCGAAGTGGAGGTCGCACCTGAAGAATCTCCGTCCCCGAGCCTGAAGCCTTTGTTCAACTTCCAGCTTTCCCACTGTTTGACACTGTGCGCCTGACGGCTCAAAAGCACCCTGCACCCAGCCACCCGAGTGCCCCTGGGAGTGCAACCTCTGACCTAATCTACTTCCCCACTTGCCCTGAGCAAGTGACCAGGAGCCCAGCTCCCACAGTCGTGTGGCCTCCCATTGGCTAACCTTGGGACTGAATCTCTCTCCACCCGGCTGCACCCGTGCCGCTGAGGGTGTAACAACTGTACCTACCTGACCATGGGAGACCCCTGAGTCTATACCCAGAACCTTAACTCTGCCAGTCAAAAACTTACCCAAAAGTTGATAACTCACTTTTCTTCCAAAGGGTAACATTGACTGGTTTCACTTCGAAATTCTTCGAAGTGTGGAGTTTTGAAACTTTAAAATATTCATCTAAAATCAGCTGAATCACGAAAACACTCATCTGTTATCGGGAGAGATCCCAGTGCTGGATCTTGGTACGGCTGAGTGAGCTAAAGAATGGTGATGGATTAAACCCAGATCAGTTGACTGGGGGTGAGTGTTTGATTTGCTCAAACGCTCCGTCCATCATCCCCTTTTGTATCGCTTTGTTCGCCCTAAGTTGGCAGGGTATGCTCAGACGTGAGTCCCTTGCTCACTTGGCCACTGGATTCAAGATAGCTTGGCTGATAAGGATTATAAATCCGAAACCGGTCCCAGGATGCTTGTTTCCGGTCCAGGGAAGACATGGCTTGGCAGTTCGGGCTGGACTGTTCCCATGAGGCACAGGGTCAGACTGATTTGCATATGGCCATGTCTGAACTGGGGTGGCTGAGTGAGCTAAAGAATTGTGATGGATTAAACCCAGATCAGTTGACTGGGGGTGAGTGTTTGATTTGCTCAAACGCTCCGTCCATCATCCCCTTTTGTATCGCTTTGGATCTTGGTGCCCAGCACTGACCCTGAAAAGTAATCATAACTGTACTTACAGGTAACTTGAATTTCCTTCCATAGCATAACATTGCCTGTTTTTTGCTGAAAAAATTTCAAAGTGTCGATTTTTTTAAACGTACACATATTAACTAAAAATCGCCTGTGTGACAAACGCATTCTTTCACGTGTTTACAGGAGATGCACTAGTGCTGGATCCAGGATCCAACACTGAGTAAGAAAAAGTAACGATAACACTACTTACCTGCTAAGTGAATTTCCTCCAATAGGATAACATATGTGAAAAAGTTTCTGTCGACTTTTAAAATACAATAATATTCCTTAAATATCACAACTGTAACCAAAACGCTTTTACTCAACTGTTTACAGGAGCTGTCCCAGGACTGAATCTAGGATCCAGTCCTGTGGTTAGAAAAGTAATCCATAAAGTAATTAATTGCATTTAACTAGAAATTCCCATTGAGCGCAATGTCACATTGTGTTTGAAATTGTGTTGCCTGTTGCAACAACTGTATCTATAGTACTCAAAAGTCTATTGCCTATTGAAAAAGTATTTAACTAAAGTAACTCATTCTGAGAAAGTATATTTTGATACCTATTGTTGGTTCTAAAAATAAAACTATATATTTTTATATAAACCATTGGCCTAGAGTTTAGTTCTTGAGTGTGTGAGACCATTTGCTGACTGAGTGTGTACAACAAAGGCTTTACACTGTCCTCTGATACTGCCTTACTGCGCGACCAAGCTACCACTTTAGAGAGTAAGGTTAGATCTAACTTTAGCCTCTGCCAAACCTCTGGGGACTGTGGACTCTGTGCACACTGTACCTTACTTTGGTCCAGTATATACAGAGCCACTTTCTTACAGCATAGGCTTGACAATCTGCTTAGAGAATCTGCCCACGTGGAGTGGATTCCTGGGACATGCTGAACTTGTAAAGTGATATTGTGCTTCAGAAGCCACTGACAGATTTCCTGCGCCTGTGCCGATAGGGTTTTTGACCTTGTTCCACCTTGTTTTAGAAGATAAAACAAAGTTGTTGTGTTGTCCGTTCTGACAAGGACTGGGGAATCGCGAATTCTGGGAAGAAACGCCTGAAAACCTAAAAACACTGCTTTTAGTTCTAACAAATTGATGTGCATCTTCACTTCTTGACCGTTCCAATGACCTTGTATTTCTAGGTCTTGCAGACGTGCTCCCCATCCTTGCAAGAATGCATCCGTTGCCATTATGTAACTGGGAGACTGAGGTTCGAAAAGTAGACCTGCCGAGAAATTGTTTCTTATCCCCTACCATGACAGTGCTTTCTTTGTTAGAGGAGTGATCCTCGAAAGACCCTTGAGCTTGGACCCATTATAGGTCGAGAAGTTCCTGAAGTGGCCTCATGTGAAGACGGCAATTTGGGACTAACGGAATGGAGGATGAAAGCATTCCCAGCATGGACTTTAACATCCTCACTGAAACTGACTCTTTTTTGCATCTGAGAACTCAGCTTTAAGATTTTCTGGATGCGCTCTTCCGACGGATACGCCTTTGCTTCTTCTGTGTTTAACACTGCCCCTAAACACTGTAGAATCTGGGACGGAATCAGAGAGGTTTTTTCCACATATATCTTTAGACCCAGGGACACGAAAAGATTCCTGCAAGTTTTTAGAGACGTCTGAGTGTCCTGATACGTCGGACTTTTTATCAGCCTCTCGTCCAGATACGGATAGACCTGGTGTCCTTGTTGTCTCACATATGCTGCCACTGGCGCCATGTACTCTGTGAACACTCTTGGTGCGGAACGGAGACCAAAGGGCAATACTTTGAATTGGTAGTGGCACCGCCACCTCGAATCTGAGATACCGTTGGTGTTTGACGTGTATTGGAACATGCAAGTATGCATCTAATAGATCTAAAGAGGTCATATAGTCTCCTCTGTTCAGCATCAGCAGAATTTCTAGCAGCAATAACATTCAGAAGAGCTGCTTTCTGATGTACTTGTTTAAACCTCTTAGATCCATCACCTGCCTCCAGTTGGTACTTTGTTTTTTCCTTATTAGGAAAAAATGTGTGTAGAATCCTTTCCCTCGATGTTGTTGAGGGATCTCCTCAATTGCTTCTTTTATAAGGAGATTCAAAATCTCTTTAGTTCGGATAAATGTTGATGTTTCCTGGGAATGGGAGGTCGGGACGGTGGTCTTTGAATGAATTCTAGGGTGTGACCCTGATGTATAATGTCCAGCACCCATCTGTCTTATGTTATTGACGACCATTGTTGGTAAAACAGAGAGAGGTAGTGGTCCTGATGAGGTTTGATGGTTGACGAGGTCGTTGGCGCCCTGAGAGTGTTACTACCCCCTACCGTTGGCCTGAGATTTTCCTCTAGCTGTTGTCTTCCTTCTGTTCGCCTGTCGCTGGTAAGGCGCAATGGACGATAGAAACTGCTGTTGATTGGTAAATTGTCAATACCCTGGTTGTTGATAGGGCTGGTACATATAAGATTGAAATGGCTGCCTTTGTTGATAATGGCCTCTTGTTCCTCTGCCCCGAAAGGACTGAAACCTTTGCTGTTGAAGAGTTCCTAAAGCACAGCCTTGTCTGTATCTTTTTAAATCCCTTGAAGTGCATCGTCCACATGCTTACCAAAAAGATTTTCTCCATCGAATGGCATATCGAAAATTTTGGCTTAAATTTTTCCTGGCAAAACGAGGTGGCCTTAAGCCAGCCCTGTCTGCAAAGGGTGACAGCCCTTACAATCTGTCTAAAAGCCACTGCAGATATGTCAATGGCTATGGTGATCATTTCAGATGCTACCCTAGCTCCATCCTGAAGTATTTGCGTTGCTTCTTCCTTCTTATCCTCAGGAAGATGAGATAACAAAGGAGCTAAATCAGACCACATTTGTCTGTCATACCTGCTAACTATGGCCAAAGCATTAGAGGCTTTGATAGACGCGGCTGCTATAACGGCAAAACGTTTACCTGCACCATCTAGTTTTCTACCTTCTCTGTCTGGTGGAGCGGAACAACCGGGTTTCTAGATCGCCTCTGCGCCACTTGCTTGACCATTGATTCCGGTCTGCGATGACCTATCAGACATGCCGGAGACTATTCTGGAGCTTAATATTTTATTTCTATTCTCGGGACTAATGCAGTAATAGAAGCTGGATTTTTCATTATTTTTAGGCCTTCCTCCCTTATATCGCTCACCATAGGAATGGTCCGACTTTCTAGCTGAATCTTTGAAATCATATAAGAAAAAGTCTGCCGATTTCACTGGGAGAGGAAGATCAAACCGTTTTGAGGCTCGCTCCACTAGCTTGTGAAATCCTCCAGAGGAGAATTTGATGGGGAAGGCGAAGGCGTTGACGTAGCAACATATCAATGCCATTCATCGCCCACTGGCTCATCCTGCATCAACTATCCTACTTCTGTTTGTTCTTCTACATCGCTCTTAATATAGTCATCTCTGATGGCTATTACTGTAGGAGGGTGTATTTTCTGTGAGGCCTGCGGTGATGCTGCCTCCTCAGCGGATGGTGCAGTTTGTGTCTTGCTTGGATTGTCCGATAAAGTGGCATTTGCTTCTGGAAAGCGCCTATAATAGTCCTTAATCATGTGCTTCAAATCCGTGAGCAATTAAAGTGGCACGGACATCGACTCTTCTCTGGCTATTGGAGGATCATCCTCTTCCTCCTCATACTCATAAGTATCTTGAAAAGATTCATACCTCCGTGAACCTGAAAGAGGGTGGTCTTTAAAAGAGAATTCCTCCTGTAAAATTCATATTTATCGTGATATTCTTCTTCATCTGTGTCTTGACTTTTTATCTTAAGTTGAGAGGGACTGTATCAGGCTCCAAAAGAACCTTCCGCCTTTAATTTCGGCATTAGCAACCAATGGGATGAAGCGGTTAGTCTTTGCTCCAGGATGTCAAATCTGTAGAAAACCTTTCTGCATCAGGCACAACTAAGGTTCTTTTTCCTTACGTCGACGAGCCCTTCGACAGTGAAAACCTTCTTATAGATCCAGTCATCAACGACCTTTGAGAATTGGGTGAATTGAATGCAGTCGTTGAGGTCGTTGTCGTTGTTAATGTTGCTGTCGACGATGCTTTTGCCATCGATGCTTTTGCCATCGACGTCGTCGTTGCTGTAACCGTCGTTGACACTGTCACTCTCATCGACGGATTTGTCGTCAAATGGTCTGTCGACTGAGCCTTTTTTTCTGTAGACTTCTTGTGAGGAGTGTGAGGCACTGAAGAAGATGACTTTTTAGGAACACCTTCAGGAGGTTGCAGTTCTAGTCCCTTGTCCTTAGATTTACTGACTTTCAGTTTTTTAGAGTCCGTTTTTGATACAGTAGGTTCTAATTTTCTTTTTGGAGTGGAATGAGCCTCTTCATCCTCAGAACCAGATTCTGATTCTGATTTCTTTTTCTGAAGCTATGGAATCAAACATGCCTCTCTATCTTCAAGAGTTCTGGCAGAGAAAGTCCTGCAATGCTTACACTCCTTAGAGACAAGTTTAGGGTGCAAGCAATATAAGCAATCTTTGTGGGGGTCCACAGAGAAGAGATTGGCCTTCCCACAAGATCCACAGAAAAGCCTCTTAGAGCTTTCAGTCATCTTGCCAAATGAAGAAAATAACAATAACTCTATTCCAGAGAAATACTGAGATGAAAGCAAGGTCAAAAGTTCACCACAGAGAGAAAAACTGAGCAGAGCTCAGGCAGACTCCTTCTCACACGACGAGCGGTTGGAAATCTGATGTATGGTGGCTCTGCTGGGGATTGTGATCCGAGGGCTGGCGTCTCATTGGCTGACTTTTGGACCATATAATGATGGTGATGGGTTGCCGAAGTGTGATGCATTTGTATTGGTTTTCATGGAGTTTTTCTTTAATACTGCTATATTGTCTAATACCGTGAGACTCCCACCATGACAACGGGGAAGATTCAAGCATGTGATTATATGAAAGATTCAATGCTGGAGAAATGGTTCTCAATGATTGAATGCTTGGTCTAAGATAGGACCAGCCCACACAGGAAGTGGTTTAGCTAGGCCAAAGCGGAAAAATAGTCCTGAAAAGTTTTGCCACTAAATATCTAAAGTCACAGTCCAAATTAGAACTTGTCTATCTGCCTTATTGAGAGGACTCTAAGTGTATTATTTTTAAAGTTCTTAGTGTTCTTTTTCTACAGGACAAATATCATTGCAACTCTTGCTTCTGTACCCATCAGTAAGTTGGAGTAAAAGAATCTTGATTACTGGATAGATGTGTGGAACAGCCATAGCATGTACTTTGGAGCAATCCCTACACAGGTGAGGATTATGCGACCAAAAAGAAATATGCATCCAGAAAAAAGTATGTTGGCAGTTTAACTCTGGACAATGAGAGGATGGGTAAGTTCACCCACACATATACCAGATTTGTAGGTGGTTTACACTTCTTTACAGTTGCAAACTATTCTGCGATGAAAAGACTGGTAAGAAAGAATGAGCAAGGAGGTAGATCTAAGGCAAACCAAGAAACCAAAAAATAATGCAGCAGGGTTTACCACAGAGTGGTTACTGAGGAGAGTCACGTTTACTTACAAAGGTTTACTCCTCTTGCCTCCATAGATTGACAAATTGGAAAAGGTTCTCAATTAGTTCAGAGTAGGGGAGACAATCTGGTTAAATGGCTATTTCAGTATAGTATAATCTCATCTTCTAAGGAAGACCAAGCAGTCTATTGATTAAATTATTTTCTAGGAACTGGGAAAGTAAACATTTCGATGATATGAATTGTCTATTACAGTGATAAAGACTAAAGCGTGTTTACCACTACAACAAAATATATAATAAAAGAACATGTTACTTACTTTCAGTAACAATCTTTCTGGAGGATACTCTAAACACAGATTCCTCACCTTGTGAATACTCCTCAGATGTCAGACAGGGTCTGATAACTTTAGAGCAGTACTCCTGCTTGGGGGCAGGTGGCATCATACAGCTCTGCACAGATGTTCCTCTATGTAAGTGAAGAGCAGAGCTGAATATACAAGCGGCACAAATGTGCACTGATGCCTGTTACTTTGTTAAGCTCTAGTGCACTCAGACGCTGAACCATCAACAAATTGGCATGACTAGGGTGCAGATCTTTAAATTATGGGGCGGGGGAAGAGTACAGTTCACAGAACAGGCAGGTGGGAGGTTTGGTGAGGAATCCGTAGTCAGACCGAGTATCTGAAAGATCATTACCAAAGGTAAGTAACTTGCTCTTCAGGTGGGTACTTCTAACCACAGATTCCTCACTTGGTGAATACATATCATAGCATTACCTCCCATGGGGTGAGTGTGTAAACTGGCTCAAACCAAAAGAAAGTCCTGCAGCATTGAGGAGGCAAAATGCCACCCTCAACGGACCGGACTGTCAAGGTAGTAGTGGTTCATGCAAGTTAGAACTGATAGCCTTAGGGTGGTCCTATCCTAACATTTGCCTGCCTGCCTCCCGCCCTCCATTTTCTGTAGTTGTTGTTGCTGGCTTTTGGACTCTGCACAATTTACCACTGCTTACCAGTGCTAAAGTGCATGTGCTTTCTCCCTAAAACATGGTAACATTAGCTCATACCCAATAGGCATATCGAATTTACTTATAAGTTCCTGGTAAAGTACACTACACGTGCCTGGGGCCCGGACATTAAATGCTACTAGTGGGCATGCAGCACTGCTTGTACCACCCACCTAAGTAGTCCTCTCACCATGTCTCAGGCCTGCCACTGAAGGGCCTGGGCAGGCAGTTTATTGCCAGTTCGACTTGGCATTAAAGTTCCCTTGCTAAGCCTTAAACTCCGCTTTTATTACACATAAGCCAACACTAAGGTATGCCCTAGGTAGCCCCAAGGCAATATTTCTGAGAAGTCTCCACAACTTTAATATTGGTGTATTCAGTACAAACGCACACATTACTAAAAGTACAAAAGAGGATAACCATATTCCTGAAATGTGTCTAGAGACTATCTCTAGGTGTGATTGTGCACAAAATTTATAGTACAGCCAACACGTTATACCTACTAGAAGATTGGGAATAGTAAAGTTAGAAAATGCTAAAATAATGTGTTATATAAAAGTTAAGAATTGATGTCAACTTGATTTTTGTTGATTTGATGGATAGTTTTATTAACTGTTTTGTTTCATTTTGTGTTTCTCAAGCGACACCATGCAATAATACTTCGATGGAGGAGAGGATGATTACAGCTTTGAAACAATTAAATAAATGTGTATGTAATTTGTATTTTAGTCAATGATTAATTAATGTAATCATTGCAAGAAATTACATTGCATGTATCGTTTCCCGCATCTTAACTTTTCTTTTGTGGTTTGCATTTGGTTATCGCCCTTGTGATGCAGGGTGACTAGGGCAAACCCCCTATTTATTTTTTGATCTAGGTAGCCCCAAGGGCTGGGTGCTGTGCAACTAAAAGGTAGGATATGTACTTTTATGTTTTACATGTCCTTAGAGAAATACATAGCTTAATTTGTTTTTCTCTGCTGTGAGGTCCACTACTCTCATAGGCTAACATTGGAAATTCCTTAAAATACATTTTAGGTATAATTCCTAATTAGAGAGGACTAGCTGCATCATGTTTCATATCTCTGGAATGATAATGATAAATCATCTCTACTGGTGAAGATGAATATAACATTACAGTTTTAGAAATGCCACTTTTAGAATGTGTCCATATTGGGGGTTGGACCCTAGCACTATCGACCAGATTGGGCCCCTTCAATTTGAATCAAGTACAAAAGTATATGGTTGTGATAGTTTAAAAGTACTTATTTCAAAGGACCAAGTCAAATGAATTCATAACCTTGGTCTGTGTATGTATTTTACATTCAACTATACAAATAATGACATATTAATGTATTATAGTTTGAGATGTGTCCAACAGAACAACTAATGTTCAGTGAAGATCTTTCTTTTTATGGATAAACCGATATATTGACCGAAAGTATAGATAAATCAACATACAGATATTTGAAGAAAAATATGTATTTTTGCAGAAGAAAAACCGTTTAAACACAAAAATATTTTACAGAAAAAAATTACAATCACAGCAAAATTGACTTGATTTGAACCAACATAATTCAGTGCAATGACAATACCAGTCATAGGGGATTTTAGAATACCAGAAGTGATTGTCACAGATGACGGAATTATTGTGACCCTCTTGGAGCAGGCTAAAGGGTTATTGCAAATATGCTCAGTAATGAGATGGATATTTTGATTATATTCTCCATCAGCCGTATTTAAAAACGGTCTGCTTCTGCCCTAGCCTTTGTCATTGACGTGTTTCGAACCCCTACAATTTATGGGTTCTCTTCAGGACCCACACTAAATGTTTTCTGTGTAATAAATAATATTTACAATAAATTTGCTAATGTCTGCCTCCAGTCATGTTCGATAGTATATACAAATTTACAATTATGGCGTTTTACCTCAATTTTTTTTTTGGGAAATGTCAAAGAATTATTTCTTCTTTTTCTTTCCTTGTAGAAGGCCATAAATCGTATTCAATATCGATTTGGAGTCTGTGAACATTGTATTCACGGTGTTAGTCTCATCAATACCTTGATGACGGGAGAAGTCATGTATAATACTAACTGGTACCGCAAACAAGTTCAATCCAACAAAAGAAATTCAAGATGAAATTTCGGAAGTCTTGCAAGAAGGATTTGAAGAGGATTACTTGGGTCCCAAAGAGTTTGAATAATGGTCCCTACTTGGACAGGGTGCATCCCTCTACAAACTAGGGACCACATTTCTAATAATGAACGTATATACGGACTCCCACATAGCTGATTGATAATAGTCCAAGACAGCTACTCCATGTGCTAGTACAGTGGTAACAGCCTTAGCTGTAGTAAGATGAACCTGTAAGCCATCTGGAGGCTGCTTCTTCACTTGTGCGTAGCAGATATTTGTGCAGAGAACAATCCATCAGGAGATGATCCGATTTTGCACTACCTTGCTCTTCTTTACCCCCGGGAAACTCATAAAGAGCTGATCGTCTACTAGATGGTCTTTGGTGCAATCATTATAACAGCTTTGTGCTCACTTGGAGTCCAAACGCAAGGGACGAGGTGGGGCAAAGAATGCCAGAAGGGTGGTAGACTGTTTGACATGAAATGGAGGGATCACTTTCGACTGGAAGGTAGCACAGGTCCTGAACACCACTTATATGGGAAGAATGTTGTACAAGGAGGGTGAACTCACAAATATGAACCCTTGAGCATAAAGTACATTATTAGCCTATCTGGGAAAAAACACCCACCTTTTCCTTTTATAAAACAGTTTCCCTCACCCACCAAAGGCATGCTTCATCACTGGGGAACCTCCTTGTATAATGATGTCTAGTCACTATACGGGCTACAACCCCCTCACTGAGAGGGAGGAGCTCAGGGATGTTTTATGTACTAAGAGAGGTATATACTAAATACCCAATTTTGGAGTTTGGGGCTGTGATGCCAGCAGAGCAAGTGAAGAAAAAGTGATTAAAACGAACTACATGGTTTGCTGCAACACTTTATTAGGGTGACCCAGGGCTAGAATAAAAAAAAATGGTGGCACTGCAGGACTGATTAAACCCGCTTTTGTGTCACATGTTATGCCAATGAGAAGAAATGCGTTACTTACCTGTAACAGCAGTTATCCAGTATTGGTGTCTTTCATAGATTCACATGCCTGAATCATTCCCCGTCGTCGAGACGGGAGCCTCCGGTAAATAAAAAAGTAATGTCCTATAGACATACATAGAGAAAATAGGCCTAAGGGCCTCCCCTTAGTAGCCTTTCTTTGTCCTTATGTAAAAAGGACCAAACTCTCACAGTCCGCCAATCAGCTCCGACCTCCCTCTAGAACCTTCCTGGGAGGAGCCTCAGTCCCTCAGATTTTCGTACGCACCCAGCTAGGTTGGCGTAATATTGTCCGAGAGGGATGTGAGTCCTTCCAGGGGAGGCGGGAGGGTTGCATGTGAATCTATGAAAGACACCAATACTGGATAACTGCTGTTACAGGTAAGTAACGCATTTCTTATCCAGTATTTGGGTGTCTTTCATAGATTCACATGCCTGAATCAGAATAGCTAGCAATTAGATATGCACATTTGTGATGTAATGTCGCTCTGCAGTCATGTTAGACAATGCATATATTATCACATAACATGGAATGATAGCATAAGTAAAATACCACAAGAGCAAAGAATGTGCATACCTGGATGGCGGGATGTAGGAAGGCTCACCTCACTGAAAGAGATGGCGAAGCACCGCCTGGCCCACTGCCGCATCCTTCTGAAGTTCGATATCCAGGCAGTAGTGTCTGGAGAAAGTGTGCGGTGACTTCCAGGTCGCCGCTCGGCATATGTCCAAGATTGGCACCCCAGCGAACAGTGCTGCTGACGTGGACATCGCCCTGGTGGAATGAGCAGTAATATGATCAGTCAAAGGCCGCCCGGCCTTGTCGTGGCAGAATGCAATCGCCGAGGAGATCCATTTCGAGATGCTTTGCTTCGTGAGAGGCAGGCCCATTCTTGGACTGCTGTATGCCACGAACAGTTGTGAAGATTTCCTGATAGCCTTAGTTTTATCCAGGTAGAACTTGAGGCATCTTTGGAGATCCAAAGAATGCAGAGCTCTTTCTGCTGCTATGGAAGGGTTCGCAAAGAAGGACCTAAGGACAATTGGTTCATTGAGATGAAAGTCCGAAGGCACTTTGGTATGAATTTAGGGTTCGGTCTCAGCACCACCCTGTCCTGTCGGAACTGCAGATATGGTTCCTGAATGGACAAAGCTTGTAGCTCGCTCACTCTCCTGGCTGATGTTAAGGCGAGCAAGAGTGCCGTTTTCCAGGAGATGTATTTGATAGATGCCCGATGAATGGGTTCAAACGGATGTCTCATGAGTTGGTCGAGCACCAGATTCAGTTGCCATGTCGGAGGGACTTTCCGAGGCCTCGGAAAGGATCTGTAGAGCCCCTTCAGGAATTGCTTGACAAGTCTACTTGACCACAGAGAAGGTCCTGTGAAAGTTCTGGTGAACCTAGAGATAGCTGCCAGGTGAACCTTAATGGATGCATGTGCCAGTCCTGACTGTGCCAAATGTAGAAGGTATGGTAATATCTGTTCAGGGGTGACAGCGAGCGGTCGCAGGCCCTGGCCTGAACACCAAACGCAGAACCTTTTCCACTTCAGAGAGTAGGTTTTGTTTGTACTGTCTGCTCTCGCTTTTGCTAGGACATCCCTGCAGTCCTGTGGGATGTTTAGGTCACAGAACTCTCTGTGCTCAGGAGCCAGGCCGATAACTTGAGCGATTGGAGGTTCGGGTGCTGTACCTGCCCGTTGGACATCGTTATGAGGTTCGGGTGCTGCCTCAGACGAATCGGAGACCTGATGGAAAGTCGAAGCAGATCCGAGAACCAGTGTTGCCTCGGCCAGAACGGGGCAATCAGTATCAGGGTACAGGGCTCCGCCTTCATCTTCTTGAGGAGCCTCGGGCTCATCGGAAACGGAGGAAAAGCGTACGCAAACACGCTGAACCAACCGATGGAAAAAGCATTTCCCAGTGACCCTTGTTGGGGACGCCAGCTTGCGTAGTTTGGGCATTTGGCGTTCTCCTTGGTGGCAAACAGGTCGATTCTTGGGACTCCCCCATGAGAGAAGATGTGAGCCAGAGCGTTGTCGCTCAGTTCCCACTCGTGGGAGAGGGATCGTTGTCTGCTCAGGGCGTCCGCGATGGTATTGTCTTTTCCGGGTACATAGTCCGCTTTGAGCTGGATTCCGTGTATCACCAGCCAATTCCAGATTTTCTGCGATTCGTGTGATAGAGAGAGCGAACGCGTTCCCCCCTGTTTGTTGAGATAGTGCATCGTCGTGGTGTTGTCTGTTTTGACGAGCACTGGGGAGTTCTGGATGCGCGGTAGGAAGGCCTGTAGAGCAAGATAGACAGCTCTCAGCTCCAAGAGGTTTATATGGAGCAGCTTTTCCTGTGCGTCCCACTTGCCGCTGATCCGAAGGTCCCGGAGAACAGCGCCCCATCCTTCCAGGGAGGCGTCCGTGGTGATCACCAGAGGTGTCGCCGGAAGGAGAAACGGTAATCCTATGGTTAGATTTTTGCGTCGCCTCTACCGTTCCAGACTTCTGGTAATTTTTAGTGTTATCCGTACAATGTCCTCGAATGAGCCAGTACTTTGAGTCCATTGGCTTGTGAGAGCTTCCTGCAACGGGCGCATCCTGAGTCTGCAGTGAGGGATGAGAAGTATACAGGAGGACATCATTCCCAGGAGGGATGTGTAAGTCCGGACTTTGAGGTGTGTCTTTGTTGCCATAGCCGTGGCTAGGGACAATATCTTGTCCGTCCTTTCCTTCGAGGGGAAGGCTCTTGTGCACTCCATGTCCAAGGTAGCCCGAGGAAGGTAATTTTTGTCGTAGGGACAATGCAGGACTTTTTGAGATTGAGGGTTAATCCCAGCTTCTGAAAAAGATTGGTGCAGGCGCTGGAGGATTCGGCCGTGCCTTCTGGTGAGGGTGCTTTCACCAGCCAGTCGTCTAGGTAGGGGAAGACTTGGTGACCCAGCTGACGTAGAAAGGCCGCCACCGGTGCAAGGCACTTTGTGAAAATCCGCGGCGCGGATTTGAGGCCAAACGGCAGGACTTTGAACTGATAATGTCGGCCTGCAACCTCGAACCTCAGGAATTTTCTGTGGCGCTTGAGGATGGGGATGTGGTAGTAGGCATCCTGGAGATCTAAAGATGTCATGAAATCTCCTTTTTCCAGAGTGCCCAGGATCTCTTGGATCGTCACCATCCTGAACGATTGGCTCCGCAGGAAAGCGTTGAGCGTCCTGAGGTCTAGAATGGGCCTCCACTTGTTCTCCTTCTGTCGTACAAGAAAGAAGTGGGAATAAAACCCCCTCCCCTTTAAGGATGCTGGAAATCGTTCGATGGCTCCTTTCTGTAGCATGACAGAAAGTTCCTGGAGAAGCAGGCGTAGGTGTTTGTGCGCTCGCCTTTGGGGAGGTGTATTGGGAGGGATGGTGGTGAATTCGAGAGAATGGCCGAATCGAATCATTTGGAGAACCCACCGGTCCGTGGTGATGTGTTGCCAATTGGTGAGGAAATGGGTCAACTTTCCTCCAATTTGAAAGGATGGAGAGGGTGGTAGGACTGGCTGGAGTAATCGGTCACTGGCGGCCGCCAGTGCCCCTCTTGGGATTCTTGCCTCTGAAGTTAGATCTTCCGTATGAAGACTGACGACCTTGCTGTTGTTGCTTGTGTTGGTATTGGTTCTTGTTATTGTAGGAATACGAGGACCTGTTTTGATAGGAACCTCGATAAGAGGACTGACCTCTGGATCGGTTGCCTCGAAAGGACTGGTTTCGCGACTGCAAAGTGCCCAGTGCCCTGGCAGTATCGGTGTCCTTCTTTATGGTTTGCAGTGCCTCGTCGATTTTGTCCCCAAAAAGATGCTGGCCGTCGAAGGGCATGTCTAGCACCTTCGCTTGTACCTCCTGGCGGAACGACGTCGCTTTCAGCCACCCTTGACGGCGCAGATCAGCAGCTCCAGCAAGCTGACGGAAGCCAGTCATGGCTGCGTCAATAGCACAGTCAATTATTTCCGCAGCTGAAGTTTGACCTTCTACAAAGAGAGCCTTGACTTCACCCTGGACTGCGTCAGGCAGTTCCTTCACATAAGGGGCTATGTCTTCCCAAAGTTGGCGATTGTAACGTCCCAACAAGGCGATGGAGTTGGCCACCTTGATGGTCATGGCCGATGTTGTCGTGAATCTTTTCCCAATCGTGTCAAGCTTCCTGCCTTCTTTGTCTGGAGGGGCAGACAGCGGGGAGGAAGGGTTGCGGGAGTTCTTCTGGGCCGCCTGCGTAACTACCGAATCAGGTTTGGGATGTCCGTTGAGGCAAGCCGCTGCTGTAAGTGGGGCTTTGTATTTCTTGTCCAGGCGTGGAACAACCGCGGGCACAGAAGCGGGTGTCATCATTAATTTTTTGCTTTGCTCCCATAAGAACTCTATAATTGGAATAGATTTGGTCGACTTTTGCGGCTGCTCTTTGAAATCGTACAAGAAGCATTCCGTTTCAGTTGATTCCACGACCATATGGAATCTCTTCGCCACCCTTTCCACAAGTTTATGGAAGCCGCCAATGTCCACAGGCGGTGAGTCCGCTTGGCGTGGTTGTGGTGAAGCAGGGGATGACGCCACATACTCATCCTCCTCGTCGTGGTCCGAGTGGACCTCCTGGACCTCTCCTTCCTCTAACTCCTCCTCATCCTCATCTTCGTCTGAGGAGTCCACCACCTGAGGTTGGACCTTGTCACGGTGGGTTTGAGGGAGAGGTTGAGACTGTTATTGGGCGGACGCCGGTGTATGTACCATAGGTGTCTGATTCCCACTGTCCGCATCCGGGAAGCGTTGCTTGTAATCTTGTACAAGGTACCGGAGATCATTGACGAGAGTCGCCAGTAGGCATATCATGGGGGTGACCTCCGTGCGGACACTAGTGTGGACGGAGTGTTCCTGATAAGTGAACTCCTCCTGTTCCTCATCGGTGCTTTGGCATTTGACATTAAGGACCCAGGTGGTCATCCTCTTCAGATTCTTCACTTTGGAAGATTTCCTGAGGTGGCTGCTTTTCCACTTTGCTCGGAGACGTTTCCGGGGTAATTTACAGCTTGGTAGTCTTGCCAGACGTAGCATTTGACCCTGTCGTCGTCGAGGGTGTCGTCAACGGCGGTAGCGCGAGGGCCGACACCTCCACAAGCCTGGACTTTTTCCATGGCTCAGACAGTTCCATCTTCGAAGACGAGTCTTCCGTCGACGGTGTCCCCGTCAACGGTGGGGTGGTCGACGGTACCTTGGTCGTCGACGACGACTTCCACGTCGATGTTGTCGTCGTCGGTGCGCTCGTCGACGACGAGCCCGTCGTCGATGGTGTCTTCGTCGACGGTGTCTTCGTCGACGGTGTCTTCGTCGTCGACTCCCTCGTCGACGTCTTCATCGTCGACGGTGTTTTCGACGATGATGGGCTCGTCGACGACGACGTCATCGTCGGTGTAGCCCTCGTCGTCAACAGGGTCTTCGTCGTCGACGACTATGTCAGTAGAATAATAGAGGAGACAGGTCTACCTGATGACGAGGATGTAGTCGTCGTCGTCGACGCTGAAGGCGACGACGCTGATGTCGTCGACACAGTGGTAGTGACTGAGGTAGTCCTCTGGGCATGTCTGGTAGATGACGGAGCAGGCTTTTTAAAGGTTTGATCTTCCTGAACAGACACTGAAGATGTCGTGGATCTTGCCTCTGAAGACTTCTTGTGTGCCTTCTTAGGAGGAGTGTCTGAGGGGCCAGGGGAAGTTACCCTAGGCCTCTTTTTAGAGACTTCTGAGGACTTGGAAACACTGCCTTCAGATGATTCCAGAGTGTCCCTGTCCTTAAGCCTGTCGAGCCAGATGAGAAGGCGCCCTTCTCTGTCCCTCACAGTCTTTTTAGGGAAAGCCCTACATATTCTGCATTTGTCCGAGACGTGGTCCGGGTAAAGGCAGTATAAGCACAGAGCATGCTTATCATCCACATGGATCCTTTTCTTCCCACATGAAGAGCAGGCCCTGAAAAGGGCTTTCTTCTGTGATTCAGACATGGAAGAAAGTAGTAGAAAGAAAACACTTACTGCAGAACAGTGTAGTGAAGTAATCCTTGAAGAGTTGAGATTGAAGGAACACTTTCAAAGAAAGTTAGATGATTTTGAGGAATCCTGAGGAGAGCTCAGGCTGGAGACTCCCTAGCACAACGTGCGGTAGAAAATCTGAGGGACTGAGGCTCCTCCCAGGAAGGTTCTAGAGGGAGGTCGGAGCTGATTGGCTGACTGTGAGAGTTTGGTCTTTTTTACATAAGGACAAAGAAAGGCTACTAAGGGGAGGCCCTTAGGCCTATTTTCTCTATGTATGTCTATAGGACATTACTTTTTTATTTACCGGAGGCTCCCGTCTCGACGACGGGGAATGATTCAGGCATGTGAATCTATGAAAGACACCCAAATACTGGATAACAACCACTTTTAAAGTCAAAAACCTCAAAGGACAACTGAGCAGCAGCTCAAAATGGATGCATGTCAAAAAACTAAGAAATATGTTCAAATCTCAATGTGGCATCACAAAAGGTGTTGGCGGAAACAAATATTGCTAAATTTAGCAGTTTCCCACATCTGGACACAATCTGACAGACTCCCATGCTGCTTTCCCCGCTGGGGCTTGAGGTCCCTTCGCAAAGCCTGCATGTGTCATCTGGTATTTTTGACTAGACAAGAGACCAACAATGCCAATAGCCTTGCAGTAATCCACACTGAGAACTTGGACAGAGGTTTCCACAGCAGGATCATTGCCTGAATGCCCTGGACTCTCCGCTCTCGGGAAGGCACAAAGCTGTACTCTTATAATCTCGGCTCATAGGGTGGCTGACGTGTTGGCAGGGCTCTGTCAGCACGGTCGGTGCTCTTCAGAAGCTAATTACAGAAATTTGAATCTCGCTATTTTAAAGCTGGTCCATTTTTTAAAATTGTAATTTGCTGCTAATATTACTACTGCTGCTCTAATTTGACATCTTGCACTGCACCTACCTTGTGGGGACCGGAGTTGTCTCCTGAGGCTCTTGTGTGCCTGGGTGCCTTCCCCTGGTCGGGTCCGTCCGTGTGAGCGGACCCCCCATCTTGGGGGTAGTTTGGGACACGCTCTAGTGCTCGGGGATGCACGCTCTGGGCTCCATAAAAAGAGGGCTGGAGCGAACGAGCAGCGGGCGAGTGCAGCGGGCGGGCCGGCGGCGTGCCAAAGGCAAGCCCGTGTGCGCCACGGAAGTGCCCAGTGCCAGTTATGCCGCTCGTTTGGGTTACATCGAGGACTATCGTCAATCTTCCGGCCGGTATATCCCAGGGAGACTCTGCTACATACTGGTAAGCTTCACGCAGAGAGGGGGACTTTTAGGCTATTGCCTTCGGCCCATCCATGTGCTGATTTTCTTATCAATGATCTCTTGTTGTGTGGGCTTTTGAATGTGAGATCCCTGCCTAGGCATAGTGCTGAGATCCAGCTGCTAATTGAAACTCATGAGTTGGACATCCTGTTCATGACAGAAACATGGACTCGCCCAGATTGTTTAGTTGACCCCGGCTGGGCGTGCCCGTCTGGTTTTAAATTCCTACATCTCCCCAGGTCTAACGGGAGGGGTGGTGGGGTAGGGGTTATTTATAAAGCCACGTGGAAGATTGGTATTATTGACATGGACCCAGCTGAGGGAACGGAACTGCTGGGTTTATCTATTCAGAGTTGTTCCGGGACTATTTTTTCTGGATTCTTGTGCTATAGGCCTCCAGGGGCCTTTAGCATTCAGCAGCAACAATCGCTATTAGCGACCCTAACTAATATGGCAGCTTTCCATCATAATTTGATAATTATAGGGGATTTTAACCTTTGGCAAAACGGTTCCCTGGATGTAGGGTTAGCAAATTTGCTTCACTCATGCGAAAGTTTCGGACTTTATCAACTAGTTACTGCAGCCACCCACAAAGTGGAGCACCTCCTGGATTTGGTGTTTAGTGTCCCTAACCTGGTGGTTATGGGGGAAACTCTGCCTAAGGATTGGACAGACCATTTCCTTGTCAAATTTTATGTCAAAAGCAAGGGTGCTCAGACTAGGACTCCTCAGGTGACTAAGGAAGTTCAGTGTAGAGACTGGAAGGCTCTCGCTCGACTGAAATCCTCCGGTGTGGTGTTTGAAGTGGGAGAGTGTTTTGCTTTGGACAAGCAAATTGAGGAGAACTATGCCTCACTCTGCACAAAGATTACAGAGGCGCTGGATTCTCATGCCCCCATAAAGTTCGTAGTTGCAAGGGGAAAATCTCTGCCCCTTGGTTTAACGACACGCTGAGGAACCTGAAGCTTGGCTGTAAACAAGCGGAGAGATGCTGGAGGCGCGAATATGAAGAAGCTTATAGGATGCAGTGGAAGCTTGAAATCTTAGAATACAAGAATCAGATTAGGAAATCTAAGGCTGAATACTATTCTTCCGTGATCTGTAATGCTACCAATAGCTCTAGGAGCATTTTTAATATATTAAACAGTCTTACTAGCCCTGAGTGTTCTAAGAACGCCATTGTTCCGTCTCTGGAACTTTGTGAGAATCTTGCAAAATTCTTTAAGGAGAAAATCGAGCTAATTATTGAGGACTTGGAGGGCTCCTCTATGACTGACTGTCCGCTGGCCACGGGTCTTGGGGCGCAGGCAGACATGACCAACGAGCAGGTTTGGTTGTTGGGTGAACCTCCATTAGAGTTCCCGCTACTTACGGAGGAAGCATTCAACGGGCTGGCAAGGGGAATCTCTTCTGGTTCTCCTTTGGACCTGGTGCCACATAAGATCTGGAAGGAGTTTGAGGAGGAATTATTTCCCACTCTCCGCCTGATCTGCAATCAATCTTTAGCCACAGGTACGGTTCCAGCCCAGTGTAAGCAGGCAGTGATATCTCCCCTGCTGAAGAAGCCTTCTCTGGATCCGGTTTGTTCCAAGAACTATAGACTCATTTCCCTGCTACCTTTCCCTACCAAAATTGTGGAGCGTTGGGTCAGTTTAACTCTCTCCAAACACCTGGAACAGCATCACTTATTAGAGGAAGATCAATTTGGCTTCCGGACGGCTCATGGGACCGAAACAGCGTTGGTCACTGCCGTGGACGAGCTTCAAAGGCGTGCAGACAGGGGACAAGCAGCGGTTTTGATCCTGCTTGATATGTCTGCCGCCTTTGATATGGTTAACCATGAGATCCTGTTGGGCCGCTTAAGTGTTGCTGGGGTGGGAGGTAGCGCTCTGAGGTGGTTTCGGTCATTCCTGCAGGACAGACAGCAGGCGGTGTCCCTGCCTCCCTTCCAATCTGCTTTTTCCAATGTCTCACACGGGGTGCCGCAGGGATCAGCAATTAGTCCCATTCTTTTTAACCTATATTTAAGACCTCTCATTTCACTTATTAAAGCCTACAAAATTAAAATAATAAACTACGCTGGCGACACGCAGATGATCCTCTCCTTTGAGGGAGAGGAATCTACACCTGTGGAGGAATTCCACAACTGCCTGCGTGATACGTCTTGCTGGCTAAAGAACAATTCCCTCCAGTTTAATGCTGGGAAGACGGAGGTGCTTTTTAGCACTGGGAATAAGATCTCCCGACCATTTCCAGGGAACTTTTGGCCTCCTAAGACGGAGACTAAAGTGCGGCCAGTGGAATCAGTTCGTAACCTAGGGGTCATGCTGGATCAGAAGCTCAGCATGGAGACACACGTCAAAAAGACGACCTCCTGCTGTTTTGCTATCTTGCGGTCTTTGCGGAAGGTCATGCCATTACTACCATCTCAGGCGCGCGCTCGGGTGGCGATGTGTACGATCCTCAGTAGGTTGGACTACTGTAATGTCTTGCTACTGGAGTCCCCTGGCTTCCTTTTGGATAGGCTCCAAAGATTGCAATCAGCGGCTGCTAGGTTGGTTTTGGTAAACAGATAATGGGTAACCCAATACACCCTTGTAGGTATGGGCAATGAGCAATTCAGAACAAGGAAGCTACAAGGGATTTAGTTTATTCACCGAGTAGAATGAGTTCGGTGGCATAAGTCACTCAAGTTAGTTCAGAGGAATCTAACTAATGTGTATTCATAGATTAACAATTTTATTTAATGAAAAAAACAATCAATGTTGAAAAGAAAAAGGAAACAAGAACACACGTGCAAGAAATCAAGTCCGGAAAGTATTTATATAGAGTTAATCAAAAAATTATTTCATGGGGAATCAGAAACAAAAGCAAAATGATTGGGCACGGTGAAGTTATGAACAGATGTACGCATAGGTCAGCAAATCAGTACATAACAATTCATCAACTCCTTTCTTTGGAGGAGGCTAACCAAGTCATTCGATGAACAAAGGTATACTCTTGAAGCGATGTTATTAGCTTTAGGAGATGATGATTTGGTCGACGTTTCGGTCTCGAATGCTGTGGTCTATGAGACCATCATCAGGACTAATATTTATGCACAATGGTTGCCCCTAAACAAAAACAATGTGGTGAAATTACTTAAATGCCATGACACAGATTAAACATTTCTATATCGGCAAACAATAACCCTTCCAATTAAACTAAGCACTGTGTGATTCACATCGAACTGATGTGAATTGAAATATAAAACATTCATAATCGTTCATTTGAATTCATGCATTAAGTAAAAATTGATATTTTTGCAACATAACAGAATTAAAGCATACATTTGAAACCAATGTATTTACAGCACACAACTGCACGTAAAACATTGTTGGTATTAGTCACTTGAAGTGTTCGATTGGCACCTTCATAAATTACACAATGCACCAATACACCAATGTTCACTACACCCTTGGTTCGTGGCAAAACTCGGAAATCACTTGACATACCTGCAATAGATATTCAATATCAAAGCGTCTGGGGGATACTCGGTTGATTTAATGCCCTCAGGACACCCCCGCGCCGCACGGCCACCAGCTGTAGGGTGTGCGGTCCTCCCCCGCTGCTGACCTCAGCCTCGCTGAGCCTGCCCCGACGACCCCGCCCCCCCGCCGTAGTAACGTGATTGTGATTGACTCTGTGTGTTTTCTTTTGTATTTTACATCCTACTGTACTGTCCCCCATATTGTTGTTTAAATTGCCTGTTTCCCATTTTGTTGCTCTGTGCCGTTTCCCTCTCTGTCCCTGTGCCCCCCGCCCCGCTCCCCGCCGCCTGCGTGCAGCCAGGCCCCTTTTCCTTCTGTGCCCTCCCCGCTCCCGCCTCCCAGCTGCTCCTCCCTCCCTCACACTTGGCCATAAATGGCGACTGTGCGGCGTAGGTGAGTGTGACCTGCCCTCAGGACACCCCCGTGCCGCACGGCCACCAGCTGTAGCGTGTGCGGTCCTCCCCCGCTGCTGACCTCAGCCTCGCTGAGCCCGCCCCCACGACCCCACCCCCCGCCGTAGTAACGTGATTGTGATTGACTCTGTGTGTTTTCTTTTGTATTTTACATCCTACTGTACTGTCCCCCATATTGTTGTTTAAATTGCCTGTTTCCCATTTTGTTGCTCTGTGCCATTTCCCTCTCTGTCCCTGTGCCCCCGCCCCGCTCCCCGCTTCCCGCCGCCTGCGTGCGGCCACGCCCCCTTTTCTTTCTGTGCCCTCCCCGCTCCCAGCTGCTCCTCCCTCCCTCACACTTCGCCATAAATGTCGACCGTGCGTACGCGCAGTGTTGACGCGCAGCGGGCGCGCCGATAGTGCGCCGAAGGCGCGCCAAAGGTAAGCCCGTCTGCGCCCGTCTGCGCCCGTCCGCGCCTGGACCGCGCCCAGTGCCAGGACCCCTGGCCCTCACCGACGGAAGACGACCCGACTGTCCTACGACGCCACCGAACTCATCGCACTCAACACCGGTGGGATCCCTGGATGCTACCGAGCTACTCCGAGGCGCACCCACGGACCCTTCAGCTGCCACTCCTGCAAGTTCTCCTGCATCCGGACCTGCACCGCACCCGCACCCACCAAGCCGAGAACCAGCAGCAACCACCTCAAGTGCATCCTGCTCAACACCCGCTCCGTCCACAGACACGCCGTCGAACTTTGGAACCTCCTCGACACAACATCACCAGATGTGGCCATCCTCACGGAAACATGGATGAACGCCTCCTCAGCGCCTGACATCGCCATCGCCATCCCAGACGGCTACAAGATCATCCGGAGGGACCGCAACAACCAGACCGGAGGAGGCATCGCCATCATCCACAGGAACACCATCCGCATCACGAGCAACTCCGATGACACCCTCACAACCGCCGAACACCTGCACTTCCAGATCCACACCGACCCCAAGACCACCCTCAGAGGCACCCTCATCTACAGACCCCCGGGACCACGCACACAATTCAGCGAAGACATCGCCAACTTCATCAGCCCGCACGCTCTCCCCTCCGCTGACTACATCCTCCTCGGGGACCTCAACTTCCACCTGGAGAACAACGACCGCAACACCACCACCCTGCTGGACAACCTCGCCACCCTCGGTCTCAAGCAGCTGGTGACCACCCCCACCCACTACGACGGACACACATTCGACCCCGTCTTTTCCTCCAGCAAGGACATCTTCTTCAGCCACGCCACCGGACTCCACTGGACGGACCACAGCTGCGTCCACTTCAGCTACAAAAAGAACACGATACACCACCACCAGCAACAGGTTGCACGCAGAAGATGGAACAAGATCACAGCCGACCAGCTCGCCGCTTCCCTGAGCCAGGACCCACCCGCAAGCTCAGCGAACCCCAGCCAGGCCGCCAACAACCTCACGAAGTGGATCAGCAACTGCGCAGACGACCTCGCCCCACTGAGGACCCCGCCCAGCAGACCCGGCAGTAAGAAAGCACCATGGTTCACCGACGAACTCAAGAGCTCCAAGAGGAACTGCCGAGCCTTCGAGAGAGCCTGGCGCAGAGACCCAACACCAGACAACATGGCCACACTCAAGCTCGCCACTCGAAAACACCACCAACTGATCCACACCACCAAGAAAACCGCATTCGAGGAACGACTGGAAAACAACGCCCACAACAGCAAGGAACTCTTCAACATCGTCAAAGAGCTCTCCAACCCCAGCGCCGGAAACATCGACATCACCCCATCACAAGACCTCTGCAACTCCCTCGCCTCCTACTTCCACAACAAGATCGCGGACATACACAACAGTTTCAGCACAGAGCTGACGCACCCCACGACAGCACCTGCAGCCCCCACCACCACCCTTCGCGCCTGGACCCCGATCAACACCGAGGAAACCCTACGCACGATGAACTCCATCCACTCCGGATCTCCAACCGACCCCTGCCCTCACCACGTCTTCAACAAGGCCGACCCAGTCATCGTACCCCACCTGCGGGACATCATCAACACCTCCTTCGACACAGCGACCTTCCCGGAGAGCTGGAAGCATGCTGAACTCTGAAGAAACCATCAGCGGACCCCACCGAACTCAAAAACTACCGCCCCATCTCGCTCCTCCCGTTTCCGGCCAAAGTCATCGAGAAGGCCGTCAACAAGCAGCTGGCCCCCTTCCTCGAGACGAATGGATCCCTCGACTACTCGCAGTCCGGCTTCCGGGCCAACCACAGCACCGAGACCGCCCTCATCGCTGCCACTGATGACATCCGAACCCTGCTCGACAACGGGAAACAGCGGCCCTCATCCTCCTGGACCTTTCCGCGGCTTTCGACACCGTCTGCCACCGCACCCTAGAGCAGCGCCTCGGCAACGTCGGAATCCAAGAGAAGGCACTAGATTGTTATTCAGCGCCAAGAAACCTCTGGGTGAACGTGCGCTTTACAAATACACATGTTATGTTATGTTATCATCTCCTTCCTCGCCGGAAGGACTCAGAGAGTCCGCCTCCCCCCCTTCAGATCAGAAGCCACCGAAGTCATCTGCGGCGTTCCTCAAGGCTCCTCGCTCAGCCCCACCCTCTTCAATGTCTACATGAGCCCCCTTGCGGCCATCGCACGCCAACACAACCTCAACATCATCTCTTACGCCGATGACACTCAGCTGATCCTCTCCCTCACCAACGACCCCGCCACCGCCAGAGCCAGCCTACAGGAGGGGATGAAAGACGTAGCCGAGTGGATGAAGAACAGCCGCCTGAAACTGAACTCGGACAAGACGGAAGTCAACATCCGGGGATCTTCGCCCTCCGCCTGGGACGACTCCTGGTGGCCCCCCGCCCTGGGCAGTGCACCCAAACCAACAGACCACGCACGCAACCTGGGCTTCATCCTGGACTCCTCCCTCTCGATGACCAGACAAGTCAACTCCGTCTCCTCGTCATGCTTCAACATCCTGCGCATGCTACGTAAGATCTTCCGGTGGATCCACACCGAGACCAGGAAGACGGTCACCCAGGCCCTCGTCACCAGCCGACTGGACTACGGCAACTCCCTCTACGCCGGAACCACTGCCAGACTCCAGAAGAGACTCCAGCGAATCCAGAACGCCTCAGCAAGACTCATCCTGGACATCCCCCGACACATCCACATCTCCGGACACCTGAGAGACCTGCACTGGCTCCCGGTCAACAAGAGAATCACGTTCCGACTCCTCACCCACGCACACAAAGCCCTACACAATTAAGGCCCAAGATACCTCAACAGCCGCCTCAACTTCTACACTCCCACACGCCAGCTTCGATCAACCAACCACGCCCTCGCCGCCGTCCCCCGCATCCGAAGAGCCACCACAGGAGGAAGATCCTTCTCCTACCTCGCCGCCAAGACGTGGAACTCCCTCCCGACCCACCTCCGCCTGACCCAAGACCACCTCGCCTTCAGGAAGCAGCTCAAGACCTGGCTCTTCGAGCAGTACCGAACCCCCCTCCCCAAGCACTTTGAGACCCTACGGGTGAGTAGCGCGCTATATAAATGCTGTGATTGATTGAGTGATTGAATGGAACACAAAGTATCGCCGATATTTGTGGTTTCTAAAAAAAATGGGAAATTCAAGGGAAATTAAGACCAGGCCAGGTAATGACCTTTATACTCAATGTAAGTTCAATTGGGTAACATATTTTCAAATAATAAAAGACCCAAGCGTTAGCACATTAAAACGACAAGGAATTGAAACACAGTCTAGGATAACGTGACCGGCAGCAAAATTCAAAAATATTAATTCAGGTCCTTGCAGGAGCAGTTTCGGGAGGGTAGCAATACAGATTCTAGAGACTCAGAACTTTGTCCTAGTCGTACTTATAAGCCGGAGATGCTTGAATCCAGCTTTTTAGTTTTAATCCCTCCCGAAACTGCTCCCGCAAGGACCTGAATTAATATTTTAGAATTTTGCTGCCGGTCACGTTATCCTAGACTGTGTTTCAATTCCTTGCCGTTTTAATGTGCTAACGCTTGGGTCTTTTATTATTTGAAAATATGTTACCCAATTGAACTTACATTGAGTATAAGGGTCATTACCTGGCCTGGTCTAAATTTCCCTTGAATTTCCCATTTTTTTAGAAACCACAAATATCGGCGATACTTTGTGTTCCATTCATTAAATCAAACGAGTATCCCCCAGACGCCTTGATATTGAATATCTATTGCAGGTATGCCAAGTGACTTGAGACTTACTATGACACTGACAACAACTAACTACTGAGTATTAAGATAGGTTCATGTATCCCTTGTTTGTCTCTCTTTTTGACAACAGATACACTTGCGGTATCCCAGTCGTCTTACTGAACGTCTGGCTTTATTACTTCTTGCCATACTGCAAAGTAAGCATTTCCGAGTTTTGCCACAAACCAAGGGTGTAGTGAACATTGGTGTGTTGGTGCATTGTGTAATTTATGAAGGTGCCAATCGAACACTTCAAGTGACTAATACCAACAATGTTTTATGTGCAGTTGTGCGCTGTAAATACATTGGTTTCAAATGTATGCTTTAATTCTGTTATGTTGCAAAAATATCAATTTTTACTTAATGCATGAATTCAAATGAACGATTATGAATGTTTTATATTTCAATTCACATCAGTTCGATGTGAATCACCCGGTGCTTAGTTTAATTGGAAGGGTTATTGTTTGCCGATATAGACATTTTTAATCTGTGTCATGGCATTTAAGTAATTTCACCACATTGTTTTTGTTTAGAGGGCAACCATTGTGCATAAATATTAGTCCTGATGATGGTCTCATAGACAACAGCATTCAAGACCGAAACGTCGACCAAATCATTATCTCCTAAAGCTAATAACACCGCTTCAAGAGTATACCTTTGTTCATCGAATGACTTGGTTACCCTCCTCCAAAGAAAGGAGTTGATGAATTGTTATGTACTGATTTGCTGATCTATGCGTACATCTGTTCATAACTTCACTGTGCCCAATCATTTTGCTTTTGTTTCTGATTACCCATGAAATAATTTTTTGATTAACTCTATATAAATACTTTCCAGACTTGATTTCTTGCACGTGTGTTCTTGTTTCCTTTTTCTTTTCAACATTGATTGTTTTTTTCATTAAATAAAATTGTTATTCTATGAATACACATTAGTTAGATTCCTCTGAACTAACTTGAGTGACTTATGCCACCGAACTCATTCTACTCAGTGAATAAACTAAATCCCTTGTAGGTTGGTTTTGGGGCTTCCTAGGAGAGCACATGTGCAGGCGGCCTTGGCGAAGCTGCACTGGCTCCCTTTGAGACAGATGGTACAATTCAAGGACCTCTGCCTCGTTTTCAAGGCCTTACACGGAATAGGCCCTCTACCCCTGCAAGCCAAATTTGCGTGGTATTCCCCAACCAGGCTGCTTCGTTCCTCAGCGGCTAGGTTGGTGAGAGTGCCTAGGTTTAGGAAGACTAGATCAGGGGGTAGATCTTTTGAGGTGGCCGCGGCCAAGCTTTGGAATTCGCTCCCGTGCGACATCAGACAAATCAAGGAGCTTCTCCTGTTCAGAAAAAAGGTTAAAACCTGGCTGTTTCCTTAGTATGTGTAACCTGCCCGTTCTGTCCCGTTCTGTCTGACACTCCCGCCCTCTTTGAGCCACCAGCGCCAGGATGCCTGCAAGGTGACAGTGCGCTTTATAAGACACATAAATAAATCAATATAAGGAATATCTCAGATAAATGGAAGCATCTGCGAAGGAGTCATGTGGGACTTCAGCATGTTGATAGTAAACCCCAACAATATTAGGTGGTTTGCTGTCATCTGGAGGTGGTTGAGGACTGCTTTGGGCGAGCCTGCCTTCAGCAACCAGTCAGAGGTAGGGGGAAGATTAGTACCCCGACCTCCGAAAATCTGCTGCGACCACCGCCATTACTACTGTGAATGCCTGAGGGTCACATGTGAGGCCAAAAGGGAACACTGCAAACTGAAAATGCCCCTGGCCCACTGCTGGTAACGGCTGTGGGCATGCAGGACTGGGATATGGAAATAAGCAGGTCCAACGCTGCCATCCAGTCTCCAGGTTAGTGTGAGCATCATAAATTTGTCTTTCCGTAGCAAGGTGTTGCAAGAGTGAATATCTAAATTAGGATGAAGGCCTCCGTCCTTCTTCGGCACAAGGAAGCAGCAGGAATAACACCCAGTTCCTACTTCCGAGGCCTGAATTCTCTCTTATGGTCCGTTTGGTGAAAAGGGCCTGCACTTTCTGTTACAAGACAGACAGGTGGGCCTCTGTCAGCCACCCTTCATGTTAGTAAAAGATAAGGAAGGGTAGAAAGAAATGGGAGGACATAGCCCCGTTTTACAATCTGGAGGACCCACTTGTATGAAGTGATGGCCTACCTCTGACATGGTTGTGTGTGCAAGCAACAACCTACTATAGCGGTCTTGCTGCTGGAGGTGGGGCAAGGCAATGTGCTGCACGCTATCCCTGCTGTCCTGGATATTGTCTTTGTGAACCACTGCCTCAGTCATGAAACAGAACTAGTTGAGTATAATAGCATTGGCAAAACTGCAAACCCTGACCAGAGCCACGGAGAAGGCAAAATGGTAGTGAAACGGTCTGTGGGTGCAGAAAGACTGATTTGACTCAGGAAATGTGCTGTGGTCCTGCTTTCGTCAAACTGTTCCAGGGAACGAGGCGAGAGCCATCAAATGGCATGTCCATCAAGGCTATTTGGACATTCTTGGAGAAGCCTCATTCAGGTGTGACACTGAAGCGGCAGCTTTGAAGTCATTGCCCGGCCTATGGATCATTCCCAGATGTTCTGAATTCTAAACTGATTAAATGCGCCCTCTTACGTACAATACACTTAGGTTCTTCCATTCTGTTAGTATCTTCCCACTTCACAAAATCTTCTTTTGTCACTAAATGCTTTTCCACCTTAGTGTCCTAGTTTTGGGACATTAACTTAAATCTATTTCTCCCCATATTTTTACTATTAGAAAAAAAGTACCACATTTCTTTTTCGATAACTAATCTTTCCTCAGCATTTATCGGACACCAATTGGATATTTTTACCTCCAAGATACTACAGTGAAAATCTGTGCTTTAAAAATACTCCTCCTGTTCAAGGGCAAGCAGTGGCTACTGGGCATCAGCCATGGGGTTGGGCAAATATGCCTCTGATGTCTTGGGGTCAATCCTACTATGGCTCTGCAAGAGTGGACCAAGTATAACTCTCTCAGCAATTAGCTCTCAGAGCAATAACAGGCTTCTAGGGGAGGAAGTGTTGAGATGCTCCAACTGAAAACCAGCAATCACCACCAATAACTGAATCTCCCTTCCAGTGCTTTACTTTGATAAGGAAAAGTACTTTTGTACAAATCTAACACTTAGGGGCTTGTGAGGATGACGGGCGGACTTTATCCGCCCGCCATCCTGTCGGGATTCGGGACCGCCCGCCATTAGGGCGGGGGTCCCGTGGGGGGTATTAGGATGTGCCCGCCACAGTGGCGGGCACATCCTGCATTTATAGCATTGTGGCGGGCAGTGTTCTCTTCACCGCCCGCCACAATGCTATAAATGCATTAAAGCTTTTGCATAAACAAAGCGGCATACACAGCGCGGTGCCTGCCGCTTTGTTTATGCAAATGAAGGGGGGTACCACAGGTACCCCCCGTGTGCACCCCCCACCTTTCCTTCACTCTGGGGGCCCGCAGGGGGCCCCCAGAGTGAAGACCGCATGCCTTTCCATGGAGGCATCGCCGCCGCAGAAAGGCATCCCCAGAAGCCCATTGTAATATGGCTGGCGGTGTCTGAAAGACACCGCCACCATATTAATCCTTTTCCGCCCCGGCTGCTAGGCGACTGGGGCGGAAAAGCAGCGGGCGGTCTTTCCGTCCGCCGCGGTCCGTCTGCCATTCTAATATGGCGGGGGGCAATTCAGGAGTGGATGTCCTGTGGATTGCCCCCACCAGGCCGGCAGTGGCTACCCCAGCCTGGCGGGGGCAACCCGCCCGACATCCTAATGGGCCCATTAGTATTACACACAACAGGCTACAGGCACAATTACTCTACAGGCATGTAGCCTACTGGATATCAGGTCTAGCCCCCCTTTCTCCTTGTGTCTCTCCTTATGGTACTAAGCAGGTCCCCCATTCATCTTTGAGTTCTCAGGCATATATCAAGGCTCATGTTAGACCTGGCACCTTGGCGTGAGTTTCCCTTCCACTTTTTGCTGATGTGCCTCCGATGTTTTGCTGGTTTTCCGATACTCAGGGCACTGCGCCACGGCTGACCCGTGCCGCAGTGCAAGTGCTCCCTACTGTAAATTGTACATGTGATTGGTATCCATGATTGGTTCATTGGATTTACTGTTAGTCCCTAGTAAAGTGCACTAGGAGTGCCGGGGCTTGTAGATGCCATTACTGCTAGTGGGCCTGCAGCGCTGGTTGCGCCACCCACCTAAGCAGCCGTAAAGATGTGTCTGGGAACTGCGACCGCAGAACCCGCGTGCGGTCTCGTACTGTCACGCTAGCTGGGCAAGTGCACCCACTTGCCAGCCCGACCCTTCCCTTGACTACATATTAGTCACCCCTATGGTAGGCCTGCGGGCAGGGTGCGTTGTAGGTGCAAGGTAGGACAAGCCCTGATGTGTGTGGCATGTCCTAGTAGTGACTTACAACCAAAATCGTATTTCACTATTGAAGGCTACCTGCTCCCGTTAGGCCAGACTGAGCTGCTGGAATTATTACACCCTATAATCCCAACAGGCTCAAGGAGCATGGTAGCGAGTCGTGTTTAGTATGCCTGAACTCAGGATGATAAAATATTTCTTGTAGTCAAGTTTATTTTAGTATCCTGGGTTTGCAAATGCTACTTTTAGAAAGTTAGCATTTGCTTGCCTAACCATTTCAGCCCGCCTCTGCTGGTATGTGTATCTGACTGTCTGGGATGTGTGAGTGACAGGGCTGGGGGGATGACAGGTGGTGAATGCGCAGATTACACCTTAGTGGGAGGTAGGAGTGGCTCTTGACTCTGGATCTTGCTGTGCTCTACCACCACAATGCTGGCTCCACCCTCCTGGGGAGCGACTGATGACTCAGCCGACACCTGGCCCAGGACGGGCGAAGCCCCATCAACAAGGTGCTTCTGGCTGCCCCTGTCCACACAATGGTGGCTCCACCTCCTGTGGGGCGTCTGATGCGCCAGCCCCTCACACTGACAGCAGAAGCCGGGGTACACCCACCGGAGTACTCAAGGACTGAAAGTGGCTATGCAAAGGCCCCCCTGGCCTGCGAGAACAAAAGAAATAGCGTATAAAAGAAGGAGCCCTGCTCCTTGAAAGTTAGATCCAGTTTGGGCTACAGAAGGAACTCTGCCCGACGAGAAGGACCGTGAAGGACAAGGAAGGGTACGGTCTCTTGCCTGTGTCTGGTGCCTTGCTGCCGAAGGAGAGGAAAAAGGAAAGACTACGAGAAGACTTTTGCTTGACAGAACTTTGTGCCAAACTCTGCTGAACGATCTCCAAGGGCTTGCTCTGAACTTGCCCCCTGACCAGCGCCCCAGGACCAGTGGGCGCTACACCCTGCAGAAAGCAACTGTGTGTGCTGCTTATCGCCGCAGTACCGACGGAGGAATCTCCTCCAAGGCAACAACATCCACCTGATCACCGTGACCGGGGCCCAAAGCAACCGCGAAAGCAAAGTGAGGTCCAGCCGCCGCTGGCCCGAACACCGTGACCGCAACTGCACCGGGAGCCCGAGAGCAAAGCGAAGGAGGACCCGTCCGGTCCGAGCTCTCGAGTTGACTGCGCCACGAGCAGCCAATCCACTTGCAAAGACGGACAGTTGCCCTGTGAGAATCCACTGGGTCGGTATCTTGCCCGACAGCTCAGCTGTGAGCGCACAGCTGCACCGGCATTTGGCTGGGTACGTCCTGCACTTGGGGACCGTACTGCCACTTGCCGCCACCACACAGTCGCCGCCTCCAGGGTCGGAGCGAACGACGAGGAAAGGACCCTGCCGCCACAGAGCACCGCTGCCCCGGATGACCCGTGACCTGCCCGGCTGAGAGCCGCAACGACCAGCGACCCCGGGAAGGCAACGCGACGTGGGACAGCCCCCCCTGGAAGCCGTCCGCCCCACAAGAACTTTGTTGAACCGGCCGAAAGGCCCTAAAGAACACTTATTGCTAGAAAGAACTGTGGCAACTTGAACTAAGTAACTTGGAACCGCTATTTTTAAGTCTGATAACTGTATTCACTTGCCTGCTTGAAGTTTATATAAAGAGATATATTTTCAACGAATACAGTTTGGTCTCGTTGTGTAGTGGGTTGGTTGTGACGGTGTAATATTGCAAATGTTTAACCCTATGTGCCCCAGAGATTAGCCTAAGACTGCTTAAGCCACACTACCTAGAGGGTAAGCAGAGGTTGTCTTGAAGGTAACCCTCAGCCCTGACGAGGAAGAGAGAGTCCCTGCTTGTCGCTAGTGTTGCACTGCGCCAACTAGAGCCTCCCCCTTCCTACAGCTCATGTGAAGATTACTTCTTGTTCCACTGTCTGCACTAAATTATTTTAGCACAGTCCTAGTTTCTTAGTTCTCACCACAACCTTTAGTCCTTATCAAGCAGCCAGAAGGGACCTGCGAATTGTGTCCTTCTCACTCCTTATTCAGGGAGGAGAAAAGCCAGCTGACATTCTTCCGGTGTGCAGCAGTAGTAGTGAGAAACACGTTTATTTAGACAATAGTCCATAAAACATTCTAAAAACACAAACAGGTAAAAATCGATAAAAGGGCCTTGTCTTGGCTGCCCAACCCCCCTTCCCACTAAATTTCACCAATAAAACGGTTTAACAGACCGCAAAAACCAAGCAATTCCCACTGCCACATCAAAATATTGCATTTTGGATAACAGCTCCACAGCCTTCCTCCCAAGGACAGTCATATTTTTAAAAAAAACAGAGGTCTTAAAAACTGAATACAGTAACAGAGATAAAAAACACAAGTATATGCAGTAGGGAACATTTTGCATTCAAGGAGCAGGGGCAGAGACCACTGTTGTTCTGAACCCTTACCAGCATGTTCAGCAGGATTGTGGCACACAGTGGAGGACACCACCTTGTGTCCTCGCAGGCATTTGGGGCTCTGCCGATGTTGCATTCCTCAGGTTGATGGCTGCGCTTCAGTGAGTCAGAGAAGGCCATGAAGGTCAAAAGTAATGGTTCACATAGAAGCGACATAACCTCACCCCGGGCACAGACATCGGAATGAAGAGGCACAGTCTGCTAAGGCAAACTTCTGTTGTCACAGCAGCAGAGTCTGCTCAGGCACACATCACTAGTTTAGCAACTCAGTCCACTTGAGCACACTTCTCTAGTGTAGCATCTCTCTCCACTCAGGCACACTTCTCTGGTGCAGTGGCTTAGTCGCTCATGCACACTTCTTTGGTCCAACGGTTCAGTCCACTCAGGTACACTTCTCTGGTGTAATAGCTCAATCTGCTCAGGAACAATTCTTGGGCAGTGCAGCTCCATCCTCTCAGCGCAATTCTTGATTTATTTCCTGTCTGGAATTATTCAGATGGAGAAACTGTGCTCCAGCCTTCTCTGAACCCACAGATCGCTCTTCTCAGGCTTCAATTGGCTGGCAGGCCCACACATTGGGGGCAAGCTGCTACAGCTTTATGGCGCTTCCGGTTAGAGGATCAGCTCCTTCCAGCAAGAAAATGCTCTAGATGATTTCCCCTCACCTCTGGGTAGTTGGCTTTCGTGAATACACCAGCTCTGGTTGTACATCAGAGCGAAGTATTTTAATTATCTTTTAAAAAATTGTATTGTTATATTAATTTTAAAATGCAATTAATCAATCAATCAATCATTTATTGATAAAGCGCAGCAAATCACCCAAGAGGGTTATTAATATACTATGTAACTAAATAAAAAATTAAGTACTATTTTTATGAATAATTTTTAACATTATATTTCTTCCTATTGTTATTTTCATTCCCTACCTCCAGTATGGGATGTGTTGCAGTACCAGTGTTTGGCCATGTGTGGTGCTGGACTTACTTCTACTTTAAAAAAAAAAAACTTTAAGCAGTAAATTACACTGATTTTGAGAATAGCCAAAAGTAGTAAACTTACTCAAGGGTGTATATTCCTTTGTGAATCAGACCCAGTATTTTTTGCTAACATCTTTCGGATCAAAAAAAATAATTAAGGGGAGGGGGGGTGTGGCCAGAAGCCGTACAACATGGCAGCTTCTTGAGGAGGCTCCAACTGAGCGCAACTGGTCCAACAAAATCCACCCAGTAATCCGCTTCTGAATCGGCGTAAACCAGATGCCAAAGTAACCGTAACTCAGCATGGGCCGAACTAGCCGTGTTACTGCCAAATCCAGCTGGCAACACCGGTGATCGGCGAGATGGTGCACTTCATGGCATAAGCTGGGTGTGGAGTGTGTGAAAGACCGAGGAAGCTTCGACTGCGGACTACAGATCTATCCTGCGTCGTTGGCTCTTACAGAGGAGGCAGTATAAGCATGAGCCCGCAGTGCGTGAGACAACGTGTGAGCCGACGGGGGGCTCCAGAGACCAGTGGGCGGCGTACAGGAGCTGCCTGGAGAGGTACGCTTCAATAACGATTGGTGGCTGGGCGGGCCCCGCTGCGGCTCACGCTTTGTGGTCCCCCTCCGGTGTTGGACCTGGTGGAGCCCGTTGTTGCGGTCAGCACCATAAATGTCGACGGGCGAGTCCCCCTGTGCTTATCGGGGTGGAAACGCCTTGAACTTCGCAGTTTCGCAGGTGTAGTGGGGAGATCGCCCCCGGGACTCACGGCTGAGCCCTGCCGGGTGAGGGAGCACTGTGTGCCCCGCTCAAGACTTCGTCAGCTACCTGCCCGCCAAGAAACTCTGCTGGGGCGGGGAGTGACCCACTGGGACTCCTTGACATCTTGGGCCCGTTCACAGACCGTGAATTTGGTTGTATCCCTTGCATCTGCGAGCACAGGTGCACGGGGCGACTGGGCCATCAGACACTGCTGTGAAGTACCAGGGAGGAGAGAGGAGGCCCCCCCCCCCTCCCTTGATGTTGTGGGAAGGACAGCTTTGTGGATTCTATCCCTGATGGCCTGCTCGGAGATTGCCTTTGGGGGGGCCCAAGTTTTGGTCGGGGCTCAGCGCTGTTCCTGAGGGCCTAGGTAAAGGGGAACCGAAAGTTATAACATAATCACCCACACCCCTACCATGGACTCGTCGCATTGGGCGGCTTATCAAGGGTGTAACTGCCTGCCTGCGGTCCAGCTGGACGTCCAACATCTTGTCCCCGTGGGGTTGAAACACTCTGGCTATCGGATTCTACTAAGACCTTAGCTGCACTCAATTCGACACCACCTCGCACAGTCCTGTGAGAAGGACTTCGTCATCCGGGGTTACATCGAGAGCCACCTGAGTGGTGCCGACCTACCCTTTTTTTCCCATCACTTGCTGCCTGACGCGAACGGGCGATGGCTCGGGGTCGAGGGTCCAGGACCACGGTACAGGCCAAACTGGACAAATTCGCCTGGGACAAAGGCCCTGGAGCAGGTCAAAAAGAGGGTGAAGACTTATCTGAGAAGCAGCAGTCCGGGGATGGGGCAAAATAATTGATGCTACAGGACATTCTCACGTCTATAACTACCGTCCACACGTCGCTGGAGTCACGGATTGACTCCGTATCTAAGGAGGTGTCCCTTATTCGCGCATATATGCGGTCAATGAATACTCGCTTGAAAGAAGTTAAAATAAAAACAACCTCGTTGGTTGACGATACCTCATAACTGCAAAGCAGGGTTGGACGACGTCCACGTCCACACTACCAAACTAGAGGTGCAGCTGGACGACTATGAAGGGCGCTCCCGGCGCAATAACGTCCGCATATTGGGGGTTCCGGAAAGAGCAGAGGAGCCTGCGGCGGGCTTGTTCGTTGAGGAACTGGTCACCACAACCAGGAAAGCTTTCCAACATCTTTTCAGTGGAATGGGCGTTTCGAGTGCCGGGCGGGGGCAGACCGAGGCCTGGAGCCCCCCGAGGCCTATAGGGGCTAGGGTTGTCAACTACAGGGATAGGGACATCATCCTGCAGGCAGCTCGAGCGGCGCCCCCACTTGAATTTCAGAACAGCAAAATACCCTTTTTCCCGGACTTCACCCTCAAGGTGCAGCGAGAGCAACGCAGTTTCCTGGAGGTCAAAAAGGCACTTCGTGAGAAGGATCTTAAGGCATGCCATGCCTTTCCCGGCCATGCTGAGGGTGGAATCGGAGGGAAGGACCTGGTTCTTCAACACCCCGGAGGAGGCCTGGGACTGGTTGGACAGATGGCGCACGGTAAGACGAAAAAACAACCGCGCCCTAAAGGTGGGAGGCGAGAGGGGCCGTGGCGATTCCAGCAGGAGCGCCCAGCCTGGTAAATACGTAACAGTAACAGGGGGAAGGGGGGGGGGGGGGACACACCGAATAACTGGTCTGTATGAAAACCTTCTTGTGGGCTGGGCCCTGGCTACTAGCCCCTCAACCGGGGCGATGACCAGGCCCTCATAGTGGCCGCACCCACTGCTGAACTGTGCCTAAGAGACTGTGGCCACACTGCTAGCTTGATAAAATAATGTAGTTGCATGGTTACTTTATTCAAATTATTTGTTTACTATTTGTATCTGGACCGGGTGTCCAGCTGGTCACACGCACCTTCAAGTTTAAGGGGTGGGCAATAGATACTCTGCAAGTTTGGGGTGGCGGGAGGTTTTGTTACCGCAATGCAGGGAGGCAGGGAGGGGGGTCCAGTATGAGGTTTTTGGGGGGTTGGGACCTTGAGCACAAGGTCGATCCGAAATGAACCATATACAGAATGTCATCCAGATTGCTTTTCTTGACACAGGGATTTCTTGCGAGGGATGGAGGGGGATGTTTTAGTTTGTATTGTTCTATGTTTAATAGGTATGACTACTATGACAGGCTACGACGAATGGCAATCACTGGTTACATGCTTTTGGTATTTCTGTTTATAAAGGGGAAGTGGTCTACTGAGGTGTCCCCCACTTGGGGCGTTCATGGGAGGCTCCCCCTGCAACTGAGTGAACATGCAATAGGACACGATGGGGGCGGCAACTAGACAAGGACTCAAGCTGTTGTTGTGGAACGTCAACGGGCTGGGAGACCAGATCAAGCAGGGCATAGTGCTCCAATTTTTTTAAAAGACACTCACCCGACGTAGTCCTCTTACAAGAGACACACTTGCTTGGAATTGCTTGTAAATCTTACTTCCTACATTGGAAATAGCTTCCATTGTCCCTCTTGGGGCATGCAGACCTATTCAAAATGATGTCCCTTCCCAGATTCTTATATGCTCTGCACAACACTTCGTACCCTGTTGAGTTCTCGTACTTCAATGAAACCGATTGTATCATACGGGACCATACGAGGGTAAGCCACCTCATATCGCAACACATAAGCTCATGTTAAGGTGGTTTGATGGAGGCATTGGACTTCCAGACATAAGGACGTATTATCACATCTCGCAGCAATTAATCAATATATGTACAGGCCGCAGGGTGACCCTGCCTTCCAGACTGATAGGTGGCTCCTCCCGGGAGGCAGTTTGGAAGGGGCTCTTTATGTGTGGTCGTTGAAGTCAGCCTTGACTGGCCCAACTGGGCATGCGGTGCAGGTTTGGAAAGCGGCTACCAAAAGTTTGGGATGGGAGGGGAAAATCACACAGGCGACATCACTCTGGCATAGCGAACAATTGGGCAGGGTGATTTGCTCAAGGGGCTTCGATCGCTGGTACCTCATAGGCATATCCTGGGTAGGTGATTTGTGGAAATCAGGTGAGGTGATCCCTTTTCCTCAGCTGCAGCAGGACTACGAATTAGCGCAATCTGAACCTGAACATTTCAGGTACCTCCAAATTAGACAAGCCTTACTTGCGGTTCTCCATAAATGTGGAGCACTCCCCGAGTCCTCCCCACTTGATAGAGTTTTAGATGGCGACCTACTGGAGAAAGCCATATCACTTATTTACAAAAAGCTGGTTAACAACATGGCAGATTCCCTGATTCACCCGAGGGTTAAATGGGACCACGATGTAGCGGGATTGGACGATGAAGAATGGCTGGCAGCGGTAGCCTCCCCTCGTGAGCTGGCCATCTCCTCCAGGCTCCGCCTGGTGCAGCTGAAGCTTCTCCATAGATCCTATCTGTCTGGGCTATT
The DNA here is from genome assembly GCF_964263255.1 of Lissotriton vulgaris. Lineage (NCBI taxonomy): Eukaryota > Metazoa > Chordata > Amphibia > Caudata > Salamandridae > Lissotriton > Lissotriton vulgaris. The sequence continues at coordinate 269,800,051 of NC_141689.1, read as the reverse complement.
ATTGGTTTGTATGGGATATAGCTCAGATGGTGACTGCATAAGGTAATGTGGGTACCTTTGTCCACACTCTTTGGGAGTGCACGACTATTCAGATATATTGGGAGGCGGTAGTGAGCCTTATGGAAGATGTTTTGGGGTCAGCGGATAGATTGCAATATTAAATTGGCCATCCTAAATGTGTAGGGCACTACCATCCTGAGTTCCAAGGAGCAAATATGGGTCACCTTGGGGATGATGGTGGCAAAACGAAACATCCCAAGATTGTGGATGGCTCAGAGCCCACCGAACATAGAGGAATGGGGTAAAGCTATGGACTGGTGTATGGTCATGGAAAAGTCCATATATACGAAGCCAGGGGGTGCCCGAATAAATGAACGCAAGTTTAGGGGCAATGGAACGTCTATAGGGGAGAAATATGTGAACCTCCTAGACCGAGAGAAGATATTGTAAAGGGGATCTGAATAGGTTTAATTGGAGACTGTAATTATTGTTTCGTGATGATTATGTCTCAAGTACCACTTGCAGCATAACAATATTGCCAATGCACGTGTGACTTGGTTTTTTCATATGTCATGCCTTGATTTCAATAAAAAAGATTTATAAAAAAAATATTAATTAAGAGAATGCAATTCTAAATTATTATAGGAGCCATAAAACAATAAACATCAATGCAATTCAAGTACACAGAAAAGTAAGTTAAGGTTGACGGGGTGGCAATAGTGTTTACAATTCAAAACCTGAAAAGAAAAAATATTTTTCATTCACTTTTGACTTCCGCTTATCATTCTGCTACCTTGATTAGTGCCCCACCCACAAGGTCAGGACACAGGCTCTGGTCGTTTTCAATTGATTGGTAGTGCACTGAAGCTGTGCTTAAGGCACGCCCAACTACACCTATGACACGCTGGCAAAACAAAGGGCAGACACTCCTTATGCTCTCTTTTGTATCAAACTCTTCATGTTGCTTTTTACATGGTAATGGAATTACACCTTGTACTTGAATTCTTATTTAGGCAAATGTACAATCTTTTCATTATATTTAATTCAATCATAGCCTACTGACCATGCAGGTTAAAAATATAATCAAATTCGTGGAGGAGCCACACAAGGGTCCAAATTGGACGTGTAAGAGCTCGGCTCCGTAACCCCTTCCTCCTGTAGATCCATCCTATTACTAATCCTGTTTCCATGAAAGCGCCGCCTGACGGAGAAGACAAAGCGATGCTCCCTGCGGTATTTCTGGACAGATTCCGCCGTGGAGCCCGAAGTATTGTCACCCGACATTTTGCGGCCTGTAGGCCTCCGGAGCCGGGGGTTAAAGTTTGAGGGATACCCGGCTGCAGAGCGATCGAGGGCGGGGCCGGTAACCGGAAGTCACCTGTCCAGCCCCGAAATTGCTCAAGTGCGGCCAGTGAACTGCAAGGCTCTGTGGGCTCTCCGGGGACCTGACTCCTCCTAGGAACAGAGCACCACAGTCAAGAGGAGGCGACTGAAGAGGGAGTGCCGTTCCGGGTCCCTGACGATGTGGGAGTGCTGATCCGGGACAATAACGGTGCGGTAAGAGCCGGTGTGGGTGACTGCACCCTCCGGTGGAGGAGGGCGCCGGAGGTGACTGAGGGGCCGTGGGAAGCCGGAGACAACCCCTAGACTCAAGACTGCACCTCAAGACTGGGCTGTGCAGCCTGGCTGCAGAAAGAGGCACACGGCCTGCTGGATAGAGCGACAGATTGGGTGTGCCCCGGGGCCTTGTGATTATCTGGTGGTTGTGAGCTGAGAGTAGCTGACACTGGTGGAGGTGTCTGGATGTCATGCAGTGAGCCCTGCCATGGAGGACTGAGGATCTGGGTGAGACAGTCAGTACTGGCAATTGGAACCTGCACGAGAGGCAAGTGGGAGCAGTGAGAATTGCGGATGGTGGCGACTGCGGGCGAGCGCACATAGTGCGTACACAGCAGACTAGGGGTGAGCTTCTGTAGGGTACGCCCTGGACTTGATTACATGGACCACTGGACGGTCCTCAGTGTGGTGCGCTACCCGAGGAGACTGTGCCTCGAGGGGGTTAGCGCGCCTGCATCCTTTTTTCCCCCGCAGCGTGAACTGCGAGAGGCAGAGGAGGTTCTAGTCACAGCGAGGCTGGAGGTGACCTGCGCATTTGGCGCCCCAGACCTGAACGCAAGAAGCGTTAGGAGATCCTCAGTGCTGTGACACGGCCGAGAAGACTGTGGATTGAGGGGCACGGGCGCCTTCATCTTTTGCCCCCTGCGGCGAGACCGGAGAGAAGCAGCACAGAAGTGCTCCTGTGATTGGAGTGGTGGGCCAGCGTAGGGCAAAGAGGACTTTAGCCGGACTGTGTGTTCTGCTGAGATGCTGAGGGTGCTAGGGTAGCCGCTGCCGCTCGGGCCCACTGACTACGGGGCTCGAGGGAAAGTAGGCCTGCCCTTTGTATTGGCGAAAAAACAGTCATTGATTCGCAATAGGCGGTGCACAAGAAGAGGACCTGAGGCTTGAACCCAGAGGAATCAGTGGTGACCAGTACTGGGAAGTCGGACGTGGCAGGCGCACAGATGGCGACGAAGCCGGGTACGGACAAGGCCTTTCCCAGAATCTCCAAGGGTACGAAACACATCCAATCTAATAAACTAGACCGCTACACGATGCCTAAGGGCTCCCTGACTGACCCCAAAAGAGCTCACTCGACGGGGGGCGGGGGAAATCTCATGGTTCACCCCCGGAACCAACACGCACAGATGTCCTGGCAGCCATTAACGGGGTCCAATCCTCCTTGGGCAAAAAAATTGAATCCTTGGACAATAAACTAGGCACTGTCACGATCAAGGTAAACCTGATAAGGGCGGACCTTACAAAAGCCAGTGAAACAGTTAAATCGCTAGATATCAAGACGACTAGTTTGATGGATGATATGGCGTTGCTGCAGCAGGAAGTTCGCAAATTGAAGACTTCGAGAGGCGACGGACCGGTAGCTCGATGAATACGAGGGTAGAGCCCGGCGTAACAACATAAGCATCCTTGGGGTGCCCGAGAAATCGGAGGGCCAGGCGCCAGACCTATCCGTAGAGGACATGGTCCTAAACCATCTCAAGCCCAAGGGCCTAAGCAAGTTCTTTACGATTGAACGTGCCCATAGGGTGCAGGGGGGGAGGCCTAGGGCGCCCCCTCGCCCGATTATTGCGAGAGTCCTGAACTTTCGAGACAGGGATGCGATTCTGCAAGCGGCCAGATCGGGTGCCCCACTCCGATACGAAAATGCAAGGCTTTCTTTCTTCCCGGATTTTACTCAGATGGTGCAGAAACAAAGACGAGGTTTTCTCCTGGTGAAAAAGAAGCTCAGGGATAAGGGACTGAAGTTCGCCATGATGTTTCCAGCTCGGTTGCGGGTGGAACTCGAAGGAAAAGCCTGGTTTTTTGATAATCCGGAGGTGGCATCCGACTGGGTGGACAGCAGGCTCATGAATGGGCCGGAAGATCGAGACCTGGGAGGCGGAGAAGAATCATAGGAGCAGGACTGACGAAAGCCGTAGGATCTTTTATGTTGTTCGGGAGAGTTGGGTGACGGGGCGGCTCTGCAGCAAATCTCTTAATTGCACCCATAAACTGTAAACGTGATGTGGAACGCCCCTGAGTTCAGGGTTGTTTGATGGTGGGTGGGGCATCGGTTTCCCTCCTTGTAACTACCTTTAGTTAGTTAGTAAGCCGGGTAAGGGGCGACAGGCACACTGCGAGTTGGGGATGGGCGCTAGCCATTAGCAGGGGTGCAGGGAGGGGGGGGGGGGAAGGTTGGTTTGCGAGAAGTGTTTGATTTTGAGATTTTTGGCATGTTTTTTTTTTTTCTTTTTGCATCAGGGGACAATGCTATGACTGTATATTGCTTATACTGGTTAGATGTCAAGCGTTAGTCAGGGATCGGGTATAAAGGTGCTGAGCTGGAATGTGAACGGCCTGGGAGACAGAATTAAGAGAGGGATGGTTACCCAGTTGATTAAGAGACATTTCCCGGACGTAGTGCTGTTGCAGGAGACCCATCTTATTGGCAACCGTTGCATGGCCCTTCACAGGGGGGGTTATAGGCTAGTAGCACCTTCTGGGTTCACCACGGGGTCCAGGGGGGTTGGGGTCCTGTTGAGGAGATCCTTTCCCCTAAGCATACAAGCTACATGGTCTGACCAGAGAGGCCCTACGCTGGAGTGTTGGGGCAGTGGGAAGGGAAAACAATCACCCTCGTGTCCATATATGTCCCGCCTTGCCTACAATCTGATACCTTCCGTGACCTAGGCGCTATTTTTCTAACTTTGCCTCTTGGCCTCCTGGTGATGGGGGGAAGACTTCAATGCAGTGGCTGACGGAGGGTTGAATAGACACCCAGCCCGAGTGTTGAGACCGGGACAAAGTGGCTTCCTGACTTTCTGGAGATGACAGGGCTGGTAGATAGCTGGAGATTGCGTAACTCTACAGGGCTTCATTACACACACGTGTCTGCCGCGCACCCCAGCCTGTCTAGGATTGATTATATCCTGATACCAGCAGGTATTGCAGGGTCCAGCGCCGGCTTCTTGAGGAGAGGGAGAATCAGGGCCGTCTTCCATGACGTATGGACCGTAGCCTTACTGAGGGGCATATTAATAATTCGGTGAACTTTCGGATTAATAATGTCAGCGGCTGCGGCAAGGAGTCTGGCTGTGCAAGGGTCCTTAGGGGATCTGGACTTCAGACCTTTGATTATTTTTAAGGTGACCAATGGGTCAACTGGTGCAAAAGTTGACAGCCTATTAGCCGGTCCCAGTGTCGGGTGCCTCAAAATGGGGACTAAGAGCCCTCCCGCCTGGGCGGAGAAAGAAGCTTGGATGCTACTAATTTTGTCCACGAAGAACTTGGCGAGCGTATTACACCAGGTGGTAGAGACCGGCTTTGCACAAATTGATGCACCAGGGGCCATAACATTTTGAACAATGGCAAATATCTCCTTCAAATTATTCTTGGCCAAATCAATCTGAGAGGCATAATAAAGCTTTTTGGCGGTGACAATAGAAGAGTAATAACTCTTGTTTAGCCCTGAGAGCCAGTTTGGATACCGGGCTATATCCCCCAGAGCGCCAAAAACGCTCCAGGACTTTGCACTCATTTTTAAGGTCCCTCAGCTCCTGCGAGAACCAGGGTTTAGAGGGTGAGTCCCTAGCCAGATTGGAACGGCAAGGAGTAGCCAAAGCTGACACTGTCTCAGATGTCCAAGAATTAAACCTGTTGACATATCCCTCTAGATTATCTTGAGAGGGTGGTCTAGAAGCGGCCAAATCAGCGGCGCTGATAAACTGTGAGGGATCAATTGTGCTGTAGGCCGGGGTTTAATGGCAGCCCACAGCCTGAACTGGCCGAGCCACAACCCAGGAAAAGAAGACCGGGAAATGATCTGACCAAAAATCGGCAGGGGTTTGACCACCTGAATGGCAAAATTTGGGCAATGGGGTCAAGCGTAGGACCCACTTCATGAGTTGGAAATACGACCCGTTGCTTTAGTTGGACCGCATCCAGGACAACAGCTGAGCCCAAAGCCTCTAGGAACTCCAAATGAAGATTTTTTTTATTTTATTTTTTTATTAACTTTATACTTTATTGCATATTCACTTGTCACACAGCTCGTATAGCTACAACCCTGAGGCCGGCAGCAGTCTACATCATCACAGCACGTCAGTCTATAGAAATCTTACACAGCCTTCCAGCCAGCATCCCTGGGGCCTGGCGGCAAAGAGAGTGAAAAAATAAACAGATAGGACAGCAATACAGGAGTCAGGACCCCAACCATCACCCATTGCTGCTAAACTGTGCGTCCAGGAGGTGCAAACCACCCCCGACCATGCTGCTGTTAGTGTCATAGTACGCTGGAGCTCTCGGGGCTGTAGGCCAGAAAATAGTGCCCCTTCAAAAACTGTACGAAATGCCCACCCCTCAAACTACCCACCCCTTCCCAATAAACACCCCCAACCCAAAGTGTGCCAGTCTTCTCAGCGTGTGCTACAGTTGATGTGTTGCCCGTGAGCCTATTGTATCAGTCCCTGCGTTCCACCCACCAGTAGATGTACAGAGTTGGACACAGGCCCCCGAATGCCACCGCCTCCCTCCCGCTACCGTATCTCCTGTCATATCCAGGCATAGCTCCCCCTATGCAGTACCAGGTCTCATGAGGACAGGACCCACACCATGTGCCAGTAGCATCCTCAAGTGAGTGTGCTGTCGCATCCTAGGTGCCCCGCGACCTCATCCTGATCGTCTGCTTCCCCTGCAACCTCCAGGTCAGATCCTGTGTCTGCGCTGTCTCTAGCCTCTAGATAGGCCCTATACAGCCCCCAGAAATTTTTGGGAGGTAGCAATTCACAATATGTCTCCGACTGTGTACAGCAGTATAGCAGATCAGCCTCCCACCTTTTCTTCGTCGGCAGCGGCCCCCTCATCCAGCACATGGCTACCGTGCATTTGGCAGTCAGCAGAGCAATATCTGCCAGTCTACGCAGCGCTACCGGGAGAGTTTTGGAATAACCCAGCAGTGCCAAGGCCGGGTCGGGCGGGATGTCTACTCCTACTATCAGCCCCAATTCTGTGAACACCTCCTTCCAAAATCTGTGAATACTGGGGCAAGACCAAGCCATATGCATGAAGTCTGCGCTTGGTAGATGGCAGCATTCACACTCCGCGAAGCCCCTCAGGCCATATCTATGCAGCCTCTCCGGCGTGTAATAGACACGCTGCAAGTACTTAAAGTGAATCAACCTATGTCTATTGTTCGGAGATATTTTTCTGGTGTTGGTGCAACAATAACTCCACATCTCGTCAGTGATCTGCGTCTGGAGATCAATCTGCCAGGCCTCCCTAGCCGAAGACTGCTGACGTGACTTATGTCGGTCTCCTATTTTTTTAAGCGTGGGCACCAGATGCAGGGTTTTTAATAACATAGGTGAGTTCCGGCACCTCCAGAGGCTCAGTCAGCTCCGGGCCAAGAAGTTCCTGTAGGGCACTGCGCACCCTATGGAATTGGAAGCTGTGGAGCAGCGATCTCCCTGTCTGCGATTGCAGAACCTGATGGAGAGTCTTCATAGTACCTTCAAGGAACAGATCCCCCAACAAGGCGATCCCTAGTTCCTGTAGTGCCTTTATCACCCCCTTGTTCGCGAGAGGAGGTATCCACACAGCCCACTCCACCCGCATAAGTGGAGAGTACAGCCTATCAGCGTCCTGCACTCTCAACAACTCGTGCCATGCGTGATTCGTGGCTTTAATAGAATCTAGTATCCCCGTCCTGCGGTCCACCGGGTGACATATCTTGGCTGGGAGTGGTACTGGCTCCGCAAACAGCCGTTCTAGTTTTACATGCGGTATATCTGGAGTGCCATGGATCCACGTGTGCAGGTGCGACGCCTGCGCGATCCGATAATACTGTTCTAGATCCGTTGCTCCCAGACCCCCTTGTTCTTAGGGAAGCAGTAATGTCTTCCATTGGACTCTGGGTTGTTTACCTCCCCACGCCAGCCTAATAAGGATTTGTGTGAGCCGCCGAAAGAAGGATTTGGACAGGACCACAGGTATGTTAGTAAAGAGAAACAGGAACCGAGGCAGTACCACCATTTTCATTATCGCTATCCTCCCCATCAAGGACAGTGGTAGTCTACACCAGATCTCCACATCGTCCTCCAGTTTGCTGTATGCCCTCCCGTAGTTCTCCCGAACCAATAACTCGAGGTCAGTATGCAGACGTATCCCCAGATACCGTAAGGGATCCAAGGTCCACTGCAGCGGGTATTCCATTGCAAACGGGACAGTCACCGGAGTGAGCGGAAGAGCTACCGATTTGTCCCAGTTCACACGTAAACCAGACAGCGCCCCAAATCTCACCACCTCCCGCAGCACCGAAGCAAGATTAGCTTCCGGCTCTCTGACATAGAGCAAGGTATCATCCGCATACGTGGATATACCGATCTTATACGAAGGGACATTGATCCCCTCGTGCTCGTGGTATTCTCTGATCGCACATGCCAGGGGTTCTGCCACTAGCGCATACAACAGCGGAGAGAGGTGACAACCCTGTCTAGTGCCTCTGCTTATTTCAATTGGGTCAGTGACCGTATCTCCCAGTTTCAGGTGAGCCGAGCGTTTGTAGTAAAGGGCCCCTAGCATTTGTAGAAAAGGTTCTCCCACCCCATACTTCCGCAGTACCCTTTGCATGAAGGGCCATTCCACAGAGTCGAAGGCCTTCTCCATGTCTAGAAATATCGCAACTGCCTTGTTGTCTTGTTTCACATGCTGGATAGTACCTAGGACAGTGCGGAGGTTATATGTCAAGTTCCTTGCAGGAACAAATCCCGCCTGCTCCGGAGCGACCATCTCCGGAACGATTATAGCCAACCTCGCAGCTAGTACTTTTGCGTATAACTTGGAGTCCACATTCAGCAGAGAGAGTGGCCTGTATGATCCGCATTCCCTGGGGGACTTCCCTGGTTTGGGGATTGTGATAAGAAGGGCTTCTCTCATAGACTTCGACATGCTACCTTGTTGACATATATCATCAAATAGGGACATCAAATGTGGTATGAGGGTATCTTTAAAGGCCTTATAAAAGGCTACGGTGAGCCCATCAGCACCCGGAGCACTGGATGATCTCATTCCCTCCAACGCCTCCAGGATCTCGTCCCGCTGTATGGGCATCATTAAAAATTCTCTTTGGAAATTTTCCAGAAAGGGCATCCTAATATAAATAAGGTAGTCATCAATTTCCTCCTCCATATGCCCAGCTCTAGACCTATAAAGTTTAGAGTAGTAATCTTTAAATTCCGCAATGATGTCAGCCTCCTCCGTAACTATCTCTCCTGTGGATGTGACTAATTCCTCCACAACAAGTCGGGCCTACTATTGCGCATCAGTCTGGCTAACAAGGAACCTGGGCGATCCCTCTCCCCATATGTTCGCGCCGTGGCATACTTCCCCATATGTTTAACCTCTCTGTCCGCTTCCTCATTAAATTCTATAATTAGTTTCTTAATCTGCTCTTCTGTGTCGCTGTCTGATGTGCGCCTATGTTGCTTCTCTAAATCTGCCAATTGTGTTTCAAGACTTTTGAGTCTGTGCCTAATGGATTTGAGCCCCCCAGAGTGTTTCGCCATCGTCATTCCACGGATGTAAACCTTAAAGGTGTCCCACACCGTCTGAAAGCTGTCCACTGACCCCAAGTTGGTGTCAAAGAATGTTTCTATGTCCTCCGCTATCTCCCCTCTGAAGACCTCATCCAGCAAGGAATATGGGGGGAACCTCCAAGTGAACGGGGGGATCTTCCTTGTGGGTGCAGTGAGGGACAGAAGGAGTGGCGAGTGGTCCGACAACGTGCGGGGGAGGATTGTGCAACCCGTCACAGACTTCAGGAGAGGGGCAGATGTAAACCAATAATTAATCCTCGTGTGTATATCATGGTAGGCTGAGTAATGCGTGAACCCCCCCTTCCCTGGGTGTCTGTGTCTCCATATGTCCACCAGGTCTAACTTGATTAGTTCCGAGTGCATAAGAACGGCAGCTGCCGCAGGGCTGCGGGTCTACCCCGCTGACCGGTCCAGCTCTGGGTGCATTACAAAGTTGCAATCTCCCCCCCACACCATTCTGGAACCAACATATATCCTGCACATATCTGCTAGGGCTGTGTAAAAAGCAGGATTATCATAGACCATAAACATTCACCACCAGCAAGTCATGACCTTTACCTGTACAACGTGCAATGAGGTACCGACCCTCCGGGTCAACAGACAGGGGGGTCAACTTTAGTTGTGATCGGGGGTTTACCCATGTCACCACCCCCCTCGAGTGGGTAGTGAAACCAGCCGCCACACAGTTGCCACCCAGTTGCCACCCAGACCCCTAGCAGACAACATTTTACTCATAAGGGGTAGGTGTGTTTCCTGCATCAGAGCTACATCAATACGGTGTCTGTGAAGATAGCTCATTACCTTCCTGAGCTTTCTGTAGTCATTCAGCCCCCTTACATTCCAGGTCAGCACCCTTACAAGATCGGGACCACCGTCCATACTCAGGACTTCATTTTCCTCCATCTAGACTCAATACGTGTGGGTAGTCTCTCGCAAGATATCTTGAACCTCTAGTATCTTTAGGCAGGACCACAGTTGCAGCAACATCACACATCATACCTGGCACAACACTCCACTGAAACCAAATTTCCCAAACTTCCCAGTCGACCAACCCCAACCTGATCAGATAGGAATCGCCCTCCCCCCACCCACAGCCGACCACCCCCAACCTGGTCAGGCAGATCCCATTTCCACCCCCCATCACCCCTGTGAACAAACTTAAACAGTCCCTGAAATGGCTCTCCCCGGAGCCTGTAGGCCAAAAGCGCAGGGGAAGACGTTGCCAGCCAAGAGCAGTTATCTACCATACCGAAACTGCATTGCTGAAGCGCTCCAGCGCCACGCCCGTGACAAACATTCAGTGCCCACGTAAGTCCTAGTCCAATGAATGCATAGTGTTACTCCCCTGCCCATCCTGTAGTCCAGCTCCCCTCTGAGCCCCACCATCGACCCGCTCCATCAACCCAAATATCAAAAACTGTGGCGCAATGCTGCCACCCTGGCGGAGGAGCCCCCCGGTCCCCTATACCGCAAAAATAAATCAGTAAGATCTCACCCATCAGGTCATCCTCAAAGTATTTCCAGGGCTTCACCTATGCGGAGCAAACATTGCGCAACTTTCTCGTAGCGCTCATCTCAACTTGGAGCACGATCTTTCCAGGGGGGATGGACCAACCACAGCAACACTATGTCCGATCAAACAAATACTAAGTACTCAGTCCTGCTCCTCCAAGAGCGAAGTGGTATTAAGGTCATCCTGGTCACTCCTCGGACTATTCCTGCGTTCTCTGGACCATTCCTTCAGTGATTTTTGCAGCTCCCTGGGGTTAGTGAAGAAATGCGAATGCCCTTGTTTGTTAATCCGGAGCTTCGCCGGGTACATCATCGCATAGTCCAACCCTAGTTCGCGCAGTTGTTTTTTGTACGGAGCAAATTGTCTCCTTTCCTCCTGAACTTTTGCAGTGAAGTTCGGATAGAGTGAGACATCCATCCCTTCATATTGTAGTTTGCCCTTGTCTCTGGCTAAGCGAAGTGCCGTGTCTCTATCCCGGTAATTCAGGAGCTTCGCTATTATGGGTCGCGGATTCGCACCAGGCTTTGGTCTGGGTCCTAGGGTGCGATGGGCTCTCTCCACTATAAACATAGGGGAAAAAACCTTGTCTCCAAGTAGCACTTTTAAGAGTTTCTCCACAAAAAGCTCCATCTTGCCAGTTTGTGTAGTCTCCGCCACACCTGTAATGCGGATGTTGGATCTCCGCAACCTCGCCTCCAAATCCTCAGACTTGTCTTGGATCACCTGCAAAAGTCTTCCGAATTGCTTACGATCTTTGTCCCACTCCGACTGCGCTTCCTCCGCTTCTGTATGCCGTCTTTCCGCCATGTCAAGACGTTCAGCGTGCTTGTCCACCCGTTCCGACATGCGGTCCATGCGATATGACAGGGCATCAATTTTATTCCCAATCGACGCTATACTGTCTTGTATCCCCTTTTCCATCGATACCAGCATTTTGCGCATGTCTGCGCTTATGGATCCTTCCGAGGTGGCTCCCTTCGGGGACGCCTCCGGAGCCGGCACTTCGGACCCCTTGTTCTGCCGCTGCTCAAAGGTGAGTTTGGATTGTGTTCTATCATTTTTGCCCATGGCTATTCTGGTAGACATCAAAGCGTACTACACCGCTTCTGTTTCGCGTCGGAGTGGCCCAGTATCCTCCCTCGTCCCGACGCGGACTCCAAGCCCCAAGCGCCGGTGAACGATCCTCACGCGCGTGCCACCAGGATTGAGTGTAGCCGCTCCAGTGATTCGCACACCTCGTTAGTGCCAAGTAGTAGCCTACCGTGAGGCCCTTCAGACGATCGCGCTATGCGCCACGCGCGGCGTGACCCTGCAACGCACAACGCCCCTTGTCGAGGACTCAGTCCGTATCCGGGGCAAGGTGTTCCCAGGGCCCTCACAGCACCTCACCACCCAAGCAACAGGGTAATAGCATCAGGGCAGATAGTCATATTCTCCGCAGCCGTCAGTGCGGTCCTGGACCCTCCATCTGTGTGTAATCGTGCCCCGGATTCTGTGCTGTACTGCCAGTACAAGCCGCAAGCGCTGCAGCAAATGGCCACCACTGTGGCAGTCCAGTCCCCAAAATGGCGGCAAATGGTAGGTCGGGGGTGTGTCCGCAGGGCACTTCCAAAGTTCACCCCAACTCAGTGTCCAATAGTGCACCCACCCTTTTCACTCCTCGTTGTGTGCAGAGCGCAGCAACAGCATTGGCAGGAGAGGCGATGCCGTATTCCCACGCCGCGCAGCCACCGGGTCCCCAAGGGTACTCACTGACGCCGCCTCGGTCCACAGGCGCGCAGCGCCGGGCCCCCGCAGTCTGTGAGCGTGCCGCTGCGTCCAAGGACTCGTACAAACAGAGGTCCACGCCGGCGGTCCAGGGCCTCCCGCAGCCGGTCCAGGCGTTGATGGCGGATCGGGTGAGGAAGCTTAGGCAGGGCCAGCCGCCAGGAGCGTTCCCGGGCCCCCAGCGCCACCGCCACCAATATTGTCCACCAAAGTCCCGTGTAGCCTCAATGCAGGTTGTACAAGGCACTGTTCTCCTCGGATGGGTGTGTGGAGGTCACGGGTACTGAGCGTCCCACTCCCGACTCCGGGTCCGCACCACTGGTCCGCTCAGGGCCTCTCTGGCCGCACGCACAGCGACGTCTCTGGGGCAGCCTTTCAGGCCAGGCCGCGGAGGCAGGCCTGGTCCGCCACCGCCGGAGTCTTCCCCCCGGGGCGTTCTGCTAGACTGCCGGGCAGACCGAAGAGATTCCGTCGCGCACCTCCGAGAGCTGCTGGGGAGTGCACAGCAGTAGACAGGACCGGTTAGGCACTTTTAGGATAGTTTTGCCGGATTTTGATGGGGCTACGGCGAGGAGCTCAGCGCTCACGCGTCTACCATGGACGCCGGCAAGCTCCGCCCCCCTCAACTCCAAATGAAGATTAACATCCCCAAGAATCACATAGTGGGGGAAACGCAGTGCTCGTTCAGTCATCGCATCGGCACATGTGTTTAAGAAGCCCTGCGGCGTACCCCGGGGTCGGTAAATCAAGGACCCACCCAAGGTAAAATGGGTGGAAAGCTCCATACTAAAATCTAGAGCTTCACAGTCACCCCTAAGGCAGGATGGCTCACTTTGAAGAGCCCAAGACACTCTATAAAAAATGGCAAGTCCACCTACTTTACCGACAAGGTGATCAGCCCGATGAACTTTATAGCCGGCGGAGTGGCCAGTGTAACAATAAGGTCAGAGGAAGCATCAAGCCAAGTTTCTGTTATAAAAAGAACATCCAAAGAATGATCTACAACCAGGTCAAAAATGACCTTTCTTCTGCTAACTGGTCCCACACGGACAGCATTTCTGGCCCTGGGCGCTGACATGGCGCAGACGGGCTTGCCTTAGGCGCGCCATTGGCGTGCCCGCTGCGCGACCAAGAAGAGGCCATTAAATGGAGGGAGGCTGGTGTGGCGTGCGACGTGCAGCGACTAGAGCGCTGCAGTCAGAAGGCGCGAGGGACGACCAAGTTGGCCGCCTCGCAAAGTAAGAAAGTCAGCAAGAAGGAGTATAACACACTCCCAAACAGTAGCAGACAATAGAAATGTCACTTTCCCAAACAATTTCCCCCGAATAGCCCTGAGTTCACAATATGTAGATAAAACATTTAGAGCGAGCGTTCAAATTAAAAAGATGAGTGGAGCCCCCCCAAATTCCCAACTTAATCACAGAGCCACACGTTAAAAAATGTGAGCGCTAAACGGGCGCCGCTAAGCCTTTACCCAAATGGTGCCTCCTTGAAAAACGTCAAACTTTGGTTGGGGTTGACTCTCAGGAAATGACAATCTCCAACTGAAAGAGGACTTTCCGGATGTGACATCAAGCAGAAAGGGCATAGCCAATTGTTAAACTTCATGGCTAGTAGTAAACTCCATACTGACAAGGTGGCTGTTATACCCGGTGGTTTCTGGCTGGTTAGGACACATCGAAGCCAGGCAGAATCCACCGTCCTAGATAGAAAAAGTACAATACACTTGTCCGATAACCCATGCTTAGCACAGAGCAGTCAGGCTTATCTTCAGGGTCAAAGTGTAAAGTATTGGCACAATCCCCACCCTCGAAACACACTGTGTATGGTAAAAAAAGTCTCCACACCGTATGTATAAAACGCTGGGCTTTGTATTACACACACATTGAAATCAAAACGGCATTGGATATATACTTTAGAGTTATATGCAATTATCAAACTCTTCTATTAGCAGCATAACGGCATGAACATATATGCACTAGTCATAGGTACTCACTTGCCCCATTATCCCCTCAGCCTCATAAGTAACATAAACCCATGTGTGTACTTCACGAGGTGTTCACCATACAAGCAATCCCTCCCATTTTCCAGCTAACACATTAGCATAAAACACGACATTCCCAATATCGCATACCCTGCACAATTGTAATGGTCAAGAAATCACAGGTTTTGACTATGCCTCATTCCCTAGTCCCTCAGACACTACAATTACACCAGCTAACGATACACCCGCAGGCGACACTGATTAGATTGGCCACCTAAAGCAGAAGGAACCAGTTAGGTCTTCTCGTCCATCCAGATTCGGTCCTCAGGCACCCGGTGGCACCTTCGAGTGCAGGATCACTACCCCCCACACCCCCATAGGCAACACTGTGACTATGGAAGCTAGTGAGCTTCTAATTTGGAAAATTGTTTCCCCTCTGGCTATGGTGCGAGCTGCAGTTGCTTCAGGGAGTCAGCCGTGGGTACACACAAGGCGCAAAGAGACCCCTCGGTTCCAGTCACTATTCTCAACAACAGAATACCTTGTGGCATGGGTCCAGGAAAAGGGAGCCAGCGACCTCGGACTGAAGCTGCAATGTCAGGCACTGTCTGTCATTTTCCTGATTTAGAAGTCGGAGTCAGCCTAGGCTGCCATCTCGGGTACCCCGGACTAAGCAAACACCCCCCCCCCCCCCTCCCCCCCATCAACCCTTGGACACCGCAGGCTACGGAGTGCGAGCTAGCACAGGTTTCCGGTAGTAAGCTCGGGTCCCTCAGACTCAGCAAACTAAACTCCTTGAACTCCTCATGTTATGGCACCCCCAGGTAGGCCACTGATCGTTATAGGCATATACATCGGCACAGTGTGATTACTGCACATGATCTTGTGAAAACAGGGAGATCCTTTCTGCCCTTGGGATCCAGTGGACAGGAGGCAAGCCAACCGGCTCTTCGAGAGTGCTTAGGGACCCGTGCCATGACAGTTGCAGTCAATCCTGCCCCAATAGTTCCACTAGTTGATGTCCCAGGGTCGAACCAGAGTAGTATGATTCCAATCCCCCAAGCGCATCTAACTCCTGAGGGCAGAGTCCCAGCAGTTATACCCACAATAGCCTTTGCAGATGAGATCTGTTCAAAAGGCCACCTTTCAAATACACAGGCCCCCTCTAAATGTTGTCCTGTCGGCCATCCTACCCCGGGAGGCTTGATCAATATCTTTAGTGGGGCAAAGACCCTTACCCTTGGAATGTAGATGCCAATTCCACCTCCTCATATCTATACCAGGAAGGCCCCTCATAGCCAGAGGTCTGCAGTTTCCCTTGAGCCCCTAGTTTATGGCTGTCTTATCAGGAATGCACAGACGTAGCTGTCACCGAAGCACCCGGACTGGAGACAGGCACACAGAGGCACACATACAGAAATACCCACTTTCCCAAAGTGATATTTCCACATTAGTAATGTTGAATCCACTCACACCATCGGAGAGGATTTGCCATTGCTAACTCATTGATATCAAACACTATACTGGCACTGTTCTGCACATAGGAAATACAGCTCAATAGCCTTTCCACAGATCCCTCATGTCAATCCAATGTGAGAAGCAGGCCGTAGGGTACCGAACGCACCATCTGCTGCCATTCACTACCAGTGCATGTAGAGACCACATCCTGCCCCCAGGGAGTACTCCGATGTAGCGAGAGATATGCAGAACCTTGGCAAATAGGTAACAGATACCTGCACACACTGGCCTTGCCATGGAAAGCTGGTGACACATTTGAAGCGCTACCTCTGTGGGTATCAGAACCAGTGATGGAGGCCCACAGAGGAACATATGAGTTACATGCCCTATGTATATGTCTTACCCCTGGACAAGGGTCTTAGACCGAACTCAAATCAGCCAATCATATATACACAAATTATCAGTATGTATATGACAAGCACAGCACTTTGGCACGGAATGGCAGTGTTAAAATGCTCAAAGTCCCAAGACTAGCACACAGAGCTGCAGAAAACCGGGAAGGACAAAAGGAAAAGGTCGAGGGAAAGCACACTAGAAAGGGCCATTTCTAACAGTGGCATTATCCATAGTTTGCTACAATGAACTGGAGTTAATCAAATCGTAGTACAGTATTTATTAGCCTAATGCAAGCCTGCACATTATAATTACTCGGTACTACAATAAAATATCTCAGGTGTGGAGAAATGTATCTCACTCCTGAGCAGTTTTTAACCTAGAAAAGATTAGAATATCTAGAGAGAACAAAAGCTAATTAAAAAAGTAAACGTACAAAAATTAAACATTTTCAATCATATCGACTCGTGACTACTACTGTGTCACCTTGGTATCTCCTACTAGATCAGGAAAAGACAACTAATGCAACAAGCCAAAGTATGCAAACTCTATACATCAAAAATGATCAAATGTTATATAAGAAAAATGCTACTTTTAATCCTTTTATAATTTGCAGCAGTAGCAGCAGCAGCAGCAGCAGCAGCAGTAGCAGCAGCAGCAGTAGCAGCAGTAGGAAAAGCAGCAACAGACGCCATCATGCTGCTCACCAGGGAAGCCAACAGCAGCATCAACAGAATCGCAGGAAACAATGGGGCATTAGCAGCGCAAGCAGCAGCAGCAGCAGTAGTAACGAGTCCCACAGGAAAAAGACGAACCCTGATATTTATGACCTTCATTTCCACCCAGCAAACAGAAATTACAATCCCAAGAAGAGGGATTCAAGACAAAGATCCTCCTCCCAATCCAGCTCTTCAAGGAGCAGTAGCAGCAGTGGCTCCAGTGCCAGAAGATCTCAGAAGCCTGCATTTATGGGAGACAACAAACCTCCAGTGCTGGCAGTTACTGCTCAAGCGGTGAGAAATGACAACAAGAAACAAGGATACCAGGTGATCGTGTACGCCGACTACCGCAGCTCCAAGCTCCAGATCCAGGCCTATGCAGTGGAAATCGCTGTCGCCAGTAGGTGGCGCGCTTGTGCAAATGCGGTTGTTGTCAACTCTCATGAGGCACAGGCCTATGTGAAATGGGGTCAGAATTGCCAAGACTACAAAATTGCGGCAAAGGTTGAAACTGGTCACTTTGGCAGTCAACCGGGCTTGAGGTGGAAGGCTGAGTGGCCAAGAATCCCATCAAAACTGAAATCGGCTGGAAAATGGGCTGCACAGTTTGTTCCAGGAGCTGCTCTTAAAGCTGGCTAGCTAGCTGGATTCTCTGAAAAGTTACAGAAAAATCCCTCTAAGCAAGCAAAAATCATCCTTTCTCTGAGCTCCCCAAGAACCTTTGATGCAGTTATGCAGATTCCAAGGCTCACACTTTATTACAGATCCATTCAGCTCCCTGTTGCGATCCCTGCTGGTCGCCCCATCCAGACCTCGGACATTCAGTCGCCCAGCTGGAATACTTTCGCTGAAGCCCCAGAACACCTCCTAGACAAACTGAGAGGTGACTGCACGGTTTCCAAAGATAGAATCACCACATTCAATGACGTTGCATTTAACTACTCGATGGCCAGAAGCTGCTACCATGTCCTGGCCCAAGACTGTAGCCCTAAGCTGAATTTCCTGGTGATGATGAAGAAAGTGGAAGACTCTCCTGACCAGAAAGCCATCAATGTCAAACTGGGCAGCTACGATATTGACATGTATCCATCTGCTGACTCCCTGAAGCTGATCATAAATGGTATTGAGGTGAATAGTGTGCCATATGAATCTCATTCTGAGCCTCAATTGAGGATGGAAAAGGAGGCTGATGGGCTCGTTTTGATCGCACCTGACTTTGGCATTGAGAAGCTTTACTATGACAGAGTCACATGCAAGGTTACACCAGCTTTGTGGATGAAGGGCAAGACTTGTGGTGTTTGTGGCCATCATGATGATGAGCGCGAACAGGAATATCAGATGCCAGATGGATTTGTTGCCAAGGATGAGGAGAGTTTTGTCCAGTCTTGGATTACAGAGGAATCTTGTTCTGTTTGCCAATGATGAAAGGTCCACAACCAATTCTTAACTAGACCCTGCTGATGGGTATTTGGAACAAGACATGGATGAAGTTTCGCTTGACACATCTGAAGAATTGCAGTGTGCGGAATAGTGTAACCAGTCAGAAGATTAGATTTCATCATCTTTCTTCATTAATGTGTCATTGTAGAAACAGAAAACATGTTCTAAGTTTGCCTAGAAACAGTTAATTTACTAGTCAACCTTTAAAAATGATCAGTACAAAAATCCCTGTAAATATATAATTTCCAAATAAACAATGCATTCATTAAAAAAAAAAATCCTTTTATAATTAGATAGAGTTCAGGACCTTCTGGGACTGAGTTGATAAGAGCAGACATGAAAAGTGATTGTGGTGGATGGAAGGATGGATGGAAGGGGTTCTGAGGAGTAAGGTTTCCACTTGCATTTTAGCCTAGTCCTTTAAAATACCTCGGTGTGCATCTCATAATTGTGCACCACATTTAAGGTGCAGCAGGAGCAATGTGGAGAACTTTGGGCATCACAGAATCAAGAAATTGGGTGCCACTACACATAGCAATCAACTCATATTGAGCATGGTGGCTCACACCTTGGGAAACATATTGTTGGTGGCAGTACTCTTTCATAGGAGGGCCTAGCACACTGGGAATCCATCATGACTTGCTTTAGGGTGGGTAAGACAGCTTGGAGGGGCTAGAAGAGATGTTCTGTTACTTGATCTAAAATTAAAAACCCACAAACGATACCCTGGGCATAACAGAACAGTACTTCACGGTCCAGTCAAGCACCCACGACTCATACAGTCTAATGAGGACTAATGTAAACTTAAACAGAAAACATAAATACACTTATACTCAAACCCTACCTTAACGGTCTTCTGTGACTGAGGGGAAGAAGATGATGTCTTCTGAGTCAAATAAAACCCAATGGATCCCTTGGTAGAGTTGAAAACACTTTTTAGCTTAGAGAAGCACACATTCAATAGCGTAAGATGGAACGGCATCTTGACATTTATCATCTTTTTAAAAAGATTCATAAGCAGCTCGACCAATGGAATCACAACATCGTCGCTCCCTGGTGGAAAGTTCAAATACAAATTAATCAGTTTATTTCTATACTGTACTCTGACAACCAGTTTCATCTAACAACATAACAAAAGACATAACTGGCCCAGTTACATGCAACATGCGCATGCAACAACCAAGGCAGTGTAAAATCACCTTTTTGCAACAATGACCCCCAAATGGTCCGCTATACTAATTTGTAAGCCCGGGGATGAGATCGGACAGCGCTGTCATACAAGGCCCTTCCTCCTCTAATTTGTTGCTCCTTCAATCCTGTATCCACACTTGTAACATCATCAACATGCCAGTGTCCCAATGGGCACACTAAGTAAGTATATCTTCATTGCAAATTTAAGATACACTGTTCCATTTCCACCAATGTCTATTATACAGCTAGGTTTCGAACCATTTACTTTAGTCTATTATTTATATGAACTTTTTCATACTTGTTTTAAAATTATTTGATATCTTTTTACTGTTACTTATTTCCATTTAGTTTTGGTGTACTTAAACGGTAAGGGCCTGATTTAAATCTTGGTGAACGGGTTACTCAGTCACAGTGGTGAGGGGTTATCCCGTACGCTATAATCTAAATCCGGTTATATCCTTTGGGATTCATATAAATCCCATTACATCCTATGGGATTAATATTTCGGCGGACGGGATATCCGTCACCGTTGTGAAGGAGTAACCCGTTCACCAACATCTAAATCAGGTCCTAAATCCGTAATTTATAATATAAATATATATGTAAGATAAGCATGCACAACAACACATAAGTAATGTAGAGCTTTTTATACAATGTTACTGTGTGAGTCCATGGGTGTGTGCATGTGAGCTGGTATTCTTGATGGTAGGACTACGTTGCACTGGCACAGTCTAGTCCCATAGCTGTGTGTGGGCTACATCTGAGGGGGATCACCTCAGTTGGAAGAAGTGGTCATTTAGGTGACATGGGGAAGACATGCACAGTGACAACCAGCAGTGAGCCGCTCAGCTCAGCGTGTACGCAGTAGAGCTAGTGTCTACATTTGGCTTTTGCCACTCTGCAGATGCTCTGCTGGTTCTCCCTATAGTTCATACAACTTTCTCTTCACTATTTTCCTCCAGGGGATCTGGAAAATTGGTACAAGTTGCACTGAGAGTTTAGGAGCTAGGGCACCATGAGTGCAGGGCACAATTTAGGGACAGAAAGTCTGCAATAAGAGGTTTTTGCAGTGAATTCCTGCCCAGGCAGGATGACTACTGAGGATTTTGCAGAGGATGGGGATGCTCAGCTAACTGTTTTCGGCAGGAAGGGTCAAAGGGCCCTTCACCTTCTCTGGGGCTTCTTTTTATGGCTAAGATCCAGCAGCTCTATTGATGTGCAAATACCAGCCTATTAAAAACCACACTGCGCTTCTTCAAGACACACAAGCTCAACCACTGCTGCTGCCTTCGCACCAGACTTTGCTGCAACTCTTAGTTTGCTTTCATTACCTGCACCAAGCTTCTGAATAAGGTGTGAAGGAACAGGGCACTGTCTGCTTTCCCGATTAGACCACTTGTTGGTCTGTGAATACTGACGGATGGTAAGTCGGATTGTGTGAGGCTTCCGCCCATCGTTGTGGACTCTAGTTAAGAAAGAAACACAAGTAAAAAACTAATAGTAAATATACAGTAGACTATGATCTTGCAACTGTCTTTCCACATAAAACTTAGAATGAAAATGATGTTTCTTAACCATTTGCGTGGGGAAATCACGTCCATAAATATGCTACTAAGTACTAATTTATCTTCGGTTGTGTTGACTTTGCTTTCCTGCATGACAGAGTGCATTAGTAGCCATGGCAAGGATTTATATATATTTTGCAAAAAAGAGACTAAGCATATGTTTGATGTCGGATACAGGGTATGAGTCTTGAAACTGATTTCTGCATAATGTGCACTGGTTTGCTAATCATAGGGGTAACCCACGAAAAAAAAAGTTTAGACGAAGGCTTGACATCGATAAGCTTGCACTAAGGGTTTGGACGCAGGGTAGCATCGTTTTTCAGCCCAAAAAACATAAAACTGGCAAAAAGTAGCTAAATCCACACCACGCACCACATTAACATACAACATAGAACAATTTAAATACATCTTACATAAACACTCTGTTGTGCATACAACAACTTGTGTCACAGTTACCAACTTGGGCTATGGTACACGAGTTAGACAACATCGACATCTACAAAATAGTCATCACACATTAACAATAAGCACGGCAATTGCCTAATCAAATCATTGATCAGCTGGTGCTGGTCATGGCAAAATCCATACATTTTAGTGCTTCCTTTATGCACCTTTCCTCGATGCAAGTGAATGGAAGCGAGAGCATGTGATACAATCGAAACCTATACATAGGCACTAATGACTAGGTGGGAAGAATGCGAGAACGTTGAAAAAAAAGATACAAGTATTGCCAGCAATACCCGACTCTACTACTTTCTGAAATCCTCACTTCGATGTATAAACTTCAGAAGAGGCCACCCTTTGTAGAATTGTTCAGCTACAATATGCAGTGTGCAATATGGAATAAAAAAATTAGAATCAATTTAAAATGTGTGGAGGTGTGAACTGGAGTAAAGGCTTAAGAGTAGGGTTCAAGTAGGGACATAAAAGGGAAATCGTTATTGATTAATAAAATATGGCAACATACTTTAAGGCAAGTATGTGGATTTGCATTCTCATAACACAGAAGCAATCATTAAGGAATGCCGGTAAAATGAATCTACATTCTCACACTATACACCAAAAAATATCAGACATAAGTGATCAAATGATGGCCTTCCCAGTTCTGTAAGAAAGGTAGTAAGAAATGGCACCCAGTGAGAAAGTGCTGCAATTCCATGAAAACGGTAGTAAATACGGTTAAATATCATATAGTAAATATTTAACTAGGAAGTGCCGGAAAACGAGACAGTATCTGTGAGGCCTGCACAAATACCATGTCACATTTATCCTTCACTGGGAACCAAATACCCTATTGTAGCGCTTGACTTTCAGAGGGTAGTGTTGCAGAGAAGTCTAAGGCTTACTCAAGGTAGGTGGTGTAGGCTAGTAATCACCATTACAAGTACGCAGAAATAACACTCAATAATTGATTGTCCAGTATGTACTTTGCTTTATAAAAGTAAGAGTACATTTATTAGACACACACACTACTCAATACTACGCACCAATGCACAAATATACATAAGCTGTTGGAATTACTTTGTGAGATTGCATAACCTGAGGGGGGGGGGGGTCTAGTACCACCACTCCCATGTATGCACATCATCTTGCCCCCTAATGCAGTGGGTTGACACAACCTGGAGCGAGGGCCTTGCCAACTGGCACCATCCCAGTGGCGGCCAAACCCATCATCTCAACAAACAATAAAAATAGGTAATCCTGCCATGGGGACACATAACCCTGACTGAGAATTTTATACTGATCAAAAAATATACACCTCTACATCTTAGTGGCCAACAGCCTGGGTGGTTGTTCCCCTAACGCAGTAGAAAGAATACATGTTTGGGCATCACTTTAAATGAGGTACTTATCTTAGCTGACAGTTGTAATGCATTGCAATTAAAGCCCCTAAAAGGTTTCACAGTTAAAATCACAGGATTAGGCAGATGCAGGAGTGTCTGGCAATTTAAACCCATTTTGTTTATGAATTCACATTTTACACCTGTGACCTACAGTCCAGCTAAAAAGAATAACCTCAGGTAATGGTTCCATTACACCTCTTCACCTCCAGGGGATGCCTCAGGATCTCTCTTCTGGTTTGTCCACTCCGGCTGGCAGACAAGGAGACTCCTGCTGGTTCGACCGGACCTCGGGGGAGTGCGACGGCACTCCCTCGCCTTCCTCCAGCCATGGGGGAGTGGGGCGGCACTCCCCCTCTCTCGCAGGGCCCGGAGTTGGGATCCTGGGCTCCTCCCCCATGGATGTCTGGACGGGGAAGGCGCTCCCCGGCTTCAGCGTTGGTCTTCGGGCCCAGAGTTGGGATCCCGGGCCCCAGAGGCAAGGAGCTGAGACAGATGGAGACCAATCACTTCCATTCCCTTCCCCCTCACCCACATTCCACCTGAATACGAGCTATAGCAAGAACACGTGAGACGAAGACACATACAGAGGTAATTCACCAGACTTCATAGCTAAAATTAGTGAAGAAGAGTGTGTTGCGTGCTTATCTAGGACCCTGATCGATACTGTGACCTTATGCCCCTATTCGGCTATAAATCCATTTATTCCCTATATTGGCATAACCGTTCAAGTGCAATATTCAGTAACTCATCTCTGGCCTCACACGAACAGAGCCACATTCCAGAATAGCTTTCTCTGCCACTTCCTTTGCAACCAATTAGTGCAATGACAGAGCAGAAGTCACTATCTGAGATTCCTAGATTAACACTCTGGGTTCTTCAACAAGATAAAAACTCAGCAAACCTGGAAATCCCCGCTTGCTGTGTTTAGATTAGTAATAGAACTCTAATGAGCACTGATAGACGATCACTTCCTAGTGGCATCTTATTGACGTCTTATGTCCAGCAAACTTACGTCAAACAAGGCCCTTTCAGGTATAAATACTACCAACGTGGCCTTAAGCAAGTCCCCTGTTGCCCGTCGCCTGAAGCTGCTGTTATGCTGAAGATATCATAGCTGCTATCGCTACTGCTATCGCTGCTAACTAGCGAACGATGGTGTGGTGAACTTAGGAGCTGAACAGCCGTCCCCCTGCAAGAGCCCAGCAGATGCAAGCTGCCCGCGGACGCTGTCCCCCCTCCTTCTCCTCCTCGACGCGCTGAGAAGAGACGCTGCCTTTCTCCTGCCGAGAAATCCAGCTCCAGCGTTTCTGGTCTACCCTTGCGGGTGACTGGGATATCGAGCCCTGAGGGAGATACCAGACCTCCATCATTCTATTCCAGAGGTATGGTGTTGACTAAACCCTTGAGAGAGAATTCTTGAAGCAAACCTTGGCAAAACCAACTTAACTTAAAGCTACTTACTTACTCCCCTCCCAAGTATTAGGCTTAGGTCAGGTACACTGGGGTAGGCGTAGTTAGAAGCACCAGTTGAGTATTTTAGCCTAATGTATATATGAATGTATATATGTTTTATTCCTTTTACACCATTGTATGGCTAAGAAACCATATCAATGCTTTTATAGTATTATTTCGCAATACTTATCTTACTGTACGTACTTTTTATCATAACAAGTCTTGCAATTGTGGCAATTCATTTCTCTTGTACGAGAAGAAAGACTGTTCAATAAATGTTAACCCTTTATTGACAAACGCCAGTCTCTCTGTTCTCTACATATTGTGAAAGTAAACTGCACCAACCTGACTGAGTAAAATAACTGTCTATTGTTTCACACGACCCTAGAGATTGACTCTTGATCTGAGGAGCAAAGTTGTCATGTTGCACGGTTGTTGGAAAACTGAATCCCTTCTTGTCTGTGCCAGGGAAGCTGATCACTTCCTATTTTCAGTCAAGAAAGTTTCCAGTGACCTCTGAGCTAGTTGGTAACAAACCCAATTAGGTTTAGCATAGTCAGTGGAGGCCTGGAAGATCCGCACTTCTACGTCGATACCACTGTTTATGTTATTCCAATGCGCAGGGCCTATTGGGAAAATAGGAACTACACTACATGGCGCCCAACGTTTGGTAAGGCGATAAACTAACGCAAGACGTTAGAGTAACTCAGTCGTGCATATTTCACACAGACCCCTTTCTCCCGTAAATACTCCAATAGACGTCTGGAGTGGGGGAAAGGTTAAAATCCGCCCGAACTCAGTAGGAAGAGATTCCTATGTAAAGCTCTGGTTTATTCAACGTTGAAGGATACAGTGTTCCAAAATATTGTGCACCTAATCTTTGTCTCCTTGGAGACCTACTCTGCAAAGCCTGCATTTATAAAATGTCAGACAGTGAAGAAGAAAGGGAAGCAGCTAGGCTGGCAATCCTATTAATAGAGGAAGACTCAAGTCTCCTACAGACTGACCCGGATGCTATCGACATCCTGGTCCACTTAAGAAAGTCTATAACTTTAAAACTTATAGAAAACGGACTGGCACCACAAGGTGGTACAGTAATCTTCGTGATAGAGGCACACGAATATCGGCAGACAGAGGTATTCTATTCATGGATAAACTTTCCAGCGGCAAACGCTAGAACAAAAGAGTTTCACTATTACAAAATAGAGAAACCTCCGGAAGAGTACGCTCCTTTCGAGGAGACTGAAATCCCACTAAAATTCCAAGAGCACCTGCTCTGGTTTAATGGCGCCCTAAAACATAATGATCATATTACCAGGCTCGGTCCACTAGGTAGACCAGGAGCAACGTGGCCGGTTCTAGCCAGCTACACACCACATCCGGACATTGGAAAAATGTCAAAGGAAGAGCTGTTAGTACAGCTAAAAACATTAATAAAAATACATAGGCAATTAGTCCAATATGTAATGCGGACTGCAACAGTCCAACCAGCTGTTAATGTACCACAGCTGACCCCTCATCAGGGGAACACTAATAAAATTACACCACAGAACATACAGTCATGTCTTGGTAAAACACCCGTAAAACGGGAACAAATTCCTTTCTGGTTAGCACAGAAAATCACTCAAATAGAGGCAGTATTTCCTGATACTACCCCTATTGAGAAACACAGAATCTTGACCATCTGCCTTCCTATGGGAATCGCACCACACGTGGAGGACTGTGACACTTGGGGTACAGTCTTTGCTTCCATTTACACAAAAACACACGGTGTTCCGTCTATGGCGGTAATACCAGAAGTGCTAAAACAGATTTGTAGTATCCTGCATATTATACTGTAAGGTGTTTTACCAGCCCTGCTCTGCCAGTGCCTGTGCTCTGACTCATTAGAATGTTGTAGTCGGATGATGCCTCGGAATGTTGGGACTGAGTGAGGCAGTGGGAGTTGGTCATGGGCTGAGCAGCTGACAGGCAGCTCCTGGTGGGGCTCTGATCTACCACATATCCACATGATGTCTTGTACCTTACAACCTGTTATCTTCATGAAATAAATCATCTTGGAATAATACCTTCCTGAGTGGACCTTCTTCACTACAAGATTCAAAATGAATACGGTCCAGAGCCCGCTTTAAATCTTGGTATGAAATTACTGAAAGACTTTAAGCAGGTCTCGGCTATATTATTAGCCAATATAAAAGGAGAAGCAGCATCTGTGGCGATCCGCCAGAAGTTGAAGGAAACAGATATAACAGATCAGCCAGTTGAGCTTGCCAGAATCATAGAAAAATGCTATGAAGAATTAGGTAGAGACAGCTTGGGTGGGAAACCAGTAAAGCCCCAACTGCTCGAAAATCCTGAAAAATTATTTTTTTTAAATAATTTAAATACTCCTAAAAAGAGCTGGGATGGAAATAAACAATCCACTCCCAAGGAAAAAGTTTTCCAGTCCAGAGGAAGGTCTCCTCGACGGAGGGAAAGAACTCCGACTCGAGAACACCAGTCTCCCCAGAGGGAGCCCTCTGAGAAAAGATATAACCTTAGAAATAGGGATAATTTGAAGAAACCTGATAGATATCAAAGTATTGATACACATCCCTCTCGATCTTTTTCGCAGAAATCGGAAAGAAGAGGACGGTCAGACCCAGGAGAGCACACCAAGTCCAAAGACAAGGAACCTGCTCAGAGTAAAAAATCTCAATTTCCCAAAAAGAAGGTAGCCAGTATTAGAGTAATCAACCATGCCGAGAATACGGAGGACACAGTTGAAAAACGGGGAGTGGGCATTGACAATGTTAGACAGTGCAGCAGAAATCAGTATAGCCCGCAAGATCCTGATGAGTCATCTGGAGACAGTGGACACGAATGAATTCATTCAGGTTGAAACTGCCGACACCAGACTTAGCGAGCCCCATAAAATATACGAAATAACATTGCGTATAGAGGGTGATAAGACTAGGAAAATAAAGGGTCTATTTTGGGATAAACTCTCAAAAGGCTATGATATTCTGTTAGCTGAAAAAGATTGGCCCCCAGAGTTTGTCAGGGAGTGCCCTCGTGGCGAAGAAATGATTATGCCTGCCTTCTCGAATCACATTCCGATTCACAAAAAATATACTTATGCAAGGAAATGGGCAGTAGCCCAGGCACCGGCATTATATAAAAATCATGTAGGATGGGATGAGGACTCTCCTCCCCACAAAATCCAGTTAAAAAGTGAACCAACTGCCCAACGACAGTATCCCATTAAGCAAGAAGCTAAAAAACAAGTCAGGGAGATCTTAGATCAACTTGAATACCAGGGGGTGATTGAAACATGCACCTCTCAAATGAACAATCCTTTGTTTCCTGTCTCCAAGCCAGACAATTCATATCGTCTAGTTTTGGACTACAGACATCTTAATGCATGTTGCAAAACATTTGCAGTACAAAACTCGCATAGTGCAGCCCTAATGAATAACATAGTTAGGAAAAAATATAAAACGACATTAGACATATCTAATGGTTTCTTTTGTCAAAACATTGCACCAGAAAGCAGATACTTGACCGCATTCTCAGCATTTGGGTCGCAGAAAAATTCTGTCGACTCCCACAGGGGTTCAAGAACAGCCCAGGACTATTCTCAGCTAGGGTAACAGAGTTACTACAAATATATGATGATGAGGCATTATCTTACGTAGATGATATTTATCTCACAGACGACGACTTGGATACTCACTTGAAAAGAGTGAACACCATTATACTTGGGTTCGCAGCAGAGGGTTACAAATTCAACTTTAAAAAGTCTCGAATTGCCCATCTGACAGTACTATTCTTAGGGTACGAATTATCAAGTGAAGGGAAAAGCCTAGCGGACAACTTCTTAGAGAAGTGCGCTGTACTCCAAGCTCCAAAAACGCTGAAGAATTTACAATCCATACTAGGTTTTCTGAATTTCGGAAGAACTTACATTCTAAATTACGCAGAGAGGGTTAAACCTCTCTACGAACTAATTAAACCTGATTTTAAACAAATCAATTGGACTCAAAAACACACAGAAATTTTGAGATCACTGCAAACAGACATGTTAGCTAAAACTAAATTAGATACACGTGACAACACGCGCGGTCTTGTAATCCGAGTCATCCCAGGAAGATGCGGATTCACGTACCTGACCTCTAATGAGGGAGAAAAGGTACCAATTTCAATTAAATCTCACTTGTACACACAAGCAGAAAAAACATTCAGTCACACAGAAAGAACTGTGAAAGCAGTGCAAATTGCATTAGCAAATGAAAGAGAATTAGCACACAGCAAAAGGATTAATATCCTCACAGCGGGATCCGCCTTCGAGGCGCTATTCAGCCCAGTAAACCTGCCTACAGTGTCACTGGATCCGAAATGGATACAGTGTGTACATTCTCTAGTAGCGGATGATGTGAAATACTATTTCGCCCCGCAATTCGAGGAACTGAATGATTTAGAATATGAAGAAGAATATCCTCTGCCAAACGAACTTCTGCCTCTCCCACAATACGCCTGTATAATCTATACAGATAGATTTGTACAGCATTTCAACGTAGAGAGCAAATCCTACGATGCAGCCTGTGCGATTGTTAAAGGTCGTTGGCTGTGTGGTAAATTCAGACCGAAAGTAACAAAAACTGAATCATTGAGAAACTGTTCGGCTTGGAGAGCTGAAATCAGATGTTTAAAGATGGCGCTCGAAAATGCAGAACGTGAATTCCCGACACTTATCGTGTGAGATTCTCATTTTTGCGTCAACTCTTACAATAATAAACTGCAGAGGTGGATTGAAAACGATTACAAAGATGACACAGGTGCCACAATAAAGCATAAATTGCTCTGGAAACAGGTAGCTCTTTTACAGAAAGAACTACAAAAGACTCACGTGATACACGCACAGAGTCTTCAACGTGATGGCGTTCACGTTGCAGGGAATTCATTGGCTAATACAGTACAGCGGAAGCAACTAAACCGGCTTCCGTAGCCACAAAAAAGCGTACAGAAAAATACATAGACGGGGAAACCATGCTGGCAGTAAAAACAACCGTAAAAGGCGACTGTGCAGCACTGCCCGTGAACTATCCACTCAATTATGCATACGTAATCGATGCAAACTCCGTTCCTTTTGCTCGAATCCCTGGAGTGGGGGATAGGGTAATTCCAAACATGAACAGGAGAATATTATTAATAGCAGACGCACACATGGGTGAAGGTCCAAGGCACATTCAGATGAGGGAATCTCTGACTGAATTGCAATCAGTATACTGGTGGCCGGGGATGAGCGTGCAACATCAGATATATGTAAAGAGCTGTCCGGACTGTGACAGGGATCGCAGTAATGAACCGGTCCTGCATGTTGCACAGTTACCATTTATAGAAAGGGTAATGATGTCCGCAAGCCATTCAGCGTCCTATTAATCAGTTAAGACTAAACACACTTAAAAAATGTGGCCTCCAGCGCTCGGCTGACGCTAGAACGGTTATAAGAGAGATCTGCGAGTCTTTATCGGCACATACGCAATTACCACGTTCCGTTCTGACCAGGGTCCTGCTTTTAGCTCTCGAGCTTATAAGGAGGCCATGGCCAGCATGGGAATTGGGTTGCAGTATTCTTGTCCGTCGCACCCCGAAGGGAATAGTGTGGTTGAAAGAAAAAACCGGGACATAAAGCGATCTATAACAGCGAAGGTATTAGGTTCAGGCGCTGGGTGGGTCAAACATTTAATAAGTGTCCAGTCCAGTCTTAACAATTTGCCAAGAACATCTCTAAAAAGTTTCAGCCCATACGAACTATTGTTCGGAATTAGAATGAGAATTCAGGACTTAGATAGTCAGGTATCAGTGGTACAAGAAAAGAAAACAGACTTTGACATCAAAGATCGTTTGGCTGTTTTACAGGAACTGAATGAAACAAGAAAATCCTTAAGCAACATAAAGTTAAAGCAACAGCCAGATACCACTGACGAGGCACCACAAGCAACAGCCCCAGCAAGGCCTGTCTGGATTCCAAAGATTGGGGATCTAGTCAGAGAAAAAGTCGCGGTGAAGAAGGAATTTGGGCCTTCTTACAGAAAAGCAGTACCTGTCTTGGCAGTCACCGGAACAAGATCAGTTGTACTACCGCCGCTTGCTGGTAAAAAGGAGAACAGAGTCGTATCGATCGACCTGGTAAAACCACAAGCATGTGGCCTATAATCAACAGTAGGCCCAGTGGACTCCCGAGAAACAACAGAATACCCAAACTTGCAACAATCCAAGAGGTTCAAACTGAAAGACTAATCACATTCGATCAGCCTGCAGTGCACAGAGAAGGACTATGCAATAATGCCATGGAACTCGTGCCTCTTGAGACACAGATTGAAACAGTTCGTCAAGAAACACCAGTCTACAATAATGTGGCATCGGAAAGTGCTACCGAAAGACAGATTGAAAGAACAATCCCAACAATTGACAGAACTGCCTCTGGTTATTTCATCAACTTCGACAACTTCTCTGAAGATCAAAACGACCCCGAAGTGATGCCAGAAACAAAAAAAGACTTCAAAAGAAAATACAGCAGAACTCCTTCAACAAATCAAGGAATTATATCTGGATTCACCGTTGATTGAGCATTGGATTATTACAGGGGTATTCATATTCCTACTATGCCTAATTTTAGTTTTAATTTTAGGAAAGTTTATTACAATTGAACGGACACAGCAAGTCAGAACATCAACCTAGTCCTCAAACCACACAGATCATCCCACGTGAAGAAAAGAGAACTGTCAACAGTAAATGTCACAGCAATTCCAATACCTGGTGGGGTAGTATGGGAGAAAACTGACTATGAGATGTATGGTCCGGTCGAAATCCTGAAGTATCCTCATCAACTGAAGGTTTCCTTAAGTGACTTTGTAAAACCTAGTACATTCTCTGATGATTGGGACTTTAACAGTATTAATGACATGATGTCTGATTTAGTAATGTCAGCTAGATTCACAGACCATGATTATTTACAAGGTTCTTCTAGTTATGAGCAATTATTCTGCTACACACATTATGGCGATCATTATTTGCATAAATCTGCACAGCCTAGAAATGTTTTTAAGTATAATCAATGGGAATATTGTTCTACACCACCTAAAAGCAGTTCTAAAGCATTTTTTGAGAAATTCAAATACTTCTCAGGGTTTAACACCAGTGATGCAGAAACGTTTTATTACAAACTGTTAGAAGCATTTTATGACAAAATGATGACATTTGGTTTTGATTATTGAAAAAATAACATTGAAACGAAAACCATTTGGGGTACAAAAGATTGGCAGGTTCAAGGCCTTGAAACACTATTCAGAACCTGCATGATACCAGAACAAATGATGTTTTTAAATGACACAATTCACCAAACATCCTGTCTTGGCCTAGCTAAGATTAAAGAACTTAACAAACCGTCTATTCCGAAGCCAATACCTGATAATGCAACAACAGATATTGAGATAGACGTTACTAAAATTTTACATTTTAACAGAACACATCCTGATTGGAAAAAGTGGTTAATCTGGCCTACTGACACAAACAACTGTCAAGATAGATTCCTGAACAAAACACAGGGGTTAAAAATGACCAGACAAGACCCTAGATACTCCCAGAGACAACTTCCAGGGATAGTAACAACATACAGTGTAGGGAAACTCTGCCTTGAATGGCTAGGAACATCCACACTGGCTGAAATTAAGCAACACTTATCTTTACTAAAAGATGGTGCTGATTTGCGCGATTTCATTCTTGGACCACGCAAACAGCGTCAAAAACGTTTCATAGCGGCCAGCATCTATGCTGCGTACAACGAGGCTTGGAAAGTCACACAAATTGAAACAGCAGAAAAAATACGAGAAATTGATCGTATTAATTTGGAAAAATCACTTTCTGTAGTGGACAATGGGTTAATGACTCTGTCCTCCAGAATATATTCGTTGGACAATATTGTATCTTCTGCCTTTGACATAATAGACAGAGACTTGCTAATGTTACAGCATGGCCAATCTCAATTACGTTCTATTGTACAATTAGGCTGGATGCTGCAAAATCTTCGTTCAGGCTATGTGCCTTGGCGTTTAATCAACACAACGTCATTATTTTCCATTTTTAACCTTACTGATAAACAAATCAGTTTGGCACAGAAAGGAGCAGACTATACAATCCTGAGCATCGACAAACTCGAGAGATTACCATTGACAATGTCAGAGAGTCCTGTCATTGAATGGATAATACACGGAATTATCACTATTCCGATAACAACTTTCCGATTTAAAAAGTGCCTTGAATACATACCTACTGGCCAGTATGAACGATTGGGTAAAGGATATGTAAAATCAGAATGGAAATTACCATACACACATTCATGCTATAATGACAGCGACAAAAATGTATTTCTTAGTGGTGAAAATTGTAAACATTCACTAAGCGGTATACTTTTGTGTCAGGGTATTAATTTACACGGAGCTTGTGATGGAAATTCTAACAACCTTTCATGCCACCAGCTTGTCACACCTGCAACTCATTTAGAGCCCTTCTTTATGCAACTTGCGAATGGGAGTTACATTCTTAGAACGGATCACAGATGTTGTGGCCTTGTGCCAGGGAAAAGTTATCTAGTAAGCGTAACATCCATGGTCAAATGCTGTATGCAAGCATTGTTCCCGAGCGGGCCAGTAGACACAGAGACTCCCATCTGGCCTTGTCTGAATCTCTATTCTATACGAATTGATACTTTAGGCAAAATGAAGTCTGTGCTTTTACAGACAACAGTGCCCATAACGTCATCAAAAGAGACGTATGATCTTCTAGTTGCAAGGACAGCTATGGAGGTTCATGACCTTTTATCAACAAATTGCCCCGTGCATTTCGTAGAAATGCTTAGCCAACTCCTTAACATGTCTAGTGCCACAGGCATCCCAGGCATATTTAAGACGATTTTTACGGGACTGCTAACACCATTTCAAGCAATTCTGGGAATCGTTCCAAATTTTGTCCACTCTGTTTTTGGCGGCATACCCCTATTTTTGGGACTTATAGCAGGGATTTTATTTTTGACCCTCCTGCTTCGTTATGGCAAGCCAAAGCTCAGACATGACTCCTATGGGAATGGAAGACACAATCCTAGCAATTCGCTACCGGGACAGAATAACTAGAGACCTTGGATTGGCCAGGCTGAGAGATCTAAACATGACCTGGTTCCTTTCATTCAGACCTATATGGCAGAACTGTATCTTACCGGTACTTCGATGTATGCTATGCGGAGATGAGTGCGTGTTGGACATCTGTCTTTCACTTCCATCAGCAGTACCAATGGACGTCGATACTTTGCTCAGTCCGATAACGGCTCACGCATTGTGTTGTCCCCAGCGGCTACCAATCCTGATGACGGCATTCGTTGAGACACCTGTGCTACGACTAGGTAGTAACAGTGGAGCGAGTGACAAAAGCAGCATCACCCAGGTACGACCTTCTGTGAGCATTGCTGATCCCGACTTTGATGACAGCAATCATTCTCACACTTGCCAAGTTACAGCACTATCGAATTTGGTCGAACTGTCACCTGATTTTGTAGACCAATTCTTTGAGAGCCTGTCTGATATGATGTTCTCACCCGAACAGAAATAATAACTTTGGAGAAGCATTCCGACACACAGCGTTCCCATGAACTCTGAATTCGGCCTTCAGTTTTGAACAACAAAAACTGCTAAAAGCGTTGGAACTCTAATTTCCCCGTTCAAGCATTAATTCTTTTGAATTGAACACTTTTTAATATTCACCCTTTTTTGGCACGAAAAATTCTTTGCTTAAAGTAAAAACTATTCTTAGAGAACAGAAGCTTCAAACTTCTATTTCTAAACACAACTAGAGACATAGCAACTTTACACCAGCCTCTAGCACATTTATTACAATGCATTTATATGTGATGAAATTATCTCGCCCTTCTTCTGTTTCAGAGATATTTCATGTGTAATTCTTTTTGCATAATCGTTCATTGATTTCATATGCTATAATTTTTGAATGATTTCTATGCTTCAAAAACGTACAGTACCTAAAATTTTACGTATTACAATATACGCCTATTTCAAATGCATTTATGTATTTTGGGGTGGGCAATGTTACACATGCATCTTATTGCTCTAGTTTTAGTAATTTAATGGACATGAATTCGTGGAGTGGGTGTTGCGTGCTTATCTAGGACCCTGATCGATACTGTGACCTTATGCCCCTATTCGGCTATAAATCCATTTATTCCCTATATTGGCATAACCGTTCAAGTGCAATATTCAGTAACTCATCTCTGGCCTCACACGAACAGAGCCACATTCCAGAATAGCTTTCTCTGCCACTTCCTTTGCAACCAATTAGTGCAATGACAGAGCAGAAGTCACTATCTGAGATTCCTAGATTAACACTCTGAGTTCTTCAACAAGATAAAAACTCAGCAAACCTGGAAATCCCGCTTGCTGTGTTTTGATTAGTAATAGAACTCTAATGAGCACTGATAGACGATCACTTCCTAGTGACATCTTATTGACGTCTTATGTCCAGCAAACTTACGTCAAACAAGGCACCTTTCAGGTATAAATACTACCAACGTGGCCAAGCAAGTCCCCTGTTGCCCGTCGCCTGAAGCTGCTGTTATGCTGAAGATATCATAGCTGCTATCGCTACTGCTATCGCTGCTAACTAGCGAACGATGGTGTGGTGAACTTAGGAGCTGAACAGCCGTCCCCCTGCAAGAGCCCAGCAGATGCAAGCTGCCCGCGGACGCGGTCCCCCCTCCTTCTCCTCCTCGACGCGCTGAGAAGAGACGCTGCCTTTCTCCTGCCGAGAAATCCAGCTCCAGCGTTTCTGGTCTACCCTTGCGGGTGACTGAGATATCGAGCCCTGAGGGAGAAACCAGACCTCCATCATTCTATTCCAGAGGTATGGTGTTGACTAAACCCTTGAGAGAGAATTCTTGAAGCAAACCTTGGCAAAACCAACTTAACTTAAAGCTACTTACTTACTCCCCTCCCAAGTATTAGGCTTGGGTCAGGTACACTGGGGTAGGCGTAGTTAGAAGCACCAGTTGAGTATTTTAGCCTAATGTATATATGAATGTATATATGTTTTATTCATTTTAAACCATTGTATGGCTAAGAAACCATATCAATGCTTTTACAGTATTATTTCGCAATACTTATCTTACTGTACGTACTTTTTATCATAACAAGTCTTGCAATTGTGGCAATTCATTTCTCTTGTACGAGAAGAAAGACTGTTCAATAAATGTTAACCCTTTATTGACAAACACCCGTCTCTCTGTTCTCTACATATTGTGAAAGTAAACTGCACCAACCTGACTGAGTAAAATAACTGTCTATTGTTTCACACGACCCTAGAGATTGACTCTTGATCTGAGGAGCAAAGTTGTCATGTTGCACGGTTGTTGGAAAACTGAATCCCTTCTTGTCTGTGCCAGGGAAGCTGATCACTTCCTATTTTTAGTCAAGAAAGTTTCCAGTGACCTCTGAGCTAGTTGGTAACAAACCCAATTAGGTTTAGCATAGTCAGTGGAGGCCTGGAAGATCCGCACTTCTACGTCGATACTACTGTTTATGTTATTCCAATGCGCAGGGCCTATTGGGAAAATATGAACTACACTACAAGTGGGTTGTGGTGGAGACAATTGACTCCTTTCATTCGGTAGTGAGAAGCCGGCCATGAACCTGCAGGCATGCAAGGCTTTTAAATCTAGCGCTTGCCGCCCCTTGTTGCACACAGGTGGTTGTGGAGAGAGAGCAGCCTTCCCGGCACAGGCAGTGATGGTGCAAGTGCAGGGGAGACCTAAGGGAGAGCACAGCTGGCGGCCCCTGTCAAGAACAAAAAAGACATGAAGGCTGAAGTTCACAAGGAAGAGCGGCTGGGATGTTGATCTTTGTGGCGTGCAACATGTGCAGAACCTCCTTGCATGAAAGAATAGACACTAGAGAAAAACAGAAACTTGTGGTGTCCAAGGCTCAATTGAAAAAAACTTGGGGTTTGTAGTGGTGGGTTGAAACACAAAGGGGAGCAAAGGAGACTGAGGCTGGGGTGAAGGGAGCCTAGAAACATACCCAAGGACATTGCTGGGCAGAAAGAAAATCAACCAATCCAAATAAGAGAAAGTAGTAGCCACCATCAATGAGATAAATACCCAAAATAATGGTAAATTGCATCAGCATCTTTTGGCCACAGGGTTCTTAATCTAAGGAACCTTAACCTACTGGCTTGGGCCTTTCTCTACCACATTCTGGATCAGTTACAGAAGTATTTGAGTCTCATCTGCTCCCTTTTGCCTGCTTTTGGTGTTTCTTTTCCTTGGACTGCATGACCGACTATTTTGTATTTGCAAAGTGCACTCTTAAGGCCAGTGCTTAAAATGGAAAAATAGAAGTGCAGGTACTCTGTACCAGAGCCTTCTTATTTGTGAGAAGTGCTGATACTCTCCAATTAAAAGTATTACGTCTCTCTTGAGAAGTGCTGGTACTCTCCCTCTCAAAATAAAGTGCCAGTACTCCGTACAAAGCACTGCTTAAGACACATTTAATGTTTTATCTCACTTATAGATTGTAAGTCAGAGTCAATCCTTTTTTAGTTCAACTATAGCTAGGCTTTATGTGATCAATACATAAAGATCTTTCAGAAGTACTACTGAGAGCGGGTCTTAGGCTCCAACCACATGTTGGTTCTCTGGAGTATAGCATTTAATTGAGTAGCAGTTGTTGTATGTTTCCAATGAAAAAGGGTGCCTGTATAGCACGTTTTGCCATGTGGGAATGCGTATGTTCAATACAGCAAGCCTGTGTTGACTGTGATGGAAAACCAATGATCAAGATCATAGGAATTGTTAGACCTGGCATCATTAGTGTAGATCTCCCTTCCTCTTTTCGCTTCCTATCTTTTATGTTGGCTGGATTTAGATGCTCTGGGCCACTGCTAATTAGTGCCACAGCACGAATGCTCCTTGTGTAAAGATGACTGTATGAATCGGGATAACCATAATGCCTAGGTCTGTGTAGCATGTTCTAATAGCAAGTTACCTTCCATTTCACTGTTTACTATTGTGAAGGTATCCGTTCTCATAGGCTGGAATGGGCAGGCTGAGGATTACCTTCCATAATCCTATCTGACCCCAGAAACCGGATAGGAAAGGCTGAGGATTACCTTCCATAATCCTATCTAAACCCAGAAACCGGATAGGTAATTCAAATTTGATATGTTTAAAAGCTCAGGACAGTGAGATACACTTTTTAGTAAGGACCATTTGTATATCCAGTGTTCGAAAATGCCTCTTCTAGAAACAAGGTATTTTCTTGCCTAAGCTTTCCTGTAGATTTTGGTAGTATGTGTATTGGCCGTCTGGTTTTGGAGCAGCGGGGCCAGCTGAGTCAGCACTGGCTTGAGAGAGAGAGATCAGCATGCAGAGCATGGGGAGGGGTGACTCTGATCTGAGCAGGGCCGTGCCTGGCAAGCTGAATGATGGCTCCACCTCCCACGGGGCGTCTGATAGCAGGC
This sequence comes from Lissotriton vulgaris, assembly GCF_964263255.1. Classification (NCBI taxonomy): domain Eukaryota; kingdom Metazoa; phylum Chordata; class Amphibia; order Caudata; family Salamandridae; genus Lissotriton; species Lissotriton vulgaris. The sequence goes on along the minus strand of NC_141689.1, from coordinate 269,761,977 downwards.
CCCCTCATTCTGAAAGGGCAGGATGTCGCCTCGTAAACCAATTGCTCCCCAACCCCACCAAACTGGTTCTGGCTGGATTCAGCGATTTGTGGCTTTAGAGAATAAAGACTTTTTTTAGGAATAAAACACTACACTGAAACCTTTTTCAAGGGTGTTCCTTCTAGATGTCAAGACGAAACTCTGTCCGAGTGAACACAGGAAAGGACTTTGCAACTTTAACCAAGCTTGCTGAAGAAAATACTCAGGGGCCTAAATCGAGAGTGCCTTCTGCTGAAGTCTCAGGGACATTAGACTTCACCCCGTCAGCCGTCTGAGTTCCTGTGCGAGCAATTCTACTTGCAGGTGAGGCCTCCGTCAAGTAATCCGGAGCCTCTAGTTCTACTGTGAGGAATGCAGACTGGTAACCCTTCTCTGGATCTGTGTGGGCTGCCACAGCTAAGAGAAAGCTGCTGCCGCAGGGAGCTTGCCTTAATTTGAACTTTCAGACCCTCCGCTGGATCTGTGTGGGCCGTTGCAGCTAAGAGAGCTGCCGCCGCTGAGAGCCAGTCTTAATTTGAACCTCCAGAACCTTTGCTGAATGTGTACGGGCCGCTGTAGCCGCTGATTGCCCACCGTTGTGCCAGCCTGGTCGAGAACATCCTTTGTCCTGTGGGCTGACACAGCTAAGAGAGAGCTGCTGCCGCTGAGTGCCCGCACCTTGGCCAACTTTGCATCATTGTGATTTGTCCCGTGGGCCGCCGCAGCTAAGAGAGAACTGCTGTCGTGGAGTGCCCGCATCTTGGCCAACTTTGCATCATTGTGATTTGTCCTGTGGGCCGCCCCAGCTAAGAGAGAGCTGCTGATGCTGAGAGCCCGCACCTTGGCCAACTTTGCATTTATCGTGATTTGCCCCGTGGGTCGCCGCAGCTAAGAGAGCTACTGCCGCTGACTGCCCGCACCCTTGCCAACTTTGCATCATCGTGATTTGTTCAGTAGGCTGTCGCAGCTAAGGGAGAGCTGCTTCCGCCGCTGTGTGCCACAGCCTGTTCACACTCGTCAAAGATTGTCGACATCATCTCATGGGCCGTCGCAGCTACGAGAAAGCTACTGCCGCTGTGCGCCCATCACAGAGCTGCACGACGCGAGTCACCGCCACCACCAGCCCGGGACGCTGCAGTCCCGTATTGCTGCCGCTGAGAGTCCACCTGTCCCGAGTGCCCGAATCATTGTGGGTGCACGCTGCAGACCACTTCAGCCAAGACTTGTGGTCGCTGGGAGTCTGCCTGTCACCGTCTCCGCTTCTTCGAGAAGCTGCTTGCTGTGTCCTCTTCCAACGGCAGGTACCTGTGCGCAACGGGTCGCGTAGGCCCAGGCCTTGAACTCTGTCAACACCACATTCTGGTGGATACGTAAGTGCATTCTGAAGTCCCTACTGATTTATGTGCATTGTAGCTGGTTAAAACGCATTTGAGAGTCTTGAGTTAAACCAAGATACAGATACTATTTTTCTATACATACTTGAGTTGTGTCCTTTTGTGGGTCATTACTGCCTTATTGTGCATGGTCATAAATGCTTCTCACACTGCCTCTGAGATATTCCTAACTGCTCGTGCTACGTTACCACAGGGTTGAGCAGGGGTTATCAAAGTGGCCAGCCCTCTTGACCTGACTTTGGAAGAAGGGTCCCTATTTGGACATTGGCTCCAGTCATTGCCAACCAGAGACCCCCATTTCTAGCAGGACTTTTCTGTTTCTTATGAAAAATCAAGCTAAAGATAGCAGGCCTCTCGTATTTATAGTCAAAATAATATGTAAATGTCAATACGCATTTATGGGTGGATTGTTACTACTTTGTGATAAAGTGTGAAGAGGGGTTCGCCTGATTCGGTCGGACCCGTCCTCGCTGCTTGCTTCAGCCAGAGATTGACTCTCCATTCCCTGATCATTTAACGGATCGGATGTCTCATCGAGACCCACGGAACCCCAGCCCCTGGTCCTGAACTACCCAGCGTACAGGCCGGATTGACTCGCACCCCCGGGATTGAGTTTTGTTCTCTCCCCTCGGATGACCGCTGACTTTATAAGTTCCCAGAGCACCGTTTCCCCTTCAACCCAGTCCTGAAGATGATCTCAAATAATGAGGAATGTAACGTCGTCGACCACTCAGCGCAATAAGAGGCGCAGCCCACAATGTGGTTCATCCTGACTAAAATCAACCTAATTTAGAACTCAAGCTTCACGATTCAGCTGGAGCCACTTTGTGTTTCATTTCCTCACTGTATATATCCAAGCACCATTCACTATGCGTCGTTTATGCTGATCACAATTGTCACTTGCGTCGCCACCCTGTTCATCACTTGCACACCTTGAGCACCAAGTACAATTTGGGTTGTATTGTTATTTGTTTACCTACAGTGCTGATACAACTGTATTTTGCCCAACTACTTCTAGATAAATATGATGCCATGAGCACATTTGAAATATTCAATCAGTCTCCTTATTTTCTTTTCTGATAATGTTTGTTGCATATCCATTCTAATTGTCTTTCAATAATATCAGTTGGGATACTATATGTTTATTCTGAGGGGTATCTTTGAGCATGGAATCTCACAGGTTACCACTTTACACTAGGGTGTTGGTTTCCCTCTCTGACAAACCACAGGGATAGAAGATCTGTACTGTAATAGCTATTGTAAGGTCTGTTGGTAGAGACAGTAGCTTGCCTTGCCAACGGAATTTAAAGTACTATTGGGATTTGATGACTATGTCTGATGGCTGCCATGTGGGAAAGCTTACCTTCGATACAAGCCAGTGATGAAGACAATAGGCCTGACTGGTTGACTGGCAAAAAGGTATGTCCAATGCCATAGGTCTGATCAGTATATTATGAAACTTATGACACAGTCACAAAGTCATTAATGCCGGCTTATTTATTCTGAATACCATTTGTTAAACCCCGTAGACCTTTATTGGTGGATTAGTATCACACTGTATTATAGGTTGTAAACAGGTATTTCTACAGTAAGTAATAGTTTTGGAGTTGGTCAACCCATCTGACAAATCCAGGGGTTGGGGTAGAACATTTTCCACTGTAGTAATCCTTGTTAAACCTTTTGGAGAACTGGACAATTTATAATTTTGCATTCATATCCGTGCTTTTATACCTGGGATGTCTGATGGTTGCTAGTTAACTGTACTTCAGTAGGCTTGTGGTGGATATGGTGGTAAGCCAATGATAAAGGCTACAGGCACTTACTGGTTCATAGGGAAAAGTCAGGTTAGATCCCATAGGATTGATCCATTTATTATGAAAAGATACAACAAATGTAGTAGGCCTAAACTGACTATTGTGAAAAACACATGTTAAAGGCAAAAGGCTTTTAAAGGTGAATGTTAAAGTCTGTAGGGAGGTATTTTATTACATGGAAACTGGCGGATTACCATAGTGGATAAAGGATTTTTGTGTTGTGACTCACACAAGCAAACCCTGGGGAAAGAAGATTCCACATGTCAATCTCTCAACAACCACTACAAAACCCCACAAACCACACCTATACACCCTTCTACCCAACTACCACACAATGGCACCTTCACTCTCACACAAAACACCACACTGTCCTATACCACTAACGAATACACACATCACCAACACAACAAAAAGACACATTATACATAACTTTAATCCAGACACACACTTCCTGTTCATACAAAAAAAACAGCTCTACCCGCTACTTGCTCCTAACAGACCCCTTTCTGTCCCCACCAAACATATACTCAACCCTCCATCACATCATACACCACCACCCTCTTTTTACCAAGAAAACACAACCAAACAATCCTTACACTCCCCTCCACCACACATATTCCCTTTTCCGGCTATCAAATCTTACACAAATGCTCATAATCTTGTCTATCCCCTTTCACACACAACATACACTCTTGTCCAACACTCACCACCCCCCCCCCTTTACCATTCAACTTACACTGGTTAACAGTACTTTAAATACAAATCCTTCTTGGAAAACCACTACATCAATATCTCCTTTCACTACTCCACAACATCAAAAGAAGGCACACACACCGTCACATCAAAATCTCAGACACACACATTTTCATAATAGATTGTCACAAATTAGAAACATAGACCCGCTCCCATCCTCATGACTACACAAATAATACACATCCCAAACCATTTTTACTCCCAAATATTCTATCTTCACCAACACCTACCACAAATACTCCAACACAACACCTCTTATTCAACTGCCTCTCACTCACAGCACAATTTAGAGCCTTAAAACATGTCCCACATGTTCAACCACTCCTACTTCACACACCATTCACCACAAACAGACGCAAACAAAATAAACAACATGCCTCTCTTCACAACGTTCCATGTCTATTACACAACAAGGTTACACTACAAAACAATACAGTTCACCAACTCACTCTCAACCACCATCTCCAAAACTTACACATGCAGACCCAACAAAATACTTCCTAAGCCTGCAGGACGAAAGAATACCATATAAAAAAGTAACATCATTGCTATCCTCATATAGTTAATACCAGCAGTGACACACCTGCTACAAATTAAAACAAGCATTTGCAATGAAATTGGTCTTGCCTTTGGGACCTTATATGTATTTAGCTATGCAGTACATTAGCCTGGGTGCTGAAACATCTACATCTCCTTTCACATGGAGGGAAAGTAAGAAGCAAACTGTGTGACACGCCAGGTATGGGAACACATGGAGAGAAATATTGCCTTTCAGCAGGAAATGGTATAGTCTAAAGCTCTGTTTGTAATATAAAAGCAGGGCCTTCGGTGGTCATATCACTGAACATACAAGACTTCAAAAAATACTATTGTCTACGGGTGTTCGTGGAAGACAATTTCCATGGACTAGAATCTATAGAATGCAAAGTGATTTTGGTATTTTACTCACCTTTGCTGGTCGTTTTTCTATCAAGTGGGTAGAGGCAGTTGGCCAGAAATAAAGTCTCTAAGCAGAAGCGGACAAGTCCTAGGGCAGATATCCAGAACCCACAAAGTACATACACATATAAGTATATACTAAAGTATATACAAGAAGTCTTGAATGCTCGACCTAAAAATACTGCTCACTTTTCAAGAAAATAAAGTCACACCACCACCAAAACAAAATCTCTAAACTGCCAACTAATAAATGCTCAATCACTCTCTCAAAAGAAGCGCCACATCTATCATCTACTCAATGACACAAAAACTGACTTACTCCTCATAACTGAATCATGGTTGGGAGCGGACATGACTGCAGTGTTTCATGAAGTAATTCCTCCAGGCTATCACACTGCCACATAATATCTTATAAAGCGATACAAAAGGGGATGCTGGACGGAGCGTTTGAGCAAATCAAACACTCGCCCCAGTCAAATGATCTGGGTTTAATCCATCACCATTCTTTAGCTCACTCCGCCACCCCAGTTCAGACATGGCCATATGCAAATCAGTCTGACCCTGAGCCTCATGGGAACAGTCCAGCCCGAACTGCCAAGCCATGTCTGCCCTGGAGTGGAAACAAGCATCCTGGGACTGGTTTTGGGTTCATAACCCTCATCAGCCAGGCTATCTTGAATCCATTGGCAAAGTGAGCAAGGGACTCACGTCTGAGCATACCCTGCCAACTTAGGGCCAACAGAGCGATACAAAAGGGGATGATGGACGGAGCGTTTGAGCAAATCAAACACTCACCCCCAGTCAAATGATCTGGGTTTAATCCATCACCATTCTTTAGCTCACTCCGCCACCCCAGTTCAGACATGGCGATATGCAAATCAGTCTGACCCTGTGCCTCATGGGAACAGTCCAGCCCGAACTGCCAAGCCATGTCTTTCCTGGACCTGGGGTGAATGTATGACATTGTTCTGCATTCTGTCCATCAACTGTTTTTGCATTTGTCACCCCGAGTGGGATGGGTATGCTCAGACGTGAGTCCGATGCTCTCCACACCACTGGAGTCAAGCTATCCTGTCTGATGACGGCTGATAGCCAGAAACATGTCCTAGAATGCTTGATTCCGGTCCAGGAAAGGCATGGCTTGGCAGTTCGGGCTGGACTGTTCCCATGAGGCACAGGGTCAAGGCTGATTTGCATATGGCCATGTCTGAACTGGGGTGGTGTGGAGTGCAAAAAACGATGGATTAAGGCCCAGATCTCTGTACTGGGGTGAATGTATGAAATTGTTCTGCATTCTGTCCATCAACTTTTGTTTTTACATAATATGTTATAGGCAAAAGAAGTGGACTAGCCCTTATATTTAAGGAAATAATAAATCTCACCAAAGCGGACTTTCCTAACAAAGTTGTAAGGCCCTCATTACCAGATCCAACCCTACTCCAACTTCCTCTTGTAACCTATTTTTATTGATACAGTTATATATAGTGCAGACTTGACACTAGTAGGATATCAGAGCACTTTACAATAGGTTAGGCAAGAAGAGAGCATGACAAGCAGCACAAATGCTGTCAATACCCGTTGCACATCGGGAGGAGGTCAGTAAGGTGAACATCTAGGCGTCGACAGCGAGTGAAAGCCTACGTTGAGACATTCTGTCAGTTAATTTTCCATATGCTGAGTCAGAGAGTTCTAGTGTAGGTTTTTGTTCATTAAAAACAGCTTGACTTCTTTTTTGATTGAGGTGATTGACTAAGTCAGTCTGATTTCAGGGGAAAGCGAGTTCCAAATTCTGGGGGCCATTCCGGAGAAGGTTCGGGTGAATGTTTTTTTATTTTTAAGGACATTTCTGTGGTTTTAACAATTAAGTGCTGACGCTCCTATAGGATCTACAGTCGCCAGACAGTTCCAGTTAGTCAGGTAGACACTTTGGGGTGTTGACGTGTAGAGCTATATGTGTCAAGCAAACAATTTTCAGCTGGTCCTTGCCTCATATGGCAGCTAGTTTAGTGCCTTCAGATTGAGCGTGATGTGGTTGTTTCTCTTGGACCCAATGATGACCCTGGCAGCAGAGGTAAGAGAACCCCTTAGTGGAGCCAGCTTGTATCTTGGCAGACCACATAAGGTAGCACAGTTGTTTTGAGGCCATCGAAGGGGAGTAAGGGCTTTATTTTTCTCAGTATGTGGATTCGAAGGTTGTCTCCTTTGGTTGTTGTGCTGATGTGTTCTTGTATGTTGAGATTCTTGTCGAGTGTTATTCCTAGTTATCTTGTGGCATCTATAACTTGAGGAAGGCAATTGAAGGCTGTTAGATGTTTCATCCAATATTTGATGTTGTAGGTTCCTCTTCGTGGGGCGATTATGAGCAATTCTGTTTTGAGAGAGGTGCGTTTGAGGAGGTTTCTGATCAACCAGTTTGAGTTTGGGGTTTTTTGTAGTGTTGTGTTGAGTAGTCGGACATCTTCAGGGGAGGAGATTTTTAAGTACAGATGGGTGTCATCAGCATACATGTGGTATTTCATGTTTGAGACTTTTAGAATTTCGGTTAGAGGTCCCATGAAGAGGTTGAAGAGAGTAGGCGATAGGGTGGACCCCTGTGGGACTCCTAAGGTGACGGGAGCGGTATTGTACAGGGTTTGACCAACCTTGATTCTTTGAGTTCTGTTGTGAAGAAACGAGGCAAATCAGTTTAGAATGACCCCCGACAGCCCCATTGTGCATTCCAGTAGGTTAAGAAGGATGTCATGTTTGACCGTATTGAAGGCTTATTCTTCCTTCTTTACAGACCACCACCTAGCAATGCTATAGTCTCAGATAGGTTTCTAGACCAAGTTTCAACCTTATAACATTACACTCCACCCTATGCATTCTTGGTTATTTAAACATTTGGTTCGATGACCCCAATAGCTCCCATCCAAAAACTATCATCACTGGCCTAGTTACACTGAACCTACATCAGATCAAACACAAACCCACACACACACACTGCACCGTTCCTAGATAGCATTTTGCAAATCCTGAACTAGTTACCTTTTGAAGGATTACTTCAGTCACATGGTCAGACCGCCATCTGGTAGCTTTCCAACATAAAGCACCACAAATCAACACACCTAAGAACACCTTACATGTATCCAGCTATCGACTGTAGAATAAACTCAATTTTGAATACTTAGTAAACAAAATTAACATCCAACTCAGATCTAGGCACAATACATTCTGTTCAAAAACTCTGAGTGAGTACAGAAAGCTTTTGATAGCCTTATACTACTAAGAACAAAAACACAGGAGAAAAGAAAACAAGCACCTTGGAGAAATACATAACAAAAAAAAGATAAAACAACAAATTAGAAAGCTGCAACACACCTGGCTCAAAACAGCAATCAAGACAAAACTTCACCTACACAAACTTAACAGAATATACAAGTGATCAAAAAAGCTATAAAAAGTACTATTCAGATAGGAAGTCAAAATGCTAAATCCGCAAATAAAGAATTTGATAAAATTCTCACAGAATTTCATAATCCTAAATGCACAGAAGTAACTCATATCATTACTCAAGAATTCCCTGACTAACTGGCAAATCATTACACAACCAAAACAGACACGTTAGACTCCTATTTAAAACAAAGGAAAACAACCAGCAGCAACCCATTTCAAAAACTCCCCTCCAAGAGTAGGCAAAGCCAGCCTCTGCATTCGTTCAAACAAATATCATAAAGTAAATCTATGGGCCTAGTCAAAGCAAGCAGGCCGGGCGGCTGCTCTTCTGACCCTTGTCCACAAGAAAATCTACAAAAACATTCTTTCAACTACCGTTGCTGCCACACCTGTAAAAAAAAGCATCAATAATTCTTTAACTAGGGTACAAGGAGAGCAAGATGACATTTGCGTAAGACTCCATCACCCGCCGCCCAGGCCACAAGCAAACTCTGTTATCGGCTATGCTACCTGGCCCTGACAAACCGGCTCACATGCCCTTGATCTTGCCGTGGAAAGGCTGCCGCTGGATACATTGTTGGAGGAGAACAAGCCCCTTCATCTAAACGCTGCAGTTGGAAACGGCTGCGGGAACAATTTGGGATCTCTCACTTCTCGGAACCACAATACTTTTCACCTGCTTTGTGGCTCCCGCTGAGGCTCTGCGGACTCTAAGGAGAGCCCAGTGCTTTCTGCCACGGATGATGCGTCCCGCACCGGTACAAAAACAAAGACAGCTACTTACAACACTGGCTCTTCCAGTACGAAGGGGGCTGGCCCCTGATTTGGACACTGCACCTAAAGGTAAAAGGGATAATGGGAATGCCAAGAGAGCGATAGGGAAATCAGTTGGGGGTACCCTTAAAGAGAGTGGGGGGTACCCTTAAAGAGAGCTGTGGTACCCAGCCTTCAATCGCTAAACTGTTCCCCGGGGTGAGCTCCACGGCTTTAACGGGGGATTTAATTATAAAAATTTGGGGCGATAGGGGAGGATAACACTGACTCTGCACAGAATATGAAAGGACTGCCTAACACTCAAACGTCAACTGTGCTAATGAACTCAGAGCCAGCACAGCCTGGGGGCTTACACTCAACAAGCTTAATTGAAATCGCAAAAGGAACACCAGAGCATAGCTATCCTGCAGCAACTTCTCTGGCTATTAGGATTGAAGAATCTCAAACATCGGGTACAAATACCTGGTATGACTCTACCGGCCCAGGGCCCGAGCAGCAAACCAGTGGCAGATTCATTACTCTTCAAGGCAACGACCCTGCCTTATTGTCTCAGGCCGCCCTGTCTCCTGATCCGGCTGGCGACCATTTCTTTTCTGTGTCAGATGGTACAGACTCAGAGGCCGAAGACAATCCTTCTACCTCAAGCAAGGGAAATCATTCTGAATTAAACCACAGTGATTCGGGTAAAGACACTGGCACACATAGCAAACGAGTGCCTTAAAAAGCATAGTCAACTGAAGTGGGACTATTCTGATTCCCAAATTGCTATCCCTTATGGCGAGGAATCTGACAAACCCCTAGACCCAGACAACCCGCATGCCATTTCAAACTTCTCTGGAGAACCTTCTTTGTCATCAATTCTGCTGTCGATCAAACACTTCCAGCAGGAAGTGCAACTAGATAGCAGACAAGCCAAGAGTGCTGATGAAAAATTGCAGGGAGGACTTAGAAGATTGAACAAAACCTGCTCGGATATCGGGTAAAGAGTCACCATAATTGAAGGCCACACGGAAAGCATGGAATCGGAAGTCGCGTCGTTGAACAATCTATGTTCTTTTCCAAAGCACGTGCATATCGGACGTCATGTGGAAAATAGAAAAGCAGGAGAACAGGTAGTGCTGGAACAATCTCCGCCTACTTGGGATTCTTGAGGGGGCCGAGGGGGAAAACCACGGTGCTTCATAGTGAAACTCTTGAAGGGGGCCTTCCCAGACCATTTTGACTGGAACTGGGATCATGCGATTCAACTGGCCCACCGCTTCCCCCTCACGCTGAGAAAACAACAAGCAAGCAGTGAGGATAAGCCCAGGGAATTCCATGTATTTTTCGGAATTTTTTTGCTCCGGCAACTGGTATATAACCAAGCTTGACCGAATTCCCAGAAGAGCTTTTAGGGGGTGACATTTTTCGCAAAACCAGATTTTTGCCACACTACACTGCGGTGGCTCCTCCGTCAATTAATTACTCCCTTTTAACAGCTGGGTGCTCAATTCTTTTTATTGAACCCTGCCAAACTGAAGGTCATCCTGAATGGAACACCGAAAATGTTCTTTTCTGAAATCAAAGCCCAAGATTAACTTAATGAAATAAAGACCAAGAAAGGACAGAGTTAGGCACTACTAGGCAATCACCAGCATTATAAAGCTTTAATTGGCACTGCCTAATTCTTTCTGCTTTTGCTATGTTGAGCGGAGAGCGGGAAAACATGCTCAGGACGGCAAGGCCACCACGGGCTGGCTACATGGAGCCTCGTGGATCCAAATCTATTACGCTTCAAAGGATTAGCAACTGCTTCTTATCACTTCATACCATTGGCGCAACTTAGCTTAAACCAGGTGAAATTTGGTGGCGAGATGTTATTGCAGGCGACCATCATTCAGGTAATACCGGATTTCTCATTTTCTGGGGGGTTGGGGAGAAGGCGGGGGAGGGAGAGGTGACGGTCGATGGAAGGGCAAGAAGGTTTAGAATGGGTTGGGTCTTTTTGTGGGTTGGAATTTGGTTTTCAATTTGGACTCAAAATTTGAAATCACTTCTTGCAGAAGTAGACAGGGCTAGCAGGGTTTTCGATTGGGTAGACCTGTTGTCTTTGAGAAGCATGTATCGTATGTATATTCATGTCATTTCTATGCACATTTTAAATGTTATAATGTAATAATATGACCAATGCAACATATTTTAGAATTGTTTCACTAAATATCTGTGGCTTGAATGATGCACGAAAAAGACAAAAAGCTTCCCAAGGCCTACGACTCATGGGAGCAGACGTAATCTGCCTTCAGAATACTCATATTGAGGGTTCACAAGTACACCTCTTGAACTCATTAGGATACAGCCTAGTTGGGGGGACCTCGCAGGGGGCGCGGATAAAAGGGGTGGGCATTCTGGCTCAACGCAATCGCCTACTACGACCCTCTCGTATCAAAGCCGACCTCTACGAGAGGGGGGCTCTAACAGAATGCCTGTTAACCATGAAATCTTCCTTTACTCTCTGTTCAATTTACAGGAGTACCATTGATGATCCTGGGGTAATGAACTATGTTTCTGAAGAGCTAGCCCATTGGCCTCTCCAAGTTATTATTTGTGGAGATATTAATATCAACTTAGCTAGTAATTGGGGAACAAATAGTTATTGGAGGTACACAGGCCGGAAACCCAAGGTCTTTCAAGCCTTAAAGAACTTAATACATACACATGGGCTGGTGGACGTCTGGTCCAACCTCAAACCGAACTCAGCTCCACATCATTCCTTTGCCAGATTGGATTATTTTCTGATATAATCTTCTTTGCTCCAAGATAGCAAGATTGATATTTTACCACAAATTCTGTCACAGGACAATCCAATGATCCTAAGCTAAAGGGGAACAGTGTTCCGCAAGCCAGTCTCGACCTGGAGCTTTGGGAGAGCATTATTGCTCGATGAGAAGTATCAAAACCACATGAAAGGCTGGATTCCGGACTTTCTGAAAGTCAATACTGGCTCAGCCCCAATCATTGTTGTCTGGGATGCCCTGAAGGCAGGTATCCGAGGGGAGACACTGCGGGTTTTCCTTAAGGAAGAATAGGAGAAGGCACAGATCTTGGATCTCCAGAAAAACTTATCGGTGCGGTTCAGACGGGGGCAGACATCGAACATGCACAGTTAGAAACAGCCATCATTAGAGCAGAAATGGACTCAATTCTGGCAGAGAAAGCAGCTGGAAAATGGGTCACGGCCAGGGAAAAGATGCACGAATGCAGTGAGCAAGTCGGCCACCAGCTAGCTGTAAGAAGTAGGCAGCATCTCATTACAAATGCAATACACTCAATTCGGGCCTCAACAGGGGATATCACTAATGATTCTAGTGAGATTAGGGCTGCCTTTCGGGACTTTTATTCTCACCTACATACAGAAGAAGTAAGTTTGTTGCCTGCTTCTGTCCTCCGGTCACTACGCCTGGCACTCTGATGGATCCTGTTCGGCATTTGGATACTTTGTTATCGGGTACAAGCCATTAATTGACAGCGCTTGAGCCCAGTTACCTCATTTATAAGAGGCTCTAGGTCTGATATGACCTTCAATTTCTTTTGATATGTAAATATGCTGTGATATACAGGGAATACTTTTATATTGCTGAGTGCCATTAAATATATAAACTTCATAGATATTCGGGAAAGAAACGCTTCTAAACTGACCTTTTTCTGTTACTGTGAACATGCAGCTTAGGAAATAGATTAAATGACACGATGGATCGTTACCAGTTGGGAACTTGAAATTGAATCTCTGTGTGTTGAGTACTTGATACTGGAACCACATATCTGCTAACCGGGTTACCCCTTTTGATACGGGGCACAATCGCCCTGAAGAAGTCCTTTTGAAGGACGTAACGCGTCGGCTGTGCCACTGTCAACAACTGATGTTCATGACCTTGTTTTTACAAAAAAATGTTGATACTGAATAAATGAAATTTTGGAATAACTTGACTGTTTGGGAATGGATTGAATATGTGATTTCCCTATGTATTGAGTAGTGGTGCACCTGTGCTTTTGTTGTATATACACAGAAGAAGGTTACAACTCCCTAGAAATCAGACAGGAGGAGATAGATAAATATCTGGTCTCTGTAATAATGTCACATCTAGATATTGAGGATCGCAGGCAATAAGAAGACCCCCCCTCCTGGCATGAAATAGCCAGTGCTCTGGCAAACTTACCAGATGGTAAGGCGGCTGGTACCGACAGCATTCCAGTGGAGTTCTATGAAGTTTTCTCCACCCAGATTAGTGGGATTTTTGCGGCTTTGGTGGGCCAGATTTTTAATGGGGCCGCCTCTTGAGCGTCTATCAAGATAATTATCTTCCTCAATAAAGACAAATCCCCTCTAGAAGTGGGCTCATATCGCCCAATTACACTAATTAACGGAGATCCTAAAATGTATGCCAAAATCTTTGCTTCCCGACTATCCACTAAAATTGAGCATCTGGTCTCCATATGGCAACATGGGTTCATTCCTGAAAGGGACACTACCGATCACATTCAGAGAACATCACCCTGTTCGAGGCTGCACAGATTTCAGGAGACCCAATGGCGCTAATACTTCTTGACGCAAAAAAAGCATTTGATCGGGTCTCCTGGTTGTTTGCGGTGTGGTGTGGTGTGTCATGAAGAGGATGAATTTTGGACCCAAGGCCATTCAAGCCATCAAAGGATTATATCTCAACCGTACTGCTAGGGTATTACTAAATGGGCAATTAACTGAGCAGTTTGAGATCACGCGGGGAACTCGCCACGGCTGCCCCTGCTCCTCGCTGCTCTTTGCTATTTATATAGATTTTATCAGAAAGCTCATCAACAACTTAGAAATTCCGGCTATATGCTGATATGGACTGCATACTAAAATCATAGCTAATGCAGACAATCTACCTTTCATCACGCCGGACCCTGAGAAACTATAAAAGCCATAGAATACGAGGCACTAGGTTTTGTAAATATCTCGGGGTATGCGTTAAACAAGGGAAAAACTCAGATTATCATGAATAGGCAGATCAATTGGGCTGATCGCAGAGTAGAGAAAAAGGCAAAATACCTAGGGGTAAATATCTTGGCATATACAGATCTAATAGTTAGAGAAAACTTGGACCCCCTTGCTGCAGACATCAAAAAGGCATTTGATCGGCTCAACAATTTTCATCTGACCATGGTAGGCCGATGCAACATCATCAAAATGCTGTTCTTCTCTAAAATGTTATATTACTTTAGAGCCATTCCTCTAGAGTTTACTAATCAAGCTCCACACAAATTTGATTGTTTTTCTCCCAATTCATATGGGCTTATTCCCAACCTAGAAGGTCATTTGAATATCTATCTCTTCCCCTTGACAGAGGCGGATGGGTTCTCCCAAATTTGCGATTTTGGAGAGCCCAGAGGAGTTTTCCACAACGTTCGAGAACATACCTCTCAGACCCTCAAAGACCATTACAAAGCACAGTGTTGCTTTGTAATGAATACTACATGATTATTAAATCGTATGTATTAACCAGGCATGCTTATTAGTTGCAGTACAATCCACTTTACCTCACTTTACGTCAGTTTAGGAGTGTTACACACAGGGCTGGACCCTGTATTTGTCCTGAAGAAGAGCATTCGGGAAGCTCGAAATATGTTGACGTTCACTAGGGACCCCTGATTCATTAAAGCTAGGCACACTGGAGACCCACCCCGTTTTTAACATATCTACTAGGAGCCAGAATAAAGTTCTTTTGCCCACCATTCAACTCCAAAAAACACCACTGCACCACAGATAGTTCATCACAATACAGTGCTCCTACATAGTTTCGCAAATCGTAGCACGCCTCAACCCGCAACGGGTTGAGATGGCCCCTATGATCAAGCATGTCACCGTGGGGAAACCCTGGTGAGTGAGGGGACTCAAGAAAGGACATTTTTCCTTTCATGTCAGATTTTCCAACTCTGACTGAGCGAAAATCATTTTTCCCTGCTCGGTTCCTTAACCCAGATTTCAGATTTTGTAGGTCAGCCGTCTTGCAGCACCTGGACTGATGGAACGGTCATTTCTGGTAACACTAAATTAAGTGTGGACACTGTTTTTTATCTTCTTTCCAAATTAATCACTATGTCCAAATACTGTTCATTGGCGGTAGCTCGGTTCTGAGTGATCAGATTTGCTTTATCTTGGTCTGTGTACTTAAGGTCGAGAACTGATTTGTGGGAATTAGGCTTGCCAGTTGCAATGTTTGGAATGTGTGACTGCACTGCCATCACAGAAGTCACCCACTGTTACAATTCTGGCATCTGCCCATGCAGCCTCATCCGCAACTTTTGTGACCTTTCGGACATTAGGCATACACCCTAATGGCAGCATGGGGTTATATGCCACTTTGTTCTTGATCTTTATCGAAACCCCAAACAGGCAGCAGCTGACGACATCAAGCAGCACCAGCCTGTAGTGTTCATCCTTTGATTTTTCGAGAAGACATGCATAGCTCCAACAAGTCACCCAATGCCGTCTTCCTGTACCAGATGGGTGTGGTTCTGTAAGTAAGTGCATACATGTTTGGGTGGGTCTGTGAGTGGGTGTACATGTCTGAGTGAGTTTGTGAGCAGGTGCATAAGTGTCTGAGCGGTTCTGAGTGCTTATGAGAGTGTCTGAGTATGTCTGTTAGTGGTATGTGAGCAGGTGTGTGAGTATCTGAAGGGGTCTGAGAGTGGGTGTATCAGAGTCTGTGTGGGTGTGTCAGTAGCTGTATGAGTGACTGGGCCAGAACAGAATGGCACCTGCCCCTCTATCCAACAAAAGTCCACAGTTTTGCACAAAATATCAACAGAAGTGGAGTACTTTCTTCTTGGTTTGGTGGAGATGTCCTCTTATTCCAGGACATGAAGAACGTGTCACCCAAGCTGGCGGAAACGCAATGGGGGGGGCCTTTTGGTGAGCTGTCCATCATCCTAGCAAAAGGCAGGAAGACCTTTACACACTACCGAGGTGGATGGAGAGGCCTGGCCAATACTTTCTTTCCTTCTCCTCTTTTTAATTTTTTTTTAGCACACCAGAGCTTCAAGGACACTGCCAATCGGACGTATTCTTGGTGCTTGTTTCATATAATTTGTATTTTCATCCAACCCAGCCACTGCCTCTAAATTAGGTGGTATTGTCCACTACATATCAATGTTTTACAATTCCAAGATGACCAACACATTAGGTTTGTAATGTGGCAGCCAAGCTGGGATTTTGCAACTCTATGCACAAGGAGAATTTAGGATGGCAATCCGCCTTATATTTAATTTAATTCGCCATTGAAAGCATGAGTCAGCTGTGTTTGGCTGGTAGCATGCTTTCTTTTTTCAACTTTTATTTTATCTAGCATATGTTGTTGAGTATGTTTGTGTTTAATCATGTTCTGCAAATGGTTGAGTGTAAGAACGAGTGAGAGAGATGCATGATGGCTTATTAAGTTCCTTTTGATGACTTTAGATGCACTTTTATTTATAAACCAGAGCTACTTGCATTGCCAATGCTTATTATATATATATAATCCATATTGTTTTGCTATAAAGCAGGGATTTTGTATTGCTATGGTCAGCTCTCAAGAGCGGGCATCAAACTAATTGGCTGTGCCAGTGCTCGTTTTCCTAGTGTTAAAGGAGTATCAATTATCTTGTGTGTTTTGATCCAGCATTAAAGGATTAACAGCCCGATTCATCAAGCGAAATTGCGCTCGCAAAGGGCCAGATTCTGAGAATCTGGCCCTTTGCGAGTGCAATTTTTGCATTCGGGATTCATCATCCCAAATGCAAAAATCGCTATTAGCGAAATTGCATATTTGCGAGGAATTGGATTTAAGGAATCTCTAATAGAGATTGCTTAAATGCAATTCATCAACCAATTAGAAATTGCGAATTCGCAATATTTGGTCGCAATTTACCACGAAGTCTGACTTCGTGGTAAATTGTGAAAAAAGAGTAAAAAGCACTTTAGTAATTTTTTTTCTTTTGCTTGTTACACACACACATGTCCTTTGGACATGTGTGTGCGCAACACCTGTTTAAATTTGCATTTAAGGGGTGCTACAGGGTGTCCTTTGGACACCCCTGGCACCCTTAAAATCGCTATCTTATTTGCGATTTGGCCCATAGGAATGAATGGGGAGTTATTCCTTATTTGCGATTATCAATTTGCTAATCGCAAATAAGGAAATAAGCAAATAAGGAATGTGTAGGAATCGCATTTTCTTTTGCGATTCCTACATGAATCCCGTTTTGCGAGTCTGTAATAGCGATTCCTTATGAATCGCTATTAAAGACTCGCAAAACGGGTCTTTGATGAATCTGGCTGTCAGCTTTCAGACTACATAAGAGTTAATGTTATCTTTGATCAGAGATAACCTTTTAATTTGGGGCACATATTATGGTAGGTACACTGAAAACAGCTCAATCTACATTTAATCCAACTCATAAAAAAATATACATAAAAGACCGACCATGCTCGCATTTAGAACGATCACAAATGATAATTGAAAAGGAAGTAAAAGTGTGTAGTCACCTGCTCAGAAGATTGCGCAGCAGCTCCTCTACTTTCATTTTAACTTCAACTTCTGTGGAGCACTTTCTAAAGGAATCTTCATCGCTGATGGACTACAATAAAAAGCCAGAGATGAGACATTTAAGGTAACACTCAAAGAAAACTTAATTGGTCAATTAATTAAAATCATTACACTGTATATTAAGTGCAGTGAATGAATAAAATACATTAAAATAATAAAAACGTCCTTGATGTACAAGGGAAGGAAGGATCTGAATGCTCGATGTTCAATGTGGGGTGATTCATGCTCATTACAAGAAACTAAATCAATACAATGAATGTCCCAGCTAAAAGTTGAAGTCCTTCTTTGTGCAAATGAGCGAAATGCAGCTTAACCATCTGTGGAAGATTTGGCAATTAATTGACCCGAGTCAAAGATGGTTCATGTAGCCCGGGTGCAGAAAGTGCTTTGTGCAAAAGGAAAGACTGTGCAAGTGATATCTAAAACACGAAAAGTGAGCTGGGAATGCTGGTTCGGTGCTGTGATTGATGAGGGGGTATACATCGCCCTTATCCCCGTTGGAGACCAGAGATAACGAATGCATGATGTTACTTAGCATACCGTTACTCTGCAGGTATTTAGGGCCAGATGTATCAAAGGGTATTGCCCATTCTATGTCTATGGGGAAATGTCTTGATACATATGGCCCTTACTTCGAAGTTTTTACTTCGCAAATACCATCACTACGCATGATTTGAGTGCGCATGCTTTTCCTTCGCAAATATATACAAATACATTAAAAATGCTTGTACTTCGCAGTTAATTATTACGCATACCATTACAACGCGTTATTGGTAAAAAAATTATCGTAATAGTAACCTATCCCCTGGCACGCACCCTGAAGCCTAAAATTACCCCCTGCACCCCCAAACCCTATCTCACCCTGGCCCCTAAAAATATCCCAGCACCCCAAAGCCTAAACACACCTTGAATCCCAAAACATTAAACACACCCTGAACCCTAAATATACCCCTCATACCGCAAAACCCTAACTCACCCTGACCCCTAAAAATACCCCTGTACCCCAAAACATAAATGCACCCTGAACCCCAAAAATACCCCAGCACCCCAAAACCCTAACATACCCGGACCCCTAAAAATACCCCTGTACCCCACAACCTAAACGCACCCTGAACCCCAAAAATACCTCAGCACCCCAAAACCTTAAACGCACCCTGAACCCTCAAAATACCAAATGCACCCTAAAACCCTAACCCACCCTAACCCCTAAAAATAGCCCTGTATCCCAAAACCTAAACGCACCCTGAATCCTAAAATTACCCCCTACACCCTAAAACCCTAACCCACCCTGACCTCTAAGCGCAACTTAGTTTGCACAGTAACTGCATTATGTGTAGTAAGCGCCTGCTAAGTAAGGGAACATGCGTAGTAAATGTATGCTAAGTAATACCATTTGCGAACTAAAATATGCATAGTAATGGTAATACGAAGTAATGACTGCGTAGTAAAGGTAGAATACCGAGATAATGGCTGAGTGAGCGGTACAGGCTGATGGGGTGCTTTCTTTAAGGCCTGGTGGACTCCCCGGAGATATTTTACAGTTCTGGAAATTACTCAAGGGTCACCAGAGTTTAAACATGCTATTATGGCTGGTCTGCTGAGGTGCACGCTGTTAGAAATGAGATTTCTGGTTGGTTAGGGCATGCGCTAGACAGGGCAAGGGAGTTACTCGCTGAGGATAACCCATGCTCACTCCCTTGGTAGCTTGGCAGAGAAGTCAGGCTTATCCCAGAGGCAATGTGTAAAGCGTTTGTGTAACACACTCACACAGCAGCGACACACCAGGCACACCACAAAAGAAACTTCACACAAGGTTTTATAAAAAATAGACTTTGCATAACGTAATTACATATGTACAACGTGCCACCTGGCACTAGGTATGACTTTACAGGTATTATATACACTACAGGGCCAATCGGGCCGCTGTCAACCATCAGAACTCACAATTAGGGAAGACCAACACTAACTACTGGTAACATTGCACTTAGCATAAACACCTTAGGCATGAGCATCATGACATCACCAACAGCATATTATGCATACATCATAATTACATCAGACCCACCTTAGGCCTAAACATAACTGAACCTCTTGGGAACCTCAGCCCATCTATAGGCATATTACCACTCAGTGTCGCTGTCCCTCAGTCAGTGTTCCCGAGTTGGTGATGCCAAAGCACCCAAGTGAAACTCACCAATGGCCCCTTGGGTCGGAAAACCACAGAGCGGCCAGGGTCAAGGGACCCTCCGCCCCCCAAGGCACTTATCTACTGTTACTTGAGCATTTTAACGGGGCCCAGGAGGTTCCGGTGGAGGCACCACACCTCCAACGACGATCCTTAAGCTGCTGCTTCCCGCAAAACAGCAGCAGGACCCGGAGTGGAATCTCCGGCCTCAACTACAGAAGGCAGCTCCACCCACAACCAGGCAACTGCTGCATGACTTCCGTCTCACAGGGGTAGGTTCCTCCTACCACCAGGCTGAGTCAGCATGTGGGGCTCTCTCCTTCCTTACGGGTGCCCCGCCCACATGCAGGCATCCTACGCCTGTCTTCCGTTTCGCAGTGCGGGTGCTCTCGCCGTTCTCACCACAAGAGCACTCTTCTCAGGCTCAACCAGCAGCGGGTGCAGCGCCAGCTACGCTCTTCAGGTGAGGGCACAGCAATGTGGGACAATTGGCATCCCCTTCCTCACCCTTGGTTCGTAGGTCCAGCCAAAGCGTCCCACTACACGGCAATCAGTGAGGGGAGGCACCAGAACAGCTCTCGCCTTGCGCTACCTCTCTCCAGTCCAGAGGCAGGAAAATGAAGCAGGGAAATGAATCACGCGCTCATCATGTGCTGGATTTCAGGGCAGAGATGGCTCACAGGCCAGCTCACAGGGTCCTCCAACATAAGGGGAAGTCTTTTGTGGCGGTTCCTCCTGGCGCCCAGTAGTCATCCTCAATTCTAAGTAACGACCAAAAGCATGGGGTCACAGCCCCAATATTTATACTGTGTCTTTGTTCTGCGCTAGCACAGGGCTCGGGACAGAGTCCAAACGAGTTCGGGGGGGGGGGGCACTTAACAAGTGCACAACAGTCCCCCTTTGTCAGTGTAGACTCTGGCCCCAGACACACCACAGGGGAGCGGAGTAGCACAGTGGAAGGCAGGCACAGTCCTCATCAGGGTCAGGTGCTACTCCTCCCACTACTCGAAATGCTGATCGGCCTATTTAGCCTAGCACGGACTCACCCAGCCCCTCTGGAGCCAATGCACCTCCGCAGCAGCCCCAGCCATCCAGAGCCAGACATGCAATACACAACAGACAAACACAAAGACACATACCACTTTTAGAAGGGGGCACTTCTGTGTGCTACTTCTAAAATAGTGATAATAAATCTGTGAACACCATCACGCAGAATTTATTACCACATTTCCAAACATATTCACGCTACTCCTCTCATGTCAGGAATTACCACTGAAACACATATGAGGGAATACCCAATGCATTCCCATGGGAGGGCAGCCTCACAGTAGTGAGAAACCAAAAAGGGTCTTGGCCACAGTTAAGGCACATGTCCTACCTTTTACCTACAGTGCACACTGCCCAGAGGGCAAACCAGGACCTATCTTAAGGGTAACTGATATGTAGTAAAAGGGGAGGCACACACGTGGCAACCACTTTATGTTCCACGTCACAGCGGCAGTAAACTACACGCGCAGGACCTGCAAAGGCATAGGCCTGAGACACGTTTGAAAGGCTACTTTGGTGGGTGGCGCAAGCAGCGCTGCAAGCCCACCAGTAGCATTTCATTTACCTGTGCTAGGTATATGAGATACCACTTTACAAGGGACTGATAGGTAAATTAAATATGCCACACAGGTGTACACCAATCTTACCAAGTTTACCATAGAGAGCACATGCACTTTAACGCTGAACAGCAGTGATAAAGAGTCCAGAGTGCTAAAACTACCAACAAAAGGTCAGAAAAAATACCAGGAGGAAGGCAAAAAGTTCTGGGATGACCCTGCAAAAAGGGCCAAGTCTAACACATGCCAACGTGATTCCAAAAGGGCCTAAGCCAGTGGCAGTGTAGATTTAAGGTGGACCTGCAAAGGCAGGAAGTGTCGATTGCAGCTTCGTTTGGTTTGCCGCACAGCTTAAAGTGAGCTTCTCCTTCTGCCCTTAGCCAAGGTGCAGCATGCGTGTTAGTGGGGAGGATGTCAAGGCGATGTTTTATGAAGTATCCCTTGGTCCTTCTACTGGAGGCTTCACCCAGGTGTAGCTGTACTTTTAGAACTGTATAGCTATTTAGTACCATACATGCGTGGGTGCAGGCCTCAAGAGATGACCTATCCTCCAAAGATGAAATTAGTTTGATATTTTACTAGTTGTTCTTTGAAACGACTCGAGTGTAGCCATTGCAGACCACAGTTGAGATAGTCCAAGCAGGTCAATAGAGTGTTTGAGATATTTTCCGGCAACTGAGTGGGGTTTGTTGATCTCCAGCCAGACGTTCCAGTTTATGGTGCTCTTTTATGGAGACTGGAGCTTGTAGCACACGATGGTAAATGCTGCACATCTATCTATTGATTGTTTGGTTAGACCAAATTGCAGCCTGATTTGGGCAGCCAAGATATAGCTAGGGGATAGAAAACAGCCCTGTAGATTCTGTTTACTGTGCTGTCTAGAGTAGTTGAGGCCCTACCTTGAAGGGCTACGCGTTCGTATGCCAGAGTTGGGAATATCATGCCATTTCTAAAATAGAGCTACACTATGGCCTATTCAGGTTCCAAAAAGCGCCTTGAAAACTGCTGCCAGAGCAAGCCCTTTTCTTTTTATTTCCTCCCTATACGGCTTGAAGTTTCCTTTGTTGTCGATTTAGAGTCTGAGGTGTTTGTAATCATTGACTTCTGCGACCCTGGTGAAATCAAGGAACCAGCTAATTTTGCTCCTTGGTCTTCTAGAACAGTTCATGATTTTTGTTTTCTTGGTGTTGAGTGTCAGGCCGTTTCTTATTGAGTTATCATGGGTGGTGTTCAGAAGGGGCTGCATCATTAACTATCTGAGTAATCAACACCAAGCCATCAGAATAAAGCAGGTTTGAGATGAGAATAGTGCCAAGCTTTGGGCGTGAGCGTTAACCAAAGCCAGGGATGAGGAAAGGTCGACCAGGAATAGGGTAAAAAACTGTTGGGCTAGAACGCAACCTAGCTTGAGCCCACAAAATGTTGGAATGGCCCTGGACAGGTTAGCCTTGCTACCCAGCTTTACTCTGACCCAGGTGCACATATATAGGTTTTCAATTGCTCTTGAAAGCACTGGAGGTGCATCCCAGTCCTTTAGTTTGCTCCAAAGCACGTTTCAGGTGACACAGTTGAAGGCCGGTTTGTAGTCTATGTAGCATAGATAGACTGGTTGTTTATGAGGCATAAAGCAGAAGGGGCAGTACCATGTTTGTCAGAGTCCCAGTTTTT
Source organism: Lissotriton vulgaris (assembly GCF_964263255.1). Taxonomy (NCBI): domain Eukaryota; kingdom Metazoa; phylum Chordata; class Amphibia; order Caudata; family Salamandridae; genus Lissotriton; species Lissotriton vulgaris. The sequence goes on along the minus strand of NC_141689.1, from coordinate 269,738,793 downwards.
TTTGCCAGCCCGTCAGATTGATCGGAATGATTGAGTTTGCGTTAGCCCAGTCGAGGAGCCGTTCCAGTAAATTCCCTAAATCCTCCTCCCATCTGGTACGCATTCTCTCCGGTGATCTGGGGAGTTATTCAGTTTTTTCCGATAAGGTAATGAAATTGCCTTTTCGTACAAATAATCATCTAGGAGCCTATCCTCCAAGGGGGAAGAGGTTGGCAGATCTGTTTCCTTTGGGATGGCACGTTACAATGCGTGGCGTATCTGGAGTTATCAGAAGGTATCTGCGGAGGCCAGTTCATAATCTTTCTGAAGGTCAGCAAAGGGTCTAATTCCCCCCCCTACCACCCCCCCCCCACCCCACCCACACATCGCCGCCTCTGGAGAAACCAATAGGGTCCCACTTATTGAAGCCTGGTTGGTCAACCAGCGGTCCCAAGCAACTCGAGTCCCATAGTGGCGTAGCCAGAGTGATCTTATCTTTCTGACCCATTGCAGCTGATGCTATGTGCCATAGTTTGACTGTTGTTAAGGTATTCACTGGTGCCACCTGTTTCCCGCCATAGATGGCCCTAAGGTAGCATCCTGGTCTCATGCTATTTCTATCCATTCTATAGGCTGGCTCGTCTTGGACTACGTGGACCCATGGGTTAATCAATATAAGTTGACCTGCCTAATAGTAGTATTGTAACGCTGAAAGTGCAATTCCCCCATTGTACCAACTCCTGACCAATTTGTCCAATGCTATCCGCAGTGTTCTGCAATCCCAGAGGATTATCCGTATCTCTGCTTCTACAGCACAAAAGTAGTCAGAAGGGACCAAATATTGTATGTTTTGCAAGATGCATACAAATCGGGGAAGCACCATTATATATAGGGAAGCCTTGCCTAATTGCGACAGGGGCAGAGTACTCCAATGTCACACATCTTACTGTAGGCGGCGTGAGGGGGGTCCAAATTGCGGTCAAAGAACACTGCAGGGTCTTTAGTTACATGAAGTCCCAGGTAATTAAATCCCTCTGTCACCACACGAGCTGTACAGGTTCTGGGAAGCCTCTGACTTGCGTCCCAGAGGACGTATATCAACGATTTCTCCCAGTTTATAGTATACCCTGAGTATTTTTGGTACAAGGTGAATATATAAAGCACTCTGTGCAGGGAAGAATAAGGGCTGGCCAGATCAAGGAGAATATCGTCCGCGTAGAGGGAGAGTCTATCCTCCCAATCCATTGCCCATTTAAGTCCTCTGATAAGCATGTCACCCTGTATCCACACCACCGGAGGTTCCAATACCAGGGCAAATATCAACAGGAACAGAGGCACCCCTGCCTCAATCCCCTGTGTAGTTTAAAAATTGTTGATCGTCCCCAATTTACCGTCACCTGCGCTAGGGGATCTGAGCAGAAGATCAGACCCATGGCAAAAATTTGTTTCTGAAGTCTAAAATCGCTAGGACCGAGAATGAAAAGGGCCATTCTGTCACATCGAATGCCTTTTTAGCATCCAGTGACATTACAACTGCCTCTTCCCTAATACTCTCGGCTGTTCCCAACACGCCATGAAGGCACCTTAGGTTGAGTGCGGTATGTCTACCTGGCATGAATCAAGAGTGATCGGGGTTGATCAACCTTTGCATCAGCGGAGCCAGGCAGGCTGACAGGACTTTTGCTAAGATAGTCACTTCTGCATTAAGCAGCGACATTGGTCTGTATGGTGCGCAATCTTCTGGTGGTTTACCGACTTTGTGTATTACCACAATATGGGCCAATCTTTGATTGTCAAGCAGCGTCTCCACTTTGACACTCTCCTGAAACATCTGCAATAAATACAGGGGCGTTGTGGATGCTGTTATTTTTGTATAAATCAATCGGCAGGCTGTTGGGGCCCATTGCTTTCCCAGCTTTTAATACCCTGATGGCCTGCAACACTTCCCTTTCTGTAAGCTCCAATTCTAAACTATCTGTATCAGTCTCTTCGAGGGAGGGCACATTGAGAGTTGATAGCAGGTCCTGAGCTGCCATCTGGGTAGTCTGCGTTGACGGAGCATACAATTGACTATAGTATGCTGCAAAGGCGTCCACTATTCCCTGTTGGTCTCTAATTGGTTCTGCCTTTTCTGAAATGATTTTGAACATCCAACTAGAAGTATGTTCTCTTCTATCTAGCCATGCCAGCAACTTGCCTGCTTTGTCACCCACCTCATATAGTCGTGCAATGTCAATGTTGTGCTCAGGCTTTTCTGCTCGGCTATATCCCTATATTAATTCTGCTTAATTTGTAACCTGTGTTGCCCCTCTGGGGTGTCCGACAGCAGTAATTCAGATTCTAATGTCCAAATCTCCCTTTTCACAACTATAAGCTGTTTCATACTCACTTTTTTATGACCAGATATTAAGGAGACTCCCTGACCTCTGATTACTGCCTTGTAGGCCTCCCATAAAGTTCGATTTGATTCTACTGACCCATTATTCTCTTCAAAATAATTAATTGTCGTTTTCAATAGGTTCTGCTTAATAGATTGTATTTTGAGATACCATGGGTTAAGTGACATTTGATTTCCCCTGATTGAGGGCACATCTGCGTAGGAGGCACTAAGCTGAGAGTGGTCTGAAATGCCTCTTGGGAGGTGGGTCATCTCCCCAAACATTGATAGCTGGTCCACCAAACCGAATATATATAGTCAGCCCTGCTAAGTACCACTGAACAGGCGTTAGACTAACGCATTTCAGTGTGGTGGTCCGCATCACTGCCTCAAATGCAACGTCGTGCATTACAGCACCAGTGCAGCTGCCAAGTCGAGGCTGCTATAATGCACCACACTGCATGTGAAAGCTGTGGCAACAAGCAATGCACACTTTTCCCGGCAGGCTAAGGGGGATAGCTCTAGCTGCTGCCCTGCTACAATGTTACACATTAATGAAACTCGATAGTGTGGAATGACGTCAACAGTCAGAAACCAGTGAGATAGTGTCAGTTTGAGATACACACTTTTATAGGCGGGTTTGCCGTGCCACCTGCAGCGCGAGCGCTCAGCGGGCGGAGGTTGCGATATATTAATTTTGGCTGCCCCAGTAATGGTGACTAGCTTTGAGCCCACTGGCGAAGGCGGCTGACTTGAACTTGCAGTGCTCTTCTAACAATCATGGCACGGCAGAGTTGATGTGCTCATGGTAAAGTGGTCCCGCGACCGGACCTGACCCGAGCGGTTCCTCAGCAGCCCAGAGGCAGCACATATAGCTGAGCCAGACTGCGGCAGGGCATTGCAGAGGAAGTACATGAGTTGTTGCGGCCACGGCCCGCCAATTGCTGTCGGCTTGGGCTTGCCTCAGTAAGGTAATCTCCTAGGCCTAATTGCTAATCCCGGATGTATAAATGAGGTTTGTTACCAGAGTGCAAGAGGCCATTAGAGCAGACACCATCAGCGGTGATCACTTTGCATATGTTAATGATATTATTGTATATGTGCACATTCATGTATAATCCCCAGTTGGGGCGGCACCAACATGAACTTCATGTTTGTGTATGTTGTCTTACACATGTCTGCCATGGTCACTGGCGCCTTAGTATATTCCGATGGACCACACCAGTGAATTGTGTGTGAAGGTTTATTACACTCTTGCTGTAAAGCGCGGTGTTATTACCGCTGCCTAATATGACGAAGCATGTTACCTATCATGCTAATAAACATTTGCTTTAGCGGCGTGCGCGGTGACAGGCTTGATCACCTTCTGAGCTGCGGCTGGTGTGATGGTGACTGCCGCCAGCCAGGCTCAGCAAATAGTGGGTGGCGTGCTGGATTGGGCGGATCCCTCAGTCATCTAATAATTTTTTGATGAGCTTATTTCTTTTTGAAATAATACAGCCGGTGGCCTGCGATGTGACTCTTCTTGGAGTTTCTCATTGCTGAGATGTGTGTAATTGTTTATATTTCTAGGTTTTCCTCGCCTTTATTGCTTGATTTTGCTCGCCAGAAAGTGTCACTCAAAGTCGTTGAAATGTAACTCATATTTACAGAGAAATTAGGAAAATGTCACACATAGCAATCTGAAACACTGGCAGCTTTGTATAGTCTATGTGGGATAGGCTCCTGTGAACACCAGAATGGAAGGTATACTGTTGGGCTGATGGATTGCGTATGTGCTACACATCTACTAGGCCGATCGCCGTGAGAAAAACCACCACAGATTTCCCTGGGATATCTCTCTGCCTGGCTGGCCAGCGATTCTCCATTCAGGGCCGTATTACATTCGCCTCCAATGAGCAGCTATCCCTGTGGCAGACTGACTAGGTGTGAACCTAGGTCAGCGAGTGTGGGGGAATGTAATCTTGGGAGGGGCTGTAGAGAGACACAATATTTCCCAGTGCCCCGACAATGTTATAAAACGTCCGAGTAGGTCGTGCACTACTTTCAGTATTGTGAATTGAAAGGACTTGCGCAATAAGATACCCACACCTCTTAAATCTCTAGTATAGCCTGCATGGTTGTATGTCATTACATCGCATACTAATACCACGCCTGCCATTACAACGCGGGTATTACTACGCGATGTCAATGACAACAGCATGCCATTACAGCGCAAACTTTAACCATAACTATGCCTTTACCACACATGCCATTACAACTCAAAGGCATGGATGGTAAAGCTATACTCATGGCTAAAGTTTACCAGGTAAATGACTCTACCCTACCCTACTCTAAACACTAATATGGTACCCCTGCACAACCCTCCCCCGACCCCCAGTCCAATCCCTACAATAACACTACACTACCCTGCACGACCCCCGATAGTTCCCTAAAACACTGCACTACACTACAAAACAACCCAAAAACCCTAAAACACTACACTACACTACCCTAAACCTTAAACACCTTGTAACGCATGCGATGTAATGGCAACGCAGAGAGAGATTGCAGTTTCCCGCCTGCATGAGCAACTAGGTTATAGCCTCATTTATTAAGTGCACAGTCGGAAGTCGCTTATGTGGGTGGGTGTCCTGTAACAGGGCGATGTCAGGCTCCTGTCGCTTAAGGTGTTATAATACCACCCCTTTTTTTGATTTATCTCCTAGACCATTGTCATTCCAAAAGAGGATTATGAAGCAATCAATCGGGGGGTCTACCTCTACTCATTTTACAGTGCATCTATGTTTGAAAATACGACCAAGGATATAACAATTCCGTGGGAGCCACAAGTCTGCCCGCAACCCATTCAGGGGCAATCAGGCAGAGGGAATTTCTACAGACTCCCCTGAAGTAGTCTGGGAAATGTCCAGTTTTGCGACTTTTAAGTGTTTGAGACATGCATCGCTCTATACTTTCATTACTAATCATATAATGTACCTACGAAACCTAAAAACTCCGCTAAGGAAACTACCCCTTGCATTGCCCCTCCCTGCTTCCTTGCAATGTAGACTTGAAACTTCGCAGCCCCCCCCAATCCTGCAGAGTGCCTGTGTACCCCATCCCTCATTTCTTGATGTTGAGGAGCGTGACCCGGTCGGCCTTCCACCCACCGGAGCTCCTTCCACTAAGCATGCACTAGGTTTACCACTTTGTAACAGTTTAGTTGAGTTCAGCAGGATCTTAGACAATCCCCTGCCGCTTTCCATCGAGTCACTTCTGAGGCTACACGTTGCTCCAGTCCAGATTATTCTCCTCTGCTAGTAGCCTCTCGAGTGACCGCGGGAGTCTTTGTGACTACCATTTATCTACTATCTGTCTAATGTATTGAGCAGCTTTTGTTAAATGACTCACTCCCAGGTTGTATCCGCTCTCATCGGAAGAAGTTGAAGATTCTACGAAGGCCTGTCCATTGTTGCCCGTCGCCAACTCCCCGTTCTATTGTCTCCCAGGTAGTCAACATACCTTCTCACTTTTTTGTTGGTCCGGATTATTTCTATTTTTTCCAGGGGAAATCAAAGAACCAGGTTTTCCCCTCCGCCGCAACTCAAAGCCTAGGAAGCAGCATTGTGTATTTCAGTTCTTTCTCACAAAGACGCTTTTAAACTTCCAGGAAGGAGCACCACATCTTCTGGACTTTAACCGTGAAATCCGTAAAGAAGGTTTTCGTAGCATTGTCATATTTTAATGGAGGGGGCAGTCTGTAATATTACATCCTCAGTGGGCCTGTTCCACCGAGAAATAGTTCGAGACATCCTGGGGTTGTAAGTCCATTGACAGGCCTGAGCCCTTTCTGGTAACTCCCAAAATTTTAACATGATTTCTGCGGGCGCGCCCTTCATAGTCTTCTAGTCTCGCCTTCAGGGCAGTCGTTGTGTTGTATGGTTTGTGGGCCTCTTTTGCGTGCATGTTAAGTTAGCATGGCTTATTCGAAGTTTAACACCTTCCATGCTCATGACGAGCTCAGCTCGTCATGAGGCACGGTTGAGCTGCACTCATGACGAGCTGAGCTCGTCATGAATAATGGACTTTCAAAAAAGTCAGCACCAGAGAGGAAAACCCTTAGCAGCCATGGAGTTAAACACCATTTTTTCCCTTTACTGCTTTTGCACACAACACTGCTTAGCTGTTTTTGTTGACTTAGCTAGGATGAAGGTCTATACATGGGAAACGGGTTGTTTTTCGACATCTCTACACATACATTGTATCCCCAGTCTGTACAGTGAGTGCTAAGCCGCCAAGGTTATCATAACGTGAGCCTGTTTATTGGCTTGTCCGTGTAACACATTCTAGACACAACAATTTGGCAGCTGCACGCCGAGTAAGATTCTGGTGCCTTTATCATAGCACACTTGCCAGAATTGCACACACTTGGAAGATTCCAGGCATGCAGAGAGACTAACCGAAACTGATGTAATTTACACTTACTGAGCGGTCAGGTAAATGGGGACCCCCTAAGATTACTCCAGAGACCTTCTATAGTTTTATAATACATAATTCCTAGATAGGGAGGGTGTTTTAAATAGCCATTTTTATCACCTGATTGCACTATCATTGTAACATGATTTCTCATTTTGTATTTTATGGAATTGTAACCATGCTGTCCGTATTATTATCCATATGTATGCTGATGTTGATTAAAATACTGCGCTTGAGATCAGGTCGTTAAAATAAACATTTTAACTTTAACTTGTCTCTATTTTACTCCTGTTGTGGACTGGTATGAGCGTATGACAAAAGAGTGTTCTCACTTCCCACTATTCCTGAGATGGTTTTAGGTCGCATGTTCTAGGTTGTCTGATCATTGGTTTCTTTGCTATAGGAGCTAATGTGACACTGATTGCTAGCCTGGTAGGGGATTTTGGGTACTAAGGTGAGTTTTGGCACACCCTAATTCACTGAGGTCCTAAGTCTCTGTGCACAGTTCTGTGTTTTTGCGCAGAATCCCTGTTACAGTTGTAGTTTGGAGCTTTCCAACAAGCACCTCAAACTCTTTAGTGGATGACTGGAGCGTGGTTATGGAGTCTTCAGTGGCTTTTACCCGGTCCCCAGGTTTATAAGGTTGCTGTGCATCAGCGCTACCTTCGAAGTGACCGTATCGATTTTAGTTTTAAGTGCTGAGCGCACTCCCTGGAGTGCCGTCATTATATCCTGTAGTGTCAGGCCTCCTTCCTCAGTCACCAGCTTCTGGCGCTGGTCGTAACCCCTTCCGAAAGATTGTCTACCTGAAGGCTCGTAAATGCATCTAATTTTGTTTGGTGCGTCACCTTTGCACCTTACTGTTAGGTGAGCTGTGGCCACTTCTTTTGCACAACACCAGCCGGCTTCCTTATACACCTCTAACAACTGGTCAGGTCACTGCCGCTCGCCTTTGTCTTATACAGCTGTACAGCTGTTTCAAAGGCTGGTTACCTCATCTTAGACTGACGGCTTTCTGTTTATCTATTGTGAGAGTTTAATGCAGGGTCTCTGATGCAGAGCAATATGGTTGTTGCGCATGGCTTTTCATCAGTGGTCGAGCCTCTACTGACTTGAGCCCCGGACGTATCGCCTGTCTATCCGGGCCCTGTGATGTTCTCTCCCTTTCCCCTTTAAGACTCAGGAGTCTTCACCTGTGTTCTTAGATTTCAGAATGTATTCCTCATAAGAATTCTGTATTTTGTCAGTTGCTCTTGGCTGTTTTGGGATGAGGTTTAATAAACCCACCTTGCTTCTTTAAACGTTTTCTTCTTTTTATTACATTATTTAACAACATTATATTGGCGACGATCGGAAACGACCTCAACTAAACAACTTGGCAAAGAAAATCTGACCTTGTCTCTCCTCCAGCGGCTGTTCATCTATATTTGAAGCAAAGCGTTGACTTCACAGCGGCTGAAATTTGGACTAATTTGGTGGTGAGGAGAGCGGGAGGCATATTTAAAGTTAAAAGATACTGGGGCTAATTAATATAAAATATTTTTAAATTAAACAAGGGACTTTGGACTGCGCGTAAAGTAAACGTTCTTTTCATGCTCGCGCTGCGCTTCTAGCAGAAAAAACATCACTTACGCTGCGCTTCAAGCTAAACGACGAACGTACTACGCGCTGGAATCCTCACGTCTTCCTGTATAACACTGCGTTTCAAAGAAGCCTACGCTGCGTTTCAGTAGAACGTTCTCACTGACGTCATCCTTCTACTCTTCAAGAAAGGCTGCGCTCCGTTCAAATAGAACGTCTTCATTCTTCAATTGTTCTTCAGAAGTTTTCTCTGTGTTCATTGGAACGCTGCTCTGTTTGCATTTGTTCTTACCACACAATTGGATTTTGAATGTCATTCAACAAAGGACAATGCACAATTAATGAACCAGGAGTGTTTCTTTTATTAAAAAACCAGCATTAAGAAGCATTTCATTTAAAAAAAAGAGAAGGAAAAAATATTTACACTTTATAGATAGGAAGTTAATACTGAATTCAAGCATTTTTCTTTAAAAAAAAAAAAAGGAGATAATATAAACATAATAAGAAAAAGAAAAGACTTATTTTTTTATTTACTTACCTTTTTCTTTAAAAAAAAAAATGCAAAATGTAACTCAGCCTGCATTTTTTCTTACGAGTCCAGGGGAATCAAATGTAAAATGGAAAAAGTGGAAATTTTTTTTTGCAAATTACGCAAGAGTTTGTGGAACAAATTTGAGTGCGGAAAGAAAACATTCACTTCTCCTACATTGTCTTGGAGGTGAAGGTCAAGATGTTCTTGAACATTTACCAGATTTATTGCCTGCCGAGCAAAGAAACTTAAATGAATATGAGATAGCCATTCTACAACTTGATAGGCACTACTTACCTAGACTCAGTACTATTATGGAAAGATACCATTTTGGATTGAGAGAACAAAAGAAAGATGAGACAGTAGAAGATTATGTATCTTCTTTAAGGAAACTCGCATCATCTTGTAACTTTGGACAAACCCTTGATGAAAGGATTCGAGATCAATTTGTTTTAAGATGTGCACATGATGATATTAGAAAAGAACTTTGGTTGAAGGATGAGCCTCCTCTCGAAGAAGTTCTAGTAATAGCAAAACAAGTTGAACATATGACAAGATTTGTTGGGGAACTTAAAAAAGAGAAAGAGAAACCATTTACTTCAGAGTCAAAGGATGAAATAAAAGTGAATGAGACTGTTTGTCAATTAAAAAAACTAGAAAGTGTGAGCTCGGAAGAAAAGCAAATAAGGTCATCAAACCCATCTTTCTCTACATCAATTAACAAATTTTCTTGTTTTAGATGTGGCAAAGTTAGTCATTTGGCTAATTCTCCTATTTGTCCTGCTTTAAAGGTAACCTGTAATTTATGTAATAAAAAGGGCCATTATGCTAAATTTTGCAGGACAAAAACACACAACGGAGATAGCTCAAGGAGAAGATGGTCTCAACCTCAAGTAAGATCTATTTGTTTTGAGGTGAATGATGACAAATCAGATCATCCATCTTACATGGTTAAAGTAGAAAATTCAATGGTAAATTTTAAATTTGATTCTTGCTCTAAGATAACAATAATTGATGAAAAACTGTTTAATGAGTTATTTTCAAAAAATGTGAAAATGTTAAAATGTGATATCTTACCATTAGGTTATAGTGAGAAACCAATTACTATGTTAGGATATTTCATGGCTGAGATAGAACTTGGTTCTCATATTATTGTGGGAAAAGTTTATGTGTCAAAAAAAGGTGATGCGTTATTAGGATGGTTACATCAACGTCAATTAGGTGTTAAACTTGATCCTAATGCCTCTCCTCAGGTTCAGATTCAAGAGGTGTTTAATTCGGAATGTAACATGAGTGATGATAACTTGTCATTGAGTATGGCAAAACAATTCCCCAATGTTTCTAAAGAGGATTTGGGATGTTTGAGTGGTTACAAACATCACATAAAATTGAAAGAAAATGCTCTCCCTGTTGTAGCAAAAGTTAGGAGGATTCCTCTCATGGAGCAAGTGAAAGTTCAGGAAGAGCTAGATAAACTTGTAAAGAATAACATAACCTTATTGTATTAATTGATCTCTACTCTAGATGGATTGAAGTTTGTGCGGTAAGGGAAATTACCTCTGATTCCATCATTAAGTTTTTGGAGCCTTTGTTTAATAAGGTATAGTTTTCCCAATAGCTTGTTATCTGACATTGGTCCCCAATTCTGTTCCTCTGTGTTTGTTGATTTTCTGAAGAAATGCGGGGTGGTTCATAAAAGGTGTTCTCTATACCATCCTGAAACCAATGGTGCTGTAGAGAGGGTTAATAAGACATTGAAAGAGTCAATACAGCTTGCTCGTTCTTCCGGTTTAAATTGGAAAACTGCTCTTCAGGACAGGATTAATACTTATCGTTTTGCTCCTCATTCTTCTACTGGGAAATCCCCATTTGAGTTGTTCAAAGGGAGGGTTCCTAATACGTTGTTATGTCCTGGATGGATGTGCTTGAATAAAGGTCTTGTTAATAATAACATTGGTGATTGGAGAACTAGGGAATTACTTAAACAAGATGCTCGAAAGGCATACTTTGACAAAAAGAAAAGTGTGTGTTTTCAGGATGTCAAAGTGGGTGATTTTGTAAAAATAAACACTCCGGTAGGACGTAAACCGTGGTCTAAATATACTGACATTAGAGCTGTTGTTAAGATTTTCAAGAATGCTGTTAAGACAGAAGATGGAAGAATTTGGAATAAGAGTCGTGTGGTTGTTGTTAATCCTAATTTGTCTCTTTCAGGTGACTCTATTCATAATGATGATTTGTGCAATAATTTTCATCTTGTTCCTAACTCTTCCTTTGACAGGTCCTCGTCTTCTTTCAAAAGGAGTCAGAGAATTCGTAGAGCTCCTTGTTATTTAAAAGACTATGTTTGAGCATGTTCATTCTTGCAATTGTATCTCATAGTCTTCTTTGTGTTTATCTTCTGCCTACTTTGTTTTAATTTGCATTTACTTGTTAATATGCTTTTCTTTCTTTCTTTTACTTTTTTTAAATGAAAGGAAGGGAGATGTGTGATGTTCTCTCCCTTTCCCCTTTAAGACTCATGAGTCTTCACCTGTGTTCTTAGATTTCAGAATGTATTCCTCATAAGAATTCTGTATTTTGTCAGTTGCTCTTGGCTGTTTTGGGATGAGGTTTAATAAACCCACCTTGCTTCTTTAAACGTTTTCTTCTTTTTATTACATTATTTAACAACATTATAGGCCCCAACAGCAAACATTTTACTACTCACCTTGCGTCTCCTTATTTTCTCAATTGGCAGCAGTCTTAGACTACTGGCTGGCTATTTGTCCTCCATCGGACTCTGATGCAGGGTCTCTAAGACCAGTCAATGTGCTTCTCACGCACTACTTTTTCAACAATGTTCGCGGTTCCCGTGTCCTGCTCCCAGGTCGTGTCTCCAGTCTGTGCCTCCACAATCATCGCCTCACTATCTTCCCTAGCGACCGCGACCTTGCCTTAGTGCTGAGTTGATAGATGGCCGTGCTCACTGCAGGCACTACCCCTCAGTTCCATTCAGTTGCTACCTCACAGTGGCTGTACAATCTTCCCTATCTGGGCGTGCACCGGAGGTAACTCCTCAATGTTCTGTCTCATTCGAAGCCAGCCCACATGTCAGTGCTTAATTTGTGCCGGTGCTTTCAGGGGCTCAGCACCTGCACTTCATTGTCAGGGCCGGGGCTATAAATTCTTTTCAGGAGGCAGTGGTGGTGAACATAATTTTTCAAACAAAATGCAAAGTAAGACAGCTTTACTTGTCCCACGTCGTCTGTGCTGTTCAGCCTCTCACTCTCACCCATTCATCTACACATGCACTCCTGGCTGGCGGGCGGGCGACTGAATTCTATCTCTTTAAGCTGTCACTAATAAAAACAAGCATTGGCAAAGCTGATAGGTCTTGCCTTTTGGACCTATTGGATTTGACAATGCTGCTGACTGCGAATACCATGCAGAATCTGTAAAAAAAATTGTTGCCAGTGTGGTACAGCACAGGGCAAAGTAAATAAATAAAGCATCTCACAGAGCGAACATGTGTGATGACTTGTGTGCGCATGAATGAGCAGGCATATACATGCCTACAAAATGCACAGGTGCCATTTTGTTATCTCTCCAATACGGAATGGATCAGTAAATAAAAATAACTGCAAGCAAGAAAGAGCTTTTGTAAGATGGAGAGGTGGACAACAATTTGGTTCCTGCTCCTACAAAGAAATCTTTTTATTTTTTATTTTTAAAGAAACCATTTAAGTATGGACGGCAATGGACGAGAAGGAAATAAAGTAAGATTAGTGGACGAGGTGTGGAGAGAACCACAAAGCAAAAGATTTGCCTTTTCTCTATTTCTATTCCTGTAAAAGAGCTAGTACATCCGCTGATCCCAGAGGACAGGGGTTAACAGCCTCTACATTTTGGTTAAAATCATCAGTCAGACAGGGGCCGGTAGTGGCAAGGAAGGCCACCAGTCCAAGGTTGTCGCCTTCTTCCAATCCCTGAAAGCATTCCGGTCCACCATCCTGCCTTGCTCACAGGGTTTAGCTGAGGCCTAGTTGAAAAAAATCAGATAATGGTCCATTTTGGCAACGAATACTTTCCCAAATGCACAGACTTAGAACTCACCATAGAGTGTTTAAAAACATTGCAGTCTATTTAGACATGACTTCGATACGTTTCCCTTTCCCTCCGAATACAGTTTATCCAAATATCTTTATTCATAAGTTACCTTCAGGTTAAGGCATCAATTTGTCATTTTTGTTTGTTTTTCCCCCCCAAACGTCATACAGAGGGTCTCACTAAAATGAATATTGTTTTTTTCATATTTGAGAAAGAATGGTAAATATTCAAGGCCAGGTCTTTTGTAGTCCAAGATCAGTAACACAGAACAAGCTATGTACATGGCTAACATTACATTATCTAGGTCAGTAATAAAGGTCTTTAGAAGGCACGCCTGCTTTACACTTTGTAGAGTAAGGGCTTAAAATTACTGCTTGATCCCGATAACTTCTCTTGGGACTAGTTGTTAGTAAATAATGGGCTTATGCTCTGTATAAACCATGGATGTGTACCTCACCTGGCTATTCTACTCAAAACTGTCTGCCTATTAGTAGCTATAATGTGACTAGTGATGATGATAAAAAATATCATCAATGATATAATAAAAGATAGCACCATGGTAACTCTTCAGTATAATACAATGCAGAATTCCCACAAGTGAAAATCTGGTTCCAAATAGATGATTGTAACAAGCATTTACAATGCAAAAGGTCTCGCAGCATTAAAGTTTGAGTTATTGGCATTGTGTATGACAATGCGTTGCATAAATTTTTTCGAACACTCTGAATTAGTGTATGAAGATGATTTGCAAACTGTCAGATGTTGCTTAATAATAAGGAGAGTTGGGAATAATTAGGATATGCTATTTTTTGCTATCCTGAGTTTTTTTTTGTTATGCTATGCTATATTTTGTGATGCTATGCTGGTGAGGGTGAGTGAGTGAGGGTGAGTGAGTGAGGGTGAGTGAGTGAGGGTGTGTGAGGGTGAGAGAGGGTGTGTGAGGGTGAGAGAGGGTGTGTGAGGGTGAGAGAGGGTGTGTGAGGGTGAGAGAGGGTGAGAGAGGGTGTGTGAGGGTGAGAGGGGGTGTGAGGGAGGGTGAGGGGGTGTGAGGGTGTGGGGGGCGAGGGGGTGTGAGGGAGGGTGAGGGGGTGTGAGGGGGGTGGGGGGCGAAGGTGTGTGAGGGTGTGGGGGGTGGGTGAGGGGGTGTGTGAGGGTGAGGGAGGGTGTGGGCATATGAGGGTGTAAGGGCGAGGGTGTAAGGGTGAGTGAGGGTGCGTGAGTGTGAGAGGGAGTGAGGGGGTGTGAGGGTGAGGGGGTGGTTGCTCCGAGATGCTGCACACTCCTCCTTGGAGGAATACATTTCACTGACCCAAATGTCTTATGGCTTCAGTGAATATGGAATTGCAGGTGCGCCATCATACTCTCTTGCGTGCCACAATAACCGTCCCACCTAGATATAGTCCATTCTACTCTAGACTCTGATCTCCCCAGTAGTCCAGTCAAGCTCAGTATAATGCCACCTGACCTGACCTGACTTGTTTGCATTAATATCTGGGCTCAGTATTTGTGATTTCTAATACCGGCTACGCACTTTACTACACGTAATCTTGAGCATATCAATGTATCTCCCTGTGCCTCATTTCACTTTTCTGCCAAGTTGGAAGCATGCACAACGGGCCAAGGCTTGTTTTAAGCAATATATGGACCAATCCATTCTATGGATTTCATAGAAACACCAAGAGCAGGCGATATAGAACGGAGTTCAGGTGGGTGGAGGAAACTGGCCCCTCCCACTACCCAGCCCTCGCCAGAGTAACCTGTCGGGGCTCAGAGCCTCGACCGGGGCTGCCCTCCCCAGAGTAACATCAACCAAGATACCAGAAGGCGAGACTGTGTGGGGGTAGCGCCTACTCTAAAGCTGTCGCTCAGAAAGTAACAAATGTGTTCGACACCGAGGGACCGAGGGACACCGGATCTCACGCAGCGAGCGTGCGTTACCGCTCAAGAAGACAGATGCATCATGCACACCTGAGCACTAGCCGGACACAGCACATCACAAAGTCCAGCCTCGGTTTAACAAGTCAAGACTTTAGAAAGGGTCTTGACAGACATCCCCTACCGCCCACAAACCAGATACCACCAAATTACAGCAGGCTCTGTGTATGAAGGGGCATTGCGCCTCACAGGGAGATGCCTTCATACAGGGGGGACACCACAACTCCACAGAGCGCGTTACACCCTGACTGAACACTGCAAACGCCCCCAAGGTAAAACCTGATCATTTACCCCGACCCCCTGGGCTGGCGGGTCCCAGCTGCCTCCTCGCCACACACAAAGGACACAGGGCTACCCCTGAAGCCCCCGCCCGACTCCAGCCTGGACTTCTCCCGCCTCAGTGCCACGAATCCCGGCTCCGCTGCTTACCCTGCTTTTGGCGCGCTGGTACCTCTCGGGGTCCGAGTAGGTCCGGTCCACGGCAATGTCGGTGTCGCTTCCAGGCATCCTGCCACTCTGCCCGCTCCAGCACTGAGAAGGGGGCTCTACCAGAGGCCACGGGAGGCAGCAGAGGGGTCTGCTCCCGGCACAGCAAGGCAAAGCATGGTTGGTCAGACCCCGCAGCTGGCCAGCCCCACACTCCTGCTGCTGGGCAGGAGGGGAGGGGGTGGCTGCTGCTGACAGGGGCAGCAGATGCTCTCCAGTCCCGGATCCTCGGAGGTGGGGGCTCCTGCTATCCTTGGAGGTGGGGGGGTTGGAGGGGGGGCTCCTGCTGCTCCTGTTCCTGCTGCTGGACTCGGGGTTCCTCCTGTCAGTGTCAGCTCCGCTCCTCGTATCTCCTCTCCCTCCTGCCCCTGGTGAACTTTCCCTCCCCGCCGCCGCCGGGCAGTGCTCGGCCAGCCTCGGTGCAGACTGGAGACGTGTGTTTGTGTGTGAGGGAGACACGCCTCACAGGCAGCACCGCTGATAGCACGCCTAACCCTTCCCGCGCCGGCGGAGCCCGCATTCTCCCACAGCAGCTATAGAGAAGCTTGAAGATGAGCGAAACTGAAACCTGGTCTGCGGCGGTACTTCCGTCTTCAAAAGCCTGCGCACGCGCACACGGAATGCCTGGCCAGAGGAGTGGTGTCGCGGGGCTCCCATGTCCGAGGGAGAGTCCCGTGGAGGATGCAGAGTCCGGCGATGCGGTGAGTGGGGTTAGTTGGGCGGGGGGGTCTCTCCGTTTGTGTGTGTGTGGCCGGCGGCGGAGGCGGGGATTTTTTGTGTGTGTGCGCTCGTGTGTGTGTGTGGAGGAGGCGGGGGGGCTGGGGAGGTGTGGTGTGGTGTGGTGTGTGTATGTGTGCGCTCGTGTGTGTCTCTCTGTGTGTGTGCGTGCGTGCGTGATCCATGGTGACTGAAGAGCCGGCCGGAATCGGAGCGCGTGTTCACGCGCGCGACCTGATCCGATTCTGGCTGGCTGTGTGCGCGTGACAGTCTGTTGTCTCCTCTGCCTAGTCCTTGAAAGCGGAAAACACTGAAATGATTACAATAGTCTCGCTTTGCGACAGCAGGGGCTTTCGCCCCTGCAATCGCAGGTGCGAAACCTAAAAAACAGCCAAATGTCTCATTTACATGACAATTCATTCACAAAAACAACAGTGTAACTTAACATTAGTTTTCATGGGTGAAAACTGCATGCAAACTGATCGGGAATAGAAACAAACAGTTTGTGTGTGGTCAATGCAATTTACAGTACCTCAAATTCCCCCACACACAAAAGCCACATATTTATGCCACTCTCCTTCACTTACAAAAATGTAAACTATACTCTCAGGTTTTCTGTATCCCTTGATGTTCTTGTCAGAAAAATTTAGACGACAACTATTTTTGTGAATCGGCCCCATTAATATTTGTTCATAGTGCTTTGCAATGGCCTTCTTGTAGCTCGGGCCTATGAAGAAACCAGTAGACTTTATTCAACTCCCTTTAGTGAGGATCATGGCTCTCATAGGTGGTTAATTATTCAGTTTTCTCAACATCAGAATTTAAGGGACTGTTGCTAGGGCTGAAAGGAATGTAGCCAAGGTGATTACAAGGATCAAGTGCGCTTGTTTTTTTTAGGTGAAAAAATCTTGCTTCACCAGCACCACTTGTTTAAAAAAGATATATTGTCGCATTATCACGGGGCCTTTGCGGAAAACTTGATAAGGGTAGTTGCCTGGTTAGTACACCTTTTGGTAAAGTTAACCCTGGCAAACTTTCATTTGCCGTTATGGCAGCAAAAATTTACTAAACACCTTCAGCTAAAATGACAGTCGATATACAGTAAATACTCAGTAAATAAGCTAAGCCTCAAATCACTCCTTTCATTCATCGGTCTTCAGAGCACACGTGGAGCTGTGACAACTTTGTCACACATGACAACAACAATTCAGGAATGAGGCTGTGCATTTGTAATATTGTGTATAGTGCATTTTGTACTGTTTATTAACCTTTTTGCTATACATGAAAATGAAACCGGATGGTATCAACATTCAAATTATTTCGGGCCATTTTCTCTTCTTCTATGCACCCTTTCAAACATAGACCTCTTTATAGTCTGTTGTCAATTGCTTTCTTTGCTGGTTGGGGTTTAACAGCGACCTCATTGTGTATTACCTTCATGTTAGGGAGCAAAAGGCACTGTTGTATTTTGGGAACATTATTTTAAGGGCTAAAGCTAAGGGGAGCCAATTGGGTAAGAAATGTTCGGTTTATGCCCATTTACAATGCACTTGTGAGAGTAAATCCCTTTCTAAAGACGTGTCCCTCCTCCATCTCTCCTTTTACTCATCCCAAACCTCCTTTCACTACTAGGATTGCCCTAATAACCCTTTCTAGATTCTTCCCTCCTCTCTCCCTCCCTCGACCCATCCAAACCTCATTTTACTACAATCTCCTACAAAACACTTTCTAGACGCTTCCCTCTTCTATCCCTCCATTATAGCATTCAATGAAACTAACGGACTCACATGTCCATTGCTCAAATTAATATATATTTCCCCGTATTAACCCACCACTAATCCTTTTTGGGTTCCGAAGTAGCATGATACTCACCGAAAAGTGCTTTGATGCCTCGTCATGGGTGGAAGCGCTATATAAATACAATTACAACATTGGGTATATTACTAGACTGAATGATGTACCTAAATCAGTTACAGGTTGTGCATATGCCAGGGAGGTGTATATTGTGTCTCGGGCAGAGTCCAATAAATTCTTCATGTGCTAGATGCCTTCATAGTGGGCTTGTACCTCTTAGTAATAGACTGGTCAGGGGCAGTTTAGGGTAAAGCCTGGGGAGACACAAAATACAACGGAAGTAGATAGTCATATCAGAATTAGTTTGGAGTCAGGCCTTTAATGGTCAGAAAACATTCATTATCTTGGGTTCCAAAAGTTAAGACATCCAGTCTCTTTTGCGGCTTTGCCTTGATTTTATTAAGATACTTTCTAAGGAGCTTGAAAACCAACACCTATCAAGTCAACCATTATATTACCAAGGTAGAAATTCAGATCAGGTATTACATGTGGCTTTCAGCTGGGAAACATCCTTTACATTGCAGTGAGAACACTGCGATGCAGTTCCAATGCAGCTGTTACAACGCAAGTCGTTACATCGACTTGCGCTGGATGGCGCTATAACCTAAGGAATAGTAAGATTTACTATTCCAACACCTTCCCTACTGTACGTAGACTGGTGTTGGAATAATAAATCTTACTATTCCTAAGTCCAGCGCCCCCAGCGCAAGTCGTTGAAACGACATTGTAACGACGTGCGTTGTAAAAACTGCGATGTAACATACCGAAATAATTTTGATTGCGTTGTCACATCACATATTCCTTTCAGCCGTGCCAGTTGAGGATGTGGGTGGAACCAATAGAGTAAGTGGGTGGAGCCAGGGGGAAGTGGGTGTGGCCTCCTACAAAAATGTGAGCACCTGGACTCCATATTTTACAAATTAAGCACTGCCACAAGTACCTCGGTGCCTCCTCCCGGTCTCTGCTTTCGGTCTTGCTTCCGCCACACTTGCCTCGCTACTAACCTAGGTCGGAGCAGCCGCACCGCAGCGTATCCTCCTCTCCGGCCTCGGGCAGGTCGACCCGCAGCTTACCGCTTCCGCTGGTTCATGAGCCGGCTCCGCATTCGCGAAGGCTCGGAGATATACATTCTCCTGCCTCTCACTGAGCAGCTCCCTGCTCACTCACTAGGCCATGCTTTTTCAGGGCGGCCCCCTTCACCTGTTCTGCGGAAGGGAGCAGTCACTGGTCTTTCACACGTCATCCAAACTTTCTACACGATGTCGGGACCTCCAGATTGTAACTGGTCGCATGGTGTAGACGGATGTTTCTTACTGATATTCGGGGTTTCAGCAGGTGCTAACCGGAGCTCACTTAGCGTGCGGCCATCTTGGTTGGCTGCTAACCGCAACCCTCATATATGCACCACTTTTAAACACTAGGCACCCTATCTCGTGGGTTAAAAATCCTACTTAGGCGTTTAACAACAAACGTTTTGAGGTACTTAAATGTTGGACTTATCTAGGAGTAACAAAGAGCAATAATCTATTATGATCAAGTCATCTTAAAACTGAACTAGCAAAACCTAGCTCTGTTGATATGTGTTTGCTTCAGTTCTTCAGGGCCTTAGAGTAAAGAGACATTATCTGTTTAATGAACGTGTATACTTTTAAAACATTTTGGTATGTGGGCTCGACCCTTAGTTGAGACCTGAAATGGGAATAACTGGCGTACATTATCGAGCTTCCTCCACACGTAATACATGATTTTTACAACTTTTCTAAGACTTCATCATATCTTATGAAAAAGAAATTCAGAAGTGAAATTTCAAATGATTTTGAAAAAATAATTTGTTTTCCAAGATGGTTTCCAGCACAATCAGTATGAAACTACGGATGACATAGTGTCTAAACAAATAGGTTTAGTTATTTCTTCATATGTGTAAACATTAAATGATTACAACCTAGCTGCACCTTTGTGAAAATAGTGGAAATCCTGTTCTATTTAAAGTCAAACCTTAACCCTGACGTAAGAAGGTTTTACATGAATTTTAAATCTGGAAATCAGCCTACATCTGGCTCACTAGTAAAGATGGGAGAACGCACTGGGGTGGGTATACTTTGTTTTGTTGACATCCCTATTCCAGATCTTGTCGAGGAGGTGGGGTTCTGCCCAGCATTTTTCTTACTGTCTCCAATACTCATAGTGATGCCTTCAGATTTCCTTCTTCACCTTTTCACACTCAGTTCCTCTCGGTGCTCCGTTTCTGGCTTTCCTGTTCCCCTCCTTGTCCCTGCTGCATTCCATAGTATTCACTTCTCCAAGTTATTGTAGAGCCTTCCCTTCATTTGTGGTGCCCAGATCCCCTGCTCCAGTTTATAGTTTTATAATTCTTAAGCGCGAGATCTAAATTATTTTCTTGTAAGGTATGATTTCAAACTCTTCTGAACTTTGGTCCCTTTGTTTTATCCAAAATCAGTGAATGTCTCCTACTGATTGTAAACATTTTAATAATATTTTATTTCTTTATAATCTCTTTTTGTATTGGATATCTGTTTAATGAAATATGCCAGTTCTAATAATTTTAATAAATTTGAATTCAACACTCACCATCAATGAAAATATATCAGATATCATATTTAAGCATTACTAAATGAAGAAGCTAATATCATTGAGTACCCTTTTATCTAGTGTTATTATTTTCTAAATTTCTTTCTTCAGCTTCTTACGAGCTTCTTATCCGGTTGTAGAAATTTTGTTTTGCCTTGTAACCAACCACCTTGTTGAATTTGTCTTCCATTAGATACCACTATACACCACACAGGATTGGAAACTCAGTTCTTCACTTATTTCAAACCAGTGAAAAAGGAAACTCTATAATTAGGTGCTGAATCATCATCACCTCCATGTCTCACCAGATAGAAGGAAGCAGTAGATTGAACAATGACAGTCTACTTGACCTTAAGCCAGGTCTTACGCTCGAAAAGGATGCCAGATTTTTTCTTTTTTTCTGGAGGTAGTACTGGGGGACGAGGGGATGGTTGAGGTAGAAGGACGGTGCTAAGGCAGTGACAGTCTGAGGGTGGTGAACAGCGAATGAAGTGAGGTATTTAGTGTATGATCCCTTACTGACTCCTCTCCTGCTACCAACAGTGCTTATTGGTGGAGAATCATACCTCACATAAAACGGTAGATGGGTTATAAGTGACATAGACAACTTGAGCTTTGCTCTCGTTGTCTCCTTGATGTTAACTAGAGCCCTCTGTAAAAATCAGCTCCAATATTGGTAGTTGCTATTATGCAGTTTTGGAGCGAACTTCCCTATGAAAGAAAAAAACTAGTTTCCTTTAAATCTAACAATTTAATAGCACTGATATTTTACTCTTACAATTCAGTGAATCATACTTTCAGTCGATAAGCATAACCATAAAGAATCAAGAGTGTTCAGTTTCTTTTTTCTTTTTTAAACAACTTAATACAATAAATGGAAGGGTCTCTACCTGGGGTGGTCCTGTGGGTGTCACTGGAGAATTGTCAACTCCACAACTGAGCATCTGGATTCTCTGAGCAATGGAAGAACCCAGCTCCCTTTCAAGCACTGCAAGGGGAAAGGTCTGCAGATCATGTAGACTACGAACGCCCAGCAACTCAAGCCGCTCACTTGTTTTATATCCAATACCTGAGAATATGAAAGCACTCAAAAGATTGCATAACAATTTTACCCACATTACACTGAGCAAGCATACAAAGGGCAAGGCATTAAGTATATTTTATGCAATCTAAACCAAATACATGTCTTCACAAAAGCCCTATCTCTATCATTTTACATCACATGTTAAACTGCTGCACTATAATTTGTGGATATTGTAGTGGACTCCTTTACTGTTTTGTTAACCCTTATGCAAAGCCACCAATGGTCCTTAATTTGGATGCTGAAAGACTGGAAATCGAAGTGTTAAATTATTGTTCAGTAATCAGCTAATAGAAAATAGCCAAAAACCAAGATTCTCAACAAAGTAGTGAACATTAGATAAAAATACTTACAGCACTGCAACCATGTACACCATAACGATATAACAAAAAACAAACAAAACATTTCCTAAATTTCTTTAACAACCTAATGTTAGAAAATAATCTTTTATTATATTATGCTTCCTTTAGATTACTCAAGTTGAACATCCCTTAATCTTCCTTAACAGGGACTTTACATATAATGAAAGGAAACAACTTCCTTAGTTATGTTTTGACCAAAAACTGGCCCAGATATAAAGCTTGCTTTAAAACCTGGTCAAGCTATTTCTCTTTTTATTACATCCGTATGAGTTTCCCCAAAACATTAGAATTGCCTGTCACTTTATCTTCCTACAAAATTACCTATCACATTCATTTTCATATTTTCAAGGCAGAATAGAATCCCCTCAACTGGAGAGTGCTTTCTTGAGTATAGCCTGGCCTCGTACCTGTTCGTGTTGTTCAAACTGCGGTGTAAGGAACAAGCTAACTATATTTGCGAGGTTTATTCTCTTACTTGATTCTTTCACATATTTTTCATCATCACAACATTTTAAAATTCCCAAGACGTGAAGACTCTGGTGAATGAGGTATTAGTGTTCATGTCTAGGTGCGCATGGGGAAGCACAACATCTATAAAAGGATTTCAAGCTAAAAATATACCCCCTTTAAGACAATCAGTATTTGAAAGTTAACTGATCTTGACAAAAAACTTTTTGGTGAGGGGGTGGTGTACTCCATGACAGACCAAAAAGCAGGACACCCATTGTCCACTGCAGGTATTCCAACACAGGCTATGCAGATAGTTCAGATGGAGCCTGAGCCAGTGTTCGAGAACTATATTTCCTGCATGGAGGGACGGGTGCAGAAGTGGCGAAGAGGAAAATATCAGCCACACAAATAACATTGAATGGTGGAGGACAGTCACAAAAAGTGGATTGTCAATGGCAAATCATTTTTACAAAAGGAGATCATATACCCAAGGGAGATGGCAAGATACGAAAAAAGGGTGTGGTTCAGACATAAAAGAGGATTATATACAGTGGAGGAATTTGAAGACCAGATTACACCCAAAAAGTGGAATAGAATAGGAGTAGAAAAGCAAGAGTTATTTAAAGCACAGTTTACCACAAAATGTGAACAATGAAAGAATAAAATACACAGATGAGTTTCAATCAGCCACATACAGGTTTAAAAAAGGAATATCGGACAAACAGGATGCCGATGACCCACGCACAAACACTGACATGGTTCAAGCAAAGGCCTATGAAAAGGGAAACGGAGATCAAAAGGCAGATTGCAGAACCACTAAACAAGAGCAAAAGAATCAACATGAGGTACACAAAAAAGGATAAACGCCATTCAGTGGGGGATAATTACCTAGGCAAGCGATCAGCGAGAGAAGAATGGAGTACGAAAAAGTAAATAAATCAAAGTGGCATCTTAATTAAACACATGAAAAGGTTTACAAGCAAAGAACAACTACCCACTGAAGGGACTATGGGCCAGGCATGCTAAATAGTACTTATCTCAGAACATCAACAAAGCTTGGAATTAAATTATGGGATAGGGTAGGATGGCAACTACTACCACCCTAGGGCTAAGGTGAGCAATACATACACTCTGATGAGAAACTGTGCATCAAAGACACAAAAGGCAAAGGGAGGAATGCTTGCAATAAGACCAGTGCTTAATTTGAGCCGGTGGTTTCTGGTGGTCAGCACTGGAACTTGTTTGTAAACACCAGCACTTTTAACAAACTACTGTTTGTCTAAATTAGAGAGGAACAAAACAAAAATTCTTTATTAATTTCATTTACTTTGAAATGTACCTGCTGCCTACGCCAATTGTATTGCTTTCAGGGTCTGGAATAGTCTGAATGGTCACATTTGTCCATGGTTAGTAGTTATGTTGGTTCTGTTGTGGAATTTCAATTTGCGATCTGAACATCATCTGCGCCAGCTTGTCACCTATGTACTACATGCACGGCGGCTATTCTAGGTCACCTATTTACTACGAGCACGGCAGCCATTTTAGGTATCATGGTCTCCCTGTCCACGATCGATCGCCAGCACGTCCCTCTGACCCAGCAAGCATCCTCCGCGCACCCTGGCTCCCCCTCCTCCTCCTCCTTATGAGCATGACCCTTCTGCATGACCCTGTCCTTGGGAGTTACGCCAACGCCTGACCAACACCTCCTCTCCTCCCATGAATGCCCCTCTGTTGACAAGCCTTCCCTCCGCGCCCGATTGTCCACGCGGGCATGAATACCACTCCTTTGATGACCCCTTCCCCCGAGTCCGGCTGACCACACATGTCCGAGGCCATCACCTAAGCCAGGAGATACCATTTACTGCCCTCATTGTATGAAGTCACCCCTCTTCAAAGGATCCACTATTGGTCCTAGCCACCCCACCCCCTGGGCTATGATCAGGCGTACACATCCTACGAAACACTCAGCTGCGTGATTGCCCTCCCCTCTTATCAGCAGGTCAAGGGTCCCCATTGTGAACGTATGTGGAGTAGGATCACCACGAGGATTATAGGGATGTCTTTCTCTTGCGTCATACTGTCCTGATTGTACCATCAAATGTTTTGTAAAGTATAAAAGCAAGAGTCTCAGCTCACTTGTTAGAGCACCTCGAGATGATACCTTGTTGTCTGATCTGATGTGTTCTGCTCCGTCGGAATAAAACTTCTGTTTCCTGCCTTCTGGTCTCCGGCGCCTGCCTCATTGCTTGGTAAACTTGAATGGTACAAGGGCGGTTAGCGCCGGGCAAATCTTGAGAAAGGTCCTAGCCCTACCTTTTTCCACAATTGGCGTCCCAAAGCGTGGGGCCCATCAGCAACACGTGGATCCAGTGGGAGAGGTCCCGATGACAGAGTGAACGACTGCAACGATCGGGAAGAGCTCGTGTCCGATAGACCCTCGTCTGACAGCCGATCATCCGACCTTCACTAGTTCTGAACAGACCTCTCTCGAGTGATCTACGGTCCTGACTGGGAACCATCAGGAGTGCCGCGAACAACACGAAGGAGAGAGGACGATCGGGCGCTGGATCCAGAGGACAGGAAACCGTCCATGCGGTCCGGGTAAGGTCGTGTAAACACGACGAATTGAGGAAAATTGTTTTTGTTTGGATAATACTAGTATTACGCTTTGTTGAAACCCTCTGGAGATTCACTGTCTGCAAACGGGGAAAAACAAACAGGCTCTCTCTTTGCAAGCAGTGAAGGATAGGTAACGCAGACTTTTGTCCCCATTGTAATCCGTCGTGCCTATCTTCCTCCCCCACTGTTTCCCGAACTGTCGTTCGTGGATTATTGTCTGGAGATTCTTTGTCTGCAAACAGGGAAGAACAAGGTCTCTCTTTGCAGGTAGAGAAAGAGTGGGTAACGATAATTTTTCGTGCCCACTTATTCTCCCCACTGGATTGTTTGATTGGCCGATTATTCGGTATTGGTTCTTTTTTGAGGTATTCACGGCCTCCAAACAACGTAGAATAGAAATATTCTGTCTAGTCTTTGTCCGCCGTGATAAGATAGGTAGTGCAGACTTTTGTCCCCGTTGTAATCCGTCATGCCTGTCTTCTCCCCACTGGTTGGTAGCCTGTTTAGCCCGGACCGCTTATTAGAGATGAACCATCCAGCTCCACTGGAGGGCACCCCTAATAAGGACATGTTCACTAAGTATGGACTAGTCGCTATAGCTTACACTAAACTATGGCATAAATATACGAAAAAGAACCCTGAAAGTCAGTGGCCACTGATAGGTTCCTTTGACGAAAATAAAATAAAAACATTAGAAATAGCGCTCCAGAAGAATAAAACCACGCCCACTATGCTCGACAGTATCGGCATGTGGCGCAAAGAAACGGAACAACGAAAGAAAAGAGAAGAAGCAAAAATAGGGAAAGAATTACGAAAGGCAGCCCACCTAGCCGCGAAGCAACTAGAAGAAGAAATAAAAGAAAGAAAAGATACTATGCAAAACCAAGAATCAGGGTCGACAGGCCAATGTCCTGTTAGGACCCCCTCTGCGCTCTACCCTGAATTGCCCTCCAAACAACGGGCGAACGATGAGTTACTACTTGGTCCCCCAATCATCTACATGCCCCCTCCATATGCCCCCTGCCGACAAAGCTTTCACGCTCCGAGTGTGAGCGAAAGCGATCTCAGTGCTAGTGCACCAGCCCTCACGGCCTTTGCACCAGCCACATTAACAACCTCATCAGACGACCCCGAGCCTAGCAAACAATCACCAGCCAGACTAAATAGGTTGAGCAAAGACGAGCGGGATGGGATCGACAAAATAGCAAAGACATTAGTAGAACGAAGGGAGAGCGAAGATTACACAATGAGCGTATATAACTCACATGCCGACAGCCACAGACGGCATTTCATCTTGCGATTTAGCTACTATACCCTGAACGCGTATGAAGATAGGTATCAGAGTAAGGGACCCGCTAAACTAACAACACTGTATAGGAAAATTGATGTTGGAGATGGGACTGAACGTGAGGCGACGGAGCTCTTCATGCAAATGCTTGAGGTCTTCCACCACCTCGCGGAACAGAAACCCGAAGCCAAGGTTACGGTCCCCGAAACAACCTCGGCAGAAGTAGCCAATACTATGATGCCTATCAGAGAAGCGGCTCCTTACTGGATCCCGCCACGGGGCCAGGGAACGAGCGATGATATTAATAACGAAAATGCAAAGGGAAGGGTTGTGTACAATTGGGTTTACCAACCATGGGACCGACAAGATATCCTAACCTTTAAGCAAACCCTGCCCGACTTAAGAAAGAACCCGACAGCATTTTATACCGAATTAGGCACAGCCTTGGGTTCGACAATAATGACTTTAGCAGATATTGACTTGTTCTTTGGGCTATGTCTGCCGGCTGACGTGTGGAAGCAAATCCGGAAGGCTGACCACACGGATCTGTTTGGACATACCTGGGACCAACTCGGTAAACTAGATAGACAGCGAGAGCCGGGGAGTAAACCAGTGAAAGACATACTGGAACTCCCAGATAAAATAGTCCAGAAATTAAAAACACTGGTCCCGGAAAGAAAAGTAGACTGGTCGATAGTCACGGCCTGTCGACAGAAACCCCAGGAAGATGTGTCAGAATACTTCTCCCGATTTGAGACAGTGTTCTCCGACTACAGTGGCCAGGACATGACCACCGCAACCGGACAGCACCTGTTTGTGCAAAATTATGTAAAGGGACTAACACAAGAAGTCTCCCAAAAACTACAGACGAGTGAGAGTAGTTGGGGGGCCTCCAAACCTGCAGCTATCCTTCAGATGGCTCAGTATTACGAGCACCAAAAGAATGAGAATGATAGGGCGTCCGAGAAAAAGAAGAAGGATTTAAAGGAAAGGGTAATGATAGCCCAGATACAGGGTATAACGCTAGGACGGGAACATCAAAGGGGGAACTATCCATCAAACACCCCCAGAGATCTACCTCCTAAAGATCACACCCCAACATCCCACACTGGACGGAGAGACGTTAGCAATGACCAATGCGCCTTCTGCAAAGGGCTCGGCCATTGGAAATTCCAGTGTCCGGTTTTGCTAGAAATGAATAGAAACAGGGATTCCAGGGATGTGGCAGGTGGTCCGAGAAATAGAGTACAAGGACGAGGGAGCTCCAACGACACCAGCAATGACAGATCAGGGAGACTGAACACGTTTGACCGTCCCCGACAGAATCAATACCAGCTGTCCGAAGGTGAACATGCCCCCGACTTTGCATAGGACTGCCAGGGGCAAGGGAGGGATCCAGTCGAGCTCTGTGTTGACCAGCAAGGTCCTTATGTCACCGCTAAGGTCTTGGGTACAGAGTCTCCATTCTTGGTAGACACTGGGGCGACACGTAGTGTGTTATCAAAACGACTGATTCCAAGGGCACCCTTGTCTGGCTCACACATAACGTCAATAGGTTTCGATGGGACGCCCTCCACTAACCCCCTGTCCGTACCTATTACCTTTGACCTAGAAAACAACACTACTGACGCGACATTCCTACTCTCCTCCAACTCCCCTGACGCCATTATGGGCATTGACTTACTGAAGCATTTTCGAGCTACCATTAGGTGTTCCCCAGATGGAATACGAGTCATCCTGTACGACAACCCAGACATGCCCAGATCCCGTCCCCCACGACACATGTGCCCCATAACTGACGCTGACATGTCCTTCCTTGACGCCCTGCCCCCGTACTTGTGGGCCAAAAACGACTCTGATGTGGGGCGAATGATGATTGATCCTATCCACATAACTGTACGACAGGACCCTATGCTCCCGAAACTCCCGCAATATCGGATATCCCCAGAGGGTGAGAAGGCACTGGTAGCGATCATTCAGTCTCTGGTAGATGCAGGAGTGGTTGAAGAGGTGGTTAGCAACGTCTGCAACAGCCCAATCCTACCTATTGTTAAGAAGCAAGGTGAAGGAGATGAGAAAGCGTACCGCTTCATCATCGACTTACGAGAGATTAACAAAGTGGTTGTACCCCAATATCCCGTAGTCTCTGATATCACCACCATTTTGACCCTCATCCCGTCCACCGCCACCACCTTCACTGTTATCGACCTTAAGAACGCGTTTTTCTCTATCCCCATCCATCCAGACAGCCGTTATCTCTTCGGCTTCACTTTAAAATCCCGCTCGTACCGATTTTGTAGAGCTCCCCAGGGGTACACTGAAAGTCCCAGCATTTACAGCCAGGCCCTCAAAAGACAGCTGGATGCCTTCCAGCTACCAGAGGGAGTGGTGTTGATCCAATATGTCGATGATATCCTTTTGGCGGCCGACACCACCCCGCTTGCAACGACAGCCACCGTCCAACTCCTACACTTCCTTGCAGAAAATGGCCATAAAGTCTCCAAAAAGAAGTTACAGTTCTGCCAGCCACAAGTGACTTACCTAGGCCATCTTCTGTCCAAAGAAGGGAGGAAACTTACCCCTGACCGAATCCAAACCATCCTAGACACCCCCATCCCAAAAACACAAAAACAGGTCCGCTCTTTGGTTGGCCTAACCTCTTTTTGCAGACAGTGGTTGCCTAATTATAGCCTCATTGTGAAACCATTACTTGCCCTGCTGACCAAAGATGTCCCCTCCCCGCTTCCTTGGACCACTGAGTGTCAAGCCTCCTTTAAGGAATTGCGGGATGCACTCTGCTCAGCACCCGTCCTCGGAACGCCGGATTACTCCAAACCCTTCTCCCTCTTCACCCACGAAAGGGAGGGATGCGCATTGTCTGTCCTGACTCAATCGATTGGCCCTAAGCAGCGCCCTTGTGCCTACTTCTCCGCCACTCTTGATCCTGTAGCCAGAGCTTTACCTGCCTGCCTTCGAGCAGTAGCTGCCGCTGCTGTCTCCATCCGTCAGAGCGAGGGAATCCGACTTTCCAACTCCCTCACTGTATTAGTGCCCCATGCAGTAGACACCCTTTTGAACCAGACAAAGACCCAACACCTGACTAGCGCACGACTGACAGGGTACGAGTTGACTCTGCTTGCACCCCACATCACACTAAAGAGATGCACGACTTTGAATCCTGCCACATTGTTACCCCTGCCTGAAAACGACCCCGACGTTCCTCCCATACACGACTGTGTGAACCTCACAGACGAACAGACTAGGAGTAGGGTTGACCTCCGAGACACTGCTTTCACTGACCCCGATGGAGAGCTATGGGTAGACGGCTCATGCATCAAACTCCCAGATGGCACCACTTCAGCTGCCTATGCAGTCACGACAGCCCGAACAGTAGTTGAGACAGCCTGCATCACACAACGATCTGCCCAGGCAGCAGAGCTGATAGCCCTCACCCGAGCATGCATCATAGCCGCAGGGACCACCACGAACGTATATACGGACAGCCAGTATGCCTTCGGAGTGGTCCACCATTTTGGGCTCCTGTGGAGGGAGAGGGGATTCCTGACGTCCCACGGTACCCCAATCCTCCACGGAGATTTAGTCTCCGCTCTGATTGAGGCAGTTCTCCTCCCCAAACGATTAGCGGTGATCAAATGTCAGGCACACAAAAGAGTGACAGACTTAGTCGGACAAGGGAATGCATTAGCCGACATCACTGCACGAACCACAGCTGAGAATAGGACGGTGACACGCATATATGTGACCAGGTCACAAGCAGAAAAATGGAGTGACACAAGGGAAATGATCAGAGACATACAGTCGGCCAGCACCCCTCACGAATTGACTAAGTGGGCAAGGGTGGGTTTGAAGGACGAAGAGGGTTGCTGGCGAACAAAAGATGCAAACAAATGGTTGCTGCCCGACTCATATCTGATTCCCATACTGACAATGGCTCACTCCCCCGCACACATAGGATCTGCACCCATGATCAAACTCGTTTCCAAAGTCTGGCATAACGACAAAATCCCCGACTCAGCCAGACGCCTAGTTCAGCAGTGCCTTATCTGTCTGCAACACAACCCCGGGAAAGGAACTGTAGTACCCCGGGGAGGGTTCGGGACCCCCAATCATCCCTTTGAGGTCCTTCAGATGGATTACATCCAACTAGAGAGATGCCAAAACCTGAAGTACGTACTAGTCATTGTATACGCCTTCAGTAAATGGGTAGAGGCCTATCCAACCCGTGACAACACTGCCATGACTACTGCCAAAGTACTACTGAAGGAATTCTTCCCTCGCTATGGCCTTTGCCGAATTTTATGGAGCGACAATGGCCCCCACTTCATAGCTGAGGTTATCCAATTAATCCTAAAGGGGTTGGGGGTGAAGCAACGGTTTCATGCGGTCTTCCACCCCCAATCCGCCGGTCTAGTGGAACGCCATAATGCCACACTGAAGCTGAAACTGGCAAAAATAGTGGCCACCACTGGACTTAACTGGCCGGATGCCCTCCCACTGGCTTTGTTATCGATGCGCTCCACCCCCACCAAGCACCATTTGACCCCCTACGAGGTCGTGTTTGGGCGACCGATGAACCTCTGGACTGCTCCCAAACCGACCTCCATTCATGACGTCCCGGACGTCCTACTGTCTGATTATTTGTGCAAGTTAACTAAAACGTTGTCTGTCATTCATCAACAGGTGCAGCAGGCCATCCCCGATGCTTCCAGGGGCCCCGACCACGACATCCAACCGGGAGATTTCGTATTGATACGAAATTTCCAGCGAACCAAGAGTCTGGAACCTCGGTGGACGGGCCCCTGGCAAGTGCTGATCACCACCCGAACGGCACTCCGAGTGGAGGGGAAGAAGCACTGGCTGCACGCGCATCATTGCCGAAAAGTCTCTGCAAACCTGGCCACGACAGAAAACGTCAGCACCCAAGAAGAGCTCCTGAGCAAAGACCGACCGATATTGGACTGTTATCCCGATACTGAGGCACTCGAACTTGCAAAATTCTCCGATCCCACTGTGCCATCCAGAGAAGGGTATTTCCTGCGTCGAAAGGAGGGAGTTTCGGCTAAGTAGGCCACGGACTAAGTTAAATCTCAGAACGGTGACCTAAACACAATCAAGGGTTGCCGGGAGAGAAGCTAAACGAAGTCTGTGGTTCTGCCCGCTACCGAGCTCCCTTGAAGGTGATGGAAGCGCCAGATAAGAAGATGATGGAAGCGCCAGATAAGAAGATGATGGAAGCAACAGGAAATACCCAGTATAGAAATCCAAAGACTGACAGCTTGCAC
Source organism: Lissotriton vulgaris (assembly GCF_964263255.1). Classification (NCBI taxonomy): domain Eukaryota; kingdom Metazoa; phylum Chordata; class Amphibia; order Caudata; family Salamandridae; genus Lissotriton; species Lissotriton vulgaris. The sequence goes on along the minus strand of NC_141689.1, from coordinate 269,707,096 downwards.
AAATCAAAGACAATCGCACTCTTCATTGTCTTCCTCTTCTGCCTCCTCCTCATGACCTCCTTCTGGATTCTGGAGGAAAGCACACCGGCTCATGAGGCATTGCTACCTACTGCACAGCCGACCCCCCTGAAAGAGCATCACCTAATCTCTCTGTCGCCTCAGCTCCGAGAAAGGCGCAGGGAATTCTGGAACAATTCCTTCGTGCAACTGTTGCACCAACACAACCTTGCTGCGAATGCTACGAACTGTTGGATCTGCGGGTTGCTCCCGCATGCCACTGGACACTCTATTCCCTTCATCCCTTCACCCTTCTCAGTTCACGGCTCTTGCCTCGCCTGGCTGATCCTCATGCAAGAGAGCCACAAGGACAACGCCACCTCCAGCCGGACAGTGTCACACTTCTACTCTGGGTTCTGGCTGAACAAAACAGGAAAGACTCCTACTGCCCTGTGTCCTGCGCTCGCCGGCGCCACCTTCCTCAAAGACATTCCAGCCAAAGAACGAGTCGAAGTACAGGTGCTCCACAATCCAGCCAGAACCACCTTCTCTCATCTGCAAAAACAAACTACCGCCACTCTGACTGTGGCCCTGTCTGTTATCAATGTCACCGGCCTTGTATGCCTAGAAGGCCAGGGAACGCAACTGGTGGGTCACAGCGCCTGCCGAATCACCAGAACACCTTCCTTTGTTGCTTCTCCGAACATGTACTTTGTGTGTGGCACCAAAGCTTACACCTGGCTCCCGAGAGGTTGGAAGGGCGCATGTTACATTGCCTTCGTTCTTCCACCCACATATGTAGCCCCTGCCAACCATCACCGACAGAGGCGTGCAGATGACGTTGGACAAGCCGACTCCACCGGAGCACAGTTCCTAGATGCAGCAAAGGGACTTGTTCCTCTGTGGGGCCCAATGGCAAACAGCTGTGCTATCCGGCACCTGACCCAGGCAGTAGAAACAACGATCAACATCACTGCCGGTATCCTCGCCAACAACACTGCGGAACTTCAGGCGGTCCGCCTTGTGACCCTTCAAAATAGACTTGTCCTAGACGTGGTCCTAGCCGACCGAGGAGGAGCATGCCGCATCATCGGATCCAGCTGCTGCACATACGTGCCTGACAACTCGCCTTCAGTCTACAAAGCCATTGAACACCTCCACAGACTTTCCTCAGAGGTTCACCAAGAACAAGAAGGATGGTCGCTTGGGAACTGGTTTTGGGACACTTTGAAGAATTGGGGTTGGAGGTTGTTTTCCTTCGTGCTGATACCTGTTGTGATCTTATGTGGGTGTTGTTTAGGTATCCAATGTCTGCCACCTTTGTGCGGCCTTGTTTCTAACTGTATGTGCCCAAAGACTTTGGACTTCCGAAATGAGCACATGAGTCCCCTCTATGAAGTAGAAATACGTGGCCTTATGGGGATAAATCCAAACTGACAAGTTGGCGAGATATGTTAAAAGGGAGGACTGTGGAATTTCAATTTGCGATCTGAACATCATCTGCGCCAGCTTGTCACCTATGTACTACATGCACGGCGGCTATTCTAGGTCACCTATTTACTACGAGCACGGCAGCCATTTTAGGTATCATGGTCTCCCTGTCCACGATCGATCGCCAGCACGTCCCTCTGACCCAGCAAGCATCCTCCGCGCACCCTGGCTCCCCCTCCTCCTCCTCCTTATGAGCATGACCCTTCTGCATGACCCTGTCCTTGGGAGTCACGCCAACGCCTGACCAACACCTCCTCTCCTCCCATGAATGCCCCTCTGTTGACAAGCCTTCCCTCCGCGCCCGATTGTCCACGCGGGCATGAATACCACTCCTTTGATGACCCCTTCCCCCGAGTCCGGCTGACCACACATGTCCGAGGCCATCACCTAAGCCAGGAGATACCATTTACTGCCCTCATTGTATGAAGTCACCCCTCTTCAAAGGATCCACTATTGGTCCTAGCCACCCCACCCCCTGGGCTATGATCAGGCGTACACATCCTACGAAACACTCAGCTGCGTGATTGCCCTCCCCTCTTATCAGCAGGTCAAGGGTCCCCATTGTGAACGTATGTGGAGTAGGATCACCACGAGGATTATAGGGATGTCTTTCTCTTGCGTCATACTGTCCTGATTGTACCATCAAATGTTTTGTAAAGTATAAAAGCAAGAGTCTCAGCTCACTTGTTAGAGCACCTCGAGATGATACCTTGTTGTCTGATCTGATGTGTTCTGCTCCGTCGGAATAAAACTTCTGTTTCCTGCCTTCTGGTCTCCGGCGCCTGCCTCATTGCTTGGTAAACTTGAATGGTACAAGGGCGGTTAACGCCGGGCAAATCTTGAGAAAGGTCCTAGCCCTACCTTTTTCCACACTGTCTTTGGCGGCACTGGCAGATGCAATGGGTGGTGCAAGCTGCTGTGACCTCCTGGCGGGGGACCCGGCCGCTTATACATTTTTTTAACAAATTCAGCACTGAATAAAACTAACCGCTGCTAGTGCTCAGGGTAGCAATGGCTCGGGGTAGTATTTCAACCTATCGTTCTTTTGCCGATCATGCCACCACAGTTTGTATTCAGCCATATGCAAATCCATCTCAACTCTTCTCCATTACAAACAGTACAGCCTGAATTGCCAAGCTTGGTCCTTCCTGAACCGGAACACTAGCAACATAAGATTGTTTTGCCCCGATTGGGTCTCGTCAGTCATGTGTAACCTTGTTTCAGTGCACAATGACCTTGGGACCCACAGATGGGCATTCCATTCCCACTTAGGGCGGTACATCAAACAGACAAAAGGTGATGGGAGTAATTCTTGCAATAAGCTAAGAACTGGCATTCATGCGGGATAGCAGTACCTTCCACCAATATTTTGCCCGTCAAGCCACCAAAGTTTGGACCTAGTCTAGTTCAAATTAGTCTTGATCCTACTCCAACAGGAACTGTCCAGCCCAAACTTCTGCCACTTTAATGACGATATACCCGACTGACGAGCCTCAAACAGGTGAAACCAGTCTTGGGTTGCTTGTGTTCCTGTTCAGGGAGTACCTGGCCAGGCGGTTTGGGCTGAACTGTTTCTATTAGAGCAGGGTCAAGCCTGATTTTCATACGGCTGGGTCCAAACTAAGGTAGCATGGTGGGCAAAAGAACAATTGGTTGGAATGTTTACCCCCAAGTGACTGCCAGTGATTAGACTTCCTTCTGTCACCTTTTGTGTGTGTTTATGTCCAGAAACTGAACATCACTAAAGTGTGCATCCACCAAATAGCATATTAGGGATTAAGAACTATAGGCATTTAACAGCATATACATCTGGTACATTGGTATGCTACTTCTGAAATGCCAATGCTTGGAACGATTGTTTATAAAGGAAGAATTTTATTTACCACTTGAGATTAGATTTAAATATTTCAAATACTAACCAATCAATTTGTCTATGCTGTCTCCTAGAATATATGGTACTAAGAGACCTTTCAGAGAATATAACATCACAGAGAACATCATGTGTCGAAGCAATTATATGTACTTTCTATTAATGTATTTTAAGGCATTCTATAAATATGATTAGACATTATTTTACTTGATAATTCATTTAGAATTTATTTTCTATTACAGGGATTTGTACCATAGATGCTTCTGAGAGCTTGATTCATGATTTTCCTACAAGAAATCCCCCACAGTTGAATGGGTCACTTACCAGGCACTTTCTTGATGTGGTCCAGGCTTGCAATTAAATGCTGGTGGCTTTCAGGAAGAAGAATTGTTTGTTGGTTTGGTTTAAATGTACCACCCACCAGTTTGGAGAGCAGTTTGTTTGAAGCCACGCCTGCACAACCAGTAAGACCCAGTCGGTCAAAGAGCGCAGCCCTCATTTCAGCTACGATCTGCGATCCAATAGCTAGTCGGATATGCATTGGGTCACTCAGATTTAAAGCTGTAAGAGATAAATTAATTATTAACTGACGACAGATACCTGCAGTTGGCTCAAAGCATTTTTACCAATTTAAAGGCCAACAAAGGGAGGTGCAATCAAAATGTATTTTTTCACACAAAAATAGTAAATATGCAGTTATTCGGACTCTCCAAATATCACAACTAACACAATAACGACTACTCAACACACTCTGCAAAAAAAACTGACTAACTAGAAACTACCTTAAACTCAACTCGCACAAAACCGAATTCCTCTTAATTACCCACCAAAAAGATCCCTCGACATCAAAGATTGGATGAAACAATTAACAGCCTTCAACTGCCTTCCACACATTATAGATTCCACAAGATCAGTAGGAATTACACTTGACAAGAATCTCAACATGCAAGAACATATCAGCTCAGCCACCAGATGAACAATCTTTCACATGAGCATTCTAAGAAAAATAAAACCCTTCCTCCTCTTCGACAACCTTAAATCAGCGGTGCAAGCTCTAGTGATGCCCAGATTAGACTATGGAAGTGCTACCCTATGTGAGCTATCGAGATCCAAGTTGGCTCCACTAAAGGCATCTCTTAACTCTGCTGCAAGACTCATCACTGGATCGAAAAGGTACAAACACATCACTCCAGCTCTAAAGGCACTAAACTGGCTCACTTATGAGGCAAGAATTCAGATGAAAATTGCTTGCATGACCCACAAAGCCCTACACTTCAACACACCGAAGTACCTAGCTGCCAAACTGGAACTGACAAACTGGAACTGTCCGGCGGTGGCAGATCATCCAGAAGCACCAGCACCTTACTGTTGAAACCTCAAAAATTTCTGAAAAAGAAAACCTACAACCGAGCCTTCTCCGGATTGACCCCTAGAATCTGGAACTCCCTGCCCCCAGAAATCAGACTGATCCCTTCAATCACTTCATTCAAAAAAGAAGTCAAACTGCTTTTAATAAACAAATCTCTACTCGGAACCCACTGATTCATTCTCTGGATACTGGTATGACACAACTCTCCAACCAGGACTTGCCCATGCCATCTGAGTCCTGGTTTATAACTCACTACCCCACTCTTGATTTGCAATGGACAATGTCAGCGTTTATGTTTCTTGGTTATCTATTTTCTACTTATTGAACTATTTGTAAAGCGCTCTGATACCCTTCTAAGGTAAAGTTGGCACTATATAAAACACAATAATGATTTTTTTTTTAAATGTCTCCTCAAGGTTAGTTTTCAACTTGATGCAATTGTGATATTCAATTTAAGTTTAGGGTGCCAAGCTGTTAACTTAGTAAATTGTGGTCCCCAATGCAGCACCCATCTTAAGTATTCTGTTAGTTTTGTATGTGCACTACTTCGAAAGTGCTTTAATGTTCACCACTCGCACCATAACCTATGGCATACCTACACTGCTAAAGAAAGTTGCAACACAGAGCATTTCAGTCATGTTGATGTCCTATATATACCCTATAATTTACATTTGTAATCCTGCCTATACATATGATAATTGCAAAATAAAATATGTATTTAGCACTGTACAGAGATTGTCAGTTGGGGCATGTATGCAAGTGATGGTTCTACTACAAGTTTAAGAGAATTCAAGGCAAGACAGTTGACATTATGACTCCTGCTACTGAAAGGGGCATGGCGACATAATGTTAAAGATTTTGTTGTGTCCAACTTGTGCAAACATAGGACACTTCTACGGCATAATGGGTGATGACAGGGATTAGGATTACACTGGGCTATATGTAGCAAATCTTCAGTTCCCAACGAAACAGAAACCCCTGTTTCAATTTTCACCACCTTCACTGGAACAGATATTTCAGGTGGTCATAAACACTAAGTTCGGAGCTCTAGTGGACCCGTGTCCACCGAAGGAACTGCATCTATTCCCTGAGCTGCTAAGCGAACAATTGGTTAGGCTTATGTCTTAAATAGTGAACTCAGGTCTTTTCCCAGATACGTGGAAAACTACCTCAGTACTGCAACTATTAAAGAAACCTAATTTAGAGCCACACGAACCAGGGAACTACAGACCTATTGCAAGAATACCTTTCGGTGCAAAGGTTCTGGAGAAATTGTTGAACAAACAGCTGGCCCAATTACTCGCAGAGACTAATGTCTTAGGCCACTCGCAATTCGGCTTCCGAGAGGGACACGGAACAGAAACAGCCCTGCTTATGACAGTAGAAGAACTCAGGAGTGTACTGGATGCTGGAGGGAGGGCCGTCTTGATCGTTTTGGATCTTTCGGCGGCCTTTGACGCGGTCAGCCATGATACACTCCTGGGTCGACTTGCAGAGGCCAGCGTTCATCCAACTGCAAGAACGTTGCTGGCTTCTTACCTGTACAATAGGATTTTCACAGTCGAGTTGGGAGAAGCAAAATCAAAACCTTTCAACTCCCCCTGTGGTGTTCCCCAAGGATCCTCATTCAGTCCCACTCTTTTAAATTTGTATGTAGCTCCTTTAGCAGAAATTATTAGGACTTGTGGATTACTACCGGTCTCGTATGCTGATGACACCCAAATAGTGGTTTCAATCGCAAACAACACCACACAGACGGCAGATACATTTAAAAATTGTATGATGCAAGTCAGCCATTGGATGCAGAGAAACTACTTAAAACTGAATGGAGATAAAAGCAAGGTCTTGCTACTAGGAACAAACAGTGAAATCTGGTCTCCGGAATGGTGGCCAGTTAGTCTAGGCAACTGCCCATTCCCAGTTAACAAGGTGAAAAATCTGGGTATGATACTTGACAATAGACTAACGTTTGACGCTCAGACTAATATTAAAATCCACCATTTGGTATATCCTGAAAATGATAAGGAAGCTCCTGCCATTCATTCCCTTTGATTCCCGTAAAACGGTGGTAACGGCGTTGGCCCTGTCAAGAATAGACTAAAGGAATGCTCGGTACGCTGGGATGCAAGGCCAGCACTTAGCTAAACTACAATGCCTGCAAAATGCAGCAGCAAGGCTGGTACTGGACATTCCCAGGTTTGAGCCTATTGCACATCGCCCAGGTGTCCTCCACTGGATCCCTATGGTAAAAAGAATCAAAATTTAAATCTGTATGTCTAGCATACAAAGCCCTTCATGGATTTGGCTCTCAGTTCCTAAGAACGCATCTCAAACTGTATGAGCCATCCAGGAAGCTACGATCCAGTCATGCAAAACTGATTCAGGTACCCAGATACAAACAGGTTAGGTGGGGGGGAAGGAGCTTCCTGTTACATGCAGCTAAAGACTGGAACCTGCTCCCACTCACATTTATAAACAGCCCCTTCCTGCTTTCATTCAGGAAGCTGGTAAAAACCTGGCTATTCACATCTGGTTAGCCATGATCTTACTGTGCCCTAGTCTCCCTGCATCTACCCAGCGCCAAGACGCCCACGGGCATACACGCGCTTTACAAATCCATAAATCAAATCAAATCAAATCAAATCAGTTCTTATTAGCATATAGTTAAACAACAGTATGCAGAGCTAAAGAGATCCACATTGTGAGAAAGTGTCTCCCCCATTTTGTTTTTGGACTGATGTTGCTGGCTGTTTGACTCCATGCGCTGGATCTCTGCAAATCAGGCCCCTGTGCATGTGCTTTATTTGTTAAAACCTGGTTAAATTGGTTAATCGTTCTAATCAGGCCAAAGTATTTGGTGCAGAAAATGCATCTATGGTATAGAAAGTTCAATTTTGCCTGTGACTGCAGCCATACGCTAGTGTGACAAGGAAAACATGGCTTTAGGCCTTTAGTTGTAGCCTGACTGCTACAGTTTAAACCTAAAGACAGACCTGGCAAAATAACTATTTTGACAGGGGAAGAAACTTCCTTTTAAAATATTAATAAGTCACCCCATTGAAGGCCTTGTAGTCCACAAGGTAGGGTGATTCATATTTAAAAGTGGACAATAGGATTTAATATGTTGGAATAGCCTGTTATCTGTTGGATTTCTCAAACGTATAGTCAGTATACATTGCATTAGCTGGTCAGTATGTGTTGCAACAGCCTGCTCAGGTGTCTGGGGCCTGAGCCATTACAGTATAACAGCTTTGCCGTATTGCTGGGTGGTGGCCTATAAATTTTGAGGGCTGAATAAGTAATTGTTGGAGTTGGGGGACACCTTATCATCAAGGACTAACACCTCCCTATGGTGTGGTTTTCAATTTGTATTATTGTTAGTGATGTTTATGGCCAATACGAATTTTGCTAATAATACAAATATCTATTGTGATGGTTTTGTGGCATATCGGAGCAAAGTCCTTGTAAGTCATGTTTTTGTAAAAAAAGCTGGGATCAGGTGTAGTTTCTGAAAGTAGGTCTAAATTGCTGAAGCAATCTATAGTTGTATCTCTTTCCTCTTCCTGCTAAGGTGCTTAGAAGTGATTGTGTGATGTAGTGTGAGAGAAGGAACAGGGCCATGGGGATTTTGGTGTGGGTGCGTTGGGACAGTAGTCTGGTTGCAGCTTGGGGTAAAGGTGGATGGGAGGATGTTTGGTTAGAAAATTCCGAATTTTAAGACGTGTGAGGCTTTTCATGTAGGGTAGGGGTGTTGTAACTAATGTATTGGCTGGTGGTTTGAATGCGGTGTGGAGGGTTCTGGGGGAGGTATAATAGGGGAACCCAGTGATACTAGGTTTGAATTTAGTGTCTTTGTGTTTAGTTTCCTTCCAACAGGTGACCTTGTGTTTGCCAGCTCTTTGGTTTGTAATTTTACAGCTAGTGTGTTGTTATTAATAGGTTGTGTGGTGTAGGTGTAGTGGCACATTTTGGTGTTAAAAAAGGTTGTATAGTTTATAGTGCTGAGAACCATGGGGAAAACAAGGGTTACTGGGCACAACTGTGGGGACTGGAGCCTTTTATTCCTTATGTCCTGGGGCCAGACATACTATGGGTCTTGAGCAACTGGGCCATTTACCCGTTTAGCACTTGAATCGAAATTTGCCTAGCACAGTAACGGTAAGTTTCAATTCTATTAAGGACACGGAGGCGAGGATTATGCTTTTCTCTCTCCGCTGTTTATTAACAGAAAAACACATAGCAGCCAGAAAAGCAAGACTTTGTAAAGGATATGATATACTACCCAACACTGGGATAAACATATCACAAAAACATCAAACACATGGGATAAACTACAACTCCCATCAGTCCATAAACATAGTCCTTCCATAGTGTCCACTGCGCTAAGGTAGGGCGTCCCTCTTGTGATCCCTTCCTCTTTCTTCGCGCGAGTCACGCCAAATCAACCACGATCCTGTTTAGATTCGCTACCTGGAAGGAAAAGGACAACTGCGTCAGCGCCGCAAACGTTCATAAGTAATTTGAACAAGGCAAGAAACAATAACAATGCCGACACGTCAGAAGCAAGCACTTTCAAGTGTTATTACTTACACCAATACGTTAGAAGCAAGTACTTTCAAGAGTTTTTACTTACACCAATACGGGGAGGGATCTCCGCCAGAGAGTGGGTGGGATAATCCTCGCCTCCGTGTCCTTAATAGAATTGAAACTTACCGTTACTGTGCTAGGCAAATTTCGATTCTATGTCAGGACCGGAGGCTTCAGATTATGCTTGTTTAAAGCTGACCGACCACCAAACTCGCAATATCCACCACTGGCTTGAAATAGAACCGTTTGAAAGTGGAATCCGAGGACCAATCTGCAGCACGCATTAAGTCCTCCAAACGCGCTCCCAAGGAGAAAGCTTTCGAGGCCATAGCACCTCTGGCCGAATGAGCTCCAAACTGCTTGGTATCAATGCCAGCCTCTTGCAATATCCACCGTACCCAACGGGCTATGGTGGGAGAGGACACCGCCTTATGCGGTTTTCGCAGTGCGATCAGGAGCTGCTGTTCGCCCGGAGGACGAAGTTCTAAAGTCATATCTTCGTATGCTTTCAGGCATTGGACCACACATAGTTTGGGAACGTCCACGAAGGCCGGGTAAGATATAGATCTCGTTGCGGACTTCGTTCGACGACCCACCGTGAAGGTAACCCCATCCGGAGAGAACACTCTCGCTGAGATATCCAAAGCACGTACATCAGATACCCTCCGACACGACACCAGGCACAATAGCATGGCCAATTTCGCCGACAGTTCTTTCAGAGAAAGATACCTATTCTGTTGCCAGGAAAGGAAAAGGTTCAGGACCAAATTAACGTCCCAAAGGACAGAATACCTTGGCTCCGGGGGTAAATCAAGGCGTACCCCCCGAAGGAGCCTGCACACCAGGGAGTGTTCCCCAACCGGGGCACCGTCTATCTGTTCATGTGCCGCCGAAATCGCAGAGCGAACGGCATTAATTGTTCGATAGGCCAAACCACTAGTCGCTAGTTCCGCCAGGAAATTCAGTACGTGAACGATTCCTGCGACCAGGGGATCCAGATCCCGTCGAAGACACCAACGCACCCACCTGGACCACGCTGATCTATATCTCTTCGTGGTACTGCTGGCCCATGCTTTAGACAAAAAGGAGTCAGCTGCTCCCGAAAGGCCAGGGAGCGACCAGCGTCTCCGGAAAGCCTCCATGCCATGAGGCGGAGAGAACCCTGCATTATCAGGGGATGCGGGTCCCCGTCTGGATTGAGGAGAAGATGAGGGAGCAGGGGGAGTAGGATTGGAAAATCCCAAGAAAGTTCCAGAAGAACCGGAAACCAAACTTGCGACCTCCACCACGGCGTCACCATCACCACCTCCGCCTGCTGGCGGTGAAGATGGGCCGCCGACCTCATTAACATTGAAAAAGGTGGAAACGCATACGGGCGCTCCTGACTCCAGTCTTGCAGGAACGCATCCGTTGCCTCCGCTAGAGGATCCGGCCTCCAGCTGAAAAACCTCGGTAACTGGAAGTCGAGACGGGACGCAAACAGGTCCACCGAGAACGGGCCCCAAACGGTCTGTAGCCAATGGAACACCTGCGTGTCCAACCTCCAGAGACTCGAGTCCCGCAGGTACCTCGAGTGCCAGTCCGCCACCTGGTTGGCTCGACCCGGAAGGTACTCCGCTGTCACTGAGACCTGGTGGGCTAGGCAGTAGTCCCAAAAATCCTTTGCCAGGTTCGTCAAGGCTTTGGACCGAGGGCCGCCCAGGTGATTGACATAGCGTACCGCTGAGATGTTGTCCATCCGTAGAAGGACGCACGATGACGCTGAACACTTGGTCCAGCAACGGACCGCGAAAGAACCTGCGAGGAGCTCCAGACAATTGATATGGAGTTGCTGCTCCTCTGACGACCAGCCTCCGCCTGTGGAGAAATCGCCGCAACGGGCGCCCCAACCAGATCTGCTGGCGTCTGACTCTATCACTAGATCCGGAACCGATCCGAATATCGCCCGGCTGTTCCAGGCCTCCATGTGGGAGAGCCACCAGGACATCTCCTCTTTTACCTCTTCGGACAATGGGACCAACTGTTCGTAAGATAGACCTTTCCGAAGGTGGTACGCCTTGAGGCGCTGAAGGGCCCGATAATGAAGCGGACCCGGAAAGATCGCCTGGATGGAGGACGAGAGGAGGCCCACCACCCTGGCGATCTGACGTAGGGATGTGCGCTCCCTGGCGATCGTCTGCCGGAGTTCGTGCCTGATCTTGGCCATCTTCCGTGACGGCAGACTGAGGGAGGCCTGCACTGAGTCCACTAGGAACCCCAGGAACTCCATTCTCTGGGAAGGCGTCAAGACAGACTTGTCCTTGTTGATGATGAAACCCAGCCCCTGCAATAACGTTACCGTTTGGTTGAGCTGGCTAATCAGCTTGTTGGGACATTGCGCCATCAAAAGGATGTCGTCTAGATAGACTATCATTTGGATGCCCTGACTCCGAAGGACCTCCACTGCTGGGTGCAACAATTTGGTGAAACACCACGGGGCCGAGGAGAGCCCGAAAGGAAGGGCTGTGAACTCGTAAATCTGGTCCCGCCAGAGGAACTGCAGGAACCGACGGTGAGGCGGGTGGATGGGCACTACCAAGTAAGCGTCCTTCAGGTCCAAGCGGACCATCCAGTCGTTTGCCCGTAGGACGTCCCTGAGAAGATGGATCCCCTCCATCTTGAAATGGTTGTAAACCAACCAACCGTTGAATTCTCGGAGATTTATCACCGGTCTCTTGCCGCCATCCGGCTTTCCCACCAGGAAGATGTTGCTGCGGAAACCTGCAGGATGCCGTGTTGAACGACAGATGGCGCCTTTCTGGCACAGCGCCAAGACCTCCTCGTCGATCAACCGGGCATCCCCTTGGGAAAAAAGAATGGGCCGTGGATCCCTTAATTGAATCGGGTGATCGTAAAAGTCTATGTGGAAACCACGCACTGTCTGAAGAACCCACGCGTCCTTCGTAAGTGCCGACCAGGCTTCCCGGAAGCAGGCCAGCCTCCCCCCAATCTGGACCTGGTCCGCCGGGATTACACTCACCGTGAGAGTTGTTGCTGTTCGCATCATTCCTGAAGCCGCCGCGGCCTCCTCTGAAGCGTTGACCCCTGGAGGGGTAAAAGTTCGTGTAATTAGCTGAGGAATTGTATTGCCCTCTGCCGGAGCCTTGACCCTTATTCGGTTGGTTCTGTCCACCACGGCCGGACGTGAGGCCCCTTCCACGACCGGCCCCCCGGGAAAAACGTTGGTTAAACACCCTTTTTATTGTGGACTGCGCTTTGTCTAAGGATGAAAAGGTGGAGACAAATTTCCCCAATTCTTTTATGAATGGATCTCCAAATAGGCCGCCCTGCGCTACTGCTCCCGCCTCTGACGAGGCCAGGTCTCCCAGTTTAGGATCTAACTTAATGAGCAGCGAGCGTCTACGCTCTGTTGAGAGGGCGCAATTAGCGTTGCCCAAAAAGATCACTGCCCGCTGAGCCCAATTAGAGAGAACTTCTGGTGAAATGGTGGAACCGGAAACTTTGGCCTCTTCCGCCATGTCTAGGATCTTTGTTAAGGGGCCTATTGTATCTAAAAGCTTGTCTTGGCATGACCGCCAGGAACGGTCAATGCCTTTTCGCGGGTCTTTAACAAACTTTGCCATAAAAGTAGCCATTTTCCCGTCTAACTCAGGGGTCAGGGCCACTTTTCCCTCCAGTGTAGGCCGCGGACACTCTCCCCTGAGGCAACTACGTGCCTCCTTCTCCAGTGGCCTGCGCAGACGTCCCGCCACGAACTTCGCGACTTTGTCGCCCGGTGCCCAGGCTGCCGACCTCGGATGGATAATATCGTCCGGGTCAAGCATACATGAGGCATCATGAGGCAACTCCGTCGCTGATCCGGACGGGCGCCACGAGCGCACTGAATCCTCGTCGTCATCCGTGTCCGCCGGGGAGAGCCCTCCCTGGGGGGAAGGGGCTGTCGCGATCGACCCCGAAGGGCCTTGGGCTGGGAGCGACGCAGGGGTGTCAGGCTCTGTTGCCTTAGCCAGGAACGCATCCCGGAGGCGTTCAAAGGCATCCTTATCCACCCCTTGCGACCCTCCGGAGCCACTATCCCTGCAGACCTTCTTGGGGGCAGGGGGGTGAATCACAGAAGTGGCAGGGACAGAACCCTGGGCACCCAGAGCCGTAGAGGCCAATTTAGTGCACTCCTCCACAATGCGGGCCGAGAGTCTATCCTCCATAGGCCCCACGATCTCCTGCACACACCTATAGATTGACTGATCTACAGCTTCATAAAACTCGTCATCCCCCAAGTATTGGTGGGTTTCCTCCTCCACATAATATCCTTCTGCCATGACCAAGTCCTTTAGGGCAGGGAAAGGAGGGTTAGACTGGCCCAGGCACCAGTAATGTGGGCTAACCAAAGATTAGCAAAGGCTTTGAATATCTGGCACACCAGACCGCAAGAGGCAGCACTCCTCGTAACGCGCTGACCCTCTTAAGCAAGACCGGGTCTCAAGCCGCCCCCCAGCGCGCTCACAGAACAAAATGCAAATCACGCCGAGCAAAATCGGCAAGTGCTGAACGAAAATACCGCCCGTAGGCGTCAGCGCGGTAAAACCGCAAGTACAGACCCACAAACGGGCGTCAAGATACTGGGGCAATACAACCCTGGCCGGGCGTCACGGTGGGGCAGCAGTCGAAGGCTCTGGCGCGATCGCTCTCCTCAGCGCGGCTCCCGATGAAGGGAAAGACGCGCTGAGGAGAACGAGACGCGGCAGCGCCCTCTAGCGGCAATCGAAACGAGCCGCAATTCCGGGGACAGTCGCGTCAGGGGCGAAACGTCCCCGCGACAAAAGCAATAAAATACGGGCTCTGTAAGGGAAAGACAACGTTTTTTTAAAACCCCCACAACAAGAGCCCACACAATCGCATTAACCCACACAGTACCAAAACCCCAAACGCTCTCACCACACCAAAAAACGAGGGAGAGAACAGGGAAGGCACTTAACTGGCTGCGAAGCAGCGAAGAAAGAGGAAGGGATCACAAGAGGGACGCCCTACCTTAGCGCAGTGGACACTATGGAAGGACTATGTTTATGGACTGATGGGAGTTGTAGTTTATCCCATGTGTTTGATGTTTTTGTGATATGTTTATCCCAGTGTTGGGTAGTATATCATATCCTTTACAAAGTCTTGCTTTTCTGGCTGCTATGTGTTTTTCTGTTAATAAACAGCGGAGAGAGAAAAGCATAATCTGAAGCCTCCGGTCCTGACATAGAATCATAGTGGTAGCGATGGTCAAGCAGTCCAAGGCTTCTCATGGGGAAGGAAGACACAGAGAGATGAACACAGGTTTAAAATTCAAAGTCCATTCAGCAGCAATAAAGGACAGTCCAGTCAAATTCTTGCTTTTATGAAAAAACGAGTACTTGTATACAAACACAAAGTAAAAAACGGAATTCACAAATAATACACACAGTTACCGGAGGTCAGGCCTGTAGTGTTTTAACAGGTGGGTTCCCGAGTCCCACTCCCCTGTCGCTAGCGGTAGTGGTTATTCCCATTCCCTACAGGAGACATTCAGGTTAAGCCTCACTAGCAGCTCGAGTCTCAAGAGTGCCACTTCAAGACCATCCGGGGTGTCCAGCCTGTAAATTCGTCTTACCAACAACAGCAGGGCCTGCACAATCAAAGTCTCCGAGCGCATCCCCTCAATGGGCGTTGAAGCGGCAGCAGCTGTCTCCCATGAGTTCTTCACACACATAGGAGGCCCTGGCAGGGCAGCGGTGGGGTGTCGTCAAGTTCCTCATATGCATCCTACAGAGACAGCAGCCAGGGAGGGTCCTTGATGTCCCTCCGATGCAGGTAGGTTTTCTGAGATTCTCCACACAGGTGTGGTGGGGCAGGATGCGACGTTTCTTGTCCTCAGTTGAGGCTCTGGCCCCCACAGCTCAACAAGGAGGCCTCTTCCTCACGACATCGGTCTCACCCAGACTAGACAAGATGTGCTTACCTTGTACTTGTGGACCCTATTGGCGTACGGGGTCACCGACCTCATTCTAAACGTGGGCTATGATTAGATCAGAGCATCAGCAATGTTCAGTGTGGCCCTGTCTTACAAGGTCGCCAACTTCACCTCGCGCACAGACTGCAACCGTATT
Source organism: Lissotriton vulgaris (assembly GCF_964263255.1). NCBI lineage: Eukaryota > Metazoa > Chordata > Amphibia > Caudata > Salamandridae > Lissotriton > Lissotriton vulgaris. Next base: position 269,691,654 of record NC_141689.1, on the reverse strand, counting down.
GGCACGGCAGCAATTGTCACATCAGCCGCACCTAGGAAACATGAGTCACTGACTTCAAAACTGTGCTGGGCAATGGCCCGATCAGGGCTGCAGCGTCTCCTGGCACGTTGCTAAAGGGATACAATCGCCAGGATCCCCCACTGGACCGTGCTCCCAAAAACACTCTCCTCTTCCTCACAAGCCACACTGGTTTTGGGAAGCAGGCAGGTGCGGGTGATCCATGGGTAGGTGGTCTTGGATTTCCTGAGTGATGTCCCCTCACCCTGTCTTGGCCCCCAGTACTGGTCACAGGCATAAGTCATACAGAGCTTCTCCTCCTCATGAAGCCAAACTAGCTGCTTGACAGTAGACAATTTTCAGGGCTTAAAGCTCCTCCCCCTTTTTATCATCTATTTCCAGAAACCAAACGTGATTTAGAGTATAAGTCTTTCAAGTATATGTTGCTGGTCTGCTTCCTTTTGAAGTGCCCTGTCCTGTGCTGTGGTGTGCCCTTCCTCCAGAAAGCAGTCTCTCACAGCAGGAGAGACTCCAAAACGCCCCATAACGCAAGCCACAGGAGTGTTAAGAGGTTCACACCTGGATGTCAGTCACAGTGAAATGTGTATCAAAAGAGTTTTCCTGGCCTCAGCCATACTCTTCATGATTCTCTTATCAGCCCCATCCCCTTCCCGAGAAGGGCCCAGGCTCCTGCCCATTGACCTCTCTCTGAATCAGAGAGCACCCTCGGAAATGTAGTGAAGAGTGCGGCTCTACCTAACTCCAGTGTGTCCCAACAAGCTCTCAGGAATGCAGCAATCCACAAATCTGTCTGGTGGGATTCTTCAACCTCCTCGTGTTCCTCTGGTGGTTTTACTGGGTCTCCCAAAATAGAACCTAGAATCTTTCCATATATTGTACCATTCGCAGGCACACATACGCTTCACACTAAACTGATGTAGGCTAAAGGTGAGTTAAACCTACAGCTGAGGAACTTGAAAAGAGTGAGCCTGTGGGCCTCACCTCAGTGACACAAGCAAAAAGGCATGTTCAATCCTATTGATCACTACACGGCATGCTTCCACCACCACGCTCATGCTGCTTAACTCCTCACAATGTAGTAGGCTTTAGCCACTAATGCCTTAGCTACCCCAACCCAACCAAAAATACCGCAACCCATGAGATAGATAGGCCTATGTCAAGGCGCACACTCATGATCCGTGTTCGCCCAGAACAACAAAAATCAGCGCCAGGGAACCAGACACCATTACAGGGGGGCAGGGGTGTACGCACATCACCATGCAAAGGACACCCCTCAACATATGTTTTAGTAGAATTTATATTCCCTAACAAATGAGCAGTTGCTTGCCTGAAGTAGTTATGGTGGAGATGCAGGGTTTCTGGCCCTAAGACTTTATCAAGTCACAACATGCACCCTTAACCCGCTACCCTTTACCTGGGAGCTTTAAGTCCTCGGTTTAAATAACCCTAGTAATCAAGTAATTTGGGCCAGTGGGAACCCTCACCTTAAGAGCCAATGGGAGCCCACACCCACACTCTAAACCCTAGCCAATAGAAACAAAAACTATAGCAACCATTAGGATCCCAAGCCCTACATCCTAGAGTCAATAAGAACATTAGCCTTGAGGACCAACGGAAATCAAGCCCTAAACCCTAGAGAGAATAAGAACCGTAGCCCTGGGAACCAAAGGAAGACCTATCCATAAACACTAGGGCATATAGGAACCCTAGATCAGGCAGCTAGTAGGAATCCTAGCCCTGGAAGGCCAATAAGAATCCACGACTAACCGCCAATAGAAAACTCTAGCTCAATAGATCATGTGACCTTAAACTGAAGTGGCAGCACAAGGTGGGAGGGAAGGAGGAAGACTTGCTCAAATGACTCGGGCCCAGGCCCAATAAACTAGACTGAAACTGGTGAACTGAGGGGGAAGGAAAGCTGCTGCTCAGCTCACAATCTCATTGTTGCAGGCTGGCTCAATACAAACTTTTCAGTTCCTGTTGAACTCTGCAGTTAAGGCCCAATTATAAGGTAATAACATACAATCATGCACTTCAAAAATTGTGGCTAAAGGCCAAACAGTGATCTTCTCATGGAGCAGTTAATGCCCGCACACCTAACCACATACTACAAATGACTTTTGTGTATTGTGCCAACATAGAGCTGAGCTGCCTTGAAAGCACTTTACATTAAACGATTGGACATTTTTAACCAATGTTTTGTGCCCCGGTAGCGCTAACCGGTTCCTACAGTATACTGTGGCTTGTGTTTGGCCAGTGTTCTGTTTGCCACTGCCAGCCTCCTCTCAAGGAGGATACCCTATTGGTTGATTATCCACGCTTTATAAATCCTGATTGACGAAGTGGCACATTGTTTAATCAGCTGCTGACAGTTCAGCGATGACGACCTTCTGGTCTTTTGCAACAGCACAAAATGAGCTAAATGAGCCACGGGTCTCAGGAATTTCCCTAGTATATCTCTTGGTTTACAAACAGACAAAGTGTAAATTGGCACAGCTATAACTAATATTCAAGCACCAAGAGACACTTCACTTTGTGGTAAGCAATTAGGGTGACCAGATTTTCAAACCAAATCCTGGGCAGGCGAGACTTAAATTAGGACTACACGTTGATATGACCATGGATGCAGATGGACATCACCCACTGGCGTTGAAAGGCTAGAATGACATGTCCCACAGACCTAGGAGACCAACTAATTTAGAGGTGTGCAATGTTGCCCCATTCCAAATTTGCAGGATAAATATACATAAAGGGAACCCAAATGGATTAAGAAGTATTTACATGACTACATAGAGGAACATTCCAGATTTTGCATACCATTCAAAATTATGCAAACATCATTTAAATACATGAGATGAAACCACAACAAAATATGTTTTTATACACAAGCCATCTCCCTCACAGACACTATAACAACGCTTAAAGGATCTCGAAAAAAAAACAGGAGTGTCCTTGCAACCCAGGACATCTGGTTACCCTGTATGTGCTATGTAAATGTCCGGTCTATAGTTCTGCTAATGGAACATCCAGGTCACACCTTTAGACCCTGCAGGGGTGATGCACCATATAAAACAAGTACAATGGAGCTGGGTGCTATTGACACTTAATATTTATGTGCCATGAGGGAACTGAATTTTAATGTCCTCGGAGATGCCTTTATCAGTATGATCAAGCTGTTATAAATGAGCCGAAAGAGTGCAGATGGGGCTCCATATCTCAGTCTTGATTAAGGTGAAGCGGGGAATCCGACAGGGGTGCCCAATATCCCTGCTACTGTCCACGATGCCGTACCACAGGTGTGGAATTGCCTCACATGCTGTGGAGCTGTCCACGCTCAGAGAATCCAGGGAGATGGTGACCGATGCCCTGGCTCGCCGCACGGGGCGCATGGTACCCGTGTCGTGGGAGGTGTATATCCTACATATATCTCGTAGGAGCAAAAGCCAAAGAGTGACCTCTCGCCTTATCGCTTAGGGGCTGATGGTGGCAAAGCGACTGATCACCAAACATGGAAATCCCCTGAACCGCCAAGGACACTACAGGTGTGGGCTAAAGCGGAAAGAGTAGCGATACATCGGGAAGACACACTAGGCCTACACAAAATCCCAATTGCAACATATTGGGACATGATTCTGAAGGACCTGCAGGGACAAGGTGGTGATGTAGCTGACACGTTAGTCCCCAGTAACACAACATAGCGCTAATTAGAAGAGACATGTGAATAATAGAGGGCATTTGAAAGGCTTTACCAGCAAAGTCATAATCAAGTAAGACCTGGTACAGTCCTAACACCGTGCACTTACAGATTGAGAGTAAACGCCACGTACCTGCCTAATGAAAATGGGGTTGGGGGGTGGTTCCCTAGTTGAAAAGCACTATTGTCCTAGTTTTGTTTACGTCGCCCGAACGTTATTAACCCCTTCGCTGCTCGGCCTTCCCCTACCCCCTCTCCCCCGTGCTAAGTCTTTTTTTTGGCTATTTGGGGTACTTTGCGCTTAGGCCCCGGTAACCTTTTGACCTCGTAAGGTATCCATGCTAAATTTGCGCCCTTTTCTTCCAACATTACAGGGATTCAAAAGGTACCCACGGTTTGTGGATTCCTCTGGAGGGGGACCCAGATATTAGCCAAAATACAGCTAAATTTTGTTTGTTTTTTTGAAAAATTGGAAAAAAGGGCCTCAGATGGGAAGCGTCTGTTTTTTCCCTGCAAATGGTAACAACAAAGGGGTTGTTGTGCTGAAATCACCATCTTCGCAGCTTTCAGGGACAAGCAGACTTTTGTCAGAAAACCAAACATTTTTACACAGTTTTGGCTTTTTTCTGGGACATAGCCTTTTCCTACGCTTTCAACATCCTTCCAGTTAATGGTAAAAATGGGTATGAAAGCAATGATGGATCCTGGAACGTTATACATTTCTAAAAAGTAGACAACATTTTAAATTCAGCAAGGGGTCATTTGTGTAGATCCTTTAAGGTTTTTGTATAGAAACTAACAGTTAAAAATAGACATAATTGAAAATGAGTTTTAAAAAAACAGCCATTTGTGCCAACGTTTTCACATGTGACTTCTTCTAAGTATGACAGATGTTTGAAAGCAATATACCGTTACAACAGCTGGACGCTTCTGGTTGTAGGGATATATAGGACTTGTAGGTTCACCAAGAACCTGAGGAATCCATAGCCAATAACTGAGCAGCATCTTGCAATGTTTTTTTATTGGGTACCCGGTATATAGTAATTAATTTGGAAAAATATAAGCAGGGAAAAATTGGTATGAAAGTCACCTATGTATTTCTGAAATGAGAACAAAATATAGAGTTTAGAAACAGTAGCTATTTGCACATCCTCAAAATTGTGGGTATCCATACCAGAATGTGAGTTATAGGTCATTTTTCAAAGTGATGTCTTTATTTACACAGCCTTACATTTCGAAGGCAGAAATGCATTGAAAGTCAATAGGTAATAACAGTTGCTCCACAATTTTGTGTTCCCTTAAGTCTCCTGATAAAAATGATACCTCACTTGTGTGGGTAAGCGTAGTAGCCACAACAGGAAATGGCCCAAAACCCAACGTGGACACACCACATTTTACAGTGAAACTGACCCTTTTTTCGCAAAGTGCTTAGATATTGATTTTGAACCCTAGTTCTGCCAGCACCTAGGGAAACCTACCAAACCTATACATTTTTAAAAACTAGACACCCGGGGTAATACAGGATGGGATGACTTGTCTGGCTCTCACCATGTTCTGTTACCCAGAATCCCTTGCAAACCTCAAACTTTGTAAAAAAAAAACACATTTTCCTCACATTTCTTTGGTGGAAAGTTCTGGAATCTGCATGCATCCACAAATGTCCACCCACCCCGCAATCCCCAAAGTATCCGAGAAAAATGGTACCTCAATTGTGTGAGTAGGTCTAGTGCCCGCAACAGGAAACAGCCCAAAGCGCAACATGGACACACCACATTTCCACAGTGAAAACGGACCCTTTTTTTGCAAAGTGCCTAGCTGTAGATTTTGAATCCTAGCTCTACCGGCACCTAGGGAAAACTAGGAAACCTGTACATTTTAGAAAACTAGACACCCAGAACCTGATGAAAACTAGACACCCTGAACCTGACTTGTCTGGCTCTCATCAGGTGACTTGTCTGGCTCTCATCAGGTTCTGTTACCCAGTATCTCTTGCAAACGTCAGAATCTGTCCAAAAACCAAATTGCCCTCACATTTCTGTGGTTGAAAGTTCTGGAGTCTACGTGGATCCACCAAAGTCCACCCACCCAGCATTCCCCAATGTCTTCCGAGAAAAATGGTACCTCACTTGTGGGGGTAGGCCTAGTGCCAGCGACAGGAAATGGCCCAAAACGCAACATGGTCACACCAAATTTGCACAGTGAAAACTGACCCTTTTTATGCTAAGTGCCTAGCTGTAGATTTTGAACCCTAGCTCTGCCGGCACCTAGGGAAACCTAGCAAACCTATACATTTTGGAAACCTAGACCCGCAGGGGAATCCAGAATGGGGTGACTTGTCTGGCTCTCACCAGGTTCTGTTACCCAGAATCCTTTGCAAACATAAAAATGTGTCCAAAAAACCCCAAAACATTTTCCTCATATTTCTGTGGTGGAAAGTTCTGAAATCTGCATGGATACACCAAAATTCTACCTGCCCCGCATTCCCCAAAGTCTTCCAAGAAATAAGATACCTCACTTGTGTGGGTAGGGCTAGTGCCAGCGACAGGAAACGGCCCAAAATGCAACTTGGACACACCACATTTCCACAGCGAAAACTGACCCCTTTTTTGCAAAGTGCCTAGCTGTAGATTTTGAACCCTAGTTCTGCCGGCACCAAGGGAAACCTGGCAAACCTATACATTTTGGAAAACTAGACACCCGGGGGAGTCCAATGAGGTATGGCTTTCGTGGATCCCCAAAAACACATTTTCCTCATGTTTCTCTGAGGGAAAGTTCTGGAATCTGCGTGGATCCACAAATTTCCTATCACCCAGCGTTCTCCCATGTCTCCTGACAAAAATGATACCTCACTCACATGGGTGGGTCAAGTACCCGTGACAGGCAAGGGCCCAAATCCTTAGTTCTGGAATCTGCGTGGATCCACAAATTTCCTATCACCCAGCGTTCTCCCAGGTCTCCTGATAAAAATGATACCTCACTCGCATGGGTGGGTCAAGTACCCGCGACAGGCAAGGGCCCAAATCCTATTGAGGCGACATCAAAATTACCTATCACAAAACAACCTGGTTTTGCAAGGGGGGCCCCCTGTGTTTTTGGCCACGGGATAGGCAGCCATTTTTGGAAACCTATCAAACCCACACATTCTGAAAACTAGACACCCGGGGGGGAGTCCAATGGGGTATGGCTTGCGTGGATCCCCCAACGTTTCCCTACCCATAATCCCTTGCAAACATCAAATTTAGCTGAAGAAATCACTTTTCACTTACATTTTTGCGTAGGATCACCATGCCGGCACAAATGTCCTACCACCCAGCGTTCCCTTGTTGTCCCGAGTAAAATGATACCTCACTTGTGTGAGTGGGCCAAAAGCCTGTGACTGGGAAGAGCCCAAAACATAGGGATTAAGGATATAGGACCGAGAATTCCAAGCACTACATTTAAAAAAAAATACATTTAAGCCAATTTGTGGATCCACGCAGATTCCAGAACTTTCTATCACAGAGATGTTAGGAAAATGTAGTTTTTGTTGTTGTTTTTTTTACAAACTTTGAGGTTTTCAAGGGATTCTGTGTCAGGACCGGAGGCTTCAGATTATGCTTTTCCTTCTTTGCTGTTTATTACAATACAAACTCACAGCAGCCCAGAAAAGCTCAACAATGGCTTACATATCCCCAAACAAAGGGAAAAAGCATTAGACCAAGAAATAAAACATGTAATTTCTGGATAAACAAATTACAAATCCCTTCAGTCCATGAGAGTAAACACAGCATTAGTCCTTTCACAATGTCCATAGCGTCTACATAGGGTGCCATCTTCCTCTTTCTTCGCTGCTTCGCAGCCAGTTAAGTGTTTCTTCATTTCTCTGAGATTGTGCTTGTAATTTGATAGTAATTTGTGATATTGATTGCTTGTAAATTGGCTAGCTAAATGCCTTTTAATTGATTTTGGGAGGGGGCTCTGTGGTGCTAATTGTAGTGATTTGCCTGTTTTTCTATACAGAGTCCCTCACGTGATCTCCCATTTTGTGTTGTGGTGCGTTTTCGCCCGCTAGGGCGAGCCGTTGCGTCTCGTTGCTCTTCAGCGTGTTTCTCCTCAGAGACGGGAGCTGCACTGAGGAGAGGGACGCGCCAGAGCCTCACCCCGCCGCCTCACCTGAACGCCCAGACTTGGGTCCGTATTTTGCTCCTGTAATTGAACACCCGCGAGGGTCAGTGAGGCGGTTCTACTGCGTAGACGCCTGCAAGCGAGTTGAAGCACTAAGAGCGGATTTTGGACCGCGTGTTGGTTTAGGAGCCTGCAAAGGTATTTTTTTCACTATAGTGTGTGGCAGCACGCAGGGAGGCAGCTAGGATCCGGTCTTTTAGAGAGGGTCGGCGTGCTCTGAGGCTTGTGCTGCCTCAATTCCTGGTTTACAACCGGCCCTAAAGCTTTTGCTGGCCTAAGGCCTGCCCACATTTAGCACTAATGTTCTCAGCACTGCCCTCAGCCTAACTTTTATTACAAACCTGTCACTAAGAGTACCTAGACATGGCGGAGGGCTACTATGAGGAAGAAGAAGAAACTCATCAGTACATCAATGATGATGAGTTCTTTAACGCAGTGGACAGTTCAATCTACCACTGTGTTACAGAGATAGTGGGCCCCAAGGAAGTGCGCTTGTCCACCCGTATTATGGAGGAGTGTGCAAAATTGGCACAAGTGCATTTAGGAGCGCCGGTAAATGACCCCCCTCCCTTAGGGGGGAACCCACATGCCCCTAAGAAGCCTTACAGGGAGGGGGGTTCCGTGGGGACGCAGGGTGTGGATAGGGACGCCTTTGAGCATCTGCACAACGCTTTTTTAGCAAAGGCGAACAACCCCACCCCTGCGCTACTACCAGCCCCCAAACCCTCGGTGTCTATGGGGACGGCTCCTTCAAACCCTGGGGGGATGTCACCAGCAGATATGGACGAAGACGAAGAGTCAGTGTATTCTTACCGCCCGTCTGGCTCCGCAGTGGAGTTATCGCAGGATAGCTCGGGCATGTTGGACCCGGATGAAATAATCCACCCGCGGTCGGCTGCTTTGACGCCGGGGGACAAGGTGGTGACGTTTATGGCGGGCGCCTCCGCAAGCCCTTGGAAAAGGAGGCGAGAAGCTGTCTGCGAGGGGAGTGTCCGCATTCCACGTTGGAAGGAAAGGTCACGTTGACACCAGAGTTAGATGCAAAAATGGCCAATTTCATTTCAAAATTCGTGAAAGATCCCGCAAAGGCATTGACGGTTCCTGGCGTTCCTGTCAGGACAAATTGGTAGATGCGATAGGGCCTGTCACAAAGATCCTGGACATGGGGGAGGAAGCAAAGGTGTCAGGTTCCGCCATACCCCCCCTACGTGCTATCGAATTGGGCGCAAAGGGTGGTCATCTTTTTAGGGAACGCCAATTGCGCCCTCTCGACCGAGCGTCGACATTCGCTCTTGATTAAATTGGACCCACAATTGGCCTCCTCGGAGGCAGGAGCGGTGGCCCAAGGGGGCCTCTTTGGAGACCCCTTCATTAAAGAGTTAGGGAACTTCATTTCGACCTACACATGCCTGGACAAGGCCCTATCCAGCATAAAAAGGGTGTTTCAACAGCGTTTTCCTCGAGGGGCCAGTCGCGGCAGGGGCCACGCGACCGGCTGTGGCGGTCAAAATTTTGCCAACACCTTAACCAACTACACTAACTTCTATCCTACCAGAGGCCAGCACTTCAGATGGGCGAGGTGGCTTCAGGAATAACACCGGCAACAACAGTTCCAACGGTAAGTGCTATCTCTGCAGACCAGGTTCAAATTGGCAGTTGGTTAGCAGCCTTCCCAAAGGCTTGGGCAGCAAATACTGCAGATGCATGGGCCCTACAGACAGTGCGCAGGTTTCCTATAGAGTTTTACGATCAGCCCCACCAGACAAGGCCTCTGCGCCCTATAGTTTTTTCATTGGCCGATGCGCAATTGATCGACGAAGAGGTCTCAGCGGTACTCGGCAAAGGGGCCATTTGTCGGTCAAATCGACATCCCCCGGGGTTTCTCAGCAATCTCTTTCTTGTGGAAAAAAAGGATGGAGGCAAGCGTCTGGTAATCAACCTCAAAGAATTCAACGGGTGGTTGTTCTACCATCATTTCAAGATGGAAGGAATCCATCTTCTTCAGGATGTTCTTCTTCCAAACGATTGGATGTTCCGCTTGGACCTCAAGGACGCGTACCTGGTGGTACCCATTCATCTCCATCACCGTCGCTTTTTTCAGTTTATCTGGAAGGATCAGGTATTAGAGTTCACTGCCCTTCCATTCGGACTTTCCTCGGCCCCTTGGTGCTTCACTAAGCTGCTGCATCTGGCGGTGGAAGTTCTGCGGAGCCAGGGTATTCGGATGAATGTCTATTTGGACGACATCCTCTTGATGGCCCAATGCTCCGAGAAATTGTGCCTTCAACTTCAACAGACAGCCTCCTTGTCCTTGTCACAAGGTCTTTGTTTTGTCATCAACAAGGACAAATCTGTCTTCTCCCCGTCCCAGAGTGTGGTATTCTTCGGTTTTGTCGTGTACTCTCTACAATCATCCTTAAGTCTTCCCTCCCGGAAGATGGCCAAGATTCTGCATGTGCTGCGACAGACAATTTCCAAATCACACACCTCCCTGTGCCAAATTGCCAGAGTGGTAGGGCTTCTCTACTCCTCCATCCAGGTAATCTTCCCGGGGCCCCTTCATTATCGAGCCCTTCAGCGTCTCAAGGTGCACCACCTCAGGAGAGGCATGACTTACGAACAGTTGGTTCCACTCTCAGAGGAGGTGAAAGGAGAGAGGTCCTGGCGGCTTACCCATATGGAGGCCTGGAACGGCTGGGCAATCTTCGGGTCGACTCTAGACCTTGTAATAGAATCCCTCGCCAGCAGGTCCCGCTGTGGGGAATTCTCCACAAGCGGCGCCTGGTCGTCAGAGGAACAGGAGTTACACATAAACTGCTTAGAGCTTCTGGCGGGGTCATCCGCAGTTCGCTGCTGGACCAGAGAGTCAGCGAGGTCTTGTGTTCTCTTAAGAATGGACAACGGCTCAGCAGTTCGATAAGTCAACCATCTGGGCGGTCCTCGGTCTTGAGCCCTAACGAACGTGGCAACAGAATTTTGGGACTGTTGTCTCACTCATCATGTATCCGTGACAGCAGAATACTTACCGGGTCGAGCCAATCAGGTGGCAGATTGGCACTCCAGATATCTACGGGACTCCAGCCTGTGGAAACTAGATGTTCAGGTATTCCGATGGCTGAACGAGCTGTGGGGCCCGTTCTCGGTGGACCTGTTTGCATCCCGCTTTGATTATCAGCTCCTGCGGTTTTTCAGCTGGAGGCCGGATCCTCTCGTGGAAGCCACGGATGCTTTTCTCCAGGACTGGAGTCAGGAGAAGGCGTATGCGTTTCCCCCCTTTTCGATGGTGATGTGGATGGCGGCCCAATTTCGCCGCCAGAGCTGAGATGGTAGTGGTGACGCCATTCTGTAGGTCCCAAGTTTGGTTTCCAGTTTTCTGGAACTTTCTTGGGATTCTCCAATCCTACTCCCCTAGTTTCCTTGTCTTCTTCTCAATCCGGACAGGGAGACGCATCACCTCATAACGCAGGGCTCTCTCCGCCTCATGACATGGCGGCTTTCAGGAGAAGTTGGTCGCTCCCAGGCCTTTCGAGATCAGCTGAGGACCTTTTGTCAAAGGTTTGGGCGGTCAGTACTGCAAAGAGATATCGATCGGCTTGGACCAGGTGGGTGCGTTGGATATCTTCGACGTTACCTGGATCCCCTGGTCGCAGGCGCCTTTCCCATTCTGAATTTTGTAGCGGAGTTAGCGTCAAATGGCCCGGCGTATCGTACCATTAACGCAATGCATTCTGCGATTTCGGCGGCGCACCAGCCGATTGAAGGAGTCCCGGTCGGGGAACATCCTTTTGTGTGTAGACTCCTAAGAGCCATTCGGCTTTCATTACCCCCAGAACCGCGCTATTCAGTTCTTTGGGATGTCAACGTCGTCCTGAATCTTTTTCTTTCATGGCAACCCAACAAATATATTTCTTTGAAAGAACTTTCGGCTAAATTGGCCATGCTTTTGTGTTTGGTGTCTCGCTGTAGGGCTTCGGATGTGCAAGCCTTAGACATTTTGGCTAGAGTTTTTTCTCCGTAAAGAGTTATCTTTACATTGGAACGTCGCACAAAGTCAGCGTCAAGGACAATTTCATATCCAGCATTTGTAGATGCTTCCAAGTTGTGCGTGGTTCAATGCCTATATATGCATACGAAGACATGACAACAGAGCTTCGTCCTCCGGGCTAAAGACAATTGCTCATTGCCTTACAAAAGCCACACAAAGCAGTATCCTCCCCCACCATTGTCAGGTGGGTGCGTTGGGTCCTGCAGGAAGCAGGCATTGACCCTAAGCTTTTCGGAGCTCACTTGGCTAGAGGAGCCATGGCTTTGAAAGCTTTTTCTCTAGGTGCTCGTTTGAAGGACTTGATGCGTGCGGCGGATTGGTCCTCAGATTCCACCTTTAAGAGGTTTTATTTCAAACCAGTGGTGGACATTGCACATTTAGTGGTAAGTAAGCTTTGAACTAGCATAATCTGAAGACTCTGGTCCGGACAAAATCAAAATTTGCCTAGCTTAGTAACGGTACGTTTCAATTCTATTAAGGACACCGAGGCGAGGATTATCCCTCCCAGGTCTCCTTTGGGGGAGATGCCGACCGCATTGCAGTAAGTAGTCAGGTTTTGGTTTTACCTGAGGACTAGGATTGTGCTAAGATTCAGTGTGAATTTGTTTTAAGCGTATAGATGTATCTTACGATGCTTGCGCTGTTGTGCCTCTTCCGCTAGGGAATGAAGGTTCAAAACAGGACCAGTAGGATGTTGGCATGACTCGCACGAAGAAAGAGGAAGATGGCTCAAGGTGGACACCCTATCTAGGGCATTGTGAAAGGACTAATGCTGTGTTTACTCTCATTGACTGATGGGATTTGTAGTTTGTTTATCCAGAAATCACGTTTTATTTCTTGGTCTAATGCTTTTCCCCTTGTTTTGGGATACGTAAGCATTTGTTGAGCTTTTCTGGGGTGCTGTGAGTTTGTATTGTAATACACAGCGAAGAAGGAAAAGCATAATCTCGCCTCCGTGTCCTTAATAGAATTGAAACTTACCTTTACTAAGCTAGGCAAATTTCGATTCTGGGTAACAGAACCTGGTGAGAGCCAGACAAGTCACCCGTCCTGGATTCCCCTGGGTGTCTACTGTTCAAAAATATATAGGTTTCCTAGATTTTGCTAGGTGCTGGCAGAGCTAGGGCTCAAAATCTACAACTAGGCACTTTGCAAAAAAAGGGTCAGTTTTCACTGTGAAAATGTGGTGTGCCACGTTGTGTTTTGGGCCATTTCTTGTCGCGCGTACTAAGCCTACCCACACAAGTTTCTCAGGGGGAAAAAACCCAGGGGGGCTGAAAGACTCATTTTAAGGGGGATTGGGGCATTAGCATGCCCATATTGGGCAGCCCTCACCCCTAATTTGCATTTAAAACAAAATCCCTGGTTTCTAGTGGGCTATCTGCCCCCCAGGGGAGCAGAATGACTGTACTTTTGCGGTTTTGGGGCATAAGCATGCCTATATTGGGCGGCCCCCACCCCTGATTATAATTAGGGCTCCCGGTTTTCCGTTTACACGGATTTTTACATATAAATACAGACGGAAAACATGTTTTCCTTTATCTGTATTTATATGTAAAAACTGGAAATACTAGCACATTTTGCGCGCTGCTGTGCTCCAGCAAGTTGCCTCCTCACGCCCTCTTGCTACTTCTATGGCTGTGGCTGCCTTCGGTAAAGAGAAACACCAGCTTTAGTTTTGCTACGCCCCTCGAGTGAGCCTGGCCAGCCGTTTCAAAAGAAAGGCAAGTACCGGGGGCTTAGGCTGGCAAAAGCAGGAATTGGAAGGTAGCGCATAGAGCTGAGCCCGAGGCACACAGATTCGAGCGTAATCACATGGGGCCACTTCTAAATAAATCACTCGTGCTGCCGTTTGTCCCGTTCATCTCTTCAGCTCGTCGGACTGTGTTGTGTGCAGCCCCTCACAATGCCTGCTACTCCTGTTAATTGTTTTAGCGCTCAGTAAGTGCCTGCACAATGGGGAGTCGTGGCAGGAGGCACAGTGTGATCCACAGCTGCCAGCGCCAGGAAGCCTGCATTATTCTCAGCGCCCCACCTCTGAGAGGTGAATGACTCTCACACACACCCCATTCAGCCCCCTCCCTTCCCTTGTCTCAGGCTGCGATCTCACTCTCAGACATGCCTGGGGTGGACAGAGGGGAGTGGGCACCGGAGAGAAGAAAGCGAATTCTTGTGTTTTCAACCCGGGCTGCGGTAAAAGGCAGGGCTCAGTCAGACACACACAGGGAAGAGTATTTGCAGAGTTTGTTGCCAGACTGCATAGCCATAACTATTGCGGTCTCTTCCTTCTTGCCCGGACATTACAAGGACAGTGTCCAATTCTGCTGCCCATCTCTTTCTTCCTCTTACTCCCTCTCTTTGTTGCGCTCCTCCTCACTTGCGGAAAACCATGCTTGTTCTTTCTTTTCCTTTCTGTGATTCATTCCCCTGTGAAATGGATCCAAAAAAAGGACACTTGTCTTACAAATGTCTTTTCCTGACATTTTTCTATTCCAAAACGTGGCCTCAGGAGGAGAGAGAAAAAGGGTTTAAAAAACGAATAATAAATACATAACTAAATAAAATAAAACAGAGTAGTTGCAAAGTGGCCAGATTGGTTTTATTCACACCCAAACACATTAGCGCCACCTTACAGAGCTTGCCAGTAAAGCGCTACTTTTCTTTTCATGTCCTTAGCTTTCTGAATAATGAGTGTAAAAGCTTTAAGTTGTATTCCCTACGAGTGTTTAATTTTGCCTGAATGTTGTTACTTTTTTCAGGCAGCAAATTACTCTTGTCTGGTAAATAGTTTGAATTGAGTTGCTTTTAGGAGTTTATAGCAGGACACGATTGGGTTATAGCTTAAGGGAGTGTGAGTATCTCTCAGTGGGGCAGAATGGTGTTCAGTGGAGGAGAGGATATAGCACTCCTTGCCTATGACAGAAACTGCAAGGCTCTGAGACACATGGCTTGTGATAGCACTTTTAAGCGGACTTGGGACATTCTGAGAATGGCAAAGTTTTCCGATGAATGTATTGTATTGACCAATAACAACAGAATGCATGTGTGCATTGTCAATTTTTATAAATGTGGAAAAATACTAGTTGCAGTGTTGCCTTCTGCTGGTCGTAAAAATAAATGTGGATAAATACAGATGGAAATGGCAAAAAAATAAATACCATAAAACCGGGAGCCCTATTTATAATCAACAGCATAACAAATACCTGATATCTAGTGGGCTTTCTGCCCACCGGAGGGGGGGGGGGGGGTGGGGGGGGTTCGCAGATTGGTCACTACTACCCCCATCTGCCCCCCCAGGGGGGCCAGGAAGACTGTCGTTTTGCAGCGGGGTGGGGTATGGACATGCCCATATTGGGCAGCCCCACCCCTATTTTAAAGTAAACTAAAACAAAAATGTTATCTAGTGGGCTTTGAGCCCCTCTGGGGGGAAAGTTTGAGACTGAATCTGGCCAAAATAATATGGGAGGAGCAAAGGCCCTTCCCTGGTGCCTAGTGGGTGGATCCCTGCTTAGTGATCACCCTCCTGGGGCTACCATTGGAAAGGGGAGGTTCTTCCCTTTCCAACAATAGTCCCGAAATGCATTGGGCTTTTGTTTTTGATTTTTTTAATTGCATTATTGTTACCTGAGTTTGCAATGTATATGGAAATGTTTGCTTTTTAAATATATCCGTTGTCATATCAACATATGATATCATGCAATGATTAAAATTGTATGAAGTGATTGTTGAATTGTGTTTCCATTGAATATTGTTACAAAAACTGTTGCAGGATTTAATCATATTTGTATCAACCCCCCCCCTACTGTGCTCATATAAGCCCAGGCCGCCTGCTTGGGACCTGGCCACTTTTTGACGTTAATGTACATGTTTGGCTAACAGTCACACGACATACGTAAAACAAAATAATCACAATAACATTGAGGTAATTTTATTTATTTATTTAAATTTATAATGCGCACAGCTACCCGCAGTGGGTTTCCCGGCGCTCAGGGATAGACTGAAGAAGAACAACTTGTATGCTGATTTTACTAAGGAGAGGCTACAAATTACTGTTGAAAGAGCCAAGTTTTAAGTCCCTTGCGGAAGCGAAAAAGATTTGTTTCTGTCTTTAGGGTCACAGGAAGAGTAATCCAAAATTTGGGGCCCAAGTGGGCAAAGGAGCGGCCTCCCATTTTGGCTAGCCTAAATCTGGGAACGCAGAAATCACCATTCCCTGATGATCTCAGAGTTCGGTTAGGCTTATAAGCCTGGATAAGGCCCTGAAGGTATTTGGGAGCTGAGCCTTGCTTAATTTTAAAGACATGACAGAGGGCTTTAAATTTAATTCTATTTGGAATTTTGAGCCAGTGAAGGTCGCGGAGTGCTAGAGAGGCAGATGTTCTCCTGGGGCCGTGGCAAAGCAGCCTAGCGGCAGCGTTCTGAACAACCTGAAGTTTTTTATGGTTGTCAGATCGGCTCCAAGATATAGAACGTTGCCGTAGTCCAGGCGGGAAACAACCAACGCCTGGACAACCGTTCTTTGAGTTGAAGGGGGCAACATCCACAGGATTTTTTGAAGCCATCTCAGGGTGTCGAAACAAATAGAGGCCACTTTCACAACCCGAGATTGCGTACTACAGGTGTAGGCTGCGGGGTTGGTCCCATGTCCTTGGGCCAATGGTGGGGGCCCCAGAGGTCCTTGTCCCTGCCTAGTATCACAACCTCGGTCTTATCGCCGTTAAGTTTCAGGAAAGTAGTCTCCATCTACTTAGAGACACAAATCAAACCTTCCATCAAAGCAGAGGTGTCATTACTTTTTTCATTGGAAAGAGAAAAAATTATTTGTGTATCATCGGCGTAAGAGTACAAACTTAGGCCGGCTTTCTCCACAATAGTAGCCAAAGGTCTTATATAGAAATTAAATAATAAGGGGCAGAGTAACGACCCTTGGGGAACGCCATGATCCGATGGACAAATTATAGAGGAGGCAGATGCAGAGAAAACCTGAAAAGTGCGGTCTCTTAAAAAGGAGGCTATCCAGGCTAGAGCAGCACCCTCTACACCCAGGGACCGAAGAGTCGCAAGAAGAATGGAGTGAGACACAGTGTCGAACGCCGCGCTCAGGTCGAGAAGAATGAGGACGGATGTTTCTCCGCGGTCGACACTGTGTCGCAGACTCTCGGTGACTCCTAAGAATGTGGTTTCGGTCGAATGGTGTGCTCTAAAGCCTGACTGGGATGGATGCAGAAATCCTGAGCTCTCCACAAGATTGGTTAATTGTGTGTCGATATGCCTTTCCAAAATTTTTGATAGAATGGGCAGCAATGAAATAGGTCTGAAATTCGACAAGTTGGCAACATCGGCTCCAGCCTTTTTTTAGTAAGGGAATGATCATTGCATGCTTCCACTCCTGT
Source organism: Lissotriton vulgaris (assembly GCF_964263255.1). Lineage (NCBI taxonomy): Eukaryota > Metazoa > Chordata > Amphibia > Caudata > Salamandridae > Lissotriton > Lissotriton vulgaris. Next base: position 269,674,340 of record NC_141689.1, on the reverse strand, counting down.
GGGACATGTGACTCTGATAGTGAGGCGTTAAGGAGGTGCATTAACACACAACGAGGGCCAGGTTCAAGCAATGTTAAAATTTTGGCCGGTATCGGATCCCGTGGGGAGCCAGATTTGATGCTATTCAGGCAAGAAGAAAAGGAGGCATCATCGAAGAGTGACCAATTTGTAAGTTTAGCCATTACAAATGGTGAATGACCAGGAGTCAAAACTGGCTCAATCAAAGGTGTATCATAGGATGTAGAGGGGTTTAAAGAATCGTAGATACGCTCTACTTTGGATATAAAAAAATTTGCAATAGAATTGCATTGGGTCTCATCTAAGGCAGGGGGGGCTGGTACCACATCTTCTCCTGTTAATTTTTTCACAACAGAAAATAGGGTGCGTGGAGAAACATAGGTGTGCAGAATCCACACTTCTTTTTCAGTGTCATGTGTAACACATTTAGCTGGTTCTGGTGATTGAGCCAGCAGCATGTTGCACCCTTTGGCTTGTAGTTTTACTTTCGACACTGCCATTATGATCTCAGAAGTCCTTCTGTATAGTGATACTAGTTAAAGAGCCATTGGCAATGGAAATTGTTCCATGGTTTTTGTTATCATTGAAAATGCTTTCATCACGCTTCAGTAACACATCAATGGATACTGCATAGCGGAAGCTGTGCAAGCACCCATAACAAAAAACATAAAAAATAGCCAAGGTTTCAGTCACTTAGGCCAGAAACAAGATAGAAAACAAAAAATGCAAGCTTCTCTCACTCCCTCACAAGAGGCATGATACATGCATTATCACTGCACGCCCATACCTTATAGAACTGGTAAAATCAGACACAAGCAGCGCAACTTGCCGTTCCAATTGAAACATTTACACTACAATGGTAGTAGTGCAAACTTCAGAAAAGGTGCAGCTCAGAAGCTGCAGTGTAAGTTTCCCTCCCTTAAACAACATATACAGCTTGAACAGAAGCATTGTTATTATATTATCCTTACAGGCATAGTATATTTAGTTAATAGTATAGCACTGTAGAAAAGGTGCAAAGCTTCAGGCGTTATAGTGAAAACTGCTCTCTCACAAAACAGGTTGAAATGGGGCAGCTGCAGTATAAGCATATGCAGCATGACAACAAAGCATGGTTCCTTCTCTCACAGAAGGCAGCCCACAGTTCAAGGCCCCTCTCCCCTCCTCCCGCAGGAGAGGACCGCAGCTGTAGTACAAGCTTTGATTGCTTACAAGTCATGTACAGCTCAAGCATCAACTGCTCACAGACAGGAACTTAATCCACGAGAAGGTGTTACTGTTTCAAGACTGGGTCTTCGTACAAGAGTCTGGAGCCATTCAAGTGGGAGGTATGTTCTCTAGTACATGCAAGGTCCATAGGTTACATTACCAGCCCACAGTATGTTCTGTCAGGGCTCCATCCTTCCTGCAACTGTCCCTGACCTCCACTCCAGACCACACACCAACATTCTGTTGCATCATTCACTCTTATTATTCCAAAAACCAGCACAGACATACAGGCAAAGGGGATAACCAGGATTGGGGTGCCCGTCCCTATCAACATACTTGCTGTAACCCTCTCACTCCTTTTCCTTTTATTTATGAAGATTAAATCATATAATGATAGTCCTGTTGCAATAAACTACTGTTGCCAAAGCTGTAACTCATTCTGTTGTTATATCCTGTGGTCACAAGCACCTCCCACATTCTCCGACCATAGTGCCATTATTATAATCCAATGCAAAAACAAACTCAAGCAAACACAATCATGGCAATCAATTACCAAGCAGTTTAATTAACAAAAAGCCAAACCACTGACTTTGCCTAGGGTTATTCTCATTGGCATAGATACAAGGCCATCTACATAGTTGCATGTTCTAATTTCAAGTACAAAGCCGATAATTGATTCTCAAATGTCACTGTTGCATATCAAAGAGGAAGAGTAGGAAGGTTAAAATGCAGTGAGTAAAAAATATTTGGAACCATTTCTAAATCTAAGGTGTGTCTTCTTAGTCAAGAGAGAGAAAGGGAGCTAGACGTTGTCCTGTCTAGTCTATAATGAGGCCTGAGTTTTCTCTCAACAGAGTTGCTCAAGTACAATTGACTAAATTCCTAAATATTTACGATACACCATTATATATAGACAACATGTTCATTTACATCAAATGGCCTTTTCAGCTGAAGATAGTCAGAGAAACAGGGAGTTTATGTCAAGGCACTGAGGCCAATATTATGCATAACTCATTTATTGCTCCCACACACAGCAGCAACACACACCTGCAGTAGAATAGAATATTAAAACATTCTAGAATCCTTTAGAACATGCATATATCCAAAGAACCTGCAGCCATCTTCCATCTTTTGTTGCTGCTCATACTTAGGTAAGTACATCCTACTTTTTTTTCTAGTTGAGTATGTGTAAGAATGAAATCTAGGAACACATTATGTGTGATTGATGGATGTGTTCAGTGATCAAAACATCTGAAATAAGGTTCTGGAGCTTAAAGGTTAATATTTTTAAAAAGAAATTGAAAGCTTAGAGTGGTTAGAAAGTATCCATAGATTTAGCGTTTATGTGTTTTTAAAATGAGTACTTTGGTATGATAGGTTGTTTTTTTAAATTATATTTGCTGTTTGCGCAAGAATAAGGTTAAAAGGAGAAGATAAGTTTTAAAAAAAATAATTGAAAGTAGGAGTGTTGTGGGGCCGGATTGTTCCCTTTTTAATTTAGAACATCCCATCTTCAGTGGGTGGAATATTCCAATAGCCTTATAGTCTTTCTACGTATGGCTATAGCGTATGTGTCAAAAGCCCTCTCCCTTTTTATAAGCCCTCGCCTGCAGATAAGGCCTATATCTCACGTTCAGGCCTTTTAACAATCATTCTAGGCCTCTGGAGTGGGCTATTAGGCTACATTAGCATCAAACATCAACAGAAAAGCAATAGCAAGCACTTGTGTGTAATGCCTGTAGGGGTTGTATTCAGTATTTCAACTCCAAGTGCCTTCTGGTTGCAAATGGAATAAGCAGTTGTCCTCTCATGAGATAAGGGAAATATTAACGCGCTACCCAACGGTAAAGTTGTTTTCATTAACCAAGTTTTCCAAATTGTTATTGTTAGCAATTGGATCTCTGGTTGGCTAAGGCTCGCGCCAAAGCCAGGCAAAGACCACCACTCTAATCAGGGCTGGGGAGTTACACGCCAAAGATAACCCCTGCTCACCCCCTTGGTAGCCTGGCACAAGCAGTCAGGCTTATCCCGGAGGCCATGTGTAAAGCATTTGCGCACGCACACAACAACATCATCCCAGGCACACTACAAAAGGAACTCCACACAAAGTTATATAAAAAATAGCCTTCGTATTCTCTTAACACTTTAGAATAGTAATCATACAATATACACTGTGCCTACTGGCACAAAGCGAACTTAGTAAAAGTAAAACAGATCATAAATGTACAACCAGTAACCACTGGTAATCACTGTACTTAGAATCAGCCTGTAACATAAATTACATTATGCACAGTATCCCATCAGGCACAAATTACATTCTGCGTCAACCTCACCAGCATAAACACATTATGCAATCCTCTTACAAGTCTAAACACATCAGACCCTAATCGCAACTCACATTAGGGGCATAAATCACACAGTGAAACATAATCTCACTAGCATAAACACATGATATGCAAAACAACCTCATAATCATAAACCACAAGTTTAGAGGTATAAAAGAGGGTGCGTAAAACATACTACACACATTACATTTCCTAGCACCACATCACATTAAGGCCTGGCACCCTATTTACCTCCTAGTCTCCCTGGCCAACTGGCCATCGCAGAAAAGGGGCTCAAATGCCCTGTGTCCCCAAAGTCAGGGCGCGCTGCCTAGCGGCGGAATCCAATTGCTCTACTGCGCAAACCTAAGCAGTGCATCTGCCACTTAGTGCTGCGCAGCTGTGAAGGGATGAGGGCGAGGGAGTGTGTCTCATTCCTAGCTTACAATCCATGTCCCCCAAAGAAATCAATGGCCTAAACGTTGCAACTGCCCACTACTTGCTGGGCATCTCCACATGAGGCCTGGCACCACTGTGCTGCTTCTGTCCCTCTAAGGGACTCTCTTAATAACTGCCAAAAACATGGGCACCACTATGGCACACCACGGGGAGAAGCATGGGCCCTCTGGGCCCTCCACGAAATAATTATGCCCATAGTTGGAGCCCGCAGGCTCTAAAAACAAATATGCCCCCAGGGAGCGCACTGGCTCCTGAAACAAAACATGCCCCCATGGTGGAGCCTCGCGGGCTCTGGACACCACAATGCCCAAGGTGGGAGCCACATGGGGCTCTAGAACCATCATGCTCCTCTTGGGTGTGGCGGTCCACTGCGAGACGGCGCCGCTTGACTCTGTGCCTCTACCAGGCACCAAGTAACTCGAGCCCCACTCACCTGGGCTCTTTGGCGGGATTCCTCCGGGCTCTGGAGCGGGACTCCTCCGGGCCTCTCTCTCAGCAGTGCGAGGCTGCACAGCCCCAGCTCCTCTTCCAGGGGATAGTAATATAAAAGCGCTTCCCAGGCACTAAGAGGAGAGTCCTTCCAAGGGCCAAAGCAAAAGCACAAGGTCCAAAGAAAATGTCATGGAGGCATCAAGGGGCAAAGCAGGGCCCAGGGAGTCAAGCCCTCATGGCAGCACCCCCTGGGCACCAGCAGCACAGCCACAGCAGGATCAGCACCCTCCAAGAACTGAACATTTACATGGGGTCACAGACCCTTCTTATGTACACCATTTCTTTTGTCTAAAAGGTGCAGGGTCTGGTGGAACCAGATACAACTAGCTCAGGGGAGCTCCTGAGCACTTTGTTTTGCTCAGCCCCTCTCTTCTATTCACAGGACAGGCCAGGGACATCAGACACACCACAGGAGGTGGCGCCAGTATTGTGGAGGGAAGGCACATCCCTATTCAGGTCTCAGGTGCAACTCCTCTCTCCCATCTACATGCAGATCTCCCTATTCACCACCGGGCAGACCCATCCTGATGCAATTCACATCAGGCAAGCAGACACACTGCACACCGAAATGCCAACTCCTAAAAGTGGCACGTCTCCACCAGTCGCAATAAATCTGCGCACACCATTGCGTAGCATTTATTCTCCCGAGTTTGCACATAATAAACTCGCACCTGCACTCCTCTCATATCAGGAACTACCAGGGACACACATCTCGCCCATGCATTCCTATGGGAGGGCAGGCCAGTCTCACCACACATACACAGAGAGATAACGCACTTTACACTGGACCACAGTGCTAAAGTGCGCAGAGGCCTAAAATCATCAACACTAGGTTACAGAAAAAGGCTAGGAGAACGCAAAAAGTTTCGGGGTGAACCTGCCAAAAGGGCAAAGTCCAACAGTTATTATTTAAAAATAAACTTAGGGGCCGATTTCGATCCTGGAAAAAAAAGTCTGTACGATTTTCATCCGGAGCCATCGCCATACCCGTCCGTCCGAGTCGCGTAGTATGATCCGTATTCCGTCAATCCATCCGAATCGTCGCCATCTGTACGTATTGCAAGGCTGAAACAGTGAACCGTACGACTCGTACACATGCCGTATGACCAGACGAGTACGATCCGGACCGGGGTAGGAGGACGCGATTCGTACGGTCCACGTCAGGTAAGGGCGATTTGTATGGAAAAGCACACAATCTCTTACACACCGTACGGTGCGTACACCCCATGATAGCAGGGGTACGGTGCGATCGCAGGGTGTACGCACCGTACACCCAGCGAACATGGGGTACGGTGCGTACACCTCAAGATCGCGGGGTACGGTGCGTACACTCCGTGATCGCAGGGGTACGCACCGTACCACTGCTATCATGGGGTGTACGCACCGTACTGGAGGGGGCCGTTCAGAACCTGTTTCGGAGCGAACTCTGCTTTTACGGCTGTTTTCAGCTCCCGTAGAAAAAGGGTCGTACGGTGCGTACCCGGCACGAATTGTACTTGCCGGGTCAGAAAAAGCAGCCACGAACCGTAAAGATGTCGCGTACAGCGGGTTCCGAGGGAGATTCGTATGGGGATTTGATTTGTACGGTCTCTGTATGATTCGTACGGAGTCCAGCTCCTGGTACGAATTGTACTTCGTCGTACGTACGGGGGACATTGCAGGGTACGATTCGTACGGGAACGGCTTCGACTGGCTATTCAGAGCGTTTTTTCCCAAATCGTAATCGACCCCATAATATTTGTCCCATAAAAACGAAGCAAATAATGGCTATTTAGGAGGGGGCTTTTGCACAAAGCGATTTTGAAGTAAAGAAGTACTCATGTAGTACATTTAAGTATTCATACTTGCTTTTGTGAACCGACCACAAAACATTTAAAATGGGAATACGCAGGGAATAGTAATACACAATTAGTACAAATAGAAAGGACTGTGCCAAAGTTCTATGTTTAGTAACCGGGTTTGGATGGGGGCGATTCACAGCAGCAAGCAAGAGTAGGTAAATGCGTAGAACTATAGTGCTACCTGTCGTAATCATAAATGCTTCGGTGAGCAGGCCCCTTAAAAACTTTTCTAAAAAAACTTAATGCACATTACATGCTTTTTGTGAAACACTACTAATTTTCATTTAAAATATTTGTAGTAACTGTTAAAACACTTTTAAACACACTATTGTTAAGATTTCATGCCATGTCTGAGGGTATATTAGAATGAAGGACTCACTCTGATTGTTATATATGTGACCCGACACAACAATTTTGGAATAGTCATCAATGAGCTGTTTTTCTTGTCTCTTATCCACCATTTCGGTAATGTCGATAAAGTTTTCGTCGAACCCGAGTCTTTCAACCAGTGGAAAAAATTCCTCTAAAAGTTCTGCAAAACACAAGCAAATATATATAAAGCTAGCATATAATGTTGTACATCACACTCTACCAGACCAGCATGACAAGGGTAGAATTGTTTAACAAATGCATCATCAATGTTGCCTAAGATAACACTAGTTTAGAGGCAGACACGGAGATAAGGGTTCCAGACATAACTCCTGTATTCAAGTGCACAGGAATGGCGACCAGCGTAACAGGATTCTAGACAAAAAAGAAAAACCAAGCACTGGCACAGCCAATAGATGCAGAATTAAAATGCAGATCCATTGGCTTTACAATTGTTTTTTTCCTCCCTGGATGGCATGCACACAAGTGGCTGGCAAATTTGGAATGAGTTGCCATTCCAAGATGACCCCTGGGGCACATGCATTAGTCATGATTTGTTATGCATGGGCATACATCATGACGCAGGAGGCCATTTTTAATGTACACATCTAACATTGCAGCTGCTGAACTTCATTAAATATGAAACAAAAAAAAGCAGAAAATTAAAATACATGGGTAAAAGAATGAGCAACAGGACGAGGAAGGGAGTATCAGGGTGTGGAGGAAGTGAACAGAGTGCATGAGGGAGAGCAAAAGACAGAGGGAACCATTGGCTCCCATGCAGTGCTTGAACCAAAATAAAACTGAGTCCACTTGAGCATGCAGTGGAAGGATATAACTAAGCCAGTCCTAACCCTGTGTGACCGAAAAGCTACTGGGTGGGAAAATCACAAGAATAGGAAGGAAAGATGATAATGAATCAGGATTAGACAATCAAGATAGACAACAAAGCCATCCAATCATGAGCAAAGCGCTGAACCAAAGCCCATATAGCCGGGATGCCCGTTACCCCCTCCCAACACAATCCCCAAGGATGGGAAGTCGGACGCAGGCTTGAACTTTTGGAAGGCGGGAGGGAGTCACCCTCCCGGCCGTATTTATTAAATATGAAACAAAATTTAAAACATTAAATAAAAGTTTCATAATCATGTACAATTTTACATTTATTACATTTCGATGAAGACATGTTCTTTGGCTAACCTTAACAGATCACTAATACAAAGGTTTCCTAGCCGAGTCTAACATCCTGCAAATGCATACATTCTAAATTAAAATTGTACATCCTAGCATTAAGGGCCAACAGCAAGGTCTTAACCGGTGTCAGATCCCTACTACCAAAACTCTCGCCCTCACGGTGTGAGTGACGCATGCGCAGAGGACTCTACCCTCATTGCCAACTGTAATTTCCCTTGTCGTGGTGGAGGCCCCCTTTCCACTCGACGCCATCTTAAAGGTCGTCCGAGTTCCCGTGTGAGGTATCTGTAGGAAGGACAGCGTGGACTCCCCACCCCATCCCCACACTCTCTATCCGCCGTCGCGGATATCCGGCCCCCGGGAAATTAGTAGGAGGGGCATATAGCCGCCTCCTCCCCTGGGATGGGCCTATGGCCATCTCCCCTTAGGCGACCCATCCTTAGTGGGTGCCGCCTCCCCGTGGGAGGGGCCAATGGCCGCCTCCCCCTGGGCGCTCCCATCCATTCTGGGTGGCGCCCCCCTCTAGGGACCTTGAAATTACTGCTCACCGATCATGACCTTACCGCCACAGGCCGGATAGTTGACCGACTATCCGGCCCCCCCAACTCCTCCTAAAGGTCATGCTTCCTCAAACCCCTTAGCCATGCTATGAAGTCTCCTATGAGTAAATCATTCCCCTCCCGGGACAGGTGAACCCCATCATTCAGATACATGTGATCACCCCGAATACACCCATGAGGAATGCTATGCAACTGCGCAGAGCGAAACAATCTACCAATTTTATTGTTTACCCTCTTCACCGAATGGTTCAGTGCTGACACCGAAAGGCCCCCCTGCCATACCTTCCTGGGAATCATGTGGGACCAGGCAATCGTGCACCCCGGGATTCTTTTCGCCAACCAGCTAACAGCAGACAAAACTTGTTCAAACAACACTCGTCTACCCAATGTCACCAAGTCATTGCCCCCCAGGTATACTATGACTACAGATGGCGGTGACCTTTGCCGCCCTAAGAGACCCTCAACAAATGACTCGAATTGGTCAACACAGAGCCCGCCCTTCCCATGGAAGGCCACTCTGTACCCGTATTCCCCAGCTGCGTGAGTCGCGTCACCTGCTTTGAATACATCCCTGGCGCGCCTCACGTATGAGTGGCCCACGACCCATACCACTCTCTCTCTAGACGGTGGTCCATGACCGCTAGTCTCCTGGTACTGGGTCGACTGCAAATTCCGCCCCGCGTGACAGGCTCGCGAAACTGTAAATAAAACAAGAGACAAGAAGCGTGAGTGCATGTCAATTGATTTTTACAACATGTGCAATCGCGCATACCTTTTGAAGCAATTCGAGGACCATCGCCCCAACTGTTTCACTTCATCCGCACTCTGACCCCTGGCTGTAGCCTCAGTAGCAGCCCCTATCCTAAAGGAGTGGGTCCCAAAATCGCACAGGTCCATGCCCGCCGCAGCGATTGTCAGTGCTAGCACCCTCTGGAACTGAAACCTCGTCAGTGGGGTGCCATCCTTGTGCCTCAGCAAACTCCCCCCCCATGTAGCCGCCCTTAGTGCCAAGTATTCCTCGATACACATTATCGGGCACGTGGGGTACCCTCGCGCGCGCTGCAAAACAACACTATTTCCCATAGCCCCTTGGTCAGTCTTGGACCTGGCTATCGTGACCACCATCGAATCACCCCTAATTTGGACGTGATCCCTGCACAAGCCTCCCTCAACGTCTTTCTTATTCCTTGCGACCAGTTCGCTCACCCGCATAGCCCCATGGAATGCTAATGCGAAAGCTGCCCGGAACAGAACTGCTTCGAATTGGGAGGAGCATGTCTCGTCTAGTTTCGCTATGAGTAGGGACAACCTATCTAAGCCAATCGGGCGCCTTTCATCTTGCTTGCGACCCTCGAGGCGCTGCCAGCCGCGAAGGGCTTTTTTCACCAAAAAGGAACCCGTTGGGTCTTTTATGCCATGCACCTGCGCCATGAATGAAATGGCCGCCTTATGCCTATTGGCCGTTGCCGCTGATCGGCCTTCCCTGTGCAGTGCTACCAGGAACCCCAGGAAGGATTCCTCCTGACCCCAGCTCTGATTCCCTGTCGGACCTAAAAATGTGCAATAGGAACAAAACGCTCCTTCGTATGCCTTCCTTGTCCTGGGGGCTAAGCTTGCTGCCACGAGGTCTTGTAATCCGGGGCACCGATTAGCCTAAGTGCTTCGGGGAATGGTGCCGCCACTAGGTCCGCTGTAGGTAGATAACCCCTGAACGCCTGCATATGTGAACGAGAGAGTGCATCAGCCGCATGATTCAGTACACCCGGCACATGTTTCGCCCTGAACTGTACATTCAGTCTCATGCAAAGCAGCACAACTTTTTTCAACAATCTCAAGATCCATTTGCAGCGTGCTGCCTGTTGGTTAATGCATTCGACAACAGTCATATTATCAGACCAAAACACCACTGAACGGTCTCTGAAATCGTCTGGCCATGCCATCAGAGCAACAAAAATGGGGAATAGCTCCAGGAACCCAATGTTACTTGTGAGACCGCTGGAGTGCCACCACGCCGGCCATGTTTGCGCCGACCGTCGATTACCAAAAATGGCGCCAAATCCCACGCTCCCCGCCGAGTCAGTCCACAGACCTAGCTCATCTGAAGACGCTGGCGGCTTGTTCCAATGCGCATATCCTGGCGAACCTCTGCAGACAGTCTCGTACGGTGGTGTCCTTCTTTGAGACCAACCATAGCTTGTGCAATAGAGCGTGAGAAGGGGCGGGCCATTGGTATCACTCTCAAGGCAAAGTTAAGCTGACCCACTGCTTGCTGCAACTGGTGCAGGGTCACTTTCTCCTTACCAAGGCATAGTTTCAAGGAAGCCCTAAATTTGGCCACCTTTCCCAACGGCAACCGGAAACATCCCTCCACAGAATCGAGCTCAATTCCTAGAAACTCCAGTGAAGTAGATGGTCCAACCGTCTTACCTGGTGCCAATGGGACTCCAAACTCCCTCATGAGGATGCAGAAGTCGTGCAGAGCCTGCGCACATTTCGTATCGCCGGCTGCTCCCAAAAACAGGAAGTCATCGAGATAATGCATAACATGCCTATGCCCTGTGGCCTCGGTGAATGCCCACTCTAAAAAACAACTGAACATTTCGAAATAGGCACAAGAAATGGAGCAACCCATAGGCATGCATTTATCCATGTAATAACTCCCTTGGAATGCAAAACCCAGCAAACGCTGATCCTACGGGTGTACCGGGAGCAACCGGAACGCCGACTCGATATCTGATTTCGCCATCAGCGCCCCGGGGCCCAGGCGATTCAGCATGGCCACGGCCTCATCGAACGATGCGTACCGCACCGAACAGACTACTGGGTCAATGGCCTCGTTCACCGAGGAACCCCTTGGAGCAGACAGGTTATGAATAAGTCTAAACTCCCCTGGGTCTTTCTTCGGGACAACCCCTAACGGGGAACAGATGAAATCCGCCACTGGTGGGCGATGAAAAGGCCCTGCCACTCGCCCTAAGCTGACTTCCTTTGCAATTTTTCGCTCTACCACACTTGGATTATGTTGCGCCGATAACTGGTTTTTACAAAAGGAGTTCCCTCGAAAATCCCCCGCCGGGATGTGGAAGCCGTGCAAGAATCCCTTCCTCAACACCCCAGCGGAGACATGATCAGGGTATTTGTTTAACCAAGGAGTCATAGCCATGAGATCAACGGGTGTAGGCAATTGGTCACAACGTTCTACCTTACTCCTGCTTGGACCCTCCCTTTCCTCCCGCCCCGTTATTTTTTGATCTACATGAACTCTCCGGGTGTGAGGAATTCCCACAGCCCGCACACACATGCTTGAACCTACATGTTCCTTGCGGTCTGTTACAGTTGCCTCGATTGAAGCCCCAACAGACCCCCCGCTTGCCGCCATTCCCGCCGGTTTTCGGCTGGTGATCGATACCGGCGCCTGCTCGAAAGGGCACCACGGGCTTTTGGAGGAAGGCCCCCGACCCACTCCCGCCCGGCGAGGATGTACCTGCCGCCCCCGGCAGGAGCTGCTTATGCCATGAGACCGAGTCGAGGCAGTCCCATGTCAGAGAGGCATCATATTCTTTCGCTTTTCGGAATTTCATGTCATAACCTTTCCATTCCTCTCCCTCATACATTGCATAAAAATCCATAATACGAGTTTGATAGCAAGACAGTTCAGTTAACACCTTGGGTTTACGTTCCCCCATAACTGTAGTAAAGATTGCAAAGGCCTTCGCCCAATTCGTTATCGTTTCATCCACCCTGAATTCCGCCATCTTGGCGCGCCACACGCTTGGGTGCCACAAATCTTTCTGGGTTTTAGCATATTCCATCTCGCGATGGTCAGTTAATAACGAAAACATATTGACATACTTGTCTCCCCATATTAACTCTTTGGTGGCCATAGGGATGTGCTGTGCCACCCTCTCCCGCCTTGAGGGTAACGAGCCCTCCCCCGCCACTGGCAAAGCGAGCTTACCCGGTTCGGTCGTTGTTCCCGCCGTTTTCTCGAGACCAACTGCAGATCCCACCGGTGTCACCTGTGGGGAAACAAGAGGAAGATTCGCATTTGCGGCATCTCGCGACTGCCGCAATTGCTGGATTAGTAGCTTGGCCTCTTCGGCCGTGTCTCCGGGCGCCTTGGCCCCCCCTGCCTTTTTATTGAGCCATGCGGCCAACTGGATGGCCAATTCAGGAGGCATATCTTCATCATTAGCGGGGGTAATCACTACCGGGATCGGTTGACCCGCGTCTGGAATTGGTACCGGGTTGTCTGCCGGTGTGACAGGGGTGGCCTGGGGTACCTCGGGGACCGGAACCTCTGGGATCCGAACCTCCCCTGAAACCGCCCTCCTCCTGACCCGCTTCCCTCTACCCTCGGGGACGATTCCCGGCAAGGCCGGGCCTATTACCTTCTTAGGGTTACCAGGATTGCTTTGCGCAGCCAGTTGTTGTTTGACCTCCTCCAAACCTCGACCGATCGATGGGACTTGACCGAGTTTCCGCTCCATGTCAGCCATCCGGTTCACCAACAGGCGTAGCACCTTATCCGTCTCGGAACCCTTTCCTGCTTTCTTGCCAGCCATGGTTTCGATTATCCGCCTTCGAGTAACTGAAAGAGAAACACAAGGATTATAAGTTCTCAAAATTGCTGCTTGTTCCGTTGAGGGCTCACGAGCAACGAGTGGGTGCAGCCTTCAGAGCACAGGAACAAGAGGACGCTTCTTCGGATTCCCGCTCATTTATTCTTCTGCGGGAGGGCGTGTACCCTCCTCCGGTACGCCTACTGGGCGTGGTCATCGGTGTAAGTGTCTAGGACAACCCCTCCTGGGCGGGAAAAGGCACGCCCCGGCTACGCCGCTTCGGGCATACCAGCCGAGACACGCCCCTCGCCCAAAATGGTTTCCCGGGAGGATCGGGGCACCCAACCATACGTTCGGGGGGACCGAGTGGTCGCCCCTTTCCATTCTTTGTGTTTGTTTAGCATTGATGACAATAGTACTACCTGTCTACAGTCAAGACCTTAAAGCAGTGCCTCATCTCCCAACTGTCACTCCACATTCCAGAACACACAAACTGTAACAGCAATATAGTTCCGAGAATAATACCAAAGAAGCATTTTATAGGGAAGACAGAAGACATCACACACCACCCCTTTTCACTAGACCAAAACACAAAACCACAATAAAACGAGAAAAAAGATCAATGAAGAAATCGTTCTATACTCGGCCGTTCATGTGAGACAAGCTCTCCTTCAAACAAAGCCATCCCGCTGGGATGATCGGCATTGAAACATTGTTCTGTTTAATTAATATTTAAGACAAATTCTGAATCAGTTTTCTGCTAGGTAGTTTTTATTGCTCTGCGTATTTTAGCCAATCCTTTCATGTTTCATGATTGCCCAGATCCATTACATTTAAACTCATTCATAGCCTCCACTGGTTCAACCTTCAACAACCTTTTGTTAACAGCTCCTGACAAATTTACCATAGGCTCGTCTCCGACATCTACAGCAACTTTCCCAATACTGTTCAGTCTATCATGCACACATTTACTTTTCTCCTACTTAAGTTCAACACTGCTAAGTACATCTTCCTTCTTACCCTCAATGAAACAAATTGTACCAACTCCATTAGGCTACCATTCGGACTGACAAGTGTAATTGCACTACATCCTCTCGAAACATCAAACTGAGAAGGTCTATTTGAGAGAAGGGTGTATGAGAAATCCGGGTTAGGAGGTAACATGACAACAGCAGTTATGCGGAACCTTCAACTGAGGGCCAAAAACGCCTTTGGCTCTCAGGGTAGGATCCAGAGCAGTTCAATTTTGATTCAGTAATGCAACAAATGACACTCAGTAACTTGTGTCCAGTCAGTGTGTTGATTCTTTTAAAAATGAAAAATTGCTTAATGCATACACAGAACTAAATCCTACACACACAATTAGAAATATTTAGAGATTCCAGGTGGAATTGGCACTTTGGAACCCTTCCTTCCGTGTAGAACAACTAGGGAGTAAATCATTGTGAGAATTAGATCACCAGATAAACCCTACCCCTAAATCAGAAGACTGTTGGCTTTTATTATGACAAAGAAGATATTGGCTTTTCATCATAAATAACCGAAACCGTTTGACTTTATATTGCTGTACACTGATAAAATATACGGTCTGGACCCTTTGACATGAATATTCGTTTACACCAGGAAACCTAGAAACCACTCTTAAAGCTAAACCCTGGGAATGGTTCAAGTGACTGCCCTGCTCCTCCTGGGTACACTGTTCTCCTTCTAGGAAGACTTTACAGTTACATTTATCCCGACTTTAGGGCCTTGTGGAGGCATGCAGCTGCTTATGAGATGGGTCCCCTCCAACAACACATTTCTCTTGCTCATTCGCTGTTCCATCCTAGGGAGCTGGTAGAATAATATGCAAATCTTTGCCATGTCAGGAGCTTATGGGGTGCGCAGCTATATGTGCGGTGGCCAAGGAGATTTCCTCTTTTATTCTTCAATGCAAGCACACAGCAAATAAACATTATTTCAAAGGAGGTGTCCCTGCCACCGCGTGTGGTATCCTCACATTTATTCCTATGGGGGTATACAGCATTCCCAGTGCCATGTGGTTTTATAGTTTCTCCCTACGACAGCATAGCCTGTATTCAAGCAGGTGGGGTACACTGTGGGCTCCAATCTGCTTGCTTTCCAATGCACTGCTTGGATTCCCACCACAGGGATTAAGGTGGCTAGTAGCAGTGCTTCTGGCATTGCTGGGGCAGGCTTCCCACACCACTGCATGGCTTGGGTGATAATCCCTTAAGTATCTTGTGGGGCCGGGATGATGTCAAAGTGTCCCTCACCGCTAAGTAGAAAAAAGTTTAGACGGCACACGCTCATGGTCCCAGCGAGGCAACCACTGAACTTGCTAGGGATTTTCTCATGGCTGTGGGTGTCTCAGACACCGAAGCACCCATGGCACAACACACAGTGCTGCATACAGGCAGCAAGATATTTTTGCTGTGTTTCCACCAGTGTGCTACTGATGGCAAACAGACCACAGGGGAAGTCTCCGAAGGCACATTGGTGCATAGATCATTATAGGAGGAATTCCTATTGTCTTCCAAAGTCTCTAGAAATGCTGCTCTCTCCTTAGCAGCAGCTGTAGGAGAAGGCATATCTTGCACTCCTTACCAGCCCAGATGGTCTCCTGACTGGTGTCTTTTTGACAGTATCCTTTATGGTCCTCCACAGCCGATTACTCTCCTTGTCTGCACTCCCCAGTCACCAAGGCATTCGGCCATTTCAAGAATGGTTGTGTGGGGGGGGGGGGCGTGTCCAAGATGACGGCGGAGTAAGACGTGCTTTCTGTCCCTATGCCGCCCTGATCTGCTTAGCCTTGCCCAGCGCCTTCCCTGGACCTTGCCGACGGCTCTAGTCCTAGCGCGACGCTCCCGGAATCACTGTGGTGCTCTGAGCGCTACCCGCGGCTCCGAGAATGGTGGATTGACCTCGCATCGGCGCTGGGGCCTGTGGCGTGGCAAACCTGTGGAAGCCGCGGACTTGCGTGCTGCGGTGCTGAGGAGGGGCCGCCCGGCCGCACAGCTGCAGAGCCACTCGCCGGGACTGGTGCCGGCTGCACCCTCGGCGATCGGAGATCCAATCTCGATGGGGGTGAGTGACTGAGCTGTCCAGTGGGGCCCCGGAGCGAAATCCAGCTGAGCCAAGGGCCAAGACGGGCCTCCCGGATCACGCGAGCACGGGGATCTGCGGCCTAGCGCCGGGACGCGACTTCAGAGGCCGGTCTCCTGAGGTGCGGCAGATCGCGGCCAGAGGAGAGTCGGGAGCGGCGCCCGCCCCCAGGCCTGCACTGAGGAGCGAGAAGCTCTCCTGGGGGCTCTCTAAACCTAGCACCGGCGGCGGCCCGTATCTGTGACGACCCCCAGTGGCGGCCTACTAGCGGGGGTCGCAGGCTACCTAACTGCTGCCTAGTACACAAGTCGGCCGGGACATGAGAGTGCGGCCCGTGGAGGTGATGCCCCTCTCCTGCTAAGGGAGGCGCGGAACACGCGGATCCGTGCTTGGAGTGACCTGCGCTGCCGGACGGGAGCAGAGAGGGGTCGCCTGGCAGAGTGGCCTGGCCCTGGTAACGACACGGAGGGGAGCACCGTGGGCCCACTGGGGGGCGATTGAGAGCTGCACCGAGATCTCGGGGTTGCGGTGGAGCCTCTGGTGCGACTGGCAGGGGATCGCCATTGTTGGAAAGGGATCACCGGCAGACGCCAGCGACTGGTCGGATCGCGATGGCTCAAAGAAATCGTAAGGACAAACCCGGCAAAGAGGGGCCCCTGAGGGGATCGCAGGCGACCACATCCCCAGGCACTAGCTCCAGCTCGTCTCCCCGGCTGCGGGATGATGAAACTCCGGCCACCAAAGCCTTCATGCTAGAACTATTTTCGGCCATCAAGGAGGACATCTCAGAGCTTCGTTCTCAGCTCGCCTCGGACCTCCGAGAGGTGAGGAGGGATGTTGATGGCATTGGCGAGAGGGTCGCGACCCTGGAAGAGCACGATCTGGGCACGGCAGAGGACGTACATCGGCTCAAATAAGATGTGATCAGGCTGACGGAGCAAAACCTGGATCTACAGGCCCACGCTGAGGACTTGGAGAACCGTTCTCGCCGAAATAACATCCGCATACGTGCGGTGCCCTGGGGAGGAGAGGCGGGGGACTTGCGTGGCTATGTGGAGGCACTTTTTTTGCAGATCCTGGGTGAAGAAGACCTGCATGAGATCAGAATGGACAGAGTGCATAGAGTTGGGCGACCTAGAGGCACAGGGGCTCCACCCCCGGACATTTTGGTCTGCATTCACGACTTTGTGCTCAAGGAACGCATACTCCGGAAGGCGAGAGGGATTACTGACTTGCAGTTCAGAGAGCATCGCCCCCAACTCTTCCAGGATTTGGCTGCTTCAACGCTACAAAAGAGGCGCACCTTTAAACCTGTGACAACCTACCTGAGGGAACAGGGTGTGGCGTACTCCTGGGGTCATCCCTTTCGCTTATCTTCCGCTGGCAGAACAGGCTGGTCCAGGTTCGATCGCTGCAGGCGGCCAGGGAGTTGCTGGGCCTGGATGACACTGCCCCCTCCCCAGGGGCGGATCGATCACCAGAGCAGCAGCGGCGCGGTTTGTCTTCCTGGCAGAGAGTGGGGCGCCCAACGGTGCACAGTAGGCCAGATCCATTGGCCAGCCAGCAAGAGAGAGTCGGAGCAGTGGCCTCCATGGTGAGTGCAACGGAGTCACTGTCGCAGAGCAGCTCGGGAGCGGCATGATCCTGCAGGGAAGGCTGATAGGCGACGGAGGGACCACCCCCCCTCCGCTCAGGTACCGTGGGTAATTATGTACTTTTGGAGAAGACACCCCTGTCCAAGGACTGAATGGGACATTGACTGGTGTCTCACCCGCGGCCCGCTGTGGGCTGCAGAAGCCGCCCTTATGGTGGCCCTTTGCTTCTTGTTTTTTTTTCCTTTTTATGTTGCTCCCTCAGGGCTTTTGCAGTTACCGGTGGGGGAGGCACTCCTGTTGAGGCTCTCCAGACCTGAAGGGGGAGAGGGGGGTGGGCGTTTGGGGGGGGGGGGTTGGAGGGGGATGAGGGGTGGTGGTGGTGGTAGAGTGAATGTGTCGAGGTTTGTTTCTGCTCTTGCAGTCTCAAGGTGTGGGGGGGTACGAGGGAGGGAGCTGGGGGGGGTCTGGACTTGTTGAGGTTCCAAAGGTGCTGGATGGTGTGGCGTGTGTCGGGTATAGGGTGGAGGGACGCGGAGCTGAGTGCAAGTACTTATCTGTGATGCCGGTCACTGTCGGTACGTGGAACGTGAAGGGGCTGAATTCCCCTTAAAAGAGGCAGAAGGTGTGGAAATATATTCTTGATCAGGATCTGGATGTGGTGGGCCTCCAAGAAACGCACCTGGCGAGGAAGGACGAGTCCCGCCTCAAGCATAAACAGTATCCGCTGATTTATAGATCCTCTGCCCACACTAAGCACAGAGGGGTGGCTCTTATGTTCCGTTCAGCAGTGCGATTTCAGCCGTTGGGGGTTAGGAACGATAAAGAGGGTAGATGGATCTTGGTCAAGGGGGCGCTCCGTGGCAAATTGTGCACCTTTCAAGTTCTATACGCTCTCAATGCTGCCCAAAATAAGTTCCTCCAAGACCTACTGCCTACGGTGGAAGACTTTGTTGAGGGGGCACTTTTGGTACTGGGGGATTTTAACCTGGTGTGGGATCGTGAGCTGGACTGCTCTCGGCCCCAGAGGGCTGACGCAGGAGTTTGTTCGGCTGAGACACGTAGGCAGTTTACGGGTAGCGGGCCCTTCATCCCCTCGCCCGAGATTACACTTACTATTCACATGTCCATCAGTCTTATTCCCGCCTGGACTATGGGTTTCTGAGCCAGTCCCTGCGGGGAGCCCTGAGCGATGCTAGGATCTTCCCCCTTTCGGTCTCCGATCATAGCCTACTGGCCCTCTGTTTTCATTGGGCTCCGGATGGTACGGGAACGCGCAAGTGGTATTTCCCAGCCTACTTGGTCAGAGACGACCCCTCCTGTAGTGTGATCCGCGAATTTTTTTACCTTAACCCGGTCCAGGACACCTCGATTTTTGTCACTTGGGATGCCTTTAAGGCGTCGATCAGGGGTAGTTGCTTAGCCTTCAACGCGGCTATTAATAGGCAGCGGCGGGTGGAAAGAGAAGTGTTAGAGGACGAACTGGCCAGGTTGCAACTGACACATAAGCAGAATCCCACCAGACAGACGCTCCGCTCGCTGACGGCGGTTCGGGGTAAACTTAGGTCCCACTGTAATAATAGGGCGGAGTTCACTCGCCTGAAACTGCGCCGCCTCTCCTACTCACAGGGTAACAAGATTGGGAAGCACCTAGCGCGCCAGTTGAGGGACAAACGGGAGAAGGAGTATATAGGAGGTATCCAGGACCCCGGGGGTGACCTGCACCATCGTGATGAGGAAAAGGCAGAACTTTTTGGAGAGTTCTATGCTACGCTATACTCCGGGGATTCCCTAGACCCTGCGACCCAGCGTGACTACCTTACTGCACTTCCACTTCCTCACGTCTCTCCCGAGTGGAACGACTTGCTTGAGGCCCCCTTCACTAAGGAGGAGGTTCTGACGGCGATCAAAGCCCTGAAACTCAATAAGGCACCCGGGGCGGACAGCTATACGGCACTCTTTTATCGGACCTTTGCGGCAGACTTGTGTGACCATCTGGTACTCCTCTTCAATGCCATGGCGGAATCGGGCACGACCTCGGACTCCATGGCAGAGGCCGTTATATCGGTTATCCCCAAGCCAGGGAAGGACCCTACCAAATGTGCCTCCATTAGGCCTATTGCCCTGCTGAATATAGATGCCAAATTATACTCGTCCATATTGGCAGCTAGGTTACAGGATCTCATGCCCGCTCTCATCGACCCCGACCAATCCAGATTCATTAAGGGGCGCCAGACCCACGATTACACTCGCCGTGTGGTCCACCTTACTGAAAAGGCTAATCGCTTCCGTATCCCGGCGTTATTGGTGGGGTTGGATGCGGAAAAAGCCTTTGATCGGGTGGACTGGGGATTCCTTTTCTATACCCTAACGGCTTTTGGCTTTTCGTCCAATGATACGAGCGAACTATAGCTGCCCTCGCTCCAGGGTCTCGGTCAACGGTCACCTGTCGGCCTTCTTCCCCCAATCCCGTGGCACGAGGCAGGGTTGCCCACTTTCGTCCCTGCTCTTTGCCTCGAGTATAGAGCCCCTGGCGATGGCGGTGCGGGAACACCCTGACATCCGGGGACTGCCTTTCACGGGCAAACAACACAAAATCTCGTTATTTGCAGATGACGTCTTGCTGTCTTTAGCTGATCCTGCACGCTCCCTACCCCAGGTCCAAACTGAACTGGCGCGCTTTGAGGAGGTTGCGGGCTTTAAGGTCAACTACGACAAGTCCTTAATTTTGAACCTTACGCTCTCCCTGGTGGAGGTGGACCGCCTTCGCCCGCTGTCTCCCCTGCCATGGACACTTTCTTCCCTTCTGTACCTGGTGATCCACCTCACTCCCACGGTGGGGAAACTGTACGCCGCCAAATTCCCCCCCCCTGCTGGCACGTATCCGCTCCGATCTGAGGCGCTGGCTACCTCTTTACATCTCGTGGCTGGGGCGGATTCACGCGATTAAAATGACGCTTCTGCCCAAGATGCTATATTTATTCCAGGCACTCCCCATCGTGGTCGATGCCGACTTCTTTCGCAGTATAAAAACCCTCATGCTCCGCTTTATTTGGCGGAGAGGGAGAGCTCGCTTTTCCTTTGCCGCACTTCGGCACCCGTGAGAGGAGGGAGGGGTCGGCCTTCCTGATATGCTTCTCTACTATAAGGCGGCGCAGCTTTGAGTACTGGTAGAGTGGTCTCAACCGATGTCAGAAAAACACTGGCTCCATATGGATAGGAGTGTGGCGGGGAGGACGATATGGGATCTGGCGTGGAAGCCAAAGAGGGACAGGCCTAAAAATGCGTATATCAGCACCCCCACGGGTACCACCATAAAGGTGTGGGATTCACTCGCCGGGGATGAGAGGTGGACAACGTTCCCCTCCCCGTTTACGCCCATCCATTTCAATCCTGCGTTCCCGCCTGCCCAATTTGAGGGGCCCTTTGATGTCTGGAGGAAGGGGGGCTGTTTTGCCCTCGCCCACCTGTTTCATGCAGTAACCCCGCTAACATTTGACAACTGCAGACAGGACTATGAGGTCCTGGCGACGGAACGATACCATCATGCCCAGCTTCTCCACTGGGCGCTTTCCCCTACTGTTCACGACGCCGCTACTAGAGCTCTCACCCCCTTTGAGGCCTTTATCGCTCGGGCCTCTGGCATGCGGGGAGCTATCTCCTTTCTTTACCGTCGCCTCCTGTCCACGGCAATGTCCCCCAGGCCGCGATACATGGGATCGTGGGAAGATTTGTTGGGCCGCGAGATTTCTGATGTAGAGTGGTCGCAGTTGTGGAGGGATTTGGCGAAACACAATCACTCCGTTGAACTCCGAGAGGCCCATCTTAAAACGATGATGGACTGGTACCTCACCCCAGCCAGATGAATTTTCTGGGACGCCATTCCTCGATTGTGGCGGGAGAGGTACAACGATGCTCCGAAGAGGCTGCAGCCGGTTGCAGGCATCCATGATATCGAGGGCTACCGGGTCTGTGTCACTAACACCCGTGGGCACACATTGGACCGGGAGTGCGCGAACTGTGACTGTTTATCTTACGAGCCCCGGCCCTCCGGATGAGGGTCTTCACCTTTAATCTTAATCTCTCCCGCCTGCCATGATTGCCCCGTTAGGGGAGTTGTTCGAGATTGTCGCAAATGTTTTTCTTTCTGTTTTCTACCAATAAAATACACCTTTGAAAGAATGGTTGTGTGTCCAATAAAGAGTCAGTAATGCCCACAACTGGGACACAGACAGCAGCCCTAGTGTTCACAAGTCTTGTGCCCTCTTTTTTCAGGGTGCCCTGGAAGTCCATTCTGTATAATCCTGAAAGCGAGTTAGGGATGTCTTTTAGACAGTCCTGAAGAGAGTCCAGGGTACAAGCCACAAGTCTCCAGGTTCCTGCCAGGGGTGCATCATCCATCCATTCAGGCTCCATCTCATCTTTCTAAGCCTCTGCTGTGACTTAAGAGGGAGGTGCACTTTCCTACGGGTGGTGAGGCAACCACAAAATTAGGTGGTTCCACAGCATCCCTTTACCACTCTCCGTCACAAGAAGGCAGCACCCTACTCCCAGCATTACGCCTGTGCTGCAACTGAGGAGATATTTCTTAAGCATCTTTTATTAAATTTTACAATTCATAAAATAATTAAATATCTATTATTTCTTGCTGTAACACTGCTTGATTGTAATTTCAGTATCTCAATAACAGTGACACAATATTTATGCAATCTTACCAGAAACCACAGTTTACAACCTGCTTTGAATGGTTGAACACTCGTCCTTATGTGGCAGTTCTGCAATCCTCTTCACTGGAGAGCATCCGAGAATTCTTGTGTGCATGGTAAATTAAAATGGTTCTTTATTGCAGCACAAAGATCACGCTGCATACTCGAGAGGGGACTCTCAGTTACTGACTACTACGGTACCGCTGAACTGGAACAGAAACAGTCAAAGCCAGCATTTCAATCAGCATGCCACAGGTGTCTTAATTAATGGCACATGAGCCAAGTGGTCAGGCTTTTATTCCATGTTCCAACCCTGCTTCCATGGCATGGCCTTCTCCATGCAAACGTGTGAGCTTGTTGGAACCTCAAACTCCCTTTTCCCCATTCATAGGGGCACATTATCCCCACAATCTCAGATTACAAGAGACTTGCAGAGGATTGTTTTCACCCAAAATCAATGAATGAAGGGGAACTGGTGTAGAAGAAGTCACCAGTGGCCAAATGGAGATCCTTGCTAAAAGAGATCAAAAAATGAATGAATAATTGAACTTTGTCCAAAAAGTAGGTAATGTGGTGCTTAATGTTACAGGGATAGAACACAGGCATGGTACCATATGAGCAAAATTAAAAAGAACTGAATCTGCAAATCAGGATTTGACAAAGGGAACAAGTGAGATGAAGGCCTTTCTTTGCTTTATGAGGTTTGGACAATGAGTTCAAGTGGTGTATTTAGACTACAATCATGAATGTGGAGGACATGCAGGCAGCGAGCAACCAAGAACAGGCTAATAGGCTGGCTAGGACCGACAAAGTGAGAGACCTGTGGGTCTCTGTCCATGATGTCCTGAGGTAGAAGAATGATGCGGCTGAGGGTCTCCAACCAGTAACTTCAAAAAGTGCAATAAAGCAACTCGCTGTGGGCAATGCTACTGACTCTGCACAAGGAACCGCTACAAATGTCTAACCTTTAAAATCCACTTCTTTGTCCTGGGTACAAGAGGTAGAAGGTCCAGTCTTTCAGGGCTCCTATCAGGTCACACACAGCAGGTCTGATCCTCTTCTAATATTGCAGAGGTCCTGAAACAGTTCTGCTATGCAGGACAACAACGCACACAACAGCAAGGAACTCTTCAACATCGTGAAAGAGCTTTCCAACCCCAGCGCAGGAAACAACGACATCACCCCATCGCAAGACCTCTGCAACTCCCTCGCCTCATACTTCCACAACAAGATCACGGACATACACAGCAGTTTCAACAACCAACCAACGCACACCATGACCGACCAGCCACCCCCCCCCACCACCACCCTCCACGCCTGGACCCCGATCAGCACCGAAGACACCATCCGCACGATGAACTCCATCCACTCCGGATCACCGACCGACCCCTGCCCTCACCACGTCTTCAACAAGGCCGACGCGGTCATCGCACCCCACCTGTGAGACATCATCAACACATCCTTCGACACCGCCATCTTCCCTGAAAGCTGGAAACACGCCGAACTCAGCGCTCTAATCAAGAAACCAACAGCGGACCCCACCGACCTCAAGAATTACCGCCCCATCTCGCTTCTCCCGTTTCCAGCCAAAGTCATCGAGAAGACCGTCAACAAGCAGATGGCCGCCTTCCTCGAGACGAACGGATCCCTCGACCCCTCACAGTCCGGCTTCCGAGCCAAACACAGCACCGAGACCGCCCTCATCGCCGCCACCGATGACATCCGAGCCCTGATGGACAATGGAGAAACAGCGGCCCTCATCCTCCTAGACCTCTCCGCGGCATTCGACACGGTCTGCCACCGCACCCTAACACGGCGCCTCAGCAACATCGGAATCCAGGACAAGGCGCTGGAATGGATCATCTCCTTCCTCGACGGAAGAACACAGCAAGTCCGCCTACCACCGTACAAGTCAGAGGCCTCCGAAGTCATCTGCGGCGTCCCCCAAGGATCATCCCTGAGCCCCACCCTCTTCAACGTCTACATGAGCCCCCTCGCGGCCATCGTACGCAAACACCACCTCAGCATCATCTCCTACGCCGACGACACCCAGCTGATCCTCTCCCTGACCAACGACCCTGCCGCCGCCAGAGCCAACCTGCACGAAGGGATGAAAGAGGTAGCCGAGTGGATGACGACCAGCCGCCTGAAACTGAACTCAGACAAGACGGAGGTCCTCATCCTGGGCTCCTCACCCTCCGCCTGGGACGACTCCTGGTGGCCTCCCGCCCTGGGCACCGCACCCAAACCGACAGACCATGCACGAAACCTGGGCTTCATCCTGGACTCCTCCCTCTCCATGACCAGGCAAGTCAACAGCGTCTCCTCAGCGTGCTTCAACATCCTACGCATGCTACGGAAGATCTTCTGGTGGATCCCCACAGAGACCAGGAAGACCGTCACCCAGGCCCTCGTCACCAGCCAACTGGACTACGGCAACGCCCTCTACGCCGGGACCACCGCCAAGCTCCAGAAGAGACTCCAGCGGATCCAAAACGCCTCAGCCAGACTCATCCTCGACATCCCACGATCCAGCCACATCTCCGGACATCTGAGAGACCTTCACTGGCTCCCCATCAACAAGAGAATCACCTTCCGCCTCCTCACCCACGCACACAAAGCCCTACACGACCAAGGCCCGAGCTACCTCAACAGCCGAGTCAACTTCTACGCTCCCAAACGCCACCTCCGATCAGCCAACCACGCCCTCGCCGCCGTCCCCCGCATCCGAAGAGCGACTACAGGAGGAAGGTCCTTCTCCTACCTGGCCGCCAAGACCTGGAACTCCCTCCCGTCCGACCTGCGCCTGACCCAAGACCACCTCTCCTTCAGGAAGAAGCTGAAGACCTGGCTGTTCGAGCAGTAGCGGCACCCCCCCCCCCAGCGCCTTGAGACCCTACGGGTATGTAGCGCGCTTTATAAGTGTCACTGATTGATTGATTGATTGATGCATGGATTTTAAAGGTTAGATCTTTTTAGCGATTCCTTGTCTTCTACTTTCCTGTTAACTCTGCCACCAACCATCTTTCCCATCCCATCTTTGCCCATTCACCATTGCCTGAAACAACTAATCTGTCTTCCTCAACAAGGAACCGCAGTGTGGTGTTCAACTCAACCATGTAACCATAAACTGGAATGATTACATAACATTATAAAGTACTGCAAGACTTCTCAGTATGGACCATTAAATCCTTATTTAAAACTCTATCAGCCCTAGTAGAAAACAAAGTAAACTACTTCAGGATTGCTAGTTGTGCTCATCTGCTCCCAACAGTGTCCCTGAAGGACAAACAAGGCACTACGCTGGATAGCTTTCTCACTGAATCCAGAGTCCAGGACAAAGTAAACACAGCCTCCTTTCAGTTCCAAAAATTCATATTTTTCCAGTTACTAACGCCCTGGATTTTCTTTGTCTAGCCACCTTTTTCCTTAAATCATGTTGTGTACTGTAACTATATGCTCTCAAAGATTAAATCAAAATGCTAACAATATGTAAAAACAATATATGAATTCTGAATTAAAAACATGTTTGTATTAATCAATGTTGTTAACTTCTACAGCACCCCACAACATTTAGAAATCATTTTCAAATACAAAACAAGCATTTTACAAAACTTCTTCACGCAACATAATGTTGTTCTTAAAATTCCTATTTTTAAGATAATGTATTCTACACATGTTTCACACCTTCCCGGCTATGATAATGACATTCTGACAGAAACAGGTCATCTTTGTGTACCTCGTTGCGATTAAAAGTAACAGGAAGAAGAGAAATATGCTGTACCTGTGACTCTGTAAGACATTTCTCTATAGGGTGTGAGGTCTTCCCCGTTAATCAGAACCAACTGCGGACAAACATCTTTAGCCTCCTTCAGAGACATGCATTTATTCACACCAAGACTTCTGGCTTTATAATTACAGGTGACAAGCAAAGACTTCTGTTGAACACCTGAAAAGAAAAGTATATTAATTCCCTAGGCACTTTGATAGCTAATCGGTGACCAATACTAAATGAACAGCTGATTTGAGAAGTATATTAATGCGTTTGGCAATTTGATAGCTAATCTGTGATCAATATTAAAAGCTTGAAATCATATTTCATCTAAAGAAGCTTTACTTTGTGTTAAAATATTTGACGCAATAACAAATCCACAATACTAAAATCTGCAATTAAAAATACATGAAAAAAATGAAAGCTTCACATTAACAAATATAGCTTGGCAACAAGATATTTAGTTGTTTTGTCTGTTAGTAAACAAGATATCTTACAAAAACTACCATAATTATTTTTGTTTAAATCTTTTTATTTTTCCCAAATTGTATGTGAATTTGAGCCGG
Organism: Lissotriton vulgaris; assembly: GCF_964263255.1. Taxonomy (NCBI): domain Eukaryota; kingdom Metazoa; phylum Chordata; class Amphibia; order Caudata; family Salamandridae; genus Lissotriton; species Lissotriton vulgaris. Next base: position 269,647,571 of record NC_141689.1, on the reverse strand, counting down.
TAGTTTCCGGTGTTCGGCACTGGCACCTAATTGACAGCACTGGGACTTATGACAGCTCCCACATGGTGGCGCTGTTTGTGTAACATAGAGGTGACCACAACAACAGTTTTTTAATAAGTAAATATACATTAAAACTAATACCTGCCTCCCAAGCCATTCTGATAGCTATGAGGGTCCTCCAACAGTCTGAATGGTCACACTTGTAGCAGTGTGGTGGCTAGAAGCTTTGTAAATACTGTCACTGGCAGCAACAGAAGTGGCAATGGGTGGTACAAACTGGGGCGGCCTCCTGACAAGGGCCCTGGCACTTCCTTTTTTGTACAAATTAAGCACTGGGGAATCAACATTTCAGTACTAGTTACACTGCCGAGTTCTCAACGTGTTCCCACACTTCAAACATTAGCATTATACAAAAAGAGGAATATTGTTATGTTGTGTATGTTTAACATGTCTTGATGCGAGCTCTGTGTATTCGCATTCCATAGAACATGGAACGCGAAGCTAAGAGCAGTTACTGAGAAGAGATTAGGAAGAGCCAGCTGACCAGTCGTGCTGCGGTAGCGGCTTGTATCTTTATGGAATAAACATAATTTATTTCACTAAATTATCTCCTGAGCTTCAATCTAACAATTGGCGGCGATCGGGATACGACTACTTGAAGCGATTATTCAGCGAGATTTTTTTTTTGTATGCTGGATACAGGCAGAGTTGATGCGACACCTCTAAAGAGCTCTTCAGTAACTCGGAAATTGAAGGGGGCATGCTGTTGGAGTGGACAAATTCATTGCACCGGTGAGCGTTGTCTTATTTGATATCTAAACGCTATGAGTATTGAAACATACGCTGTGCTTGGTCTTACCGTTCAAAGGATGCAAGTTCAAGGGCAGTCCATAGCAACTAGCTGGCTGCTCGACGCTCGCTCGCGATCGGTTCCTCAAACTGCGAGTCATTCCGTGTATTCAAACTGAACTCTGGGTGCGCGTAGGACGTCCATACGGAACTTGGTGTGTCACATGACACGTAGCGGCCATTGTGGATTGGGAAGGGCTTCCTAATGTTATTGAAGAGCGTTTCTGCTGTTTAAACGCATTTTTATCAGCACTTTGAGTCTTTAAAGGATTTTTCTTCAGTGATTGTATCACTTCACTGCATCTTTACTCAAGGTGACTGTTAAAAATGGGGGTCTCTAGTTGGCAATGGCTGGCCACAGTCCAAGTAGTGACCTGTCTTCCCAAGTCAGAGTAAGGGGGCTACACCCTTTGATAACCCCTGCTCAACCCTGTGGTAACGTAGCACGAGCAGCTAGGCTTATCTCAGAGGCAGTGTGTAAAGCATGTATGATCATACACAGTAACACAGTGAAAGACACTACAAAGGGACACCACACAAGTAGTTATAAAAATAAGTATCTTTATATATAGACTTAACACAAGACCAATAACGGTAAAAAAGCCACAATACTAAAAAAGGGGGGTACTCTTGAAAAGCTGGAAAAAAAGTTCAAAGTGTTCAAATAAGGGTTCAGTTCAAAGTAGGGGTCTCTGCGACCCTTTTACTTACAAAGTACCTGGATTTCGTAGCAAAACAAGCAAAATGTCGCAAACTGACTGTAGCGATGATTTTCCCCACGCTAGGCCGGCCTGCACTTCCAGATACACACTGACCCCAAGACCACCCTCAGAGGCACCCTCATCTACAGACCACCGGGACTACGCACACAATTCAGCGAAGACATCGCAGACTTCATCAGCCCGCACGCCCTTCCCTCCGCCGACTACATCCTCCTAGGGGACCTCAACTTCCACCTGGAGAACAACAACGACAGAAACACCACCGCCCTGATGGACAACCTCGCCAACCTCGGACTCAAGCAACTGGTGAACACCCCCACCCACTACGCCGGCCACACGCTTGACCCCGTCTTCTCATCCAGCAAGCACATCTCCTTCAGCCACGCCACCGGACTCCACTGGACCGACCACAGCTGCGTCCAATTCAGGTTCAGCAAAACTACGCCACACCACCAGCCGCAACAGGTCCCCCGCCGAAGCTGGAGCAAGATCACCGCCGAGCAGCTCACCGCCTCCCTCAGCCAGAACACTCCCACCAGCACAACAAAGCAGCCAGCAACCTCACCAAGTGGCTGACCGCCTGCGCCGATGACCTCGCACCACTAAAGAACCCTCCCAGCAGACCCGGCAGCAAGAAAACCCCCTGGTTCACCGACGCACTCAAGGAATCCACAGACAACAGGACCGCCCTCAAGCACGCCACCCGCAAACACCATCAGCTGATCCGCGCCACCAAGAAGATGGCACTCAAAGAACGACTGGACAACAACGCCCACGACAGCAAGGAAGTCTTCAGCATCGTCAAAGAGTTCTCCAACCCCAGCGCCGGAAACAACGACATCACTCCCTCGCAAGACCTCTGCGACTCACTCGCCTCGTTCTTCCACCGCAAGATCGCCGACATACACAACAGCTTCGACGCACAGACCATGCACCCTACCACCGAACCAACACCCGCCACCACCACTCTCTGCAACTGGACCCCGATCAGCACCGAAGACACCACCCGCACGATGAACTCCATCCACTCCGGATCACCAACCGACCCGTGCCCACACCACGTCTTCAACAAAGCCGAAGCCGTCATCGCACCCCATCTCCGAGACACCATCAACTCCTCCTTCCACACCGCCACCTTCCCAGAAAGCTGGAAGCACGCCGAGCTGACCGCCCTCCTGAAGAAACCAACGGCGGACCCCACCAACCTCAAGAACTACCGTCCCATCTCGCTCCTTCATTTCCCGGCCAAAGTCATCGAGAAGACCGTCAACAAACAGCATGCCACCTTCCTCGAGATGAACGGATCCCTCGACCCCTCGCAGTCCGGGTTTCGGGCCAACCACAGCACCGAGACCGCCCTCATCGCAGCCACCGACGACATCAGAACCCTGATCGACAACGGGGAAACAGCGGCCCTCATCCTCCTGGACCTCTCTGCGGCGTTCGACACTGTCTGCCACCGCACCCTAGTGAAGCGCCTCAGCAACATCGAAATCCGAGAGAAAGTGCTGGAGTGGATCATCTCATGTCTCACCGGAGGAACCCAGAGAGTCCGCCTCCCTCCGTTCAGATGAGGCCACCGAAGTCATCTGCGGCGTACCACAAGGATCTTCACTCAGTCCAACCCTCTTCAACGTCTACATGAGCCCCCTCGCAGCCATCGCACGCCAACACAACCTCAACATCATCTCCTACGCCGACGACACCCAGCTCATCCTCTCCCTCACCAACGACCCCACCACCGCCAGAGCCAACCTACACGAAGGGATGAAAGACGTCACCGACTGGATGAGGAACAGCCGCCTCAAACTGAACTCAGACAAGACGGAAGTCCTCATCCTGGGATCATCACCCTCCGCCTGGGACGACTCCTGGTGGCCCCTGGCCCTGGGCACCGCTCCCAAACCAACGGACCACGCACGCAACCTGGGCTTCATCCTGGACTCCTCCCTGTCAATGACTAGACAAGTCAACGCCGTCTCATCCTCGTGCTTCAACACTCTGCGCATGCTCCGCAAGATCTTCAGATGGATCCCCACTGAAACCAGGAAGACCGTCACCCAGGCACTCGTCACCAGCCGACTGGACTACGGGAACACCCTCTACGCCGGAACCACAGCCAAACTTCAAAAAAGACTCCAACGCATCCAGAACGCCTCCGCACGACTCATCCTGAACATCCCTCGACACAGCCACATCACCGGACACCTGAGAGACCTGCACTGGCTCCCCGTCAGCAAGTGAATCACGTTCAGACTCCTCACCCACGCACACAAGGCTCTCCACGACCTAGGCCCCAGGTACCTCAACGACCGCTTGACCTTCTACACGCCCACCCGCCAGCTACGATCGACCAGCCACGCACTCGCCACAGCACCGCGCATCCACAGAGCCCCCGCCGGAGGAAGATCCTTCTCCTACCTGGCAGCCAAGACTTGGAATACCCTCCCCACCCACCTTCGGCGAACCCAAGACCATCTCTCCTTCAGGAAGCAGCTCAAGACCTGGCTGTTCGAGAAGTAACTTCCCCCTCCCCCAGCGCCTAGAGACCCTCCCGTGTGAGTAGCGCGCTTTACAAATGCCGTGATTGATTGATTGATTGATTGATTGATTGATGCGTTGAATCCTTGCCGCAAGGGAGGATGATGCGCTGATCCTGTTGCGTGTGTGATCTTGTTGCGATGAAAGAAAATGGCGCCCCACGAGGGAGCGACGTTTCGGGTGCGATGTGAGGAAAATGCCGGACGCATGGCGTCCGCGCTGCGATAATCTCGATGCGATGATACGGGGTTAGCGAGCCTTGGAAAAGCCCGCAAACTAGCGATGCGATGATCTCTGGGGCTAGCGAGCACTTTGTGGCCAGCAAGCGAGCGATGTGATGATCTTTGGTTTGCGAGCGCTCAGCGGCAGCAGAGCGTGGATTTTTCTTACGCTCTTCAGCTGCGGCGGCTCGCAAGCGGACGTTAACGACGATTTTCAGCACTCTCTTATCTGTAGTAGAATTAGAGGTCATGGAACTCACAGGAGATGTGCCTGTGACTCCAGCAGGAGGCTAGCTCTCTTCTAGCCCTTGGGTGATTGCGTAGCAAAAGTTAAAGTCTCTCAAAAGTCCTTTGCCCTCTTCTTCCAAGTCCAAGGGGAACTACTGCAGGCCAATCCAAGAAACAGCACACAAGAACTAGGACAGTCCTCTCCTGCAGATTCCTTCAGTAATACGGCAGAGGTTCCTCTTGACATCCAGGAGCAATACAAAAATCAGGGGTTTGGGCACAGATATTTAGACCCCACAAGTCTTTGTTCTCAAAAGTCTCTTCGCTGAACCCAGCCAGAACTAGTACGGCTCAGGCCTGGAGCACTTTGTTTACCAGGCTGCATCCTTCCTTTCAGAAATAGTGGGGTCTGCCATCAGACGCACAATAGGAGTTGGAGTCCGCATTCACCTTGCCAGAAACAGCTCTATTCACGTCAAGGAGCTACCCCTCCCCAGTGCTCAATGAAGATCTCTCTATTCAACCCAGGTATGACTCAGCCTGCCTTGCCTCTCTAAACCCAGACAGCGAATACAAATAACAGCAGAGCACACTGGAAGGCTTAGGCAAGAAAATACCTATTTTCTAAAAGTGGTATTTTCAAACACAGAATATTAAAACCAACTCTGCTAAAATATGTATTTTATTATTCTGAACTCAGGGATACTAAACTCGAATTTCAATCATGTTCCTTGGGACAATTAGGACTATAAGATGTAATAGCCAATCTGCCCATTCTAGCCTTTGGAGAACAGGTAGCCTTGCAGCAGTGAAAAACAAAATGGAGGGTAATTCACTACCAGGACATGCTACACATATCAAGCCATGTCCTACCTTACGCACACAATGCACCTACCAAAGGGGTGACAGACATGTTGCTATGGGAAGGTTCAGGGGGTGGGAAGTGTGGGTACTTCAGAGCCAAGATGGCAGTTCTGGACTGCACGCAGACACTGCAGTGGCAGGTTTGAGGTACCATTTACAAGCTGCTTTTGTGGGTGGTGCAAACCAGCGCTGCAGGTCCACCAGCAGCATTTGGGTTACCAGCCCTGGGCACACACAGGCCACACTACTAGGGACTAACAAGTAACTCAAATAAGCCAATCAGGGATGTACCAATTCACAGTCATATTTACATAGGAAGCATTTGCGCTGTGGCACTGAATGGCAGTGGCACAGCGCCCAGAGCATCTAATACCAGCAAAAACATAGGAGACAACAGCGAAAAATGGAAGGGAGACCCACGCCAATGGTGCCAGGTCTAACAGTGACTCATTCTTTTCATCATTAAATCCATTTTTAAACATTATAGTTTTTCTTCTTTCTTCCCTGAACTTTGACTATTGAAGTTAGACTTTACAGCAATTTAGGTGGTGAAGAAAGGAGTCTTTCACTATAATTTACACTGAACAATGTCACTATTTTATCGCTTCCACCTTACATTTTTTCATTTATTTGCGTAGCAACATGAGTTAACAAACCTTCTTATTGAGTCCTCCTCAGGCTTTTTGGTCCAGCGGTTCTGAACCTGCTTTAAAGTGGACAGAATGGAAAGAATATTTTTTTAACTATATTGAGACCGAGAACTCTGATGGCAAGATGTCACCTGAACAGAAAAAATGCATTCTATTACATTATTTAGGCCCACAAGGTCTTAAATCCTACAATCAAATGAACAAACCCATAGTTGGGAGTGGGGATAGCAATGTTTTCACGGTTGCTTTGTTAAACTTGGATAAATACTTTGCTCCCAAAGTTTGTATCGGTATTACACGATACAAATTTTTTTCAGAGGAAACAACTAAAAAATGAATCCGTGAATGACTAAGTCAGTTAAAAAAATTGGCAACGGATTGTGCTTTTGGTGGGTTACTAGAGGATTTTGTTTGTGACCAAGTGGTTATGCATGCCAATAATCTTGCTATTCAGGAACGCCTCTGGATGAATGGGGTTGCTAGCCTTGATGATATCCTTAGATGTGCTAATGCCTTGAGAACAGAAAATATTGCTTAAGATGTGGTAGCTAAAGTGAGTTCCAATTCTAAAAAACTTTATATTTACAAGCAGAAAATTGATGGATGGAGTAAGTCTAAAGTGAGCAATGAACCTCCCAAGTGTTATAGGTGTGGAAGTCTTGAACATTTAGCTTTTGATAAATCTTGTCCCGCTAGGAAGAGTAAATGTGGTGTGTGTGGTATGTATGGACATTACACTAAAGCATGTAGGAGAAAAACTAAAGCTGTGAAGTGTATCCTAGTAGACACTGATTCGGATGACAATACGAGCAGTAGTGATGAACAGATTTCTGACTGCTCTGTTGCTTTAAAGAAAAAACTCCTTCTCAAATTAGTGATGGATGTTTGCTGATTGATAATATACCAGAATGTTGGATTCACATAGGTGGAGTGTGTGTGAAAATATACGCAGATTCAGGGTCACCTTATTCCATTAACCCCTTCGCTGCGGCAGCAATTCGGGGGAGGGGGGGCCGAGCGTGCGTCACGAGCCTCGGTTGATCTGTGCTCATGATGGAGCGGTTCCGTCATGGCCCCGCCCGCTCAATAGAACTCGCTGGGCAGGCGCGAAATCAGCGGCACGCAGGCGCGCCGAGCAGGCCATGACGGAACCGCTCCGTCATGAGCACAGCTCAACCGAGGCGCGTAACGGAGCGGTTCTGTTACGAGCATGGAAGCGGTTAATAATGAAGATATTTGGAAAAAGAATTTCATTGGTAAAATTGGTTCAAAACTTTTCACCTCTGATATTGATCCTGAGAGTTATGGGGGTGAAACAATAGACATAATAGGTTTTTGTTGGTTCAAATTCGAATTTAAAAATCGAAAATCTTATGGTAAGTTGTATATTTCAAAGAAGGGTCCATCAGTATTGGGATGGAAAGACCAAGGGAATTTATATATTATTCTTGATGCAAATTCTGTGGAAAAAGTGCTTGTAATGGATGAAGGCACCAAGGTTGGTGAAAAACTTTTAAGGAAGTTTCCCTTAGTTTTTCAAAAGAAAATTGGTAAATTAAAAGATTTTGAATACAAGATAATTCTTAAAGACAACACTGTTCCAAAAATTCACAAAGTCAGAAATGCTCCAATTGCTTTAAGGAATGATGTCACTACAGAACTGGACAGATTAGTATCTTCAGACATAATTGAGCCTATTGAAGTGTCATCTTGCGTTTCTCCCTTAGTCGTAGTTAAAAGCAGTAACGCGAAATTGAGGTTGTGTGTTGATTTGCGGCATTTAAATGAAAATATTGTGGTTGATCAGTTCCCGCTACCAAAAATTAATGAAATATTGGCATTATTAGAAGGTGCCAAGTGGTTTACCACAATAGATTTGTCTGCAGCATATCATCAGATTCCATTTTCGAAAGGTAGCAAGAAATGTACTGCTTTTATTACCGCGCAAGGCTGTTTCCAGTTCAAAAGGATGCTTTTCTGCCTAGCATCCGCTGCGGCGGTTTTCCAACGTCTTATGCATAGGTTATTTTCCAACATAAAAAAATAGCAAATTCTTTCAGGATGACATCCTTATATTTAGAAAAAACAAAGTGGAACATGATACAACTTTAGAAACAGTCTTAAACATTTTAGAATCAAAAGGTTTAACTATTGAATATTCCAAATGTACATTTGCCAGTGATCATGTTACTTATCTGGGATATGTTATTGATTGGAATTAGACCTAAACCTAATCCAATTGATGCCATCAAGTGTGCTCCTGCTCCCAATTGTGAAGATGACGTAAGATCATTTATAGGTCTTACAGAATTTTGTTCAAAGTATATTCCAAATTTTGCGGTTAGAACCTATAACATTAGGCAACTTTTAAAGACCAAAACAACATTTGTTTGGTCACCTAAGTGTGAACAGGATTTTGAGGACATTAAAGATTGTATTACTAAAATTGCTTCCTTGAAAAGTTTTGATCCTGAGGCACAAACCATAATAACAACTGATGCCAGCATTAACGGTTTAGGAGCTATTTTGGCTCGAATTGACCTTAAGGGTAACGAACATATTGTGGCTTACGCATCCAGATCCTTGTCACCCACTGAGGAGAAGTACTCAACCATTGAGAAAGAGACCTTAGCGTGCATTTGGGCTGTTGACCATTTCCGTGCATTTGTATTGGTTAAACAGTTTACTTTGCGTTGTGATCATAGACCGTTACTCAAGGTTCTGACCACTGAAAGAACAATAAATACCAGGGGAGGGGGAATTCCTGTCTCCCGACGTCCGAAACATCTAGATTTCTTACAAGGGCAAGAGGTTTTAATTTCTATTTTGTCCAAAGGACAAGTAGACAATCTTGCAGTAATCTCATACACAGCTGTTCAACCCTGTTAGTCACAGCCAGTTAATACGTAGCTCTGCAAAGGGGCCTGCACTTTAATTTCCCAAGAGCATAGGAACAACATGATGGAGCTGAGCTCAAAGTTGCAGCTCTGTATAAAACATCCACAGCACTGGAGTAATTTTGCTTTCTCCCCAGACTCATGACCCTCCCCAGGTCTTTTCACTTTCTTCTAGCACAAAACGAACATGGAGCTTCTGCAGCTCCAGAACACTCACATCACTAGAATGTAATGTTATTAGCCGCTTGGCTCCTGCACTGACTTGAACCTGGTGACCTCCTGCCTTTTATTCTGTGCTTCGCCCTTGGGCCTCAATCGGCCCCAAGATCTCTTCTCACCCTCTACTTTCGGGGCCTACAGTAAAGTGCCATGCTTTCCCTTCTCATGCAGCTCTTGCACAACCCTTCTTTACTGTGCACCTTATGTTTCACCCGGTGCCTGAATTTGCTAATCCCACACCACTCTCAGTGCCCCCTCGGACTGCCCTGAGCCGCCCCCCTTGGCCTCTCATATCCTTCATCATCCAGGGCTTACAATAAAGCTCATTAGTTTCCCCATGTGTAATGCATGCAGTCCTCAGCCACACCCTCACAGGACCCAGGGGCTAAAAATAGTAACGTTGAACACACGCTCCTTGCAAAACCACCATTTGGACATATTTTCACTCCTGGTGGACGGCGAGATTGACATTCTTGCCCTCACGGAGACCTGGCTCGGGGCTCATCTACTCCCGATATACTGGCGGCATTGCCACCTGAATACGATGCTTTGTGGAATAATCGCCCCAAGGAGGGTAGGGGGGTGGTTGCTTTCCTATTAAAAAAAAACCTCAGGGTGACACAGGTCGTAGCTGAAACTTGTGATAGCGCGGAGCTTCTGGGGATAAAAATCTCATTAAAATCCTCTTGCATCATGCTGGTGGTAGTGTACCGCCCACCACAGAGCTCTCCAGACTTCAATGAAGCCTTCTTGGAGTTCTTAACGGATCTGGGCTCCAGATACAAATCCCTCATAGTGGTAGGGGACTTCAACTATCACTGGGATAAGCTACCCAGAGACCCTACAGAGGCGGAGTTTGATAGCAACCTCTCCTCGCTTAACTTACGGCAACTAGTAGTTGGACCCACGCATGTGAAGTGCCACACGCTGGACTTAATTTGGTCCTCCATATCTCAGACAGAAATAACCGAGGTTAGCCCTTGTATATGGTCAGACCACTCCATGATCAAGTGTTGGGTCCTAGGGGACCTTTCCCCAGTAATGTCTAATCCGTTGCGGAGAAAGGTTCGACCACGGAAGAAGGTGGAGGCAGATTCTTTAATCTCTACGCTTCTTTCCATCTCACTGCCTGAGAGGAGCGAGAGAAGCTTAGACTCTGATACCACAGCCCTTATGGTCTGGATCCGCACTGCTCTGGATATGTTAGCTCCTGAGCGGTTGGAGAAGACCAGAGCCAAAGGAAAGGGAGCACCGTGGTTTGACGCCCCGCTTAGGGAAAAGAAACAAGTTCTTCGCAAGGCGGAGAGAAGGTAGAGACTCAGTTACAGTCCAGCTGAGTCGGAAACATATAAAATACTTCTGTCAAAATACAAGGCGGATATCCTGGCGAGGAAGGCAGCCTTCTATGAGGATAGAATTAAAGGTGCTGTGAACAAACAAAGGGAGACATTTGCGATCCACAGGGAGCTAACGCAGCTGGAGGGGAAAATTCCTGCAACCGACCAACCGGACTGCGAAACCTTTCAGAAGTTCTTTCTCCAGAAAGTGCAAGACATTATCAGGGACATTAGGGAGACCCCAGCGGATCCTCTTCTGCCATCTCGCCCTGCTTGCCAGGAGCTGACAGGGATGCTGAACAGTATCCCATGTTTAGATGAAGAGAGCTTGGCGGTCATCGTATGTCAGGATCTAGCACGGATCCATGCCCTGAGAATTTTTCAAATGGCCTTGCCCGGCATTCAAAGTCAGCTGTTGAGCCTATTAAATGAGTCATTAGAAGCGGGCTATCTCCCGTCAAATTTGAAGGAAGCTAGGGTCACTCCACTCCTGAAGAAAGCAGGAGCGGACACCAAGGCTTTAAAGAACTATAGGCCCATCTCTCAATTGCCATTTCTGGGCAAGATCCTGGAAAAGCATGTCCTGAATATGCTGGCCGGCTACCTGGAGGAACATGGTCAACTCCACTCAAGGCAGGCGGGCTTTCGGCCTCAACATAACACAGAACTGGTAATGGCCACAGTTGTTTATGAGCTGAGAGGCAGGGCAGGCAATATACAGCCATGTGCCCTGATTCTATTGGACTTGTCTGCGGCGCTTGATACGGTCAGCCACACCATCTTGCTGGACCGTATCGTGAAGCTGGAAATAACAGGGCAAGCGTTCAAATGGCTTGAATCTTTTCTTACGGGTCGGACCCAGAGACTACAGTTTGGAGACCAGCTATCGGAGGCAGGTGCTGTGGCCTGGGGTGTACCCCAGGGGTCCGCACTATCCCCCCTGCTATTCAACATCTACCTCCAACCTCTTGTGGAGGAGTTAATGCATAGGAACTGCCAAATCTTTAACTATGCCGATGATACCCAGCTACTGGTTCAGCTGAAGGATTCAAGGGAAGCGCAGGAATCGGTAAGGAATCTGCTTAGATTCACTGTAAATTGGATAACCAACAACCTCCTGAAAGTGAATGCCGAACAAACGGAGGTGCTGGTCGTGACCAATCAAGCAAATTCTGGTGCGATTTGTTTTGGCCCCCAGAATTAGGGACTACACCTATTCCTGGAAGGGTGGTCAAAAGCCTGGGGTTGAAGATTGATGCAGACCTTTCTATGGCTCCCCAATTCTCGGCAGTGGTTGGGTCTTGTACTGGGTGCTTAGGCAACTCCGGAAGTTAGTACCCATTCTATCGGCCCCCACACTGCAATCCATAGTGTCAGCCACAGTCATCTCGAGGAAACTGTAGGTTGTACAGAACGATGCAGCCAGGCTGATCTACTCTCTACCTAGGAATTCGCATGCAACCCCCTGGCTCCGGAAGCTGCACTGGCTGCCCGTTAAATTCAGAGTGCAGTTCAAATGTCTTTGTGTGGCCCATAAAGCCATTTTTGGTAAAGCCCCGGAATATATTAAACAGCGTTTGAGGAAGTACATGCCAGGTAGAGCCTTGCTCTCGAGTAAAGCCTCCAATTTGTTTAAACCCAGATTTAAGTTCAAATCCAAAGGGGGCAGAGCTCTGTCCGTACTTCTCCCACAAATCTGGAACGAGTTACCAGCCAGCCTGAAGGAAGACTCGCAACTACTGTCTTTTAGGAAGAACTTGAAGACTTATCTGTTTAAAAAGATAACATCTACGCCCTAATTAGGGCTGAGGGCGGAGTGATTCAGGAGGCAGCAGGTTATGTACCTTTTCTGTGTGAGCGCTTAGAGACCAGTGGCGATTTGCGCTATACAAAAACTTTTTAACATAACATAACATAACCCTCATGTCTGTCCTTGCACTGGGCCTCTCATCTCACTTCATGCGTGCACCGGGGGTATCTGAACACGCCGCTGTAGCAGCTACAGCAGCTGTCGAGTTCTTGATGGGCCTCTTCTTTCTGCAGGTCCAGACAAAGGTTCATAATTGACGTGAAAGTATATATACATGGATGAATGAGTGAAAGGATGGATGTAAGGATGGATGAGTGAAGGAATGGATGGATGAGTGAAAGGGTGAATGAATGAATGGGGTGAAAGGATGGATGAGTGAACAAATGAATGGTTGAATGAAAGGGTGGATTGATTGATGAGATAAGGAGTGGATGAATGAATGGTGGAGTGGGTGGATGGATGGCTGGGTGGAAGGATGGATAGATTGGTGTGTAGAAGGGTGGATAGTTGAGTGAAATGGTGAATTGAGGGATGAATGAAAGGGTGGATGGATATGAGTAAAAAGGAGGATGGTTGGGGTGAAAGATGGAAGAGCAAAAGGATGGATGGAGGGATGAGTGAAAAGGTGAATGGATATGAGGGAAAAGAAGGATGGGGGTGAAAGATGGAAGAGCAAAAGGATGGAGGGATGAGTAAAAGTGTCACTGGATGGATACGAGTGAAAAGGAGGATGGAGAGGGTGAAAGATGGAAGAAAAAAGGATGGGTATGAGTGAAAGGGGGATGGAGGGTGTGAAATTAAAATGGATGGATGAGCATAAGGATGGATGGATGGATGGATGAGCGGAAGGAAAGAGGGATGGATGAGTTTGAATGATAGATTTAGAGCACGAAGGATAGGTTTGGCCAGGGGCATTGTGAACCCCCCTCTTTAGCAGCTGCCACAGGGTGGAGCTCTTGATGGGCCTCATCTGTCTGCAGCTCAGCAGTCAAAGGCCCATAATTAACACGTAACGGTGAGTGAGTGAAAGGATGGATGAATGGATGTGTGGGTGAAAGGGTGGATAGATGAGTGAGTGTAAGTGTGGCTTGCTAGATGGATGAATGAGTGGAAGGATGGATGAGTGATGGGGATGGTGGATGGATGATGGATGTGTTGAAAGAAAGAGTGAAAAGATAGATGGGTTGCAGGGTGGATTGATTAGTAAGCTAAAGGATTGGTGAGTGAAAGGGTCAATTGACAAATGAGTGGAAGGATGGATGAGTGAAAGGGTACATTGATGGATGAAGGGAAGGATGGGTGAGCGAAAGGATGGATCGATGGCTGAGATGGATGGATATGGTTGGGGATGGATGGGTAGGTTTGAAAACGGATGGATGGATGGATGGATGGACAAACAGAATGGTGAAAGTCTGATGAAAGAATGAATGGATGCCAATGTTAAGGTGAAATGCTAGATATCAGTGGGTGAATGAATGGGTAGATCTGCAATAAAGAGGCAAAATAAAGAAATCACTAGTATTCAAAACCTTCTATAATAAGAGCTTGACATAACCAGAGAGGCTATTATCCAAGCTCTTCTATAATGAGAGTGTTGCCATTATTTGACGGTGCACTACATGGCACCAAAGAGACAAGTGGATTTAGTTACAGGACAAGTAGATTAATGAAGCTACCTGTCCCATGGACAAGTAGATATTTTATTAAATTCCAAACCCCTGAAATACTTCAACTAGAGTTGCTAGACTTGCAATTAGATTACAGGATTATTGTTACAAAATGCAGTATCTTCCTGGAAAAAAATTGCATAGCTGACTTCCTTTCAAGAATGCCTGAACAATTAGATATGTGTGAAGATGAAATTTGGAATTCGTTTCAGATTGCTTATGTGCAGGATTAAGGGAACGCTGGTATTTTGGAAGACAAATGGGAGGAAGAATACCTTAAAGATGATGAATTATCACAAGTGAAATTGCATCTAGTACAATCTTTGCCGAGGAAAGTAAGCAGTGACCATCCTTTAAAGCCTTTCTGGGAAGTCATGTTTTATCTTAGCGTTCAGGGTGAAAGCATTTGGCGGGGTGAAAGAGTTATTCCCCCTAAAACATTACGTTCATCTATAATAGCACTTTGTCATGAAAGCCATTTTGGCATTGTCCGCTCCAAACAAATTGTGAAAACTTTGTTTTGGTGGCCTAGCATGGATGCTGAAATTGAGGCATTTGTAAGAGGATGTAAACCCTGTCAAGCTGCTGACAAGTCTTTAATCACTTTCAAACCTCCGTTAAGTACTATGACTAGACCTAGTTCACCTTGGGAGCACACTGCAATAGACATCTTGGGTCCCATTGGAAATGAGCAGAAGTACATTTTAGTGGTTATGGATTATTCCAGATGGCCTTTTGTCAAAATAGTTAACAAAGATGACACTGATACTGTCCTTCATTTTCTATATCAGTCATTTATAATGGAAGGCATTCCGTCTGTTTTATTGACAATGGTGTACAATTTTGTCAACCAAAGCCAAAGAATAATTAAATAGACTAGGTATTAAACACAGAGCTACATCACTGTACAACCCAAACAGCAACGGCATGGTTGTGCGCTTTAACCGTGTTATTAAAATACCATTCAACTGTCTGCTAAATGTAATGATTGGGAAACTCAGGTCCTAAAAATGGTTTGGGCTTACAGAGTTTCCACATTTGATGCCACTGGGTATCCACTTTTTGTTCTAATGTGTGGAAGAAATCCCAGGACCAAATTCAGTCCCGGTTGGTTGTTCAGGTCCAACGTAGTGAATTGGTCTGAGGACTTATTAAAAGAAAAAAGTGATGCTGCTCATGTTAAGAGTGGTATGATCTTAAACATGGTGCAAAAAATGTCAGCATTGACATTGGACAATGGGTTAGAGTGAAAAAACCTGGCAAGATTTCATAATGCAGACGTCTCACTGATGGAAAAGCTTGGAACCTCAAAAGGGTAGCAAAATGTTCTGCACCCTCAGAATGCTCTGAGAAAGTTTCTTACTGGTATGATTTTGATGACTTGTTAGGTAATATTCTTTCTGATGTAAACTCTAATGCTAATCTTTATGAGGTAATTCAAGACAATACGGTTACTGTTTCCCCAGTTCCTGATTCACCTGAACGGTGATGGATTAAACCCAGATCTGTTGACTGGGTGTGAGTGTTTGATTGGTTCAGATGCTCAGTCCATCACCACCCCCTTTTGTACCTCTTTGTTCGCCATAAGTTGGCGGGGTATGCCCAGACGTGAGTCTCTTGCTCACTTTGCCACTGGATTCAAGCAAGCCTGGCTAAAGACTGCTGTAATGCCAGAAACCGGTCCTAGGAAGCTTGTTTCCGGTCCAGGGAAGGCATGGCTTGGCAGTAAGGGCTGGACTGTTCCCATGAGTCACAGGGTCAGACTGATTTGCATATGGCCATGTCTGAACAGGGGTGGCAGAGTGGGCTAAAGAACGGTGATGGATTAAACCCAGATCTGTTGACTGGGTGCAAGTGTTTGATTGGTTCAGATGCTCCATCCATCACCACCCACTTTTTGTACCACTCAGGGGTAAGGGTGACACAGCTGTGTGTTGACGGAGCAAGGCGGCGAACCATCTTATGAGATGCCTACTGTAACATGCAAGTACAGGATAGTAAGGTGTGTCTGGAGTTTCCAGGACACATCCCCCCATTTGTCGCCTAATGCAACAATTAGTAAAGTGTGAAGTAGAAATTGACCCGGAGGAGGCCTTCTTTCTCCATGAGCATGTCGTAAGGCAGCAAAGCACTGTCTCTGTGTAGGTTGCCTAAGGTATGTAGACCAGCTTCCTGTCAAGTGGAAAGTTCCATGGATGTGCTAGTTGTGTGGCCCTGGGGTGTGCTCAGTAGGGGTAGGACTGGTGCATACAGATTCACGTTATGTACAGGCTTCTGCTATAGCACCAGTACGCAACTCCAAGGAGTAAGCATTCTGGTGGCCTACCCCAAGTGCAAGGATGAAATAGCCGGAGCAATGCCGAGAGTGTCTAGGCAGGTGAGATCGGGGCTGTGTCGTGTTCTGTAGTACCGCAATCCATTTAGCCACCCACTGAACCTGGGGGTGAGATAATATTGCTCCTATTTGGAACTGCTAGCCCACCTTGGCCTGCAGGCAAATATCGTTTGAAGAGTGTCACACGACAATGGGAGCGGTTCCAAATTAATTCTATCATGATACTGTCAAATGCGCAGAAGAAGGGGAGTATTAGTAGATGGGCAGGATAGTGAAGTAACAGAGGAGACGCGGTAAGGCCACCATTTTAAGAAGAGCCACTGACCCATGACATATAAGGGAGGCGTGCGCCAGAAAGTCATCTGGGACCTGCAGTCTTCATCGCTCTCCCATGGTTATCCTCCAAATAAATCGGCTGGCTAGTTATAGATTCTAACCACTAAGTATCGGAACGGGCTTGGTTGCAAATCATGGGGACATGATGGAGTATAAAAAGTAGGGTTAGGGCATGCGGGAGTGAAGGGGAATAGACATGACTTGGCCCAGTTGACCCTCAGGCCTGAAAGGGCAGCAAGCAAAGTCATTGAGTATACAAGCCAATGTAACAGGATCTGACCGAACGTCCATTCCAGGGAGTCAAAGGGTTTCTCCAGACTGTGGCTATTGTATTGCAGAATAGGTGGAGACCCGGGAAAGAAACAACACAGATTTAGTGAGAGGTTACTGGCTGGGACAATCGCGTTCTGGTCTGGGTGGACCAGAGACGGGGCTGAGGGCACCAGGCGGTCAGTGAAGACCCTAGCCTTTTTTTTTATAATTTGTGTTTAGCAAGGCTAAAGGATGGTAGGAACTCAAAACAGTAGGGTCTCTGTCAGGCTTAGGTAAAGAGATAAGCAAAGCCTTGCGCATGGACGCAGGGAGAATGAAAGCAACAATGGCGTCTGCATATAAGGCATGCAGGTGAGGAGCCAGTACCAGGGCATAGGCCATGTAGTATTCAGCAGGTAGGCCATCTGGTCGGTTGACAGGGCCATTATGGCCTCGCGAATCTCAAAGAGCGTGATTGGCTGATTGAGTTTCTCTCGCTGTGTAGGGAGAATGGTGGGTAATTGTCTAGCGCCGTGGTTCCCAAACTGTGCGCCGCGGCACCCCGGTGCGCCGTTATAAGTCACTAGGAGCGCCGTGAGCACAATATTGGAAAGTGAAGCTTGTTGCAGCCGTGGCCCAAAATACGTCCCTCCTCCAAAATCCGCTAACCTGGTTTTTGCCCAAGAGCGCACCATACGTGCGTACGTATACGCGTCCTACTATGAACATTCACAAGTTTAATCTCCGGCACTGGCGTACACCGCCATATGAAGCTCTGGCCATTTGAATCATGTTCCTGCTGCCCGCCGTGTTCTGTGACTCCTTGTAGGACCCTCTTCCAAGTAAGTTGGTAGACTAGGGCCGTTGGTGTTGTTGGGACTGGCATGGGAGGGATTCCTGTGCCTTAGCCTGGTTTATTTTATGTAGGATTTCTTTACCGGGCTAAGACGATTTTATGATTTCTTTAACGAGCTCCGTGGAGCCCGCCTGTTTACAGTACAAATAATGCTGGTGCTACGAGTGTAAAACGGAGGTTGGACAGAAGATTGGCATGGCAGTTGATTATTAATCAAATGCCATGCCGATCTTCTGTCCAAACTCCGTTTTGCACCTGTATCACCGGCATTATTTGTACTCTAAAAGGGCGGGCTCCACGGAGCTCGTTAAAGAAATCATAAGAGCGTCTTATCACAATTTAATTGGTCACTTGGCATTTGTCTGCAGATGTGAATGGCCACCCTGAGGAATTCCATACCGTACAACAAATTTTGCATGCTTAATGTGGTTGCCTATAATATATTATATAAGACAAGATGTTTTTTTATGTGGACTTGTGAGCCTGTTAAATAGTCTCTCTGAAAGGACTACTCCACCGAAACTGGGGAAGTTAATCTGATCCGAATAACACGTCCTAACCCAAAAAGTTTCCAGATTCATAGCTAAGCCAAGTAAATAAAAAAAAAAGAGAAACTGAGTTTTTGTTGTTTGTGGACTTACTCACTCAGATAGAATGTTTCAAACAGTAGTAAAGTAGTAGTCCGTTGGCTACCATAATTCTTGATGTACTGGTAGTCATAAAACATTAACACTCCTAGCAAATTTCCCAAAAGGTTTCAAATAATTTGTGCAAGCTATTCTTACTTGTAGCTAGGGACAGTAATATCGACGAATATTAGCCCTGGATTGGCGTATCCTGACTTCTTAGGCAGGGTTAAAGTCTGTGTGCTACAATCTGGCAGCCTTCTGGCATCAAGAGCTATGTTAAAGGAGTTCATTAAGATGGGTTTGAGGGCACGTGTGTACTCTTAGCATTTGCAGAAATGATTTGTGCCTTGCTGCATTTGCAGCTACAGCTTGTCTCTGGTCTGCTGTATTTGCAGCATTGGTGCATGCAGGCATGTGTGAGCTCTGTTATATGTGCTGTATTGGCATGTTTGTGCTCCGTTTAAATTTGCTACATTGATTAATATCCTCATCTTTGTAGTTCAATATGCTTAATCCCCGACCCAAACGACTTAACGATTTTTTATTAAACTACTGTGATCTTTTTATTTTGTTACAAATATGATTATAATACATTCATTGCATCCCAATTAATTTAAGGAATACAACAGGAAGTACTTCCAAGGACGTGCTACATCCCCCCCACCTGCCCACCGGTAAAAAAAATGGTAGGGAGCCATGGCCAACTGCCAATTAGGTCAAGGGAGCCGGGGGTCAAAAAAGTTTGGGAACCATTGGTCTAGCGTGATCTGATATCATGCGAGTGCGAGACTAGTGTGCCATGTAGTTTGAACATCTGAGGCGCTTCAACAGCGAGTTGTGCTGACTACTTGCTCCAGCTAGCCGACGATCATATTTAGGAAGGAGTGTAGCTGATCCAACTATGCGGTCAATCCTGACATGCAGATGGTGTGGTTTTAGAGTAAAATTAGTACACCCACGTTTCAGGGTTGCAGACTCGCAATATGTCCACAAGACTACAGTGTTGTAGCCAGTCGGTCAGTGTTTGGGCGTTGGATGACTCGCATGTGCACAGTAGGGGAGGGAAGGAACGATCCAATGTAGTGCTGAGGACAGAGTTTAAGTCTCCTCCTAAGAGCCATGGGATCACGTTCCAACTAGATAATAGGCCAGATGGTGTCACGCCTGCCTAGCCTCCGTGGAACTGAAAGACAAACTGACGAGACCAATCCAAAATAGCCTCGCCGTAACGCGCATGCGCGAGGGGCCCGAGCCGGAACATAAGCTCGCTTCCCCAGGCTCTCAGCGCTTTGCGCTCTAGTTTCTAACTCTTCCGATTAGTCACTTCCGCTTGGCCTTTTCCTGTGACACGCCCATGTTTGTCGTGGGCATACTTTCTTTGAACTTAGTTACGGCTATCCCTTTCCAAGTGTCGTTCACTTTTGTTCGTTTGTTTATTCCTGACTTGGGGTTCGAGGTACAGCTGACCTTACCTCTCGCCCGGATTCTAGAGCGGCCCTTCCTGCATCAGATGCCGCTTCCTTGATTCCTTGCCGAGGCTCGTTCTTTCCTGATTACCTCGCACCGAGATAGTTTCTCCGGTGAATTCTCAGGGGTATTACAGGAGATTCCTGCCTCATCCCGGTAGACCCACGTGTCCTATTTACAGTGGGTTCTACTTTCCATTCCCTACCCTCGCTCAGTGCCGGCTGTCTTACTCCGGTGTCACAGCGACTTACTTCTCCCTGTTTCTGGCGGACCCGTCATTGGGCCGGACTAAGGTCCCGTCGAACGGCCGGTATTTGCGGGAGCAGTGGTGTGAGTGGTTTACGTGGCATTGTGGAATTTGTGGTCCGCCTGGCGTGTTTCCTCCTTCCCTTTATTTCCTTATTTTTGATGTTCGTTCTCTGGACTTCCCGGATTCTGGCATTCATCACAGTACAGGGACATGAAGAACCGGTAAAGCGCTTGTAGCGCACTGTATTTACATTGTGTTCTTATGAAGGTTTCTATTGGTGTTTATGTATGTATTTATTGCACTCCAGGCAGCTACTTCTGTGATCCAGACCTTTTATATTACAAGACACCTTAGCTGGGCTGTGGTTCTGGTTGGGTAAGAAGTACAATCATACCCTTACTTAAGTCCATACTGGTGATATACTCAAGAGGTAATATTTCATACCCCTCAATCTAGGTCGTATTGCATATCAAATAGTTCCATGATCACATGTCTGTTTCCAGAGGATGTCCTAGTTACTCTCATTGACACATCTTTGTGCTATCAGGTAAAAGTGGGTAATCTATTAACATTGGGGGGTTGGGAGTTGACTGTTGTTGTATTAACCCATTATTCCTTTTAGCTTCATCTTCCACTTGAAGAGAGAAGTGTCTGAAGAGTCCAATGTTTTGTCTCCCCCTACTTGCCTTGTTTTGTTCCCCCCTTTCCCTCCATATCACCCTTGTGTTCTAGTGTTTGATAGGCACAGGTGGTGTAGGGGGGACGGGTTGGGGTTCTCGTCGGCTCCTGGCACTCCTGCGGAAACCGCTACAGGATCCTTACAGATGGTTTGTGGAGGTACGATGCCAGGTAGTTTGTGCAGGTACGAGGTCCGATATGTGTTGGGGGGCATACATTGCTCTTTAGTAGGAGCTGTCAACCATTTAGGCGAAATTGTATGATTACTTATCAACCGTCTGAATCCACCACCACCTTTTCAGCCACAAACGGGGTCCCCAGCTTCACCCATATTAGGACTCCCCTAGCATAGGAGGAGTAGTCAGTGGTGAACACTTGGCCATGCCAACATCGATTAAGGCGTTTGGCTTCGGCATGTGTCAAGTATGTCTCCTGTAATAGTGCTATGTGGGCAGATCTATGTTCAAGGTAAGAGTACACTGTATATCGGCGTGAGGGTGTGTGCATACCCCTCACATTTCAAGTAAATATATTATGCATAAACAACCATAATGTGCCAGGTAACAAATCAATCACTTTCTTATTGCAACATTTTGAAGTGGAGCTCTTCAAATTGACTGTTGCATTGTGATTCAATTTATTGGCATGTGCATGCTTGTGTTGAAAGCCAGACGGACTTTGGCTGTTTTCCTGTGACGATGGACTTGCTGTGCTGCTGAGAATACGCCTTTCAACATACATCCAGAGTGTGATTGCTTTCTACAAGGACTCATTGTGTACTGGCATAACTAACAATTTCAAAATTAAGGGAAGTAAATGATGGTAGGAAAGAGAGCCAATTGCCTGAACACAACATATCAGGAACATCAACACTCTGCTACAGCCCTACGTCAAAGGTATACAACCCTTAAAAAAAGAATAAGCAGACCACTGAGCAAACATAACTGCATTGAAGTTTCGGCATCAAAACCAGAATTGAAAGGTACACTACTTTTATCGTTTCATACGTTTGCAAAATTAGCAAAAATACGACTAAACTACAATAAGCCACAGCAACGCCACATAAGAGACTGCAAACTGTGGTCAGCGGTATGACTATTAAAGTTCACAGGAGTGCATATTTAGTAGGATTAAAAAGATTGTTATAATGCACACAGATTTAGCAGGAAGTTGGAGGCATCAAGCATCAAAACAAGATCTTAATTTGCTAAAGCATGACCAACAGATATGCTTGTGGTCTTCAAAACTGTTTATGCTGAACTCACCACCCCCTCACCCCGACTAAAAAATATATTCGACTCCTCCATCCATCCACGCAAATAACAAACCCTACATTGTTCAACAGTTAACATTGAATACTGTTGGTTATAAGTTATGGGGAGTTTGTAAGGGGCAAAACTTAAAATTGGAACATACATGATATTCAATGGTCCTAGCCACCACCACTACTGTATGGTTCACTCAGACACAGTGAACAGGTATGTCAAGGCAACAGCACAACAAGCTATACTGCTGTCAGTCTATAGGTAGGTACAGCAGGACAAAACTTTCTCGCAGACAGAACAGTATTGTACAAGAACCACAGCGCTAAGCCTGGGGGCAAAATGTCCTGTTAACCATGCAAACCCCAGCACCTTTTGTTGGCAGGTGTGGGGGCAGGAGTTTGCTCCATGGATTTATTACCCCTATTGTGTGTACCATGGAGGATAGGAGCATGCCTTATCACCCTTTTCAAAGGTTTACCTGTGAATGAGGATGAGGAGTGGGACTGAAGTGGGTTTTGGATCATAGGCCAACTAATGGGTCCTAGAACTCCTATGATATTCCTCAGAGTCCAAGTGCAGGCCAACTAGCCCATTGGATCACTTCATGAAGCCCTTAGAGACCCCCAGCTGAGACCGGAAAGTTCTTCAGTCTGCACTCAGTCACATTCAACCAGCAGTTAGGATAGCCCTGAGCTTGCCATTGTGTATCTTCTGCTTAGGCCTTTAGCTGGTCTATACATTACCTTAGCCTTACATTACATCACCACGACCTCAAAGAGCTACATTTAGCTCTCAGAGATGTTAAACCAGCCCTACCAATCTAAAGCTAGACCTCAGCCAGGCATAAGCTATTCCTCAGCCACCCTCCGAGACCATCTACCTGTCCTGCGACGCATTCAGATGGCCATCAAACAATACCAAGGAACCAACAGTTGACCCTCAGAATCACTCAGTTGGAATTCAACTCCTCCAATAGTATTCAGTCACACTCAATTCACCTTTGTACCAGCTCAGACTTATTTTGTTTGTGCCGCAAGTTCTAAAAAGAAAGTTTATTCAGAGAATCATATGTATGTCAGTCTAAAACTTACTTATCATTTGTTTAAAAAAAATCTAGTCCTTTAGAACTAGAAGATTCAACACAAATCAAAATGATTCACTAGGCTGGCCCAGGTAGGACTTCCACGTCATCTCATGGATGTGTTCCTAAAAGCTACATGATTTTTACCCACTTGCTTCTGGTACAAATCTTATCCAACTTCAAAACAATTAAATACGGATTCTTACCTAATGGTTTATCTTTCAGCTCAGGGTCTCGAATCATTTCTACCTGTGCATAAAAACAGTCCATGTCAATATGGGCAACAACTCGCAGCGCAGCACTTGCAGTTGAGACAGCCTTCTTTGGAAACACTGCAGAGAAAAAAATAACATATATAATTATAGATCACAGAGCTCCAACTTTATACTAAATTAACCTGAGACATAATGCAATGTTATCTAAGGAGGAGTACTGCTGTGCTAAGAGTTAAATAACAGTGAATTAATACATTGATGAATAGATATTTTTTAACATTAGCCCCACACTTTGTATAACTCTAAACCATAATATTTCTTTTTTTGCAGCCAATGTACAGCCATGTGGGTGATTCAGAACACTCTGGTATTATGAAGCAGGTTGAGAGACAGATAGTTTATGTGGGGTCAAGTCCATGTGTTTCAATGAAAAGCGGTATTCCATTGCATATGGAACTTATTGAAGCCTTCCTCAAGGAGGAAAGGGAGGGAAAGGCATTCAAAGGGATGTACCTTGTGAATAAATGTATCTCTCCCACACAAAACACTTGTATTTTGTCTGAAGAGGAGGCGGTTCTAGGGGGCTGAACTTTGGCAGTGGTTATTAATGGAGCAAGCTGTCTGTGGGGATCAGGAGTAAGGTCCATGAGCATGTACTCAATGCAGGCAGCATTGTAAATGATGTTAGTGGTCTACCCAGTAGGGACATAGCACATATGCCTGGCAGGAACATACTAACTCAGCCATACTGAATCCTCTTTAGAATCTATCCAGGAGAGTTAGAGGGCAATGGGCATGCTAGCAATGGGTTTAAGCAGCCACAATCAAGGGAGCAGGCCAACAGAGTCAAACAGATATGGCACTAGTAAGGAAGCTCCAACTCTAATCTAGGATGCCTCTGACAGTGATGCCATATTTTTAAACGCATTTCATTCAATATCCATTTAGACCTCAGCCTTTTACAATTTACTAAAAACAACATTTTTAATCCATGCTATTTCTTCCTTAATATTATCCATGTAGATTGTTTTATCTCTTTCTATTTTTGAACTGTTATTAGCCCTGTCTGTATAGAAATTGTAAACACTCTTTATTTTCCTTTTTTACATTCTCCTACTGTACACAAAGCTAGCTGAAATCTATTAAGTATTTTAACTAAAGAAAGAGATAGGCCTGCTTCAATTTACATTCAGTATCTATTTGCTATTGCAAATAACATATACTGTGAATAAAGTAACAACTAAACAATACCTGACATTGATGGTACTAGATCGACATATGTGTTACATCTTTGCCAAGAGCTTAAGAGAATAAGAATATTGTGAAGACAGCATGCCTACCACGCAAGGCGGCAGCGTGCTGTAAAATAGAGCGCTGGGCGCATGGCTGGGTGTCCTCGTCATCAGGACTACCCTGGTCTTCCTGCAGTTGCATTCACCTGGATGGGTATTCTGAGGTCAGTGAGCATCAAACGGGTAGAGCAGTGATGGGACTGTAGAGTTCTGTGCTGGGCACAGGAAGTCAAACTTGGGCTTCTTCGTCTGTCAGGGCAACGTCACGTATTACATGAAAGAAGCATGGACAAGCCTTACAAACTGCCCTTTCCACAATGGTGGTCTGTTCAGAGAACTCGGTCTCATGTTTCCAATCTAAAACGGAGTTGAGTCTTTTCCTGTGATGTCAGTTTCCATTTGAATCAGATGTAAAGATGCAAGAGTTGAACACTTCACAGCACATTTGCTCCCCTTTTGCTATTTGTTGGGTTTGTTTTGTTACTTACTGTTGGATTCTTCCTTTGGAACTCCTTCTGAAATTCTTTGCTCGTTTTTATCATCTTCCCTTAGGTAAGGAGACACTTGTGCCTTGCTACTATTTGTGTATTATTCTCAAGCTTCAATCAATAACTACAAGATTGCGAAGGAGGTTTATTGTGCTCAGTGGCTTATTCTTCTAAACTGCAATCTCTAATAGGGAACCTTTGACACATTCTCATGAACTATTCTGTGAAAAGTGGCAATGCGGCTACTCGGTTGAGTAGTCGTTTCCTCTGGCAATCACAAACTAAACTTAACAGACCTTGCCATCATGCAGTTTGTAGGAAAGTAGGATCTGCTTTCATGGTTACCCCGCTTTTTGTTTGGTGTCAGTGTTTTTGACCTAAACTGACTGGGATCCTGCTAATCAGGACCCCAGTTGCTGTGTTTTCTCCCTAAATTGACCATGGTAAGTACTTTTGTGAGTCCACAATTGGCTACTGGTGTTCCCTTGTAAGTCCCTAGTAAATAATACTAAGGAACCCAGGGCATAGGTACACCAGAGGTCTCCCATGGGCTGCTGCATGTATTATGCCACCAATGGGAGTGCACTTAAACACTTACACTGTGTTTACAGGCCTGCTATTGCAGCCAGTGTGAATTGGTGCTTGCACCTCTCATGACAGATATGTTTCCTTATATCTGGGATCACTACACTTTAAACCTAGTTAGTCCAGAGGGCAGGGGGCTTGGTTATAGGTGCAAGGATGCCCGTCCATGAGCAGAATACCCTTGTAAACCCAGAAGTCTATGATTCTCCAGCCATTTTAATACATACAGTGGACATCAGTCATTATGAGATGTCTAACTATATAGTGGCTGCACTGAACCCAGTCATGTTTGGTATTATACATGTTGGAATCATACCCCAACACAGATTCCAGTGTTGGAAGTATGATCCCATGTACTTGGAGGCTCCCTTGCGGTACCCACCTGTACTACCGGTAACACCCATTTAGGGTCTGACAGCAAGCTAGTGCTGTTGCCGACCACAGACACGATTCTGTCCTCCTGCTGCTGAGCCAAGCTCAAGCAGGGAAGGAAGAACAATAGACTTTCAGTTGCAGGGAGATGTGACCACCTCCCAGACATGATTTAGTGTTCGGGCTGGGGTGGGAGCCCTTGCCAGCGCGACCAGACTACTTTGAAGGGCACATTGGTGCCCTCCTTGCATACTCCAGTTTGAGCCTTTCTTGGGAAACTTACCTCCCGCTCTGGTGCGAAACTGAACAAAGGACATGGATGTATCCTCCCCTATGAACAGCCCCTCCTCTGGGACGGACCCATGAGTCATTACAACCCTTTCCCTAGGGTACTTGAGGGCTTACCTGTGGGTGGCTGCTTAAATTTGTCATGGAACAAGACTTAAGCCTGAAACCACGCCACTCTTCGACCGTCTGGACACTTGAACGTCACTGGACTTCGCTTGGAACTGAGACTGCACCATAGAAGACTCCTGCTGCTCCTGGTCTCGCTGTTCTGCAAGTCTTCTTTGTCGCCAGTGTCTGTGCTTCTTCAAGGATCTTCGCTAGACCTGTCGGCATCAAGGACACACAAAGTAATCTCATTTGGAGTGATGTAGTCACTCCCCTGCATCTGCAGGCACCTCAACAAAGCTGACCGGTTCGCTGCTCCCGACGTTCTACGGACTTCCAGAGGTTCAGCAACACAGGTGGTGGTTCTGCAAATCCCTCAAGGCCTGACCTGCCCTTTCTGCAATTTTGAGGCAAGTATTCCTCGTCAGAACCGCTGGAACCAAACTCCTGTGCACAGCGTCGACTTGCTGTTGCCAATGCTTGTTGGCTCTGCACTCCAGAGGTTTTTGGGATAGAAGAAGCTCCAGCCTCCTGCATCTCTTCCTGCTCCTTTTTCGTTGTTCATGCCATTTGCATCAACCAAGGCTTGTTGGTTCTCCCGACGTACACCGACCACCTAGTCACCGACATCCAACGTGGGACAGCTCGTACATGGCTCCTGGTCTTCCTCAGTGTCACTTGGTCCTCACAGCTGCAGTGACAAAGTCACATTCTACTCTTTTGAACTGTCCGACATATGGTGAGCATTGCTCTTCCGTGCCTTCTAGTCACTCCTGAGTGGCATAGACTCTGTCCCATCTGCTTGCAGGTTCTTCACTTCCCTCCGGGCCCACTACCTTCTTCCCATGAGGTCACCGGACATGATTTCCAATGGGGAAGATTTCTAACGGGGACAGCTACCCCTTTGTAAATCCGTTATCACTTCCTTTGAGGAGTTTTAACACTTAATGAATGCACTTCCAATACATTGATATGTACCATTCGAAATCGCAATTAGGAGGTGAAGCCGCTTTCTAATTGTGATTCAAAATCATTCAGGAAATCTATTTTCGAAAAAGGAAAGGCCTATCCCGACACGCTCAATGGGTACATAGTAAAAAGCCATTCTGCTGTTGCAAACAATCTGATTTTGAGAATAGCAGGTTTTGCAACCACATAATGGCTTTGTTCATCTGACCCTTTGTTAAGCCTTGTGGGTGGGAAGGGCATTTTCCTCCAAGCATACTGGAAATGACAGGTATTAGAAGAAAGTGAAACCGTCAAGTGCACATTTTTCTTTCAGATTACAGCACTTTGAATTCTGGTAGTGCAGTTTTGTTGTTCGCAGCAAAACTTCAGGGCAGTGCAAGTACAAGCTGGGTCTAACAGGAGTTGGCATCATGGGCAAAACAATGGTAAATTGGAATGCTATCCAGGCGACAGCCAGTGGTTAAAGTAACTGAAAGCATTCCTTCCATTACCTTTTGTGCGTTTAATGTAAAGATGTAAATGCCAAAGGTATGCCCAGACGCGGGTCCTGTGCATACTGTTCAACTGATAACAAGAACCACCCATATGACAAGCCCTAATCTAGGAGAAAAGGGTATTAGGGTGTTTGCTTTTCGGTTCAGAGAGAACGGAACTTGGCAGTCCAGGCTGGACTGTTCCTACTGGAGCAGGACCAAAAGTGATTTGCATATAGCTGGGTTTAAACAGAGGAGGCATGCGGAGCACAGGAATGAAGTGTTGGGATGCTACCCTCAAGCGATTTCCTGTGATTAGACTTATTGCAAGCATTCCTCTGGCGCATCCTACCTAGATGCCAATGTAGTCGAAGTAGACAAAGGCAGACAGATTGTTATTATTTCACAAGCACTTTAGAGAAATTATGACTTGGAGGAAGGCTTTTGACTTTGTTCAACGCCCCACATAAGAGATGTATCTGCATTGTAAGAATGCAAGATTTATCTGTGTGAGTGTTTAAATGGCAACTACTTTTTTTATTTAATTGTATTTACAGCGCTACACATCCCAGTGTAGGTTGTCAGAACACTTTACATCACACACACAGTGGCACAATAAACCATCCAAGTGTGTAGATAAACTTACGGCAAATGTTACATAAGTAAATGGGGGTTATAAGTGAAAGGAATCACATATTCGTCATACTTGTAGACATCATAGGTTAAGAGTGAATGATTGAGCGAAACACAGAATATAAAACATAATGCAGTGATTGTGGTGGTCTGTACTAATAAGGCTTTACTACATCTGAAAGAAACTTTACTTTGCAGTCTTAGAATAACAAAATACGGAGGAAAAAACAATAAGGATCTAAACCCATGACTTAGAAGTTGCATGCAGCTCCTTCATGCCAGAAAATAGATCACTACGCAGATTGCATCTTGTGAACTGGAAGTAACAAAATCTCAAGGTCAAAAGCTACCTAGCTACATAAAATTCAAATCTGTAATCTTTATGTTACACTATGTGCTCGGCAGCAAGTACATTAACCAGTTATGCTACCTCATGAGTCCAAATTGTTACTGACAAAACACAGAACTCTCCCAAAACGACAGTAATCACTAGTAACCTTATCACGGATATAATCCCTTCAAAATTGCCAGTCCAAGAAAGTAGTCAACAGCAGGTGTCTAAACTCTGTAAAATATTTTAAAATGCTGTCTCTGTTCAGCCAATTAAGTAAGCTAGAACAGATTTACTGTCACATTTGTTCTTGACGCCAATTCCTCAGCAGATGTTTATTTAATAAATAAAACTATAAGGTGACTGTCAAAATCTGCTTTTCAACCTCTGCCCCTCCTGACACCTCCCCCCCCCCCCCTTACCTCTGCCACATCTTGACCCCCAATCTTATGTTAAAAAAAGCACAAGGGAGGAAAAGTCGGTCACTTGACGCACGTATGTACTCATCGGCACAGCGCAAAACACGACCCAGAGACATGAGTTTCCTTGCACAGTACAAACGACCGGCCTCAGCTGCTAGTTTTGCTAGGATTAATTTTAAACCAAGCCACTATAAGGCCTGAGGTTGTTATTTACATTCTGTGCGGGACAGGATTCTACTGGGCGTGGCACCGTTTGCCGCGGGGTCTCCTAACAACCAGTTTTCGACTTCTTCTTCCTCCGGGGTAATCTCGGAAAAGTCCATGCCCGCGCTCTCTAGCTCTGAGCGCGGCAAGCAATTCTCCAAAGCCTGCAACACCACAGCAGCAGCATGATCTGTCGGTCCAAAATAAGACCGGTGCTGGCGCTGGAAATAATGAAGTCTACCTACTCACTAACTAGGCGGCCATCTTGAAGTGTAAAAAAATCCCTTTAACAAATGTAATTCTGATGTGAAAGGAGAGAAAAATAGTTGTTTTTCGTCATAAACTAGGATAAATATGTTGACTCAAAAATTAGCAAAATGTCTTTAGATTTCTTTTGTAAAACATTAGAACAGGTTGATTGTTTTATTTATGAATAATACATCCTGTTCCATTCATAAAAATATAGACACCATTTTATTAGATTTTAAAGCATGATATAATTCAGATAAATGTTCTAAAAAAATAATTTTAACAATATTACCATTTTGAAATAGCAATCGCCGGAAGCCCCACGCGGTTAGGCTTGTACTGTGTCTGGACCCATTAGCCCAGTGCACGGTGGTTTAACTGCTAACAACTGTCAGTCATATTTCCAAACTATGTTTTCCTCCCTGGGTTGGAGAACTGTAACGGCTTCCGTAGCTTCTTATTGTATGAATGGCCCAGTGGATTAGATGAATGACATTGACTAACAATGGGAAAGAGTTTATTCTGCTTTGCAGGGTCGGGTTGGAATCCATGGGCCTCAGGAGTTGGACTGAGCCACTGAAGGTTTTGGTCAAGGCCATGATTCCTTCCTCCAAGGCAGGACGGGAGAGTGATGGGGCATAAGGAGATTAAGCAGCGGTCTGAAGCAGCAGTCTGTTGAAGCAGAGTCTCCTGTCCACCTGTGGGCTGCTTAGCTGTCTGCTTTGTCCTCCTGCTCAACTTTATGATTAGAGCCTGCTGATAGTGGGGACTATAAGTTTCAGTTGTATGCTTGTTTCTCACCTGGCAAATGTAGGCATTGAATTCGGAAGCCAGGAAGGAAATCTTTCATTATCACTATGCTTCCCACCAGTGGTATAGGGAGTGTGGTCAGAGTCTTGAGGCACAAACCCCCAGGCCTGTTGTTTGTTTTTAGTGCCAACTTAAGGATCTTTGGGGGCACACCAGACCTATTTTGCGGGCCCTTCTGCAAAACAGCTGCACTTTTCTGCGCATTTGTAGCTAATGGTAGCCTTCATGATCTCAAAGAATACTGAATCACATGTTAACCTTTCAGAAATGGGAGCATGCAAAAACATTGAAAGCTGCAGCTGTCTGACGTCTGCCATCCAAATAGTACCAAATTAAAAGCTTAACTGCTGTTCCTATAATTGTAGAAAAGACAAACTAAGGGTGAATTGCTGGATTGTTTAGTGGAGCAGTGCATAATATTGAAACATAAGCACAGAGAGCTTGAGATTGTAGCTTTCATAATATTTGTAATCACAATAAATCCCTCTTGGCCAATGGCCCTATTGCTGCAATAGTGAAAATCAAAGCACTTCTCTGTACATTTGACTATTTTATCAGGTGAAATATAATAATTTTCTACTTAATTGTCTTTCCCTGCCAGTTCTTCCCTCTCTTTCTATAGGTAGATAGTGATCTCCAGTTCTACTGAGTGAGCAAAATAGAAAGTATAACGGGGCAATGAAAATGTCACAAAAGAAAGAAGAAAAGGTAGATAGAAAATGGAAGGAATAGTAATAGATTAGAATTTGGAGGGAGGTAGCTATACGGAGAGCTAGAGATTGAAATCATGTAATGTAAATAGAAGTGGGGTTACAGAAGAGTTAGAGGGAAAGGTACTGTAGGAAGAAAGTTTCACTAAAGAGAGCTGTAGACATATACACACCGGCAAATAGACAAGGAAGAAGTATAGAGAAATGATAGAGAGAGCATTGAGCTAGAAAGAGGGGCAGAATGAGAAGTATGGCAGAGAAAGATAGGTTTGTTACAGTGGGCAATGAGATAGAGAGAAAGGTAGATTGAGGGGGTGAACGTGAGAAAAAATATTTGTAGAGAAAAAGAGATGAAGTAGAGAGGTCAAGTTGAGAAATAGAGGGGAGATTAAGACAGGAAGAGTGGGAGTGTAAAAATAAAGTGGCAAGGAAGGTGTGTTGAAAGATAGCCCCGAGAGGGGAATAAAAGGGAGAAAAGAGGCAACTGAATTTTAAAAAAAGGCCTAGAGGTAGGGAGTGTTAAAGATAAAGGAGTGCGATTGTGAGAGAGGTGGCGTAAAGGAAACAGCGGTAGAAAGAAGTGAACAGGTGAGGTGAGACAGTGATCAAATATGAGGGAAGTTGAGAGATGTTACAGTGAGAGAGTGAAATCTAGGGGAAAACGATGAGATAATGTATGAGATGTGAAGAAGAAAGAGAGGTGATAAAGAGAGTGGCGACATAGGTAGGGAGAGGTAAGGCATAGACAGAGTTATGAAATAAAGAAATAGATGTGATTGAGAGAGAGGTAAAGTAGACAAAGGAATTGGAATTAGCAGTAATATGAAATGGAGCAACACCCAGAGATACAAGTACATGCAACTACGACCAGCGTGGAGGGCGGAAGGGCTGTACATCACTGACATACCCAAATATGCACCCCTGGAGGGTAGACTGCTACAGGAAGACCTACCAAGCAAAGATGCCTCATGGTCATATAACACTTTAATTATCAATATGCCTGATAACTTTTGAATCCTCTGATCTAAATGGAAGGGACCACGGGGATGCTAGACAATATTGATTGGGAAGCTGCCTTAATGCACCAACTGGAAGTGGCAATCAAATTAAGACTCAGACTGATACATTACAAGATCCTACATAGGACATACTTTGATAGGGCGCGCCTACACGCCATGGGGAGGGCTGAGACACTTGCGTTGTAGGACAGAATGCGGTGCATACATGCAAACGCTCTGGGAATGCCAACATATAATAAACTATTGGACCCAGATAATACAGGAGCTAAATGAAATATTGGAGGCACAACTCACAAGGGGTGTTTTTAGACCTTGTACCATTGGCGTGAGTCTCCCTTCCATTTTTTGCTGTTGTCTCTTCTGTTTTTGATATGTCTTGGCTGGTTAGATGCTTTGGGCACTCTGCCACTGCTATTCAGTGCCACTGTGCAAGTGCTCGCTATTGTAAAGTCAAGTCAAGTCAAGAACATTTATATCGCGCACATATCATATTCAAAGAGTCTCATGGCGCTTTGTAAATTATTGTAATGGAATAGTGACTCTATGATTGGCTTATTTGATTTACTTGTCAGTCCCTAGTGCAGTGCACCATGTGTGCCCAGGCCTGTAGATCAAATGCTGCTAGTGGGCTTGCAGCACTGATTGTGCTACCCACAGAAGCAACTTGTAAAGTGTGTCTCAGGCCTGCCATTGCAGAGCCTGTGTGCAGTCTAGTCCTGCCATGTGACTTGGTAAGTGCACCCACTTATCAGTCCCTAAACCTTCCCTTTCCTACATGTTAGCCACCCCTAAGGTAGGCCCTATGGCAGGGTGCGTTGTATGTGCAAGGTAGGAAATGCCCTGATGTGTGAGTAATGTCCTGATAGCGAATTACACCCAATTTCATTTTTCACTATTGCAAGGCCAGAATGGGCAGTTTGATTATAACATCTTATAATCCTAACTGACCCAGGGTACATGCTAGGAAATACGAATTCAGTATGTCTGAACTCAAAATGATAAAATACATCTTTTAGTAAAGTTGGTTTTAACATTCTATGTTTGAAAATACCACTTTTAGAAAGTAGGAATTTTCTTGCCTAAACCATCCAGCCTGCCTCTGCTAGGTTGTGTATTGCATGTCTGGTTTGTGAGTGACAGGAGCTGAGGGGGCTCCAGGAGGCAGGATGAATCAGCACTAGTCTGATTAGACCTATCTCCATTGGGAGTGGTGGGAGGAGTAGCACCTGGGCCTGAATAGGGCTGTGCCTGCCTTCCACAATGCTGCTCCACCTCCTGTGGCGAGTGTGATGACCCTGGCCCACACTGACAAAGAAAGAAGTTTAATAAATTATTGGACCCAGATGATACAGGAGCTAAATGAAATTGTGGGGGCACAACTCACAAGGGATGTTAAATACATTCTACTAGGTATCCCCCCGGAAAAAGATCTCCCTCGAAGTAAACTCCTATTGTGCAATCTAGGACTGGTGGTTGCAAAGAAGCCAGATGTTACCTTTTTAACAGAGACCTGGCTCTCCACTCATTCTGACCCAGACATAGTCGCAGCTCTACCCAGTGGATACCTCATCGTTAGATCGGACAGACCAGTAGGAAGAGGCGGCGGTCTGGCTATTATCTACAAAAACCAGTACCGTTGTCACATCACAGCAGAAAGTATTCCCGAGTGCGAAAGCATGGAATTCTGCATAGAGTTCAACGCCAACACCTCCTTCTCGGGCACGTTGATCTACCGTCCCCCTGATCCAACAAAACTGTTCCATAGGGCACTCCCGGAGATCATAGCGAAAAGAACTTTATCCGCGGCTAATTACACGGTCCTAGGAGACCTGAATCTTCACTTTAACTCCCCCGCCGATAATATTGCCAAGGAGCTAATAGACGACCTTGGAGCTCTTCAGTTGTTCCAGCTGGTCACAGCTCCAACCCATGAGAAGGGCAATCTGCTCGATCCAATTTTCAGCAGCTGCAGCAACCTGAATGTTGACTCCCTGTCCCCCTCCCATGGTCAGACCATTTTTTGATTCCGTTTTCTTGGGCCATCCACAAGGTCCCCCAGTTACCCCCCCGGACAACAATCAGGAGGAACTGGTCAAAACTCCAGCTGGATTCCTGGATGCACAGCCTGGACTCTACCCGCCCGCCTCCCTGCTCAAACCCCAGTGTAGCAAACGAAAATTATGTCAGCTGGATCACCAACTCATTAGACACGATCCTTCCCCTCCGGAGATCCTCATCTAAGAGAATGTATAAATCCGCGCCTTGGTTCTCCGACTCCTTAAGAGAACTAAAACGCTGCTGCAGGCAACGAGAGAGAGCCTGGCGCTTAGACTTTCTCCCGGAAAAAAAGGTAGTCTACAAAGAGGCGATAAAAGCTTATAGAGACGGGATTAGGACGGCGAAAGCAACCTTCTACTCTGATAAAATCCTAGAGGCTAAATCTAAGCCCAGGGAAATTTTTCAGATAATAAAACACTGCTCAAGTGTCACCACCGCCCCCCTCCGAGCAAAACTCAAGACCAATGCAACAAGCTTGCAGACTTTTTCCACAACAAAGTCCTGAAAATATATTCCACCTTCCAAACGGGAGCCACAGCTCCGGAGATAGCTGACCTACCCTCTCCCAAAATTCTCCCTCCCCCAGAACAGTCAATCCTCGATCACTTCCCTCCCCTAGACCTCGACACCCTTGGCAAAATGGCACGCCAAGTTAAATCGGGCTCCCCTCATGACCCAGCCCCACCAGAAGTTCTGATACAAGCACACAAAGCCACCCTGCCTGTTATCTTGGAACTTCTAAATACATCTATAGCCTCATGCGCTGTTCCTACAGCACTCCCTACTGGGGGTATCCCAGACAGGTTTCAGGCCGAAACATGGCACCGAAACTGCCTTACTAGCGGTCGCCGAGGAATCTCGAAGGGTCCTGGATCAGGGAGGATCAGTGGCAGTGATCCTCCTTGATCTAAGCGCCGCCTTCGATACGGTCAGCTATGCCACCCTGCTGAACCGTCTCCGGGACATCGGAGTCTCAGGCGACGCTCTAAGGTGGTTCGACTCCTTCCTGTCCGATAGATCCTTTCAGATCTTCGATGGTGACATAACATCAACCAGCAAGCCTCTCAGTTGCGGAGTACCACAGGGCTCCTCTTTGAGCCCTGTGCTATTCAATGTCTACATGAGACCACTGGCTGGGATCGTCAAACCGTACGGCATCAAAATTGTGTCGTACGCCGACGACACTCAGTTAGTGGTATCATTGGCTCAAGATAACATCAGTCAACTCCATGGAGGCCTGCTGAGCTGCCTAGAAGATGTCAAGGAATGGATGACCAGCTCCTCCCTCAAACTAAATGGAGACAAAACAGAGCTCTTGCTTCTAGGCCCAGCCTCGCCAATACCTTTTACTTCCTTGTGGCCCCAAGCTCTGGGCACTCCCCCCACCCCCAAGGAAAGCGTCAAGAGCCTAGGAGTGTGGTTGGACAGGAAACTTTCCTTTGCCACCCAGGCTACTAAGCTGTCCGCCACCTGCTTTGGCATCCTTAAAACTCTAAGGAAAGTCCTTCCACTTCTACCTCTAGAAGCCAAGAAAGTGGCAGTACAAGGCCTCATTCAGTCCCGCCTGGACTCAAATAATGCCCTATATGTAGGGGCTCCCTCCGGAAACTCCAAGTGGTGCAAAACTGCGCAGCACGCACCCTGCTACAGATTCCACGAGCCCAGTCAGCCAGACCTGCACTAAAAAGTCTTCACTGGCTACCAGTCAAGCACAGGGTGACATTCAAGGCACTGTGCATTGCGCACCGGGCCTTTTGGAAAACAGGACCCGCAATTAACAGCAACCTTGTCATCCCCTATCACCCAAATAGGAACCTCCGCTCCACCGAGGCTTTCTTGGCAGTGGTTCCTAGAGTGAAGAGAGCTAGATCCGGGGGCAGGTTGTTCTCACTGAACACAGCTAAACTTTGGAACACCCTCCCCCTTTCACTCCGTTCCAACCCGGACCTGCTCGCATTCCGTAAAAAGTTGAAAACTTTATTATTCGCCAAAGCCTCCGAGCTCTAGTCTGTCACTCAGCATGTCTCTCCAATTCTTACTTCAGCGCTTGGACGCCCTTGGGCAGCAACCGCGCTCAATAAATTTATTTCTAATTCTAATTCTAATTCTAAAGAGAAATATTGTCCGGTGCTGGGGGGGCCCTGACCTTCCCACACTCATGGAATGGAGAGCGTGCATAGACCTATACATGGTGGCAGAAAGATTAATGTATAAGGCTAGGTGATGCCTGAATAAGTTCAAGAAAATCTGGTTCCATAGTTGACAAATACGGACTTGAGACAGGGGAGGATGCCAACGATCCCTTAACTCATCATTAATCATAGGAAAGAGGCGGGCCTAAGAGGAAGTGAATCCAGGTTTTTCACTCTCAAAACCTAATTACAAATTTGAAAAGACCTGACAACTGAATGTTGATGTGTGCTGTATATGGCAATGTGGCATATGTACTTGAAATCACTCCACTGTCATCGCACCAGCAGGAGAGGACACATAACGGAGAAC
Organism: Lissotriton vulgaris; assembly: GCF_964263255.1. Taxonomy (NCBI): domain Eukaryota; kingdom Metazoa; phylum Chordata; class Amphibia; order Caudata; family Salamandridae; genus Lissotriton; species Lissotriton vulgaris. Next base: position 269,610,692 of record NC_141689.1, on the reverse strand, counting down.
CTTACAGAATTCTGTGCCAATACAAGCGCCATCATCGTCTGAAATGATTCACCACCATCATGGGAGGAATCAGTTTATCCATTTAAACAAGCTTACCTGAACAGAGAGCGCCCTCGTGTGCATCCTGTCTCCTGCCTCTCCTGCCACTCAACGTTCAATTGTACCACGGATCCATTGGACCGACTATATACACATGCGTGCCTGCTCACTTCACACTTCTCAGGGCTCCCGGCTGGGATCGCTGTGAGTTTTTCTTTCACCTTTCCGTCACGGTGCCACCACTTTTTGATACCTAGCAGCTCAAGCCCCCTTCAGGTGTCCCCATATTGACAAGTCCTGAGGAGACCCGACATCCACCATGGTTCAAAACTTTGTTGACAGCTAAAAAGAGACAGACCGCGTACAATAGTTGCTTAAATTCTCCAACTGTTGTATATTGATTGGATATACTTTACTTGGTCACCTCTTTCTAATGAAACAAAATGAAAAATAGAAACCTTCTTTTTAGGTCTCGGACTAGGCAGCGCATGTGCTGTCTCGTCAAGAGATGATGTATACAGTATAGTGGGGGAAGCCCCGCCCACTTTCATCTATCTTTTTAATTGGCTTGTGGATTTGTTGTTTTCTAAATGCTGCCTTCTGATTGGTTTAGAGGCTGCTAGACCCGCCTTATAGCAGCCATGTCTCCTTCCACGGCTATTGGCCCCATTACTGCATATTTGCTGAGCACTACTTTGTGTCCCTTCACCCCTCCCGCTGTCTGAGCCTTCTCTCCCGCCCCCCCACATCTCATGGTGAGATCACCACAAGGGGGCGGGGGATTCCTGTGCCACCCCTCTTGCTGTCCGAGCCTACTCTCCCGCCCCTCAACACATCTCATCGTGAGAATGAGATCACCGCCGCGGGCCCGAGAGATGGCCTCTGCTTGTGTGGGAACTGTAAGGGCACTGCGTGTTATCACAAGCGCGGGCTTGTGTTCACGCTATTTAAACTTTTAAACATATAAACAAGCTCGAGAACACTGTGCGCTGCACCCCTGACGTCAGGGAAGAGCCGCGCTGGGATTGGTGCCCGCACGGGGGTTGCCCAGCAACAAAGGGCTCGTCCCAGAGAGGAGCTGCTGGGAATTCCAGGTAGAGCAAACCCGACCTCCTCCCCGTTCAACTTGGCGAGGGGGCAAGAGTCTAGGTGAGTCGGCTCTCGGACATTGGCAGTGAGAGCCGGCTCGTAGGAGCTTGTGCATGCGTGCAGTGTTAGGGGTAAACATTACACACTCACTCTCGTCTCTTTCGTTGGTGAATAGTCCGCCCCATGCGTGCAGCTGCCACCCCTCCTCTCCCGGCCTTCCGTTACGTGCGCGCTTCGCCTCTCCGTCTTGCTCGCGCTTCTTGTTATATTTACTGTTGCCGTGTGCCTCTTTGCGGGTTGCACTTTCGCACAGTATCACTGTGTCTTGTGTTCAGCTCATGACTGCTCTGCTCGTGTGACCTCGAGTCAGGAGGCCAGTGCTTTGGTGCAACTGGCACCAATTGGCGACACCTTACACTCTTGGCCCCGTCATAAAAACTGGAAAGCACGAGCTCCGCTTTCTGTTGAGCCCCCCTCGAAAATCTGCACCGAGCTTGAGGGCTGCACATTCCAGTCCTGCTGCAGCGTGATTGGCCTTCCTCTGGGCTACCAGTGTAAAAGGTGCTACCTCCATAGTTAATACCACTGGAAATCATAAATGAATGGAACTCTCTCCAATTTCATAAACGTAGTGGGTCAAGTAACTAGGCCCAATATACAACTTCTATATTAAAAATTGTTTTTAATCAAAACTTTTTAAAAAGTATTGATTTTAGAAACAAAACATATAAAAGTCACGTAACTCAAATATCGAAGTGCAACTCTCTGAATAGTTATCTTTTCGCGACCCTGCATGTACATGCCCTCGCCAGATTAATGTCGGTTCACAGCCCTCCGAGAAGGAGATGCCTAACATGGAGGATGGCGGTGAATGGCCATCTTCATAAAACATGGCGAATCATCCCCCACGCTGGGTGGCTCCTTTCTGCCAGTGCTGATAAGGCAGTGTAGACTGGGGGCGTGGCGGCACTTGTTCTGCTCAGTAGGTCCATGCACACACGGCGAGCTGCTATGATGCTCTTGCGTGGCTGCCGGCTCTGGAGGGGGAGGGTGGTGACGTCTTTACAGGGAGACTTGGTGGCGAGCGTGACACCAGGTGACCCTGTCCCCTTCACTTTTGAGGCTACGATTCTCTTTCCCAAGATATCGAATCCAAGGTTAGTCGCTGGCCTCGCTACTGCAGAGATTCTCAGATAACTTGTATTTCCCACATTTCTTGTCGCTTCTCCCTGCATCACTCCAGCAATACTTTGCAGATGTTAGTACAATGTTTCGCCGCTAGTTCTTCTGTTGCTTACCTTTGCCTTTTGAAGTAAGCTTTCCTCAAATACTTTAGAAGCAGCCTTGGATTCTGTCTGAAGTGTTTGCTCTGCATTTGTAACATAAGAAAAATCACCTATTTTCTTGATGGATTAAGTATTCGCAGAATGGAAGTTTGATATTGTTGTGCTGCCCTAACACTCTGTTTGTAGCCTTTTGATGCAGTTACCCAGTACAGGGCTTAAGTCCTTCAGGTCCCAATGCTCCATGGCTCAACATTTTGTTTAAATGCTATTTTTCAATTCTCACTAGAATACAGTGCCACCTTTTTAACTTTCTGGAATCATCACCCTGTTTCAACCATGCACTCTGAAAAGTATGCCAATGACCCCCAGTGAAATCAGAGCACTTGAAGCATACCATACAGAACAATTTATTTTGAGTTGTGGTTAATGGAGAGGAAAAATATGCAGTGGTAGGCTAAGGTATTAGTGCTTGACATCTAAACATAAAAATATTTAATTATACATCCATGGCAGTCACAAAGGTCCATTTGGAAAATCTCTCCTCTAATTCTTTTGCATTTTGAGGGATGCCTGGGTGTAGAGGCTTACTACTTTTTTATAAATCATACTGGCCTAGATGTATCAAGCATTTTGCGATTCGTTAAGGCCGAAATTCGCAGAATTTCGTCCTTAACGAATCGCAAACGGACATTTTGCATCTTTTGGGATGTATGTGAAATTAGCAAAATAAGGAATCGCAAAAAATTGTGATTCCTTATTTTGCTTAAGCATTTAAGGAATCGCAATTTTGCGATGCCTTAAATGCCATGTATGAAGCTTTTTTAATTTGCAAATTCAGGTTAAGGAATCGCAAATTAACACCAACTTGAGGTTTGTGTTAATTTGCGAAATCCTTTCAAAAACCAAAATTTGGCAATTTTGAGGGTGGCATGTGACACACATACATGCCCATAGGGCATGTATGTGTGCCATATGGACACACATGTAAGTTTCAGGGGTGCAGCAGGGTGTCCATGAGACACCCTTGCAATAATTCGCAAATTGCGATTAGCAAATTGCAAATTCGCAATTTGAGAATTATTTTGCAATCATTCGTATGGGCCTCCTGGCCCATAGGAATGAATGGGAAATTATTCCTTATTTGCGAATTCGCAACTTGCGAATTCTCAAATTAGGAATAATAAGGAATCGCAAAAAAATAGCGATTTAAAACATACATCCCATTTTGCGATTTCTTAATAGCGATTCGGTAAAAATTCGCTATTAAGAAATCGCAAATAGGAACGATGATACATATAGGCCACGGTTACTACTAATGTACTAATGCTGCTGTCACGAAACTTCTCACACCCCTATTACTGCTCTCCTTCTGCTAATCTGTCCTTCTCCTTTACAACTGTTACTGCTATACTGTTAACTGCTAATGCTGCTGTGAGTGCCTACTGCAGTGTTTGCTATTCCTGGCACTTCTGTTACTGTTGTACTCCTCACACGACCATCACTGCTGTTTTACTAACACTACTACTAATGCTCTCTTGCTAAATTTTATCACTGCTCTCCTGGATAACTTATTAACCGCTACTCCCCTGGTACTGCACACAGTACTCTACTAATGCTACTAACACTGCTGTCACAAATCTACTGACGCCCCTATTACTGCTCTCCTGCTGCTATTGTGTTCTTCTCCTTTACTACTGTTGCCGCTATCCTGTTAATTACTGATACCGCTGTAGCGGTCTATTGCTAATAATGCAGTTACTGCTTACCTAGAACTTCTGTCCCAACTCTGCTATTAAAGCTCTACAAATACCACTGATGTTCCTGCTCTCCTATTGCTTTTATTATTGTTCTCCTGTTAGTGCAGTTCTACTCTAATAATGCTGCTCACAATACTGTCCCACTGCTACTTCTGTAATCTTACTCCTATTACTATTCAACTGGTGAAATTGTATTTGTTCTCCTTATATTACCGTTATTGCTAAACTGCTCAATCTGCTTACACTGCTATCATACTAACTTTGCTCATACTGCTGTTCTGGCAACACAACTAGCAATGCTCTAATGTTAACTGCTATCACTACTCTATTGCTCCTGCTGTAGCTGCTTTACTACTAAAACTGCTGCATTACTATTCTGCAACTTCTGAAGCCATTGCTAAACTGCTAACTTATTCATCTGATACTAAACACAGTATATTAATATATTTATAATAACAACTACACCACTAAACTCCTTAATATGCCGAGACCAATTGGCACTGCCAGTGCTTGTTTCTATATGCTATTTATTATTCACTTTAGTAGTATAGGTTCTTTTTTATATATTCACTTGGGACACACCTTCACTTGTTATACTATTTATGTAAATATTTAGGATGTTATGTAAAAATTATTTGCCTATGTTCATATAAACTATGCACATTTACTACCAGGCTGACTAAGCTTCTTTCTTTGACGTCCTACATACCAACCGCATTGCCATTGTGCATAATACTTATCATAAGTGTTATATATCTATCCACAGGAGCCGTTGTTGTTTTCTTAAAGCTTTATACCCAGGCTCCAAGTGAGTAGGGTTCCCTTGTTCCCTTTCCCTGAAATCACTCAGGCAGATCTCATGAACATTTTAAAGATTGGTCACCTGTGCTTGTCACCACTGTGCTGCAGAACTGTAATTTATGTCTCCCACCGCAATGACTTATGTTACGTTTTGGAAAAATGTCAATAAAAATATATTTTTTTTAAAAGAGGTGAGGTGAGGTGAAAGAGCTGGACTAAAGTGAAATATCTGAGGCACAAAGATAGGTGAGGCAGAGAAAGAGAGGTAGACAGTAAACAAGAGGTGGCAAAGGTAGTCAGATAGGGGGTAGATTGATATGGCTAGGGGATTAGTGACTGGTGAAGTAGCGAGAAAAGAGGCACAAACAGATAGATTGAAAGTGAGAGGATGTAGCAGAAGGTGAGGTACAAAGGGAAGGAAGGGGTAGAGGGATGCAAGATAAACAGTGGGAGATGAGGAGAAGAGTAATTGAGAGAGGTTGCCAAACAATTCGAGAGACCAATGAAGAATGGTATTAGCAGATTTCGAGAGATGCTTGAGCAAGTGATAGGCGAGGAGAGAAAAAGAGGTAGACAGAAAGGTAGAAGTGGTGAGACAAGGAAAGGAAGGGGGCAGAGTCAGAGCTGGAGATAGGGGAAGAGAGAGAGAAGTTATTTCGAGTAAAAAGTGTGAAAAAGAGAGCGAGAGATCATTTTGTCACGAGGGGCCCAGGAAAGTGAGGACCTTTGTAATATTTCCATTACCCATAAGTTAAAATGTCTCTGTTGTTTTCCTGCTCCTGCAGGCTGCGGAAGAGGGCCCCGTCTGAGGGAGGTGTGGCGGGAAAGTGAATGTCCCTTACCGCTGGGGATGGGATGATAACCACAAATATCACTCAACATTAGTAAGAACATTATTACAAATTCAAGTATTAACTCATTAAAGTATCAGCAATGTTTGTAGAAGTGCCACTGATGTCCTATTATAGGTCCCTTTAAAGTGGCAACCAGTGGCACCTGCTTAGGAGTGACAGTACTCGGTGAACATACGCAATGTATTATAAATTCCCCAATGCTCCCCAAAGGCTGGGGTAGGGGTATGCTTAGCTTGGCTCACTGCTGAGCTGTAGGACATCAGCAGCTGCTAGTGGAGCTCCACAAAGATTCTGCAGTATTGTGGCCGTCTTACGAGTAATGGGCTCCAGCCAGTGGGCTCAATAAGTTGTGACTTCTGCAATGACCTGTAAGCCAAGTGTTCTCATAAAGACATGCTTCTGAGGCAGAAATACTGAGTACTTTTAAATTGGGTAAAAGTGGCATTTGTATAGACAGCACTTAGAAAAATGATTGTGCAACTCTATCTGGAAGCACTCGGCCAGACTTTACAATACAGATAAACAGGTATGCATATCATGTCTAGACCCAGATGCAGCGCTTGCATCACAGAAAGTTAATGCTCACCACTTGCAAAACCATAGGAAGCACATCCAGTGAGGCACCTGGCCACTCTCCTCTTTCTCTTATGTCTCGTCCACCCTCTTCAAGCATGTGCACACATAGAATTTTCTACTTCTCACAGACCCTTTAATTCTTTACTTTTTATACTTCTTGATCCCTTTCCAAACTTTCTAACCTCGCAAGCTCTCTTCCACTCACTCCTGTTCCTCTCTCCTCTCTTCTGTAACTTTCAATCTACCCCCTCTATCACCCAGTGCTTTAAATGGAAATATGGAAGTACTCACTATCTGGAGTACCGGTTTGCTCCTGAAAAGTGCTGGTAATCTTGCACTAAATGTATTGCAGCAGTGCTGAGAAGCGCAGGCACTCTCCCTTTCAAATTGAAGAACTTCAGGTATTCACTTTCAGACAGTACCTGCATATCTAAAGTACAGCCTTCACTACAATTGAACACTATCACTGTCCATTCAGCAAATTATCTTTCTAATCCGCACTCTTAGTGCTTCTCTGTGCCTTTCTTACTCTTTCAGTAGCCTTGTCTCTGCCTCTACCCTTTTTGGATCCCCAACCTTGCTATTTTTTCTACCCTGGTTCACCCTCATTTTCTCCTTTGCACATAGTCCCACAGTCTATAGGCTCGCAGGGACAGCTCTGCAGCCCTGTGCAAGTGCAAAGAACTGGGTAGGGCAGAGATCAGGGTAGAACAAAGCCAATCCCCTACGGGGAGAGGAGGGTGTTAAATTGTCCATTACACCTGGGCTCCAGCGAGACTGCTCAGGACAACCTGCCCATCAATGCCCATCATGTAGAGGTCTGGCAGGGAAGGTATCTCCTGCATAATAACTATGTACAAGGTTCATTCCTCACGTCATCCTAAGTCCGACAGTGGCACATCAAGGTAGAACCCCTGGGAACACCTACAGGTATATAAACATCACATCTTGCTGAGATAATGAGAGGAGATCACGACTTCCATGCTGACACACGGACACAAGTCCCTGAGGTTCCTGCATGCAGATACTCCAGCTTGCAGTGGTCTAACATCCCTTGCGGGTTGTCCAGCTCGAGACCAAGACGAGGACCCACAGTCTCTCACTTCAGTTAATGGAGATGACTTTACCCTAGAGGGATTCTTGGCTTAACACCTACACACACAATAGTTACACTTAGGTACATCTAGCTAGGTTAGCATTGTAGGAGTACACATTTTATTGTCATGTATTTTATATACTTGTCTGTGTTCATGGTTATAGCAAGATGGATGAAACCTACCATCCTTTTACCTTCCTAGTGCTTCTAATCATTTATATCTCTTTCTGTCTAGTGGTTGTTTCAGCACACCTATTTTACACTAGAATGATGAGTGTTCAATAAATGCTTATTGAAAAACGTCCATATTGTTCATCCATACAGCACAAACTGGTTGCCAGGATTTCGCAGATCCAGATGGGGCGGTCGCTCATTTTCGGTGGCCGCAGCCAAGCTCTGGAACTCACTCCCACCACCACTGCCAATGCAAGCTCTCTTCCTGCTTTCAGGAAACTCCTGAAAACATGGCTATTCCCTACTTAATCTGCTGTTGCGCTTCTCTCCCTCGCTGTGTCTGCCCAGCGCCGTGACACTTTCGGGATATAGTGCGCGTTACAAATACTATCTTATCCTATCCTTCTGTGTATCTCTCTGAGACTGTTAAGCACAAAGCACTGAGCGAACAGTATTGCACTGTTTCAACCATTCTAAGGGATTAGGGTTGTCATGTTTGATAATTGCCAAGAACTATCCTCTCCTTGGTAAGAGGAGTTTCTAGTGGCACTGTGAGCTAGCTGGTATACAGGCCAACATACTCGGAGGGGGTGTCTGGAATCAGTCTGCGGTACAAAAGGGGGTGATGATGGACGGAGCATCTGAATCAATCAAACACTCTCACCCAGTCAAAAGATCTGGCATTCCAGCCGGGCTGAAGACGGCTGGAATGCCAGAAACCGGTCCTCGGAAGCTTGTTTCCGGTCCAGGGAAGACATGGCTTGGCAGTTCGGGCTGGACTGTTCCCATAAGGCACAGGGTCAGACTGATTTGCATATAGCCATGTCTGAACTGGGGTGGCAGAGTGGGCTAAAGAACGGTGATGGATTAAACCCAGATCTTTTGACTGGGTGTGAGTGTTTGATTGATTCAGATGCTCCGTCCATCACCACCCCCTTTTGTACCGCTTTTGGCCGCTAAAGTGTGGCAGGGTATGCTCAGACGTGAGTCCCCTGCTCACTTTGCCACTGGATTCAAGCAAGCCGGGCTGCAGACGGCTGGAATGCCAGAAACCGGTCCTCGGAAGCTTGTTTCCGGACCAGGGAAGACATGGCTTGGCAGTTCGGGCTGGACTGTTCCCATGAGGCACAAGGTCAGACTGATTTGCATATAGCCATGTCTGAACTGGGGTGGCAGATTGGGCTAAAGAATGGTGATGGATTAAACCCAGAGCTTTTGACTGGGTGTGAGTGTTTGATTGATTCAGATGCTCCGTCCATCACCACCCCCTTTTGTACCGCTTTTGGACTCAGTCTGGACACCAAGTCCACAGTGTATGTTGTCCAAAAGCCCAGATCCTGTATAGGTTTTATAGGGACTACACAACAGAAGGACTCTGCCAACCTCCCACAGGGAGATGAGAGGGTGAAAGATCAGAGAGGGGATTTAGACCCTACAGAGCCACTGACTATGCCGTACAACATAGTTCACTCCAAAACTGCTCAAAACGTGTACCACAGAAAATAAGCCCACAGCTGACCCCAGGCACTGGCCCATCGCCCGCTGCCTGAATGCCCGGTTTACCAATCTGATCCTGTAGCTTTGTCCCAGCTCAGACCGGTACTCCAGACTTAAATTCAGGGGTGGACTGAACAGGTTAATCAAAGGAGGCTTTTGTACCATAAGATATTGCAGTAAAGTATGGAGTGAGCGGTACCTTTAAGGACTTATTATGAACAAGCTCCGGCTTTATGGAACGAGCTAACTGGTCAAAAGTAAATCCATTCTGTTATCATTCCAGTTGCTATGTTTTCTTTTCAATGTCTGCTTTATGGCCCGTACTGCTGTCCTGCATCAGTTGCTCAGTCTTCGTTCGGCAACTGATTCATGGGGACAGGCTGCATGTGGGCTCCTTATTTATTACCTTATATTTGACTAAATAAACACTGGACTTACCTCTGCTTGGCTCCCAAAGTCTCTATGTGACATTTGGAGATGATTTATCAATAAATTCGAGACTTTTGATAATTTGGAGCCCACAGCGTACTCCGGATAACCCACACTATCATCGGTATCATTTCACTCATCGAAGTTGTTACCTGGTGAATGCTTCTCCTGTGCCTCCTGGAGATGCACACAGCCCAAGGCTACTTTTGGGCTATTTCGAGCGCAGCTCTGCCCACTTCCTCATTTTAGTTACGTGTGATCTGCTACTTCCTCAACACGGGTGAGCCACTCAGCCAGCACGCTTGCATATGCGGTTGGTATCATTTCTTCAGTTTACATGTCCTACAAGTAAATACTTAGCTGCCTATGCACACCAACCTTACATTTCTGATCTGTTTCTGCTTTATATTTCAGTGCCAGTGCTCGACTACCATGCATTTTTAATGACTACAGCAAAGTTTCTTTAAAACATGAAAGATTTTTAGTTTGAATTGGCTAAAGTGTACTTGGACATACATATTGACTTCTCAGAACTGTGTCATTACCTGCATCAACTCTTCAATGGATGGTGGTGTATTAAACAATTGTTTTCAATGACTTCTAACAATTTTGCTAGGATCTCACCATTTCTTCAACTTCCTGGCAAGGCTTTAATTAAGTGGATTGCTTGGTTAATATCTTTTCAGAGCAATTTATTCTCAGTTGGAGCAGTTGGCTATGACCTAAAAGAAAGGCTGCTATTTTGGTTAGTCATTTGGGAAATGAAGGCCAACATTTTTTTTATCATTTGCCTCCAGCTGCTGCTACATCTGGACAATCCAGGGATTCTAATGAGCACTCAGAAGTGATTATAACGCTTTGAATCAAATTCTCAACCCAATGCCCGTCCGGATCACATCCAGCGCCAGCCCTGCTGCCGGTGAGCTTAGCATTTAGTGCTGCCCAATGTTTACTCTAAAAATGATTTTTTAAATATTAGCAAGCAATCTAAGTCACCTTGTTGTATCCCCAAGTTCAATAAAGTTTGCCCCTCTTGTGGCTTCTTTTTGAATCCTGCAACAGTGCCACTGGTGCCTGTTTTTAATACTCCTTGGGCAGAGAAGCTTGAATCCAGCAGCTCCATGGAGGGACTCTACCTGTCAGCAGCTCTAAATAGTTTCTGTTCCCTCCGTAAACATTCAATTGAAATTAGTGAGCTACTCACAAGAATAGTCATAATGTTCTTTTCCTGATAGAAACATGGCTTTCTGACTCTTCCGCACCACACATAGCATTATCTATCCCGGCTGGCTTTTGAATTCAGCATATAGACAGGAGGGAAAAACACGGTGGAGGAGTGGCGCAAGTGTATAGAGAGTCCTGCTCTATATCACAACCTCCTACCATAGGAATATCACGGCTTTGTATTTTATAATCTCCCCTATCCCATCCTTCAGGGTGGCAGGGATCCTAGTCTATCGTCCACCTAATGCAACGTTGGAATCGCTGTTTTTGAATACAGTCCTAATTGGTCAACTCTCCATCGCTCGTACCAATTTTTTGCTGTTGGATGCCTTTAATTTACGTATTGATGATCCGAATTGTTTGGTTTCGAAACAATTTCTCGAGTGGCAGGAGGGTTTCAAGCTTACTAAACACATCACAGGGCCAACACATAAGGCGGGTCACACACTCGACCTTGGTTTCTCACTCTTTTTGACTATGCAGATGGGCCCAAATCCTCAACTAATATGGTCCGATAATTTTCTAATACCTTTTAAATTGATTAGGATCTGCCCTAGGAAACAGCAACTCCTTGTGCAGAAAGTTTCTGGGTCATGGAAGCAAGTTTCTCAATCTTTATTCTCGGAAGCGCTACATGCTATCCCGCTTGAATTGTCAGGAGCAGTATGCTCAGATTTGACCAACGTCAATAATTCGTTAACTTTAGCCTTGGCTAGAGTTGCCCCTTTAAAAGCGGTATTCAGATGAAGATCAACTTCGTCGGCCCCATGGTTTACTGATGCAGTAAAAAAGGAAAGATCACAATGTAAATTCCTAGAACGCAGGTGGAGGAAATCTTACGATTCAATTGCAAAAATAATTACAGGAATGCGCTAAATACTTACGTAGCGCAGTGCGTGAGGCACGTAAAGAGTTTCTTTCTACTTCTAACTTAGCCACGAATAAACTTTGAAAACTTACTGACTCCCTCAACCCCAACTCCCATTAACGACAGGATCACCCATCCGGGGCCCTCACTAGATGATCAAGCTCCCATTTCGCTTTTGGACACATCCACTCTACAGGCCAGCTGTAAGTCTGGTTTCCTTTTGGACCCAAGTCTACCAGACATCCTCAAAATGGCCGCCCCTATAATTAGTCTAATTTTTCAAAAGCTGCTCAATATTTCACTAGAGGCAGCGATTGTGCCTCAGGCTTGGAAGCAGGCTATGCTCCTACCTTTATTGAAGAAAGCGAATGCGAACCCCAAGATGCATACACTTTTAGGCCTATTTCCTTGCTTCCAGTGGCTGCCAAAATATTAGAGAAGTGGTTTAAGCGTCAAATCCCTCATTTTTAGGTCTCGCTAGAGCCCAGCATATGCGCTGGTCTAGCGAGAAATTTTGTAAGCTGCTTTTGGAAGTGCTTACAAAGCGGCGACCAGCTTACGCTCACGTGCACAAGCACGCGCGTCACGTTTCCTTTCACTTTTGCGGCGCCAAAAGGCGTGTGCTGCGATTATAGCAAAAGAAAATAAATTGTTTTATTTTCTATTTCTTTGCTTTTGCTATAATTGCGGCACCGGCGCTTTACTTTTAACATTAATAGTAAAGCTCGGGTGCCGCAATTATAGCAAAAGTAAAGAAATAGAGAAAAACTTCTATTTCATAATGTTTTCTATAATCGCGGCACCCACGCTTCTTTTAACATTAAAAGTAAAGCACCGGTGCCGCAATGGTGTCGGGTACAGAGCGTTCTTTCCTCCCGCCATGGCTTGTTTGTCACATAGCATGAGGACGCTTGTTTGTAAAGCAAGTGAGCTATTGGGCATTGGATGGAAAAAAGAAAAGTAACGAGTCCTTGTAAAATGTTGCATTTGAAGTCACTCTGCTTGAATATCTACTCTTGTCAGTTGATTTAGGGGAAAGCATTGTTTGGAATACCAGCGTCAAACTACATCCTCCCGCGTTGACTTCTTGTTTTTTGTTCTGAAGGATTTGCGTGTGGTATTTCTATTTAAAAGCAAATCTGATAGGCTGAAGCTAGTCCTATAAGAACGCGGTGAGTTACTGTGTGACAAATGCTGCTTACATTTGTTTATTAAAAGCCCCTTCATTAGCCACCTTAAACAAGTTATGTGTGGTTAATAGTTTTTCGAGGGTGCTCAAATGCTCTGACCCGTGTCTGTTGCCTTCACTGGCACCTAAGGCATTCATTCTCTCTGTGCCTTTATTTCTGTTCACAGAACCGACTCTAGATAAGATTGTGCTAGACTATTACTTGTTGCCCCCACACATCCCAAAGGATGTCATGCTTCATTATAGGGCAGATGCTCCTCATCAGGCCGGTACTGAAATATCCTATGGGCCCCCCGAAGGGTCACTTTAGCTGAGATCTTTTGTTTTCTCGCCGTATGATGCTGCGAGAGAGTGCTCATAAGGAAGTGAGTGAGTATAAAACTGACAAAGGAAATCTGTACTATGTTTTTTGATGGGTGGATTCCGCTGTCAGATTAAAAAAACAGGTTGGTTGTGCTACTTAGTGGGTTGTAATGTCCCTTAGCAGTCAGATGTGAATGTAAGTGAAAAAATTAAATGGGTCAACATGTTTCGCAACCTTATTAGTCTGGTATAGAGATCCCCGGCGCTTGGTTAGGACCAGAAAAATTGTATATAGTGAAAGCTTGGCTATGCTCAACCCCAGTGATATCTAGTGGAGTCTAGGCATGGTAGGTTTCCAGAGGGATTTACAGTCTGGTTTGTTTGGTAATGGTTACTGAGAATAATTATGCATGGTATCTAGATGTTATGTGTATGTTCATTAATCTATTCTATCACAGCAAACTTAATGGAGTGACTGGTGTATCTAGGTAGGAGCCACAGACTACATAGAATACTTTGGGCTACATATTTATTTTTCTGTACAGTTAGATGATGTTTGCTGCATTTGATTAGTTTATGTATTGTGGGATGCCATGCTCTGTGATAAACAGTATTCAAGTTATTTATGATTCATTGGTGTCTTTTTCAGGTCTCCCTCTCTATTGTTCCCTTCCTATCCTTCCCTCACTTGTTCATCCCACTGACCTGTGCTATCACAGCATTTCTTGCTTGGGAGTATCAAAAGGTGGACCATTCTGAGCAACAAACCGACATTGAGGATCACCTACTTTGACAGGGGCATACATACTCCCAAAACCAAATAGATAGGAAAAATAGAGATTGACACTAACCGTCAACCTGATACCCTCAACTTGTGGCCCCGGAGTCAAATTTGATTCCAACTTGTCATTTGATCATCAGGTCATATCTGTGGCTGCCAGCTGTTTTCTGCTGTTAAAATCAGTGAGAAAATTATTCATTTGATCCATGAGGAGAGAGACAAATCTGTTATCCAATCGCTGGTGACATCAGAACTTGACTATGCAGCCTGTATCTAATTTTGCCAGCTTACCTGCTCCATCGCTGACAGATCATCCAGAATGGGGCAGCCCGATTAATCCTGAAGTTACCTGCCCGTGCCTCTGTCACAGCCTTCCTGCCAACCTTCATTGGCTGCCCATTGCTAGCCACATTACATTTAAACCCCTAACACTCGCCTATAGAGTATATGAGCATTAAGGTCCTGGCTAACTGAGGAAGAGATTAATTCCCCATCATCATGCAAGAGCACTCCAGTCCAACGAGAAAAAAAATGTATGTGTCCGAAGGCTCAACAAGACAAGGAAAGGTGGAAGCTCCTTTTCTTACCTGACTGCCAAACTCTGGAATTCCTTACCGCCTACCCTTTAGGAATGAATGTCAATTACCGAATCGGTATATACCGATTCGGTAATTGGGGGAAACATTGAAGGGTGGCAGGGTGTCACTTTGACACCCTGTTGCATCCCTCAATTGTGTATGGGTGCACATGTTGCAGACATACATGCCCTAAGGGCATGTATGTCTGCAACATGGCAGCGTCTGAAAAGCAAAAAAAATGCTTTTTCAAGGCTTTTCATTATTTACCACCAACTTCTAGTTGGTGGTAAATAACGAATTCTGAAAGCCCTGTAGCACTGATTACAGTGCTACCTACATCGCAAAATACAGATTCTGTAATTTTACTGGTTTGGTAATTTTACCGAATCGGTAAAATTACGGATTCGGTAAAATTATCGAATCTGTATTTTAGGTGGCCCTACATCTCATTTTCTAAATACCGGTCGATAACGGCCGAAATTACCGAATTTCGGCCGTTACCGACCGGTATTTGCCTACCTACATCTGGCCCTTAGTATTTATAAAGTACAAAGGTGGGTGGAGTAAGCGAGATCTGGTCAAGATTACCCAGGAAGGCAAAATTCAAGCTGTGCGACACTATGATGGCAACAATTCCTGCCTTGAAAGCACTTGGAGCCGAACTACTCAACTGACAGTCAAGTATTATCACCGATTCATAGTGCAAAATCTAATGATTGCATTGTGTTCCATAACAACAGAGCTGTACGCAATACGTAATACTAGTATGTCTTCTAAATTTAAGGATTACTATATGTCTTACAAAACAAATAGATCAAGTAATGTATATATTGTGTTGATATGCTTTTTTAAGGTATTTTTATGCTATATTGTTTTCAAACAAATTCTTTAGCTTAGTTTTTTCAAAAAGGGGAATGTGTTGAACTATAAGACATTATAGTAATGTATGGAGTGTGCGGTACCTTTAAGAACTTGTTATGAGCGAGCGAGCTCCTGCTTTGCGGTGCAAACTCACTTGTCAAAAAAAGTAAATGCATTCCGATTGCTATGTTTCCTTTTCAGTTACTGCTTTATGGCCCGCGCTGCTGTCCCACATTGGTTGCTCAGTCATTGGTAGGCGTCTGATGCCGGATGCATGGAAAGGCTTTAGTAAATTTTGACACTGTTTATAGACTATTGAGAGAGGGAAACAGCATTAACCATGCGGGCTAAGCCACACATGTTGTTTGAAGTCCAGTGCTTAATTTGTAAAATATGTTTTTAGTGGAGCGTCTTGATAATACCCTCTTCGGTCGCAATAAGTTCTCTGAGGTCTTGATAGTTGAACATGCTCACCGCTCGCTTGCACTCAAACTAGGTCAGCCACCATGCCTAATTATAGCTCGTTTGCTGAATTACAGGGAGCGAGCCCTGATACTACACTTAAACAGAGAAATCCGGATCTTCAATACAAGTGATCCAAGATATCGTTCTACCTTGATTTCACCCCCGCGGTGCAGGTGGCCCACCGCTCTTCTCAGGAGGTGAAGAGAATCCTTCATTCACAGGCGGTGAAATATTCCAAGCTCTGCCCTGCCAAACAGCGCTTAGAACACAAGGGCAAAACACACTTTTGCTACAACCTACCACCGCTATCAAGTTAATTGAACAACACATCTAAGTGGGTAGAACTCACCCCTCTCCCCACTCTAGCCCAGGATTTTCCCACAGTGGCAATGAGCTAGGCATTTTGGCCTTCAGTGACAACGACTAACTGTGCTTCAACAAATGCTGGATACTGTCTATCCAATGGCTGGCTCATCAAGAGCCCTCTGCATGATATACCACCTGCTACTCTCCAGTGCCCACCTATGCCACTGCTCTCTTGCTCCGGCTCCTTGTGGCATCCATATTTCCACATTGCTACTAGCTGGTCAGATATCCCTTCATAAACTGTCTCTACAGTGTTGGGCAACACTACATACTACGTTTACAATTATCCTGATGTCTTTCTTGGGACATTGCACTGCTCTCCAGGCCCCCTCCTACTGAAGAGCATCCATTGCTTTTGAGGTTTGTTAGTTCCATAAGTTTAAGCTTTTGGTCCTATTACTCTATCTTAGCTAGGCATGATGGGGTCCTTCGCTGGCGATTGAGGTCAGCGGGGGAAGGGGGAGGTTTGGGTTGGATGTTATTGGTCTACTTAGTTATGGTTTTTGCAGCTATGTACAATTAGAATGGACAGACAGGCCTATCTTGACTGCCATTATATTGCCATTGTTATACTTCAGGAGACTCACTGTTTGCCTTCGGGTACGCTTAATTTTGCCACTTCATGGGGTATGCAATGTTACTTCGAGTCATTCTCTACCTACTCCAAGGGAGTGGTCACTCTCATCCAGAGATAGCTAAACTACTCACTGGTATAGCACATCGCTGATGTTGGGGGCTGGCTGGTGGCCCTGGTGGGCATGATAAATGGAGATCAACTGCTCTTGGTAAATGTGTATGGCCCCAACATTGGTAGCCCTGCCTTCTTTGAAGCTATCATGTAATCATGCTCCAAAGCTTTTCTACCCCATACTCCGGGGGGGGGGGGGGGGGGGGGGCCGGGAGATTTTATTCTCACTCTCTAAAAAATGTGGAAGACAGATCCTCTGAGTCTTCCATCCCAACATCATTTGGCAGTGTAGCACTGACTTACGATATGCAGCTACTTGACCTGGTGGACGCTTGTTTGGCGTTGAATACCCATCAAACGGGCAATATGTTCCACTCCCTTTTGCATGACACTTTCTTGTCAATTGATATGCGGCTAATCTCGAGGTCTCTGCTGTGAAGATTGTGTAGCATAGACATCCTGCCTCATAGTTTGCCTGCCCACTCTGCAGTAAAGTTATATTTACAACACCTGACCTCGACTACTCATTATTGATGTTAGGGTCACCATTCATGAGTATTTTAAGTTCAATGGAAACTCAGTAGTTGACAATGCTACACTATGGGAGGCTTTCAAACCTACATTTGTGGTATTTGCATTTTCAAAAGCTCTGGGGTATTTAAATCCATCCGATCGTGCTTCTCTGAACTCGAGTCCCAACTTGAACACCTGGAAACCAATTACTGTACTATGAAGGATAGGGCTCTCTTAGCCTAGCTGCACTCTACCTTGCAGAAGAACAGGGAGGAGGCAGATCGTGAGGTCCTCTTGCTGAGGCTCTATGTCTGGATAAGGGCATTTGGTAAAGGAGACTGCTCTGGCAGAACCCTCACTTGGATTACGGCATGTGACTATTGGACCGCGGTAGTCAACAACATCACTTGGGAGTCATCACTTCTAACCCCCCTCCATTCTTCAGGAGTTCCAATCATACTATGCATGCATCTATGCTCCCAGCCTCCTTGGGGATCATTCTGATCTCTCGGTGTAACTGTACCACGCGTCTCTCTGTGTGGTTGGTAACTTCATCTTAAGAACTGCTTCTATACGTTCATGTGACATTCGCCTCACTCCCTTTTCTGTCTGGTGTCCTAAATAGATGACTTCCTTTTGATAATATTGCAGTGTTTCAGGAGAAACCTTATACCCGTTATCAGCCAAATGGTTGAGCAGCAGCGCAACCGTGTCTTGTTTGCAAGCTTCCTTGGTCATTGATGCTATTAAAAGATCATGGATGTATTGTATTATGGTCAAACTACATAGTAGCAGCAGAGACTCCAGGTTCTTTTTAAATATCTGATTTTAATAGGATGGGCTTTCAGTATACCCTTGTGTGGCACGATACCATACAACGGTTTTCTCCTGGAACTGAAATGCAAAGAGAAACGGTCTCTCTTTGTTTAAGGGAACTTGGCAGAGGTCGATGACTGTGAAGTACTCAGCTTCAGGGGGAATTAGGAACAAAATTACAGCAGGGCTTGGTACCACAGGAAAGCATGGAACAACAATTTGGTTAATTTTCCTAAGGTCCTGAATTATCCTCTATTTTTGCTTGCTTTTTGTAAAGCCATGATTGGTGAGTTACATGGACTACTGATAACTTCCTTTAAAATAGCTTGTCCTATCATGCTCTCAATGACAGGGGTAATTCCTGTGAAGGCTTCTGAGGTCATATTATAAGGGCGGGTCCATGGAAAAACAGCATTGGTCTATCTCAGGTCAACTGGTAGGTCTTCAGTTGTAACAGCCAGGAATAACCTGACAACAGGTTCCAGTGACTGAAATTTGAACTCGTCATCGGTGGCTTGGGTTTCAAATCTGACACTGTCCAGAGTGCAATAGATGACGCAGCTGAGTTTACAAGCAAGTTTACAGGACTAGGATCGCAGACCACAAATTGATGTTGCTCTCTGATGTCTCCTATTTTTACAGAAACAGGGGCAGCAATTTGATTGAAATGCTGTTGTTTTTAAGAAAAACTTTATTTATTGAAATTTTTGTAATCTACTAACAAGAAGTGCAGCCAGTACAGTGAGATCAAAGCATATATCTCCGATAGCAAAACAGTAACTAAGGGGAGACCAAGTGCCCCCTTTGTTACTTCTCAGCTACCCATGATCCGGGGTCAGCGGTGTTGCCTGGTTGTCTCAAAGTGGTTGGAGCAGTGAGTGTAAACATTCTGAAAACCTAGGTGCTAGTGATGGGTTACCCTCTCATTATGATGATTCCTCACTCCATTGAGTTTTTTATGACAGATCCCCACATGCAATATTTGATCAACAGCCGCTTAACCCCCTATAAGAGAATTGTTTTAGCAGGAGAAAAGGTTTCCATCAGGAGATATAACAAACTAAACACAAATTCTCTGTTGCTGACCTCCGAGGGAAATGATGAGTGCAAATAGGACCATGACTGTGTTAGCATTACTGAGTTGGGGGCAAAACTGAGGCCTGACATACTGGGGGTGTCCTTTCCCAAATCTCTTTTTGTTGATGTGTCCTGTCTGAGAGACTGCTTATGATGTGTGTGTGTGTATGCTGCGTGGAGTTTTGGAAGATCCTATCCGTGTTGAGGTTTCACCACGATCCTGCGGAGGTTGTTTCCTTTCCTTGCTGCAAACCCCCAACTCCCCCTCGAACAAACTCTAGCACCAAGGATATTGACTTTTGAATGCCTGAATTTAGCCGCAAGGGAAAAGGGGAAGTGGATTGAAAAACAAAGAGAAAAAACACAGGAGCTCTTCTGATTTCTACATTGTTTCTCGGTAAAGTGTGCCGGGCTTTCAATAACTGTAGTACAATTACAACAATAATCAATATACCTTATTGTCTCTTTATTTTCATCTATTATCAAGAATTGTTCTCATTCAACATACCTTTTGATTTTCAGCCCTGGCTTACACTTCAACAACAATTACAAGTTTTTTCTCTCTTGAAAAAACCTTAAATGAAACAAACATTTATGACACTCTGTTCTAATAATGATTATGAACACCATCAAAGAATTTGTGTATTAGTAAGAACTTTTAACAGCCTCAACAACTTGGCATACCTGTATTATTGTTGTTATTTTCCGAATTTGGGTTCTGATCTGAAAGATAAATTAAAACAACAACAAGAGGAAAGTATCACACCATAAAGCTGTCTGGATATAGTTAACACTCTTGTCTTGACCAATGCTTGTTGAAACAACAACAAGAGGAAAGTGCCACACCCTAAAGCTGTCTGGATATAGTTAACACTCTTGTCTTGACCAATGCTTGTTGAAACAACAACAAGAGGAAAGTGCCACACCCTAAAGCTGTCTGGATATAGTTAACACTCTTGTCTTGACCAATGCTTGTTGTTTAAGTCACAACTTCTGATTCACATTAACAAGGTTCACATCAAACAATAATCTTGTTAGGTTTCTTTCTTAATGTTCCAATGCTACTGTTCAAATTGTATGCATCCTTTTCTTGTTATCAGAAAATCCAAGTCTCTTTACTTCAATCTTTTTTGAAAGTCAAAATTGTCTAGTTATTCACCTTGAAATAAACTCTTTCGTGGTGAACCAATGAAATGACAGAGTTCTTTCCTTTCTTTTAGAATGAAGGGGTTAAAGAAACCTTACTTGCTGTCTGACCAGAGATGACGCGCTGAATGTTCAGAGAAGAAGAAATCTGGAAGCGGAAATGATTCTCCAGTGCAGGAAGATGAGTTTCCCAGCCTGTCATCAGGATATGCAAAGCAGAAGATGCTGTCGGGAATGTCCGCGATAATCAGGTAAGTTTCTTGAGAGGCCTCTGGGAACAGGGAGCTGACTGGGGAGGAAGGGAGAAGGGAGGAAGGAGAGCTGGAAGCAAATCTGGGAGGGTGCAGGATCTCTGGAGCACGAGCCGAAGTCCTTCAAGGGTGCGTGTGAAGTGATGAGTCTCTGACGAAGCGAAGCACCAGCTTGCACACTGAGCCGACCTTTATAGTAGTTAGCATGCTAATGAGCCTGTGCCGCACACGCAGAGCTCTAGGCAGTTTACACGTGCTAAGTCCATTACATATTTAGAAATCCTGCAATAACTTTGTTTTCTTTAGCAAATAAACAAACATTGGCAAATGCACATGTAATAACAAGAAACCCTTGCATTTTATTAATTCACAATCGTTTGCTTTTTTCAAATGTTTGATACAATGAAAGTTTCAAGCTTTCTTTGAGAAACCTGACCCTAACCAAATATTAACCCTTAACAGTTCTCCCTCCCAAAGGCCGCCTAATTGGTCTGGGTTTTTCTGGATGCAAAGCATGGAATCTTCTAATCAAGCGTCCAGCATGAATATTTGCTTCAGGTTCCCAAGATCTCTCACTTGAATCGTAACCCTTCCAATCAATTAGATAATATAACCTGCCTTTGATTCTTTTAGCATCCAATATCTTGTGTACTTCGTATTCTAAATGATCCCCAATTACAATAGGTGGAGGAGGTTTATCTATCCGAGTGGATGGATTAAAGGGTTTTAAAAGGGAAACATGAAACACTGGATGAATAGCATATTCATCTGGAAGCCGCAATTTTACTGAAACAGGATTTAATACCTCCTCTATTGTGAACGGGCCAATGAATCGTGGTTTCAATTTTCTGGGACCATCTAGTTGAATATTTTTTGTCGAAAGCCAAACCTGATCTCCCTGCCTATAAGCTGGACTAGGTAATCTATGTTTGTCGGCATTCTCTTTCATTTTACCTTTTTTTTTAGCCAGGTTTTTCTTTACTTGATCTTGAATTCTTTGTAAATTGGCTAATCTTTCAGTTACTGCTGGCATTTCTTGTTCTGTATTAGGATTTATTTCAGGCAAAGAACGTGGATGTTGCCCAGTCATAAAGTAGAAAGGTGAACAACCTAAAGCAGAGTGCAAGGTGTTATTATAGGAGAATTCTGCTAGAGGCAAAGCCTCGTCCCAATTTGATGATACTGTATTGACTAAGCATCTCAGACTCTGTTCTACATGTTGATTGACACGTTCTGTTTGACCATCGGTTTGAGGATGGAAAGCTGACGAAATCCCTAGTTCAATTCCTAGATGGTTGCTAAGTTTTCTCCAAAACCTGGATACAAATTGGGGTCCTCTGTCAGAAATAATTTTGTTAGGTAAACCATGTAGTTTTACAATTTGTTGCAGAAATATCTGACTAAACTCTTCTGCCGAGGGGATTTTACGTAATGGAATAAAATGTCCCATTTTAGATAGGAGATCTACCACTACCAAGATTGTGGTGAAACCATTAGAGTTTGGCAGATCTGTGATGAAATCTAAACTAATGGTATGCCAGGAATAAGGTGGTATGGTCATTGGTTGTAGATATCCTTTTGGGGCAGAGTGTAGGGACTTTTGACGAGAACAAATTGGACATGTGTCTATGTATTGTTTTATGTCACTAAACATAGCCTTCCACCAAAAATGTCTCTGGCAAAGCTCCAGAGTTTTATTAACTCCTGGATGTGCTGCAAAACCTAAATCATGATTCCATTTAATTACTTCTTGACTTAATTCTTTATCGGGAAGAAACAATTTCTTTTTATGAAAGAATAAATCGTTATCTATGGAATTGTGATTCTGAGATAACCATTCTTTTTGATCAAGTAGTCGCACTTTATCCTTAACTAATTCTAGAAAGGTATCTGATGAGATTTCTGCACAGACTTTTTCCATTGGTATTATGCTTTGTGAGCTTTTATCTGCATTTTTCTGTTTATTACATACTAATCTTGAAAGAGTATCCGAAAGTAATTGTTTCACTCCTGGACGATAAGTGATAATGAAATCAAATTCACTGAAGAATTGCAACCATCTCATCTGTCTAGGAGTGAACGCTTTCACTGTGGAATAAAATTGCAAGTTCTTATGGTCTGAATAAATCGTCACAGTGTGTTTTGCTCCTAAAAGATGATGTCTCCATTCCTGCAAGACTGCTTTCACAGCTAACAATTCTCTTTCGGCAATAGTATAATTTTGCTCAGCTGGCAATAATTTCCTTGAATAAAAGGCTATTGGATGTAAATGGCCTGACATATTATCTTTCTGCATTAAAACTCCTCCGATAGCAGTTTGGGAAGCATCAGCCTCAACAAAAAAAGGTTTGTCCGGATCTGGGTGAGCCAGTATGGGAGCTGAGGTAAAAGTCTTTTTCAAAATCTCAAAAGCTTTTTCTGCTTCCGGAGTCCAAGAGAAACTGTTCCCTTTTTTCAACAAAGAAGTGATTGGTACCACAATTTCCGAAAATTTTGCAATAAAGCGTCTGTAAAAGTTTGCAAACCCTAAAATGCGCTGAACATCTTTTACTGAGTTTGGTGAGGGCCAGTTAAGAATCGCCTCAACCTTTTTAGGGTCCATTGTGATGCCCTCAGGAGACAACCAGTATCCTAAGAATTCTACTTTTGAGGAATTGAATACACATTTTTCTAGTTTTACAAACAGAGCATTGTCTCTGAGTTTCTTCAACACCAATCGCACATGCTCAGTATGTTCCTCTTGATTTTTTGAGTAAATTAAAATGTCATCAATATAGACTATGACGCAGATGTCTAAAAGTTCATGCAAAACTTCGTTAATGAAATATTGAAACGCTGCAGGAGCGTTACATAAACCGAAGGGCATGACAGTATACTCAAAAAGTCCAAATTTTGTGCGAAAAGCAGTTTTCCACTCGTCGCCCTCTTTTACGCGTATTAAGTGATAAGCACCGCGTAAGTCCAATTTGGTGTATATACTTGAACCTTTTATTTGATTTAGAAGTACCGGGATCAATGGCAAAGGGTATCGGTTTTTAATGGTTGCCTTATTAATTGCGCGGTAGTCTATGCAAGCGCGCAAATCACCAGTCTTCTTTGCCACAAAGAAAAGAGGCGACGAGACTGGTGAAGTGGAATGCCTAATGAAGCCTAATTCCAATAGCTCATCCAAGTACGTTCTTAAATACTTATTTTCTGGTTCGGTTAATGCATATATTCTACTGCATGGTAATTTTGCCCCAGGGACCAGATCTATTCTACAATCATATGTTCTATGAGGCGGAAGAGTGGTTGCCTTTACTGGGTCAAATACGTCATTAAATTTTGGTATTCTACTGGCAATTCAGGGTTTGAGGATTTTTCAACAGCACAACAAAGTGGCATGATAGGATCTTTGATATCTTGGTAACAGTGTAGCCTACAATGAGCAGAATCTAAAGTCACTGTCCGTTTAATCCAGTCTATCTTTGGATTATGATACTCCAACCAGGGAATGCCTAGGATTACCCCAAAAGACGGGGTGTCAATCAAATCAAATACTATATACTCAGAATGACCGTTTTCAGCAATAAACAATAATGGTGTGGTGTTGAATCGGATCAGACCTGAGGATAGGGCCGATCCATCTACAGCTCTTACTGGTTCTGGTTCTTTTTTGGGTATCTGAGTTAGCTGCAAGGACTTAGCTAAGGTTATATCAAAGAAATTCCCTGTAGCTCCTGAGTCAATAAGTACAGGAATACTGTGTCTTTGTTGAGTGGTCAGAATAAGTAGTAGTCTAACAGTAAAATGTTTAGGGACTTGAGTTAATGCACAGGGTAAATATTGTGGGACCTGACTAAATGACCTTCTCAAAGAATCGGTCTCAACATTCTTTGAGATGATTAGTTTTCCGATTCATAATCAGTATTTACAACCGACACCTTCTTTTTAACAGGTCTAACAGGGCAGTCTTTTGCAAAGTGACCGGCTTTACCACAATACAAACAAAGATTTCCCTTCCTACGTCTTTCCTTTTCATCATTTGACAATGGTCCTTTTATTCCTCCTATTTGCATTGGTTCAATGGAAGAGGTTTTGTTATCAACCTCCTTTCTTTCTGATTTAAAGTGAAGATTCCTAATATCGTGTTTTGATCTTTCCCCTTTACGCTCTCCTAATCTGTGGTCTAACTTGACTACAAACTCCTGAAACTCATTAAAATCGTTTGGTAATTCAACAATATGAGCAAGTGAATCTTTTATCTCGTCTCTTAGCCCCCTGTAAAAAAGGGAAATTCTTTTGTCAGCTGGCCAGTGAGTTTCTGCAAGTAACCTATTGAATGTCGTGATATAAGTCACTAAATCCTTAGAACCCTGACGCAGGCTTAATAACTCGTTATCAGATGCTTGGAGGAAAACATGTTTAGCAAATAAATTGGTCATAGCAGTTTTAAAATTATTCAAATTATGCAAAAGTGGATCATTATTATCTACAAGAGGCATGGCCCAATCTGCAGCCACGCCACCCAGGTAAGAAATAATAAAAGAAACTTTTGAAGTGTCATTAATAAAAACCTGTGGTTTGCACAAGAAATGAAGCTGACATTGACTCATAAAAGTCGCAAACCTATGAGAATCTCCGGTGAACCGTTCAGGGTTAGCCAGGGGAACAGGAGTGGGAGTTACCACTGTTAACTGCACTGGTTGATCGGACTCAGAGGACGCATGAGTTCTAGAAGACACTGAACCAAACATTGTTGTACCAAATTTAGGTGCTGCCAAAACAGGGCGGCGCCCCTCATCTGAGGAATCTCCCCAAGTAGTAAAACCTAATTTTGTTTTATCTAATTCTGATCCTAATAACTGGTTCTCCGAACGCAATTCCTGCATTTCAGCATTTAACCTTTGAACCAACTGAGTCAACTGTTCCACGTCCATTCTAGGGAACCTTCTTGGTTTGCAGCAATCAAAGGAAACAGTTTGTGGCTTCGCTTTCTGTTGAGGTTTCACCACGATCCTGCGGAGGTTGTTTCCTTTCGTTGCTGCAAACCCCCAACTCTCCCTCGAACAAACTCTAGCACCAAGGATATTGACTTTTGAATGCCTGAATTTATCCGCAAGGGAAAAGGGGAAGTGGATTGAAAAACAAAGAGAAAAAACACAGGAGCTCTTCTGATTTCTACATTGTTTCTCGGTAAAGTGTGCCGGGCTTTCAATAACTGTAGTACAATTACAACAATAATCAATATACCTTATTGTCTCTTTATTTTCATCTATTATCAAGAATTGTTCTCATTCAACATACCTTTTGATTTTCAGCCCTGGCTTACACTTCAACAACAATTACAAGTTTTTTCTCTCTTGAAAAAACCTTAAATGAAACAAACATTTATGACACTCTGTTCTAATAATGATTATGAACACCATCAAAGAATTTGTGTATTAGTAAGAACTTTTAACAGCCTCAACAACTTGGCATACCTGTATTATTGTTGTTATTTTCCGAATTTGGGTTCTGATCTGAAAGATAAATTAAAACAACAACAAGAGGAAAGTATCACACCATAAAGCTGTCTGGATATAGTTAACACTCTTGTCTTGACCAATGCTTGTTGAAACAACAACAAGAGGAAAGTGCCACACCCTAAAGCTGTCTGGATATAGTTAACACTCTTGTCTTGACCAATGCTTGTTGAAACAACAACAAGAGGAAAGTGCCACACCCTAAAGCTGTCTGGATATAGTTAACACTCTTGTCTTGACCAATGCTTGTTGTTTAAGTCACAACTTCTGATTCACATTAACAAGGTTCACATCAAACAATAATCTTGTTAGGTTTCTTTCTTAATGTTCCAATGCTACTGTTCAAATTGTATGCATCCTTTTCTTGTTATCAGAAAATCCAAGTCTCTTTACTTCAATCTTTTTTGAAAGTCAAAATTGTCTAGTTATTCACCTTGAAATAAACTCTTTCGTGGTGAACCAATGAAATGACAGAGTTCTTTCCTTTCTTTTAGAATGAAGGGGTTAAAGAAACCTTACTTGCTGTCTGACCAGAGATGACGCGCTGAATGTTCAGAGAAGAAGAAATCTGGAAGCGGAAATGATTCTCCAGTGCAGGAAGATGAGTTTCCCAGCCTGTCATCAGGATATGCAAAGCAGAAGATGCTGTCGGGAATGTCCGCGATAATCAGGTAAGTTTCTTGAGAGGCCTCTGGGAACAGGGAGCTGACTGGGGAGGAAGGGAGAAGGGAGGAAGGAGAGCTGGAAGCAAATCTGGGAGGGTGCAGGATCTCTGGAGCACGAGCCGAAGTCCTTCAAGGGTGCGTGTGAAGTGATGAGTCTCTGACGAAGCGAAGCACCAGCTTGCACACTGAGCCGACCTTTATAGTAGTTAGCATGCTAATGAGCCTGTGCCGCACACGCAGAGCTCTAGGCAGTTTACACGTGCTAAGTCCATTACATATTTAGAAATCCTGCAATAACTTTGTTTTCTTTAGCAAATAAACAAACATTGGCAAATGCACATGTAATAACAAGAAACCCTTGCATTTTATTAATTCACAATCGTTTGCTTTTTTCAAATGTTTGATACAATGAAAGTTTCAAGCTTTCTTTGAGAAACCTGACCCTAACCAAATATTAACCCTTAACAATCCGTGCCACTTAAGGTTTGCACAAGTAGCCAAACTGATTGCCCCTACCCGAGTCTGTTTCATAAGAAGGCTTATGAGTCACAATTTACACTGACAGCCAGTATGGGTTTGGAGTTGTGCAGAACTTTGGGCAGATGGGATCACGGCAGCTGTGGTTGCAGTGAGTGGTTTAAGCGAGGCTTTATGACCTTTGCTAGTTCTCCCATTCGGAACAGATTATATGTTTCAAATCCATTGGATGCGTTAAAATTGGCAATGAAAATTGCTGTAGTGCAGTGTGCTGCACACAAGAGTGATTTTGCCACCAGCGGCAACCATTATGCAGATGAAATTGCCCGCAATTGGGATCGAGAGTCTAGCACCTTCCACTTGGATGAACCATGCAATGTAGAGGAAGATACTATTCCAATATGTTACTGAACACTGTACATACCTTCAGTGAGCTGAGGAATCTGCAGCATATGGCCCTAGAGCCGAAGAAGGCTAAATGATAGAAGTATAGATGTGCGAAGGATGCCAGTGACATTTGGGTATCCGGTGATGCGAAGCCAGTTCTACCTGATTCCCACTTGCCTGTGATGGTGCCTAACATGCATGATCTAACAGATCTGGGTAGAGATGGAATGGTGTCTACTTTCAAGTTTAATTTATTCAGTTCCCATTTCCAATCGATGGCAGAAAGCTTGTGTCAACATTGTGCTACCTGCCAGAAACAGAATGTGGGCAAAAGAGTTATGCTGACAATGAGAAAATCTGAGGGTCCTTTCAAACGTCTCCAGATTTACTTTGTAGAGGTGCCTCGATGAAATTAAATGACATTTTGATTTATAAATGAAATTAAATTTGGATTTATAACGCGGCAGCGCATCCTGATGTGTGAGCCTGCGCAGGGAATACGAAGAGACAGGACAGCTAGTTGTTAAACAGCAGAGTTTTTAAGATTTTACGAAAAGCCCGGAGGTTGTTTTCTGTCTTTAGTCCTATTGGGAGTGAGTTCCACAATCTGGCTGTGCCTGCAATGATGCTGCTCCCCCACCAAAAGGCCATTTTGGATCTGGGGACAACAAGATTTGCGGATGTTGCAGAGCGAAGCTCCCTCTCTGGAAGATACCACTTGAACTTGTTTGTCAAGAAGTCAGGGCCGAGTCCATGAAGTACCTTAAAGGTGATACAGAGGGCCTTGAATTCGATCCTTCTTCTAACTGGTAGTCAATGCAGGGTTGGTAGGACATGTGCTACCGATTGATGTTTCAGGATATCAAGCAGCAGACGGACTGCTGAATTTTGTAGGACCTGTATTTTATTGAGAAAGCATGCACATATGTTAAGAGACAGCCCACTGCAATAATCCAGTCTGGACAATATGAGCGCTGTTACCACAGTTTTCTAGAGCTCTAGTGGGATGTAACCTCCTGAGGTATATCCTCATTCTCGTGTGCCTGTTCTTACATGGGTTGAGGCATATCCCACTAGGAAATGTGATAGTGGAATAGTTGCTAAATTATTGCTGCAGGAGTTAATACTGTGATTTGGGATGCCAGTTCATCTCTCAAATCGGATCAAGGAACTCACTTTATGAGTCAGGTAATGCAGATGCTGTATACAGCCTTAAGAATTGACCGAAATCCCACTGTTGCTACAGTCCTGAGGCGTCGGGCACAGTAGCGATATTAAGCAGAACAATCAAAGCTAAACTGGCTAAAGCCTGTGCCTCTACATCACTTAAATGGCCTGATGCTCTTGCTTTGGTGCTAATTAGCATTCAAAGGAACCCCTGTATGCGAACAGGATTGTCTCTTCAGAAGGTGCTGATGGGTAAAGCCATGCAAATTCCTTCTGTTCCTGCAGCTGCTCTTGTGAATATCACTGGTGACCTGGTTCTCAAGTACTGCAAGGCATTTCATGGTTGATGGTACTACTCCAGCTGTATGAGAATCTCTAGGACAAGATTTGAAGCTCATCAATTAAGTTCAGGTCAAGAAACAAGTTTACAAATCTTGATTGGAGGAGCCCTGGAGAGGCCCTTATCAGGTGAGCCTGGTCACCAGCACCACCGTTAAGTGTGCTGTCTGCGGAACTGGATACCAGCCTCCCACACCAAGAGGGTGAGACAAGAAGGGAAAGAAGTGGAGCTAACATCCACTAACTCCTCGAGGCACCCCAGGTTTTAAGCATTTGAGGCTTTTTAGGAAGAGGAATACCAGTCCGAGGATCTACAGTCTACGTCAGGTGAGCATCAGCAGAGCAGAGAGCCAGACTAGAGCTCTTTTATTTCGGCCGCCACTATGCTATAAATCACCGAATTGAGGATACACATTCACTGGGACATTGAAAACTCAAGGAAAGCTGAAACAAACTTGCTGCAACCAAGGTTGCAATAGATAGAGGGCAGTGTGGTACAAGGAAGTTCCACATTTAGGAGCGAATCAGCTTTATCAGAACTGGAAATCTCAAGCACCTCAAAAGATCGGGGCCAAGTGCAGAATGCTGGCCAAGGATTACAACCACCCAAAAGATACTGACAGCTAAGGAAAGATCAGAGACGATAAGGGAAGATAGTTAGAAGAGTCAGAGCAGGCTGACCAACCTGATATCCTAGATGAAAGCTTAGACTTTACTGTTGCCAAACGAGCTAAAGGGAAACGAAGGTCAACCGAAAGTATTCAGGCCCAGATTGGACATAATGTGCAAAAAATAATTTGAATCCGATGATTGCCTAACTGACTAGACGAACCTCCCTGAGACCAAGACAAACCACACCAAGAGCACATCCATGCTGATCACTTACAAACGTTGAAAGGACAGTCAGAGAGTTAGGGTAACGGTCAGAGTACAGTAGGTCCTATAGGTCTCCAGCTTATGAAGAATACAAACATCCTTGTATCTTTTGAGATAGAGTAGTGATGATAAGGTAGAACCTAGAGGAGTAACTACCACCATCTGAGATTCTGAGACTTCCTTGACATGGTTTAAGCAACATGGTGCCGCAATGCTGCTAAATTTTGCTTGTAGATTCGGCATATGCCATTTCTGTTTCTATCTTTGGATGGCTGTTGAATGTTTATTTGTTGGGCTGGGATATCTTTCACACGATGACAAACTCCATTCTTAAGTTTGCATTCAATGCACCAGCACATGAGAGTAAGGTCTCACATGTCTGAGGTTATGTCCAGTTATAATGTGTATTATTGAATACCAGCTGAATACGAGAAAGTTATGGAAGTTGAGAACAACTATGTGCTCTTACTTTCCATCCTTCGCGACTGAGAGTGGCATATTATCACTTACCTTTGTCCTACTCCTTTTCCAGCTCTGTTTGCCTGAACCACATTTTTACCAACAGGATTTCTTTAAATTGATCTATTCTGATTTTGATAATCTGATGGTGGCAATTGTGACCCATGCAAATCTGTACTTGTGAGCGACTAAATGTTTCTTGTTCTTACAAGGGGTTAAAGTCAAGGGATCAGCATGAGTATATGATGAAATTCTTTACACTCATAACTAACATGAGCGCTAAGAACCAGAGCATGCATGATGTAAGCTCTAAAATTTGTAAAGATGAAAAGATACTTGTAGATGAACTGAATAAGAAGATAAGAATAGATGGAGAGAACGGGGAAAGGAAGACAAGTGCAGAACATATTACTGGAAAGGTTAAGGAGGCCTTCAAAGAACCAATCCCAAGGCGTTCCCAATAAGGAGACTTTATGTATAATGCAGCAACCAGAGGGCAATGAGACTGTTGAGAAATTGGGATGGAGCGCATGTGAGCATAATTACTTCAAGTGAAAAACGTTTTCAAAAATCAAGGTACGTATAAAAGGCATCTATTATGTGTGTGGCAAGTAAGCCTATTTCAAATTCCGCATATTAAGGAAGGTAGTTATTAAACAGCTCTAATATTAACTAGGATCTACCACACTAACAGGTTAAATTATCCTCTTGAGCAACTCATAAGGCAAAGCAAGCACAGCTTTAAACAGATCCTGAGTGATATCTTTGGAGCACCTTCTATAGAAGGGGCACTAAATGATCTAAAGACTAGAAAGCTGTCAACATTGGTAGATTGGCTTGCTAATAATACGACAGAGGTGCTAACTGTAATCAATAACGTTTTTCTTGCCATGAGAGATATGATTTTGCATCATCGCCTTGAGTTTGATTTTCTCCTCTTAAAGAGGGCAGAGTTTGCAAAGTCATTCACGTTTGGGATGCCGCACTTACACACTGCGCATAAACAAGCAGCTTGACAGCTACATTACTAACATCACAAACCTAACACATGAACTATCTGAGTGGGAAGAGTCAGGTACCTGGGAAGTATTCATTTCTATATTTGGATTGATCAGGAAAGATTTTGCTAAGGTAGGGGAGCGACTTGGTAGTGTAGATGGAAGAATTCTAAAATAGTTTTCAACCCCTCTCTTGGGGCCCGATGTAGGTCGGTCGGTAACGGCCTAAAATCGGTATTTTCGGCCGTTACCGATCGGTAAATAGGTGATAGGCATGTAGGGGGCATTATTTTACTGAATCGGTAAAATTACCGATTCGGTAATTTTACCGATTCGGTAAAATAAAAAAATCGGTAAATTTACCGATTCTGAGCCACCCATATGTAGGTGGGACTCTTCAGAGTCCCAGGAGCCTTACCGAATCAGTATTTTACCATCAAATCCAATTTGATGGTAAAATACCGATTCCGGTGTGCATGCACATGTGTGCATGCACACCTATGCCATGTGACAGGCAGACCTGCCCTTAGGGCATGTATGCCTGCCACATGGCACCGAGCCTGTTTTGGGGGTGCCAGAGGGTGTCAAAGTGACAACCCCTGCACCCTTGAGAAAATCGGTATTTACCGATTCGGTAAATACCGAATCGGTAATGCCCATTCATTCCTATGGGCTTCAAAGCCCATAGGAATGAATGGGCATTACCGATTCGGTATTTACCGAATCGGTAAATACCGAATTCATCAAATTCGGTATTCCAGCACATCTGGAATACCTACATGTCGAGCCCATAGATTTACCGATTTTAAATTACCGAATCGGTAAAATTCGGTAATTTAAAATCGGTAATTCTATTTCACCTACATCTGGCCCTAGGTTATGTAATTGGCATTGCATGTGTGCTTACTTTACTGAACTTGTGCAAGAGAATTTCATCACCGAATGGTACGGATTATCGGTATAAGAAGCTGTCAGCAATGAGAGGAAGTCGAAGAAAGAACTTACATGAAGGTTGAAGAAATGAAAAGTGATCTCTGCAACACCTTGAAGGATTTGGGAGAATTCAAGGATAAGAATCAGAAATTACTCATCAGGTGGGTGTTTGTGAGAACTGTTTTCCTTGTTTTCATTTTAAATGCAGTAGAAACTGGGCTTATGCTAACATCACCTGTGTTTACACTGTCCTCCATTTTGAATCCTTATTGTAGTATACCACGTGATGACTAGCATAGCTCTTTCTTATCCGAAATAAAGAAGTGCAAGTTAATCTAACAACCAAAGACCTTTCTAAGAGACTTTTCCAAGCACTGTGCTAAATCAAGGACATTCTAACTGTTACAGGTTATTGGGATACAATGTATCAACTAGTATGCTTGAACAACTTGTGGGAACAATCAAATCCCATGTAATGCTACTATGAAAGAGTCCTCAAATGTATTCCGTAGTAAAATGTTTCCTCTTGCTTGTTCCTTATTAGTGCATATCCTGAGAACCATGCACTTGTATAGAAATGTTTGAATGTCTTTGTCTAAAGTTCTATAAGATGTGGATTTCTCTGTATCTTGGAACCCCCAATTCCCCATCTTCAGAAGTCAAATCTATGTCGGATTTCATGAAGAATCATGGCACATTTCATGTATCTTGCCTATTGACTCCATATATAAAATGTCAAACTATAACCGGTGTCTATCATTCCTATAAGAATATCTCAGTATTAGTTATTGAACTTGTTAAGACCTGGTCTCCTTGGTGTGGCTTTCCCTGACGTTTATGCCTTCAGGCCTCCTGTTTTGCTGACTTCGTTTTTGCTGGGTTTAGAATTTTAAGGAACTTACCAGTGCTAAAGTGTAGGTGCACTCTGCTTAAACATTGTAACACTGGCTTATCTACAATTGTCATATTTAATTTACCTATATGTTCCTAGTAAAGTGCACTAAATATGCCCAGGGCCTGTAAATTAAATGCTACTGGAGTCAAGCTATCCTGGTTACTAGGATGCTTGTTTCCAGTCCTGGGAGGACCTGGCCTGGCAGTTTGGGCTGGACGGTTCCCATTGGGCACAGGGTCAAGACTGAGAGAATATGGCTGTGTTCAAACTGGAATGGTATGGTAAGCAAAAAAACGATGGATTTAGGCCCAGATCTCTGTATTGGAGTGAATGTATGACATTGTTCTGCATTCTGTCCATCAATTGTTGTTTTTGCATTTGTCACCCCAAGTGGGACGGGTATGCCTAGGTGTGGGTCCCGTGCTCTCCATGCCACTGGAGTCAAGCTATCCTGGCTGAAGAGGGGTGAAACCCCGAAACCGGTACTAGGATGCTTATTTCCAGTCCAAGGAGGATCTGGACTGGCAGTTTGGGCTGGACTGTTCCCATTGGACACAGGGTCAAGACTGATTTGCATGTGGCTGGGTTCTAAATGGAATGGCAAAGTGAGCAAACAAAGAATGGATTTAGGCCCAGATCTCTGTACTGGGGTGAATATATAACATTGTTCTGCATTCTGTCTATCAATTGTTGTTTTTGCACTAGTGTGCCTGCAGCACCAGTTGAAATTCCCACGTGAGTAGCCCTTCAATATGTCTCAGTGCGGCCATTGCAGAGCCTGTGTGTGCAGTTTTAAGCTATGCCACTGGATTCAAGTTAGTCTTGATGATGAGGGGTAATACTCCGAAATGGGTCCCAGTTTCGTGTAGTTATGGGCATAATCATCAGAGACTCACAGGACACCAACGGAGGTTAGATACTTTCTTTATTTATTTCTCCTTCACTGCGTGTCTCAGCACGTCTGTCCTCGTCCTCGGTCTGCCGTCGTCTGTCCACTTCCTGTCCCCTACAGGATGTCGTGTCCAGTGACCTGGTCACTGCCCTGTGACCCACAGGGTCCTAGTGCCCTACGTCAGTGGTCACTACATCTCACCCCTTGTCACAAACAGAACGTCTTTGTCACATGCGCAAATTCATGGTACATTATCCACATAGTGATGGGGAAAGAAAAGAAAAAACAAAACGAGATAGAGAGAGAGAGAGAGAGAGAGTGAGAGAGAGAGACAGAGATATTCTCTACATTTCTTCGACTAATCTTCTTGGCTTCTTGCACACTCTTCTTGGTCTTTGTTCTCTATTCAGTTCTTGTCCTCCGTTTTCCACTTTCAGTGATATTG
This sequence comes from Lissotriton vulgaris, assembly GCF_964263255.1. NCBI lineage: Eukaryota > Metazoa > Chordata > Amphibia > Caudata > Salamandridae > Lissotriton > Lissotriton vulgaris. Next base: position 269,575,931 of record NC_141689.1, on the reverse strand, counting down.
TCTCTCTGCTAGTTCCTTGCTCTCTTTCTTCCACCTTTGGTGATGTTGTCACTGGTTCTTCCTCTTCCACTTTGAGCTCCTTGAAGTAGGAACTGTTTCTTGTTATTCTTTGATGTTCTGATGCTGCGGTCACCATTGACCCTTTTACGTCGGTCACAACCAGCGGATCTTTTGAAAATGGACTATCTGACTTCCTTTGTTGTTTCTGTCTCACTACCACCAGATCTCCTTCATTTAGCTGGTGTTCAGATGCATTTCTCCTTTTGTCAGCATATTCTTTCATTTTTTTCTTTGCTTGGTGATCTCTTTCTGCAATGTCGCTTCTATTCGTGCTTGCTGTTGCGTCTATTTGAGGCAGCCTTGTTTTGCTTGATCTTCCCAGCACCAGCTCCGCTGGGCATCTACCAGTGGAGCTGTGAGGGGTGTTTCTATAGTCTCTCAGCACTTGACAAAGTGCTTGTCCGATTGATATCTGTGTCAATTTTGCTCGCTGGATGGCTTTCTTGATAGTCCCCATGAATCTTCTACTTGGGGATCAAGCATCGGAAAATAACTCCCCTGTGGCCTGTGGCCACAGGGGAGTTATTTTCCGATGCTTGATCCCCAAGTATTCCATGAATCATAATTTTCCGATGCTTGATCCCCAAGTATTCCATGAATCTACGGAATTCCTCTCCAGAAAATGGAGGGCCATTGTCTGTTTTTAATGTTTGTGGTGAGCCCCAGGCGGCAAATATGTCATCTAGCACAGGTAATGTGGCACTTGCTGATGTCGACGATACTTCTCTCACTATTGGAAACCTTGAAAATTCGTCGATGACCACTAGCAGGTATTTTCCAGTCTCCAATGGTCCATAGAAGTCTGCTGCCAACTCGGTCCATACTGCTGGTGGCAGTTCTGACATTTTCAATGGTGCAGGCTTGTCAGGTGGTCCTGTTACTTGACAGATATGACAGTGCGATACCTCTTCTTCCACCATGTTGTCCAGTCCTGGGAACCATACTTTTTCTCTCAACATCTTCTTTGTCGCTACAATGCCTCGATGCGATTCGTGAGCTAGCTCAACTGTTCTCTTTCTCAGGCGATGTGGTATTACAATTCTTGAGCCTCTCATCAGAACTCCGTTTTCTGTTTCAGACAGCTCTTCACTTATCTTTTTGAAGGCTAGTAGTTCTTCTTTTATGACTCCTTCTTCTGTAGGGATGTTACTGTTAATGTGTCTCCATCTCTGCTGCCGCACTACTGTTCCGATTGCCTTCATTGTCGGATCTCTTTTTGTTTCTTGCTCTAGTTCTGCACTTGTTATTGATGCTGGAGTGTTCTGTCTTCGGATGAAGTTTAGATATTCTTCTGCCATGGTGGTGCCACCTTTGTGATGGGGAAGCGGGTGTCGTGACATGTAATCCACTGGGTTTTGGTCTTTCCCAGGCTTGTGGACAATCTTGAAATTGTAGTCCATCAGTCTGATCCCCCATCTTTCAATTTTTGGTGGTATTTTGGCGTTCGGGTTTCCGTAGATGATCACTAGTGCTTGGTGGTCGGTTACTATCGTGAATGGCTTTCCATATATGAACATGTGATAATGCTCACATGCCCATACTACTGCCAAACTCTCCTTTTCTGGTTGAGAGTATGGTCTCTCAATGTCCGACAGACTCTTGCTTCCGTATGCTACTATCTGTCGAGGTGAGTCTTTTCCAGGCTTGTGTTGCGCTAGTATTGCGCCAAGACCTACCGGGCTGGCGTCTACTGTCAATTCGGTGCATAGGCTCGGGTCAAAATATGCCAGGTGGTCTACTGCCGTTACTGACGCCCTTATTTCTTCAAACACCTTTTCGGCATTCTGTGGTCCATTCGAATGTTTGGCCCTGCTTCGTTAGTTCTCGCAGTGGGGTGCTCACCGTCGTGAAGTCCTTTATGTATCACGCACAATAGCTGGCAAGGCCGAGGAATGAGCGCACTTCGGCGACATCTTTTGGTTCTTTTGCCTTTTCAAGGGTGTCTACTTTACTGCGATCTGGTCTCATCCCTCTCTTCAAAAAGATGTGTCTGAAGAACACTAGTTCTTCTCTTCCCAGTTCACATTTCTTCTCGTTTACTGTTAGGCCCACCTCTACTAGCTGTGAACATACTTCCCTCAACGCCTTATCGTGTTCTTCATCTGATTTCCCAAAGACCAGGATATCATCACTGTAGTTCAAACTGTTTTTGATTGGTCTAATGATCTGCCTGATCGTTTCCTGGAAAATCTCCGCTGCTGACGATATTCTAAAGCTTAATCTTTTGTAGCGAAATAGGCCTAGGTGTGTTGAGAAGGTCGTTATGTATCTGGATTGCTGGTCCAGCTCCAGTTGGTGGTATGCCTTGCATAGGTCTAGCTTGGAGAATTTTCTCATTCCCGTCAGGCAACTTATCATGTCATCTAGATGCGGCCCCGGATGTCGTTCTCGTTCAATCGCTGTGTTGGGGATTCTCATGTCACACATATTCTAATTTGTGCGGTGTCCTTTTTTGGTGCAGCCACTATTGGAAAACACCCATGGCGTTGGCCCTTCGGCTGGCTCAATGATGTCCTGTTCTAGTAGTGCCTTTATTTCTTCCTCCACCTGAGGTTGTTGATGGATGGGTACCCTTCGGTGATGCTGGGCGACTGGTCTGACTGATTCATTTATGTGCAGAGTTATTTGCCGTCCTTTCAGCTTTCCAAGTCCTTTCGTTAACTTTGGGTACTCTTGTAATATGTTTTCTTTGTCCGACACATGATACATCATCTTTAGTAGGCCCATGATTTTCGCTGTTACATTGCTTAATAGACATGGTGCGGGAATGTCTCCTCGTAGCACATGTATTTCTTCTGTGACAGTCTTGCCCTTGTGTGTCATGGTGTCCGTGAATGTTCCCATGTTTGTTACTGGATTTTGTGCACCCCAGGTAAACACTCTTATATTTGATGGTTGTAGCAGTGGTTTCCTCTTCATTTTATCATATTCTGTGGCACACATAATGTTACACATGGCCCCACTGTCCAGCACAAATTCTGTTTGGTGAGGTCCTAAATCGATGGTCACCCAGTCCGTCTTCTTTATTGATTTCCTATCCACTAGTTTGATGTGCTCTTCCTCATACCCTTCGTCCGTGGACATGAGGTATAGGCGTTCCACCTTCCCTGCTGTTTTTTCTTCTTCTTCTTCTTCTCCCGACTCCAACGACGAGCTTCTGGTAGTCGCTTCCATGTGCCGTACGTGTCTGTTTGTTGTTGTCCTTGGTCTCCCTGGTCTTCCTCGTTCATTTTTGAATTGCATTCCTTGGCACATGGTGGCAAAATGGTTGCTTCTGTTGCATTTTCTGCATGTTTGACCGAATGCTGGGCATGTTCCTCGGTGTGGAAACTCCAGACCGCATCTGTAGCATTGGGACCCTTGTTTCTTTGTCGCTTGTTCCTTTGATCCTCTCTTCCAATTCCCAGTTCTGCTTGTGTCCGTCATTCTGTGGACTTGCTCTTTTCTTCGGTCCATCTGTCTTGCGTGTACCATTGCCCTTGCTTCCGCTCTCGCTAGATCTAGAATCTTTTCTAGAGTGATAGGTTCTTTTAGTAGTCTTGTGCGAAATTCTGTGTCGCGACAGCCTTCTATCAGTCTTAGGCGAATGGCCTGTTCATTGTCATATTTTTCGAATTCGCATTGGGCCACTAGCTTTCTCAGCCTTGTTGCAAAATCGTCCATTGACTCTTCCGCTGTTGAAATGCTATGTTGAAGCTATATCTTTCAAAGTCGACGTTTCTTTGGGGGTCGAACTTGGTTGTTAGGCATTTTATTCGTTTTTCGTATGTTTCTGTTTCGCTCTTTGGCAGTGTTATCAGGAGGTCATCCACCTCACCCCCCACTAGATTTAGGAATAGTCCTAGTTTCTTTCCTTCTACTACATCTGTCGCCTCCATGTATTGCTCAAACTTCACAATCCACTTTTCCCATCTTATTCCCACTTGTGGCTCTGATACACTGAAAGGCATTGGTCTGCGATATTGTGCACTTTGCTTTGTTTCAGGCATTTTGCTTTCTTTTATTTTGTTGCCTTTGTATTTATTTTATTTCTGATCTTTTTGTTACTTTCTTCTTGTTTCTTCTTATTTTATCTTTTATTGCTAGTTATTTCTTGTTGTGGGAGTATTTCTCCTTGTTTTCTGCCCCTTTATTCTTCTCTTTTCTTTCTTTTCTGCTTCTTTTCGTTTTGCCTGCCCTTCTAATGGCTGTCCTGTGTCTTCTCTTGTTGTTTTCTATTTTGTCAAGTTAAGATGGCCGCCCGTGTTCCCGCGAGATTTCACGATCGAAATCTCGCTTTTCCTGACTTTAAGATGCCCGCCGCGTTGTTACTGCTTTCCTATTGGCTTTCCTGCCTGATCTTAAGATGTCCGCAAAGATTTGCCCCCTCTCGCGAGACTTCGCGCTTAAGTTTTCGAGCGCGATCGCCTCGCGCTTCTGTTCGGTACTGGCGCTGCTCCTGGGCACTTCTTACCCCGCTTTGTTGAATCTTGTAGGACGCTGATCGGGGTGGGCTCCCGTGTAGCTCCTTGCGTCTCCGTTTAGCTTCCTCGATGTTTTTCATGCACGACGGATATCCCACCTTCGTCGCCAGATGTCGTGTAGTTATGGGCATAATCATCAGAGACTCACAGGACACCAACGGAGGTTAGATACTTTCTTTCTTTGTTTCTCTGTCACTGCGTGTCTCAGCACGTCTGTCCTCGTCCTCGGTCTGCCGTCGTCTGTCCACTTCCTGTCCCCTACAGGATGTCGTGTCCAGTGACCTGGTCACTGCCCTGTGACCCACAGGGTCCTAGTGCCCTACGTCAGTGGTCACTACACCCAGTATGTTTGTTTTCCGGTCCAGAGAGGACTAGGCATGGCAGTTCGGGCTGGCCTGTTCCCATGGGGAGCAGAGTCAAGACTGATTTGCATATGGCTGGGTCCAAATTGGGGTGGTATGGTGAGCAAAAAAACAATGGATATAACCCAGATCTGTAACTGGGGTGAATGTTTGACAATGTTCATCATTCCATTCATCATCTTTTTTTGTTGCTATAGTCACCCGTAGTGGGATGGGGATGCCCAGACATGGGTCCAATGCTCGGTATGCAACTGGATTAAAGCAAGCCAGGCTGATGAGTAGTGTCACCTGGAAACCAGTCTCAGGATGCTTAGTTTCCTGTCCAGGGAGGACTTGGCCTGGCACTTCGGGCTGGACTTTTTCCATGGGGAGCAGGTTCAAGGCTGATTTGCATATGGCTGTCACAAACTGGGGTGGCATGGTAAGCACATAAACCATGTTATTGAACCCAGATCTGTGACTGGGGTGAAGTTTGACAATGTTCTGCATTCCATCCATCATCCTTTTGTGTTGCTGCATTTTTAAGCTACAATTTCGACCTGACAAGTTAACCCTCTTGCCAGGCCCAAACATTCTTTATAATACATATAAGCAACCACTAAGGTAGGCCCTGTACAGCCCACAGGCAGGGTGCTGTGCATTAAGAAGTTAGGATATGCATTTTTAGGTTTTAAATGCCATAGTAGTGAAAACCTCTTGAATCCACTTTTCACTACTGCAAGGCCTATTCCTACCATAGGATAACATTTGGATTACTTTATTAAACTTTATAAGTTTAATTTCCAATTGGGAAGACATTGGACCCCCAGGTTTGGTGTCTCTGGAAATACAATTTAAAATCACAACTCATGGTGAAGTCGAATTTTAAGTCAATTGTAATTCTGAAAACGGCACTTTTAGAAAGTGGGAATTTTCTTGCATTTTCTTACTTTAGCATTTGGGGTCTTCTGCCTGTCTGATTACATGTCTGGGTTGGGTGACAACTGGCCTTTGTGTATTACCTCTATACAATCACACAAAGGGAGCGTATGTGTGACTTGATCGGCAAGTCACACTTGATGGGCGATCCTTGGCAGGATTGTAGGGAGAAGCTGGAAAAGCCTCATACTTACACCTGAATAGGCTGTGTCTGTCGCCACACAAAGGGCTACATAACCCCCTGTAGTGAGTCTGGAGCCAGGGCAGGAAGGGTAGGGACTCTGCACTCCAAAGGCCTCTCTATAAAGTCTCCCTCACTTCAAAGGCACAACTGGGTATAAATACCAGACCTCAGACAGCACCACTTCAGTACATTTCTGGACCTATGGATATTTTGCCAGGGAGAAGGACTGCTGAAAGGACTGCCACTCAGCTGGACTGCTACTTTGCTGGCCTCCTGCTCTGCTGTGCTGACCTTCTGCCCTCCTTGCCTTGGTGAGAAGGACTGGATCCACATCTCTTGAACCCAGAACCCAGAGTTTGACTCCAAGGGCTTGCTGGCTTGCTCAGGGATATTAAAGACTTTCAACCACCACGCTACCTTACCTAGCCTCTGCCATCTGTGAGTCTTGCCCAGCCAAGTGGTGCTAACCCAGTCCTAGGCCATCGACAGTGATGCCTAGTCACTGCTGCGAGAATCAAGTGCATTGCTGATGAAACAGTCATCGACCACATCTCCAACACATCTCTGAATATGCGCGGCTAGGAGCCAACACATCGCCTGTATCCTGTGGATCGTTGATGATGCATCGCCTCCTCTGCACCTCGCATCTCGTCTTTGACGACAGCGTTGATGCAAAATAGTTACTTTGCAGCTGACCAAGTCTGGTCCCTGTATCTGACCCGCACCCCATTGTGGTCAGCCCAAAAAGTGGGATTTGACCTGGTCCAGATGGACCACATAACCCCGGTTGGTGCTTTATGCTTTTAAGCACTGCATTTAAGTTTATCCTTTAAAAATTCATTAATCTGGTTATTCTTATTGGATTTTTGTCGTTTTGGTCTTGTTATGTTCATTAAATTAAGTTCTATTTTGCTAACCATGAGTGATATGTCTTTGTGTGGAGTTGTCACTGTTTTACTCCTTGACGTGTTGCACAAATACTGTACACATTGCCTCTTAAGTTAAGCCTGACTGCTCTGTGCCATGCTGCCAGTGGATGTGCAAAGGTTAATTTCCGGTGTGTTTGTGACCTACCATGACTAGGATGGTGGTTCCTGCTTGGACAGGGTGTATACCTCTGCGAACCAGAAATCCAATTTCTAACTCTAGTGACCAGCGGTAAGGATAGGACTTGTGTTTTTGCAGTGCCATACTGTTCTGGGTGTACACTACTGATTCACATCTAAGACCAATTTGAGTCAATTCACGCCTTCTTGCTTTTGCCAATTTCATTTTTACTCTACCTGGCTGTTGTTTCTGTGATCCCTACCTGCAAAAATAGAGTTAGAGCTGGTCAACTTGGAGATCTACAGTGTGGTACAGCTCAAGGAGGTTTGCCAGGACAGAGGGTTGCCTGCTAAGAGGAGCACTAAAAAAACAGAGCTCCAAAAGGCCTTGAGTGCATGGGCAGGTGTCCACCAGACTCCTGCAGATGAGAAGGAGGAGTTGGATCATGAGGGAGAACTGGATGGTGAGGAGGAGTTGGACCAGGAACCAAAGGATGGTCTTGGATTGTGACCTGTTGACCTGTTGTGGAAGGGGGTAACATCCACCCAGGATTAGAGATCCCTCCCTGTGCAGGGAGCAGCATTTCCTCCAAAGGCCCGTTCCCAGAGGAGCTGGAGGGCAGAAGGGAGGAAAGGAAGCTTGGCCAAATTAAAGTTGGAAAAGGAGAAGGCTGAGAGACCGTTAAAGGAAAATAAATTAGCCATGGGGGAAAGAAGGGTGGCCCATGTGTTAATTCTTAATGGAATGGACATCAGACCTAAGCAAGTGGAGTCCAGTGGTGGCAGCAGCACTTAAGTGCCTTCTGGAGAAAAGAGGGTCCAGACTTTGTGAAGGGAGATGATATAGGTAGATGGTGTGAGGCTTATGGGATTGCCCTGCAGATGCATGAGATCCCTTAAAGGGATTTGGGGGCTAGTCTGTGGAAACACATCCCTAGTGAGGGGAAGAGACAGCCTACTGGCCCTATATGCAGGTGACAGGATGAGGTATCCCCTGAACAGAAAATACGGCTTGACTCCAGAGACTGCTACTCTGATGGACTCCAGCTTTGCTGTGCTGACCTGTTGGCGCCTGCCCTCCTGTCTGGGTGAGAAGGACTGGACCTGCATCACTTGACCCCAGAATCCAGACTTAAAAGACTAGTTGGCTGGCCTCCTTATCTGAAGTCTCAGGGACATAACAGGCTTCCAACCCCTGCACCTGGACTCTGCCGTCTGTGAGTTCATGCCATGTCTGAACTGGGGTGGCAGAGTGGGCTAAAGAACAGTGATGGATTAAACCCAGATCTTTTGACTGGGTTTGAGTGTTTGATTGATTCAGATGCTCCGTCCATCACCACCCCCTTTTGTACCGTCTGTGAGTTCAGGGCTCGCTTTAGCGCTGTGGTGCCCAGTGTGATAATGTTTGTTGGCGCCCCCCAGTGACCACCTCCACCATGGATTCCCTCATTACCACCTTTTAAAAGTGCCTCCTCAAGTCTCCATAACCAGTCTGTCCCAGAAGCATTTAATTAGTTACATAGTGTCATTCATAACATTGGAGGGTGTCAAAGCACTTTGCATCGCATATACATTACACAGACAACGTCATCCATACTGGGAAGTAGTACAGTTTAAGAGTGCTTGGTCTGGAGAAGCATAAACTCAGAATTCAAAAAAGAACATCATAATTTGGGGTTCTCTTTAATAATAAGAATCCCATATGAACCCCTTTTGCAAAATTAATCTATGCTCTGATCTATACTTTATAGAGTGATTGCAGTTCTTTAATGACAGTTAATAATTCACTGTTCTATATTAGGATTTTAACATTTAAACTGCAAGTAACAAAAGAATGTCTCTTACAAAAGCAGTAACCCACTGACCTATTTACATTATATGCACTTTGTGATCTGCATGGTACTGTTGCAGGGATTCTGCTAATGCACAGAACTATGCGCAGGAAACCAGGACCTCTGTGTGTTGTGGTGTACCAAAAAACCCACCTCAGTGCCCAGAATCCCAATCCGACTAGCATTAGTGTCTTATTTGTTCTCCGTGCTACAGCGAAGCTACCAATGATTAGACAACCTAGAACATGTGACTTAGGAAATATTCAGGAATAGTGGGAATCAAGAACACTCTTTCGGTTTAACACTCATACTAATCCACAACGTGAGTAATCAGAGACACAGTATAGTTTAAAATGTTTATTTTAACTAACGTGCTTTAAGATGCAGTGCTTTCGCCAATACTAACAAACAAGCACATAAGAATATTACGATCAACATTGTTACAATTCCATAAAACAAAAAGGGGAAATCATATTATAAATGACAGTGGAAACAGGGTTATAGTGCAGTTACCACCCTCCCCATGCTAGGAGCTAGTTTTAATTTATGAGAAGACCTCTAGGCTTTGACGGGGCCACCATACCTCCAAGATCAGATGGATTGAATCACATCCCACAACATGAACATCTCCTTGATGTTAGAAAGGTTTTCTCCAAGCCGCCTCATGCATGCAATGCAAAATTAAAAGCACCTGAGTTTGAGCTTGAGCAGCTGCATTTTCTGTTATGTCTAATGTGCGTGGGACTGATGAACATGAATTAACAGCATACATTGTTATTCGACCTTGAACACGCTGTGCAGCATAGATTTGTGAAAAACAGACCGTTCTCATGTGAAAGAGCACAAGCAGGTTGTTTACGAGAGCCATATGGTGTTGTGTGCAAAAGCGGCAAGAGCAGCAATTGGTGTTTAAGCATATACCTCCCTTACATAGCAATGTCTGCAGTTGACCCCGTACCCTCACCACAGTACACATTCTTTGCAGCAGGCATCTTAATCCTCTCACTGGGTATTAACCTCAACTAGACAAAACTCCGATCTCTCTCCAGGAATAACATTAAACACTGGAGTTATCTTGACATTTTTATTGTTGCCTGGAAATTTGTGGAGGCAAGTTACAAGGCAGCAGATTATTTTTAAAACCAAAATAAACCTGAAAACACTGCGCCCACTGAAGTCAGCACTCAGTGCAGTGGCACCGGTCGCACTAACCTTTAGCCGGCCCTGTGTGAGTCTACCCTGTCAAGTGGTGTCACCCCATCCTGGACCTTTGGAAGCGGGCCTAAGGTGCTTGCCAGCGGAACTGATGCTTCTTCTTTGCTGCGAGGGCATCGCTGAGCAGAATTGACGCATCCTCTTGGCTGAGCAGCGCATCCCCAAGCAGAACCGATGCATCGCTGCTGCTGCGTGATTAGAGCCGTAGCAAGAGACTTGCATCGCTGCCACCTCGCTCATCATGGAACAGACGCATGATCTTTAGAATTGCCGCTGCACAAATCTTTTCTCTCTGCAAACTCCTCACACTCCTGGTCGACGACAGCCTCGACGATGATGGCGAAACACTGCATCGCAGCTTCACCACTCAACAGAACCAACTCGACACCCCGGCGGCGCCTCACATTATCTACACCAGACTTCGCATTGCAAGTCCCGTCGGCAGGATCCTCAACTACGTCGCAACTGGACCTCACACCGCAGCCATGCTGCGTCTCAGAACTGATGCTTTGCCTTTGCTGCACGACGCAACTTTGATGCGGAGCCACGCAACGCTCTGCAAACCAGGATTTAAGGTACTTTGTTCAGCGTGTCTAACTATGTCCTTGTAGTCAGACCGCTCTCCATCGTGGTTGCCCTGAACTTGTGACTTTGTCCCGGTCTGGCATGACCAGATATCAACGAATAGCACTTTGTGCTTTTTTTTTAAATTTTTTTTTTAAAACCTTTATTTGTAAACAAGGTGTACACAGCTATTCAGCCGAACATCCCGGAGGCACGGCAGCAGGATTACAGCACTTTGTGCTTTTGTTGCTATTTTCCACTACAAACTTTAAAAATCATTATCCCAGATCAACTAACTGGATGTTTGTCGTTTTGGTCTTGCTTTATTTATTAATCTCAACTCTATTTTTCTAAACTTGGTGTGGGAACTTTTTTGTGAGGTGTTTTTAATGCTAAATTGACCTGTGCCTAACCTTCTGGTAGCTTGCCACAAAACTTAACTAAGAGGCAAGGTTTAAAGTATTTATGCAGCACATTAACAGTAAACACATAAACACATAAACAGTAATAAAGGGAAAAAATAACACAAGAAAAATTCCAAATCAATTCAGAACAATATAGTACATTTGAGTAAATGATTTGACACCAACACAACAATAATCCAATCAGTAGAACCAGTGTTATGAATTTTCTAAGTTTCAAAGTTGAAAAATATAGCTGACCGTGGTGGAGCAGCAAGTCGTATATGAAAAGTGGATTGGGCCTGGTAGGTGCTTACCTTTGAGCTTAGAAGACATTTTGACAAAAAGATGCTTGAAAAGGTAAGGTTCAGGGGGCAAGGCTGCATCTAGTGTATGAGAAGGAGGAGGTGTCGTCGTCAGAGAGCCTCTGGACCAAGTTGCAGTGAAGATTTCTATTTTTGGACTTTATCTCTTTTTTTGGACGTCAAAAGTCTCCAGGAGGACAAGGCTGAAGAATGTAGCCAACAAGAGTTTCCTGGGGCCAGATGGTCTGAAGAACCGCTAAACATGATTTGCTGCTGAGGAGAAGAACATAGCAGGAGCGGCCATAAACTCAGGCAGACCGGAGATGCACGCTGGATGGACAGAGGGGCAGGTTGGTCCTGGTCTCCTCTCGGTTCACAGAGAGGTTTTTAGCCAAAATCTTCCAACTCCCAAGTTTAAGATTTTGGCTATCTGGGCACATTTAACGCCACAACCTAGGGTCCAGGACTGAAGGGACACCACAAGCAGGGTTAGGACTTGCTCAGGCTGGGTCCAGGTTCAAGATGGTTGGAGCCTTTTCTGTCCCTGTGGGGTTGAACAGGAAGCCAGCCAACAAGCCATTGGAGTCACTAGCAGTAATGAATCCAAGCAGAAGAGTAGGTCTCAAGCAGCAGGGCAGACCTCCGAGGGTCAAGGAAGCTTCAGGCAGCAGGGCAGTCCTCTGAATTAAAAAGCAGGACTCTGCAAGCAGGGCAGTCCTCTGAGAGTCCTCCACAGGTCCAGAAGTGAACGAGTGAGTGGGTCCGTGGGTCCTATTTTAATACCTGGTACCAGCTTTGAACTGGGAAAAGCTTCTGGAGTTTTCCTCAAAACAAATGGGTCTGAAATATCCTGCCTCCATGAGCTATTCCCAAGAAGTCTAGAGGCACAAAAGCCTAGTTTGACGCCCTTTGTATGTGTGCTCAGGCAGCTCCTTCCAAGTTTAAGTAGACGTGTACACAGCTCCGCCCCTCCCATCCAGTCAGGATGGCCCACCCTGCCAACACCCAGGCCCCCTTTGTTATACAGTCTGGAAGAAACACACAAAGGCCAACTGCAACTACATCTATGACCCAGACTACAGACTGCAGGCATCAAATAGTTAAGACAAAGAAATGCAGACTTTCAAAATTGTGACTTAAAATCCAACTTTACCATTAAAGAGGATTTTAAATGTTAATTCTTTAGAGACAAAACATTACATTTATACCTGTTTCCAAACAAAAGTTATCACTTACTGAAAGTAATTCAATGCTATTCTATAGGAGAGGTAGGCCTTGCAGTAGTGAAAAACGAATGTAAGAGTTTTTCACTACCAGGGCATGTAAAACTCAAAAGTACACGTCCAACTTTTAAAATACACTGCACCCTGCCATAATGGCTGCTTAGGGCGTATCGTAGAGGTGACTTATACGTTTTAAAAAGGAAGGTTTAGACTAGCAAAGGGTTTACTATGCCAAGTTGAATTGGTAGTTTAAAACTGCACACCGGGTGCAATGGCAGACCTGAGGCATTCTTTATAAGGCTACTTAAGTTGGTGGCACAATAAATACTGCAAACCTAAGAATAGCATTTAATTTACAGGCCTGGTGCCTCTTTACTAGGGACTTATGGGTAAATGAAATGTGCCAATTGGGTGTGAGCCAATGTTACCATGTTTAGAGCACAAGCACTTTAGCATTGGTTAGCAGTGGTAAAGTGAACAGAGTTCTAAGGCCACCAAAAACAAATTATAGCAAAACAGGCAGATGAAGATAGTCTTAGTTATGTCATTGGCTGGAAAGGGCTAGTAATGGGCTCAATCAACTATGTAAAATGTGCTATTTCTTATTGCAGAATTACCTTCACCAAGACTTCATCCAGTGGCTCCCTAGTGTCAAAGCATCTGCTTTGGACACAGTCTACTGCTTTACCCACTGAGCTCTACCTTCTCTTAGACTTTTCTTCAGTGGATTTCCTAACTAAGCCGAGATTAGGCCCAATCAATCTCTTGTACCTGATCTACACTTAACATTTAACTTTTTCCTGATCTCATGTAACCAGATACTCGCAGTTGGAGCTTTGATCACTAAAACTTTAAAAACTCATAACTCCGGTTCTATTGATTGGATTTAATTTTACTTTGGTCATTTTATCCTGCTTTCTAAATTTATTTCAGATTTTTCTTCACTTGTTTTACTGTTGTGTGCTGCATACATACTTTACACATTGCATCTCAGTTAAACTTTTATGCCAAGCTATTAGAGGATTAAACAAAGATGGATTTGGTGACTTTTGTGGTTCACCCTGACAAGGATTGCGGTGGTTGCTTGATGACAATTTCATTCATGTCAACCAATAACCCAATTTCTTAAGTACTGCATGTGGTAAATACAGAACCTAATAATTAGAAAATGAACTAAACATAAGAAAGGGCCAATTTTCATCCAGGTGTGGGATAATAAAACCCTAAAGAGCTGAACCATCCAGAGCAAAAGACGAATTGCCCTCAGGAGAATAGCAAAGCATGCCAACAACAACTCCTACCTCTGCAGAAGTGTGCAGGCGTTCATTCTGTTTGGGAAAAGTACCTTGAAATAAAACAAAAAGTGTCCATTGCCATCCTCTCATATTACTCAGTCATCACAAGTAGAAACCTGACAAATGATTTTATCATGGACCCAAGCCGTAATTCCTAGCCAAGGAGGGGGTAAGACACTATACTTGTCTAATATGCCATTTCATGCTCAAGAGGACACCAAAACAAACATCAACATGCTGTTGAGAACATTAAAAAGTGCCAACCCTTGAAATGTTAGGTACTTAAGGGTGTTGCTAAGTATAGGCATTGCTAACACATTGCAACTGGTGCTAGTTCTCTGCTCTATCTGAAGGTTTGGGAAGAAATAAATATGCCCATCCTCAACATGTCTGCAGTGGAAGACGTGATAGAAGGTCTTGAGGTCAGAGGAATCCAAGATAAAAAGCAAAAATGTTTCAAAGGAAGTACATGTGCTTGTTAAAAAGTTGATTTGACAGTATAATTCTGTGAAGAGTGACCAATGTAATTTGTTACACATTCACATTAATCCATGCATGCGCTGCGATAGGGACTAACAACATTCCAATGGTACAGTTAACATGTATTGGACAACAGCTTCTTCACTGCAGGATCATGGCATTGTGGTTTGTTCCAGGTCATGTAACACAGCAGTTTAGTATACATCACAAAGCAATTGCGTATTCTATTTCTTCAATGTAAATGTAGTCATTCATCATATACTTCTTCAAAAAAGATAGACCCAACACATGTTTTGTGACTTATGTCACTTTTTCAAGGCTGTAACAATATAAAGACAGAAAGAAATCACAGAAAGGAAAGAAGGCAAGTAAACGTCTTAAAAGCCATCTTTAGGATGATTAACTACATACGATGAAGCAAAATTCATTGGAACAAATGTATTCAAATTTGTGACAATACTAAAATAATGTTTCATTCTATGAACAACTCTCCGCCACAATCTTTGCAAGCTTGACAATAGCTAACACATCATATGGTCACTAGTGACAAATATGAGACATATAAAAAACATTTATACATAGATTAGCACACAAGGTTTTAGTTGCCAGTAAGAAGAAATAAAAATGTGTTCTTCCTATCTGAGATATATATTTCGGGCTCAAGTCACATTCTCCTAGTTCATGGCCGCAGGTAGTTCTGAAATTTGTGATAGAAATATATTTAGCAGGTTACACGGCTCGAGGAGGAGACATAAACACATTTATAGGCAAGACAATCTGTCAAGTTTACTCTATATGAAATAACATTTTATGAACAATTTACCTAATTTGTATAGCGAAGACAATATGGCATCAATATTATATGTAGGGTACTGCCCACCAGATCCTTGCATACTGTAATTGAAGACACAGAAATGCCCTTCCCATATATATTGTCAGGTTCCGCTGTGATGTACCCCCAGGATTGTACCGATGCTATAAAGGGGCCCACCTCTAGATCATCCCAAGTCTGACACTATTAGTACACAGACTGTTAAGGAGATCAAGCGGGGGAAAATAGAAGGTCCGGAGGGGAACTGCTGGGCTGCTGGAACCGGAAATCTGTAATATACAAAGCACGGAATAAGTGGTGTTGGGCTTACTAGATTGAACAACAACTAACCATGTTACTCTTTCCTCACCTGTATAATCATTCAGGAGTACTGGGATATAAGAGGTAAGGAAATGGATAACTCCTCATCCCCCAAGGTTACTGTAATGAGAAATAACAACCTCTTAGTAACTAGCTACCCCCACCACTTAGTATCTCTTCTTGGTATTGTTTAACAAGAAAATACACCTACCCCTGAAGGGATAAAGAATACCCAACGATCCTCTGGAAACCGAAGACCACCAATTCTATACCTCTAGACTCCTTAAGTATTGTTATTGTATGAAATAGCTTGTGCATTACTTCATGCACGACGTAGTGTCTTATAGGTGTACATAACTCTGTCACCTGGAGTGTCACTAATAGCGTTCAATACTTTCACAGATCCACAAAGTAAAGTTTTGTTCCCAACACTAATGAACCGCAATAGTCAGGAATATCAATCTGGTAAGTAGTCACTAATAGCGTTCAATACTTTCACAGATCCACAAAGTAATAATGTCAATAGGGTGCAGGGAAATGCACAGGGCACCGGAACCCTGAACCCAGAATGCACCACCTTGAACCAAGAAAAAAAAGAAGACCTGAAAACTGTTGGCGTACGATGTAGGCGCTTCCTAAGCCCCAGCCATTAATCCACTGGACTCCCGACTCTCACACCCTCGAAGCAAGCCCCACTCGTACCTGTAGCTAGGCGCTTCCTAAGCCTCCGCCAAAATATCCAAAGTGAAGCGTTCCCCCACTTGGGACCGTTCCATCCAGTAAATCCAGGTAGGCGCTTCCTTAGCCTCTTCCAAGTAATCCAACGTGATTTGGAAATCACCGATCCTCCAGACAAGTACAAACTCCGCAAGAACAAAATAATCGGCAGCGCGTTCTACCTGAATGCACGCTAAATGCTCTTTTCCCCGGCGCGACGCGTCACTACAGCGCGCTGCCCCAAGGATCATGGGATTTGTAGTTTCTAGTCCCTTGAGCGAGTATTTGGGCAGTCAGTGTCTACCAGCGGTCGGGGAAGCGTGACATATATATCACTTCCTTTGTAAATACATTATTCTAGTAAGAAGGAAAGAAAGAGAACCTTGCATACTGCATCTCATTGCACAGAAAGGCAAATACAGAGCGATCTACGTTCATGTCACAAAAAAACAAAAATTCTAGAACTTAATTACCTGTCAGCTGGAGACTAATTAACCCAATGTCCAGAACGATAGTAACCAGTCAAGTCAAGTATTTCTTTATTCGTTTTTTTATCTCATAAAAGCATTATCACAGATAAAAATCATTTTCAAAACTTTTAGATTAAAACGAAATACTACCAATAAATGCAGATATCTATACAACTATAATAAAGGAAGAACTTTCAGCCTTTGAGGCGGGTAAACTCGGGAACCACAGCGCGAATCCACACACCCGATACACCGTTGGAATCGTCAGGGTGTGTAGATGGTTATAGGCTATATAAATGAAAAAAGAAAACGTTATTTAAAAAATTTACAGTAGAAAAAAAGTCGTCCCTCCGAAGTAGCGCCGGCCGCGACTTGCGTGCTTACGTCAGGAGCGCGGGGAGGAGCGGCGTCCAGGAGCGCGACGAGGAGCGGCGGACAAGGCGCGGGGGAGGAGCAGTGACGTGAGGAGCAGCGGACAAGCCAGCGGCGGTGCGAGCAGCGGACAGGCGGGAGGAGCGGAGGCTGAGGTAAGGGGACCCATGTCGGGGCAGGCGGGGGACGAGCTGGGCGGGAGACGGGCTGTTCAGGGGCCCGGGCTGCAGGAGAAAAGGGAATGCAGGCGGGGGTCGGCGCAGGAGGGGGACGGGCCGGGCGGAGGCCCGGGCTGCTGGACAATGTCGGGGCAGGCGGGGGTCGGGGAAGCCTGTTGCTCCCGGACAAGGTCGGGACGGGCTGCTAGTTATTTATAAAACATACAATATTCAAAAAGGGGCTCTATTTACAATGTAATCTGCACTATGCCTCTTAGAAGAAGTTCAGCTATCTGCATGCAGCCTTAAGAAGTTACATCTATTTAGTTATTACTAACACATTAACATTGTAGAATATTCATGTTAAGTCCAATGGTTGTTTATAGATTAGGTCGTTGTCTAAAAATACATTTCAAGAATTTAACAATATGCTTTGATATCCACTCGTCATCCAAATGCTGTAAAGAAAGCAAGGCCGGATGGCATCTTCTAATGCCCATGAATCTTAATATCAGTATCAGCCAGATCTTTCTATGCTCAATATAATATTTGCAAAAAAATAGAGTATGAATCATTGCCTGAGCCGAAGTGTTGTCGCAGGGACATGGGAGATAATTCTAGTGCCCAATCATTTCTCTGCGGAAAGGCAACCAGACGGTGTAATACATTCAGCCTAAATCTGATCAAAAGAAATCTCTCAAAGGTGGAAAATTCATTAGTTAGGTAAGGCTGAATAGAAAAAGTGGTCTGAACAGCTATGGAATGTTGTACAGCAGGTTTAATAACCTCTTTAGCCATTCTCATTTCTTCTAGATGTGCTAGGCACATTATTTTTAGTGTCTTCCTTGAAAGAGAACGGATTGAGGATGTTACAAAGTAGTATTTTTCCAGCCCTAAAGCACTGAAAAAGCGTTTTATGTATAACAGCCAGCCAATTTTATGATAGCGAGCAAGGGACATGCAGTCTAAGGTGATCCCCTGAGTAAAAACATTTTTATCTAAAGACCAAATTCGATGCCACAGGAGGAGTGGTTGTATTTTAGCTAGATCTGATAAATACGGAACCCCCAATTCAATGTGGCATGAGAAAGTGGATGTGCTCCGTGGGACTTCTAGAAGGAACCTCAAAAAGGCATTTTCAACCAATTGTAAACTGTCCGTGTTTTCAAACCCCCATACACCTGCCCCATACAATGCGAGTGATCACATTTACCTATATATATCTGTAAGAGCTCTGGGGGAGGACTTTTACCCAATTTTTTAGAAAAACTTACAAGGGCCATAGTGGCTCTCGTAAGGTGGGATTTCCTAGACTCAATAGCTGGCTTCCAATTGAGTCTATGATCAATAGTAATACCCAAGTAAGGATACTGGTCTGTGGTGGCTAATTTCTCTTTTTCTAAATAGATATTCTTTAGCCTTTTTTTTCCCGGACCTGCTATCATAACAAAAGTTTTTTTAATGTTTATGCACAGATCCAGATTGCCCATAAATTGTGAATATCTATTTAACGCCTTCTGCAGTTCTAGGGGTGTTCGGGCGAGTATCACCACCTCATTGGCGTAGAGGAGCGCTGGAATCGGTCGGTTGCTTATTAAAGGAAGGTCCCGGCTCCCATTAATCATATCCCTCTCCAGCCCGTTGGTATAAAGTGTGTAGAGGAATGGGGCCAAGACACATCCTTGTCTGACTCCTCTCTCAACCCTGAACGAAGCGGTTAGCTCACCCTGTGCCCCGTATCTCACCCTAGCTGATGCGTTAGAATATAATTCACGCAGAAAGTTCACCAGTGGTTCTTCAACCCCCATTTCTGTTAAAACGGACCAAAGTTTAGAATGACCAACGCAGTTGAAGGCCGCTGATAGGTCTACGTATACCATATACATAGAACCAGCCTTCGCACTGACGTATTTGCCTAAAAGCATTGCCAAGTTTAGTGCTTGTTCAGTCGTCCCTAGGCCTTCCCGGAACCCGTATTGAAGGTCCGAGAGAATTGCGCCATCGTCCGCCCATTGCTGGAGGCGTTCAAGAATAACTCTGCCTGCCACTTTTCCCAACGAATCCAGCAATGAGATCGGGCGATAGCAGGAAACGTCCTGGCGTTCCCCCTTTTTAAAAATGGGGACCATGATTGATTTAGACCAAGAGTCCAAAAGCCCCACCTCACAAGATGTCCTGAGTACTCTGGTCACCAATGGAGCCCATAGATCCAAGTTTTCTTTAAATAGATCTATTGAAACTCCGTCGGGGCCAGGGGCCTTACCGTTCTTACTAGATTTCTAGTGCCCGAAGTACCTCTTCCATGGTAATGTCTAAGACAATTGGGTAGGGGATACAGGTTGGGCTGATGTCCTCCAATATTTTCTTGCCCTTTAGCAAAAATCTTTGAAAAATGCTCTATCCAAACTGTTTCAATTATAGCAACGTCAATGGTAGGTGTATCTTTATTATCAGTTAAATATGGAGATTTGACCACTGCCCAAAAAGCAGAACTATTTTTTTGTGTGCAACTCTTGTGTAGTTGATCTCATAAGGCCTGTTTTAGTTCCGATTTCCAATCCTTAATTGCAACATTATATTCCCTCCTAAGGATTATTATTTCTTGGGGGACCCTATTCTTTTTTTGAAGGGCTATTTTTAATTTGGAATGTGCAGCTCTGCATTTATGGTTGAACCACCCCCTTTTTTTTCATTGGGTATTTTTAGATTTTACAAAGAGCTCCTTGTTTATTGCATTAAGAATTGCCCTAAAATTACTTAATACTTCCTCGTCTGGGGTAGACAGATCTAAGCACTTAAGAACCGACGAGAATGCTCTATTTAGAACTATCCTAGTAATCTCTGGAGGATCAATTTTCTTCCACTTTAAGGAGAATCCATTAATTCTGTCCAGATGTAAGGTGTTTTGCTTTAGTGCGCTAACTATACCTTTCGTACTATGCTTATATGTTAATCGAAGTGTTATAATAAGCGCACAATGGTCGCTAAGTGCGTTTATATGTAGTGAAAAGTTTGTAGCACGGCTTTCAAGTGTGTTAGATATAAGAATGTAATCTATTGTACTCTGCCTCCCACTGCCGAGGAAAGTTGAGTCGTACAGCAATGAGGAAGCATTCTTTTTATTTGCAATTGCAAGATCCAAATCAAGGAGTATTTCACTTAAAGTGTTTCCAATATTGGAGTAGGAGAAATGGGCTATTAAGTCATCCTTTTCATCCATTTTCCCACAAATAATTGGGCTGGTATAATGGCAAAGATGCTGGCTAAAATCACCCCCCCCCCCAGATATTTGTAGCGCCTTTTACAGAACCCTTTATCAAGACCGACAGTTCAGAACACAACTGTCGCAGTACTATCAGTAACTCTACCTCTGGAAGATTGTTATAGAAATTTACCAGGTAGAGAGTATCCGCCTTGTTAAAACGAAGGGAAAGTATCTGGAAATTCGCCTCTAGTTTTATGGGGGTAACTTCCAAACCCCCTAAAATGTTGGAAATATAAATAATTAAATCCCCTTTAGGTCTGCCCGAGACTGCAGCTATAGCAGGAGAGAAATAGGTTTTATAACCTACAAGATGAATTTCAGTAGTAGTCCATGTCTCCTGGAGACATAATATTCCAAAATTTGAAATGAAATTCAACCAGATATTATTATCTACCTTAGACCGCAGTCCGGCTAAATTCCAGGAGAGTATCCTTATTAAGGAGTTATCTGAGCCTGGATTATTGCCCGGTGGCATGTTAACCACGTTCAATCGTGAAACCCAACTTAGATCCTGTTTCACAACTTTTTCCTTAGGAAGAGAGGCTAATATAATTTCTGTTGACCCGGTCTGCTTACTGGGTTTAATTCCCTCATTTGCTTTTATGGGTTCCAGTGAGTTAATCAGTCTGGGTAGAGGGCCGAACTTTGAAGGCAATGGGAAATCCAGATGTTTAGGTGAATAGTGGGTCCTAGATAACTGATTAGAACGTAAATCTATTCCCTCCATGCCAGAGAGCATGCTAAAACAATTGAAGGTGGGGATATTATAATTCAAGTCACCTCTATAAGAAATTCCGGATCTTGGAGGATTTGTTGTTAAAGACTGGGGATAGAAATAGCTGAGGTCATATGTTAGAATTTCCTCCCTGCCTCTCTCCGTATACCAGTCAACGATGTGGGTAGTAGCCCTATAGTCTCTAAAATTAATTATAATGACATCCCCCTTTATGTCCTTAGGTCAGCACCCAAGCCAGTCAAGTCTTCTTACGTAAAGAATTTCTCCATTAATGTTAGGAGGTAAGGGTCTATTATTCCTCAACCAATATACAACTTTATTTTTTAATTTGTGGTAACCTTCAGTTTTTCCAACCTCTAGTTTCGGGACCCCAGTTAGTACCACCACATAGGGTGCCGCCTCAGGAGGCAAGTCTATTTTTGGGAAGTTCACTCTTATCTTCTTCGGGCAAAGGTTTTTCTTGGCGGGAATAGTTTGTGAACTGTCTAGTTTGTTTATCACGCCACCCGCTCTTTCTCCCCTATCAGTTACAATAGACTTCTCTGTGGGGAGTGATGTCAAAATATTCTCTACGGGGACAAGAGAAGGAACCACAGTACTCAATGCATTTATTGATGTCGGCACTGGAGATATGGTGTGTATGGGCTGAGACTGTCTGTGAGTTAAAGATTCTCTCGATAGATCAGTGAACGTTGTAATCGCATTTTGTATAGACCCCAGTTGATCTGCCATTCTTTTTATTCTCTCAACGAGAGGTAGTACAAGAGATTTAACTAACTGCTCAATACCTCCCATAAGTTCCTTAGTATAATCAGGAGGCAGAGGAGGTTGTTCTAGCATGGTCTCACCTACAGCTAGTCCTGTATTCTGGGTAGGTCTTGGAAGTACTTTCAAAGTTTTTGCACTTCTACCATTTTGGTGATGATTCCCCCTTCGCTTTCTTTTCTTCGATAGCTGCCCTGGTCCATTAGTTTTAGTCGATAATTTCTTACTCAGGACCTTCTTGGTGGAAATTATAGATGAATCTTCCTCAGATGTGATTTCAACTAGCGAGTTTATATTTGCGTTATTTATGTGAGAATCCCTATTTAATTCAATTGGGTCAGTTATATCTTGTAGTTGTAAGGGAATGCTAGAGTCCCCGATTAGATCTTTCTGGGTGCTTTCAACTGGTGGTGAAATCGCTTGCTGAAAGGGACCCAAAGACGAACGTTTATTATGTAAAAGTTCTGAGGACAGACGCCGTTCTGTGAGAGCAATTTCACGTTCGAGTACTGAAGCGGCCCTCGTTATAAATTGGTCAAGCATCCCTCTAACCGACCCACCCATCAGCGATTTCTTGCCTTTACTTAGGCGCGAACTCATAGTTCTATGGGGGAAATATTGCAGTAGCTAACAGAAAGAGCAACTGGAACAAGAGTACTGAGTTAATGACAGTAAATAAATTGCAACACTGAATATTTCACAGAGAGGATGAAGATAATTCGATATAGAGTGTCACTCAAAAGATACTACAGGCTTACTATAAGTCCAATTTCTCTGTCGTTAGGGGGGTGGCCCAGCCCTGCCTCGTCCTGCCTCGGACGGCCACAGAAGGCCCACCCAGGCTTCGCCCAGCGCGTGCCCACGTGCGTCCCGTGATTCGTGGGTATGGGCGTGGCTAAGTAGGAGGAGGTGAGGCGGGAAGAGGCCCCAGGTGTGGCAGATGGAGAGCCGCGAAGACTGCTGGTCCTCGCAGTCCCGCTCCCACACGGTTTCTCTAAGCGTCAGCCCCAAAATCGGCAGCAGCTCCAGGTGGGTACAAGATACGTCTACAAATATCAGGCTGATTGTTCAAAAACAGTCCCAAAGTCTCCGACTGCAAGCGACTCCCGCAAAGCGGGGGCCGCGAGTCGTAATGTAGTGCTGGGAGGAGGGGGCGGGAAGAGGCCCCAGGTGCGGCAGATGGAGAGCCACGAAGACTGCTGGTCCTCGCAGTCCCGCTCCCACGCAGTTTCTCTAAGCGTCAGCCCCAAAATCGGCAGCAGCTCCAGGTGGGTACAAGATACTTCCACAAATACCAGGCTGATTGTTCAAAAACGGTCCCAAAGTCTCCGACTACGAGGTGGACACGATTTTCAAGTTTGCTTTACGGCTTCCTCATCAGTGTTAACTTAACTTCATGCAGAACGCACAGTACCGAGACATGTATACGGTTCAGTATCAGTGGACCACTACCAGGAAAACGATCGACCCACCCGTTGAACCTGCAGCGCTGAGGAACAAGCAAGTCCTGGCAACCCGGGATTTTGACCACACGGGAACTGATACGTTCGCCGTGTTTAACCAAGAATCAGCCTGCAAAAAAGACTTTTGAAATACGATTACGGTAGTTCAGACCGCCGTGGAGGACCTAATCAAGCCACACCTCATACCTCAGAACTTAGTCAACGGGCAAGATCTCAAACACCAGGTCTTGATACCCGAAACCCACGGGTCCTTGGCGTGGACTCACTACAAACATACCCGGTCTTGAGCGAAGCCGGGTCGGAATTATCACTGGCTTTGCGACCTTCATCTACACCTTTCCTTTCCGAAAGCCCTGAGGAGTCGCGGAAATCACATTCCGTTTGTGACGAAACACGTGTCGGCTGGTGTGCAAGAAATATTAAATGAAGAGTTTGTCACTCTAAAGGAACTGTGTTTTTCTTGGCAACTGTGTTACGAATATGTTGTGACTGTACAGTCTACAAACCCATGTTTGATTCTCATTGTAGTGTGCATAGGGCATGTTCTCAATGTCCAGAACGAATTTTGAAAACAACCATAATAAGGAAACTCATAATTCTCCCTTCCACATACTCATATCAGAAGTAGAAACAAAACAAATGTGACAATGTACAAATGATAAATGAAAGCCAAATTAATATATATGTGTTAACTATATTGTCGCCTCTCCTTTCTTTCACTTACATCTTCCCTGCTGCTCAACCAGGATGAGTGCTGATATGTGTGATGAGGTCATGGAATGCTTGGTTGCTTGGTTATGTGTGGAGTGCCATTTGGTGGATGCAGGCTGGGCAGCAGGGAGGCTGCTCCTGCTGGGGCTGCAATATATCTACTTACCATCTTATTCATCATCTGCTTGAATTGTAACTGGAACGTAATAAAGCACCATCTTGGAATCTACATTTTGACCACATCTGTACTTTTTTGTGCTACAACATTTTTACGACAATTTGAAAGGTAAACCTGCGTGTTTTGAAAGATGAACTTCTTTGGAAATGTTATGGAAATTTGAATTCTATTACAAAGGAAAATACTACTAGATAATCTAAATGTGAAAGAACTGTACTAATGGTATCTACTAAAGAAACTTATCCTGTAACGGCTTGTAACTTGAAGAAAAATAACTCTCTATTCAACCCCACCAGTGCACTTTTCTACCCGGACAGCCTGTTTAGAGTGTTTGACCTTTCTTACATCCTGGACATTGCCATTGGGAGTTTATGTGCATTTTTATTTATGCTGCGACCGACAAATCTTATACAAAGTCTGGTTAACCCTGCAACGGCATGAAGAGCTACATATCAAGAAACATGGAGTTTCAGTATACATTTCAGAAACATGAAATGGGAATCAGGAAACTCACGTCATGGATATTGTAAGTGCTCATGTTTAAAGTGGATATGGCTTTTGTCTCTATGCTGCCGTGTTAACCATTGGTTGTTACCTTAAGCGGCATTTGAACCAGCCGACACAATTGCCAGCGTGCGCACATCTTACTTTGTTCTGGCGTCGAGTTAAACTCCTGTGTGTGGTAGCGGTCTAGTGTTCCGTCCCCGGAACAGGAAGGGCCGGAACGGAAGCGGAAGGCGGCCATCTTGGGCATTGGCGCCGACCGCTGTACACAACGGTAACGGTTCCCGGCGCTCCGGGAATAAAGCGAGTTAATCACCCTAATTCCTGTGTCTGCGTGGTGATTTCCACATATTACAATGGCGACGAGGCATGGGCATTAGAACCCGCCCCCCCAGACACTGCGAAGAGGCACGGAAAGGCGCGACCGGCGAGGCAATCTCACAGCCGGCACCCGGAGCGTGGCAGAGGACCCGAGGAGCGCTGGAGAAAGGGACCGAAAGTCGCGCTGGCACTCCTGGAGGAAGCAAAGTACCAGGAGGTAGGCCTGCTATTCCCCAGTCATCACAGTGAGGCGTGGGTGGTGTCATTCTGCAGCAGAGCAGCATAAGGGCTCGAGCAGGGGGCACATAGCAGCAAGTGGAGTACCTCACCCCATGTTATGAAGAGGTGGTGCAAGGCAGCATAGAGAGCAGAAGCAGGGGGCACAAGGCGGACATTGGTGTACCTCGCCCCTTTGTGAAGCAGAGGTTGTGCCCGGCAAGCTGGCGGAGCGGCGAACAGGCGAAGGGGTGCCTGTCTCAACGAACCCTGCCAAGGAAGGCGATCTACAGTCTCAAACCGACCCCGCAGAGGTAAAAGGGGAAGATAGCGACGGTGATCGCGGCGAAGGGGACACGGCCGAACAGTCTACGCCGGGGAGCCCACCTAGTCGGGCTATCCCTGTCCCAGCGAACCAGAGAGGTGCTAGCAAGATGGCTGCCCAATCATCCTCCCTCACTCAATTGGTGCCATTCCTGGCCAAGAGTGGAGAACCTGAGATGCAATGGGAAGACTGGAAGAGGTATTTCCTTAACTACCTCGATGCATTAGAAGAGGAAGGAGACACTCCATTCTTCAGCAAGAGAAGAAAAAAGATACTGCTACATAACTTGGGCCCGGAAGGGATAAGGGTCAATGACACAATTGTCAAAGGCGCGAGAGATGCTACGGACACTGACGTCTTCAGCCACGCCATTGCGGACCTTGACGCACACTACAGGCCAGTCGTGTGCGTCGCGATAGACAGATACAACTTCTTTCAAAGGAAGCAGAAAAGCGGGGAGACGGTGGACGAGTATGTCGTAGCCTTACAAAAGCTAGCCCTCACGTGCAAGTTCGGCGTGCTACACGACGACCTAATCAGAGACCAGATCATCATGCACACGTCCAGCACCCACGTCCAAGAGAAACTGTGGGTAAATGGGGACGCCCCCTCAAAGAAATATGGGCGATGGTGAAGAATGCAGAATTGTCAAAACGATGTGCGCAAGCTGCCAGGAAGGAAGCAGGTGGGACGCAAACAGTATGCAAGATAATGACGCCGGTGAGAGGTGAGCGACCGAAGCAGAGGGACCAACAAAGGAATCAAGAGGGAAGACGACCCTCCCACACCAACCAGACGGACCAAAGGACGAATAAAGGGGGACGACCAAGCTGCTACAGGTGTGGTAGCACTGCACACCTGGGTAATGACAAAGCGTGCCCTGCGTTCAGGGCGAAATGCTCATATTGCAGTGTGTTCGGGCACTATGAGAAGGTATGCCGCCGGAAGCCCAAGGGGGCGATGGTCAGATATGTGGACCAAGAGCAACAAGTCAATGCAGAAGACCAAGAGGAAACGGAAGACCTGGAAGAGGTCCTCTACATTGATGTCCAGGTACTGGAAATGGATGGATCGGAAACGGACAAACCCAGACTGAACATGCACATCGGTGGGATACCCATGGAGATGATTGCGGACAGCGGAGCACCCATCTCCATCATACAGAGACGAGTATGGGAGGAAAAGTTCATATCCAAGATTGAGGAAAAACTACACCTGATGGATTTAAGACCCGTCACATACACAGGACAAAGAATTCCCATGTTGGGGTACTGCCCCCTCCTGTTCGAGTTCAGGGGCCGCCACGCAAATTGCAAGTTGTACATCGCGGAGAAAGGCCCTTCAGTACTGAGCTGGAAGGACCAAGGAGCGTTGGGAATACAACTCAACCCAGGAGGCATTGAAAAAATCCTACTAATGGACATGGAAGGGAAGGACGACGTGGAGTCATGGCGTAGGGCATACCCCAAAGTATTCAATGGACAAATAGGAGAACTGACAAAGTACAAGCACCTCATAAAGCTGAAGGAGGGAGCGAAACCCGTAGTTCACAAGGTGAGGAACATCCCGTTCCGATGCAGAGAGGCAGTGCAAATGGAACTGGACAGGCTGGAAAAAGAAGGAGTGATCAGAGCCATAGAGAGTGCTGAGTGGCTTTCACCTCTGGTGGTGGCCCAGAAGCCCAATGATAAAGTACGGCTTTGTGTCGATCTCAGGGAACTGAATAAAAACATTGTGATTGACAAATTTCCCCTGCCCCGCATAAACGAGATGCTGGCGAAGACGAAAGACATCAAGTGGTTCTCCACAGTGGACTTATCGTCAGCCTACCACTAAGTAAAACTACATCCATCTTGTAGCCACCTCACGTCTTTTATCACGCCCTTCGGCTGCTACAAATTTGTGAGAATGCCGTTTGGCCTAGCCTCAGCGGCTGCGGTCTTTCAGAAGATGATGCACAGACTACTGAATAACGTAGAAGATGTACAGTTCTTCCAAGACGACATCTAAGTAATGGGAAGAACCAAACAGGACCACAACGAGAAACTACACAAGGTGCTGCGTACATTGCAGGACAATGGTCTAACGGCGGAGTGGTCGAAGTGCAAATTTGGAGTGCAGTCCGTCACGTACTTAGGTCGCGAGGTGAGCGAAAAGGGGATTGAGCCGAAAAGGGCCAACATGAAAGCAATTCTGGATGCGCCAAATCCCAACAAGAAGGAGGATGTTCGGTCATTCCTGGGAATGGCCGAATACTACAGCAAGTTCATCCCCTACTTTGCCACAAAAACGCATCTCTTACGCCAGCTACTGAAGGAAAAGAACAAGTTCCTATGGAGCCAGGAGGAACAAAATGAATTTGACGCCCTTAAACGTGAGATGGGTGCGACCATCCCCCTGAAAGGATTCGACCCCAATGCGGAATCCATTCTCACAACGGATGCCAGTGACAGGGGCCTGGGAGCTGTTCTCATGCAGAGGTCAGACAAAGGTGAAACATCCACGGTCAGCTTTGCCTCCAGGTCACTCGCGCCCAACGAAGAAAAGTTTAGCGTCATAGAAAAAGAGATGCTGGCGGTGGTATGGGCAATGGAAAGATTTAGGCAGTATTTGTGGGGAGCGAAATTCCTCGTGAGAACGGACCACAAATCTTTGGTCAGAGTACTGACTTCCAGTGGTCATGATCATGCGAACCCAAGGATCGCAAAAATGACTCTGCGGTTACTGGATTTCGTGTATGAAGTGGAGCACATTCCGGGGCCGCAAAACAAAGTGGCGGACTTTCTCAGCAGAGCAGCGGCCATGGAGAAGGTGGACAACCAAGAGAAACCAAGATGGGAAGGATACGTGGTAGCCACCATCCAGAACACCGAGGGAGTTATCAGTGCCCAAGAATGGGAAGAAGCATACAAAGAAGACGTCGACTTGGAGGCCATCAAAGGATACGTGGTCCACGGGTGGCCAGAAAAGAGACACCTCAAGGAAGAACTTAGGAGGTACTGGGAAGTCAGAGATGAACTGTCACTGGCGGAGAACCCGACATTCCTCCTGGAAGGGGATAAGGTGATCCCACCGCAAGGCATACTGGATCATTTGATGACTTTATTGCACGAAGGGCATCAGGGCATCAGGGCATCACGAAGACCAAAGCTCTGGCCAGGCAAGCGTACTGGTGGCCGGCCATAGATGCTCAGATAGAACGGTATGTACGACAGTGTGAATCATGTGCCAAGGCAGACAAATCTCAGAGCATGTTGAGACCACCACTAGGAAAATTCCCGGTGCCTGATGGACCGTGGGAGATGGTATCTGTCGACATTATGGGCCCCATCCTCAACAGAGCGTGAACACAGAAGTATGCTGTAGTCCTCATCGACAAGTATTCCAAATGGCCAGAGGTAGAGATGATGGAGAATGTGGACACAGAGGCGGTGGTGAAATTCTTGCGCGCCACGTTCGTCAGAGAAGGAATTCCTAAGGTCATCACGTGCGATAATGGACCGTAATTCACCTCAGCTAAGTGGAAAGCCTTCACAGCCAGGAACGGAATAGAAGTTAAACATGCGCCCATCTACCATCCCGCAGGAAACAGTCAGGTGGAGCGTTTCAATCGAGTGATAATGGGCACCATTCAAGCAGCCATCAATGATGGGCTGGACTGGGAAAAGGAACTGGAGAAGATGATCTGGGCCTATCGGATTACCCTGGGAAGCACAGGTTACAGTCCATTCAAAGTGTTGAGAGGGAGAGAAGCTTTCACTAAGGACAACACAGCGTGGAGGAAACTAGTGGTGCAAAGTAAATGGTCACCTGCCGTGGTCAAAAGAAACCTAGAGAAGGCCCAACAAGTGTACACAGAACACTATAACAAGAAACGCAACGTTCAAGGAGTAGAACTGGAGAAGGGCGACTGGGTAAGAGTGAAGCTGGCTATCCTAAAGAAGAAAGGGGAAAGCAAATTTTCGCCACCCCTGCAAGTGCTGTAGCCCTACGCCAGGTCCGCCCTGCTCAGTGATGGGAAGGTGTGGTCACAGGACAGAATGGCCAAATGCAGCAAGATCCTAAAGTGGGGAGAGGAGACAGAGGAAGGAGCAGAGTACGTAGGAGATGAAAGCGAAGAAGAAGGTAGAGGAAGGCGTAACGAGGAAGTAGAAGAAGGAGTGCAGCAAGTGGAAGAAAGCAATGAAGAAGGTGTGAACGAAGGAGCGAGGGGCTGGTGCAAGGAAGAGCGTAGTGAGGACGTGATGGACAGAGAAGAGGAAGGTGCAGGAAGAAGATTGGACAGAATGGAACCGTAGGAAGATGGAGGAGTTGGAGTGATGAAAACCAGAGCTGGGAGAACAGTAAAGGTACCTGAGAAGTTCAAAGACTTTGACATGAACTGGAAGTAAGGACTAGAATGTTATTGTTTTGTTATTGCATGAAAGGGGGGAGATATGTGGTAGCGGTCTAGTGTTCCGTCCCCGGAACAGGAAGGGCCGGAACGGAAGCGGAAGGCGGCCATCTTGGGCATTGGCGCCGACCGCTGAATACAACGGTAACGGTTCCCGGCGATCCGGGAATAAAGCGAGTTAATCACCCTAATTCCTGTGTCTGCGTGGTGATTTCCACATATTACACTGTGAAGTCTCCTTCTGCTTCTTGAATCATGATGCTTCTTTCAGGGATTTCTTCCATGCAGCTTGGAGCTGTGGTAAATAAAATTACCGGGACTATTTTTCTATACATTAAATGACAATAAGAATAGCTCAATAAAATGAGAGGCAGAGTCCGTGGTATCTGAGTCATACTGGCTTTATTTAAGTGGCTCGAGACACTGGACATCGGGTTCCATCACCACTAAGGTTCAGGAAGGGATAATCAACATTTTATTAACATCACACATTATATATAGTAAAACTGTATAATGGGAATGAATACAGTAGGCGTAACAAGTGAAAAAGAGAGAAGAGATAAAAACACATGGGCGTAAAAGAAGGCGTGTACAGGGGCGTACACGGAGGTGTGT
The DNA here is from genome assembly GCF_964263255.1 of Lissotriton vulgaris. Lineage (NCBI taxonomy): Eukaryota > Metazoa > Chordata > Amphibia > Caudata > Salamandridae > Lissotriton > Lissotriton vulgaris. The sequence continues at coordinate 269,545,242 of NC_141689.1, read as the reverse complement.
GCTGGAAGCGTCACAGAAGTGTCATCGGTGGGTGGATGCATAGAGAAATTCTGCAGGGTCATCAGAAACCTTTACCCTGGATGCGTGCGCAACTGAGCATGACGTGTAACTGGGGAGAGCTGGGGGGCTTGACTTTAGCACTAGTAGAGGAGTCTGGTGTCTGGGATGTCAGAACGACCTGTACCTATAGCATATCTGGTATCTTATGTTTGGAGGATGTGTTGTCTGAAGTAATAAGTCTCTCGGGCAGAGGCCGTTCAATACTGAATGCTAGTGCGTGCATATGGTTCTTCATGCAATGCGCGGGGGCCATGGGCCTACCATGGTAACAGGTGCAGTAAATTACTTGCAAGGAGACAGGAAGGCCGGGCCCTTTGCTCTGCAGGCTGGAATATGTTTACCTATTTTACTGGACTGGAATGTGTTTTTGCGGAGGCTTGAACAGATAACTGTAGGCAAAATACTGTCTTGGCAGGCAGGCCAGGCCGAGCCGGGCACCGCTCGACTGAGCAAGAAGTAAGGTAGAGGTCAGGGATGCATACCTAAACTGCAGCTTTCAGAGACAGAAGAGACTCGGAGCCTCAATTAAGGGCCTGGCTCGACTGAGCCAGAAAAACGTGTGCTTCGCGTTATTTTAAACGTGTAACATGGAAATGTATTGGAAAAGCAGGCCTTGGTGCAGGATTAACGTTACATTCAGGGAAGGCCTAATAACTGACATGTCAATGTTAGACGGAAATGCAAATGCATCTTCGTGGCAGGCACGGAAAGGAAATTACATGACATACATGGGGCACGGGTGCATGGTTAGGGTGCGAGTGGGGGTCACACTGACTACCTAAAAATTTCTATTTCCTCATTCCCTCCTTGGCCCCTACTGCGCCCTTCAGGATATATCTATTTTCATGAGACCATCTATCTGTTCATATAACATCATTTGCTCGTCTTTCTTCATTCGGGAACGGGAACGTGAACTTGGACGGGGAATACAAGACGTGGCGCACAAGCCGCAAATCGCTGGCCCACATTGCAGACAGAGACAACAACTGAATACTATGAGCAGTATTATTCCTAGGAATGACAGTACTTTCCATCCCTAGGCGGATATCACACTCCAGAGCCAACCGGACCATGTCCAGGAGCCAGGATTCTGGTGTATCTGGTGAGCAATCTTATGGAGCCTTGTTATTGCTTTGTACACTGACGGTGCGTTATTAGGAATAAACACACAACAACTGGAGCCGATCACTCTACTAGCCCCGCCCCTATCGGCCAGGATGACGTCAAGGACAAGGCGGTTTTGAAGAACAACAAGTCTCATAGCAGACTGTTCTTCCGTTAAGTTACCTAGAGCAGAAGTAGTCTCATTCACTACTGCTTCCAAAGTTCTGGTTAATCTACGTATTAATTTACTATTCTGAATGGGGCCTATGAAGAAAAAGAATCCTTTATTGAAATCGGTATATTGCTCCAATGTTGTTTCAGTCTGATCGACAATAGGGGACTCGATCTCCCTCTTATGTCTTATATTTACAAGGTGTGAATTTCGATGATAATCGGATGGGGCTAGAAAAACAGGTGGTTATAGGAATGCAATATAACATGTTCCATCCCAATCTAAGGGCAGACGTACATAAGCTGTCTGACCACAAATAAAATAAGAATGGCGGGAAGCTTTGAAAGTAGACTTTCCTTTATCACTGAATTCAACCACAGTATTACAATCACTGTGTCCAAGATGTACTGAACCATTCTTTTTAACGCATAATTCGCCTGTTACTGGTAAAACTGTTATAAACGGTAAGTCCGAATTAGTCTCGGACTGGACGTTCAGAATCATGAGGTTAAGGGTAAAATTCCCTAATCCATACACTTCATTTTCTAGATCGGTCCCTGTCCTTTGGGGAAGGCCGTCCTTGTCTGGGAAACATGCTTTATTCATAACTGTATTCAGGTTCCCCCATATCCAATTGCCTTGGGAAACTTTGGACTCACTGTCTAAGGAGGACATTAAAGTAAACCATGCACCGCACGAACCATTATGTGTAAACGGATAGGGAAAGAGGGGCAGAGCTCCCTTGTATTTCTGATAAGGAGGGAGTCGGCCGCATACCCAGCAATTCGTGGCATTGCTGGTCTGATGAGAATGGTGTAACATAAGGATAAAAGTGTTGTTGCGCAGTGCTAGACGATAGGACAGTTCGTGTGGTGGCAGGTCACTGAAAGTGTGCTCTATGGTGTCATTGAAAGAAGAATGTACATGTGAGCCAAAAGGAGGAAAGAAAACATGTAACGTCCAGCTTATACATATGATCGTAATACTCAGAAAAAACATAAAAAGCAATGTAATGATGCATCTACTACGTAGATTTTTACAGTACTTCATTTTCTTGACTTTCTGTCTATCTCTCTCACTATTGGGGTCTATCTCATACATGTCAGAAAACTGTCTAACCGCTTCACCCGAGGGGGACTTAAACAATTAAACGCTGTCTGACTTACTAGACCTCAACTTCGTTTTATACTCCTGTTGCGGAGTTTTCTCTAACAAGGGGAGTTTAGAGTCTGTATCAGAAACGGGGCAGTCCTTGGGAAAAGTCTCTGGACACAGTCCATGAAAACGCTTGATGTGGCTGGAAAGGATCCAGCCTTTCCTTCCCTCGACTTTTACTGCGGTCCTCGTGGTCATCAACACCAGTTTCGGTTCCTTCCACCTGGGCTCCAGAGGGCTTGAACGGTCAAAATTTCTTATATGTACAAAGTCTCCCGGAACGATTTCATGCGGTTTCACTTGGGTGTTGTCCGGGAAACCGCGACCTGTGAACGACAAGAGAGTAGTGCAGACATCAAGGAAGCCAGATAATCTGTCAGCATATTACTGTCAACATCTGTGATCTTACGCGGTATAGGCGTCCCCCACATGTTCGGTGGTCTTCCAAAGACCACTTCGTACGGGGATAGCCCTGTTCTGGAATGAGCTACCATACGCATGTAAAAGAGGGCAACCGGCAAGGCTACCATCCAATCTACACCTTTTTCTGCACAGACTTTCGCTAACCGTGTTTTCAGGGTCTGATTATGTCTCTCAACGAGACCAGCTGCTTCGGGGTGTCGTACACAGTGGAATTTCCACTGGTATCCTAACAGGAGTGATACCTGTTTCATGAGTTCTAAACATGATAAAACATATCTAAATACTATTTATACAACAAGTGTTTAAAACCCACCCAAAATACATAAAAATGCAATGGTACCGGTTGGACATGAAAGGAGCATTTGTGCTGTAAGCATATAAGCAATGTTTCATTCTAAGCATATAGTTGACATTTGAAAAAATGCTATCTGAATGAATCATGAAAATACATTTATGAAATGCCTCGCAAATACATAAAAAAAAACGAAACCATTTCATGTCATATTACATATAACTGTTGGTATGAGGACAAGGTCAAATATTGTCTCTGGAAGTTTTTCAAAGAATTCTAGTTCTCTATGAATAGTTCTACTTTAAGAAGATTACTTTGTGCCAAAAAATGAAAAATAGAAATTTGGGAAAATTAATAATCATAGAAAAAAAGAGTTCCAAAGTTAGAACTTTGTTTTGAAAAAATGAAGGTCAAATTCAGAGTCTCTCGGAAAACTGTGTGCCAAATCAAAAGTCATTGTTTTTGTTTGGAGAAAACATCAAATCTTCTAAGTCTGTAAAAAATGTGTCTACCATTGTAGATGAGAGTTGGATTACCTCGTTAAGAAGATCAACCGCACATAGATGGGAACCATAGCCATCAGCATTGGTCACATTAGCAATGTTCGTAAGTGGATGGTACCTGTGCGCCTGTTTCCTCTCGTACCTCACCGTCAGCATTTTGCATCTGTGAGATCTCAATGAATGCCATCATCAGAATTGGTAGCCGCTGGGGCCAACACAGTGAATGGCCGTTACTGGTTCTATTCCAATATAAGGGCAAGGTGAATTGTACCTATATAAGGGCATGAATCGGGAAAATCCATTCGGAATCTAAAACGCCATACAACAATGTGGTCATACTACATCTGGAGTACTGGAGGACTTACTACATCTTTATATTACTCTTCACACGCTATGTGAGACATCAACCAGGAGGTAGTCTCTGTCTTTTATTTTTTTGTCTTCAGTGCATCATAGCGTATTGGGTTGCAACAGTTACATGGAGCGCTTGGACTAGTATTCACTTTGTGTGAGGACTTCTGGTAAGAGATCGCTCACCGGAGTAAAATACTGTTTTTTTTTCTGGTCGCAATTTTGGTTTCCTGCTTACATGTATTTCAAATGTTGGATCTGTTTCTGAATGGTTGTGAGTCCTTTGTTCTATCTTGGGCTCATGTAGTTTCTTTTATTCTGCTTGGTATCCTTGTTCTTCGTGATACTTAGTTTTTGGGTTATTTATCCCCGTTTTGCATAAAGGGTTATGTATTATGAGGTATTTTACTTGAGACTTCTTGTCCTGTCAGGTGTACACTGCTGTTTTTTTTGTGTTTCAAGTTTTATTTGCCTGAGACTTTCCTTGTCTTGTCAGGCGAACAGCGCAGTCTTGCGTTATTGGGTTGACTACTTATTGATTTCTACGTACTCTTATTTTTCTTATTACGTTTGATCCGTTTAAGGCTGCAGCGCAGGATTGCTGTGTGCTTTAGGGATTATTACTTTATTGTCTACATTTGGAACGTTTCTTAACCCCCCCAAGGAAGACTCAGGGCCAGAGCTGAGTTATGGCAAGTCTTAATTCAATCGTGCCTATCCCCATACTGCCGTTCCCTTATCCCTTTCCTGTCCTGCCCCTTCCCCTTCCCTCTGCCCTGTCCCAACATCAGGGTCAGGCGAAGACGACACAACAACACTTAGTTTGTGTTTTTGCCGGTGACGTTTTGGCATGTCTGGTGCACAAATTGTAGGGGTGCCTGAGACGTCATGTTCACAAGAGTATATATGTTTTCATAAGTGCAAACGTGTGTGTGTGCGTGTGTGTATTGCCTTCAGTGATATTTCATGACATAACTTATAATATTGTTTGCGGTGTGCTTTATAGCGCAGTTTCTTTGAGTCATACGTTTTTTTTCCTGATTCTTTACGTATGTTTGTTTTGCCTAGACTTTTTCCTTTGTCAGGTTTACAGCGTATTGGGTTGCGCCATGATGTTGGTTTCTTTACTGTCTATGATGCAGTACATGCTTTTTTTCTCAGACTTTTAATCCCTTAAGGTGCATAGTATATTTATGCGTGTCCATTTTATTTTTACTCCAGCGCAATTGTGTGTTGATTTTAATGGTGTTTCATGGTATGCGTATGACATTCTGTGAGATGTGCTCAGTTTTTTTTCCTTTGTGAGAAAGGAGGTACTTCCTTCTCCTCTTTTGAAGAAAGGAGGTGTGCTTGGAGGTGGGGGAGCTGGGTAGGCTCCTGCCCGATCGGTGGGAGGCCACGATCGTCATTATTCACAAAGCAGGGAAGCCGGCAGACCAATGTTCTTCTTACCTCTCAATTTTGTTTACCAATGTAGAGGCCAAGGTCCTGGCCAAGGCCTTGGCGGATAGACTGGTATCGGTTCTATCAGACCTAGTGCATGTTGACCAATCAGGGTTCATGCCACGCAGGAGCACCCGTCACAACCTACAGCGTCCTTATGGTGTACTTTATATGATAGAGGCTGGATGCCTTAATGGCATTTGATATTATTGAATGGCCATACCTGTTTATGGTGCTCTAGAAACTGGGCTTCAGCCCGACTTTTTGCAGTTGGGTGCGTCTCCTGTACGAGCAGCCTATGGCGAGGGTGAGAGTTAATGGAGCTGTGTACAGAGTCTTCCATTTACGGAGGGGTACTAGACAGGGGTGCCCCCTGCCCCCCTCCTGTTTGCCTTGGCCCGGGCCTTCGCGCCATTGGCTCATTGGATCAGGAGAGACAGGTAATTCTGGGGCTTGGCACTGACCGACTAGTGGGAGAGCGTATCACTTTATACGCCAATAATATTGTTATTTATGGCTAGACCATACCACTCGATAGCACAGGCGTTACACCTTTTTGAATTATTCGGCAGTTACTCTGACTGCACAATTTATTAGGCGAAGTCAGTGATCCTTCCGCTTTCAGGTCTGCCCCGTGGATTCCGGCTAGGTGTCCCGCCTCAGTGGGTGGCAACGGACGTGTTCAAGTACTTGGGGATAAATGTTACAAGAGACATGGAGGAGTTCTTTGCCAGGAACCTGGAGCCCCAACTAACACGTCTCGGGGCAAACGTGAGCCATTGGAGATCACTGCCTCTCTCCCTCATGGGCCTGGCTGCTATGTTTAAGATGCTATCACTACCAAGGCTCCTCTACATTCTACAAAACACACCATATCATGTTCCCCCGGGGTATTTACACGAATATCTCAGGCGCTACGGTTGGTGCTTTGGGATGGTGGTAACCCAAGGATAGCACTCCACAAGCTAGCAAGAGGGGTATACAATGGGGGCTGGTGCTTCCTGACATCAAATTTATTATTGGGCCTCGCAGCTACAGGTGATTAATGACTGGGCATATACAGATGTGTCGGAACCGGCCTAAAGAGTTGACCGGATGGTCATGCCAGGGGGAAACTGTGAGCGACTGCTCTATGCCCGGAAGCTGAGGAAGGAATGGCCTACACCACAGGGGCGGTTGTTCAATGCTGGGGTGGACGGGTTCCCTGACAGGAGGAACCCCTTTATGGCTTGGGGATCAATTGACAGAGATGACTCGACTGACCCGTTTCAGGGAATGGAAACTCATTGGCATTGGGTATTTGGGGATGTCTGGAAAGGGGACGCACCCTGATCCTTCGCCTACCTCAAAAAGGAATACGACCTTCACGACTCACAACACTATCACTACATACGACTCATTCATGCTCTGCGCTCACACATACGATAGGATAGACTGCTCCTGGATCCTATACTAGGAAAGCCCACATCCACCATTTACCGCAAACTCATAAAAAATATGCCTGACCCCTTAGTGGGGTTGAGGGCGACGTGGGTTAGACTCATCGGTGCCCTGGAAGATGATGACTGGCAGGACGCCTTGCAGAACCTGCGTGAAATAGCAATTCGTTCTAGGTTCAGGTTGGTGCAGTTTAAAATTCTACACCGCATTTACTACCCTCGCACACACCTATATGCTTGGGAGAGGAAGTCAGTCGACCCTTTGTCTACGGGGTTGTCAGGGGGAAGGCACCTATTACAACATATTATGGGAGTGCCCTGAGATAGTGCCCTTCTGGACCAGGGTCACGGACACGATGTCAGCTGTAGTGGGTTCAACGGTCCCTATGGAACCCAGGTTGTTGCTGTTAATGATCAAGGGTGACACTGATTGGTCTAGATATATTGAGATTTGCCTGGCAGCGGGCTTAGTGAAAAGGAACATTGCCAGTGGGTGGGGGTCGCAGGCACCTTCGCAGTGGGAACAGTGGAAGCGTGACCTAGATTGGTGCCAGAGAACCGAATAAACTATTTATAAGAGTAGAGGTTGTACTAAGAAATGGAAGAAAGTCTGGGGGCCCTGGCTGAAATACAGGGTGGCAGAGAGAGAGACAGGGACATAAATTCAACACTTGGAGGTCCCACTTGTGTTATCAAATGTTTTAATCTGTATAGTATACTGCTATTCCCTCACATGCTGTATGAACACTGTCCAGAAATGTATGGTAATATGAGCAATGTTAATAAAAAAGAGTTTAACAAAAATAAATTAATACATACAAAAAAAATCTTTACAGCTCATCATGGGTGTATGAGGCAATACCCCTCATGGTGTATGGAGAAAATAATCTCTAATTTGAACTCATCTGTGTGCCAGTGGATTTTTTAATGAAAGATTAGGCCATTTTTGGTATATGAATCTTTGTGTTTTCTCTTACTTTTTCACTTTCAGGATTATGGGTAAAACTCCAACTTGCATACTTGAGATGCTCTATTTCTTTCGGCTTTATATTGATCATTCTGCAGTTAGCATGTTTGTGGTGGTGTTTTGTGGGTCTTGCAACATAAGTAATTTTTTGCTTGCCCGTCTGTATCTATGATACAACTATGAATAGATTAATTTGGGTTTGACTTATCATTTATACATTGTCACATTTGTTTTGTTTCTACTGTGAGTATTTGTATTTGGTAAAGAATTCTGAGTTTCCTTACCATGGTTGTTTTTTAAATCTGGTCTGGACGTTTGGTTAATCAGTCTCTGTCTAACAGATTATTAAAATCTAGATTTAATACATTTGTGAGTCATGAATGTAGATTGCTCTGCATTTACTTTTTTGTGCTATGAGATGGGGTATGCAAATTCTTTCCTTTCATTCATACTAGAATAATATGTGTGCAAAGCAGGTGATATGTTCATGAGAAAGGCGTTTCTGTGACTTCAGGTATACAACACAAAGATCTAGTGAGCAGTACCCTGGATGCAATAGTGATGTCATATTGTCTTTGCTGTATCAATTAAGTAAATTGATCATATAATGTAATTTGATATAGAGTAAACTTGAGAAATTGTCTTACTTATAAATGTATTTATTACCTACTAAATATATTTCTATTTACAAATTTCAGAACTACCTGTGCCCATGAACCAGGAAAATTGGATTTGAGGTCTAAATATTTCTCTCTTGGATAGGAAGAACACATGTTCTGTATTGTTTTGAGACAACCTGGATTCCGCAAAAACTGTGTTCGAACCAGCCGCATTTGCCAGAGAGAGACTTACCAGCCGAAAGAGAAAAACATATATCAAAATAAAGCCTTCTCTGAAAAGCTTACTTGAAGCCTCGGACTCTAATTCCCTTGTACGCGCTAAAGCTGAAGATACAGGGACCCCCGCTACGCCCCCACCTAACCCGGGACACTAAGAAACAGTATTTAGCTTTAATAGCTAAAGACAAACCCGAGAAAGTACTCACTGTAAATGGGAGGGAACTGAGTACAGGTCCTGTTAAATACCACACAGATTCCTTAGAAATGGTTTGTGGGCAGGTCATACAGAAAGTTTGAGATTTAATATTATAAAGGTCCCTCAATATGGTGATATATTGAAATTGAACTTCCTTGGTTGGTACAGCATAACCCCACCGTCAATTGGGAAGACAGAACATTGGAGTTTCATTGGTGCCATAAGCATGGTTGTTTTCAGGTACTGCCACAAGTGCAGAGCTTAAGCACCATCCATAACATCGCCACAGCCACGGAGGCTGATGTTACCCTGCCCAATGTATTGACCGGGTTTTTGGCTCTATTTCTGAGTGATGGTGACTTTAGCTTGCTACCATCCTAGATCCCTATTCTTAGCTTGTTTTGGCCCTTTTCAGGCCTCTTTTCAGACCTAGAAGCATAAACTAGAGGATAGCCGCTTTATATGATGATAGATCCCTTATTTTTTACTCTAATCCATCTATTGCCTATTGGCTTTGACACATTTATGTGTCCTTTCATCATTCTCAGGCCTGAAGACCTATAGTAGAGGGTGGATCCTGTAGTTCTGACTTTATATTACCTATTGGTAGGGTTAGTGTATGAACTCTGATAGAGCTATTTGTCTATTTCATCCTTTTCGGGCCTACAAGGCCCAGAACCAGAGAGACTCCATTTTGCTTTCTGCCTCTGCAGACTGAGATGCATATAGGTCAAGTGTGATGTTTTAGTTATGAGGTGTTGTTCACTTGGAGAGAACCAGCCTGGGCCGGCCCTTATCAGTAGACTGTATTTTTCTTTGTGTCGAAGACACCACAAAAGGCCGGCCGGCTGGGTGTGTCTCTTTTGCGCGGAGTGGTGCAGGGATCTGATGGGCGGCAGGCTTGCTGACTGGAACTTTCCACTAGGGGAGAGAATTCTATATTAGCGAAGTGCAGAGATGCAGAGTGTTCAGATGAATCTTGGAATGGGAGCGTTCAGATGGATTTTGGAGCTGGAGAAAGCAGTCAGAAGCAGTTGCAGTCAGAAGCAGTTACTTGTCAGAAGCAGTTGTGTTCAGATGGATCTTGGAGCGGTCATATGAATATTGGAATGGTAGAAGGCAGTTGGTCTTTGGAGCTGAAGAGAGCAGTCAGAGATGATCCTTGGAGCTGGAACTGTCAGCTGGAGCTGCCAGTTTGTCAGAATGTATTGAAGCAGTTGCCAGTCAGATGGAAGAGCTTTCGGAGCAGTTGGAGCCAGTGGAGTGAAGCCGTGGTGATAGAGGGAGAGAGCCCTGATTCCACCAGAGAGAGAGAAACATCCCTTTCTTATAGGGTGAGGTATTCTAAACTAGTTTGCTTTACACTTAATCATTCATTTTCCTTTTTTCCTAGGCTATATTCCCTACTGTATTGTTACACTGATTAATCCCTTTTCTTTCAGCGGTGTGCAGTCCTGTTATAATCCATTATTTCCCTTTTTAGCTATCTACAGTTCCTGTCAGCTATATGTGGATGTGTTAGTAATCTGAGCTTTCTTGTTAATAAAGAGACCCCGCAGATCTCTGTATGTGTCTATTTCCCTTTACTCTTCAGGCTATATCTAGATTGCTAGTTATTGTGATGTTATAATTTGCTGTTGTGTAATAAAGGGACCCCAGTTCTTAGTGAACAGCTGTGCAGGTGTTATTTCTTTATGACTAACCTTTCTTCTAGCCAGATGCTGTTATGTGGACGGATGTGTTTCCCGTCCAGGTAAATGGTAACTGATCAAGGGAGCAAGGAGCGCCTAAATCAGGGAATAACCTTTGCATATAGTAATTACATTTGCTTGTTATCTTCTAGGACAGAGCTAACCCTTCTTTTTACCCAAATGCTGACAGGAGAAGGATGTGACATTCCCTTCCCTGCAGATCATTGAGCATGGAAGATTGTGTGTAGATCAGGTCAGGAGATAACCTTTAAATGCTACAATTTGGCCATTCTTGTGTGAGAGGATTGAACTATCTACCACATAAAATATAATATTGCATCCCCAGTAGATATTAGATATATAGAGAAACTTCCCAACAGAGAGAGAGAGAGCTGAAGGTATTCATAGGACAAAGATTGAGTGGCATTAGTGAGAGCATTGATTGTGATCAATGTGTATACCCGCTGGATTGCGGCTTGTGAGAGATTGCCGCTAGAGAGAGTGGCATTAGTGAGAGCATTGATTGTGGTCAGTGTGTATCCGCACCAGATTGTGACAGAAGTGAGAGCACCGGGAGGATACGGTGTGTAGTGAGATTGCTGCTAGAGAGAGTGGCATTAATGAGAGCATTGATTGTGGTCAATGTGTATACCCACCGGATTGTGGCTTGCGTGAGCACTGATTGAGGTCAGTGTGTAATGGTAAATGATCAGAACTGCCCCCCTTCACTATGAGGAGGAGGGTAGCATAGTCTGGGCCTGAGTTGCCGCGAGACTATAAGGTATGAGTGTGGTGTGGAATATGGAATTCCTTAGTAAATAGTGAGTATTCCTAGTAATCCTATAGATTTAGTGGTGTTTTTGATGATATGAGCTTGTATATTGCTAATTCCCCATCCCCAGGAAGGTACCTAGGTACTGTGGTAAGTAGGCTCTGGGGAGGGAGATGGTTACGTTTCGGCTCAATTGGTGGTGTCTTGGTGAGCTGGTGATATCTGGTCTGAAAATCCGGTCGTTACACCCTCCCGTTACACAGAATACCAAGATGTTGTGAGAAGTTGGCCTGATATGCAGTGCTCACTATTCTAGTGATCACTATGTATCAGTCCAAACGACCCTTATTGATGATTGGTTGTAAGTCAACCTTATAGACCAGCTATCCTAGTAGCATGGACAAGAGCAGTCTTTAGGCTAAACTCTAGAGGGCGTGTTAAGCCAGCTGTTATACCATCACATATACCCCTTTAACACCAAGTGAAAGGACACCACACAAGTTGTTATGAAAATAAAAGGATAACACAACACAACAACCCTGGACTCTTTATGAGGACAGGGTGCTAAGCACAGTACAAAACTCTTAAAGAAATACTGAAAGTCGCACAATTTACACAAATGCCCGAGGGGCACGAAAACCCATATACTATGGAAGTGGAATGCGAATTGCTAGCAGGTAAGTAACTATTCTCAGAGACTTTAGAATCGCTAGGCCTACAATGCTGAACCCTTAGATTAGAAGCAGGAGGCCTAGGAGCGCCGTGTGCAGAGTGGAAACTCTCATGCGTAATGCGGGACAAAGTCTATGGATCCTAGCAAATGCAAAGTTAGTGTTCTCGGGCGAACCAGACTAGGTAGGTCAAAAACGAAAGTGGATCTAGACACTTAGAGAGTGGTTCTACGCTGGAGCACCGTGGTACTCGGTTTACCTAGCACAGGGGCTGCGGCTGCATAGGGTTCAAGTGTCGTCGTGAATCCTCGTTGACGAACCAGGAGCCTGAAGTGGAAGTTGCTGGCAGGCGACCAGTGAAGATGTTCCGGGCTGATCCAAGGATGGATCAGTGAAGAAGAGTACCTGTAAGCAGAGGGGACCGAGTTCTCAATCACTAGCCAGTCATTAGGTTGGCACCAGGATGGCACCGGACGAGGCCACTCAGCCAGGCGAAGAGGTGACACTGGATTCTGCTGCTGCACGGATCAGGGTGCTGATGTCGACCAGGCTGGAGGTCTGCGAGCTGTCCCACGCCGGATGTCTGCTGCTGGCGATGCTGGATCCGGTGAAGGGGGCAACAAGCCTTGGCTAACGCAAGCCCACGTGGCGACACAAAATGGCGTCTGGAGTGGACCAGGAGGGTCCAAGGAAGGTCCCCTTCAAGAGGAGACAAGGGCTAGTCTAGAGGAGTTAGACCAGCGGTGAAATAAACGTAGGACGTCGTCTGGAGGGTCACTAGCCAACGGGCAAGTTACCGGACAACGTGGCAAGCAACGCAGAAGCAAAAGGGCCCCACGCAGATCTGGCGGATGCTGGGGGGCTGGACTTCGGTGCTCGTGCTGCTTGGGGTTGGGGCTTCTCTTACCCCAGTGCACCCACTCCAGGGTCCCTTGGTGGTCATGCTGGTTCAGTGTCGTGCTGGTTCCGTTGATAGCCGGGTCCTCTGGTCTCGTCGCACCCACGGTTCTCAGCTGTGCTGTAGAGGCAGGTTGAGGTCAAAGAGGGCAGGGAGTCTGGGTCTCATCCTGCTGGTCAGTCTGGTTCCGGAGGAAGGACGTTCAGCAAACCGCAAGATACTTAGTTGGTGCCTGCTACTGCAGGGTGACTACTCCTTAGTCACAAAGGAGAAATCTTGAGAAGAAGTCTTGAGTTCCTTTCGTAGAAAGTAGTTTCAGGATTCAAAGATGATCTAATTTGGAAGGGTCCCCGCTCCTACCTTTATTCTAAAGAAAGGGGCTGGTACGCGACTGGGTCTTGCCCATGGGTGGGACCAGGAAGGGGGGTGGTTACACCCCTATCCCCTGTCCGACTTTCCCGAGCTCAGGGGCTGGTATGCCCCTGGAACTGGTTCAAGCCGGAATATGCACAGTGAGCACCGGGGTGCCACTTGCAGTCACCTTCCTATTCAGCCCTGCCTACCTAGGATACACAAAACCCTGTCTGGGATGGTGCTAGCACCTCCCCTGACAGGAAACCCTTTGTCCAAGCTCTCCTCGCTGGAAGGACTCCCAGCAGCAGGAGGTCAGACTTGTGTCTTTGGTGGCAGCATCCATTTTGTGATGCTGAGGCTCGAGTTAACTTTAACCGGGGTTCACAGTTACACACATGTCATGTCCCTCTAGAAGGGTGGAATGCTAACCCCGTCGCCAGAATTGGCGAGGGGTTAGTATTCCAATTCGTATGACACCTTACTCGACATGTTTTGATAAAGCGATACCAGAGTTGGCAAATAACCGCGAGGATTATAATGCACTTAAGAGTATATGGTATGCGTTATCATGGAACAGCTATTAGGACTTGGTTCCGCAAGCTGCAAACGGGCTCAGCTCATGCCAGAGCAACATCTCACATGATTCCAAGCACTCTGCCTTCAGGATTGTTAAGGCCTGCCATAGGAGTGACTGATAGGAATACATGTGTCCATTTTAGGGTTAGATATAGGTATACTATATCTAAAGCAAAGGGTGATTACACCACCTTGCCCCAGCTGTCGTGCAGCCAGTTGTGTCAGATTTAGATGGCCAGCCAGGGGTGGCATAATACATGCTGCAGCCCCTGGGTACACCTATGCCCTGAGTTACAAGGTCTGATAAGGTGGCCCAGTACCAATTGGTATATGCACCTAAGGTACACGTGTCAATTTAGTGAGAGAACAGCTAGGCTGTGGGTCTGATTAGCAGGCCCACAGCCAGGGAAGTCGTAAACCAGTGAAGCAAAAAGCAAAAATCTGGGGTGATCATAGGATTGCAGACCCTACTCTCCTACAGATGTATTTTATGAGAAGCAGGCAGACACACTACCCCCTCATAGCCATTATGACTGCCAAATCGATCTAAAACCCAGGAGCTGTAATTCTCTGTGGGAGACTGTATGCATTAACAGAACCAGAAAATACTAATTTTAGAGAATATATCGACAAATACCTGGAGAATGGATTTATACGCCCGTCTAGGTCACCTGCGGCCTCTCCTCTTATTTTATCCCCAAAATGAATGGTGAGAGGAGGGTCTGCATTGACTTTAGAACCCTTAAAAATGTCACCATAAAAATAGGTATCCTTTACCTCTAATACCTGTTTTACTTGAACAAGTCAAAACAGCCACATTATTCACTAGGCTGGACTTGAAAGGGGCATATCACTTGGTGCGTGTAAGGGAGGGCGATGAGTGGAAAACCGCATTCCGTACTAGATATGGATTGTATGAGTATACAGTGATGCCTTTTGGCCTCTGCAATACCCCCACAGCATTTTAGTATTTAGTGAACGAAGCGCTGCAGGAGTTTCTGGATAGGTTTGTGGTGGCATATATCGATGACATTTTGATCTATTCTTCTTCAGTTGAAGAACCTGTAAAACATGTTAGGCAAGTGTTCCGAACCCTGAGAATGAATAAACTAAACTGAAAAACTCAGTAAATGTGAGTTTCACTTGCGTAATGTTTGAGTGATGTTATCTTCCTTTGGACAGGAAATGTCTGAACGTAAAATCCTAGCAGTAAAAGTGTGGCCAAGACCTACCAATGTCACAGACATACAATGTTTTATCGGATTTGCAAGCTTTTATCGCAGGTTCATAAGGCATTTCTTCAACATTGTGGCTCCGATCACCAAACTTCTAAGAAGAAGTAGAAACTTAATTCCAAACTCCGAAACAAGCTTTTACTATGGCTCCTATTTTAGCTCACCCCCAAACTGAAAATCCCTATATAGTAGAAGCTGATGCCTCAGACGTAGCCATTGGAGCTATTCTACCCAAAAGGCATAGAAATACTGGCCAATTACACCCGGTGGCCTATGTGTCACAAAAATTAAACAATGCTGAGGTGAGATATAGCATAGCTGAAAAGGAACTATTAGCTATTAGAGAAGCTTTTAGCGATTGGAGACATCTTTTGAAGGGAGCTAAATATGTAGTAACTGTATATTCGGATCACCGTAACCTGCAATGTAAGAGGTCTACCAGAATGTTCTCACCCAGACAATTAAGGTGGATACTTTTCTTTTCTGAGTTTCATTTTATGGTAACCTATAGACCAAGAGCAGAAAATACAAAAGCAGATGCTCTTTCCAGGCAAGAAACGGTCCCATAACATAAGATTGAGAAAACCCATTCTATATTAAAGCCACAACCAGTAGTAGAGCTTCTTTAAATTGATTCCTTTTTACAGAGGGTAGCACGGGGTATGTAAAACCGCTATTGGAAGGAATGGTTAAAAAATCATACCTAATGGACTCTGGTCAAAGGACTACCTATTAAAGGTAATCAATTGTTAGTACCTACCCTGGCCTTGAGGAGAGAAGTGTTTCAATGGTGTCATAATGCTCATAGTGCAGGACATAATGGTATTGAAAAAACTCTTGACAGGATCAGTCGACAGTTCTGGTGGCCTTCTGTGGAAAAAGATGTTAAAGACATGATCCACAAGTACAAGATCTCTGTACAAGCCAAAGTGGACCATGGAAAAACCCAAGGATTACTTCAACCCCTTCCACCCCTTTGGTCCCATGGAAAACAATTTCCTTGGATTTTATTGTTGGACTCCCAAAAGACAAGGGCTGTACCGCCATTCTGGTGGTGGTGGAAGTCTCACTAAGATGAGTCACTTTATTGCCTGTGCACAAGAACCCACCTCAGGATATCTATCCAAACTGCTAATGCAGCATGTGTTCTGTTTACATGGGCTCTCTACTAATATTATTTCTGATAGGGGCCCGCAGTTCACAGCTCGGTTTTGGAAGGCATGGTGTACTACATTACATATGAAATCCTCCAAATCAACCAGTTTTCACCCACAATCAGACAGACAAACAGGAAAACTTAATCAAACTCTAAAACAATATCTAATGTGCTATGTGAAAGAGAATTCAGATGAGAGGGTGGAGTTATTGTATCTATCACAAGTTGCCTACAATAGCGCAAAGCATCACTCCACCAAGATAGCTCCCTTCTATAGCAGTTACGGATTTCATCCTCGATTGATACCATTGAACCATCCTATGATCAATAAACAGGTGCCTGAAGTACAGACCAGAATAACCCACATACAACAAACCCTGAAACATACCTATAGAAACCTGAAAACAGCCAAGGTACGATATAAGGCAATGGCCTATAAACACTGTAAGCCTAATCCTACATATCAGGTGGGTGATGTAGTACTGCTATCTACCCGAAACATTAGTTTCAGTAAATACAGCATTTTCAATGAAAGGTTTATCGGTCCTTACAGAATTAAAAAGGCTATCTCGCCAGTTGCGATGCTACTGGCACTTCCTAAACCCATGAAAATACACTCTGTTTTTCTTGTGTCACTTTTGAAACCCTCCTACACGCTAGTCAAGAAAAATTCTTCTCCTATATGGGTAAATAATGAACCAGAGTATGCAGTACATAAAATTTTGGATTCCAAAATGAGAGGCTCACGACTGTGGTATTTAGTGTCCTGGATAGGATATGGCGTGGATGAGAATTAGTGGAAGCTGCTGCTGGAATGCATGCTCCGAAATGTATTAAGTCCTTTCACACGAAATATCCTAGCAAATCTGGTTTGTGTAAGCGGTCTTTGGAAGAGGGATGTGCTGTTACATACTAATGGCCAACAACCGCTGACCACTCTCCAGATCTGATCCCACAGCGATCGTTTGCCTGGGACAAATGCGCCGCCATCTATCAGGCACTGCAGGCAAGCTGGAACAATCAAAAACCCAGCTGTTTCATCGCCGCGTAGCGTAAGAACTACAATTCCCAGAAGCCTGTGCGACGAGTCATGCACACACAGGAAGTGAAGTATGTGAATCCTCCAGAACAATATGAAAGCCTGCATAGACGGGAAAGACGCCACAGATTATCCTGTTCGGGTTGGCGATTCCAACAATTCATTCTGATCCGCTTGCGTGTTTGGTTCTGTAAGGGTGTCGTTGACAGCACCTTTCATGATCTATTCTGCCTGGCCATTTTGGGAAAGGACCACGCGCTTACTTGATTAGCCTACAGAACTATATATCCTTTACAACCACGTGAGCCCTTTTTTTCAGGTTATAGAAAAGGCTCGGGACGACTTTGTTTTTTGTTCTTGGATTCTTCAATTCCAGCATTTCCAGCATACTACTTATATACCAGGTGGTCTATTCAGTTGCAAATTTAAAAGGCCATAACTTTACTTTAAACGATTTGAATGTCGCAAAACCTACTTGTACATGTGTGAAGTTACATGCATTCCATTGGAATGATACCCAGAGTGTTTTTGCCATTCGCTTACATTGATGTATTACATGTTGTATGTTATGTTGTTCGTCTTCTAGAAGGGGGACAGTGAGAGGTTGAAGCTAAGCCTAATCCTTCCTCCCTTGTGAAGCTCAAACATACACCGCTATTAATGGGTATAAGCTATAGTACAGATAAAGGTTGGTTTATCTGTATACATTTTAGAAAAAGCTTAATTATACTGGTTTATGTTCACAGTATATACACACAGTGATCTGGGTCTAAGTCTATTCTGCTCAGAAAAACAAAGTAGTGTCCTTTGGAAGGTCATGATGAGATCCAATCGTCCTTCTTAAAAGTGGCTGCATAAGCATGTTATTTTCCTCTGCAGGTATATAGGAAGAAGGTTAGCATATATCCCTGTTCTGCTGTCAGATGATATATTATAGTTTTGTTGTTCTAAACACGCCTTTCTTTTTCACAGGTCTCCCTCTTCGCTGTTCCCGTCCTTTCCTTCCCCCGATTGACCACCTTAATCTTCTGTGCTATAATGCCAAACCGGAATTGAGGGTGTCAAAAGGTGGACCCATTTGAGCAACAAACCGATCCTGAGAGGCCTCCGAAGGAAACACGACAGCCATAGAATGAATCCGTCCAAACCTGGCCAGTTCTGCTTCACTATTCTCACCTTCCACTGACTTTGCTAGTCTTGTCCCGTTCAATTCTGCTTCACTCTCCTGCTCTTTCAGTCTTTACCAGTCCTACCCAAGACAGTTATTCTTTACTCTTCTCTCCTTCCACAGTTCACAAATCCTAAAAGGCCAGTCCTGTTTTGCTGTGCTTGCTTCCTATAAAGTTTACCAGTACTTTAATGTTCATATTTTCTATGGTTGTTTCAGTTATATTCATGTAAGAGATATTCAGCAACACAGTTTGCACTCATAAGTAAGTTAAAACTGTTAAATTCAGACAGACTGAATATTTCTGCATCAAGTTATGGTTCTTTTCCTAAATATCTCTTCCAGAAGGCAATGCACATCCCCATGCAATACATAGGAGTTAATCTAGTCCATTCTGTGAATTTGCTCTACTAGTCTCCTTTAATCAAATGTGTTTCTAGCACTTCCATGGAGGACATGATACTCAAGTGACTACAATTGATTCAGTCATAATGTGCACTCTAAAAAAATATTCTTTCCTACTTAGTTTTGTGTTCTGCATTTTCTGGACTTTTCAGGTATGCTGCACGCCATAGTGGAATGTGATAGTTTTTGCAATCAAAACAATTTTCTTGTTGGGATAGAGACCTAAACTTTTTGGAGAATCAGCAAGGCACACCTTTTAAAATGGTATGCTGTTATACAGTGTGCGGAGCTACTGGTCTAGAAAATGTGTTTTGATTTAGCGGTTAGTTAAAAAATGCTTTAAAATTATCTTATTTTGCGCAAAGTAGAAGCAGAATGGCTGAGAATACCTCGTATATTTCCCCAAGACCATACATAGTATATTCAGAAAGGGATAGCTCACTGACTTAGTGACATAAGATGTGACTCAGTTTTGGAAAGTGCATACACAAATCGTCACTAGCTGCACATGTAGAAATACAAATAGAGGAAACGTTGCTTCTGTCAGAAAGGGCTATAAAAGGCACTGAAGTGTGTTTCAAACTAGCAGGCAGAAACATGATGAAAGATGTAAGGCCTTAGAGCCTCTGTGTGACCTACTAGGGACTCGCTACCCTCCAAATTGTAGGTATCCCCGAAAGAATGGAGAGCAAGGACAGGAAGAGACACCGATCAGTTGGATAGGATAACTGATTAAAGAATGTTACTATGGTTACCAGGCCTCTCCATGGCTAGAGCACAAAGAACTCCTCTATGCCCTAATAAATCAAAGAGTCAGCTATGTTCTATCATTGTTTGTTTTCCAGATTTTTTTCTGAAGGGAAAAAACAGGATGAAGCCAGGAAACGAACAGATTTGTGGTAGCCTCAGGATCAGAGTGTACTTTTTCAATGTTCCCAGAATTAGCACAAAGTACAAGGTGTTAATATGACCATTTTGGTTTGCTATGCAATAACATTAAATAATTTGCCCCAAAAGTTATTTTTACATGTTGATAAATGAGTCAAAGTGAACCATTTCGCAATGATTTTCATAGACACCTTCATCGGAGTGAACATGACTAATTTTAGAAGATTGTGCGCCATGCTTACTTCCCTAGTGAAGTTTCACTAGTCTCCAGAGCACACGGCATTGACTGCAGTGCACAGAGGCCCTTCACTGCTGCACACAGATGAAATACATTAGAGGAAACATTCCCTGTGGAACTATAATCATGCGACTCTGCTGAATGGAATACATTTAGAATGGTAAGAGTACTTAATGTGAATGAGCATTCAGGGTTGCCTGTGCCCAAAGATGAATGGTTGGAGAAATACAACAATTGTACAATTTTGTAGAAGGTAAATGGTTTGTTGAAGATAGTTGATCAAAGAAGGAGTGGTTGAGTATTACCGAGTGGGTGTTTTGGAGGTATGTGATGAACTAGGGAAAGAAGGCCAATATTTGCTGCATATTAGAAACTTTATTCCTCCATTGGGTCTGTGGAATAAAATCATTCACACATGCCACGAGGGTCATATAGGGATTGTAATAAGAAAGAGGAGATTTTGTAACATGTACTAGTAGTCCCAGATAGTGATCCAACTCTGGGCCAACCTCATACCATTGGTTATCCAATGGATCTTATTTGGCGACTGTGAGGTAAAGGAAGTTAGCTCTTGGTCAGACACATACAGATAACAGTGTAACCCATCTAGCTAGACTATAAGGATTAGGAATCAGTAAATTAAGTCAAGACATTTTATTACAATTTAGGTTTTTCTAATAAAATATAAATACCATGCTGTAAAGGTACACAATAACAACTGGATAGCCAAACCTCCTAAAGAAGTTCAGACACATCAGTATGAGACAAACAAGAAGTTCAGTCACAATAATGCAAAGAATTAACAGTAGAATCTGGCACTCAGAGAAGAGTCTTTGATATTTTCTTTTAAACATGAGTAATATGTAAAGTTATCTAGTTTAGAATCTAAACTTTTGAAAGGTTATTAATCTAAAGGAGTCTCAAAAGTCTGGGAAATTCAGAAAAAGAGAAAATTGTGGGAAGCATGCGGGAAGGTGTAAACATTCCAGAAGCTAAGTCAACAGTCTTCTATGGATAAGGAATTGTGTGTTAGCCTAAGCCACAGTCAGCACAGAATCAAAAGGGTAAGCTTAGAGGTCTATAACTCTCATAGTCCAAGTGAAAACTGGCGAACATCAACAAGTGAGAACACTAGTTAATATAACTAGAATCTTTTGGGTAACACCACTAGATCACACCATCAGGGATTCCATTGTCCTTTCCATTCTCATGTTGTGAGCTGCAACATTAGTAGACTCTCCAAGGCCAATCTGAGAACGACATCATCCTTGGTCACCTGCAAAACTTCAATATATTCATGAAATTAACGTTCTGACTCTCCATGTCCTTTGTACTGGTCTTCTTCTCAGGATCTCTATCGTTAATACAGAGTTACATCTATTCTCAAACTAACAAACCATGTGAACGTACCTGCAAGGAAAAACCACGCAAGCAGAAATGGAAAAACTATATTTTATGCAGAAAAAAATACTGATCTACTTAAGTAAATGTAAGCATTTTATTCAATTGTGCACATGCAAGTACATAAATTCCGAATTAGATTCACGTTGCACCTTAAGTAAATATAAAGTAACTTTAAATGAAAGTTAAGTGTCACTAAGAACTACATAATGAATACCAATGCGAAACCATTAGTGCACGCGTTTACATAAAGCTTTCTCGTTTTTAATGTGAATACATTTTAATAGACCAAAGGTGATTTATCCAATCTCTAAAGACTATATTTCATATTAATATGGTTAAGGCACACATTGTATATCATTTTCTAGTTTTAAAGTGAATCCACTTCAGTACTGGATTCAGGTGCAACACTTTATATCAATAACAAATTTATGTTATTATTATTATTCGGTCCCATAACTTTTCTGAACTGAGACTGTGTATGTGAAAAGCAGCAGCAGCAAAAGTCCTTACCTTTAGTTTCCAACTGTGCAAATAGCAAACAATATCCAGGCAATTGAAATGCAATTATATTACTCATAGCAATTATAGTCTTTGTTTGCCTTCCTTAGACCTACTCTGTGTTCTTCTAAATGACAACTTACCTCCTTCAGCAGACTCTGGCCAAGGTACTCTTCTTAATTGTTTAGCAAAGTCTATTACATTTCAACTTTAAATCAAAAAAATCAAATTAAGGACAATTTGAGTCAGTCCATTCTGTTGCAAAGTAAAGTCAAAACACAGTACAGCCATAATTATGTATTCACAAAGGTTCCGCTGGATTTGCACTTTGACTCTCCAAGTACCAAAACTCTGTCTCTTGGGCATTCGTTGCAAGGTATGTCCAGTCAGGTGAACAAAAACCTCCAACACAGTAACCTTGCTCTCTTGGATCTTTACTACTGGCCCTTCATCATCACTGCCACTTAGGCTAGATTCCTCAGTATCTTTTGGGAGAGTGTGTGGCACATGTACTTAAGGAAAACTTTATCTTCTTCCCTCTCGTCCTATTGGCCACTGGTCTTCAGGCACTACTCGAGTTATTGCAGCACTAGACACTTCAACAGGCTCTGTTTCTGGTGCAGTCAACACTACAGGATAGGACCCTCTTGTTCTGACTTCAATTATTGACTCATTCAGACCTCAAACATGTGCCCTCCCAGACTCTTGCTGGCCCCCAACAGCTTTATTAACCTGCACCCTTTGTCCTTTGTCTCAATGTAACCACTGGCACTCAGGGAGAGGTGCTGTTACATCATCAAGGAGACACAGGATGCTGCGAGTATGCGTGGCGTGCACCCAGTTGGGGAAACCTCCGCTCTTCACAGCTGTTGCAGTAACCAAGATAACTTGGTATGGTCCTCGCCACTGACACCCCAAACGTGCTTTGTGCACGTGTTTCTTCACCATAACCAAGTCGCCGGGAATGCTCTTAATGAGGTGTGGCTGTAGCCTCTCCAACTTGGTAAAACACAGAATGCCCGAAGGTCAGATCCTGGAGCCCTTACACACCTATGAGGGTGTCATGCTTCATCATTGAGCGCCCCTCATTAGGCCGGCACTGCAATGCCTGACGGGCCTCGGGGCTCTATGTCGGAGATCTTTTTGATCTGAGGTCGCTGTAAAGATGAGTGCAAGAGAGGGGGCTACCTAACAGTGTGTCACGAAGTCGAGCTCCCTGACTTGGATGTGCTCCCTGACTCGGACGGACGGGGCGTACCTGCTAACGTTTCTTCCTTTCCACCCCGTCCGCAGGATCCTTTGGACGTTTCCTGGGTTTCTCCGGCTCTGCCTTCATTGCATCCGTCACTGCATCTACCTTCTGTGACGCTGGGGGTGTGTTCTCCGGCATCTCCAGCAGTCGACCAATCAGGTGAACGGACGTCATCTGCAACTATCCAATCGGACGAGCTGGGGGCGTTTAAGGAAGCCCCGTCTTGGATTGTCGGCGCGGAACCTCTTGGACGCCAGCCGACGCAGGAGGAGAACGCCAAGGACGAAGAAGGAGGAAGTGCCGCGGAACCGCTTCTGGGACCCCTGGAGCAGAGACTCAACAAACCAGGAGGCCAACATTACCACGAGCCGCCCTGCCACACTTCCAGGGGAGAAGTGTGGCTCCACAAGGTACGAGGGCGTTTCCAGGGATTGTTTAAATCACGGGGTGGGACGTGGTAGCCTGAGGGTGGTCACTATCGCCGTACCCTGCCGTCCGCCTTCACTTATAGACTGCTATAGATGGTGGTAGCATCCTGGTGATCCCTCACTACCCTACCCTCCTCTCACTCGTTATACATATCGACCCCAGCCCCTAACGTGGCTGTCTCTTTTCCTTTTCCCGAGCTTACCTCCGGACCAGCGACCATCTCTGGTAAAGTCAAGACGGGAAACGAAGACCCCGGAAGTTCACCAACGGAGAGAGTCCAAGCTCGTGTTGTGTGCCCTACTGGACATTGTGTTGTTTAACCCCCCCCTGAGATTACACCGGTACTGTCCAACCGAATAAAGACGGTTATACATAGACTCCAATTCGTGGCGACTCTCATTATCCCAACCCCACTCCCCACAAGTGGTGCCGTGACTCGGATTCTTCAGGGAACCACGCCATCCGATACAGAATGGAAAATATATTAACTCAAATGGAAGCAGACCGGACTGCGTTTTCCCAAGCCATCCAGAGCCAGTCAGATAACATACTAAAATTGGCAGAGGGACAAACACAACTAATGACCATGTTAGGTCAAGGAAGGGCTACAGCCCCACCCCCAGGCACAGTTGTTCCGCTACAGAAATTTAGTCCAGGAGAGGACCCCCTTGCTTTCTTTTTGAACTTTGAGAGAGCTGCAAAAGCCAGTTCTTGGCCTGGGGATAGGTGGCCTTTCTATTTGGCCCCTTTGTTGGTTGGTGAGGCCCAGGCCGCGTATCAGACAGTGAACAGGGATGGAACCACTGCTTATGCGGTCGTGAAACAGTACATCCTCGATAGGCTGGGGGTAGACGAGGAAACACATCGGCTACGGTTTCGTCAAGAAAAAGGGTCTCCCGGGGATTTACCCAAGACTTTGTTTTTCAAGTTAAAGGAGTCTGCTGACTTATGGCTAAAGCCCCATGAAGGTAACATCAATGCCATTATGAACAAAGTGTATCTTGAACAGTTCATCGAGGCCCTTCCCTATAGCACTCAGAGGTGGCTTAAACAACATGCAGGTTTAACGTTGGAGCATGCCATAGAAATGGCGACTTGTTACGCCCGGGCTCAGGGTAAGCCCTACATGAGGGAACCTGAGAAACCCACTAAAATATTGCCACCTGTCAAACCTGAAAAAAAGTTCAAAAAACCAATACCAGAACCACCAAGGGTGAGGTTCCAACGACCTGAACTGCCAAACTCAGGACCCCAATGTTATGACTGCGGAGAGTGCGGTCATATTGCTCGATTCTGTAGGAAAAAGAAAGAAAGAGAAGACGAACCCATGGACGTGAGCTATGCCCCCAGGTCCATCCTGTATGCTCAAGAAACGGGAACCACTTTCTATGTACGGGTTTCTCTGAACAGTTCCAGTATAAGAGCATTGTTGGATTGCGGCTGTAAACACTCAGTTATAAAAGAAGAGCTGGTAGACCAAAGCTCTCTCATTTCGGGGAAACAGGTCAGCATTCGTTGTGTCCATGGGGACGTTAAGGAGCATCCTGTAGCCAAAGTCACGTTGTACACACCCTCAGGGAAAAGCATGGAAGTTGTCGTAGGAGTTATGGCTAGTCTACCAGAACCCATAATCATAGGGACAGATAACCCTTCCTTTAACACTCTGTTGTTAGATACTCTCCACCACTTGTCCCTTCCCCGTGACACCTTGTTAGCAGCAGAACCCTGGGCCAGGGACACCCATTTCAGGACTGCCCAATTGAACAATGCAAGTCTCACCAATGCATGGCAGGTTGCACGAAACGGACAAGATCCGTCCACCAGAAGTTATCCCACTTTTATTGAGAAGAATGGCCTGCTTTATAGACTCGCCAAAGCTGACGCTGAGCCCCAACTGCTGGTCCCAAATGATTTTCGTGATCAGATATTGTTTTTTGGACATGCTCATCTGTTAGCTGGCCACTCTGGGGTGGAAAAAACGGGACAGTCCATACTGCGACATTTCTTTTGGCCAGGAGTTTACGCCCAAGTCCAAAAATATTGTCAGGAGTGTAGAATGTGCCGGAAACTGAACCCCTACACTCCTCCTCCTGTCCCTTTGGTACCCATGCCTATTATAGGAGTCCCATTTGATCGTATAGGCATGGACTTAATCGGCCCTTTGCCGAAATCCTCACGAGGACACCAGTACGCCCTTGTGTTGGTTGATTATGCCACGAGATATCCTGAGGCTTTTCCTCTTAAGGCAGCTACTTCAGCAGCGATAGCCCAGAGGTTAGTGGAGGTTTTCTCTCGTATGGGTTTTCCAAGGGAGATTGTTACCGATCAGGGCACCCCTTTTGTTTCCCGTTTGATGCAACAAGTATGCGTACAATTAAACATCAAACACATTAAGACATCTGTGTATCACCCCCAAACAGACGGCTTGGTTGAGCGATACAACGGCTCCCTTAAGCTAACGTTAAAGAAATTGTTGTCTGGTGATGGGAAGAACTGGGACCAGTTACTACCTCTGGCCCTCTTTGTACTCCGTAGTCAGAAACAGTCTAGTCTAGGGACCTCTCCATTTGAATTGTTGTTTGGGAGACCCCCTAGAACGCTTCTTGAAATAACTAAAGACAGTTGGGAGACTGAGGGAGCACAGGAAGCTGAGGCCCTATTGGATTATACCCGGCAGCTACAGACCAGGTTACACAAACTCAGAACGCTTGCCCACGAGCATTTAGCCGTAGCCCAAACCAAACAGAAAACCCTTTATGATCGTGGTACGAAGTGGAGGGTATTGGATGTAGGCGATTGGGTTCTGATTTTATTACCCTCCTCTACACATAAAATGAGGAAGGAGTGGCAGGGACCGTTCAAAATTTTGAGGAAAATAGGACGCACTACCTACTTGGTACAGTTAGGAAGAGGCAAAACCCAAATGTATCATGTCAACATACTTAAAAAATGGTTAGGGAAACCCCCCCAGACAGTCAATGTAGTGTCTCCTGTATCCGATACAAACCATACAGTCAATGCTGCTCCTATCAATCCTGATCTGTCTGCTACACAACAAAAAGAAGTTAAAGACCTACTTTTGTCTCATACAGAAGTCTTCTCGGATCAACCGGGCTGTACACACTTGGCAGAACACAGTATTCCTACTCTCCCCAATACAGTTGTAAAGCAAAAGCCCTACCGAATCCCAGAGGCAAGACGTTTGGCATTCCAGGCCGAGGTAGACAGTATGTTAAAATCCGGGATCATAGTTCCTTCCCACAGTAACTGGTGTTCACCGGTGGTGTTGGTACCGAAGCCTGATGGTAGTATCCGCTTTTGTATAGACTTCAGGGCCGTTAATCGGGTGTCTAAACAAGACGCATACCCCTTACCTAGGGTCGATGAACTACTGGAACGCCTTGGTGAGGCTCGGTACATCACCACCATAGACCTCACCAAGGGATATTGGCAGATACCCCTCGCACCTAAAGACATGGAAAAGACGGCCTTCTCCACCCCTTCTGGTCATTACCACTTTACGGTACTTCCCTTTGGGTTGCATGGGGCGCCAGCAACGTTTCAGAGGGTCATGGATACACTACTGGCACCTCACTTGCACTATGCGTCGGCTTATCTAGACGACATTGTAGTGTTTAGCAAGACATGGGATGACCATTTGATGCACCTTGGGAATATACTGTCTAGTCTAAAGGATGCCAATCTACACATTAATGCAAAAAAATCCCGATTTGCTTTTCAACAGGTCAAGTATCTCGGGTACCTTCTAGGGGACGGTCAGATTAAACCCCAGACCGAAAAACTAGAAGCCATCAAAGCGTTACCCTACCCCTCTACAAAAAAAGAACTCAGGGCCTTCTTGGGGTTGGTGGGTTATTACCGCCGGTTCATTGCTCAGTTTGCTAGTCTGGCCGGTCCTCTCACTGACCTCCTCGGAAAAAACGTTAAGTCTGCTTCACTTCCCACTCCCTCTGTTGTACACACTTCGGCCTTCCAGGCTTTGAAGGACGCTCTGACTTCTTCCTCTGTTCTCATTTCCACTGATTTCCTCAAACCGTTCATTCTCCAGACGGACGCATCTGGGGTTGGTATTGGAGCGGTTCTTTCCCAGGAGGATGACAAAGGGGCTGAAAGACCTGTGCTCTTTATCAGCCGCAAGCTGTTTCCTAGGGAGCAGGCGTATTCTACGATTGAAAAGGAATGCCTGGCTGTCCGTTGGGGAGTGGAAAAGTTGAGATACTATCTCGAAGGGAGGCCATTTGTGTTGTATACGGATCATGCTCCCTTGACCTAGCTCCAACGTAACAGAGGGAACAATGATCGCATCCTGCGTTGGTTCTTGGCCCTGCAGCCTTTCCAGATTGAGGTCCGTCACCGAAAGGGTTCTTTGCAAGGGAATGTTGACTTTCTGTCCTGTTATCCGATTTCCCCCGATCGGGTCGATCCTGGGGGTGGGATGTGTCACGAAGTCGAGCTCCCTGACTTGGATGAGCTCCCTGACTCGGACGGACGGGGCGTACCTGCTAACGTTTCTTCCTTTCCAGCGCGTCCGCAGGATCTTTTGGACGTTTCCTGGGTTTCTCCGGCTCTGCCTTCATTGCATCCGTCACTGCATCTACCTTCTGTGACGCTGGAGGTGTGTTCTCCGGCATCTCCAGCAGTCGACCAATCAGGTGAACGGACGGCATCTGCAACTATCAAATCGGACGAGCTGGGGGCGTTTAAGGAAGCCCCGTCTTGGATTGTCGGCGCGGAACCTCTTGGACGCCAGCCGACGCACGAGGAGAACGCCAAGGACGAAGAAGGAGGAAGTGCCGCGGAACTGCTTCTGGGACCCCTGGAGCAGAGACTCGACAAGCCAGGAGGCCAACGTTACCACGAGCCGCCCTGCCACACTTCCAGGGGAGAAGTGTGGCTCCACAAGGTACGAGGGCGTTTCCAGGGATTGTTTAAATCACGGGGTGGGACGGGGTAGCCTGAGGGTGGTCACTATCGCCGTACCCTGCCGTCCGCCTTCACTTATAGACTGCTATAGATGGTGGTAGCATCCTGGTGATCCCTCACTACCCTACCCTCCTCTCACTCGTTATACATATCGACCCCAGCCCCTAACGTGGCTGTCTCTTTTCCTTTTCCCGAGCTTACCTCCGGACCAGCGACCATCCCTGGTAAAGTCAAGACGGGAAACGAAGACCCTGGAAGTTCACCAACGGAGAGAGTCCAAGCTTGTGTTGTGTGCCCTACTGGACATTGTGTTGTTTAACCACATGACTGCTGGCCATTTTCCCCCCCTGTGCTGGAAAATGCCATTTTGCTGTTTCCATGACGAGCTCAGCTCGTCATCAGCACACGACACCCGTGGGTGATGACGAGCTGAGCTTGTCATCAGCATCGAAAGGGTTAAACCCCCCCCCCTGAGATTACACCGGTACTGTCCAACCGAATAAAGACGGTTATACATAGACTCCAATTCGTGGCAACTCTCATTATCCCAACCCCACTCCCCACACAGTGTAACTAGTGGAATATGTGAGTGGTGGCTAAAATAGGTTCTGGTATCCAAAGAACGACGACTTATAAAGAGTAGATACCAGGTCTAACTAAAAACAGTCATGCTATCATGCAGGGCTTAATTTGAGCCGGAGCTTGCCGGTGCTCAGCACCGGCACTTAATTATGGGGGCCGGGTCTATCACTCGGCATTAAGTGCACCTGCTCTCCTGCCTTATTTTGATTTTTTAAAGTCGTGGCGTGCGTGTCTCTGTCTGCGCACTGAGTGTGGCTGTGTGGCGCTGCTGTGTTAGCTTAGCTGGCCTGTCACTGAGTCTTGCCAACTTCCGAGTTGCCGACTCTGAGTCTGACTGTCACTGATCAGGTCGTCGACGTGACGTCGATGATGCATGCAGCATGCAGCATACAACTGAGCTACCCTGCTCGTGCTCTCTGCTCCGGGTCCCGGTCCCACCAGTAACAGTTACTCTCTAACTCTTCTTTCTTTAAGAATTTCCACACTTCCCGGCCGCGGCGCGGATCAGGGCCTCAGTGGGCGGGAACTGTCCGGGACTTGTTGTTTTGTAACTGTTACTTTTTGCAGGGGCCAGGGGCAGGCACTGGGCAGGGCTTTGCTGCGGGGGTTGGGGCTGTGCGCGCCAGAGGAAGCGACGCGTGCGCAGATTGCATGCAATTAAATGCATTGCACGCGCATTTTCTCTGCCCGCCCCAGCATACCCGCACCTCTCTTCCCTCGCCCGCCCAAAGTTGCTGGTGGACCGGCCAGGACTCGACTCGGAGTTGGGAGCGGCGAGTGCTCAGCAGGTGAGGGCGAGGTGCTGCGAGCGAGGCAGGGCAGGGGGCCTGGCAGTGGCGGCACTGGCGGCGTGAACGTGATTAATTTATTGGTGGTGGCCAGACCAGTCAGGTTTTTTAAATCATTAGAAGACCACGATCTTCGAGCGAGGCCACAACATGTGCGGTAAGTTTACATGCTTTGCTGTGATCCTCTGCACCTAGCGCAGCAAGACGGAGCTACGCCTCAGTATCCACCAAAAGCTCGGGGTTAAAACACCTTCCGAAATAGCCCTTGCACAACTATTGCGGGGGGTGGTGGAGGGAGGGGTGTGATCCTGTAGTGTAACAGCATATTGCAATTGTATATGAGGGGGCGTGTTAAATTTATCTTGGGCCCTTTTGCAGTTTTCGTAATTACAGGGCTCTTTGCGTATTCTCCCACCCTCATATCAATTTGGAGAAAGTAACACCAAGACTCATTTTACTTTTCTATGGAGAGAGTTAATTTGCGCCGCCTGTGCTTTTAGTGTTCTGTACGTATTTATCTGGCATTCCAATGTTGTAAGTTTTTTAAGTTGTGCCTAAGGGATGATATTTATTGGCAAATAAAATAGGGTTTACTGGTCATGAAGCATGTTGCTGGCGGGTAGGCCGTGCACGTTCACAAATCTCTTGCTTCCCTCGTGGTTCTTCGCATTGCACCCATTGCCTCCCCTGCAATGGCAGATATTGCTTTCCTTCCGTCCTTTCTGCAGAGGAGGGTCTCCCTCTAGGGAACACAGGGTATCAAATGCATAGAACTAATCGTTCCCACGTAGTGGTGACAGTCGGGGAATCCTTTCTCCTAGCTTCAGAGGATTACACTCCTGCGCTGCATTCGTCATTATCCATGTAGCTTGAATAATTTGCATTAACTCCAAGCTTGATTCTTCTTTTAAAAAAAAACCTGTTCCTGTGTATTTATAATTCAGAAAAATCCCACAAGAATTCATATATGGCTGTAGCGCTAGTGCATAAGCAATGGCTGCTTGCAAATAATTAGTAGCCTGTCTCTCCTTGGAGTTCAACAGTCAAGTGTCCCAAGTCGAACAATGTGATCAGTGTCCCCACTTTGTTTTTGCCCACCCCAGCATGATGTGCAGCTGCAGCGTTAGGCAAACGAAGCAAACCGTGTGTACAAGAGGCCTCAGAATAATTAAATAAACGTAAGTAAGTAAAGGTATTGTGATGATCGTAACAATACATGAAGCATTGGAACTTCATAAGATTATATCTCATGATGTAAGGAATCATGGGTCACCGTCACGCATACTAGATGATGAGCCAGGGCGACAGGCAAAGAGATAAATGCAGGTATTAAGTATTGCATAAATAAACCGACGTGAACTGAACATCCTGTGATTTTGGGCAAATCTCTTAATTTCCCTGTGCCTATAAAAAACATAACCTCTCCTGCTTGTAATGTATCTGGTGCTCATGTAGCGCTCCAATACCTTTAGGTCGAGTTTGTGAATATGTAAAAAAAAAACTGCAAACCCATGGTGGGATGCTTTCCAGCAAAGCAATGCAGCCGCTGAAGCGAGGGATCTCAGTTCATAGTTCATTTTAACTTTGCCTTCACGAGACCTCAGCATAGTTTTGAGAGCATTTATCCAATAATGTGTTATGTGGTGTTTTATAGATATCGCCACCACATGCAACTCGTGGCCTGTCTCAGAGTGCAAGAATCTAAAAAAGAAAGCTATAAACTTATACAAGCAGGTACCAAAACATGAATAACACTGATCGTCACTATTAGACCATGTTAGCATATGTATTTTCCAAAATGTAATGCTGTTACAAGTGTTATCTAACTGCCCCTAGTATGTGTCACAGGGTTTGAGCATGTACAGAGGGGCTGAGCACCTGGATTGTCTGCCTTTCCAGCCCTGAAAGCAACTCACTCTGCCCTCCCTCCCTCACAGTTCACTGTGCCTCAGTGAGTCAAAGCAGGAGTTCCTCTATCCACGTTTGTTCTAGGGTGCCTATCAAAACCACTTAAGATTAACTCTATTATTAAAGCAGTGGCGCACTCGCATCACTATCCCACCTTCAGTTCTGTGGGGAACACAACCTACCACCTACCTAGGGTTGCAGGATAGAATATTTCACACTATTACATCTGGCTTTCACCAGTGCCAGTTGAGGAACTGGGTCAAGCGATAGAGTAAGTGGGTGGAGCCAGTGGAGGAAGTGGGTGGAGCCATATGCAGTGGGTGGGGCCTCCTAAAAAAATTTGAGCACCTGCACTTAATATTTTACAAATTAAGCACTGCTATCATGTGGTCCTCAAGTACCAGGATAGCTTCTAATGTGGAATGGTCAACATGTTTTATGCCTTAAAGGCCCTAGGTTTGGGCGGCACTTCGTCAGGACCAGAGGTAAGTGAGGTATGCCCCTGTCTGGGGCTTTCGGTCTCCCTCTAATAGAGGATGACTCAATGAAGTTGACCAGCTTGTCCCTTTGGGAATGCCGGTCTATTGTTCCACATCGAAAGAGGCAAGATAATGCTCCTTAGGAAAGGCCGATGGTCCCAGTCATTATGAGGGACACTTCAATGATGAAGCATGACACCCTAACGGGTGTGTGAGGGCTGCATGATCTGACTTTCAGGTCTTCCTACGGCAGGACTATCAGCCACTATCAGTAACCCTCAGTGACAGCCTTAGGCTAAGGAGGAACTAACCCTATCTTGAGATCCACTGTATTTTCCTCAGGGAGGGACTTGGGTTTAGGACCTTGTTAAAACATTTTGTTCTTCCTTCCCCTCTTTGATTTTAAGAAACACAGAGTGCACCACTTCAACCAGTCCTTTGCAGTAATCAAGAACCATGTCATCTGTAATGTTCACAAGTATGTTTGCAGGCACAGCTGGCAATCTCATGGCTCTGCCCATGATTATCTTATGGGGAGATAATCCGGCCCTCCTATCGGGAGCACTGTGAAGACTCATCAACACAAGGGGCAACACATCAGGCCACTTCAGAGATGTCGAAGCACACACCTTAGCAAGACTGGATTTCAGCGTCCCATTGACTTGCTCCACGATGTCTGAAACTTCAGGTCAGTAACTGCAATGTAGCCTCTGCTCCAACTGCAATGCTGCACACATCTTCAGGATCTCATTATTAAAATGAGTTCCTCGTTCTGATTCCAGAGAAGTCAGGAACCTGATTCTCGGAATTAACCCCCTCAACAACTTTGCTACTGTGAGACTGTCATTTCTACTGGTCGGGTAAGCTTCAATCCAACAAGAGAATATGCACACAATTACCAAGAGATATGTCAGCCCATTGAACACAGGCATCTCAATAAAGTCCAATTGCATAGTATTGAAAGGACCTCCTGATCTCCCTATGTGACTCAGTACAACTGTCTGCCAAAACAAATGCACTGTAACATCTCTACCTACAGGAGCAGGTTCATGATAGTGTCTCGCAATTGGGGATAACAAGCTGTCTGGCAACACAAGACTTCCATCTCCTGAAACCCAAATGTCATCTTCATCTCTCTTGATGCAGACTGCTCGAACCTAGCCATGCAGTTATTCATCTGACACTTCCTGCTGAAGTTTCTTGACTTTCTCCCATGTATCAGCTGTGGTTAGCAAGAGGTTGTAATTGGTCTCATCTGTTCCATCATTTTGATATTCACCATTGAAAGTACAAGCATGTGATGCACAATATCTGGCGATCTGATCAGCATACCTGTTGCCCAAAGTTACATAATCATCTCCTTTGCATTATTACCCAACAAAATCCGCCACTCTCAATTACCCTCCTAACGACACAACGAAAACTTGAGAGTAGAAGGTAGAACGCTATTCGTTGAGAAATGTGTGCAAAAAGGCATACTATCGGTAGGTGACTGGCACCCCCTCAGAACCCACACCCTTCTCCAAGCTCAGAACAGAGTTTGACCTCAATAATATGGACTTCTTTCACTTCTTAAAAATCAAATCACTCATCACCAGACGTAAACCACCAACATATACAGACCTACTAAAGACCCTAATTACAACAAAGGGAGTCAGCTTGCATCCAAATTAGTGCTCTCCTTTCCCCCACTTAGTCCGTGTTAACCAAACCCATCCATGCTGAATGGGAAACCCTACTGGCTGACCCTAGTGACTTCCAAGTGACAATACCAGACTGGTCATCCATATGGGAAAACCTTACCACCAACAAACTAACTCCCTCACTGGCACAAGTTCGCTACTGGATTGCCAGTATGGCCCACTGGACCCAAGTGAAAATATATAAACTAAGCCTTCACTCCTCAGACATCTGCTGGAGTTGTGAGAAGGAAACAGGGGACTTGAGACACATGCTTTGGGAAAGTTGCTTCACTAAAACTTTCAGGAATAATATCAGTGAAAACTCAACAATTCTTCACATAAATTGGACTCCGGTTTAAGCAGCCATTACACTAGGTATTCTTCCACCTGATGTAAAACAAACACTGAACAAAGATAAACAAATCTTATGGGATATAGTTACAACCGGTCTCAAGGTCATCCTCTCAGAGTGCAAAGACTCGTCCAAATTGTCCTCCCACACCTGGTTGGAATAGAGTCACTTTACAAGAGGTGCAATTAACTAACAGAATACATTAAGTCCTCACCACAGATTAAGGGGAAAATCTGGACCAAACTGGACAACCATATATCAAACTATCCCTAACACCTGAATTAAGGGACACTCCCCCCATCCCCGGCCCCATCTCTCCTATCCTCCTCCCTTCCTACCCCCAGTGCCTTACCCCTTATCCCTGACAATTTATGACAATTCTATTTCTGCCTCTCTATTTTCCTTCAATCCACACCCATCACCACTCAAAATAAGACAATGTACAGACCTCTCTCAGCAACCAACCCAACTCATTCACCACATCAACATTGATCAACAGAACCTCTTACCAATACCCAATACCTTTTACCCTCTGATAAATTAACCTTATTGTATATGAACTATACTGTTGCCTTTAACTCAGATTATCGGTATTGATGGAGCAAGGTTTCGCAAATAAGCAACTTGCCCGGCTATAATCCTCTCATATAACCATGTAATAAATTATTAATAATGTTCGTAATACTAACTTTCCACAACATTTTACACTTTCTAGAAAAGGGGGAAGCTTGCCGAAGGGGCCCATTAGGATGTCGGGTGGATCGCCACCGACATGCGGGCGGTGGCGATCCGCCCGACATCCTTGCTCGCCCACCACCCATTTCCCCCCCGCCATATTACTATGGCGGGGGAGAATGCGGCGGACGGAAACACCGTTCGCCGCTTTTCCGCCCCGGTCGCTTTGCGACCGGGGCGGAAAAGGGGGGTGCCTTTCCATGGCGGCGTTGCTGCCACGGAAAGGCATGCAGTCTTTCAGTTTGGGGGCCCGTTGGGGGCCCCAGGATGATGTTGGGGTGGGGGAGGCACATGGTGGGTACCTATAGTTGCCCCCTACATGTGCTTTCACAACATGGCAGGCACCGTGCGGTGCCTGCCACGTTGTGCATGCACATGCACGACATGCATTTTTAGCATTGTGGCGGGCGGTGCTGCCACAATGTTAAAAATGCAGGATGCACCCGCCACTGTGGTGGGCGCATCCTAAAACCCCCCAAGGGGACCCCCGCCCTTATGGCGGGCGGTCCCGTTATCCAATAGGATGGCGGGTGGACAAAGTCCGCCCGTCATCCTAATGGCCCCCTAAGTGTTTTACTAACCAGTAACCCGAGTGCAATTAAAGATGGCTGCTAACACGGGAAATTGAATAGCGCATGCGCCAACTGGATGATGTCATAACGCTTGGAGGGAAAGCTTTGCTTCTGCGCACTATCACTAAAAATGGCCGCTTCAAAACTCACATGCTAAGCATCTGTTCTGCTTGAAACTAAACTGTGTTTTATACTAAGTGCTAATGCATAAATAATTATTTTTATTAAATGGGATTAGAGTAGAGATAAGTGGTATACAGTGAAACTATTTTATTTGAATCTAACATCTTGTCTTTTTGACTTCTCTGTTAGTTGGTAATTGGGCTTAAAATGAGAAACAAGGCTAATAACCATGTGGTCCGTGCACGCAGGCGTATTGTGAACAAACCCGGAGACATGTTCTCAAGTCTTGGAACTCGATCAAGGACATCCTTTTGCTTGTGCTGAGAGATGACAGAACATCCTGAAGACTCAATAGACAAATGTATAAATGTTATACAATGTTATAAAATTAATATGAAAACGGGTGGCAAATAAACTTGGGAGAAACAAATAAATGGGCGGGAATGCTCTTAAGGAAAGTAATAAACTTAGTATGGTGTGACAATCACTCCTTGGCTTGTCCAATCAGAATTCACATTTTACACTACTTTGAAACATTTGGGGGTGGTACATGCCATCAAAAGGTATAAATGGGGTAGTTAGTTAGAGGAACTAGCCTGATCGCTGCCAGAACGCTGAGAGATAGAGATGCTGTCCGAATGCTGACCAAAATACCTGAAAGCAGACTTAGAACTTTTAATAGATACATTTAGGAACGAGATTTGCAGAAGAATCGAGAAGGCAATAGAATTAGGAACAAGATTTGCGGAAGAATCGAGGAGGAAACTAGCATCAGAGAGAGATTTAATTCTGGTGTTAAATCCAGAAGAGGTAACCTGTCCTGTCCTAATCCTGTCCTGAACCTGTTACCTGATATTTTCTGAGGGGCCCAAACTCTTGACCAAAGGGGTCTGATCTTGCACCATCATAGGTAAATATAATCTATGTATTTTGTCAATGTGCCTTTTCTCTCTGTTCTCTTTTTCCTGAGGTACTCGTCATTAAAATGTATAGTTAATTTAGATAAACAAATCTTACCACTTCAGAATGACGGAGTTAACACTGTAATTTGTATTTTGATTCACTAAATATTTCAGATAAAACTACAAATCTAAACAGAGTCTGTGGTCATAATAAAACCGGTAAATATTTCTGTGATAAATGACCTATAACTGATCAACTAAAATTGATCCATGTGTAAGAAAGGGCTAAGTAAATAAATAGGCTCTATTCGGTAGGCAGATTGGACATATAGAAAAGCCCTAAAATTGATCTCCAGTGAGCTTTCATCAACCAGATATTGTAAGTGAATGTGGTTTATGGGCCCAAATGTGTGTATTTTAGTGAGACTTGTCCGTAGATTGGTGTCCCGCTGGATCAGAATAACCCCTTGGGTGGATTGCTCTACATGTATCTTCTGTCCTGTATTTCCTGTATGCATAAAAGCAAATAAAGAAGATTTTGAGATGAAAAAACACATCTCCTCTGCATTGTGCAGAGTATTTCATAACCGCGATCTGGACAGGTAGCTGTAGTGCCTTCCACAAGTTATGCATACTTTCTCCATTCCTAATCTGTGACCCTGAAAAGGTCATAAATCCTCGTTGTGACCAAAACTGTCCAAAGTCATGGACGATACCAATGTCATACTGACTATTAGTGAAAATGGTCACTGAACTAAAAACACAGAATGCTCTGGTAAGAGCGATCAATTCTGCCACTTGGGCAGAAAACCCTCCTTGAAGCCAAGAGGATTCAATCACACCTAAGACAATACAAACTACGTAGGCAGCTCTCAGATTTCCTTCATGGTGTTGTGAACAGGAACCATCAACAAACATTACATGATCTGATTCCGGTAGTGGCACATTTTGTATGTCAGGGCTTGGTTTGGTGCATAGTTCAGTAACATTGAGACCGTCAAACTTCACTTCACCCTTGATAGCATTATTTACAGGAGCAGGCAGTAGATTAGCAGGATTTAACGTAGTATATCTGTAGAGGGTTATATTATCTGCCGCAAGTATGGCTTGTTGTTTTTTGTCTATTGGCTGTTGGTTAGATACTGGGTTCTGGAGTGGGTTAACAATATTTCCACAGAGTGGGGGACAAAAACTGTCAGAAGATGGCCCATA
This sequence comes from Lissotriton vulgaris, assembly GCF_964263255.1. Lineage (NCBI taxonomy): Eukaryota > Metazoa > Chordata > Amphibia > Caudata > Salamandridae > Lissotriton > Lissotriton vulgaris. Next base: position 269,507,345 of record NC_141689.1, on the reverse strand, counting down.
ACAATGTTCTCACACTACCCAATGCTGACACCTTTGAAGGACATGGCTTTGAGACAGCCAGGCAAAGTAGCAGCTACTGGGTCAAGTGGAGCTAAAAATAAGCAACTGGTCTGTTAGCATTCCTGTGCATCTGAGTAAGCACTGAGAGATGGCAGCTCTCTCCCTCACAGCAAAACAAAGTAAAACACTTAAAAAAATGTTTTATTGTAATCAGGCATTCCAAGTGTCGGGGTATGACATAGACATTCTCTAAGCTCTCAGAAGGAACTTATGCAAGCATCATCCCATGGAACCCGATATTTCCCACCTTTGTGTGTCAACCTCTGTAAAGGCTAGGCTACTTGGGAAAAGTTAGTAAACCACTGTTGACAGCAGCCCACAATTTTATTTTTTTTAATTTATTTATTTTTTGCATTTGTATGGCGCTCAGCTACCCAACAAGGGTTTCCCGGCGCCTGTGACAGTGAGTTGGATAAAGGAAATGCTGAGTTTGTTGATTAGCACAGTTGTTTCTGAAACAGCCAGGTTTTTACGTATCTCCGGAATTTAGTGTAGCTATCTTCTTTCCGGATATGCAGGGGGAGTGAGTTCCACAGAATTGGACCTCTAACAGTGAAGGATCTCCCGCCAGTTCTTTGAAGTTTAAATCTAGGCACGGCGAAGTTTGAGGCCGTTTGGGAGCGGAGGTTTCTTGTTGGCAAGTAGGGGGAGGCTAAGGCTTGAAGATAGGAGGGAGCCGTTTTATGTTTAATTTTGAACATGTAGCTCAGGGTTTTGAAGCTGATCCGATGTTCGACCCTGAGCCAGTGTAGTTCGTTCAGGTGTTTTGAGACTCTTTCAGCCTTTGGAATCCTTCTCAAGAGTCTTGCAGCGGAGTTTTGAATCATTTGGAGTCTCTTGATTACTGCTAAGTTAGAGCTGAGATAGAGGATATTACCGTAGTCAATACGCGATGTTACTAGAGCGTTTACTACGGTTTTTTGCGTGTCCGGGGGCATCATCCAAACGATTTTCTTTAACCATTTTATTATAGTGAAGCATAGTCCTGCGACTTTATTTGCCTGCTGTTTCATAGACAGAGTATCGTCTATGATGACCCCTAGGTTTCTAACCTGGGTAGCTGGCGGGGGAATGTTACCCAGCTCCGGTGGCCAATGGGAGGGGTTCCAGAGTTCTTTGTTTCGTCCTAGTAGGAGTACCTCAGTTTTGTCCCCATTTAATTTTAACTGGTTGGTAGTCATCCAGTTGAAAATATTTTGAAGTCCGGTTTTGAGTGTGGAAGGAGCTAACGGGTTTGCTTCGGAGAGGGAGAAAATGATTTGGGAGTCGTCAGCGTAGGTCATTAACGTTAGGCCTGCGCCATCTGCCAGATCTGCCAGTGGTCTGAGGTACAGATTAAAAAACAGTGGGCTCAGGATAGAACCTTGTGGTACTCCATGTGGAGCAGGGAAGATGTCAGAGCTTGCGATACTGGATTTAATCTGAAAGGTTCTTTCGGAGAGAAAGGACTTGATCCACTGTAAGGCGTCCTTGCGAATACCGTTTTTCTCTAGGGTGGCCAGAAGAATATTATGTGATATGGTGTCAAACGCCGCACTCAAATCTAAAAGAATGAGTGCGACCGTTTGACCCTTGTCCAGCAGTTGTCGAATTTTTTCCGTCACACCCAGTAGGGCAGTTTCTGTGGAGTATCCTGCTCTGAAACCCGACTGTGAGGGGTGGAGGAGATTGTTGTCCTCTGAGAAATTAGTGATAGCGGAGTGTATGTGCCTTTCCATGAGTTTGGAAAAGGCGGGCAGCAGAGATATAGGTCGGTAGTTCGAGAGAACTGTGGGGTCGGATGACGGTTTTTTCAGTAGTGGGGTTACCACTGCATGCTTCCAGCATGATGGAACGGTGGATGCTTGGAGGGAAGCATTTAGCACGTTCATTATGGCAGTCAAGGGGGTAGGATCAAGTTGTTTTAAAATACTCACAGGGAGGGGGTCACAGGGGGAGCCTGATGAGATGGATTTTAGGGCGGTTTTTAGGGAGTCCATAGTTACCAGGGGCCACTTTTCCAAGGTGTTTACTTTGTCTGATGGCGTGGGGATATCCTGGTGTGAGCAGTTGCTGAGGGGCCTGGTCGTGATGTTGATGATAATGTTCTCAATCTTATCATTGAAAAATGTCGCAAGGTCCTGACATTGTTTTTTTGTGAGGGGATGGGCAGTAGCCGTTGTTTGGGCCCCCGCTAGGTCCTTTACTGTGTTGAACAGAGTCTTTGCTTTGTTTGTGGCATTATTGATGGAGTTTGCCACATGTTTGGCCCGTGCTTTAATGCAAGAGGAGTGATATGCGTTTCTCGCCTTATTGTATGTAATCTTTTTTTCAGGGCAGTAGTCTTTACGCCAATTTCTTTCTAGTGCTTTACATTTCGATTTTTCAACTTTGAGAAGTTCGTTGAACCAGGGGGCTGGGGGGCGGTGGAAGTTTTTGTTAGCCTTCGGCAAGGGGAGGCATTGGTTGACTGCGGATTCTAGCCATTGGTTAGTGGTTACAGCGAGAATTTCTACGTTCTGGTCCTGGGCGGGTGTGCTAGATGTCAGCACTTGATTCATTTTTTTACTGTCAAGTAGTTTCCAGTTTCTCATGGGGTTTGAAGATTGTACAGTATTACTGGGGGAGGGAGTCCTGGCTAGACTAAAACTGACAAGGTGATGGTCTGACCAGCATATGGGACTGGTTAGGGACCATTTTAATTCTGGGAGATTTGTAATTATGGGATCGAGAAGATGTCCTGCTTTGTGCGTGGGGCCGGAGTTGAGGAGTGATAAGTTAAGAGCTATTAGGTCGTCTAGTAGATTGCGGCAGGCTATATTGGTTGGGTCCTCAAGATGCAGATTTAGATCCCCTAGTAGTGTAAAATTCTTATAGTCTAGCAGAAATGGCGAAATATAATTTGCTAAACTGGCCGTCCAGGAAGAAGCGTTCCCAGGTGGTCTATATATTAGGAGGCCGGAGAGCGTAAAGTTCGGGTTCAAAGTAATTTGAAAAGAGGCAGCTTCGCAGTCTGGGATGTTTACTGGGAGCATGTTGCAGATGAAATCTTTGCAGTATATGATCGCGATACCCCCACCCACTTGACCTTGTCGGTCTTTCCTTGCTATGGCATAGTTAGCAGGGAGAGCAGTTGCTACATCTGGGCCGGAGCTATCATGTAGCCAAGTTTCCGTGAGGAAGAGAGCACTGGGTGCTTCTTCCATTAGAAGGGTGAAAATATCTAGCTTGTGCTGAGGTAAGGATCTGCAATTAACAGAGAAAAAGGAATAGTTGCAGCTCGAGCATTTGGGGCGTTTGGATGGGGTTTGGGTATGTCTTACTGGGTCCGGGTAAGGTTGGATATTAGTAAGTTGCAATTGACAATTTGGGCAGAATGTTTCGCCCAGTAGTGAGAGTACAATGCAATCATGGTGTGGAGCGGGACGTAAAGCTTTTAGTTGCGAGGCGCTCATACCTGGGAACTTGTCTGTGGAGGAAAATTTTCTGCCCCATGCCCCGTCCTGTCCCGGACGGGCCCAGACGGGCATGTCTTAGGCTAGTCTTTGGCGCGGTATTTGGCGCCAAATTCCCAAGAACATCCTGACTTCTTTCGGAATGGTTGTAGGATTCATTTTCAGATTCTCTCTTGTGACACCTTCTTCTGCTCCTTTATCAATGTGGTGTCCAAGGCACAGGACTTCTCTCTTACAGTACTGCAATTTAGTCAGGGATACCTTAGGTCCATTCTCAGCCCAGTGGTTCAACAATGTAACAGTATCTTCTCTACAAGCGTCCAGTGTGTTTGACACTACTAACAGGTCGTCAATAAACTGGATCAAAAATGAGTGATAGGGCATTACCAGGGACTCCATATTCTTTTTAAGGATCTGATTGAAGCTGGACGGACTCTACGTGTACCCTTGTGGAATTCGACACCATGCCAAAACATAGCTGCCAAACTGAAATGCGAAGAGGAACGGACTGTCCTCATGCAATGGTATGGAAAAGAAAGCTATTCACAAATCAATGACAGTGAACCACTTGGCCTAACACTGAATCTGAAAATAAAATCACAGATGGATTCAGTACCACAGAACACAAAGGGATGACAATTGTATTGATCTTTCTCCCGTCCAGCACAATGCGATTCTTGCCATTGGGTTTCTGTAAACCCATAATGGGTGAGTTACATGGATTCCCCATAATTTCCTTCAGAACGCCTTGTTTAATCACTGAGTCAATCACAGGAGCTATCCTAGCAATGGTTTAAGGGGTCAGATTATATTATGAGATTCTCTGATACTCAGCATTAGGTTTCACAGTTATGCGGATAGGTTCAACACCTTTAATGAGATCTATGCCTTTCCATGAAAAGTCCCAGACTTTAGGTAGCACTGCACCCCTCAGCTCTGGTGGCAGATTATCGCATATCAACATTGGGTACAGTGTGACATCTGAACTCTGACTTACAAGTTTGAAGACAGCATATTCATTGTAAGTTTAAAACTCAATGCCCTTCGGTGTACAGTGAATGGAACAATTTAGCTTGCATGAAAGATTACATCTACTCCACTGGCTTCTCTCTCAATTTCGGTAAATCATTTGCGAATGACGCAAGATCATTCCTACTCCAAGGCATATAGACATAACCTCACCAGGCACTTCTCTCAATGGCAAATTTAACACACCCTCTTCGCATCCTATAGGTGAAGCCAGCTCTACCGTTGGTTTCTTTTGTTCTTTCTTTTTCACCCATCTGCCTTCCTATCTATCTAGTTCACTCCTCTTTCGGATATGGCCAATTAATTCCTTAATTTGTCATTTAATTTCTGGTATTTTCATGCTAGGGATGGCCTCATCATTAAAACATGCAAGGTAACTTTTCTGCAATGTCTTGTTCCTATTGAAATCATTTTTTTATTTCTGAGCCAATTCGGACAATCTTTCATAAACCTGTCCAGAACGCTTGATAACATCTTTACACATGAATACATGTTCAATCTCCTGGTATGTATCTAATCAGGACAAATCAAGAGTTCCAAGTATCCACCATCTAATTCCACTTTTTTTTGTGTGCTCATTTTTTATTGGGTATGAAGAAAGAAAGAACACGGTAATGAGACAAGAGTACATCATAGTACAGAATATAGATTTGTCACCTTTGGGTCACAAGAATGGAAGGAGCCAACACTGAAGATGGGCGTTTGTAACTACTTTTTATTGGGGTACAACAGAGAGTTCGCTTTCTCAAAGCACACAACAAAAATCCAGGGTCCTTCCTTGGGGTCCTCAGCTTCAGGTCTTGGGTGAAGGTCCGGGACTGGTTAAGCCACGCGTCCTCCTTGGCGTGGCTGGGCGATACGCGGTATCGTTGGCCTCCTGGCGTTTCCTTTGATGGTCTCGGGTCCTCGTCCGGTGCCGAGCTGGCGCCTTCTCCACTCGCTGTATCTGCTCCCGTGAAGGTCTTCCTTGCCTTGGTCTCGACTCCTGTTTCGGATGTCTTGGTCTCGGCTTCTCTGTTCTGGGTCGCGTTCCTCTCCTGGCGTAGAACTGGAGCTTCCCACGAGTCTGCCAACCGAGACGTGGCATCTTCCGGGTCCACCCTCAAATGGTGCGAGGTCGCACCGGATAGGCCTACAAAGTCAGGTGGTCCAGAAGCGAGGCGGTCATCCAGATAGCACGGGCCGTCCTTAAAAGGCCCGTAGTAGTCCGCCTGTAGGGAAGACGGAGAATCAAGCAACTCAGTCTGGGCCGAGCAAGGGACCCCCTGACAAATCCCCCCCTCAGACTTTTCCCGATCGGGGGAAAGTGGATACCGGGACAAATAGTCAGCATTAGTCTGCGCAGTGCCCTTCCGGTGGCAAACCTCAAAGTCATATGGCTGCAAAGACAAGAACCACCGGAGGATTCGATCATTTCGACCCTTATTCCGTTGCAACCACTGTAAAGGGGCATGATCAGAAAACAAGGTAAAATGCTGGCCGTCCAGATAATAACGAAGCTTTTCTATGCTCCATTTCACAGCTAGGCATTCCTTTTCTATGGTGGGATAGGCAGTCTCCCTAGGGAATAGTTCCCTGCTCAAATACAAAATGGGTCTCTCCCTACCTTCATTATCATGCTGGGACAAGACAGTGCCCAGACCCACCCCAGAGGCGTCAGTCTGTAAATAGAAAGGTTTATCAAAATCGGGAGTTACCAACACTGGGGAGGATGACAATGCGTCCTTCAAGGCCTGAAAGGCACCTTGGGCTTGAGGGGATGGATGCCTGAACTGAGCGGAAGTAGCGTTGTTCTTCAATAAATCAGTCAAAGGGCCTGAGAGGGATGCAAAGTGAGGAATGAAACGTCGGTAGTACCCGACCAGGCCAAGAAAGGCTCGTAGGTCTCGTCTGTTCGTGGGAAAGAGTTGGCACTGAATGGCTTTTACCATCTCTTGCTGAGGATACAACTGGCCGTTCCCCAATATGTAACCGAGATATTTGACCTGGGAAAAGGCTAGTCGTGACTTCTTGGAGTTTATGTGTAACCCCGCGTTCTCTAAGGCTTCCAAGACCTGTTCCAAATGTTGCAGATGGGTCTGCCAATCTGGACTGTGAATGACTATGTCATCCAAATAAGCCGCAGAAAATTGGCGGTATGGAGCTAACACAGTATCCATGAGTCTTTGGAACGTAGCAGGAGCCCCATGCAGACCAAAAGGGAGAATGGTAAAATGGAAAAGACCATCTGGTGTGGTAAAGGCTGTTTTATCCTGATCTTCTAGCGAAAGTGGTACCTGCCAATAACCTTTAGTAAGGTCAATAGTGGTTATGAACTGGGCCTCAACGAGACGTTCTATCATTTCATCCACTCTGGGCAAAGGATATCCATCTTGTTTAGACACTTTATTTACTGCTCGGAAGTCAATACAAAATCTCTTACTTCCATCTGGCTTTGGGACTAGTACTACTGGAGATGACCAGTTGCTCTTGGACGGCACGATGATCCCTGCCTCTAACATTTTCTGTACCTCCTCTTTTATCAGTGCCCGTCGGGCTTCGGGAACCCTGTAGGGTTTTTGTTTTATAGTCACCCCTGGAGTAGTCGGAATATGATGCTCAGCTAAGGTGGTTCTAATTGGCTGATCTGAAAAAATTGAGTGGTGTTTTAACAACAAAGACCGTAACTCTTCCTTTCTGGAGTCGGGAAGGTCAGGGTTCACGACCGTCTGGTCAATGGTATGCTGCTCTGGAGGGGTAGCCAAGGAAACCGCTACAGGAGTTTTGGGAGGAGGACCCAACCACTTTTTCAAGATATTAATGTGGTAGATTTGATTTCGAGTGGGAGACAACTGCAATGCATACGTAGTCTTACCTATCTTCCGTATGACTTGAAACGGGCCTTGCCACTCCTTGCGGAGTTTGTGTGTAGAAGTGGGAAGGAGGACAAGAGCCCAATCACCTAGATTCAATTCTCTCCACTTCTTGCCTTTGTCATAAAAAGTCTTTTGTTTTTCCTGTGCTTTCTCTAATGTTTCGTAGGACAACGTCCTTAACTTGTGTAGCCTGGTTTTCAGTTGTTGGGAGTAATCTAGCAACTCCTCAGCGTCCTGAGACCCTGTCTTTTCCCAACTGTCTCTGGTTATTTCTAACAGGGTACGAGGCTTCCTTCCAAAGAGTAGCTCAAAGGGTGAGGTCCCTAAACTGCTTTGGTATTGGCTTCTCAGAACATACAGGGCCAGTGGAAGCAATTGGTCCCACTGTTTGCCGTCTCCCGACAACAGTTTTTTAAGGGTGGTCTTTATTAGACCGTTGTAACGTTCCACCAGGCCATCGGTTTGTGGGTGGTATACCGAAGTGCGCAGGTGTTTCACGTTTAGGATATTACACACTTGCTTCATAAGCCGTGACACGAACGGAGTTCCCTGATCTGTGATAAGATCCTTGGGGAATCCCATTCTAGCAAATAATTCAACCAACTTCTGGGAAATGGCACTTGTAGTGGCTGCCCTTAAAGAAAATGCTTCAGGGTAACGCGTTGCGTAGTCAACTACCACCATGACATACTGATACCCTCTATGTGACTTTGGTAGAGGTCCAATAATGTCAACTCCTATTCTTTCAAATGGTTTTCCTATGATAGGAAGAGGTACAAGAGGTACTTTGGGAGGAATGTAGTGATTTCTCTTTTGGCAAATCTGACATTCTTGACAATACTTCTTTACTTGAGCAAACACCCCTGGCCAATAGAAATTCTCTACAATGGAATTAGTAGTCTTTTCTGCCCCGGAGTGTCCCGCCAGTAGGTGGGCATGAGCATAAAACATCACCTGGTCTCTGAATGCTGTGGGCACTAGTAGTTGGGGATTAGCCTGGTCTTGAGCGACTCGATACAAGAGGCCGTTTTGTTCAATAAAACAGGGATATGTTATCTGAGTCCGACCCTGGTTACCTTGTGCAGTCTGCCAGGCAGCTGCTAGGGAAGCGTCATTTAACTGGGCGGCCCTAAAGTTTGAATCAGTGGACCAGGGTTCTTCAGCTAGCAGGCCCACCCTCGCTTTGTTGCCATCGTGTTTCTCTAAAACTTCAGACATGAGGGTAGAAAACCACTTGTTATCAGTTCCGATAATAAGGGGTTCAGGTAGGTCTGGGAGGACTCCTAATTCACACTGTAAATGTGTACCCTTTTCAGTTGTTAAAGTAACCTGGGCTAAAGGGTAGGTACGCACATCCCCATGTACACATTTAATCCTCACAGTACGTTTTAACAATGTGGAGGAATCAGACAGGGTGCTCTTTCTTACTACCGAATGTCGACAACCTGAGTCCAACAGTGCCCTGGTTTTCCTACTGTCAACGAGGACACTTACGTAAAACGCTGCTCCAGTCTCTTGGGCATACATGATAGCACGTGGAGCATACCCAACCTCCATGGGTTCTTCCTCTTTTTCTTTCTTTTTGCGGCAATACCTTGCAATATGTCCCCATTCACCGCACTCATAGCACTGAGGACTTGTGAGGACTGGCGGCTCAACTTTCACTGGTCTTGGTTTGAAAGGCGGGGGCTCGTTTTGAGGTTTAAATGGCTTTTTGTCAGGTTTGGAGGAACCCTATTGACAACAGGCTTTTCCTGTTCCCTGAAAACCGGCTTAGTTTGAGCACGAGCATAGGAATTAGCCATCTCAATGGCGTGGTCTAAGGTCAGTCCCGCATGCTGTCGGAGCCACTGCTGCGTACCATAGGGGAGAGCCTCAAGAAATTGTTCCAGATACATTTTTTTCATAACGCTGTCCATATCACCATCTTGCGGTTTCAACCACCTATCCGCTGCATCCTTCAACTTGTAAAAAAGAGTTTTAGGGGCGTCCGTGGGGGTTCCCCTTTCTTGTCTGAACCGTATTCTATGGGTTTCATCATCTACCCCCAATCTGTCCAGTATTATTTGTTTCACATGTCCATAAGCGGCTGTTCCGTCCTTATTAGCTAACTGATATGCGGCCTGTACTTCCCCAGTTAACAAAGGAGCTAAATAGAAGGGCCACCGGTCACCTGGCCAGGCGCTTGCTCGAGCTGCCCTTTCAAAGTTCAAAAAAAAGGAAACCGGGTCATCACCTGCAGCATATTTCTGAAGGGGAACTACTGCGCCCGGTGGGTGATGGCTCTACTTTGTCCCAATACGGCCAGCAGTTGTGTCTGTCCTTCTGCAAGTTTAGTAAGGTGATCCGAATGCTGTTGGATAGCGGTAGTGAACGTAGCTCTATCGGTATCGGCTTGTTCGTTCGACCGCCCAATGGCCCACTCCAGTTTGGACTGTCCTTCGCTCATTTGATTTAACAGGGCCTCCATCTTGTTTTCAGATGGAATGTCTCCTGGCTGGCTCGCCACTTGTCACCTTTGGGTCACAAGAATGGAAGGAGCCAACACTGAAGATGGGCGTTTGTAACTACTTTTTATTGGGGTACAACAGAGAGTTCGCTTTCTCAAAGCACACAACAAAAATCCAGGGTCCTTCCTTGGGGTCCTCAGCTTCAGGTCTTGGGTGAAGGTCCGGGACTGGGTAAGCCACGCGTCCTCCTTGGCGTGGCTGGGCGATACGCGGTATCGTTGGCCTCCTGGCGTTTCCTTTGATGGTCTCGGGTCCTCGTCCGGTTCCGAGCTGGCGCCTTCTCCACTCGCTGTATCTGCTCCCGTGAAGGTCTTCCTTGCCTTGGTCTCGACTCCTGTTTCGGATGTCTTGGTCTCGGCTTCTCTGTTCTGGGTCGCGTTCCTCTCCTGGCGTAGAACTGCAGCTTCCCACGAGTCTGCCAACCGAGACATGGCGTCTTCCGGGTCCACCCTCAAATGGTGCGAGGTCGTACCGGATAGGCCTACAAAGTCAGGTGGTCCAGAAGCGAGGCGGTCATCCAGATAGCACGGGCCGTCCTTAAAGGGCCGCTAGTAGTAGTCCGCCTGTAGGGAAGACGGAGAATCAAGCAACTCAGTCTGGGCCGAGCAAGGGACCCCCTGACAAGATTGTAACGGGATGGATACATTCATCCATATGCATCAACATTAGCATCAAAAATAGGGTGCAGGGGATGGGAGGGAGAAGTTTGAAGGGGAGGTGGTGCGCAAGCAGGTAGGGATAGGGGAGGGTGGGGATTAGCATAATTGTGACATCATCAACAGGTACAGTATAATTTGATATGTGGAGGTGCTTGGCTTGTGGCAGTGGGCATCCCCACATGGAGAATCTAAGGAAGGACCATTTGTCGAAGTCTGATTTCATCTGCGACATCAAGGGCAACAGATTATCCATTACCATTCCTTCCAGGCCTCGGTTGACCAGTACCCTGTGGTATTTAAGTTGTGAGGATTTCCAACAGAAGGGGTAGTCATGAATTGCTGCCCTTGTGGTGCCTGAATAGAGTGGGAGGCCTTCTCTTTGATCCTAATTTTTTTTTTACTTTATTTTTGGTATTTATTGGAACATCATACAATCAAACATCCCAAAATAATCATCAGTGTTATACAGCAAGTAGATTAATGCGTAGCGGTGTATTTTTCAAAACTTTCAGTAACCTCAGCAATGCATTTCAAGGAATATAAACAGATATCACAGTGTGCATTGCAATACTAATGCATCTCGTCCTTCCCCTCTAAGGTGAGACAAAAGCATACCCCCTCTCATTGAACAATATAGCATTAATTCCTGAGTCAGGCAATAGATCATAACCATGTAGTAATGTCTCGCGGTCTCTTTCACTGGATCTCTAAGAGACCTCACTGCTCTCAACACTTTCCTGCGAGCCCTGTACCATTGGAGTATGTGGCTCCTCAGTCGCTGTCTCCTGCTGCAGCAAGTAGACTCATAGCGGTTCCCAGATGTCTTTGGGTCTAGAAGGTAAGGGTTGAGTCTCCGCATATACCTTTCTCAGGTCCTGACAGTATACCATGTCTTGAACCCACTCCTTGAATTTTGGAGCGCGACCTCTCCCCCATCTCCAGGCAAGCCTCCGCTTAGCTAATAATAGTGCCACATCCATGAACTTTCTACTAGTCTTAGGTATCTGTGCAGTGTACCCTAGTATACATGACAAGGGGTCAGTGGCAACACAAATTTCCAACATCTCTTCTAATGCGCCATGTACCTGTTCCCAGTACTGTAACACCTGCGGGCATTCCCAAGCTAAATGTAAGAAGCCGACACCAGGCCGCCCACATCTTTCGCAACAGTCACTGTCAGCTAAATTAAATCTATGTTTCCTCATCGGTGTATAATAAATTCTGTGTAAAACTTTGTAATGGATGATCTTAAAGTGGCAGCTGGCTGTCATGCTACCCATAATACCACAGTAATACTCCCACTGCTCGTCAGTCAGCTCACTGCCCAAATCCTCATTCCAGTGTCCCCTTGCCTTGCTCGTGACTTCTGGCGTGTGTTTACGAAGACTGTCATATATTCGCGACACCATGTGTGCACCATCACTGCTACTTAATACAACGTCATGGGGGCCAATACAGTCCCGTTCCCTCGGGCAGTCCGGCAAAAGAGCCCGCATGCTTTCCCTTAGTCGTATGTAATAAAAAACCTTAAAGGACTAGGAGTGTGTTCACCAAAGAAGCAGCCTCGAGTACGAAATTCTTTTGCAATGAACAGGTCCCCCCAGGATGCAATGCGGAGTGCGCGACACATTCTCTGGAACCCAACCTCCTGCAGCAACACCAGCCCGGAATGATAAGTAAGAGGCATACGTGGGGCATAAAGCAAATTTGCCTGAATTCTACGCAAAAACCTCTGCCAGGCATTGATTGTACAAGTTACAGTGGTTGGAGGGGTGTCCAACGCAGTCGGAGTCCCATAGACTACACCATTCAATGGTATGAGGTGCTCGATCCAGTCCTCGACAGCGAACTGAGGCATATAACGAGTGGGTTTCACCCAGTGATACAGATAATGGGCCTGTGCGCTAATGTAATATGCCTCAAAATCCGGGACGTCAAAGCCTCCCCTATCTTACAGTTGTGTTAAAACAGCCCATTTGAGCCTTGAGTGTCGCCTTCCCACACTAACCTAATCAATTCCGATTGCAAAGTTTTAAAGAAGAAAGCACCGGGGTAAAAAGGAATGTTGAGGAAGTAATATAAGAAACAGGGCAATATGACCATCTTGATAAGTGATACTCTGCCCGCCATGGATAACGGTAGAGCGATCCATCTCGTAATAGTGTCTGTCAATTTTGTTATCGCTGTCCCATAATTGAGTCGCAAAGTCTCCTCCCTATCTTTAGAAATCTGAATCCCCAAGTAACGGAAATCACTGTTGCACCATTCCAGAGGGAAATCCAATGGGAACTCCCTCACCGCAGGGGTCAAGGGAAAGAACTGCGATTTCCCCCAGTTAACAGCCACTCCGGATAGCCTACCAAAGGCGATGAATTCTCGCAGTAATGCATTAAATTTATGTTCAGGGTCCGCAACATAGAGAGTGACGTCGTCTGCATATAGGGAAATTGCCATCTGACACTGGAAGCAACGAAAAGCGCTGTCGAGGTGGAGCTGTTGTATACGACATGCCAGTGGTTCAATCGCAATGGCGAACAATAGGGGAGACAGGGGGCAAACCTGCCGGGTGCCTCGAGTGATCTGGAATGTGTCGGAGAGGTGCCCATTTGCTAGCACCTTCGCCATGGGCCCTGTGTACAGCAGCCGCACCCATGCTATAAAAACTAATGGAAATCCCATTTTATATAAAACAGTAAAGAGATATCTCCACTCCACGGAGTCAAATGCCTTAGAGGCATCCAAAAAAACCGCAGTCAGTGGAAATTCCGGAGCAACTGTCTGTATGAGGGAAAACAAAGTCCGCAAATTATGAGACGTCGCCCTCGTCGGGACAAACCCCGATTGATCAGGAAGAATAATTTTTGTCATTAATAGGGACAATCTCGTGGCCAAAACTTTAGCGACTATTTGGGCATCACAATTAACAATGGTCTGTAAGAGTCATACGCATAGGATCCTCGCCCGGTTTCAAGAGGGACATGATTACTACTTCGCGCATGGATCTGGGCAGAATCCCTATCTCTAAGGATTCCTCAAAGACTTCCTTCAATACTGGTGCCATAATGTCAATATAGCATTTATAGAATTCCGCAGGGAGTCCATCTAAACTGGGTGCTTTTCTATTTCCCAGCAACATTATGGCCTCCCTAATTTCATCAAGCTCGAACGGAGCACCCAGAAAGGTCCTATGCACGTCACTCAGCCAACAGAGTCCCAGTTCCCCCAAGTAGCCATCCAAATCCATCTCTCCGGTGGATTGGGTAGTATATAAGTGTGTGTAATGTGTATAGAAAGCCTTCAGTATCCGATCACTGTTCCTGCATGTCTCACCCTCTTGATCCACCAGTTCTAAAATGGTATTGGTGCCTCTATCGATCTGCACCACCTCAGCAAGTGCCCCCTCTTGTCTTTCTCCCTCACTATATTTACGAGCGATCCAGTGTTTACCCCTAAATTTGGCTTCGCGCTGAGCCTCCTCTTTATATTCGGACAATTTAGTGCTAAACTTTTGATGTGCAGCCCCTCCATCACGCCCCACCATCAGTCTCTCAAGTGCTCGCAACTCCCCCTCCAATCTACCCAGGGTAGGTCGAATATCCCGGAGTACCCCAAAACTTTTGGCCATACACCACCCTCTGACAGTGACCTTAAAGGCCTCCCAAATCCTCTCAACATTATCCACCGTGTCTTTATTATTAGGGGAAAAGTCCTTTTTATCCTTCCCCAATTCCTCACGGAAAGCCTTGTCCAGCAGGGCAGTAAGCTGGAGTCTCCAGGCACGCCTCAGGCAATCATATCCAGATATATTCAATGTGATTAAAACAGGGCAATGATCCGATTGGGTTCTAGCAAGATGTCTGGCCTCCGTAACACCAAGAGCTAAGTCACTAGTTAAGAAACAATAGTCTAGTCTCGCCCATGTGCCGGTGTAGGAAGTAAAATGTGTGCCCTCCTGTAGTGCGGGGTGCATATGTCTCCAACTGTCCACGAGGCCTCCTTCCTCAAAGACGTCTCTCAATGCCTCTCGCATCCTAGGATGATAATGTGCCTGACTGTCAACTCTGTCCAGAGAGGGTGTCACTGCCACATTAAAGTCCCCCCAAATGATATGTCGAGACCCGACATCTAAGATCTTACCCCATAATAGTGTAAAGAACTCTGGATCGTCCGTGTTTGGAGCATAACAATTGACAAAGGTAATAGCAGCCCCTCCCAGCCTCCCCCACAGTATTACATAGCGTCCAGCCTTGTCCACCAACTGCCCCAGTAAGGTGAAGTATGGCAGTGCCCCTAGCATAGGAAGAATAATTCGAAAAAACTCTGACTCCTGCCCACTTGCTAGCAAAGGAAGGGTGAGGCTGAGGGGCGATATGTGTCTCCTGCAAGAGTACAATGTTCACGTCATGCCTATCCAGGTAGGCCAGAACGTGTCTGCACTTACGAGGGTCCTTAAGTCCTGTAATATTCCAGGACATTATCTTACACGTATGCGTGGCTGTATCACCCCCTAGAGAAATACATCATGTAAGCATTATACAACCGCAATATATGGAATGGTATCTCCATCCCACAACATACAATGCCGTTCCACCGTATGACTCGTACATCAAACACCAACAACAGAACTCGTAACCTCCCCCACCACCCCCTTACATCTTGTGGACCCCCCAACCAGCCATCATTTTATCACCCACCCATGTCTCCCTGCCAGGTCATCCCACCAAGCACAAACCATAGTGACCAAAACCCCCCATAGTAAACACCCCACCCCTACCCACTCACTGTTGAGGAAAAGGCAACATACCTCGAGTTCCCCCCCATATCTCCCCCCTCCCACTGAAGCACTCCCAACATGCCAGATGATTCTCCCCCCCCCCTTACCCCTCCCACCCAACAAAAACACCATCGCTATCCCGATGATAGAAGTCAACATAGGGGATCACCCATGGGGAAATACGCTTCAGACAGTCACACAGCCACCATCCCTCCTCGAGCCCCGAAACTTGTGCGACCTCTGGGCTCTATCCAAGGAGGGGCGTTGGGGCCTGGAATACGTTACCACTGGAACACCGAAATCATCCCCGTTCCGTGCATTATGTAGTGCCTCCAGCCATTCCACCTTCGTGTCGTGTATCAGCATCCTAAAGGCAGTCCATGGGAGTAGATCAGAGGTGCACACAGAAAAGTTCAATCATTTTCGCCCTCTTCCTGAAGATTGTCACGTTGCGCAGTGTCTCGGCCATCCGTTCCACGTTGGGCACGCTTCCATTGCCGGAGATAGTCCTCCACATGTTGCGGGTTAGTGAAAAACCGTTGTTTGCCCTGATGCGTCAGGCGCAGCCTCGCTTGATAAAGTAGCACATAGTCGATCTGCGCAGCGCGCAATTTCTTCTTCACCTCCAGAAACTTGTGAAGTTCTTCCTGTACTAACGGAGTGAAGTCCAGGAAAATAGAAAATGTCACACCTTCATATATCAGATTTTGGTTCGCGCGAGCAGCGCATAAGGCCACATCACGGTCCTGATAATTTAGCAAGCGGGTAATGATGGGTCTCGGTGGCTGGCCGGGCTTCGTTTGTGGGCCCAAAGTCCTGTGTGCTCGCTCGACAATGAAGTGTGCAGAGAAGGTCTCATTCCCAATCGCGGACAGCAGAAGTTTTTCAATATAATCCTCCATTTGCCCCGTGTTGGTTGATTCCGGAATATTAATCACGCGTATGTTGTTACGTCTGCTTCGGGCTTCTAAATCTTCATTTAAGGCCGCAATTGTCCGAAGGAGGTTGCCCAAACGAGCTAACCGCGTGGCATGACTGGCTGTGGCATCGTCCGAGTCCGAGATATGTCTACCATCCTCCTTCAACCGTTTCTCATGGAGGTCGACCTTGTGCACCAGCGCATCCATTCTGGAGGACATCCTGTCCATCTTATCCACCACAGTGGCGAACCCCTGCCACATTTCCTGCAATATTTGGCGCATATCCAGATCCGCAGACGCTGCTCCACCACTCGACGCTTCCGCGCTAGGTGGTGCAGCCGTCGGCGATGCAGGCTTGGGTCCACTCTTGGCCGCCTCAAAAGTGAGTTTTGGCTGGCGATTGTCCAACTTCCCCATGTTGTCTGGGAATAGGTTATATCACAGTCTCTCTGTCACCTCACCAGGGCCAATCACCAAAGATAACCACGTGTGCGAGTGTGTAGAATGTTCAACAGTTCTGCCAGTCTTGCAAATTGCGTTCTCCAGCCACAAATATATAACCCTGCCCCTACTAGTTGCCAGCTGAGTCTCGCTCGCAGGGCCCGCTATCTTCACCTCTCTGTAGGGCACTTGCAGTAGCGTAGGAGCGCCAAGCTCGAGCCCTCCGTAGCACGCCGCCAGCCGTCTGGGCCTACCTGCCTCGTGGCAAGCCGTGGTCTCTCCTGCCTCTGATCGCTGTACAGCGTGCACCCCAGTGCTCCAGCGTCACTCCCGGGGGAAACAATTTGGCCGTGTCGCTCAGGCTGGGAGCAATCAATCTGCCTCAAACTTTCACCGAGGTTAGAGGATAGTGTCAGCAACTCCTGTACGTCGTGGTTTCCAGGTGGCAGACTATTTAGCAAGGATTAATTAAGTATATTGAGTCCAGGCAGCGGGAGCCTCACCACTCGGAGGCCATTCCGCTTGTGCGCCCTCTAGCGCCCCCTCTTCGATCCTAATTTTCCTAGTGGCCTGATAGTACTGCAAATTCTTCTATGACTTCTAGTAGTGCCTGTATGGAGTGTGGAAGGTTCCTATGGGTGAGCAGGATATCGTTGGCGTATAAATATATTTTTGAGAGACCACCCACAATAAGTATGCCTGATATGTGTGATGATTGGCGAATGTCAGAGGTTAAGGGTTCCATGGCCAGCAGGAAAAAGAGGGGGCAGAATGGGCAGCCCTGACGTGTACCTCTCCTGATTTTGAAGGTGTCCAACAGAAACCTGCAAAACAGAACCTTTGCCAAGGGCAAGAGCTGGAGAAACTGAGGAAAAGTACTGCCCCTTTGTTGTGTGCTGTCTGAGGTTGACCTGCAATGGCTGTTTCTGCCAAGGAAAGGACAAGGACTTTGCAGTGTGCAGTGTTCCCTGCTTGTAGGAGATCTCCAAGGGCTTGAAGTAGAGGTTGCCTCCTGTTGTGAAGTCTCAGGTATACAAAGACTTCACCCCCAGCTCCCATTGCAAACCATTGCCAACTAGAGACTCCCATTTCTAACAGTCCATAAATCAATTGTGCTGTCAACAAAGCATTACGACTAGCACCACAGCACAGCAGTCAACTACAATACAGTGCATTCTACACTTTTTAATACAATCCCGGGATCTTAGGCCACGTCAGACCCAATAACCACTTCAACTTCTTTGAGTTAAGCGCCACATTCACACAACAACTTAAAACATCTCCACAGAACACCACAAAATCACTACAAACCATAGCAACGTAAGTATAAGCAATTGCAACGCGCAACGCTATTAATACTCACACATCCACTGTTACAACTCGCTCCTAAATAGCTGGAACTCAATCAATCCTCCGAACGAACGACAGGCTTTGAGCAGTTTCTAAATAGAACACCCAAACTCCCTCACTTCAGTGCAAAACCATCCGACAATGCAACCAGTTGATCCAACTCTGGATCAACCTCTTACCATTGGTTTATCTGATGGGACTTTTTTTTAGACTGAGGTGAAGGGAGTTAGCACTTGGTTAAACACATATAATTAACAGTGTAACCCATTTGGCTACACAATAAGGACCAAGAATCAGTAAATAAGGTGAAGAGGTTTATTTACAAGTTAGCAGTTAGATTATTGTAAATAAGTCACAATACCCTGCTGTAAAGGTACAAAATAACAAGTGGATAGCCAAACCTCCTAAAGAAATTCAGGCACATCAGTATGAGTCAAACAAGAAGTTCAGTCACAGCAATGTAATGAATTAACAGTAGAATCTGGTGCTCAGAGAAGAGTCTTCGATCTTCTCTCTTAAACATGACCAATATCTAAAGGTATCAATTTTAGAACCTACATTTGTTAATTTTTCTTTTTAAATATTTTTTATTTTATTTTCACCTGGTATAAGATTACAAAACCTTCAACAAAGTGTCATTCAACCAATAAATACCAAATTAAACATAAGTTGATCATTCTTCTCATTTTGTAGAAGATAACTTAACATTAAGTAGAAAATAACTTAACATAGGGTAAAAAGACATAGGTGAGCATATATTATGATTATCTAAGTAAATCAATTCATTTCTAGGCTTCCCCAAATTTTCTCAAATTTTTTTAGCGATCTAACACCCCTTAGTTCTGCTAGCGTACCTTCCATAATTTTTATTTCATTGACCAGGTACCACCATTCCAAAGCGTTGGGTGGGTTGGGATTAATCCAGGCTCGGGCTAAAGTTAGTTTGGCACAAGAAAGTAAAATTGATAGTAGTATACAATGTGGTTGACTTGTCGTGAGTGGGCCAAATATTACCATGGATGCAGATAGTGGTAAGCTAAGAATGTTTTTTGTGGTTAGAATCTTTCCCACTTCTTCCCAAAATGTTACTAGTTTCGGGCATGAAAACAACATATGGACAAGATCTGCCGCATACTCGTCACATTTCGGGCATTTAGTTTTTTCTCTTGTGATGTTGTTCGAAGACCATTTAGAAAATCTTTCAGGGGTATAATATAACATATAAATAGTTCTATACTGTTGTAGTCGCAAACTGGATGATCTTACATAGTCGTGAATGTTAGTATAAGATGTATTCATTTGTTTTCCGGTTAGATTAGTTCCCAGTTTTAAATTCCATTTTTTTGCTAATGCATCATTATCGTCGGAGCTTAGACCTATAAAGAATTTATAAGCCGTACTAATTATTGATTTCTCTTTTTTAGAGTTAAAGATGTCCCATATACCCCCATTCGACAAAGTGTTGATTCTATTTTTCCGTATTAGAAAATCATGTATTTGTATGTATTTAAATCTATGTGTGTCGTATAGACCATATAGTTGCTTTAAAGTTAGAAAATTCAGTATGCCTCGAGAATTATATAAATCGCCCAAAACCATAATTCCTTTCCGTTGCCATACACGAGACGACCCATCGCCAAATATACTCGGCAGTCCGGGATTATCCCATAAGATTAACTGTGAATGAAATATAGTGGTTTTACAATGTTTAAGTATGTCTTTCCATATCCTTACTGTATCTCGTATGGTCTTAAACTTAACCCTTTTGTAAAAATTTGGGTCTGTAATGCGAAGAAAAAATTGTTTAGAATCTCCCTTTAATGATAAATAGTGAAAGAAAAGTAGGTCCTCTTCATTTAGTAGTGATCGAATACGTCTTATAAAAGAAGCCCAGAAGTATAATTTCAGGTCTGGAAAATTAAGACCACCAGATCCTATTTGATTTTTCAGCATTTTTAGCGATCTTCTAGCCTTCTTATAGCCCCAAATAAAGTTGCAGAAGATCCTATCAAGTTGTTTAAAGAAGAGTCTGTTCTGTGCCAGAGGAATTGATCTGAATAAATATATGTATTTTGGTATTATTTTCATTTTTATCAGATTTATTCTGCCAATTAGGTTTAATGGGAGTCGGTGCCATTTTTTTAAGTTTGAAGTAGTAGTTTTCATTAAGTTTTTATAGTTAATGTTATTAAGTTCTTTAACATTTGAGGTAATTTTAATTCCGAGATATGTCGCGGTCTTACATATTTCGGGTGTTGGTTGAGGGGGTACAAAGTTAGCTATTATTTGAGTTTTGTGAGCATTTAATTTATAACCTGAAGCATTACCAAATTTTAAAGCTTCAGATTTGATAGCTTTTAAAGTATCAGTTGTTTCGATAGAGTATATGGCAATATCGTCCGCATACGCAGTAATTTTTAAGAACCTACATTTGTTAAAGGTGATTAATCTAAAGGCATCTCAAAAGTCTGGGAAATTTAAAAAAAAAAAAGAAAATTGTGGGAAGTATGCAGGAAGGTCTCAACATTTCAGAAGCTAGGTCAAGAGTCTTCTAGGTATAGGAAATAAGTGTTAGCCTAAGCCACACTCAGCAAAGAATCAAAGGGGTAATCCTGAGGGAAAAGTGGCCAACATCAACCTATGAGAACACTAGTTAATTCCGCAAGAATCTTCTGGGTAACACCCCTAGACCACACCATCAGGTGTACTATTGCCCTTTCCATTCTCACATTGTGAGCTGCAACATTAGCAGATTTATTTGGCCAATTGTGAAAATGACATTGTCCTTTGTCACTTGTGACACTTCGATATATTACTGCAATTAAGGCTCTGGCTCTCTGTGTTCTTTGTCAATGTTTTCTTCGCATGCTCTCTGTCGCTAGCTCAGAAGTACATCTATTCTCAAATTAGCAAACCATGTGCATGTACCTGCAAGGAAAAGACATGCAAGCAGAAACTATATTTTATGTAGAAAGAAATACAGGCCTGCTTAAGTCAATTTAAGCATTTTATTCAATGGTGCATATTAATACATGTTGTTTGTGCACATACAACTGCAAACTAATGACACATGTAAGTACATAAATTCAGCATTAGATTTGTGTTGCACCTTAAATAAATATAAAGTAATTTTGAATTCACAAACAAAAGTGTGACTAAGAACTGCATTATGAATACCAATGTGAAAACATTAGTGCACAAGTTTACAGAAAGCTCTCTCGAACCTAATGTAAATACATTTTAATAGAACAAAGATGATTTATCCAATCTCAAAGACTATATTTCATTTTTGTAGGGTTTTTTTATTACCATTTATTGCATAGTTTACATGCATGTGACAGCAATTAGCAGTAAGATACAAAAGAAAAACAACAATATAAAGTAAACTAGAGCCTGTGCAGTACAGTACATCTTGCAACACATTAGTAATTAACAGCCAATTATCTGGCACCCCACCAACCTATATTAATTAGTCCACTGTGCCCGTTTAATCATTCACATCATGTTAGGATGTTCTAAGAAGAATGTTGTCATAGGGGCCCAAATGTCTTTGGGTCTAGAGGAAACCAGCAAATCTTCGGCATAAATGTCCAGCTGTTCTCTACAATATACAACGTCCTTAAGCCAGCGTGCAACTGTAGGTGCTGTTTTTCCACCCCAATTTTTGGCCACCAGTTTCTTAGCCAACACGGTAGTAATAACTGCTAGTTTGCGGTTGAAAGGCATGATCGATTTTAGAAGTCCAAGCAAGCATCCCTTTGGAGTGCTCCCAACTTCTTTCATTATCATTTGTGACAGGATCTTTGTCACCCGGACCCAATACAGGGAAATAAGCCTTCAGTGCTAGGAAAGATGCATAAAATTGTCCGTAGCCTCACTGTTGTGTCGGGCACAGTGGCTGCGCGGACACAATCGGGGGCAATTTTACGTAACACAGGTGAGTGGGGACTAAATGACGACAGGAGCCAGATTGATGCTTGACTCCTGGGGTTGGTCTCCGTTGCCCGAACTGGCGTACGTCGACGTGCCCCTTAACTTTATTGAACATTAGTCACGTGGGTAGCACGCATATCGCGAGGTCGTGACGTCAGGCTGTCACGACATTACATTCCTCCCAACAATCAACAAAAGCAACAAAATAACAAAAGATATTACTATGAAACAAAAACAAATGCGGATAGCAATGTCTACATTAGAAACCCCTGGTTAGACGCACCCTGGTGTTCTTAACAGATCCCCACAAAATGTGGAACAGTCTTACGTGAAATAATTTCTTAGCCGACAGGATGGCTGAGGATTTCTTCGCAGCAGATATTGGGACTGGCTTCGCCCTGATGGGACGTCCACTTCGGCCTCATCGGCATCTTCACTACAGCTGACTTCCAAATGGAGCATGAGACGCATCCGGCTCCGCAGGGGAGGTGTCAGCAGGCAATGAGTCATCCAGATCGCCCAGATCACCATCCTCATTTGAGCAAGCGTCTTCACTGGTACCACGGCAGTTGTCTCCACTTTCCGGTTGAGGTGACGAGGTTATCAGGGGGTCAGGATGATACTTCTTGAAATGAGAAACATTCAGAGTCACAGTCTCGCGTCCTCTCATGGCAATGACACTGGTTCCTTTGATACTGAAAACAGTCCACAACAGTTTTTCATATGGGAGCTGACATTTTCCTGTGGACAAACGATTCTTGAGTAGCACCATGTCCCCTTTTTGGATCCTTGTGGGTTGAGGATTTCTCTTCTGGCTTATTTGAGCAAACGCCTGTTTGCACCGAACATCAATCCGTACTTCATCAGGGTTTTGGGGCTGCCAGCGAGGATGATGCGGTATCGAGTCCGTGACCACTCGACCCATCAATAAGTGAGCCGGGGCCACTCCAGTAGTGGAGCGAGGGGTTTGCCGATCGCTCCGGAGAAATGTGAGTATGGCCATCTCTAGGGATTGTCTCTTGTCATGTGCAATCCAGATCACCTTATTAAGAGTCCTCATAAATCTCTCCGCTTCACCATTGGCTTGCGGCCATCTTGGCGTGACTCTGCGATGTCGAATGCCCAAGGCAGCCAGATATGTCGCTAGTTCTTGTCCTTGGAACGGAGGGCCAATTTCAGTGCGCAGCTCTTGCATTAGTCCATGTGCAGCCATGATATTTCCGATTTTAGGTATTACTTCCGCAGCATTGGTAGACACCACAATCTCCACCTCCGAATACTTTGGTTGGTCATCTATGGCTACTAGAGTGTGGCGGCCATCCGGCAGACTGCCAAAATACATGCTGACACAGGACCAGGGTAACCTTGGCGGAGGCTCCGCGATGACTGGAGCCGGACGGGGCAGGTCTCCAGTGGCTTGACACGAAGAGCAGGACCGAACAGTGAATTCTACCAGCTCGTCCATTAATGGAAACCATACCTTGGTCCGAATTCGAGACTTTGTTTTTACCATGCCCTGATGCCCCACATGGGCTAACTGCACACACCGGTCCATTAGCGGGGTGGGAATTACTAGTCGATGTCCTCTTAGCAGACAACCGGTCGGGTCTTCAGTGAGTTCTTCTCAGACATTGTATAGACTTTTCATTATTCGCTGAGCTTGAGCTGTCAGGATTTTCCATTCATCCTTGACCTTTCGCCAATTGTTGCGTTGCAGAGCTAATTTAGCCCTCTGTAAGCACTCATCAGTAGAAGTTGCTTCTGCCAAAGTCTGCATAGATAAGGGAATTCGGCAGGACCTGGCTGTGCCACACTTTACATATTCTTCGGTGTCAGCTGCATCCTCCATCTCCTTACTGGTAGCGACTCGGGGATGTCGGGACAAGTAGTCCGCCGGATTGCGGGATCCCGGTTGGTATTCCACTTTACAATTATAGTTTTGAAGCTGCAGCATCCATTTTTCAATCCTTGGGGGAGGTTTTGTGGAAGTTCCTGAAAAGAGAGCCACCAGAGGCTTGTGGTCCGTTGTGACTGTGAAAGGCTTTCCATAGACATACAAGTGAAAATGGCGACATCCCCAGTGAATGGCAATGGCCTCCTTTTCAATTTGTGAGTATCTCTGTTCTGTTTCGGTCAGTGATCTACTTGCAAAAGCCACAGTAGTCCAGTCCTCTTCTTTTTGTTGTTTCTGCAGCAACACAGCCCCCAGGCCTCTGGGACCGGCATCTACGGTGACTTGCATCAACTTGGCAGGATCAAAGAAAGCCTAAGTCGTTGCTTCAGAAAGGGAGTTTTTTATCTCTGTGAATGCTTCGATTTGCTCAGACCCCGTTTCCATGGAACTGAGTTTTTGGTGAGCTCTCGTAGCGGCAGAGTTAAAGTTGTAAGATCCCGGATGAACCTTCCACAGTAATTTCTCATGCCAAGGAAGCTGCGAACTTCCGTCACAATAGTGGGGGCCACAGCCTCTTTGATGTACCGAACTTTCTCTGGATCCGGGTTGACTCCTTCAGTGGAGAATGTGTACCCAAAGAACTGGAGTTTTTTCTTTAGAAAATCACATTTTTCTCGGCGGAGAGTGAGCCCAGCATCGAGTAGGCGGCGGGGCACTTGTGCAAGCCG
Organism: Lissotriton vulgaris; assembly: GCF_964263255.1. NCBI lineage: Eukaryota > Metazoa > Chordata > Amphibia > Caudata > Salamandridae > Lissotriton > Lissotriton vulgaris. Next base: position 269,482,758 of record NC_141689.1, on the reverse strand, counting down.
GGCATTATGTTCGGGAAGTGACTTCGCATGTATCATGATATCATCACTTACATTGATCACCCCTGGGATGTCCATGATCAGTTCATGTATGACATTTTAAAAAACTTCAGCCGCACTTGATACTCCAAAGCTCAACCGGGTGTAACGTTGTAACCCCACATGAGTTGAAATAGTGGTGATGTTTCTCGATGCCTCATCAAGTACCAGTTGATGGTACCCTGACCGTAGATCCAACTTCGAGAACCAGCAGGCTCCAGCCATCTCCCCAATGAGATCATCAATAGTCGGGGTGATGTGGCGCTCCCGTTTGATCGCTGCATTTGACTAACAGATATCAACGCAGATCCTCACTGCCCCAGGCTGTTTAGGTTTTCTCGTGACCATGTTGGGAGAAACCCACGGAGTGGGACCAGAGATTTTCTCAATGATTCCAGCAGCCTCCAATTTCTTAAGTTCTTCCTCTACTTGTGGGCAGAGATGAAATGCTATTCTTCGATGTAGCAGAGCGACAGGCTGAACTGTGGTGTGGTAAATATTTGATTTACCGTCCTAATTTCTATGCAGGTAAGTACTTAAACAAAAATAACTCAATCGGAAAGAAAGACGCAGAGTCCGTGGTGTTAGAGTTCTTAGGGGTTTTATTCCTTAAAAAGGAATGGTTCTAGAACCGGATATCGGATTCCTGACCCCACTGGGGTTCAGGAAGGGATAGAGCATACTTTATTGATATTACATTACTTTTATACTTAATATACACCATAGAAGTCAATGCAGAAGGCGTAACAGCTGAGAGAAACAAGATAAGAACACACACGTGTTAGCAATATGTAATCAGAAGGCGTGAACTAAGGCGTGCACAGAGGTGTGTTCTAGAAACGTCACATGTAAGTGTCAGAAGTGGGTGGCTCTATGACAGAATAGTGCAGAGTCAGCAGGAATCAGTAGCTAGGATGCGCGCACAGCTGCATGACGTGTGATTGACGTCAAGTTGGAGGGTGCAGGGGACTTGACATTTACACTAGAGGAAAGAGACAGAAGTCTGGCATGTCAGATCAACTCGTTCCTATATCATATCTGATATCTGATGTTTGGGAACCATACTATCTAGAGGGAAAGGTCTCTTGGGCAGAGGCTATCCTATACTGACTATGAGTGCGTGCACATGTGCCTACGTGTCTGTGTGTAAAGCGAGGGGGTATGGGCCTACCATGGTAACGGGGGCTATGAATTACTTGCATGGAGACAGAGAGGCCGGGCCCTTTGCTCTGCAGCCGGGGGTTTGTTTATCTATTCTGCTGGACTGGAATGTGTTTTCGGGAAGCTGAGCTTGGCTATACTGATAGCATGAAAGTAAAATACTGTCTTTGGCAGGCAGACAGGCCGAGCCAGGCTCCGCTCGCCTCGCATGGAGTAGGACAGAGTTCACGGGTGGGGGCATCCCACCTTGCAGTTTCAGGAGGCAGAGATGCTTTTGAAAAGAGGCTTGATGACAGAAAACAGGGCCTAACTCGCACAGAGCCAGGAATACATGAAAGTGCACCATACAAAGACGGTGGCAAGGCATATTTAGGAACGGAATATCCGACCCATTCAGGGTGGATCTGAAAGAGGACATGTTAACGTTGGACGCAAATGTGTTTGCGTCTTCATAGCTAGTACAGGAGGGAAGTTACATGCACTTTAAGCTCGTACATGGAGACGGTGGGGTACACGTTAGGGAACATTTCTTGACCATAAAATTTATATTTCCTCATTCCCTCCTTGTTCCCTACGGACCCTTCATGATATATCAATCGTCATTAATCTATTTATTTGAGTAGTTAGCATCATCTGCTCATCCTTTTTCACATGGGATTTAGAACGTTGACTTGAATGGGGAGTGCAGGATGTGGCGCACAAGCCGCAAATCGCTGGCCCACATTGTAAACATAGACAGCAACTGAATACTATAAGTAGAATGGTTCCAAGAAGTGACAGTATTTTCCAACCCCAAGCTGATATGGTAGTCCAGAGCCAACCGGACCAAGTCCAAGTGCCTGGATTCTGATGTATCTGACTAGCTATCTTATGGAGACGGGTAATAGCCTTATATACGGACGGAGCATTATCTGGGATGAAAACGCAACAAGCTGACCCGAGGACCTTACAGGCTCCTCCGCGATCGGCTAGTATGACGTCAATAACAAGACGATTTTGAAGAACGACAAGTCTCATAGCAGACTGTTCCTCAGTCAAGTTACCTAGGGCGGAAGTGGTCTCTTTCACTACTGCTTCGAGAGTTCTGGTCAAGTGACGTATAGACTTACTATTAAAGATAGCACCTAAGTAGGGAAAGAAACCTTTGTTGAAATCTGTGAATTTTTCCCATGCCGTTTCCGTATAGTCGACAATTGGGAGATCTCTTTTGGGTCTGAGAACTAGACGGGAATTTCTATGATAATCTGGTGGAGCTAGGAAAACAGGTGGCAGTAAGAATCCAATGTAACAGGTCCCATCCCAATCTAGAGGCAAACGTATGTATGCTGTCTGACCACAAATGAAATAGGAATGACGTGTAGCTTTGAATGTGGACTTGCCCTTATCACTAAATTCGATCACGGTAGAACATTTACTATGACCCAGGTGTATTGAACCCTTCTTTCTAATACATAATTCACCTTTGACTGGTAGTACTGACATAGTGGGCAAGTCTGGTTCGGTTTCGGATTCAACATTCAGAATCATGAGGTTGAGTGTAAAATTTCCTAATCCATATACTTCATTTTCTAGATCAGTTCCTGTTCTTTTGGGGACTCCCTCTTTGTCAGGATAACATACTCTATGCAGAACTGTGTTCAGGTTTCCCCATACCCAGTTACCCTGATAAACTACGGAATTTGAATCTAAGGCATTAATCAAACTAAACCAGGCTCCACATGAACCATTGTGTGTGAACGGGTACGGGAAGAGGGGCAGAACTCCCTTGTATTTCTGGTAGGGAGGGAGTCGGCCACATATCCAACAATTTGTAGCGTTGCTGGTCTGATGCGAGTGGTGTAACATACTAATGAATGTATTGTTGCGCAGCGCAAGTCGGTAGGACAATTCATGAAGAGGTAACTCGCTAAAAGAATGCTCGGCAGTGTCATTAGAAGAAGAATGTGCACGTGTAGCAATAGGAAAGTATATATGTAGAATTATACTTGTGACAATAATCGTAAGACTTAAAGAAAACATAATCCATAAGGTAACAATACAGTAACTTTTGAGAGATTTGCAGTAACGTTGTTTCTTGATCTGTTTCTCTCTATCTCTCTCTCTATTGGGGTCTAGGGGATACATGTCAGAGACTATTTAACCGATTCACCTAGGGGAGGACTTAAACAATTAAACTGTCTGACTTGCTAGACCGCAATTTCAACTTGTACTCTTCTTGCGGAGTTTTCTCTACCATGGGAGGTTTAAAGTCACTAGAATCTGGGCAGTCTTTTGAGGGGGTGGAAGAGTCAGTTTCTGGCAGCAGTTCATTACATTTTTTGATGTGGCTTGTATGTATCCACCCTTTTCTGCCCTCAACCTTGATTGCGGTCCTCGTGGTTAGAAGGACGAGCTTCGGCTCCTGCCAACGGGGCTCCAGCGGACTCCTCCTGTCGAAATTTCGTATCAGCACAGTATCACCGGGGCGGACATCGTGTGGCTTTACATCAGTGTTGTCGGGAAAGGCTGCGGCAACCTGTGAACGACATGATTGGAGTGCAGACATCAAGGAGGCAAGGTAATCTGTCAGCATATTACAATCAACATCTGTTATTTTCTTGGGCATGGGCGTCCCCCACATATTTGGTGGCCTGCCGAAGACCACCTCATACGGGGATAGCCCTGATCTCGAATGAGGAACCATCCTCATATAGAACAATGCAACTGGCAGGGCGACTATCCAGTCAACCCCTTTCTCTTTACAAACTTTAGCAAGACGGGTTTTCAGTGTCTGATTGTGTCTCTCTACAAGGCCAGCCGCCTCGGGGTGTCGGACGCAGTGGAATTTCCACTGATATCCTAGCAGGAGTGAAACCTGCTTCATGAGCTCGGACGAGAATGGCTGTCCGTTATCTGAGTATACGATACGAGGCAAGCCGTACCGTGGGAAGAATTCTCGAACCAGCTGCTTGGCAGTGGTCGGGGCAGTGTAGTCTGGTACTGGATATGCTTCGGTCCAACGGGAAAGTGCACAAACAACTACGAGGACGTACTTGAATCCTCGACAACGTTCCATCTGGATATAATCCATCTGGAGGACTTCAAAAGGGTGATCGGGAGGATGAAATCCACCTTGCTCTACAGGGACGCTTTTACCTGGATTGAACTGACAACAGATCATGCAAGTACGCACTTTCTGTTTTGCTGCTGCTCGTAAATGTTTGTTGTACCAGAGATTCTGTAAACTGTCTAACATGGCTTTTTCTCCCAGATGTGCTGGACTATGTGCTGTATTTATTATGACTTGAACCATAGAGTCGGGGAGAAACCATGTAGATTTTCCCTTCGTCATCCAACCCTGATCTGCCTGGACCCCTCCTAGTTCGGACCATTTCTTGATTTCGTCTGGAGTAGCATGTGTCTGAATATCTATTACATCTAGTGTGGGATCCCTAACTGTCATACAATGTGTCGGTACTATTGCCTTTGTCACATCAGTTGCCTGGGTGTGAGTCAATGCTGTATGTTTCGCTGTTTGATCTGCCAGGTCGTTACCCTGGGAAATAGAGTCAGTAACTTTAGTATGTGCTTTACACTTCATGATGGATATGCCTGAAGGCAGATGTATTGCTTCTAACAGTGCTTGAATGAGCGGACCGTGTTGGATCTTGGCACCGTGAGAGGTCAAGAAACCTCGTTCTTGCCATAACATTCCGAAGTCGTGTACAACTCCGAAAGCATAACGTGAATCCGTGTATATGTTAACATTTCTGTTCTTGGCTAGTATACAGGCTCGGGTCAGAGCGATAAGCTCTGCGGCTTGAGCGGACAGTGTATCAATACGGTGTGTTTCTTTGACTTCAGTTTCGGTGGTCACTGCATATGCGGCCACTAATTCTCCTGTGCTTGTTCTCATGCATGAACCGTCCACATAAAGTGTCAGGTCTGGATTTGTCAGTGCAACATCTGTTAAGTCTCGTCGGGGCTTTGTTACTGCATTAATTATTTCTATACAATCATGTGGTGTTGAATCTGTCATAACCGAGGGTAACAATGTGGCAGGGTTTAGAATGTTACAGCGTCTGATTTCTATGTGTGGCTGGAACAGTGTCAGTTCATAACCTGTCAGTCGTGCTATAGTCAGGTGTTGAGTCTGTGTTCGGTTTAGAAGGACTTCTACAGAATGCGGAACTTGTACTGTCAACTGGTGTCCTAATACTATTGAATCGCTTTGTCTGATTGCTAAGGCTGTCGCTGCAACTGATTTTAGGCACGCAGGCAGGGCCTGGGCCACTGGATCCAATGTACTTGAAAAATAAGCGCAAGGCTTATGCGAACCTGCTTGATCTTGTGTGAGGACAGACAACGCTGTACCATCACGTTCTGTAACAAAAAGTGTAAAAGGTTTGCTGTAACATGGTGTCGCTAAAACTGGTGCTTGACATAAAGCTTTCTTTAATTCCTCAAAAGCCTGTGTGTGTTCCTGAGTCCAAGGGAGGGCAGTCGAAGTCGCTGCCTCCTGTGTCGTCAACTGTATCAGTGGTTTAGCTAGAAATGCATACTGAGGAATCCATTGTCTGCAGTACGAGGTGAGGCCTATAAAGGCCCGCACTTCTTTTTGTGTCTGGGGTTGTGGCATATTTACAATTAACTGGATGTGGTCAGGAGTGAGCTGTCTCCCCACTTTGGACAGCAAGTGACCCAAGTACACAACTTGCTGAACACAGAATTGTAGCTTCGAGGGAGACACCTTGTGTCCTTGGTCAGCCAGAAAGTGTAAAACTATCAGTGATGCTTGTTCACATTCGGGTTCGCTTCGTGCGGTGATCAGCAGATCATCGACGTACTGGAGTAAGGCAGTGTTAACTGGCATTTGGATACAGTCAAGTTGTCTTTTCAGTGCTTGGCTATAGATGCTGGGGCTTTCTGTGAATCCTTGAGGTGCGCGTGAAAATTTGAAGCTTCGGCCATTTAAACTGAATCCGAAGAGATATTGGCTCTCTGGATCAATGGGTACACTGAAGAAGGCGTTCTTGAGGTCAATTACGGTAAAGAACGTCGCTTCTGAATCAATAGCAGTCAATAAGGATGAGATGTCGGGAACCACAGGATACTGTGGTACAATGCATTTGTTCAGTTCTCGTAAATCAATCACCAGCCGATATACTGGCGGTGCCTGGGGATCAGTACGTTTAAGAATCGGAATGATAGGGGAATTACAGACATTGGAGTCGGTCTCTACGACCACTCCTTGGGCAATGAGCTCTTCAATGATTTCCAGTAAAGCCATTACAGCATCAGGTGGTAACTTGTATTGTCTGATTCGGGGTAAAACAACTCCTGGTTTGAGTGTGACACGGTATGGTGTAATGTGCATACAACCTACATCGGTTGGGCCTTGTGCCCACAGGTGTTTCGGTACATTTTTCAATCTGACATCAAACTCTCGTAATACATAGTGACCCTTAAAGTCACGAAGGAAAAGTCTGACTCCCTCCGGAGAACAACATATCACGGCTCCTAGAGCCTTCAGGGTCTTGATACCTAATAAGTTTTCTGGACATGACTTCGTCAGTAATAGGTCTGTGACACGTGATAATGGACCTACTGCTAGGGGAACGGGTTCTGATACTTCATTTACAATAGGCTGTCCTGAAAAACCAAGGGAAATATTCTGTGAGCCTGAGAGGGGTGCCCCTGGGACCTCGTCGTGACTGATTGTGGTGCGATTTGCCCCTGTGTCAATTAGAAACTTTCTGTCTTTTCCTAATACTTGACTATGTACATAAGGACCCTCTTGATCTACAGGAATCTCAATAAGAGGCAAGCCAACCTCCCTCTCCAGGCTATTTCATGTGTATCGCTGATAATCGGGATAGTCAGATTGGGCATACTGGTACATCTGCTGTGAAACTTGCTGTGTCGCGGCAATGGGCTGTGGCTGTGATACCGCTACGGTCTGTGCTATATGTGGGGAAGCATGCATAGGCTGTGTATTCTGTGAAGTCTGTTGCTGGACCTGGTCTTGTCTAGGCTGACGTGGTCTTTCTTTAGTTTTACCTGTCGCTATATTGTGTTTCAGGACTGGACATTCGTTTACGTAGTGGCCTGGCTGCTTGCAATAGTTGCATGTCCCTTTAACAGGAGCTGCTGAATTATTTGTCTGCGTCCCACCCTTTTTCTGACCGTCAGCTGGGACTGACTGGGCAACTAGTATTTTCATTTTCGTGTCTTTCATACGTCTATGTTCATGTTCTTGCTCTTCTCTAATTCTGTTCTGGTGATATTGTAGCATTTGCAACATCTGAGATGGCGTATTTGCTTGCCATGTACTTTCGACTTTATATACACGATTCTTAACCTGTGTCAGGGAATTCTCGACTAATTTACTTACAAAAAGGTGCGGGTATGACTCGCTGCTTGGTTTCAGGCCACTATTAATAATAAAACACTTCTCGAATCTTGAATAGAAGTCACTAGTGTCTTCATCGTGTTTCTGTTTACAGGCTGAGATCGCGTCCCAGTCTTCCTTTTTAGTTGTCAATAATCTTGGCAAAACCTGTACTATTAATCCTGGTAATGCTTTAGCTTTTTCCCCAAGGCCTAGCCCTGGAGTACGGATTTTTTCTTCGTCTTCTATTTCAGTCCAAATAATCTTTTTATCTCCCACCTCCCATTCTTTTTCTTTGAGTTTCTCGTAAATGCCTGTGGGCAACAGTACCTTTAACAATTTCATAATATCCGTGTACGTATAATCTCCCATGAGTAACATGTCCTTAAGTTCTCGGTGAAAACCTGCAGGGTCTTTATCATGACAGGGTACTAGTTTCTTCATTTCTAATAATTCCAGCTTTGTTAAAGGTGTGTACACAAACACACGTCGTAGGGTATTATCGGCATTCATAACTGGGTGTACTTCTCGTAAAGGGTTCTGCCTGTCAAAATGAAACATTTCTTTTCTTTCTGGGGGCGGAGCTGAACCTGGAGCGTATTGTGGGCCTAAGAAAGCGTTATATCTGTGCCGTTGTTCTAGAATTATTTGAATTAACTTGGTACTTAGGCCTCTCCATCTATTCATAAGTAGTGCTTCCAATATATCAGGTAAAGGACCTGGATCAGAATGTTGATGCTGGTATAACGCGATGAGATGCTGAATCATGTACATACCAGCTAATTTCTGCTCGTCTGGGGAAAGGTTAAAAAATGTTTGTGCTACTGTATCATCATTATATGTGCTAGGATTGTCAGCCCATAGTACTGCTGACCGGGCTAGTTCTTGTTCATCCATAGAATTGAGTACATGGTACCCCATTCGTTCTTGAAGAATTTTATCGGTAGCCTGAAACAGATATTCAGGAGAACTCGTTTTCGAGATGCCAGAGAGAAAAACTCTCTTGCTTTCTGGACGAATGCCTTTCTTAAGGTAATTTCCCTTACCTACATATGCTATTATTTCTTTAGGTTGTTGTTCGGATTCTTCTGGGTCGTCCTCCTCGGAGGAATCAAGCCGGTTGTTATCTGCTTCCCTTTCTTGTTTCTTTCTTTCGTGTATCTCTATTACTTCTTTCCTGATCTTTTTGTACATACTTGCTATACAATTCTGTTTATCGTGTTTTCCATCGGCTATGTTCTGACCCCACTTGTTTAGTGCATCCATCTCGTCCTGGTCTACCCCAGGCCTGTCTCGTTCTCTTATTAAACAGTTTATGAAGAAGCGTAATATACAACCTTGAGTGTCAACTTTCTGGTGAGCCAGGGCCTCTTTAATACTGTCAGGATCTTCCCCAGTCTGGATAAAATGGTATATTTTATCTAGGTATTCAGTCATGCCTGGGAATAACATTAAGTAGTCTGTAACTTTTCGTAAGCGTAGAGATGCTAACAACATCCTATCGTCTTTACCGGGTACTGGATCGTATCTGCAAACTGGAAGGGGTTCTTTAAGCATGTCGAAACTTGGTGTTCGGGGTGTACGGTTCTTTAATATGTCCCTTATGTTTAACCTATGTGTTTGTGGTGGGGTCTGGTGACCTCCTGTCGCACCTCCGGAGGCGGAGGCTTGAGCATGACTTGTCTGTGGGGTCTGTGTAAGTAACTGAACTGGTGTTTTACCAGGAACAGGCCCAAACGGATTCAGGGTATTTATCTTAGGTGTAGGAAGTGGTGGAGGAACAGGTGGAACAGGATTTCGGGCAGGTGAACTTTGTTGCGGTAAGGGCTGGGCATTGTCTCGGGGTGGGTTGCCACCACCGTCACTGTCAGTAGGTGGTACATTAGTACGTGAATTTGCGTAAGCGGGAGCTACATTGTCTAGATAGGAGGCAAGGAATATGTCTTTTGTGGTTCTGTGGCTTACTTTAGTCAGAACCAATGGTGGCGGCAGATCCTTCGGTATTTCTGAAGTGTCCTTAGGTGAACCCTCGGTCACTAAATACATGCCGTTGGCAAGAGTGTTTCGCATGCGGTCTACTTGTTCTGCTTTTACTCGGATACCTTCAATAACTAGTTCGTTCTCTCGGACTTCATCTGACTCTTCTCTATGTTTCTCAGCTTTTCGGAGTGCTTTTTCTGTACGCTTATGTGACTCTTTACGCCACAACTCTATGGCATCTTTCTGGGATTGTCTGGCTTTCTTTTTCCATAGTGCTTCCTCTACTCTCATGATGCACTCGGCATCCCATGTTCCTGTAGCAGGCCACCTGTGTCTCTCTTCTAGGTGCTTGGTATAATCGGCCCATAAATCTAGATACAGTATGGCATCTATGCCATGCTTATGGTACATAAAATTTCCAGGAGTATCCCTAGGGGGAATAGGAATTTCTTCCTCTAGTATCCCTTTCCTAGTTCCTATCTGTCTTAATTTATTGAAAAACTGCATTTTGTTACGTAGTGCTGGTCACTTGATACTTGTTACTTACTCTGAACACAGCTAGTTACACAAAACACAGTAATGTACGTCGAACAGTCACTCATACCACGACATTTATCACATGAAACATTTTGAACACATATGGCCTACCCTTGAGTTTCAGAAAAAAACAAGAACAAAAATTGAAAATCTTGAATACTTTATGTACTGCTAAACAGCACAGATACACTGTCTAAAACAGTGCAGACCGTGTTTGTGTACCCAAACCCGTCTTTACCGGATACATAATAATGCACCCGTCTAGATGCGTCCCCAGCAACGGTACTCACCGGGAAGCATGGAACAGAAGGCCTCGGAAAACTCGACTGGACTGGACCGGACTGGACTCGACTCAACTCGATACGTGAATACTTCGGAACTGGTGGGCCTCTTGACACCTCGGACCTTGCTTCTTTCGGCTAGGCTCTGGTCGGGATCCTCCGCACTCCTCACCGCCTCGTCTGGGTGCTGATCGCAGTCTCCGTCACCTCCGTAGGCCTGAGGGAGATACAGGAAATCCTGCGGGTACGCGTAGTGTCCGTCTCGACTGTGGCAGGGGGCCAAGGCTGCAACGCACCAACCGGCGCGTGAAGTGGGGGAGGGGTCCCTGTTCGGGCGCCAGATTAATGTGGTAAATATTTGATTTACCGTCCTAATTTCTATGCAGGTAAGTACTTAAACAAAAATGACTCAATCGGAAAGAAAGACGCAGAGTCCGTGGTGTTAGAGTTCTTAGGGGTTTTATTCCTTAAAAAGGAATGGTTCTAGAACCGGATATCGGATTCCTGACACCACTGGGGTTCAGGAAGGGATAGAGCATACTTTATTGATATTACATTACTTTTATACTTAATATACACCATAGAAGTCAATGCAGAAGGCGTAACAGCTGAGAGAAACAAGATAAGAACACACACGTGTTAGCAATACGTAATCAGAAGGCGTGAACTAAGGCGTGCACAGAGGTGTGTTCTAGAAACGTCACATGTAAGTGTCAGAAGTGGGTGGCTCTATGACAGAATAGTGCAGAGTCAGCAGGAATCAGTAGCTAGGATGCGCGCGCAGCTGCATGACGTGTGATTGACGTCAAGTTGGAGGGTGCAGGGGACTTGACATTTACACTAGAGGAAAGAGACAGAAGTCTGGCATGTCAGATCAACTCGTTCCTATATCATATCTGATATCTGATGTTTGGGAACCATACTATCTAGAGGGAAAGGTCTCTTGGGCAGAGGCTATCCTATACTGACTATGAGTGCGTGCACATGTGCCTACGTGTCTGTGTGTAAAGCGAGGGGGTATGGGCCTACCATGGTAACGGGGGCTATGAATTACTTGCATGGAGACAGAGAGGCCGGGCCCTTTGCTCTGCAGCCGGGGGTTTGTTTATCTATTCTGCTGGACTGGAATGTGTTTTCGGGAAGCTGAGCTTGGCTATACTGATAGCATGAAAGTAAAATACTGTCTTTGGCAGGCAGACAGGCCGAGCCAGGCTCCGCTCGCCTCGCAGGGAGTAGGACAGAGTTCACGGGTGGGGGCATCCCACCTTGCAGTTTCAGGAGGCAGAGATGCTTTTGAAAAGAGGCTTGATGACAGAAAACAGGGCCTAACTTGCACAGAGCCAGGAATACATGAAAGTGCACCATACAAAGACGGTGGCAAGGCATATTTAGGAACGGAATATCCGACCCATTCAGGGTGGATCTGAAAGAGGACATGTTAACGTTGGACGCAAATGTGTTTGCGTCTTCATAGCTGGTACAGGAGGGAAGTTACATGCACTTTAAGCTCGTACATGGAGACGGTGGGGTACACGTTAGGGAACATTTCTTGACCATAAAATTTATATTTCCTCAGTGGGATCAACGTGAAGGTGAATTTCCTTTTCTCGGAATCGGCCAATCCCTTTGAAGACTTCTGCAAATTCATCAAGAAGATGCTGTTTGGATTCATGATGTACACCGAAGGCAAATGTCACTACTCCAAGGTCTTCGGCCGCCCGACAGCCCAACAGCATTCCTTGCCCATCTTCTGTGACGTACACATTGGTGTTGCCAGTCCGTTCTCCATGTGCTATGGAAGTCTTGAACCTCCCTAGAATCTTCAGCGGGGTTTCCTGTCCATAAGAAAACACCGTGATCGCCGAGGGACGTAGTGCAGAGGGCAGAGGGCAAGCACAACGGAGGCCGTGAGGGCAACGTCCGCGCTATTAGCATCATCAGTGCTCCACCCGCCGTGAGGGCAACGGCCGCTCTAACACCTTCTCTCCTGTCGTGAGGGCAACGGCCAGTGGAGACTACATCCCCCAGCTGCCCCGGGGACCGGCGCACCTCTGACGCTCCCGCTGCGCCTGGAGGCGCCAGAAAAACGTGGAGCGCCGAGCGTGCTCTGTGAGGCAGAGGGCAGAGGGCAAGCATCACGGAAGCCGTGAGGGCAACGGGCGTGCTATTAGCATCATCAGCGCTCCCCCCGCCGTGAGCGCAATGGCCGCGCTAACACCTTCTCTCCCGCCGTGAGGGCAACGGCCAGTGGAGACTATATCCCCCAGCTGCCCCGGGGACCGGCGCACCTCTGACACTCCCACTGCGCCTGGAGGCGCCACAAGAACGAGGAACGCCTCCCGCCCCGCGGGACACGCGCGGGCGGGCGCCGGGCCAAGCCCGGGCAAGGGGCAGGCAGAGGCTGGGCTGCCCCCCCCCCCCCAAGCACCTTACTAAGGTGAGTGTCAACGATTGCCATGGGGAAACGCACAACCACAGTGGGTCTAAAAAGCTCTACCACTACTACTATACAAATTGACGGAATCCTGCGTAAACAAACAGCTAATGGCATTCCTAGAAGGGAATTATATTTTCCATCCCAACCAAGCAGGCTTTAGGGCACATCATTCTACGGAGTCTGCCTTGCTGTCCTCGACAGAGATCATTCGAGCTGCACTGGATCAGGGCAAGAAGGCTGTCCTGATCCTGCTGGATCTTTCTGCAGCATTTGACATGGTGTCCCATGCTATCCTTTTACATCGCCTGGCAAATGCTGGCACAGCAGGCACCGTGTTAAAATGGTTCAGAAATTTCCTGACGCACAGGCGCCAGGTCAGTACGCTGGGGCAATTTTGCTCGTTAAAGAGCTCTCCAACCCCAACGCCGGACACAACGACATCACCCCTTCTCAAGACCTCTGCAACTCCCTCGCCTCCTACTTCCACAACAAGATCGTGGACATACACAACAGCTTCAGCACTCAACCGACGCACGCCACGACCGAACCACCGCCCCCCACCACCACCCTCCGCGCCCGGACCCGATCAGCACCGAAGACACCGTCCGCACGATGAACTCCATCCACTCCGGATCTCTGACCGATCTCAGCCCTCACCACGTCTTCAACAAGGCCGACGCTGTCATCGCACCCCACCTGTGGGACATCATCAAATCCTCCTTCGACACCGCTACCTTCCCGGAGAGCTGGAAGCACGCCGAACTCAGCGCTCTACTCAAGAAGCCATCAGCCGACCCCACCGACCTCAGGAACTACCGCCCCATCTCGCTGCTCCCGTTCCCTGCAAAAGTCATCGAGAAGACCGTCAACAAGCAGCTGGCCGCCTTCCTCGAGACGAACGGATCCCTCGACCTCTCGCAGTCTGGCTTCCGGGCCAACCACAGCACCGAGACCGCCCTGATCGCAGCCACCGATGACATCCGAGCACTGCTTGACAACGGAGAAACAGCAGCCCTCATTCTCCTAGACCTCTCCACGGCCTTCGACACTGTCTGCCACCGTACACTAGTGCAGCGACTTAGCAACGTCGGAATCCAGGAGAAGGCACTGGAGTGGATCATCTCCTTCCTCGCCGGAAGGACACAGAGAGTCCGCCTCCCCCCGTTCAAATCTGAAGCCACCGAAGTCATCTGCGGCGTTCCTCAAGGCTCCTTGCTCAGCCCAACCCTCTTCAACGTCTACATGAGCCCCCTCGCAGCCATCGCACGCCAGCACAACCTTAACATCATCTCCTACGCCGACGACACCCAGCTGATCCTCTCCCTCACCAATGACCCCGCCACCGCCAGAGCCAACCTGCACGAAGGGATGAAAGAGGTAGCCGAATGGATGAAGAACAGCCGCCTGAAACTGAACTCGGACAAGACGGAAGTCCTCACCCTGGGATCCTCACCCTCCGCCTGGGACGACTCCTGGTGGCCCCCCACCCTAGGCAGTGCACCCAAACCAACAGACCACGCACGCAACCTGGGATTCATCCTGGACTCCTCCCTCTCCATGACCAGACAAGTCAACGCCATCTCCTCGTTGTGCTTCAACATCCTGCGCATGCTACGTAAGATCTTCCGGTGGATCCCCACCGAGACCAGGAAGACGGTCACACAGGCCCTCGTCACCAGCCGCCTGGACTACGGCAACTCCCTCTATGCTGGAACCACCGCCAAACTCCAGAAGAGACTCCAGCGGATCCAGAACGCCTCAGCACGACTCCTCCTGGACGTCCCCCGTCGCAGCCACATCTCCGGACACCTGAGAGACCTGCACTGGCTCCCTGTCAACAAGAGAATCACCTTCCGTCTCCTCACCCACGCACACAAAGCCCTACACAACCAAGCCGCCTCAACTTCTACGCTCCCAAACGCCAGCTTCGATCGACCGGCCACGCCCTCGCCGCCGTCCCCCGCATCCGAAGAGCCACCACAGGGGGACGGTCCTTCTCCTACCTCGCCGCCAAGACATGGAACTCCCTCCCGACCCACCTCCGCCTGACCCAGGACCACCTCGCCTTCAGGAAGCAACTCAAGACCTGGCTGTTCGAGCAGTAGCGGACCCCCCTCCCCTAGCGCGTTGAGACCCTCTGGGTGAGTAGTGCGCTATATAAATGCTTTGATTGATTGATTGATCGAGAAGGCTCTGAATACAGGGGTACCGCAGGGCTCGAGTTTGAGCCCCACACTTTTTAATCTGTATATGGTCCCCCTGATCAAACTGATCTCTTCTTTTGACATCAGCACAATTGCGTATGCTGATGATACACAGCTGGTACTTGTCCTTGACAAGGACTCGACCAATGCTGAACAGACTCTGCAGGAATGCCTATCTGCCTTGGATGACCAACAATCATCTAAAGTGTAATTCCGCTAAAACGGAAATTTTGCCATTTGGATCAAACAACTATTTCTCTTCTCAGTCATGGTGGCCAAAGGAGGCAGAG
Organism: Lissotriton vulgaris; assembly: GCF_964263255.1. Classification (NCBI taxonomy): domain Eukaryota; kingdom Metazoa; phylum Chordata; class Amphibia; order Caudata; family Salamandridae; genus Lissotriton; species Lissotriton vulgaris. The sequence goes on along the minus strand of NC_141689.1, from coordinate 269,467,462 downwards.
GCCCCGCCAAACACTATAAATGCAGCACGAAATTTGGGGATCAAATTTGACGATACCCTATCCTTCAAACAGCAAGCCAGGGAAGTGGCCGGTGCATGTTTCAACATCATTAAGGGCCTTGGAAAATTCTTTGATCTGCTCCCTCTGAGTGCCAGAAGAACGGTTGCAGTTGCATTGATAACATCTAGACTGGACTACTGTAATAGCCTGTATGCAGGATCGGGAAAACAAATCGGGAAATAAGACGGGTGGTGGCTCCATTTAGACATACGATGATGGCGTTTCTACATGATCTTACCCCCAATTCATTAAAAATATACTTTAATATAGTTTTCCGCTCTACTAACAATTTGGGGCATAAAGTTACTATATGCACTTAAGTTTCCTCACAAGAACCACATACCCTACACAGTTTGGAGGGCCACTTGTTTTCCCATTTTGGTATTCCATCTTTAGTCGGATATCTCCCGAACCCTAATAACATAAATGTATTCTTAATTAAAGGTTTTAAATGAAACAGCAAATAAGGTTGGGGAGCCAGTTTACCAAAGGAGTTTGCATTTGACCATAAGTTTTTCCTATGTTCATCTTTATCTATTATAGTTGACCATAAAATAGCAGATTGGTTGATTGATTTTTTACGAACCACTTTACTCCTAATTTCGTTTTCTAGATTTGGACAATCAAATTTAGGTAGACACTTATTTAAGTATGTTTGCCAACTACTCGCTTATTCACTTCCCATCATCTCATGCCAACACTGATTTGCAAGAGAACCCTCTTCAGCACGAGACAATGACAATACGTTTTTTAAAATGTAGATTGTCGGGCCAATATTTGTTTTTTTAGACCAAATTCTAGTCTTATATTGGCACAGCTAATATATCTAGGAATCCTAAAAACTGATTTGTATGTCCTTATTTCAATGTCGTCAAGAATTTTCGCGTCTATGCCACGGAAAATAATGGAACCGTAATCCAAGGATGGGATTAACTTTGCTTTCATAACCTTCAACGGGTGATCGTAATTTAGGCATGATAGCTTATCTCTCAATTTTCTAAAAGCAAATGATAGTGATGTTCCCTTAGCTTCAAGGTTATTAAAATGCTACCTAAACGACATACTATCGTCAAATGTGATTCCTAAATATTTGTACGACTTTACACATTTTACACATTCAATGACCAAACCATTGATATTCCATTCTTTCATTCCTAACTTCATTTTTCCTACGGTTATTATTTTTGTCTTTTTTGTATTTATTTTTAGACCATTTTGAGAGACATATTGGTTAAAAGAATCTATTAATCTTTTTAATCCTATAACAGATTGGCTTAATAAAATATTGTAGATATTTGATCTCTTTGCACAAAATAGCAGGAGAGTGGGCATTAACATGTTTAAAATAAAATGGGAGATCAGACATAAAAAGATTTAAAAGGCAAGGTGCCACGACACAACCTTGTTTCAATCCAATATTGGCCTCAAGGCAACGAGTTGTGTCTTCTATCACCGACTTTGATCTGTACCCATGTATTGGAGTATAATAATTTATTCATGCCCCAATTAGTTAACTTCGACCATAATACATTTTGCGGTACAGAATTAAAGGCGGCTTTTAAATCAATGAAACAAATATACAGCTTTTGTTTCCTATATTTGGCTCTATCGCCCAATAATGTCAAAACAATCAGATTCGTATTAGTCGATTCTCCTTTTCTAAAACCAGTTTGTAAATTTGGAATCAAAACCTTTCTCAGGGCCCATGCTTCCAGTTCTTCCAAAAGACAACTAGCGAATATTTTTGCATCCACATCCGTTAAGGCAATTAAATGATAATTTGCGGGATTATCTTGGGGACCACTTTTGTATATTGGTTGAATGATACTTCCCTGCCATGATTCGGGAATAAAACCAGTTTTAAGCACATCATTAAATAAAAGTGTTAATACCTCTGGCCACTGTTTTAAGTTTGCTTTAAAACTATGGGGGTCATTAGGATGACGGGCGGACCAACCATCCCATCGGGGGAAGGAACCGCCCACCATAAGGGTGGGGTTCCAGTGGGGAGTATTAGGATGCGCCCCCCACATTGGCGGGTGCATCATACATGTTTAACATTGCAGCGGGGCGCCACAATGTTAGAAATGCTTGTCATGCATTTGCATAAACACCGCATTGTGTATTCAAATGCAGGGGGGTACCACAGGTACCCTCCATGTGCACCCCCCACCTCGCCTTCACCATGGGGCCCTGCAAAGGGCCCCCAAAGTGAAGACCGCAGGCTTTTCAGTGGTGGCATTGCCGCCAAGGAAAGGCATCTGACAAAGGCCATCTTGATAGGGCTGGCGGTGTCTGATAGACACCACCACCATATAAACCCTTTTCCGTCCAGGCCGACGGTGGCTACCACCAGCCTGGCGGGGGCGATCCGCCCGCCATCTTAATGGGTCCCCATATTCGGCATTCCGTTCAGACCGGAGGCTCCATTTGATCTACTGTTATTTATTACTTTTTTACTTTCTCTACCGACCATGGCTCTTTATCAAATGAACTTAATGGATCATGGACACTTAAGTCTGACCCGCCATTTTTTATGTTTTCTTGCTGGCCATGATGGGCAGAATTAAATTTACTAGAGTTAAACTGTGGGCTCGGAGGAATAGATTTAAGGTTATGGAAAAATGTACCCAGCTTAATTCTTCAATATTGGCACTATTGCCTCTATAATTACCAAGTTCAAGATTATTGATGATACTCCAGAATAACCTTGAATCTTTAGTTTTACATGAAAAATTTAATTTAGACCAAGTTCTTTCATAATGCGCTTGTTTAGCCTTCCATATTTCGTTCTTGTATCCCTTTTTTAATTGTTTAATTTGTTGTGATACCGCAAAATTAGATGTTCCTTTTGCTTTTCTATACAATGCTCTTATTGCTCTATTAGGACTTCTTTTAAGGTATAGTAACCGATTAGAAAACCACCCTGGTTTATTTATGTCAAAGTTACACCTTTTGATGGTTTAGAATTAGGAAAATTGGTCAAAAGAGCGGAACACAAACAAGGCCAGAGAGCAACCATAGATTTTCCTTCAGCAATAACATCTTGAACTTTTTTAATTAAACGGGAAAGGACCACCAATATATCCTTTTCAGTTCTCCCATTCCAAATTAACCTTTTAAGGTTAAATGGAATAGGAGCAGTTTTGATTATTCTTATTTCCGGTAAGTATTCAAAAGAAAAAGCAAATGAAATAAGTTGTGGATTATGATCACTCTCTATCCTTGGTAATACATGATAACTTTGTAGCGAATTTAAAAGTTTCTCAGAAATTATGGAGTAATCAATAATAGAGGGATCACACGTTTTGTTGAATGTCGGTGTGTTATCCTCGTCTTGTATTATCTTAAGATTAAGTTTTATAAACTGGGGAATAATCCACTGGGATAAAATTTTCGAATGTGTATTCAGCTTTTTACAAGTAAAAAGGTGCATGTTAAAATCACCAGAAACGATTATCGACTAATCTAAATGGTCATAATATAACACTTTTACTATTTCCCATAAGCTCGAAAGTTGAGTAGATTTAACCTTATATTTTGAACTTATATAAACATTTAAAAAGATAATAGATTGCTTGAACATTAATTTAATACACTGTAGCCATTTTACCTTAAGATCATTCTGAAAATGTTCAACATCCAAGTTCACAGAAACATAAATAGAGAGGCCGCCACTGGGACGACCAGTAGAGGCCTTACGAATAGCCATATTCGAATATTCAAAATAACCATTAAGGGGTTCACAAAACATATTCCAAGTTTCCTGGAGCATTAATATGTCAAAGGTTTTAAGAAAACTTATTACATCTAGATCTTCAAGAAGTGATTTAAGCCCGTTTGTGTTCCAAGAACAGATTTTAAAAGGTTTTAATATTTTTTCAGGAGAATTCGGGCATCAATCGTTCTTCACAGAGTTTCCACTTGCCAATGTGGATGTAAGCCAACTCCAATCTTCAACCGGATTAGTTTCTTTCTTTGACTCTTCACATATTCGAAGTCCCGAGTGACAGCTCCTAATCCTAATACCGAACGACAAATTCAACTTTGTTGATGGACCAGAGGCACCTTTCAAAACTCTAACATGTGGTCCCGGACCTGTTTTTTGCCCACCGATCTTTAAGTCCAGGCTACAAGGTAACCTACTTGGAATCAACAAAGTCGGGTATTGAGACCCATAATTTCTGCAAACTTTGATGCCCCATTTCTCAAATTGATTATTGTTAGTGATTATTTTACTGACAATGTCATCACTTTGCCAAGTTGTAACCGTTATTTCATTATAGAAGTTATTACACTCTTTCTTAAACTCAACTGATTCCAAATCATCTGATGTTACATCCTTCAAATCTGCAATTGCATTCAATAATTTCAGAATATTTCCACGGTTCAAGATATCATAAGGGCCTCTTGTAGTATACTGAAGGCAAAAGATATTCTTCAGTTCATACGAGTAATCTTTAGCCTCTATTTCCTCCTTATTTATAGAACCAATTAGATTCCTCTTCCCAATGATAGGAGCCGAAACTGGGACTACCGATTGTCTTGATACATGGACTTCTGATGTCTTTTGGTCATGGATAAGTAGTTGCTCAATAAAAATTTTGTTATGACTTTGATGGTTAACATTGTTTACAATTTTCTGTGTGAAATTATTTTGTTCTCCGCATTGATCAACCAATTCTTTAAGTGACTGTTCTTGCCTAATGACCCCTGACTTTGATGGAGCAGAAGTTTTAGACCATATACTGTCATTGGGCACGTCAGGGGTGGGAATGTCGATGGTTTGTCCATTTTGTTTAACCTTTAGGTTGACCACAGGTGCTTCCGCAGATCTAAAAATCGGAAATAGGGCTTTCGTATCGGACTCTTTTGGGTCATTAGGTTCTTTGGTTACAACCTCCATGAGGGTTTTTTTTCCCTGTGATAATTTATTGTGGGTTTTCCTTAACCTTTTTCTTGCCCGTTTGGACAAGATCTCAGAGTTTGTAGTAGCACTTAATGCTTGATTTACTACAGAACAGATGTTTTTCACCTCATCCACTACCAAATGATCCTTAGATTCAGTGCTTTTGAGCCTATCTTGAGATAGCTCAGACATTTTCAAATTGAGGGCATCATTTACAAGTTGTTCATTCGTATCGGCAATTTTTCTATTTCCTCTATTTACTTTTTCTTGTGGATTCACTGACTTTTCTATGGTAGTCAATCCCGATTGAACTGGGTAATTTGAATAATTTGTTGCCACGAGTAAATTAATTTTATCTTAATTGGTAATTAATTTACCTTGGGCTGTTCTACCCGACATCTGTTTTACTTCCTGTACCATAGAACTAACGATTGACGGTAGATCTGAAATTTTGTCAATCAGTTGTGCACAAGTACAAGTTATTAATTGGTTCTCTTTAGTCGAATGGACTTTATCAATTTGATCCACTGCCCAAGGGGGTACCCTGAGCCTTCCATAGGGGTTTCCAATGTGTACAGAAAGGGAAGGGTTAGGCCTGGTCAGTGGGGACACTGGCCAGGTTGATATGGCAGTTTACAGACTGCACACAGGCACTGCCGTGGCAGGCCTTAGACACCATTTTAGGGCTACTCATGTGGGTGGCACAATCAGTGCTGCAGGCCCACTAGTAGTATTTGAATCCCCAGCCCTGGCACACTCAGTGCACTTTACTAGGGACTTCTTGGTAATACAAATATGCCAATCATAGATATCCAATTACAACAAGCAGTGGAAAAGTGCCCAAAGCATCTAAACCAGCAAAAACGTAATCCAGCACAGCGTCAAAAATACAGGAGGTAGCGGCAAAAAGTCAGGGGAAACCATGCCAAAGATGCCAGGTCTAACACCCTCCTAATAAGCAGACAGCTAACATATCTTATATGGAGAAGCAAACAGCAGTGCTCGATCTCACCAACCACCGACTGCTGCAGAGCTCGGATCATCCTGCTGCCATCTTATTCTCTATCCGACCCAACATTGTTCAGCTGTTCTGCTTGGTCTTTCCCGCTCCTCTTTAGTGTTTTGATGTAATCCATTAGGGTTTTTAGTGAAGTTAAAATCTTATTCTTACCTTCCACCTCTATATGCAGGTGGGTTGGGTAGAGCATTGCATATTGGATGTGTTCGGCCTGTAACTTATTTTTTACTGGGAGGAATTCTCACTGCGCCGCCTGAACATTAGCAGTGAAGTCTGGTTAGAACCCAATGTCATTCCCTTTGTAGTTGATGGTTTGTTTCTCCATTGTAAGGCGCGAAACTGCATCCCGGTCTTGATAATTTAGTAATCTTGCAATCATCGATCGTGGCGGGGCACCCGGAACAGGGCGCCCTGCCAACGACCTACGGGCCCTTTCCACCAACAGGACCTCAGACATATTTAACTGTCACAAACACCTCCTTGAGCATTGTTTCGATATATAGCTCTGGTCTGCCGGTGTTTGTAGACTCCAGCAGCCCAGTGATCCTGAGATTATTGTGCCAGGACCTCGCCTCCAAATCCCCCTTTTGTTGCCTGAATCACTGCCAACACCATCTCCATGTTCAGGCATTTTGATGTGACAGTGTGAGGGCCATCTTCCATGGTCGATATGTGCTGTTCCGCTTCACCCAGCCTGGCACCCTGTTTGTCAAGCTTGATAGCAAAATGATCCATTCTCAGGTTGAGCGCATCAATTTTCTCATCTATTAACTGTAAACTATTTTGCATCGCCATGAGCTCTGCCTACAGAGCCGAAGTACTCTTATCCGGAGGTTCTTGTTCTGAAACAGAAAGCATGTGCTGCTGGGATCTGGCAGGTTTACTAGCCTACAAAAGTGAGGTGTGCGTGGTGTTTGTCCGCCTTCCCCAAATTGCCCCCGACGCACTCCTCTCACAGCCGATTCGACTAGCACCTGATGGCAATATTTTAAAGCTGAATCAGCCCCAAGGTCGCATGCCCCTCACTGACAGCACAACCTTGCGCTTTCTTGAAATAAATTGGCGCCTCAGTGAATTTAATTGCTCCTGTGATGCAGCCCACTGAGTGATCACCAGGCAGGCCCGAAAGCTCGTCCCACAATATCTTCTGCCGGTTGGGTCTAATTGCACCTTTAGAGCAGGAGGTACCCCTTACCTCCTCTGGCCAATTTCAAAGCCTCCACTCATCGGGTCCTCACGCACCACCGGCCAGGTAGGCCACAACTGTCTCTACAGGTCCGGCGATCTAGAGCCTCCGGCCACGCAGCAGCAGCCGCCCAGAGCTCGCAGGCACAGAGGCAGTCGCCGCACCGTCGCTCACCACACAAGCGAGTCCCACAGCGTCCACCAGGGCTGCAGTCACTCTCCACACTGTTACGCAGTCCGTTCTATTACTGGACGCTATCCTCACTTTACACCGCTAGGGCTCACTGGTCTGCAACACCCACACAGGCTGACTCAACATTCTGCTGTAGCCACACTTCTCACCTTGATAGTCTTGCACCAAGCAGTGGCAGCTCGAAGGCAGCACGATTTCCCAAGCTTAGTCAGCAGCGTCGGGCGGCCTCCATTTTACCGATGTATGTCACAACGGGATGATCCCTGCATGGCAGAAAGGCACCCCATAGCGCCCATCAGTAAGGCGCCCAGCAGGCTAAAAGTGTTCATGCCACTTTGTGTTATCGGAATCCCCTGCTCACAGACTTGTATGGACTACCGGCCACATGATATTAGACGGATCACTATACTCGGCCGGCAGAGCTGCACTAGGGCACAGCCATCTTGACGCGGGCTGGCTAGCGCCCCCTCATTTTAGTAAGGTTAAGGCACACAGTGTATATGAATTTCTAGTTCTACAGTGAATACACTTCAGTACTGGATTCAAGTGCAACACTTTACAATAATAATCTTAGAACAACAAGTATGTAGTTCTAAGTGCTCATATGTATTGTGTATTTATAAAGTGTGAAGGGAGACCTAAAACTACCCTTCTGCAATAGCAACTTGATATATTTTAGAAGTGGCTAGAAGTTGAGATAGTGGGAATACGGCAATAGTAATGCATTTCCTTAGTAACATTTTTTTCTTAAGAGGTTTTTCTTCTAGAATTTCGCAAATTAACATGACTGAGCTTCGATTAGGAAACATGGAGTTTTGTTTTTAAACATAATTGGGTAACATAGAACAATGTTGTTATGCTACTCTGGGGTATAAGACACCGTAGAGAGATTCAACAGTCAACTCAGCAATAAACTGGGCCTTGGTTTCTGTGCTCTTTGGACTGTCTCATAGAGTGGCCTGAGGGTACTGTATTGCCGCAGTCTCCCTCAAGTGAGGTTAATAAAAAATTTATTTTGATATTCCAGCTTCCTTGCCAATCTCTTCTTTTTTGTTTTAAGGACTAGGTGCATCAGTGAACCCCTTAAAAGGTTTTTCTTTCTACAACGTGTATGTTTTCCTTATATATATATATATAGTGGTGGAGCATTATATTTAGAATGGCATAGCATAATTGTGTTTATTGTAGTTCTTCAGAATATATATAATGAGTGTGCAGTGTTCTTTTCACCTGTTAACTTGTGTTTTAAAAAATAAATGTATTGCAGTAATAAAAATTGAAACTTAGCTAACATAGCAATTGTAGGCCTTATACTCCATTTTGTTTAAAACATTTCCTGTAAATGTTCTGTATCAGGCTGATATATTTGCCTTTTCAAGTCTCAGTTGATGTTTAAATGCATTTTCACAGGCAAGATGACCTTCATAAGAATATTAAAATACTTTTTCGACAGAATTGAATTGGGGAGAGGATGCAGCCTTATGGCTAGAGTGGTCGACGTAGAAGCTGGGGAACAGGGTTTGAGTCTCGACAACGATGGTCAACATCCTGTGATTCAGGGCAAATCACTTAAACTCCCCGTGCCTAACAAAAATGAATGTGTCCTCATGTAACGTAACAGCTGCTATGTAAAGCGCTCTGACACCCGATATCTTCGGGTCTAGTTCGCAGCTATATAAAACTCAAAAAAATAAATTGCACATGTTCAATGTTTCACTTAGTTGTCTTAACAAAATTACACATAATGTGGGAACATACATTCTAGTACAGGTGGTGATAGTGAAAAGCTCCATGTGGTACAATTATGAGACTTTCAAAATGAATCTTCTTGCAACTGTTTCACTCTGGTTAACACTAGTTGGTTTATTCTGTTTCAAAAATTAAAACAATAACTACATTTCGGGTGCAGTGTGTCTCTCAAGCTCCTGGTCCCTGGTGCGACTTCACCTGCTGTACTAAACTGCAACTGCTGTTCACCTGATCATTATTAGTATCAGCTCATGGGCTAGCAAACTAGAAAGGAGTTAAGAAACTGATATCTTTGTCCTGATGACTCAATGGAAGCAACCTGCAGCAGCAGGGAGCCCTTGGAAAACACAGGCACAAACAACATTGGAAGCACCTAACCACAACCTAATTTTCAGAACGACAAGCTTTTGTGTCCTCCCTCCCCTTAGCTTTAATGAAAATGAAGAGGGCATTTTTTTCTGTACGTGGTGCAACGTGTGGTAGGACCCTCCCATTTACAGACAGGATATTTTCCATTGAAATGGACACAAAATTTGCACAAACATAGTTTTACTGATAAAACTATATTGCACACATATGATATAGGGCCATATGTATCATTATTAGACATAGCGATTACCTAGTTGTGATCCTCTGCTAATCAAAATTAGGTAATCGTTATTTGAATGTATGAAACTCCATGAGTTTCATTTAGCATTTCCTAAGAGGTCGCAAATCGACCAATCTCATTAATATTCATGAGGTAAGTTGCAGTTTACGACCAATTAGGAAATGCAAAAATTACAGGGATGGTGACCTGCTGGGGTCAGCAGACCACCATGTCTGAAATTGCTTTTAATTAGGAAAGTCTTTTTAGGTCTCACCTGAGCCAGCACATGCGCTGCCCTGGCGAGACATTTAGTAACTGCTTAAAAAAGTGCTACCTTGCTAGAACGCGCGCAAGCGCGCGCGCATTTACAGTACTTTTTTTTCGTCACACGCATGCACACAACTCGCGTCACCAGCCGCGATTACTTACACTTTTGGGGCGCCGCAATTACTTTACACTTTCGCAGCGCCGTGATATAATGCTGCTGTGCGTATGTTCAAGCCGTCAATACTTGTTTTTATTTCTAGAATAACCAAAAGGAATCCTACTGGGGGTGTTTTGGTAGTGTTCGCCACAGTGGTATGGGAGCACTTAGTGTTTTGTAAAATACCCCTCACACACCAAAAGGCCCCTTGGTGTCATGCTTCATCATAGGGGTCTTCACACCCCTCTAACGGGATGCGGCGTGCTACGACCTACGACTACGCGGGAGCACTTTAAGTATGACTATATGTGGTGCATGTGATTGGGGATATTTTATGTGAGTGGTGGGATTTTGTGACAAAATTAAAAAATACCTGGCTCGTGGGTGTACTTGAAATTTTTTTTATTCATGACCCCGGGCTGGTACTATTAAAAGAAGTGAAGTGCGAGGTAAGCCTGTTGTGATTATGGACAGTACCTCATGTGTGCGTCGACATGTTTCGGAGGCAGACCTCCTTCTTCAGGACGGGGGCACAACTTCCCCACCTTACTCATGTTTCACTAAATTGTCAAAAAATGGATTTATGTTATTAATAAAAGTGAAAAAAAGTTAAATATATATGTGTATAAAACTAAAGGCTACAATTTGCCTACAGCGGTTTTGCTCAAGTTTATGCAAATTGCATGACTTGTCAAGTTTTGCTTGCTTCATGAGCATACGTGAGAAACGTCTGGGGGGTGATTGCTATTGTGCAACGAACTCGGGTTTAGTTTTCCTCCGTTTTCCTCTGTCTTGCCCCACACGCTGCTCCGCTGAACGCAGCGGAGCAACGTGTGGGGCAAGACCGAGGAAAACTAATCCCGAGTTCATTGCACAATAGCAATCACCCCCCAGATGTTTCTGAATGCTCATGAAGCAAGCAAGCAAAACTTGACAAGTCATGCAATTTGCATAAACTTGAGGAAAACCGCTGTAGGCAAATTGTAGCCTTTAGTTTTACACACATATATATTTAACTTTTTTTCACTTTTATTAATAACATAAATACATTTTTTGACAATTTAGTGAAACGTGAGTAGGGTGAGGAAGTTGTGCCCCCGTCCTGAAGAAGGAGCTCTGCCTCCGAAACATATCGACGCACACATGAGGTACTGTCCATAATCACAACAGGTTTACCTCGCACTTCACTTCTTTTAATAGTACCAGCCCGGGGTCATGAATAAAACATTTTTTTCAAGTACACCCACGAGCCAGGTATTTTTTAATTTTGTCACGAAATCCCACCACTCACATAAAATATCCCCAATCGCATGCACCACATATAGTCATACTTAAAGTGCTCCCGCATAGTCGTAGGTCGCAGCACGCCGCTTCCCGTTAGAGGGATGCGAAGACCCCTATGATGAAGCATGACACCAAGGGGCATTTTGGTGTGTGAGGGGTATTTTACAAAACACTAAGTGCTCCCATACCACTGTGGTGAACACTACCAAAACACCCCCAGTAGGATTCCTTTTGGTTATTCAAGTAAATCTGTGGAGTAAGAATACTACTGTGTTACTCTTCCTCCCCTCTCTTGTTTCTTTGTATTTTTTATTTCTAGACTGCGCCACGGAGCCCTGCCGTGGCCTGCACCGAAATGTTCCAGTCCCAGCCAGGAGGAAAACTGTTTCCTTATCGGGGCCCGCTGCCCTCTGCCAGGAAATGACACTGGTCCACGTGTGTGATGTGGTTAATCAGGCGTTAGTTGTGGCCTGTGGAAATTGGCAGCTACAAAACGCGAGGAATGCTGATGTTTTTGGTTGTGTGTAGCTTTTGTTCTTTTACTAAAAGATACACAGCTTGTCTGCGTCAGTCCTGTTTGAAGAGCGAAGCGAAGGCTGTTTTGGAAATTATAACTGGGGTGGGGCATATTTACCACTTTGGGGGTAGGGTCATCTTTTTAAAGTGCTTCGCCCATACTGTTAGTGTTACTGCAGAACTGAAAGCATAAACAAGGTGTGCGTGATTGCCTTCTAGGCAGCAACTGCCAGGTTTTCAGGCATTCATAGCCAAGTGTCTCTTTTGTGATTCTTCCGAGAGCGAAATTTTATTTTATTGGAACTAATTCCGTGCATATTTGAAATCTCAGAAGTAGAACCAGTGCAGATGTTTTTCATAAGGATGTCAAAATGTTATGACCACAAACTATTTCAGTGTCAGACTCGCACAGCAAGGGATTCAGTCATTTCCACTGAATCAGATTCTCTTTGCCCCACCTCTTTGAAGTCACGTGAAATGCCATGAAGTGTAACAAAAGGCAGTCATGCAGCGTATGTGCTTTACTGGCTATTACGGAGTGTATTGCTAGCTTGTTGTGATTAGCTGCTAATAAGTGGCATGACAACAATAACACTAATGGTATATTCCATGAAGTGTAACAAAAGGCAGTCATGCAGCGTATGTGCTTTACTGGCTATTACGGAGTGTATTGCTAGCTTGTTGTGATTAGCTGCTAATAAGTGGCATGACAACAATAACACTAATGGTATATTCACTGTTTGCTGGGCAAACATTGGTGATGTATTCACATTTTTAGAGACATTTGGCGCATCCTTGCTTGACCTGTTACTGAGCGCCTCAGCGTAACCTACCTTGACCCTGTGAAATAACTTAGTCCACAACCTATGCCTTCTGGTAGGAACCATAGTGAAGCATGCACTGAATGGTAATCTTTGGTGCAGCTTATAAATATCTTTTTCATACACTATGTGTGCTGTTTGTGCATCGTTTGAGAGAAGATTCTGCGCAATCTTTGTGCGTATAGCAAGTATGCACTTTATGCTTTGACACAAGTGCACTTTGTGCATACATTGTGGCGGAACTCAACACAGCAAGTGTATCTGTTTTGCATTCAGCATAAATGCACTTTATATGCACAATAGCAATACTCTATGTTGATATTGCACAAGTACACTTTAAGCCAACAGACAGAAGATTTTTCTGTGTGTTGACTTCTCATGACTAAATTGTATGTCACACATAGTTATGGAAGAAAGACCTCTTTAAATTGAACACTTGGTGCTTGCTCCATTAGTAAATTTCACGTGCTCAAACTTACCAAAACAAAACCTTCCACCAACTGCATCCATTATTTCCAATGTTACACACAATGGACAACTGAGAGAATTAGAATCACTTCCCAAACAGATTATTTTACAGGGCTGTTTTGCATAAGTTAGAACATAAGAAGCATACTTTGTTTTTTTTGATGGCCCAATCCAACAGTTGTATTTTATTTATTTCAACATGCAACTTGCTTCTGTATGTCATGTATTGTGTTATTCAGTTTTTTACTCCCATCTTCTGAGGACAAATTAAACAAGCAAACTCTTAAACTGAGATGGAGTAAAAAGTTTACGCAGTGTTCAAAAACTGCTCTCATTTTAATAATTTCAAACAACGTAATTGTTAGGGGAGGTGACTACTTGTGTAACGTTCATAAATTGTATGGTGCAAGAGAAAAGCAACTTTGGCCATGATCATCTGTGTGGCCATGATCATCTGTGTGCCCACACCTAAAGTGGTGAATATGTGAATATGTTTATTTTTTTGAGAATTGCCTTCCATTTATTTTTTGTTTGGCTAATATTTTATTTAAAAGACTTGCATCCGTGAGACTGTTGGTAAATGTCAAAGAAACACATATTGTGCAGCATAACTAAATGCTTATAAGGTCACAAAAGCGAGACCTATTGGCTATGCCAATGCTTCTTTTTAATTGCAGCCCGTTTTCCTTAAAAGACAGTGGGACACGTTTAAAAAAAGATGAAAAGTATTCTTTTCACTTTTTAGGAGTAGGCAGTGGTCCTCTGAAGAAAACGTCTTTGCTACCATTTACAAAGGGGAAGGGGTCCCGTTACCATTTGCGAATGGGTTACCATCTACTTGAAGTAGGTGGTAAAATGCAAATGTTTTACGACCGCGTATCAGTCACAAAACATTCCTATATAATTGCTGCGATTCGGAATTAGAAAGGGACACCCTGAGCACGCCCCTTCCTAATACCGAATCGGTACGTAGTCGCATTTCCAAATTGTGATTCGGTAACATGTTACCAAATTGGAATAAATATACCAAAATGCATTTTTCAGGTTGCAAACAGCTCGATCAGGCCGTTTGCGAACGCAAAAATGCAAGATACATATGGCCCAATGTGTGGAAATTGGGTTTAAGTGAGTATCACTTTTTTCTTTTTTATTTAATTTAATGCGATTTTCTATAGCGCAAACTTTACCCGAAGGTGTCAGAGCGCTTTACATAAGAACAGTTGCAAAACATAAGGATTTAGGATTACATGTGTTACATAAAAGATACAAACAGAAAAAATTTCAAATGTACAAGATGTAAAGTCGCAAAAGGAAGAGATACAAACAGAAAGAAAAATTGCAAATGTACAAGTAGTAAAGTCACTCAAGGAAGTGATACAAATGGATATACTCTAAGAGTTACATAGGAATGGTAGAGAGTACAAAGGTCTACTGCATATACTAGTGATTAGAGTTATCTCTATATACATATACACACATAGTAGATTTTCTCAGGTCAAGACCCAAAAACCCAGGAGAGCAGAGTTATGTCTCATTCGTTTTGATCCTATTAAAAACTGTCTCAATCACACTTCAGAATTACAACAAAAATTGATACATTTTATGTTTTCTAACTGCTGAATGTCTACAGTTCATTTACAGCTATTTGCAAACACCAAACCCCAAGTTAAGAAAAAACAAGTAAGCAGCAATTTGTCATATAAGACAAGCTGACGTTTGACCTTTATCTTTGAATCGCAACAAACGTGACAAGAAAGCAACTTTATTGATTGGACTTACGCGACAAAAATCGGCTCGCACCCCAATCACAATTTGGAAAAACACTAGTTTAATTCCAGCTCCGATTGATAAATCTAAACACCCAATCTTTGCCAGTCGACCGCCCAGCTCTTCACTAACCTAAAAAATTACAGATCTAGTAAGTAGGAAAAGCACATGGACGTCCCACCGAACAACACCGCCCTGAAGATGCCACAAAGAGAACGGCCGTGTCTTACATTTTATTTTGTTGCCTAACAAGAAACATAAAATAAAATTTAAAAAATGTCTCCCTCTAACGTGGCTGAGAAGTTCCCGGTACTACTTTGCGTGGTGCGTCCTAGTCAGCGGAGGGATTATGAACTGTTTGCGCGCGGCGCCGTCGGCGTCACGCGCCGGAGTAGGGTGGGCGGGGCCAGGCCTTTGTTGGAGGTACGGCTGTGACAGCTCTGAGCCCGGCAAAGCCCCAGTGCACGGGGCAGGAGGCAAGGGGGTCCTGGGAGCGCCAGCATGGACTGCCCTGCGCTGCCCCCCGGATGGAAGAAGGAGGAGGTGATCCGCAAGTCCGGGCTCAGCGCCGGCAAGAGCGATGTCTACTACTTCAGGTAGGGAAGGCATGGATGGATGAGGAAACGAGAGGGATATTGGAGTGAGGACTGGGACAGGAGCGGTGGGCTGTGCGTGAAGTGGAAGAGTGTGACAGTGCGGCGATGAAAAGCGGGGCAGAGGAGGGAAAGAAGAAGGGAGGGAGGAAAAGTGTGCTGGGGTGAGAAGATGGCGTAATTTAAGGCTTGGCGAGGAGTTATAAACCGGGATACTAGTTAGTGAGGAGAGTGAGAGGGACAGGAAATGAAGAAACTGTAAAGATGGAAAGTAAGCAGGGGAGATAAGGTTTTAGGGACCCCGAAATGAGAAAGGTGTTAAGGAATAACCTGCTTTTAGGGGCATGGGATGTGGTGAAGGGTAAGGAGGAGTGGTGGAAGATAACCGGAAAGAGGAGGTGGTGCAGGATGGCAATTAAAACATTTACAGCACAAACATTGGATGAAGTCAGGAGGGGTTAATGCGTAGAGGGGGAATTAACTACCAGAAATAAAGGACTACGTGGAGGGAGGGGCAAGAGGTGAACGAACTGCCATGGGGCAGTTGAAAGGTGGCATGAGAAAGACATGGACATAAGAAGGTTACCATGAGAGAGGTCTGAGCAGTACCACCAGAGGGAGGGGAGAGGGTTGCCTAATGTTTGGCACATCTTTGTACCATAGACATGAACTGTACACGTGCACTGTAACCGACCCACACAGGTAGAAAACACCGTCATTCTGGCAGATTGGATGATAAACTTGCAGTCTTGGTGTCTTTGAGACCAAAATCGGACGTGGGATGGGGAAGTTTATATATAAACTGTGCACGCTTTATATTCCTTCCCCATCTTTTAACACCAGCATCCAACCCCTTTTGAAATCATGTAGACTTGATTAAAACTTCGTTTTACAACTGTTTTGTAGTTTTTGCGTGGGTCGCCCCCTTCGCACAGGCAGTGTATTGACTTTGGAGTAGAAAAATATCACAAATTGCTTTAAACGACTCCAGGGACAGCGTCTCTACGGCCTATCTGTGGCTGGCTTCAAATGTTTCTTGTATTCACCCCTTTTTAAAGAAACAGTAGGGTTACTCATCCGCAGGGCGAGTGGTTGCCATTCAGCTAGTCGCCACGAGTTTGCGGGCCTTATAAACGCTATTACCAGAAATTTGTCTTTAAAACCATTGAGTCAGGCTGGAGTTGATCGCAGAGGGGTCACCTGGTGCCAGTTTAAACTGGCAGCACAGGGACAGGAGGCTGCAGTTTGGCAGGAGAAAGATGCTCACACTAAAACAAATACAGTAAATTGACTCCTCCACCGTTGTTCGCCTGAAAATTAAGATACGATGTACCTTGTATGAAAATTCTTAACCAAGTAGATGCACAGCTTTAGCAGCCTATGGATAAGTGCTAGCCAGATTTCAGGTGGTGTAGCAAAATAAAGTTTCAGACCAATCTGGTCTTTACTTTTTAAAACGGCGATATTTCAATTTATCACAATTATTGCTTACCTAATACTCAGTAGGCAAGGTGTATTTGCCTAACTCCAATTGGCTACCCAGCGCTTCCGGTGAGAGGCCGGATACGTGGACTGATAGTCAAGTTGTCAGGCACTGTCCCGACGCGTGCCTGATTCGTTCCATGCCAACCTTTCCAGGGGTATCCAGACATATTCCCTGTATGGTTTCAGTGTCAAGTTTGATTGTGTGACTGACTGTGAGCTAACCTTACCGGCGTCTCAAGTTTCATTCCAATCAGCAATACAGTGTAACATTCTTCATAGGCGTGACAAGTGTTTCGAAACTGAACTTGAGAAGTGCATAACGTGATACATATGTATGTAACTTTTATTGCACAACTGCCTTTCCTGATTTAAGTGGTATACTGGCTTTTTTTTTGTTAGTAGCATATCGGGTCCTTTGCAGCATACAAATTCGCACACGGAAGGAGGTCAGTTCCAGGTCATTGGTTCCCCCTCCTCATAGCTCCAGACTGGGAGGCGACAGACATTCCTGCAGTTTGGTTGAACAGCCACACTGATTCTCCATGGCGAGTGTTCTAGTACAATTAAAGAGGCCTGAAGCCAGCATCATATTTGTGATATTAATCCTGTTTCTGTTAATGGTCGTCCTTTAACTTAGTCGGCAGCAGAGAACTCTAACCTCCACTTGTGCCTTCTTAAGCGTCTCTAATATTTCTTTTTTGTTTTAGGAAGGGGGAAGAGGTAAGAATTGTGGGTATTGCTAGCTGAAGTTTTCTTTCTTGGCACACAACTGCTAGGAACTTTTGTTTTTAACTAGAGTATACCAAGCTGATTTTACTGGGTTGCATCAACCATATGTGCTCTATTAAGGCTATCCGGTGTACGTAAGCGTTGTCGCCTAAGTCTCCCCTCCACTTTTGTTATTTGAAACCCTGTCTCTTTTGTCACCCCAGTTTAATGTATCTTGACTAGACAAGTGGCCTTCAAGGCCACTCATTGTGCAGACCTTCCATTTTGTACCTCCTGAGTCGGAGTGCAACTTAACGTAGCGCAAACCTACCAACCAGACACTGGTGTGTAGTACAAAATAGGGTTTTACGGTTGATTGGGAGGAGGGCTATCATACAGCATCACTGTCCTGGGTTTACAATGGAGAAGTAATGGTGCTGCGATGAGTCTTGCAGACGTGGTGCGAGAAGAAGCAAGGTAATTGGTCAAATCACGGGTGAGTGTGTGGAGTGGGACGTGTGAGCTCTTCACGGCATGATATAGAATATAAAGTGTTCTGCCATTAAGGCCATTCTTCTTTGAGGGTTTCTCTGTTTCGTAGACTCTGAATTTCTCATTGCAGAGTTAGTTAATTAAAGACACCGTTCCTATAGATTCTGTACTTCTACTCCTTCAGAGTTTTCTGGATCTACTAAAGAAACACTGATAATTGTACACTTATTTGAACAAGAGTTAAAAAGTATCTTTCAATTTGAGATATTAATACCTTCATAGCAATAGTTGCCATAATCCTTATCAAACTTCTAAAGTACTTGGATTGTCCTTTTGGCTAAGAAACCGAACACAGATTACTAGAAGGCAGACTTGTGTGTTTAGGGAGCTAGGCTTCAGAACTCAGTTTCTTAGCTCATCACGACAGAGGTCTGTCATCTTTATCAGAAACTAGTGGATATTTTCATTAGCTTCACAAGTGCCGCATGGTAATTCTGTTGGGTACCATGTTGGTCGGCTCACCAGAAAGGGACGGACTTGCATCCATATTCAGGTGGAGAGATGCGTGGGCAAATGGTACTAAGCTTGTTTTTGAACTGCAGACAAGGACAGTGAGTAGTCTGTAGACATTCCAAAGAAATATAAAGCCTGTAGGTGATGTAGAGCT
Source organism: Lissotriton vulgaris (assembly GCF_964263255.1). Classification (NCBI taxonomy): domain Eukaryota; kingdom Metazoa; phylum Chordata; class Amphibia; order Caudata; family Salamandridae; genus Lissotriton; species Lissotriton vulgaris. The sequence goes on along the minus strand of NC_141689.1, from coordinate 269,448,534 downwards.
TCTGAGATTCCTAGATCTGTACCAACATCATATTGATAGACTGGAGTCCCTTATCCATTCATGTTCATTTTAGTCTAATGTTTGAAATATGTTTCCAAAATCTTGCTGTAATAATGCAAATATGCAGTACCAAAATTGGGCATTATAATGTGTCATCGTTCTTTATTCGGGTGCAAATGTGTCCATAAAAGACACAGAAATATAAACATACCATATAACAGAATGCACATCATTAAAACATCAACTTTTAATACAGTATACATTGATAAAACTCTGAAAATATACGGCTATTCACATCTTTGCACTAAAAGAAGCCTCAGAGATCAATCCTGGAGGGCCTAGATCTGTATGCTGCTCACCAAAAGCTTATCATCACGCAATCTTATCACGCAGAGAGCATAGGCATTTGGTAACAACTGTAGTGCAAAATTGCCACTCTAGCCTGCCTAAACTTCAGGCTCTCTAACATGGGCCAGAGGAATCGTTTTCTTGGCAATGAGAACAATTTGCACAATAAAACAAAGTGAAGCATATCCTGTGGAGATCTGAGATCGCAGCCACAGGGGCCCCTTTGAGATAAGGGACAACATCCATCTGGGGATGCTAAAATATGGTTGAATTGATCGAACCTAAACGTGTAATTAAAAATCTATCATGGGCGTTAGGGCTAAAAGATATGGTTCAATGCCCAACACAGACTTTAAAATTACATAAGCCCTCACTGTGGGTTTACTGAGCTCAATATGTTCACGCTGCACAGCTGAAAATTTATAGTGTAAGTCTTTTGTGATGTTGACATCCCTGGGGCTCATAGTGAAGTGTGCAAAAAAAAATGTCTGGCCTACCTATAGCCTCAAAACCCTCCTTTACGTATTGTATCCATGGAATTTTATTGCCATGTTCCAAGGCCAAACAAACCGATAGGATAAAGTGGTTTAAACCCTTGTCCTCACAAGTCCATAACTTTATCCAACACAGTAAGGGTTTGATTGCCAGTTGGTCTGCCCAGTAATGAATCCCTAACTCCTGCACGGACCAAGCTGGCATACCTTGGGGAGCTAGCAGGATCTGGTGCAGAAAAGTATTTTCCGCCCCCTGTAACCCGTGAGAGGGAACATAACACCGCCCCCCCAATCTTACTGCCCTATAAAACTTTTACAATGACTTTGGACTAATACAGTTTTAAAATGACCTCCGGTGCCCATGAGCCCAGTCTATTAGCAAAGTTGGTAATAGACCCACAGATTTGTTCAACTCGCTCAGCTTCCCTTCTAGGAGGGCAGTCCATTGTAGGCGGACGTCGAATAACTCTCCTTGGTAAGGAAAGACCGTGACCTTAGCGATAATATGGTTACCAGCTTTAAAGCTTTTCGTAAGGAGCACCACCAGCAACTAATAGATAAGGCTTTGTTAATTTACAGACCAGTCCAACCTGACCATAAAGGCAACAAAGCCGTCTATTAAAACCTGCAAGCTCTGGGCGGTCTGGGCCATAAGAACTGCATCATCGGCATAACGTAAAACTGGATAGGACTTTCCTACCCACTGTAGGCGAATCTGATTGAAGTGGCAATAGGGCAGCCTCAAGACCATTAATGTAGACGGAGAATAAAAATGGAGCTAAAATACAACTTTGCGCATCCCGTGTACAATTAAAATGACTTGTAAGGGCCCCCTCATGTGAATATCTCACTGTCGTCTGGGCAGGAAGTTGTATAAATAAATGAACGGTGCCAGGATCCACCACCAGAGAAATTCAAATGTCCCATAGATTGGTCCGATTAACTTGATCGAAGGGGGACGTAAGGTGCATGAAGGCCAAATACGAGGCACCTGGTTGTGTCGATGTGTATTTAGCTATCAAAAGATAAAGATTAAGACATTGATTGGTGGTTGACATGCCTTCTCGGAAATCAAATTTGTCATCCGATTAGTAACTGTTTGTCTGTGGCCCACAAAGATAATCTAGACAAAAGGACCCGCCCCAACACCTTTACTACCGCATCAATAAGGGAAATCGGGCAATAAGATTGCGGGTTATCTTTATTTCCTTTTTAAAAAATCAGTACTATTGTAGCGGTGGACCATGAGGGCAACGTCCCCTTTAAGGTTGCCGTATTTAAGACTTGGGGCCCAGACCTCAATGTTATCACGGACGAGGCCCGGAGGTATTCCGTTGGGGCTGTATTTAGCGATAGCATCTCAATACTAGAGTGTACCTCTTCCAGAGAGAAGCTAATGGGGGTGACAACCAGACTGAAGGGTGTCTCTACACATGGCTCCCCTTGAAAGTCTGCATTATGTACCTTTTCGAAATGAGACCCACTGGTCTGGCATAATGTGATGGCACATGGTCGGGCGGACTTGATCAGCAAAGCAAGGCCTATTAATAATCTTACAAAATAGGGTTGAGTCCCACAAATCTGCCGCTTTAATTAGATCCTCACATGCTTGCTTTTGTAACTGGTGCCTGCGCTCTTTCAACGTCTCTTTATAAAGGCGCCAGCACAAAGTCACACTATTTTTCTCCCGGGACACCTGTTTCAGGGCTACCTTTAACCTTCTCAATGCCTGCGAGCACTTGCGGTCTAACCATGACAGGGAAGCCTGGCCACGCTTCCATCTGTGTGGTTAAAATGCCAGAAACTACCTGGGTGTTGGAGGAAAACAAACTTAAGATTTCCTCGCTCGATATATGGGGATCCAAACATATACCTATCTCATGTTGGCAGGAAGAGAAAAGGCTCTGATTTGAAGGCCTTTGCATCTGTACACGCCCAGCATAGGCTCCTACCCTGACCAGTTGGTGTTAGGAGTGCTTGAGACTTTCGGAGACCCATTGAATATATTATCCACCCCCATCAGCAAGAGTGTAGGTGTATTAAGATCGCTGAAAGGGTTGTGTTCTATATTAAAAGAACCAGGAACTATGCCCAAGAGAGCTGACGCAAATATAAAATCTATTATAGTAGCAGAACCCCTGCCTTTAAAGGATGGTGGCAATTGTACGATAGGCCCGGAGTACCAGTGGTATAAAGTGTGTACCAAGTAATGAGTGAGTAAAAAATTCTTTAACTCCTCCCCTTCCGTGGTATGCTCCATGTGCAGATCGTCTAAATGCGGGCAAGGCTGTACGATGGATTGGTTCTTTACAAAAGACTGGCACAGCCGGCTTTTAAAATCCCCCACTAAAATAAGTTTCTGTGCCCAAAACCCTCCTCCTTTAGGGCGTCTAAGGCACAATTTAGGGCGTTTGAATTGGACGGCCAGCCCTCTCCACCCTACTCCCCCCCCAAAGTTCATTATAACAATTGGGGACGTTCTCCCTGTGTGCAATTTTATACCCTGAAACACCTGCGACTCCCACTGTAAAATCTGTAACTCCTTACATAATTCTAGTTAAAGAAACGTGATGAGACCCCCACTAGCTCTTCTTATACTGAAGTCTTCAGCTGGGCAGAAAAAAGTTTTGTACCCTTCCAAAAAAAAGTTATTCTTTGTCTCCCAGGTTTCCTGTAAACATATGATTTGTATAACCTGATGTCCGATAGCCATCTGTCATCGGAAATCTTGGAGGACAGAGCTGCCACGTTCCAAGAGATCAGACTAAGATCTCTACCCTGATTGTGGTTAGTCCCACCAATGTGAGCTAATAGAGGGGGAGACATGGTGCCTCACCTGGGGATTGGGGTTGCCCCTGGGATGCGCATGAGGAAGAGGGTCTAATAAAATCTAATTGGAGCTTGATACTAGCGGGGCACTGACTACCTCTACTCCCTGGCGCGAGGGACCTAGTTGTTTTGGCGACTCCATGTGTCCCTTCAGTCTCTTGAAGTTTATCCAGCTCATTTAGGTCCGCTAGGGAAGCATAGGAATTTGTAAGCACCAAAGGCCGCCCCATATAATTCCTTGATTAAGCCTGCCCCCTACAAGGTTCCTCATCGGAGGTCCATAATTAAAAAACTGCGAGAGTAATTTAATACGTGAACCTGTGGAAAATGATTTAGTTGCTCCAAAGAGGATGTTCCGTGCTAACTCTAGGTATCGTGCTGAGATGATAATGCTATCTGCCTCAAAGATTTTCCTTGAAGGGCCTATCCAGCCCACCCTCCGCGCCATCAATACGTCATGGTAATCCCTGACAGAAAACCCTGAGTGCTGTGCTAGCCAGTGCAAGGCTTTATTAATCAATTGGCTGGTGGATTTCTCTTAGTTAACAGCTAAGCCAGGTACCCCCAACAGGATCACAGTGTAGGGTGCGCATGCGGGGGGAGGTCAATCACTGGGAGCTGTGAGTCCTCGGGTGGGGGGGGGGTCATCTACTGCGCCCAAGGCCCAGGTGGAACGGGTAAGAAGGGGCACACCCCATCTATTGGGCTTGTGAACAATATCCTGGGCCAGTACACCCTTGGGCTTTGGGGAGGTGTTAGCAGGCGGGATGCCACTGCTGCTCGGGGGCTTACAAGAAGGTACAGTATCAACTAACGGGGGATTCACTAACAATTGGTTAGATGGAAAGTTTAGTCAAGGCAGTTAAAACAATGTCCACATTGTTTCCCCATCTCCCTAGAGGCTGACTCAAACTTGTCCAGTCTGATCAAGAGTGGGGATAAATGGTCAGCAAGAGTCGCCATTAAAGCTTGGACCAGCTGGTTCAGCAATTCCTCCACATTGGGCCTGGTTGCAGCGCTCGCCTGTTCCTGACAAGTGGCCGCAGAAGCTTCCTTCAGCCTCTTAATCGTCTGCTGCTGTTAGGGAGATGGAAGGTTCATCACATCAGTAGGTAGAGTAGACAGGAGAAGGGGGGGCCACAGACCTGGAGGCTAAAGGCTCTGGAGAGGTTGATCCAGAGCAATTAAGGGCAATTGGTAAGGGTCTAGGGGAGGGATACCCAGGGGGGGGGCGGCTTAGAAATCAATGGTGGGGTAGGTGAAAGACACGTCTTGGCCTGATCTATTGCCTTATTGATAGCTCGCAGCCTTAGCCAAGAATGTGTCAATAGTAAGGCGCGGCTGCCCTGAAGGAGTCACTAGCTGGGCTTTCCTTTTTCCCATTCTACTAGATAAATCCAGGCCCATGGCGACTCCAAGAGAAGCAACAATAATTTGCTGTGATTGCATGAGTGCTCAAGATAACTTGCCAAACAAAAAGGTACTCCCTGCTATCCCTGTGTCCTGAGTCTGCTCCTCAATTTGATGGCGTTAATAAAGGCTGTTTAGGGATCCAAACTGTGGCACCAGGAGTCAACCAAGAGCTTAGGCCATCCTCGTCCAGGTGCGGACGGGTGCAGACGGGCTTGCTCTTGGCCCGGTCTTTGCCCGGGCACGTCCAACGTCGCGGGAAGCAGGCAGTTTTTAGGTCTCGCTGAACCAATGCGTAAGCATTGTTTGGCGAGATAATAGTAAGGCTTCCGAAAAGTCTCCCCAGACTGCGGATTCGGTACAGTTCATGTGAGCCAGGCGCGGGCACATCACACATTCTTGTCTGTCATTTGGGAGCCTGTGCGCCTCGGCATCAGACTTCAAAGGCATCCGCTCCCCGCCCCCGCAATGCAGAGAGATTGTTAACCTAATTCCCACACGCCCCACATCCTCTTATCTTACACTAACGATCATACCTCTCGGCATAGATCACTACCAGTTCACTGTTCGACTTGCCCTGTTTGATCAAAAACATAGCAGCACCTACACGGATTTTTCGTTAGACACCGTGATTCACTGTCTTTCACCCACAATGTTTTTTTTAACCGAATGGACCACTCTGTTTTGTAAATCTGCCACGGTAGTTCGTGCACGATTCGTGCACTTTCTGTCTCACCTCTGCGAAAGTCTTTTGAAGCCATACCACTGCCCGCAACTGAATCGTGGACGCTCACAACTATGTTGTCCTCCATACATGTTTCAACTGCCAAACCAGTATCGTCTTTCCTTCTCTCTCCCACTTCGATGCCCACCCTACCCGGCAATCTGGATCCCACATCGTGGATAACTACAAATTGTAAATCGCTGCCCTTGTTCTAATTTTGTTCATCATACTACATGTGTCTTTTCTTGACATGGTTTTTCTGCAATTTTAATAATTTTTTGCACCAACTTATTGATTTGATTCCATGTACACCACCGTTGATTGTCATAATTGCTGTATCTTGCCTCCCCCTTCTCTTTCCTCATGTCTGTGCCCAATCTTTTTATCGCGCCTCTTCTGCCCCATGCGCATGTTTCATTTCTTGATCCAAACATGATTCAAACAACTTATGTGGCACTTCTAAATATTTTTGGTGACCGATCGCAACACAATCTCGGGGACCTCCTTTAAACATTTTCCAAATGCAACATATGAATGTATGATCCTGACACATTGCTAATTGTATTTTCCGTCATGATTTTTGCTGTTGATTCGTAACCTCTTTCTGATGTTTTTGTCTTTTTTTGTAACTTTATTATATCTTGGCACCTAACATATTGCATTGACTCCATGCAAACGATTGTTGAATGATGAATGTCTTAACTGTCTCATACTGTCTCGCCCTTTCTCTCCTTATGTTTGCGCCCGTTTCATTTATCGCGCCTCTTCCACCCTATACGCTGCCTCACACACACTGCGCTATCACACACACACAGCAATGTCTCACACTATGCAGTCACACACTGCTGTGTGTCACTCACACTGTCCTATCAAACAGACACTGCGCTGTTACACACAAACTGCACCGAGACACACACTGCACTGCCTCACACACACTGCCCTACCTTACACCCACACTGCGCTGTTACAAACTGCACTGTGAGACACATACTGCGCTGCATCACACACACACTGCGCTGCCTCACACACACACACTGCGCTGCCTCACATACACACACTGCGCTGCCTCACACACACACTGCGCTGCCACACACACACACACACACACACACACACTGCGCTGCCTCACACACACACACACACTGCCTCACACACACACACACACACACACACACACACACCGCCTCACACACATACACACTGCCTCACACACACATACACACACTGCGCTGGCTCACACACATACACACTGCCTCACACACACATACACACACTGCGCTGGCTCACACACACATACACACACTGCGCTGCCTCACACACACACTGCGCTGCCTCACACACACACTGCGCTGCCTCACACACACACACTGCACTGCCTCACACACACACACTGGGCTGCCTCACACACACACACACACACACACACACACACACACACACTGGTCTGCCTCACACACACACACACACACACACTGGGCTGCCTCACACACATACACACACTGCGCTGCCTCACACACATACACACACTGCGCTGCCTCACACACATACACACACTGCGCTGCCTCACACACGTACACACACTGCGCTGCCTCACACACACACTGCGCTGTCTCACACACACACTGCGCTGCCTCACACACACACTGCGCTGCCTCACACACACACTGCCCTGCCTCACACACACACTGCCCTGCCTCACACACACACTGCGCTGCCTCACACACACACTGCGCTGCCTCACACACACACTGCGCTGCCTCACACACACACTGCGCTGCCTCACACACACACTGCGCTGCCTCACACACACACTGCGCTGCCTCACACACACACTGCGCTGCCTCACACACACACTGCGCTGCCTCACACACACACTGCGCTGCCTCACGCACACACACACACACTGCTCTGCCTCATATACACACACTGCTCTGCCTCATATACACACACTGCTCTGCCTCACATACACACTGCGCTGCCTCACACACACACTGCGCTGCCTCACACACACACACTGCCCTGCCTCTCACACACACTGCCCTGCCTCACACACACACACACACACTGCTCTGCCTCATATACACACACTGCTCTGCCTCATATACACACACTGCTCTGCCTCATATACACACACTGCGCTGCCTCACACACACACTGCGCTGCCTCACACACACACTGCGCTGCCTCACACACACACTGCGCTGCCTCACACACACACTGCGCTGCCTCACACACACACTGCCCTGCCTCACACACACACTGCGCTGCCTCACACACACACTGCGCTGCCTCACACACACACTGCGCTGCCTCACACACACACTGCGCTGCCTCACACACACACTGCGCTGCCTCACACACACACTGCGCTGCCTCACACACACACTGCGCTGCCTCACACACACACTGCGCTGCCTCACACACACACTGCGCTGCCTCACACACACACTGCGCTGCCTCACACACACACTGCGCTGCCTCACACACACACTGCGCTGCCTCACGCACACACACACACACTGCTCTGCCTCATATACACACACTGCTCTGCCTCATATACACACACTGCGCTGCCTCACACACACACTGCGCTGCCTCACACACACACTGCGCTGCCTCACACACACACTGCGCTGCCTCACACACACACTGCGCTGCCTCACACACACACTGCGCTGCCTCACACACACACTGCGCTGCCTCACACACACACTGCGCTGCCTCACACACACACTGCGCTGCCTCACACACACACTGCGCTGCCTCACACACACACTGCGCTGCCTCACACACACACTGCGCTGCCTCACACACACACTGCGCTGCCTCACACACACACTGCGCTGCCTCACACACACACTGCGCTGCCTCACACACACACTGCGCTGCCTCACACACACACTGCGCTGCCTCACACACACACTGCGCTGCCTCACACACACACTGCGCTGCCTCACACACACACTGCGCTGCCTCACACACACACTGCGCTGCCTCACACACACACTGCGCTGCCTCACGCACACACACACACACTGCTCTGCCTCATATACACACACTGCTCTGCCTCATATACACACACTGCTCTGCCTCACATACACACACTGCTCTGCCTCACATACACACACTGCTCTGCCTCACATACACACACTGCTCTGCCTCACATACATACACACTGCTCTGCCTCACATACATACACACTGCTCTGCCTCACATACACACACACTGCTCTGCCTCACATACACACACACTGCTCTGCCTCACATACACACACACTGCTCTGCCTCACATACACACACACTGCTCTGCCTCACATACACACACACACTGCTCTGCCTCACATACACACACACTGCGCTGCCTCACATACACACACACTGCGCTGCCTCACATACACACACACACTGCGCTGCCTCACATACACACACAGTGCGCTGCCTCACATACACACACACTGCGCTGCCTCACACACACACTGCGCTGCCTCACATACACACACTGCGCTGCCTCACACACACACACTGTGCTGCCTCACACACACACACTGTGCTGCCTCACACACACACACTGTGCTGCCTCACACACACACACTGTGCTGCCTCACACACACACACTGTGCTGCCTCACACACACACACTGTGCTGCCTCACACACACACACACACACTGTGCTGCCTCACACACACACACTGTGCTGCCTCACACACACACTGTGCTGCCTCACACACACACTGCGCTGCCTCACACACACACTGCGCTGCCTCACACACACACTGCGCTGCCTCACACACACACTGCGCTGCCTCACACACACACTGCGCTGCCTCACACACACACTGCGCTGCCTCACACACACACTGCGCTGCCTCACACACACACTGCGCTGCCTCACACACACACTGCGCTGCCTCACACACACACTGCGCTGCCTCACACACACACTGCGCTGCCTCACACACACACTGCGCTGCCTCACACACACACTGCGCTGCCTCACACACACACTGCGCTGCCTCACACACACACTGCGCTGCCTCACACACACACTGCGCTGCCTCACACACACACTGCGCTGCCTCACACACACACACCATGCGCTGCCTCACACACACACACCATGCGCTGCCTCACACACACACACACCATTCGCTGCCTCACACACACACACACCATTCGCTGCCTCACACACACACACACCATGCGCTGCCTCACACACCATGCGCTGCCTCACACACACGATGCGCTGCCTCACACACACGATGCGCTGCCTCACACACACGATGCGCTGCCTCACACACACACACACCATGCGCTGCCTCACACACACACCATGCGCTGCCTCACACACACACACCATGCGCTGCCTCACACACACACACACCATGCGCTGCCTCACACACACACACACCATGCGCTGCCTCACACACACGATGCGCTGCCTCACACACACGATGCGCTGCCTCACACACACGATGCGCTGCCTCACACACACGATGCGCTGCCTCACACACACGATGCGCTGCCTCACACACACACACCATGCGCTGCCTCACACACACACACCATGCGCTGCCTCACACACACACACCATGCGCTGCCTCACACACACACCATGCGCTGCCTCACACACACACCATGCGCTGCCTCACACACACACCATGCGCTGCCTCACACACACACCATGCGCTGCCTCACACACACACCATGCGCTGCCTCACACCCACCATGCGCTGCCTCACACCCACCATGCGCTGCCTCACGCCCACCATGCGCTGCCTCACGCCCACCATGCGCTGCCTCACACCCACCATGCGCTGCCTCACACCCACCATGCGCTGCCTCACACCCACCATGCGCTGCCTCACACCCACCATGCGCTGCCTCACACCCACCATGCGCTGCCTCACACCCACCATGCGCTGCCTCACACCCACCATGCGCTGCCTCACACCCACCATGCGCTGCCTCACACCCACCATGCGCTGCCTCACACCCACCATGCGCTGCCTCACACCCACCATGCGCTGCCTCACACCCACCATGCGCTGCCTCACACACACACCATGCACTGCCTCACACACGCCATGCGCTGCCTCACACACACACACGCCATGCGCTGCCTCACACACCATGCGCTGCCTCACACACACCATGCGCTGCCTCACACACACCATGCGCTGCCACACACACACCATGCGCTGCCTCACACACACCATGCGCTGCCTCACACACACACCATGCGCTGCCTCACACACACACCATGCGCTGCCTCACACACACCATGCGCTGCCTCACACACACACCATGCGCTGCCTCACACACACACCATGCGCTGCCTCACACACACACCATGCGCTGCCTCACACACACCATGCGCTGCCTCACACACACCATGTGCTGCCTCACACACACCATGCGCTGCCTCGCACACACACCATGCGCTGCCTCGCACACACACCATGCGCTGCCTCGCACACACACCATGCGCTGCCTCGCACACACACCATGCGCTGCCTCGCACACACACCATGCGCTGCCTCTCACACACACCATGCGCTGCCTCACACACACACCATGCGCTGCCTCACACACACGCAACATGCGCTGCCTCACACACACGCAACATGCGCTGCCTCACACACACACACACGATGCGCTGCCTCACACACACCATGCGCTGCCTCACACACACCATGCGCTGCCTCACACACACACACACACATCAATGTCTCTCACTGCGCAGTCACACATGTATGTATCTATATATATATATCTGCATAACAATATAAATACAAATATAAATTCATGCATACATATATGCATACATATGCATCTTATGTACATAACGGTTTGAAAACACATAACACTCAGTGCAACATAAATACACTACATATAATCACACACAGTTCCACATAATTATATGCTACATAATTACAGCGATCTCAATGCAACATGCACTCCAAATACCACTCAGTACCACATAATCACATACCACATATTTACTATACTGAATGCAACATACACTCCACACAATACCACTCAATGCAACATACTGATACAATACATAATTACACTACACTCAATGCAACATACACTCCAAATAATACCACTCAATGCCACATTATTACATGCCACATAATTCCACTCTACTGAATCCAACACACACTCCACACAATACCACTCAGTGTCACATAATTATATGCTCCATAATTACACTTCAATCAATGGAACATAAATGCAATCCACATATTAACACTCAGTGCCACATAATTACATACCACATATTTACACTCTATTCAATACAACATAAATACTATCACAATAATACCACTCGGTACCACAAAATTACACTCCACATATTTACACTCTGCTCAATGCAACATACATGCACTCAACATATAGGCACTCTGTACCACATAATTACACATCACAGATTTACTGTACTCTATAAAACATACATACAATCCACATACCTGTCACATTTGCAAACGTTTAAGCTATTGGCATTATAAATGCCTATGCTATTAATTTATCTATTTTCTAAAACACATAAATAAAAGAAAATCCAATTAACAATTCCAATAGCTCACACTTTCCTAATGCGAGACCTATTGCATTTCAAATGCTTGTTTGAGCGAGTTTCGCTCCCCCAATTAGCAGCAGCTGTGCAGCAGCCCGGTTAGGACTGGGACAGGCAGTTCCACCCGGGCAGGAGATGGACAGGAGCAGTAGCGTCAAACAACAATGGACCCCGCACCGCGGGAAGGGAAGTGGTGTTTTGAGTGAGTTCCGCTCCCCCAATTAGCAACAGCAGCTTCGCTGCAGTCCGGTGAGCCCTGGGACAGGTAGTCCCACCAGGCCGGGAAACATGCAGAAGCGGCAAACATTAGTAATCTGAGGTCACAGAGAGCAGATGATTTAAAATGAAGACGAGTTTGCAGTCCTGTGACTGAAAAGTGGCACTTTTAATTCACTTGTGTTTGGATAGATATGTTAAGAACAAAAAGGAACCAATACACAGAAAATGTTGAGTTTTCTGAAAATTACACCAAAATAATGCACTGTAATGTAAATGCATGGCGACAAATTCCATTAACTATACAAATAAATTCAAAATGAGTTGTCCTGAAACAGATCTAATTAAGAAAGACCAATTGCATCCCTTTGTCTGTACAACACACATACTGACAGCACCGTGTGGGATTTTGTGATTGACAAAATCTATTACGTTTTCTTTTTTGGAAAAAAAAAAGATCATATGAGGGAATCTATGACGGATGCAAGTCTTAACGATGGACCTTATATGCTGAGCACACAGATGTGGCATCTCAGCAATACATGTCTTCATAAACAGCATTCCATGTTTTTTTTTATAATAAACGTTTTTTATTGCAGATGCACAGATACATGTAGAAGTACATTGCCATTATCAAACAAACAGAAATCAGTGCTTACATAGGTAGGAAAAGAAAAAGGCCAGCCACCCCCCAATCCTCAACATTGCGAAAAACAGCAATCAAAGCACCATCACATAAGGGTCACATAGACGGAGCCCCGCCCCAACACAGGGGGTGGCCATGGTGTCCATCCGGGCATCTGCTTTTATCCTTTTTTTTATTTTTTTTATTAAATGTCCTCCGAACCCAAGTAGCAAACCAAACCCCCCCCCCCCCCTCCCCCTCCCTGAACCCAAGTAGCAAACCAAACCCCCCCCCCCCCCCCTCCCCCTCCCTGAACACAACTAAACAATGCGAGGGAAAGTAAGAGCTCATCCATCGAGTTAATGTGAGTCCGGATAACCTTGAGAATAGTGCATTCAGTTTCCATCAGCCGCAACCCTCCCTCTCGCGCCCCACATACAGGCCGCCCCAGGACTGTCAAATAGTTGGCATACTCCCAGCGCACTGGGTCCCCTCCAAGTCATACCCGCTGCCCATCCCAACAGCCCCCCAAACCCCGGGTCAGTACGTAGGCCTCCCTACCCCGACACACTCTCCAGCCCATGATACTGCCTCCATTTTGACCAAACCCTCTTGAACTTCTTGGGACAGCCCCTAGATTTATATGTCACCCGCTCCGCCGCCATGTAGAGGTCCAACCCCCTCCTCCATTCCTCCATGGTAGGTACGGACTCCACCCCCCAATACTTAGCAATGTCTCGTTTTGCGACCACCAGGGCCAAGGTTAGGAACGTCAGCAGGGGGCGGGGGAGGTCTACATCGTTGGTCATTCCTAGTAGGGCCAGTTTCGGCTCCTGGACGAGTGGCACTGCCAGGACCTCCTTCAGTTCGGTAAAGACAAGTGTCCAGTATGACAGAATTTTGCCACATTCCCACAGAATATGGAAGAAGCCCCCCCCCCTCACGTAGGCAACGTAGGCACCTGTCATCTGATACCTTCCCCATCTTAAACAACCTGACCCTGTCAAAGTACGTCCTGTGGAGCACGTTGTACTGGATCAGACGGAGCCGGGACTTAATGGCCACTTCCCTCGGGTGCATTAGGACTAGGTCCCAGTCGATCTCCTCCATTCCACCCACGTCATGCTCCCACGCAGCCCTGAGTTTCGTCAGATCCCCCAGCATGTTATTTGTAAGTGTCTTATAAGTAAGGGATACAGCCTTGTTGGGAATTTGCTCCTGCAGTAGTCTACCTTCTAGGGGTGCATACTCCGGGAGACCCTCCAATGATATCGCCTGGGCCCTCCACGCATGCCGTAACCGTACATATTTAAAGAACTGCGAGCGGTGGAGCCCAAATTCCGCCTGCAAGGCCTCGAACGACTTGAGCTCCCCCCTAGCGATGACATCACCCACCGTGGAGATACCACTGTTTAAAGCCGCGTAATTTGCTCAACTCCCGTAGCCATGCACAATGCCAGAGCGGAGTCTGCCGTGTGGGCTTCTGTTCCCAACCCATACGTTTCGTGGCCACTTTCCAGGCCCGGAGGGTGATATTAGTGGCTGGGAGTAGGGGTGTCCTTCGCGGGCCACCGTATAGGTACGTAAGCAGGTGGGAGGGGGATAGCTTTGCTCGTTCCAGCACATATGTCGGATGGCTCGCCGGGGTATGGAGCCAGTCGTTGATAGGGGAGAGGTGCTCCGCCCAGTAATAGGCCTCCAGGTTCGGCAGGGAGATGCCCCCGCTATATTGGTGGCGTTGCAGGGTGGTGAGCGCCACGCGCGGCTGCTTACCCAGCCAAATGAAGGACCTAAGGTCAGCGTGTATTTTGCATAGGAGGTCTCCTGGGATGGGGTAGTACTCGTTCTGCAGGGCATACAGGTATTTGGGCAGTATCACCATTTTGTGCAACGCTGCTCTGCCCAGAAGGGTCAATGGCAGCTGGCGCCACCGTGCCATATCACTGGCAGAGTTCTGCAGTATCCTGTCTACATTCCTAGAGCGGGACACTTCAGCGTCTAGCGTCATGAAGACCCCCAAGTATTGAAAGCCCTCTGCAGACACCACCAGTCTATCCGGGAGGGCGTCGGCACCCGTGGCCCCCTTAGGGTCAAAAAGGACTGACTTGTGCCAATTTATGGCGTACCCGGAGTGGTTCCCATAACCAACTATCTCCCGGAAGAGCTCGGGCATGGTGTTGGGCGGGTCAGTGACATAGAGCAATACATCATCGGCGTATAAGGACAGCTTTTCTTGCGTGTCATCGGCAGGTGTAACCTTGAAGCCGGTGACACTCGGGTTCTGTCTGATCCTAGCCGCCAGCACCTCGATTGTCAGGGTGAAGAGAAGAGGGGACAGGGGACATCCCTGTCTGGTGCCACGCTGGATCTGGATTTCGCGGGAGAGTGTCCCGTTCACCCTCACCCGGGCCCTCGGGGTAGTGTAGAGCAGCTGTACCCAAGAACGGAACTTGGGGCCAAAACCAAATTTATACAGGGTGGCCTCAAGGAACGGCCAATGCACGGAGTCAAAGGCTTTTTCAGCATCTAGGGAAAGGAACCAGTGCGGCGGGTCCCTATCCCTCACCTCCTGCAGCCAGTTGTGGGTGCGACGGAGATTGAATTTCGTGGCCCTGTCCGGCAGGAAGCCCGTTTGGTCTAGATGAATCAGAGCAGGCAAAACCGCCCTAAGGCGGCGCGCCAGGATCGTCGCGAGGAGTTTCACCTCCGTGTTCAGCAGAGAGATCGGACGGTAAGAGGCACAGTCCTCCCGCGGCTTGCCCTCCTTGTGAATGGGGATTATGGTGGCCAGGGTGAGGTCGGGGGGCAATCCCCCCCTCTGCGTAGGCCTCAAGGAAGAGGTTCCGCAAGTGCGGGGCCACTATGTCAGCCGTACTTTTAAAGAATTCCGGGGGGAATCCATTCGGCCCCGGGGCCTTGCCCGGTTTCAACCCAGCAACGGCAGACTTCACTTCATCAAGAGAGATGTCAGCTTCCAGTAGTGGTATGTCCTCATCATCTACGCAGGGTAGGTCTACGTCCACCATATAGAGGAGTGAGTCATCACAGGAGCCTTGTTGCCGTGCCCTATAGAAGGCCTCGTAGTATGACGCAAATGCGTCTGCAATAAGTGGGTCCGAGCGCACGACCTCCCCCTGCACATCCGTAACCTCACTCACCACCTCGCCAACCTCTCCCTCCGACTAAGCCACGCTAATAGTTTACCGGATTTATCCCCCACATCGTAGAGACAATGGAGGGTGGCCAGGTTCTGTGTTCTCGCTTCATCCGACACCAATTCTCGGTACCGCCTCTGGGCATCTAACAGCCTACGTAAGGTCGTCCTGCATTTGGTACGTAGGTGCTCCCTTTCCAGCTCAACAACTGTGCGCTCAACAGCCACAACCTCTTCCACTAGTTTCCTCCTCTCCTCCCCCAGTCTACCATTTATCCAATCTCTTAGCACCGGTTTCATCGCTTCCCAGAGGGTCACCGCCGATTCCACCGACCCCTCGTTTTCAGCCATATACACTCGTGCATCCGCCCTGACGCCTGTAAGAACCGATTTGTTCGCCAGATCCCATGCGGTGAGTCGCCATGCGGCCTCCCTCACGCCTCCAGGCCGGCCCATTGAAAGCAACAGGGGCGAGTGGTCCGACAGGCCCCTCGCCAGATATGTCGCCGTGTCCTCTGCAGCGAACGTCTGTCGCGGCATAAATATATAGTCCAGCCTGGAGAACACTTTGTGGGCCGCCGAGTAAAAAGAGTAGGCCTCAGTCTGCGGGTGGAGCGACCTCCAAACATCAAACAGGCCCATTTCAGACATCAGTTGGGCCAGGGGAGTCTGAGTATCTCGGGTCTGAACTACTCCGGATCTATCCAATGCCCTGTCCATCACGTCATTAAAATCACCCCCCACTATCTGTACGGTGTCTGGGGTGTCCAAAAGTATGGATGCAAGGAGCTTTAGCGCATTCGCCTGCAATTTGGGTGGAGCGTAAACTGAAACCAATGTGTAGGTGCGCCTTCGCCATGTCCCCTGTATCCCCACGCATGTTCCTAAAGGGTCACCCCATGTGCGTGTGATGTGAAAGGGGAAAGTATTTTTGACCACAATCTCTACACCCCGTGAATCAGATGTGTACCCTGCATGGCCGAGCACCTTGTGTCTCCCTCTCGCTATGAACGGACAGGCAGTGCCCCGCAAGTGGGTCTCTTGCAGGAAGATGACGTCTGGGCCCAGTCTCTTCAGAAAATTGTTCACCAATCCCCGATTGATCTTATTCCCCAGACCGTTTACATTCCTGGTCAGGACCTTCAGCTTGTCAGCTGTCATGTACACAGCAATAGGACAAGTGCACCCCAGGACGCGGGGCTAAGTTGGCGGGCATACATTTGCAATGATGGAACCACAGAATTCTCCAGATTTCGAGGCAAGACTCCCCCCGCATCCCCCCATGAACAACCAAACAACGCAAACAAGCCCTACCCCCCCCACCCCCACCCCACCTGCGCTACCCGGCCATCCCGCCCGTACAACCATCGACGGTTCAGAATACCAGGGAGCAAGGTCTGTCGCCCACCCTCCAAACAAACCCACCTAGGAGATACCTAGCTGTCCAGAGTCACGTGTCAGTGTGGAGTGTTTCCACCCCTCAGAACAAATAGAACAGTACCTGTGTGTCCCCGGCAGGGAACTGCCAAAACAGAATCTCAGGTCCTTAGCCCCTCAGGAATGCGAGTCTTGCGTTTCAGGGTCAGTGCCTTCCACGGTGTGCGGCCCACCCTGTTCCAGGTCGCGGATGGCCACGGCCAGAGGGTAGAGGGACGGCTCCGTGCGGTCTTCCAAGTCCGACGCAGACACATCTTCTTCCTGGTCCGTGCCATTGCCAGACTCAGTCAGCAGACACCGGAATCTTGATCCCCTATCTGGGTCCCGTGTCGCTGCATCATCGGCGTCTCCCGTTCTCCCACCAGCGGCACCCTGGCGCGATGGATACGGGGTCCGTTGAGATTTCCTGTCCGCACGCTGGTGGCGGGAGCGCTGCGACCCGCTGCGGTCGCGCCCGAAGTTGGCCGCCGCGAGCCCCTCCCGGATCCTACGACCCTCCTCTTCCGCCTCTCTCAATAGGGGTCGTTCCTCCAGCCAGTGCCAGGCCTCCTCCGTTCGAGCAAAAAAAAGCGACTTTCCCTTGTAGAGGACCTTGAGTTTGGCGGGAAAGAGAAGCATATACGATATGTTCAGGGTCCGCAACTTAGCCTTCACAGTATCATAAGAGCGCCTCTGCTTCTGCACGTCCTGGCTATAATCAGGAAAGATCTTAACCACCGTGTTCTCAAACTTAAGTTCCCCCATTTTCCGGGCCTCCCTCAGGATAAGGTCTCTGTCTGCATAGTTTAGAAATCGAGCAATGATCGGGCGGGGTCTCGCCCCCTCCGGAGGCCTGGCCAGGAGTGCCCTGTGCGCTCTCTCGATCATAACACAAGGAGAGAAGGGAGCCTGCGGAAACATGGTTTTGAGCCAAGAGTGGAGGAAGGCCGCCGCATCATTCTTTTCGATTCCTTCCCTCAGGCCCACGAAGCGCAGGTTGTTTCGGCGGGCTCTGTTCTCCACATCGTCCACCCGCCACAGCAGCTGCCTGTGGGAGGCCTCTAGTTCCGCCATACCTTTCTTGAGTGAGGAAACAGATTCCTCCGTCTCCGTGATCCTGGTCTCCGTTGCGCCTACGCGGTCCGACAGGTTCCGAAAGTCCTGGCGCAGCAGAAGGACTTCTGATCCCACCTCCCCGATCTTCGTTTCAAGGGCAGCTCTGGAGTCCTGAATATCAGTCCTGGAGGCCTGGATCGCCTCCAGGAGCATGGCAGTGTCAGCACGCGTGTCTCGAGCCCCTGCGGTCACATCCTTGGGAGTCCGAGTGGTGGTGAAGTTCTCAATGGACCCCTGCCTGGTGGAGCGCGGCGCTGGGTCCCTCTTGCCCATATTGATCACCGGGGGGTCCCCAATGCCTGCAGTCCGGCAGCCGGGAGACCGGTGCGGTGTTGCCCCCGGGGCCGACCCCTGGTCTCGCCAAACTCCGCTTTGGCACCCCTACTCTCCACCACTTCCAGCGGTCGAGGGCTGTCGCTCCGGCACCTTCCCCAGAGCCAGGCCTCCAGTGGGTCCCCGAGTGCCTCAGGGGGGAGGGGAAGGTAGAGAGAAGGAGTAGGTCCGTGTGCCACCGGGGGCCGGGATCTCCGTCTAGGGTTCCGTGTGCCCTCGGCGCCGGGGGGGGGGGGGGTTGGGTGAATGGGGAAACCATCACCCAGCAGCCCCGTACCGGCCCCGGTGGGACGACGTTGTGCCCAGGCGCGAGCGCCTCTCGTCTGTCTCCCAATCCAGGAAGAGCGGCCGGCGGCCGGCAACTCCAGTCCCCGGTCCCCCAGGCCCCGATCCGCCTCAGCCCCCGAGGTCCGCCAGGGGGGGGGTGTTACATCTTGCTCATGCTTTACATTTCCCTTACTTAGATTTCCCCATTGCTTAGCCACTGCATGTAATAGAATGTTTGATGTCATACTAGAATGTTAAGTACCTGACTGCTCTAGGTAGAGGCAGTTGATGGCAGACAGGCTGAGCGAGAGAAGAACTGCTCCTGGTGGGATTTTTATCATTATATCTATTGATCATTTAACTTGGATTAATCTACAATAAATTATATTTACTTTATATACTGGATTCAAGAACCTTATTTACTACAGGGGGCTCCCAGGCGCCGGTCGTGGGGTCAGGAGCAGCCGCACTCACGCGGGAGTGGGAGTGGTCCGCTCGTCGCCGCAGCAGCCCCGCGGTCACTTCAGCCCAGGATTCCAGCACCGCCGGTCTCCGCCATCTTGGGCGCCACGGGTCCCGAGGGAAGGCTTCCGAGCAGTTCGTCCCCACAACGACGGAAAGGCAAACCGGAGGGCTGTACCTACGCCTCACGCCTCCGTCCACTCTTCAGCCGAGTTTGGTGCTGTTTTGCGGGCTAAAAGGCAGGTAGATCGCCGGATCATAGGCAGCTTTGCCGGGAGCGACGCCGAGGCACGTCTCACTCCGCCATGCAGCTAGCCACGCCCTCACAGCAGTCCATGGTTGAATGTGAAGGTCTTGTTTTGTTAGATTCATTTTCCTTAAATTTACATTTAACCACATTTGTGTAACTCATCCTACAATTGCTACTTGCTTTAGTGGCACAACACCTGTGTGTAGGTCATGATAATGCTTTTCTTAATGTGTTGGAGGAAGGTTCCTGGTATTGAAAGTTGACTCATCCACACTCAGGGTGCGCCCTTACAGGTAGGGTGAGGTGGTAACACCTGCTTTCAGTAGTGATATTTCGGATGGCATTGCAGTGGGCGGAAATTATGTTGTCATTTATTCTGTCTCACAGAGACAGACTTGGTAAGGATGGAAGAACCCAGGGGTAGAAGGCAAGGGCATGAAATACTGGAACTCAAAGGAGAAGACAAAGAGACCAGCAGATCAGACATGGAGTGATGAGCAGGAAATAAAGACCAATGAAATCAACAGAAAGGACAGGGGCAGTGGTGATAGTTACGAAATATACTAGTTATGAAATTTACATAGGGTGTTATCATCATTTTGATAAACTCTATACTGTCCCACCAGATTATAAACTTGAGGGACCATGTATCAAGTAGGCTTTTGGTTTCTTTAATGTATTGTCTTGTCATCCGTGTTCCTTTTGGTACCAAATGCGACAATACTTGATATTTGTTTTGGTTGATATTTGATTCTGGATTTTTTTTCTGTTGCTGGATGGCTGGCATACGTTTTTCAAGGGAAAACTGCCTGTTTTGTCTCTTTCTTGCAAATATCTTGAGACTTCGCTATATTGGATAATTAAATTTAGGATTTCTAGGAAAGCAGTGTCCGCTTGTTAAGAAAATATCAATATGTCATCTGCATAAGCAGCTACGTTGAATGTTTTGGATGGGAATGTTACCTTTTTGATGTTTGGGCTAGATATGAAGGCAACATTCAGTAGCAGTTTGATTGCGAGTAAAAAGAGTGAGGGTCTGATTATGACCTTGGCGGTGCAGTGCAGAGTCTACCTTGCTGCCACACTGCCAAAGCTGTGGTCAGGTTGCCCGCCTGATTAGGAGTTTCCTCCTGTCTGGCGGAATTTGTTTTTGACCTTCTCACGACAGTGCCTTGAAAATGGACACTGCAATGAGAACGTCAAAAAACAGTTCCGGCACGGCATGGACTGTAAAATCCATGCCGTGCCAGAACTGGTGTGCATCCACATGGCGCAGAGGCATAAGGGGTCCCTGTAGGCCCTCCTTTTTAGGTTTTGCCTAGCCAATGCGTACGAAGTATGCATGTGCTAGGAAAAACCTAATGAGTATAGTATAGGGGTTGGAATCCGCCCCCGTCTTCCATTGGATAGCTCCATAAATGGAGGCTAGCCAGTGGAAGACACGTTTGTCCGTCAATGCAGGACCAGATTCGGGGGCGTTCCCGAGAATTTTTGGCTTTTGGCGACGTCAGCCGAAAGCCGATTCTCGGGCACGCCCCCGAATCTGGTCCGGCATTGAGCCGGCACCCGCCTTTCTGCTCATAGCGCTTTTCTGCCCTAGCGAGTGCTCACCTCGCTTTTTTGTAATTAAATTGTCCCCTGGCAGGCGCCCAGGGACCTTGCCGCTAATGTTTATTTTCACCTCGAGGGAGCCCACCCCTCGGTGAATTCACTCCCCGCCTGCAGTAGCTGAGACGGGCCGCCGCGCTGCCCGCGACGACCCAAGAAACGGGACCGGTGAGGAAGAGCTGCAGCGAAGTCCCCCCCCCAGCGCGGACAAGGAGAAGCAGCTGCACCCACCGGCAGGGCTCCATGGTGGAAGAGGAGCCCCGCCGCCGCCCGTGAGAGCACCCGGCCCCAAGACGCGGGACCGGGTGAGGAAGAGCTGCAGCGAAGTCCCACCCCCCCCCCCAGCGTGGACAAGGCGAAGCAGCTGCACCCACCGGCAGGGCTCCATGGTGGAAGAGGAGCCCCACCGCCGCCCGTGAGAGCACCCGGCCCCAAGAAGCGGGACCGGGTGAGGAAGAGCTGCAGCTTCCCGTGGTGACATTATTTACTTCTGTAAGTGTTCCAACTTGTTCTGAGGTGGAGTAAAGTGTTACTGAAGTTATTCTACAGCACCTCTTAGTGATTTTTTTCGGCCTCACTGCTAGCGG
This sequence comes from Lissotriton vulgaris, assembly GCF_964263255.1. Taxonomy (NCBI): domain Eukaryota; kingdom Metazoa; phylum Chordata; class Amphibia; order Caudata; family Salamandridae; genus Lissotriton; species Lissotriton vulgaris. The sequence continues at coordinate 269,426,116 of NC_141689.1, read as the reverse complement.
TGAAGGGTACATACCACCCATCCCTGCTGTCCCGGATGTTGTGGTGTTGCCTCCCACGGGGCTCTGGGTCACACGCCCTCCCATGTGACCAGGTAAGCTTGCTGGCAGGAAATCCAATGTGCGTATGTGACGGCCTGACCCATCTGGTCCCAATTATTAGTTGCGCAAAGTAAAAACAATAAAGGACTACTATACTTCTGTGTGTACATACTTATGTGTGTATGTACTATGTGTATGCGCCTGTGTGTTTGTGCGCGTGTCTGTGCGGGTTTTTTCATGTGTGTACGTCTGTCTGCGCATTGTGTGTCTGAGTGAGTGTGCCTGTGCGTGTCAGCTCGTCTGTCTGCATGTCTCTCAGTCTCTGCATATGTGTCTACGTGTTGAGTATCAGTGTGAGAGTGTGTATTGTGTGTGTGTGTGTCCGCCTGAGTGTGAAAAAATGTGCGTGCAGTGGGGCGGGCACACATTGCACAAGGGCTGTCGTGACGCCGTCGTGCCCCGAGAGGAGTGCACTATCCCAGGACACATTCTGTGTGTGTGGGGCTCGCAGTGTGTGGGGGGCTCTGTGTGGCTGTGTGTGTGGGGGGCTCTGTGTGGGTGTGTCTGTGGAGGGCTCTCTGTGTGTGTGTGTGTGTGTGTGTGGGGGGCTCTCTGTGGGTGTTTGTGTGTGGCATTTGCGAGAGATTAAGCTATTGGCATTGTAAATGACAATGCCATTTATTTATGTTAAAAAAAAACATAAATAAAAATAATGTCAAGAGCAATGCCAATAGCTCTAACTTTAACAAAGGCAAAACCATTGCATTGTAAATGCTTGTTGTCCTTTCGGCCACGGTTTTCATGGCGGTAGAACGGTTATAGCAGAGATAAAACTTGTAATATTCTTGGTGGGGGTGCAGCTGTCCCGCCAAGCATATTGCTGCCTCTTGACCGCCGTAACACAGCCTGGGGAAGAGTCTGGCAGTCAGTGAACTGCCAGACCGTAATTAATCCCTAAGAGTGATAACAGACAATCTTATTGAGGTCCCTGCAAGAGTAATATTTTCCCAGAAAGTTATCCATTATCTCTTGTCTCAAGCTGGAAGTCGATGCAAAGATTGTGTTCAAATATTTGACCTAGGTTACATTTTTATAGAACTGTATGCAGGGATGGTCCACAACACTTTATCAAAGGCCTTCTTTATGTCTAGTGCTCTGGCAAATGTAGGAGATGGTATTTTCTTAGCTTTCTCCAGTATTGACAAAACTTTCTAATATTGTCACCAGCAAATCTGCTTTTTATAAATCCTGTCTATGAATTAGTTTCAGTAGTCATTTTTGCTAAGATTTTGGCATTCATTTCATAGTCTACATTAAGAGGCTGATTAAGATGTCGGGCAGACTAGCCTCCGCCTGACACTTTATCGCTGGAACTGCCCGATCTTAGCTCACCAGTTCCGACCTTGCAATTTGGATGCAACCGCCCATAGGATGGTTGGAAACATCCATTTCATTATGGCAGCTTGTGCGCCTGGCGGAAAAGGAGCGCAGCACAAGCAGCCATAGTGAAATGTATGTTTGAAAACATTTCTGCAACTTGTGGCAGGTACCTCACAGTGCCTGCCACACGGTGCAGGGATGTTTAGAGGGGCACCATGGTTGCCCACCAGGGTCCATAGCGGAGGGCCAAGGGGGGCCCTGCTAGGCACCCCCAAAGTAATTTTATGGCACGACACGGAGGCCATATTATGCAAATCTCCTTTATTACCACAGCTCAGCAGCAACAATAGAATAGAACTTAGTGAACAATCTGAAGAGATGACTAGTCCCTCTCTGACCAGGTATCTTCCTTCTTTGTTGCTGCTGCTCAGAAAGATAAGTAACTCCTCATATACTCTGATTTACTTTCTAGTTTATGTGGATATTACTTTACCTCTTATGGGAGATTGTTAGCGTGGGAACCTCTCTCTCTAGGATCCCAGAGGGATATTTTTAACATTATTAATGTCTAAATTCGTTATTTTCGCTATTTGACGCATTTTGTATGCTTGTAACACTTCCCTCTTCATGTTACCGGTTCTTCCACCTTCCACCTAATAACGCTCTCCTCCGGTTCTATTTCGGACCGGTTTAGTTTAGGCTTTTGTTTGCTTTTATATCCCGGCGCGAGGACCGCATTTCATTTACTTTTAAATACCAGCGCGAGGATCACGTTTACACGCTCCTACCTTCTCTGATATCTATGTGATGTCTACCCTTTCACCCGCGATCCCATCAGTCTCCATACTTAATACTTCCATCACGCATTTGACGATCACATGGCAAATTAAACTTTCGACACCCTCGACATAGCTTCACTCGGAGGGGGCCGGATAAAAGGAATTGCCCTCGGCAACGCCTGACGCACGCATTTTGCGTGCGTGGCGGCCATTTTGGAGATTGGGCACTCCTCATAGCTTTACATTGATCGTCCATTTTAGGACGATGGGATAGATCTCCTGTCACCTATCTCGATCGAAGTGGCAGTTGAATGCATTTGCCCTCAAACTTCGTTATTTCATGGCGTTTTTTTGCGAGTACCACCAAAATTCACCCCTTTGAGCATTTGAAATCGTCTTTTCAATTCCAACCAACCAATTAGTCGGTAGGTTCGTTTTTCTGTAGTGGGCTAATACAACCTTTTTTAAAAAAAAAAAAAAAGGGGGAAGAGTTATTAATATACTCATGTCTATTCCACAACCTGGCATGGAACAAAAATTGGAGGAACTCGTCAATAAGGCTTTAGAAAAAGCCTTGGGGTCTATTGACGAAACAATAGGTAAAAAATTGGAGTCCATGTCCATACTGCCCTCTACTAGTAAATTTATTGGGACATCTAAAACCGCTAAAAAAAGGGCTCTTGACGGAAATAAAGTTAAGAAGGGCGCAAAAAAACCAAAGCGTCCACTGCTTCAAGCCTTCAGGGCGGAGAAAAGAACGGTGCCTCCGGCATCCAAGATGGGCGAGATAAAGGCCCAGAGCTTCCCATCCATATTGACAGCAATGAGAGCTGTGAGGAAGAAATTGAGCTGTCTTGCTCGTCTGGCTTTAACACCGATGTCGACGAAAACGAACAGATGAGAGGGAGTGGAAGCCTGGAAGGGGCCTCTAAGGCCTCGGGGTCCAATACTATACTTGTGGACCCATTTGGGGACGAAAAGTTCGATCCAATGTTAAATAAACACCCTTTGTCCCCGGAATGGACTCCTTCTCAACACATTGTTGATTACCTCACCTTTTGGCTAAGAAAAGAAATACCCCAAGAGGTCAGAGCTAGGCTCAGGTCTGAATACCCACGCCCTTCACTGCCTAACAAAATTGCAATGACCCCAGAATTAAACCCCAAAGTGGTGGCCTTCATAACCAAAAATAACAGGGACCCCAGGAAAGGGTTGGACAAATGATTAAAATCCTGTCAAGACCGCCTCCTTGATGTGATAGGCCCACTCACTAAACATTTTTAAATGACTGAATCAGCCTATGTGGGGAATAATTCAATTGATATTAAAGAACTCAGAGAATGGGTACAAAGAGCGATATGCCTTGTTGGTAACGCTTATACCGCCATTTCCATGGACAGAAGAAAAGGAATTCCATTAAAAATAGACCCCAAACTAGTGGAATTAGCCAAAAAAGATGTAGGTGCAGACTCCCAAGGCCTCCTCTTTGGTGAGGATTTTATCAAAGAAATGGCTAAATAGGTAAATGCTTTTAGCTCAATCCAGAAATCACAAAAAGAGATTAAGAAAGTGTTCCAAGATAGTTTTTACCAGGGTCGGGAGAATACGGGGTCGTTCCGGCCGTGGAGCACAATCCTCAAGACCCTTCAACCGTGGTGGAAGATTTCCCAACAACTATGGTTCCAGTCAGTTCTATCCGCAGAGACAGAGGAACCGCGGACGCACCTTCAGAGGCGAACGGAGACAATGCTCCTTCTCATCAGGTAGGACCCTTGAAAGACCCTTCGGATACCCCTCCAAAGGTGGGAGGGAGGCTATGCCAATTTGCTGGGAATTGGAGCTTGGTAACTCGGGACAGTTGGGTCTTACATACAGAAAGAATTACAAGATAGACTTTACAGATACTCCCTTCCAGACGCGTCCCCCTCGCGAGATCATTTTTTCACACAAAGACAGAGATCTAGTTTCCCAAGAAGTAAAAAGAATTATTAAGAAAAGAAAGCTATAATCGAGACTGAGATGGTTGGTTTTGTCAGCAATGTTTTCCTAGTGGAAAAGAAAAACAAAGAGCAAAGGCCTGTGATAAACCTGAAGGACTTGAACCAATGGGTAGTTTACCAACACTTCAAAATGGAGGCACGCATACACCTCCTAAGAGCTATCTTAAGAAAAGGAGACTGAATCACAAGGTTAGACTTGAAAGACGCCTACTTGACAATACCGATCTGGAAACCCCATCAAAGATTCCTCCAATTCACTTGGCTAGGAAAGCACTACCAATTTTGCAGTCTTCCCTTCAGACTATCGTCCGCCCCTTGGTGCTTCACCAAGGTACTACGTCCCGTGACTGCTTGGCTCAGGGAGAGAGGGGTAAGATTAATCATATACCTCAACGATATCCTTATAATGGCTCAATCCAAGGAGACTGCGTCTCTTCACACAAACCTCGCGATCAGTCTCCTAGACCATCTAGGCTTTATCATAAACACGAAGAAATCTTGCACGAAGCCCAGTCAACATACAGTTCTTGGGCTTTACGGTAGATACCCTGAAGGCAGAACTGAAATTACCTGCCGAAAAGGTCAGGAAACTCAGAAAGGAGTTGAGGAAGGCACTCGCAAAAAAGAACTTCCCACTAAGAATCCTGGCTAGAATACTGGGTCTCTTATCCTCGACAATCCAAGCTATCTTTCCGGGACCCCTCCACTATCGAGCACTTCAGAGACTGAAGGCGAATGCTTTGAGATCGAACCTTTCATACTCCCAAATAGTGTCCCTAGACCAAGAGTCGAGGACGGAACTTCTCTGGTGGGTGAGGAATGCGGAGGCATGGAATGGCAGAGACATTTTCGGAGAAGAACCGGATCTAATAATAGAATCGGATGCGAACCTGGAAGGATGGGGGGGCGAAATGTGGGAACTACTCAACAGGTGGACGTTGGACCACCCAAGAGAAGAGGTTGCATATCAACTGCTTAGAATTACTAGCAGGTTCATTTGCCATTCACTGCTTTACTCCTAAGACCGCGAAATGCTGTGTAACATTATGGATGGACAATGTCTCAGCTGTCCGCTATGTCAACAAACTGGGCGGACCACACTCCAAGGGCCTCACGGACCTAGCGAAGGGATTTTGGGAATATTGCTTGATCAAAGGTATTTCGGTTATAGCGAAACATATTCCAGGGTTAAGCAATGGTGTGGCAGACAGGTTCTCGAGGAATTTCAGGGACTCCAGCAACTGGAGACTAGACAGACAAACGTTTCTAATTATCCATTCGATATGGGGTCCTTTCGGTATACATCTTTTTGCGGACCGCCTCAACACACAATTGGAGGAATTCTTCAGTTGGAGGCCGGACCCTGAAGCTCTGGGAGTAGACGCCTTCCTCCAAGATTGGAGGGGCTTGAAGCCAAATGCCTTCCCGCCTTTTGCATTGCTTCCCCGTCTTCTCCTTCATGCTCGACGCTTCAACGAGAACATAACTATAGTAACTCCCCTTTGGAGATCGCAAGCCTGGTTCCCTGTCGTTCTCGAGATGAGCATAGATTTTCCAATCCTGATACCATGGTTCAGAGAGGTGCTTTGGGTCCAGAAGGGGACGTTCATCCCCTCGTAAAAATATAAAAAAAATTAAATTGATACTTGTATAGCGCACTACTCACCCGCAAGGGTCTCAAGGCGCTTGTACGAATACCGCTGTGGAACCCATCCTGGCTTTCCCTGTGAGGCTTCCACTCCTGGACACCCCCAAGGTGGAGGCCAGGCATCCTTAGCGTTGTGGGGGCCGTTGTGGAGATTAAGCAAGCTATTGCCCAGAGTTGCAGAGTGGGACTCCATGATTGGAATAGGCACCGAGGCGAGAATTATCAGGTCCGTGGAATTTTTGAGCCCAAGACCCGCCGAGGCGGGGAATTGAACCCTGGCCCCGGGCTAGACCTCTGCATCAGGGTCTGCCGCTCTAATCATTGAGGCCTTCTAGTTCTGACGGCATGGAAGATTTCAGGAGACAGTGGCAGATCCCAGGACTTTCGCCAAGTGCTTTCAGTCTCATCTCGGAGTCATGGGCTCCAGGTACAAGGAAGGCATATCGACTGGCATGGAACAAATGGGTTTGCTGGTGTTTTGAACGGGGTTATGATCCCGTTTCAGTTGATCTAGTTCATGCTGTTAATTACCTGTCTGAACTTTTTTCTTTAGGACTCTCTCATAGGACCGTCAATGTCTACAGGTCTGCAATATCCACAGGACACTGCCTTGTTAATGGCCTCTCCGTTGGACAAAACTTGTTAACCAAAAAAATTATGAGAAGCATGAGAGTTCTTAATCCTCCGAACGCTAAATATTCCGCTCTTTGGGATGTTACACTGGTACTTCGTACCTTACCCTCCTGGGGAGAAAACTCTTCTCTCTCCTTGAAACGTATTTCTTTTAAGCTTACTGTCTTATTATGCCTGGTTTCGTTCAGAAAGACCTCTGATGTCAAAGCTTTAGATATTCCTAAGAGATGCTTTCAACCCGAGGGTGTATGTTTCTATCTTAAAAAACGGACCAAAACCATGTCTTCGTCTATTTTCTATCCCTTCTTTCCACAGAATGAGACTCTGCGTGGTTAAGTGTCTGAAAGAATATGAAAGAAGAACTGCTATTCTGAGATTGAATGAGACTCAATTGTTAATTTCCTATAGATTTCCCCATAAGGGAGTTTCATCTCCAACCCTGGCAAGGTGGGTAAAGGGAGTTATGTGTGAAAGTGGTGTGGATACCTCTATCTTTGGGGCTCATTCTCTGAGAGGTGCATCAGCTTCCCAAGCATATTTCCTTGGTGGGGGATTACAGGTTATTCTTAGGGCAGCGGACTGGTCTAGTGATAATATGTTTAAAACTTGTTATTTTAAACCAATCTCTAATGTGATTGATAATGTTCTTAATGCACTTTGAACTTGCATAATATGGCCTCCGTATCGTGCCATAAAATTTAGATTTTTCACAGCCTGCTGGGCAGAAAATCTGGATTTTATTAAAGACACGGAGGCTAATATTATCCCTCCACTTTTTTGAATTGTATTTTATATCCCACCCTATTCTTATTACATATGTTACGTGTACTATTCTTCTTCTTCTTTCAGAATAAGAATTTACTTCCCTCTGGACTAGAAGTTGAAAAAAATGTTCCTTGGATTATTGTTCTCTATATGTTGAACGTATTTCTTCGCAGCCTGATAAAAAAAGGAAGATACCTCGTCAGAGAGGAACTAGTCATCTCTTCAGAATGGTCACTAAGTTCTATTCTATTGTTGCTGCTGAGCTGTGGTAATAAAGGAGATTTGCATAATATTAGCCTCCGTGTCCTTAATAAAAATCCAGATTTTCTGCCCAGCAGGCTGTGAAAAATCTACATTTTACGACTGCCTGTCCATGGCAGAAAGGCTGACATGGAAAGGCTGTCAGAAAAAGACATAATAATCCTGACAGCGGAGCCGCAATCATTAGAGGATTTTGGTGTCTTTGCACTGCACTGATGGGCTCAAAGAGCCCGTCAGAAGTACTGCAAACGGTCCCTCTGCCCGAATACTCTGCCCGCTGTAACTTAATGCAGCGGGAGGACCGCAGGGGTAGAGGTTCGTGGGCCCGACACAGACTTGTCGTCTCTGTTGAACCAACCATCATCGTAATCAGCCCCTTGGTTATGAAATAGGTCTGTAATTACACCACCCCCGCCCCAACTTCCATCAGTACATTGTGGAACAGTAGAGATCCAGAGAGGCCATAACTTCGATGCCTCTGTTCGATGGCAGAGGCCATCTGTTGTATTCTGAGAAAAGCATATGATAATTTGTGTACATTCTAGTTTGTATTGCAACTATTATACAAACAATTAGTTAACATAACTTTAGAGAGTACATTTCTATTCATTCTAATAAATAGTCGCTATTGTATTTGTAATGGGTCATTATTTAAATTTTTTGTAGTCTTATTGTAATGTGTTTAACGAGTGATGGGTGTTTATTGCTTTCAAATGGATATGAGTATTCTTAGCAAATTAGGCTAGATGTAATGGTATGGTAGTAAATCATTTAACAACTGTGGTGTGCGGTACCATATTTCTGTGTGGTCTTACAAAATGTTATATAGGTTATGTTTGTGTGTTGTAGAACTGTGGGATACTTTGTTGGATTGTCTCTTAATAGTTTCTTATTTTAATGCTGTGTAGCATAGTGTTTTTTGGTGCTTACAAATGCATTATCATACACCTAGCTTTCCTTTAGAGCAGAGACACACATGTAATTAACACTAGAAAAGGAGAGAAAGTAGTTATAAATTACAGGTCCAAATCTGATTGTGCAATATTAATGAAGGTCTCCAGTACAACTGGATCACAGAATAAGTTGACCTTCTCTCCATGCATTAACTTCATTCTTGATGGGCCGATAAAGGAGAAGGGCATGTTTTGTCACCCTAGTTTGTCTCTTGGGTTTAGGAAGTCTTTCCTGTGTGTGATGGGTTCTTTTGCATAGTCTTGAGACATGCTTATCTTGTTTCCCCTCCAGTCTGTTGTCTTCAGTCTCCTCATTTGTTTTAGGGTCCTTTCTATATTTAAGTATCTACGTGGTTTGAAGATCATTGCTCTTGGGTGTTTGGAGTGGATGAGGGGCTTAGTTGGGGCCCTATGAGCTTTTTCTATCTTGAGTTCTTTTTCAAAGGAAATTCCTAAAACATGCCACATCCATGTTTTTAAGAATAATGGAACAGGATTTTGCCTCCCTCACCATATTTTCCGAGAATCCAGAAATTCTTATGTTATCTATCCTCTTTCCGTCCTCCAAGCTTGCTTAATCTCCACAACGCCCCCCGCGGCGGGATGCCTGGCTTTCACCTTGGGGATGCCCAGTACGGGTTATCTCACAGGGAAAAAAGCCAGGACGGGTTCCCAAGGCAAGTGCCGAGATGCCCTAGGGTAAGTCGAGCGCTATATAAGAACACACACACATACATACATACATACAAGTCTGCAATGTCTCTTTCCATTGTTGCTGTTTTTTACCATTAGTCTCATGTTTTTTCTGTTGGACATTGCTCACATCTTCTGCTCTACAAATTCTCTATTCAGTCTCCTCTATTCTGTTGGATAGGCCAATTGTTGAAGGTCTGTTTGTTTTTGTACTTTGAGTTACACCGTTTAAACCTACTTCACGGTCTAACATCAATTCTAAATTTGAGCTCGAGTCTGTTTTTCATTTGCTTACGGAATTTGGGATGGGTGGGGGGGTCTGATTTCGTATTTATTTATTTTTTGGCCTGGTTTTATGTTCCTTGGGTTCCGTTCTTTTTCTCCTTCATATCCATCACTGTAATCCATTTATGTTAATGGACCATAGGGGAAGGAAGATTAGAATAGTTGCTTTTGAATAATTATTTCAAATCCTCATTATTATTATAGTGAGCAGGGTCCCAGTACCTGACTTCATGTAGTAGAAGTTAATTATGCGGTCATCCCTCTTATGGTCACTTTCTGATGATCAGAGGATGTTTAAGCAGTATACTTTGTTTAGTGTCATGGTTACTGCTGATTTTTGTTTCTTGCAGTTTCTCAGTGATATTAGTAATCCTCATTACACAACCTTTCTTATTTTTGCTTCACCGCTGTATCCGCATCAGAAGTTCAGCATGTTAGATCTTCTGGGCCAGTTCCTTGTCGGCTATCCTTGCCTCTCCAATTCCACCTGGATGATCCTACAGCTCTCGCCGGCAGTCACAGCAGGATAACAGTGGTATATAATAGTGAATGGGGGTTCCTGCAAAGTGCTTGGACCGTATAGTCTGCTGACTGACAACAGGGTGGTGATTGATCACTCTAGGATGACCTCCGCACAGGTGTAAATTAGAATCCAGCTGTTGTGCTTTAATTGGGTGCCGCAGTTAAATCAAAGTACCCCCACCATTTTTTACTGGCGTTTCAGGCTCCACTGATGACATGGGGATGGGCTTTTATGTCAGGCAGAGTTATTGTCCGGGCGCGAGATGGCAATGGGAGGAGGTGGGCTGGGAGCAGCAAGCCCAGCACAGGTAAAGATCAGGATTGTGCCACAGTAGTTATGGTATATATCCAGTCAATGTAATGTCAAGGATACAATTGTGGCAATAAAGTGGCTTTGTGTGGGCTTTTTCTTGCTGCAACTTTTCGGCGAATGTCTTCTTTCCCTCTCCCTTCAGTCATGCTCTGAGGGTTATTCTGGCTCTATTGAGAACGAAACACAAATAAAAAAATATTCAGCTAGTTATGCTTTGTTATTGGGAGCTGGATGGCTCATTTTTGTTCATTTTATCTACAGTCCAGCCGTTTTGTCTCCGCATGTTCTGTTTCAAACTCCGGTTATTTTAGAGCTCTGGACTGGGAATCTTTTGTGTGATCTCTCTGCTTTTTCTGGTTGTCTTGTTTTAAACAGCACTGCTTTGTTTATGGTAAGTGTCATCCCATGCTGTCCGAGTTGAAAGAAGTACTTGTCTTAAGTGGCAACTTCTCTGGGCTCAAACCACGCCCAAACACAATGAACTTTGAGTTAATCTCAATCTTATTGAATATAATTGGTGTGATGTAGCATAACCTTGGTGAGATGTAGCATAACCTTGGTGAGATGTAGCATAACCTTGGTGAGATGTAGCATTACCTGGGTGAAATGAGGTATGTTTGGGCTCACTCTTCCCATTTATTGAGACTTGCTGAGACAATCGAAATGTAGTTAACCAAATTCCTCTTAATGACTGGCACACTTGCTGGCATTCCATTCCATCATTTTCAGCCCTCTCAAAATCTACTCACCCACTCGCTATGGTGAGTCAGATTTTATCAGGCCAAGCTATTTTTTAGACCTTCTGGCAAGTGAACTTAAGCTGGAAGGGAACAGGTGTTATGTTTATTCAGAAAGCGAATGAGCAGTAAAGATGCTTTAAAACTTGTTTTTATCTGGACACATATGCTGTCTGTTCAAGGACAGAGGTCCCATGTCAGTTTGTCTTTTTACTTATTGCTGCTTATCTTATCCTTGGAAATGTTTTTTACTTTTATTCCCTCTTACTACAGTTAGAGGATTTTGTAAAGTGATCTGTCTGTCAAGCATTGTGAAACAAAAGGCAGTAAGATGCCAGTTTATTTTTCAAATACACTATATTTAAACAGCTTGTAAATTAATAGTACAAATATTTCCAAATATATCTGGAATTACTAAAGCACATTTTTCTTTGTAATTCAGAAGTGTCATGCAAACAAAGATTTAAATAGGAGCAAAACAATCAGAACACTTTACTTGGTGAGGTGTAAATTACAAATATTTGCAGAACTTGATTTCCAAACATTGTTTGTACACTATACTTTTATGAGTAAACCCGTATGTCAGTGAGAAATTTTGTATCCAATCCAATGAAAAAATCTACGGATTGCAAATAACATTATACTCCTACCCCGCCCGGATGACTATGCTGTTAATGAACTAAGAGGCAAGTCAGAGGTCTTGTGTATCCTATATGTGGCTGGATTTGTATTATACATGGAGCTAAAGTTTAGTCTGTTAAATCAAACTAGTTTTTTTTCTACAGCAGACCTTCTGAAGTCATGTATTTGAAGGTGCTCTCATATGTGATAATGAAGAAAATGGAGGCTCAGGGAATAAAAATATTTGCCCATGTTCACATAATTTGAAACCAGTTTATGGGGCAAGAGTATTAAAATTGGGTCGAGTAGATTATTTGTTACTAGACCTGCAGTCAAGTAACATTTTTATGGGGGGGGTTTTAGGCTTGATTTTAGCTTGTTTTCCCTTTGCAGAAGAGGATTCAGCGTACTTAAATCGGATTTGACACCACACCTTAAAGGAACTTTTCTTTCAAAATTGATTGCTAGGATAGGCCCCCTCTGCAAGTTCTAGAACTAGCCACAGTCTAGTGACTGGGGAGAAAATTCGTTCTGAAGATGCAGGTTGTTTGCTATTTTGATTTAGGGATTCAAGTCTGGTAAAACTGCATTCAAAACCCACCAAATCCATGGCTCTGGTCCTCAAAAGCAAAAATGGGCAGGCCATCGCTTGATTACATTTTGGCAGTGGCAATGTTTTCACCTTTACTCATTGTTGGCATGCTTCCCTTTCCAATAAACAACGGTGTCCTAGGAAAAAAAAACCTTCAAGGAAATCGTGTCATCCAAAGAATTAATTTCGATTTGTTTTTGATTTGCCAGGAATTGTTGCCTAAGGTTAATGATATTTTAAGAAAACATTTTCACAGAACAAAGCTTTAGCTTTAAGTTTCAATGTTTGACTTTACACCCTGTTCAGTTGAGATCGTTAACAAATTTGGTTTTATACTTAAAAGCTTTATTCCTAGAATAAAACTGTAATTTTAACTTCTACTGTTTCCTTATGTATTTGTGAGCTACTACGTATTTTGTTTAATTTCCCATCTAACTCCTTCTGTATATTTACAGCACAAGTTCTCCGCAATGCATGATTTAATTGGATGACCCCCAAACGAATAACCTTTAGTGGAACCTTGTTTGTAAAGCATATAAAAGCCTCTGTTTGGACCCAACCTTGTACAGATCCGTCTTGGTCTTGCTCCAGTAGAAACAATCCAGCCCGAACTGCCAGGCCAAGTCCTCCATGAACTAGAACACCCAAGACTGGTTTGTCCTTGATTGGGGGTCGTCCGTCTGGTTTAGCATAGTTCCAGTGGCACAGAGAGAAGGGGACCTAAACCTGGGCATACCTTTGCCACTTAGGGCTGTACATCAAACACACAAAAGTAGATGGGAGGAATGCTTGCAATTTGTCTAAACGCTGGCAATCGCTTTGGGTAGCATTTCAACCCATTGTTCCTTTGCCTTGTGTGTCTCTGGTTCAATGTGTCACTGACCAATTTGATAGCGGTTGTCTTTGTAGGATGTTCATAAAACAAAACTTTTCCTGCTCATGTGTCTAGTTTCTTCCAGAGATCACCGAAGGTGCACAAGTTACTTCATTTCATAACTGTTCATCATGTGTTGCACTGAAGCTCGTTCCTTAATTTTGCCAATAGTTAAATGTCACATCCTCACCTGGTAGCAGTGTAAGTTCAAATTGTGTCGTATCTTGGTCCGTGTTCCCAGGGTAGAGTTATCCTTCGCTGTCCGGGGCCACTGCTGAGGGAGGACTAATTACTATTGCTATATGCCCTCTCTGTGCGACACTGAACACCTGGGTTAACGGTGAAGTGCCTAATTCCTCTGTTGGAGGTATTTCTTGACGTTTTAGTCCCTGCTGTCCAATTTACCCTTCTGCTTTTGGCAAGTGCAGGAACCTCCATCACAATACAAAACAACCATTTTGGCTGCAGGCTCAGGGGAATTATGTTATGCATCATCGTTTTCCTCAAAATAATGGTTCTATGCCACCTGCCATATAATCCACCATCTGCTACTTGTTTGCAGATATCAGCAGAATGTTTCTACTGCAAAAGGACAAGAAGTTATTATACAAAAAAGTGCCTTGCGAAGTGCCGCAGAGAGGCAGCCCTTTTGTGAAGTTGCTGCACCTAGTAGGTGCAACATTTGCCTGGCCACTATTACTGTGTTTTAAAAATGCAAAATAATACTGCTACGGAATATTTCTTGCCCATTAATTTAGTCAAAACTGCCACATGATTTAGACATACATTAATGCGAAATCTTAGTGGCTAATAGAATATTACCACAATACAGAAGCAAAATATAAACCGCAACAGCAGAAGTATAGGTTCAGGGGGAATGTTTGGGATGTTACATCCCCCCCCTAAAAAGTGTATTCTGTATTAAATATTTGGGTACAGGTGCTTTCATTTGGGTATGGTAAGGTACATGTCGGATCTCGCCCTGGATTTTTACATGCCCACACTGACAGACAATCCCTCTCCCTCTCCCTCCCTTAAAGCATGGTTACTTTTAAAACGATTGTGTCCTAAGTACCCCATATTTTCCAGTGCCTCATAAGATCACCTCCTGCCCTGCTTCTCATATAATGATTAAT